>NC_073227.2:5000000-7500000 GCF_029281585.2 Gorilla gorilla gorilla | reverse complement strand
CCATGTTTATACAGATGGTGGTGAAGATATTTCCATGTTCAAACAGATAGTGGTGTAGATATTTCCATGTTCATACAGATAGCGGTGTAGATATTTGCATGTTCATATAGATAGCGGTGTAGCTATTTCCATGTTCATAGAGATAGCGGTGTAGATATTCCCATGTTCATCCAGATTGCTACGTAGATATATCCATGTTCATACAGATGGCTGTGAAGATATTTCCATGTTCATACAGATAGAGGTGTAGATATTTCCATGTTCATAGAGATAGCGGTGTAGATATTTCCATGTTCATACAGATAGCGGTGTAGCTATTTCCATGTTCATACAGATAGCGGTGTAGATATATCCATGTTCATACAGATGGCAGTGAAGATATTTCCATGTTCATACAGATACCGGTGTAGTTATTTCCATGTTCATACAGATAGCTGTATGGATATTTCTATGTTCATACCGATAGCGCTGCTGATATTTCCATGTTTATACAGGCAGCGGTGTAGATATTTATATATTTATACAGATAGCGGTGTAGATATTTCCATGTTTATACAGATAGCGGTGTAGATATTTCCATGTTTATACAGATCGCGGTGTAGATATATCCATCTTAATACAGATGGCGGTGTAGGTATTTATATGTTCATCCAGATGTCGCTGCAGATATTTCCTTGTTCATACAGATGGCGGTGCAGGTATTTCCATGTTTATAGAGATAGCGGTGTTGTTATTTCCATGTGTAAAGAGATAGCTGTATAGATATTTCCATGTATATGCAGATAGCTGTGTAGATATTTCCATTTTCATGCAGATAGCGGTGTAGATATTTCCATGTTTACACAGATAGCGGTGTAGATATTTCCATGTTCATACAGACAGCAGTGTAGGTATTTCCATATTTATACAGATAGTGGTGAAGATGTATGCATATTTACACAGATAGCGGTGTAGATATATCCATGTTCATATAGATAGTGGTGTAAATATTTCCATGTTCATCCAGATGGCTGTGTAGTTATATCCATGTTCATACAGATGGTGGTGAAGATATTTCCAAGTTCTTACAGATAGCGGTGTAGATATGTCCATGTTCATACAGATAGCGGTGCAGATATTTCGATGTTCATACAGACATCGGTGCTGATATTTCCTTGTTCAAGATGGCTGTGTAGATATATCCATGTTCATACAGATGGCGGTGAAGATATTTCCATGTTCATACAGATATCGGTGTAGATATTTCCAAGTTCATACAGATAGCGGTGTATATATTTCCATGTTCTTACAGATAGCGGTGCTGATATTTCTATGTCTATACAGGTAGCGGTGTAGATATTTCCATGTTTATACAGATAGCGGGGAAGATATTTCCATGTTCATACAGATAGCGGTGTACATATTTCCATGTTCATACAGATAGCGGTGTAGATATTTCCATGTTCATACAGATAGCGGTGTAGATATTTCCATGTTCATCCAGATGGCTGTGTAGATATATCAATGTTCATACAGATGGCGGTTAAGATATTTCCATGTTCCTACAGATAGCGGTGTAGATATTTCCATGTTCATACAGATAGCGGTGTAGATATTTCCAGGTTCTTACAGATAGCCGTGTTGATATTGCCATGTTCATACCGATAGCGGTGCTGATACTTCCATGTTTATACAGGTAGCGGTGTACATATTTCCATGTTTATACAGATAGCGGTGTAGATATTTCCATGTTCATACAGATAGCGGTGTAGATATTTCCATGTTTATACAGATAGCGGTGTAGGTATCTCCTTAATACAGATGGCGGTGTAGATATTTATATGTTCATACAGATGGCGGTGCAGATATTTCCATGTTCATACAGATGGCGGTGTAGATATTTCCATGTTTATAGAGATAGCGGTGTAGTTATTTCCATGTGTAAAGAGATAGCTGTGTAGATATTTCCATGTATATGCAGATAGCTGTGTAGATATTTCCATTTTCATGCAGATAGTGGTGTAGATATTTCCATGTTCAAACAGATAGCGGTGTAGATATTTCCATGTTCATACAGATAGCGGTGTAGATATTTCCATGTTTATACAGATAGCGGTGAAGATGTATGCATGTTTACACAGATAGCGGTGTAGATATTTCCATGTTCATACAGATAGCGGTGTAGATATTTCCATGTTCATCCAGATGGCTGTGTAGACATATCCATGTTCATACAGATGGCGGTGAAGATATTTCCATGTTCATACAGATAGCGGTGTAGATATTTCCATGTTCATACAGATGGCTGTGTAGATATATCCATGTTCATACAGATGGCGGTGAAGATATTTCCATGTTCATACAGATGGCGGTGAAGATATTTCCATGTTCATACCGATAGCGGTGCTGATATTTCCATGTTTATACAGGTAGCGGTGTAGATATTTCCATGTTTATACAGATAGCGGTGTTGATATTTCCATGTTTATACACAAAGCGGTGTAGATATTTCAATGTTTGTACAGATAGCGGTGTAGATATCTCCGTCTTAATACAGATGGCGGCGTAGATATTTATATGTTCATACAGATGGCGGTGCAGATATTCCCATGTTCATACAAATGGCGGTGTAGATATTTCCATGTTCATACTGATAGCGGTGTAGTTATTTCCATGTGCAAAGAGATAGCTGTGTAGATATTTCCATGTTTATACAGATAGCGGTGAAGATGTATGCATGTTTACACAGTTAGCGGTGTAGAAAATTCCATGTTCATGCAGATGGCTGTGTAGATATATCCATGTTCATACAGATAGCGGTGTAGATATTTCCATGTTCATACAGATAGCGGTGCAAATAATTCCATGTTCATCCAGATGGCTGTGTAGTTATATCCATGTTCATACAGATGATGGAGAAGATATTTCCATGTTCATACAGATAGAGGTGTAGATATTTCCATGTTCATACAGAAAGCGGTGTAGATATTTGCATGTGCATGCAGATAGCGGTGAATGTATTTCCATGTTCATACAGATAGCGGTGTAGACATTTCCATTTTCATCCAGATGGCTGTGTAGATATTTCCATGTTCATACAGATAGCGGTGTAGATATTTCCATGTTCATACAGATAGCGGTGTAGATATTTCCATGTTCATACAGATAGCGGTATAGATATATCCATGTTCATACAAATAGCGGTGTAGATATTTCCATGTTCATCCAGATGGCTGTGTCGATATATCCATGTTCATATAGATGGCGGTGAAGATATTTCCATGTTCATACAGATAGCGGTGTAGATATTTCCATGTTCTTACAGATAGCCGTGTTGATATTGCCATGTTCATACCGATAGCAGTGGTGATACTTCCATGTTTATACAGGTAGCGGTGTACATATTTCCATGATTATACAGATAGCGGTTTAGGTATTTCCTTCTTAATACAGATGGCGTTGTAGATATTTATATGTTCATACAGATGGCGGTGTAGATATTTCCATGTTTATATAGATAGCAGTGTAGATATCTCCATCTTAATACAGATGGCGGTGAAGATATTTATATGTTCATACAGATGGCGGTGTAGATATTTCCATGTTTATACAGATAGCAGTGAAGATGTATGCATGTTTACACAGATAGCGGTGTAGATATTACCATGTTCATCCAGATGGCTGTGTAGATATATCCATGTTCATACAGATAGCGGTGTAGATATTTCCATGTTCATACAGATAGCCGTGTGGATACTTCCATGTTCAAACAGATAGCAGTGTAGATATTTCCATGTTCATACAGATAGCGGTGTGGATATTTCCATGTTTATACAGATAGCGGTGAAGATGTATGCATGTTTACACAGATAGCGGTGTAGATATTTCCATGTTCATACAGATAGCGGTGTAGATATTTCCATGTTCATCCAGATGGCTGTGTAGATATATCCATGTTCATAGAGATGGCGGTGAAGATATTTCCATGTTCATACAGATAGCGGTGTAGTTATTTCCATGTGTAAAGAGATAGCTGTGTAGATATTTCCATGTATATGTAGATAGCTGTGTATATATTTCCATTTTCATGCAGATAGCGGTTTACATATTTCCATGTTCAAACAGATAGCGGTGTAGATATTTCCATGTTCTTAGAGATAGCGGTGTAGATACTTCCATGTTCATACAGATAGAGGGGCTGATATTTCCGTGTTCATACATATAGCAGTTCTGATATTTCCATGTTTATACAGATAGCGGTGTAGATATTTCCATGTTTATACAGATAGCGGTGTAGATATTTCCATGTTTATACAGATAGCGGTGTAGATATCTCCATCTTAAGACATATGGCGGTGTAGATACTTATATGTTCATATTGATGGCTGTGTAGATATTTCCATGTTCATACAGATGGCAGTGAACATATTTCCATGTTCATACAGATAGCGGTGTCGTTATTTTAATGTGTAAACAGATAGCTGTGTAGATATTTCCATGTATATGCAGATAGCTGAGTAGATATTTCAATTTTCATGCTGATAGCGGTTTAGATATTTCCATGTTCAAACAGATAGCGGTGTAGATATTTCCACGTTCATACAGATAGCGGTTTTGATATTTCCATGCTTATACAGATTGCGGTGAAGATGTAGGCTTGTTTACACAGAGAGCGGTGTAGATATTTCCATGTTCATGCAGATAGCGGTGTAGATATTTCCATGTTCATAGAGATAGCGGTGTAGATATTTCCATATTCATACAGATAGTGGTGCTGATATTTCCATGTTTACACAGGTAGCGGTGTAGATATTTCCATGTTTATACAGATAGCAGTGTAGATATCTCCATCTTAATACAGATGGCGGTGTAGATATTTACATGTTCATACAGATGGCGGTGCAGATATTTCCATGTTCATACAGATGGCGGTGTAGATATTTGCATGTTCATACAGATAGCGGTGTAGATATTTCCGTGTTCATCCAGATGGCTGTGTAGATATGTCCATGTTCATACAGATAGCGGGGTAGATATTTCCATGGTCATACAGATAGCGGAGTCGCTATTTCCATGTTCATACAGATACCGGTGTAGATATTTCCATGTTCATAGAGATAGCGGTGTAGATATTTCCATGTTCATACAGATAGTGGTGCTGATATTTCCATGTTTATACAGGTAGCGGTGTAGATATTTCCATGTTTATACAGATAGCGGTGTAGATATTTCCATGTTTATACAGATAGCGGTGTAGATACTTCCAAGTTTATACAGATAGCGGTGAAGATATCTCCATCTTAATACAGATGGCGGTGTAGATATTTATATGTTCATACAGATGGCGGTGCAGATATTTCCATGTTCATACTGATGGCGGTGTAGATAATTCCATGTTTATAGAGATAGCGGTATAGTTATTTCCATGTGTAAAGAGATAGCTTTGTAGATATTTCCATGTATATGCAGATAGCTGTGTAGATATTTCTATTTTCATGCACATAGCGGTTTACATATTTCCATGTTGAAACAGATAGCAGTGTAGATATTTCCATGTTCATACAGATAGCGGTGTAGATATTTCCATGTTTATACAGGTAGCGGTGAAGATGTATGCATGTTTACACAGGTAGCGGTGTAGATATTTCCATGTTCATACAGATAGCGGTGTAGTTATTTCCATGTGTTAAGAGATAGCTGTGTAGACATTTCCATGTATATGCAGATAGCTGTGTAGATATTTCCATTTTCATTCAAATAGCGGTGTATATATTTCCCTGTTCAAACAGTTAGCGGTGTAGATATTTCCATGTTCATAAAGATAGCGGTGTAGATATTTCCATGTTTATACAGATAGCGGTGAAGATGTATGCATGTTTACACAGATAGCCGTGTAGATAATTCCATGTTCATCCAGATGGCTCTGTAGATATATCCATGTTCAAACAGATAGCGGTGTAGATATTTCCACGTTCATACAGATAGCGGTGCAGATAATTCCATGTTCATCCAGATGGCTGTGTAGATATATCCATGTTCATACAGATGGCGGTGAAGATAGTTCCAAGTTCATACAGATAGAGATGTAGGTATTTCCATGTTCATACAGATATCGGTGTAGATATTTGCATGTTCATACAGATAGCGGTGAATGCATTTCCATGTTCATACAGATAGCGGTGTAGACATTTCCATTTTCATCCAGATGGCTGTGTAGATATTTCCATGTTCATACAGATAGCGGTATAGATATTTCCATGTTCATACAGATAGCGGTGTAGATATTTCCATGTTCATCCAGATGGCTGTGTAGATATATCCATATTCATACAGATGGCGGTGAAGATATTTCCATGTTCATACAGATAGCGTTGTAGATATTTCCATGTTCATACAGATAGCCGTGTATATATTGCCATGTTCATACCGATAGCGGTGCTGATTCTTCCATGTTTATATAGGTAGCGGTGTACATATTTCCGTGTTTATATAGATAGCGTTGTAGATATTTCCATGTTCATACAGATAGCGGTGTAGATATTTCCATGTTTATACAGATAGCGGTGTAGATATCTCCTTCTTCATACAGATGGTGGTGTAGATATTTATATGTTCATACAGATGGCGGTGCAGATATTTCCATGTTCATACAGATGGCGGTGTAGATATTTCCATGTTTATAGAGATAGCGGTGCAGTAATTTCCATGTGTAAAGAGATAGCTGTGTAGATATTTCCATGTATATGCCGATAGCTGTGTATATATTTCCATTTTCATGCAGATAGCAGTGTAGGTATTTCCATGTTCAGATAGCGGTGTAGATATTTCCATGTTCATACAGATAGCGGTGTAGATATTTCCATGTTCATCCAGACGGCTGTGTAGACATATCCATGTTCATACAGATGGCGGTGAAGATATTTGCATGTTCATACAGATGGCTGTGTAGATATATCCATGTTCATACAGATGGCGGTGAAGATATTTCCATGTTCATACAGATAGCGGTGTATGTATTTCCATGTTCATACAGATAGCGGTGTAGACATTTCCATGTTCATCCAGATGGCTGTGTAGATACATCCATGCTCACACAGATGGCGGAGAAGATATTTCCATATTCATACAGACAGCGGTGTAGATATTTCCATGTTCATACAGATAGCGGTGTAGATATTTCCATGTTCATACAGATAGCGGTGTAGATATTTCCATGTTCATCCAGATGGCTGTGTCGATATATCCATGTTCATACAGATGGCGGTGAAGATATTTCTATGTTCATACAGATAGCGGTGTAGATATTTCAATGTTCTTACAGATAGCCGTGTTGATATTGCCATTTTCATACCGATAGCGGTGCTGATACTTCCATGTTTATACAGATAGCGGTGTACATATTTCCATGTTTATACAGATAGCGGTGTAGATATTTCCATGTTCATACAGATAGCGGTGTAGATATTTCCATGTTTACACAGATAGCGGTGTAGATATCTCCTTCTTAATACAGATGGCGGAGTAGATGTGTATATGTTCATACAGATGGCGGTGCAGATATTTCCATGTTCATACAGATGGCGGTGTAGATATTTCCATGTTTATAGAGATAGCGGTGTAGTTATTTCCATGTGTAAAGAGATAGCTGTGTAGGTATTTCCAAGTATATGCAGATAGCTGTGAATATATTTCCATTTTCATGCAGATAGTGGTGTAGATATTTCCATGTTCAAACAGATAGCGGTGTAGATATTTCCATGTTCATACAGATAGCGGTGTAGATATTTCCATGTTTATACAGATAGCGGTGAAGATGTATGCATGTTTACACAGATAGCGGTGTAGATATTTCCGTGTTCATACAGATAGCGGTGTAGATATTTCCATGTTCATCCAGATGTCTGTGTAGACATATCCATGTTCATACAGATGGCGGTGAAGATATTTCCATGTTCATACAGGTAGCGGCGTAGATATTTCCATGTTCATACAGATGGTTGTGTAGATATATCCATATTCATACAGATGGCGGTGAAGATATTTCCATGTTCATACAGATGGCGGTGTAGATATTTCCATGTTCATACCGAAAGCGGTGCTGATATTTCCATGTTTATACCGGTAGCGGTGTAGATATTTCCATGTTTATACAGATAGCAGTGTAGATATTTCCATGTTTATACACAAAGCGGTGTAGATATTTCCATGTTTATGCAGATAGCGGTGTAGATATCTCCGTCTTAATACAGATGGCGGCGTAGATATTTAGATGTTCATACAGATGGCGGTGCAGATATTTCCATGTTCATACAGATGGCGGTGTAGATATTTCCGTGTTTATACAGATAGCGGTGTAGGTGTATGGATGTTTACACAGATAGCGGTGTAGATATTTCCAGGTTCATACAGATAGCTGTGTATATATTTCCATGTTCATCCAGATGGCTGTGTAGACATATCCATGTTCATACAGATGGCGGTGAAGATATTTCCATGTTCATACAGATAGCATTGTTGATATTTCCATGTTCATACAGATAGCGGTGTATATATTTCCATGTTCATACAGATTGCGGTGTAGATATTTCCATGTTCATACAGATAGCGGTGTATGTATTTCCATGTTCATACAGATAGCGGTGTACACATTTCCATGTTCATCCAGATGGCTGTGTAGATATTTCCATGTTCATACAGATAGCGGTGTAGATATTTCCATGTTCATACAGATAGCGGTGTAGATATTTCATGTTCATCCTGATGGCTGTGTAGATATATCCATGTTCATACAGATGGCGGTGAAGATATTTCCATGTTCATACAGATAGCGATGTAGATATTTCCATGTTCATACAGATAGCTGTGTAGATATTGCCATGTTCATACCGATAGCGGTTCTGATTCTTCCATGTTTTTACAGGTAGCGGTGTACATATTTCCGTGTTTATACAGATAGTGGTGTAGATATTTCCATGTTCATATAGATAGCGGTGTAGATATTTCCATGTTTATACAGATAGCGGTGAAGATGTATGCATGTTTACACAGATAGCGGTGTAGATAATTCCATGTTCATCCTGATGGCTGTGTAGATATATCCATGTTCATACAGATAGCGGTGTAGATATTTCCACGTTCATACAGATAGCGGTGCAGATAATTCCATGTTCATCCAGATGGCTGTGTAGATATATCCATGTTCATACAGATGGCGGTGAAGATAGTTCCAAGTTCATACAGATAGAGATGTAGGTATTTCCATGTTCATACAGATAGCGGTGTAGATATTTGCATGTTCATACAGATAGCGTTGAATGTATTTCCATGTTCATACAGATAGCGGTGTAGACATTTCCATTTTCATCCAGATGGCTGTGTAGATATTTCCATGTTCATACAGATAGCGGTGTAGATATTTCCATGTTCATACAGATAGCGGTGTAGATATTTCCATGTTCATCCAGATGGCTGTGTAGATATATCCATATTCATACAGATGGCGGTGAAGATATTTCCATGTTCATACAGATAGCGTTGTAGATATTTCCATGTTCATACAGATAGCCGTGTATATATTGCCATGTTCATACCGATAGCGGTGCTGATTCTTCCATGTTTATATAGGTAGCGGTGTACATATTTCCGTGTTTATACAGATAGCGGTGTAGATATTTCCATGTTCATACAGATAGCGGTGTAGATATTTCCATGTTTATACAGATAGCGGTGTAAATATTTCCATGTTTATACAGATAGCGGTGTAGATATCTCCTTCTTCATACAGATGGCGGTGTAGATATTTATATGTTCATACAGTTGGCGGTGCAGATATTTCCATGTTCATACAGATGGTGGTGTAGATATTTCCATGTTTATAGAGATAGCGGTGCAGTAATTTCTATGTGTAAAGAGATAGCTGTGTAGATATTTCCATGTATATGCCGATAGCTGTGTAGATATTTCCATTTTCATGCAGATAGCAGTGTAGATATTTCCATGTTCAGATAGCGGTGTAGATATTTCCATGTTCATACAGATAGCGGTGTAGATATTTCCATGTTCATCTAGACGGCTGTGTAGACATATCCATGTTCATACAGATGGCGGTGAAGATATTTCCATGTTCATACAGATGTCTGTGTAGATATATCCATGTTCATACAGATGGCGGTGAAGATATTTCCATGTTCATACAGATAGCGGTGTATGTATTTCCATGTTCATACAGATAGCGGTGTAGATATTTCAATGTTCATACAGATGGCGGTGCAGATATTTCCATGTTCATACATATGGCGGTGTAGATATTTCCATGTTTATAGAGATAGCGGTGTAGTTATTTCCATTTGTAAAGAGATAGCTGTGTAGATATTTCCAAGTATATGCAGATAGCTGTGAATATATTTCCATTTTCATGCAGATAGTGGTGTAGATATTTCCATGTTCAAACAGATAGCGGTGTAGATATTTCCATGTTCATACAGATAGCGGTGTAGATATTTCCATGTTTACACAGATAGCGGTGAAGATGTATGCATGTTTACACAGATAGCGTTGTAGATATTTCCATGTTCATACAGATAGCGGTGTAGATATTTCCATGTTCATCCAGATGTCTGTGTAGACATATCCATGTTCATACAGATGGCGGTGAAGATATTTCCATGTTCATACAGATAGCGGTGTAGATATTTCCATGTTCATACAGATGGCTGTGTAGATATATCCATGTTCATACAGATGGCGGTGAAGATATTTCCATGTTCATACAGATGGCATTGTAGATATTTCCATGTTCATACCGAAAGCGGTGCTGATATTTCCATGTTTATACAGGTAGCAGTGTAGATATTTCCATGTTTATACATATAGCGGAGTAGATATTTCCATGTTTATACAGGTAGCGGTGTAGATATTTCCATCTTTATGCAGATAGCGGTGTAGATATCTCCATCTTAATACAGATGGCGGCGTAGATATTTAGATGTTCATACAGATGGCGGTGCAGATATTTCCATGTTCATACAGATGGCGGTGTAGATATTTCCATGTTTATACAGATAGCGGTGAAGGTGTATGGATGTTTACACAGGTAGCGGTGTAGATATTTCCAGGTTCATACAGATAGCTGTGTATATATTTCCATGTTCATCCAGATGGCTGTGTAGACATATCCATGTTCATACAGATGGCAGTGAAGATATTTCCATGTTCATACAGATAGCGGTGCAGATAATTCCATGTTCATCCAGATGGCTGTGTAGGAATATCCATGTGCATATAGATGGCGGTGAAGATATTTCCATGTTCAGATAGAGGTGTAGATATTTCCATGTTCATACAGATAGCGGTGTAGATATTTGCATGTTCATACAGATAGCGTTGAATGTATTTCCATGTTCATACAGATAGCGGTGTAGACATTTCCATTTTCATCCAGATGGCTGTGTAAATATTTCCATGTTCATACAGATAGCGGTGAAGATATTTCCATGTTCATACAGATAGCGGTGTAGATATTTCCATGTTCGTACAGATAGCGGTGTAGATATTTCCATGTTTATACAGATAGCGGTGAAGATGTATGCATGTTTAAACAGATAGCGGTGTAGATATTCCGTGTTCATACAGTTAGCAGTGTAGATATTTCCATGTTCATCCAGATGGCTGTGTAGACATATCCATGTTCATACAGATGTCAGTGAAGTTATTTCCATGTTCATACAGATAGCGGTGTAGATATTTCCATGTTCATACAGTTGGAGGTGTAGATATTTCCATGTTCATACAGATGGCTGTGTAGATATTTCCATGTTCAGATAGCGGTGTAGATATTTCCATGTTCATACAGATAGCAGTGTAGATATTTCCATGTTTATGCAGATAGCGGTGAAGATGTATGCATGTTTACACAGATAGCGGTGTAGATATTTCCATGTTCATACAGATAGCGGTGTAGATACTTCCGTGTTCATCCAGATGGCTGTGTAGGTATATCCATGTTCATACAGATGGCGGTGAATATATTTCCATGATCATACAGATAGAGGTGTAGAGATTTCCGTGTTCTTACAGATAGCCGTGTTGATATTGCCATGTTCATACCGATAGCAGTGCTGATACTTCCATGTTTATACAGGTAGCGGTGTACATATTTCCATGTTTATACAGATAGCGGTGTAGATATTTCCATGTTCATAGAGATAGCGGTGTAGATATTTCCACGTTTATAGAGATAGCAGTGTAGATATCTCCTTCATACAGATGGCGGTGTAGATATTTATATGTTCATACAGATGGCGGTGCAGATATTTCCATGTTCATACAGATGGGGGTGTAGATATTTCCATGTTTATTGAGATAGCGGTGTAGTTATTTCCATGTGTAAAGAGATAGCTGTGTAGATCTTTCCAAGTATATGCAGATAGCTGTGTAGATATTTCCATTTTCATGCAGATAGCGGTGTAGATATTTCTATGTTCAAACAGAGAGCGGTGTAGATATTTCCATGTTCATCCAGACGGCGGTGTAGATATATCCATGTTCATACAGATGGCGGTGAAGATATTTCCATGTTCATGCAGATAGCGGTGTAGATATTTCCATGTTCATACAGATAGCGGTGTAGATATTTCCATGTTCATCCAGATGGCTGTGTAGACATATCCATGTTCATACAGATGGCGGTGAAGATATTTCCATGTTCATACAGATAGCGGTGAAGATATTTCCATGTTCATACATATGGCGGTGTAGATATTTCCATGTTCATACCGATAGCTGTGCTATTTCCATGTTTATACAGGTAGCGGTGTAGATATTTCCATGTTTATACAGATAGCGGTGTAGATATTTCCATGTTTATACACAAAGCGGTGTAGATATTTCCATGTTCATACAGATAGCGGTGTAGATATTTCAATGTTCATGCAGATGGCGGTGCAGATATTTCCATGTTCATACATATGGCGGTGTAGATATTTCCATGTTTATAGAGATAGCGGTGTAGTTATTTCCATTTGTAAAGAGATAGCTGTGTAGATATTTCCAAGTATATGCAGATAGCTGTGAATATATTTCCATTTTCATGCAGATAGTGGTGTAGATATTTCCATGTTCAAACAGATAGCGGTGTAGATATTTCCATGTTCATACAGATAGCGGTGTAGATATTTCCATGTTTACACAGATAGCGGTGAAGATGTATGCATGTTTACACAGATAGCGTTGTAGATATTTCCATGTTCATACAGATAGCGGTGTAGATATTTCCATGTTCATCCAGATGTCTGTGTAGACATATCCATGTTCATACAGATGGCGGTGAAGATATTTCCATGTTCATACAGATAGCGGTGTAGATATTTCCATGTTCATACAGATGGCTGTGTAGATATATCCATGTTCATATAGATGGCGGTGAAGATATTTCCATGTTCATACAGATGGCATTGTAGATATTTCCATGTTCATACCGAAAGCGGTGCTGATATTTCCATGTTTATACAGGTAGCGGTGTAGATATTTCCATGTTTATACATATAGCGGAGTAGATATTTCCATGTTTATACAGGTAGCGGTGTAGATATTTCCATGTTTATGCAGATAGCGGTGTAGATATCTCCATCTTAATACAGATGGCGGCGTAGATATTTAGATGTTCATACAGATGGCGGTGCAGATATTTCCATGTTCATACAGATGGCGGTGTAGATATTTCCATGTTTATACAGATAGCGGTGAAGGTGTATGGATGTTTACACAGGTAGCGGTGTAGATATTTCCAGGTTCATACAGATAGCTGTGTATATATTTCCATGTTCATCCAGACGGCTGTGTAGACATATCCATGTTCATACAGATGGCAGTGAAGATATTTCCATGTTCATACAGATAGCGGTGCAGATAATTCCATGTTCATCCAGATGGCTGTGTAGGAATATCCATGTTCATACAGATGGCGGTGAAGATATTTCCATGTTCAGATAGAGGTGTAGATATTTCCATGTTCATACAGATAGCGTTGTAGATATTTGCATGTTCATACAGATAGCGTTGAATGTATTTCCATGTTCATACAGATAGCGGTGTAGACATTTCCATTTTCATCCAGATGGCTGTGTAGATATTTCCATGTTCATACAGATAGCGGTGAAGATATTTCCATGTTCATACAGATAGCGGTGTAGATATTTCCATGTTCGTACAGATAGCGTTGTAGATATTTCCATGTTTATACAGATAGCGGTGAAGATGTATGCATGTTTAAACAGATAGCGGTGTAGATATTCCGTGTTCATACAGTTAGCAGTGTAGATATTTCCATGTTCATCCAGATGGCTGTGTAGACATATCCATGTTCATACAGATGTCAGTGAAGATATTTCCATGTTCATACAGATAGCGGTGTAGATATTTCCATGTTCATACAGTTAGAGGTATAGATATTTCCATGTTCATACAGATGGCTGTGTAGATATTTCCATGTTCAGATAGCGGTGTAGATATTTCCATGTTCATACAGATAGCAGTGTAGATATTTCCATGTTTATGCAGATAGCGGTGAAGGTGTATGCATGTTTACACAGATAGCGGTGTAGATATTTCCATGTTCATACAGATAGCGGTGTAGATACTTCCGTGTTCATCCAGATGGCTGTGTAGGTATATCCATGTTCATACAGATGGCGGTGAATATATTTCCATGATCATACAGATAGAGGTGTAGAGATTTCCGTGTTCTTACAGATAGCCGTGTTGATATTGCCATGTTCATACCGATAGCAGTGCTGATACTTCCATGTTTATACAGGTAGCGGTGTACATATTTCCATGTTTATACAGATAGCGGTGTAGATATTTCCATGTTCATAGAGATAGCGGTGTAGATATTTCCACGTTTATAGAGATAGCAGTGTAGATATCTCCTTCATACAGATGGCGGTGTAGATATTTATATGTTCATACAGATGGCGGTGCAGATATTTCCATGTTCATACAGATGGGGGTGTAGATATTTCCATGTTTATTGAGATAGCGGCGTAGTTATTTCCATGTGTAAAGAGATAGCTGTGTAGATCTTTCCAAGTATATGCAGATAGCTGTGTAGATATTTCCATTTTCATGCAGATAGCGGTGTAGATATTTCTATGTTCAAACAGAGAGCGGTGTAGATATTTCCATGTTCATCCAGACGGCGGTGTAGATATATCCATGTTCATACAGATGGCGGTGAAGATATTTCCATGTTCATGCAGATAGCGGTGTAGATATTTCCATGTTCATACAGATAGCGGTGTAGATATTTCCATGTTCATCCAGATGGCTGTGTAGACATATCCATGTTCATACAGATGGCGGTGAAGATATTTCCATGTTCATACAGATAGCGGTGAAGATATTTCCATGTTCATACATATGGCGGTGTAGATATTTCCATGTTCATACCGATAGCTGTGCTATTTCCATGTTTATACAGGTAGCGGTGTAGATATTTCCATGTTTATACAGATAGCGGTGTAGATATTTCCATGTTTATACACAAAGCGGTGTAGATATTTCCATGTTTATACAGAGAGCGGTGTAGATATCTCCATCTTAATACAGATGGCGGCGTAGATATTTACATGTTCATACAGATGGCGGTGCAGATATTTCCATGTTCATACAGATGGCGGTGTAGATATTTCAATGTTGATACATATAGCGGTGTAGTTATTTCCATGTGCAAAGAGATAGCTGTGTAGATATTTCCATGTATATGCAGATAGCTGTGTAGATATTTCCATTTTCATGCAAATAGCGGTGTATATATTTCCCTGTTCAAACAGTTAGTGGTGTAGATATTTCCATGTTCATAAAGATAGCGGTGTAGATATTTCCATGTTTATACAGATAGCTGTGAAGATGTATGCATGTTTACACAGATAGCGGTGTAGATAATTCCATGTTCATCCAGATGTCTGTGTAGATATATCCATGTTCATACATTTAGCGGTGTAGATATTTCCATGTTCATACAGATAGCGGTGCAGATAATTCCATGTTCATCCAGATGGCTGTGTAGATATATCCATGTTCGTACAGATGATGGTGAAGATATTTCCATGTTCATACAGATAGAGGTGTAGATATTTCCATGTTCATACAGATAGCGGTGTAGATATTTGCATGTTCATACAGATAGCGGTGAATGTATTTCCATGTTCATACAGATAGCGGTGTAGACATTTCCATTTTCATCCAGATGGCTGTGTAGATACTTCCATGTTCATACAGATAGCGCTGTAGATATTTCCACGTTTATACAGATAGCGGTGTAGATATCTCCTTCATACAGATGGCAGTGTAGATATTTATATGTTCATACAGATGGCGGTGCAGATATTTCCAAGTTCATACAGATGGCGGTGTAGATATTTCCATGTTTATAGAGATAGCTGTGTAGTTATTTCCATGTGTAAAGAGATAGCTGTGTAGGTCTTTCCAAGTATATGCAGATAGCTGTGTAGATATTTCCATTTTCATGCAGATAGCGGTGTGGATATTTCCATGTTCAGTTAGCGGTGTAGATATTTCCATGTTCTTACAGGTAGCGGTGTAGATATTTCCATGTTTATACATATAGCAGTGAATATGTATGCGTGTTTACACAGATAGCGGTGTAGATATTTCCATGTTCATACAGATAGAGGTGTAGATATTTCCATGTTCATCCAGATGGCTGTGTAGGCATATCCATGTTCATACAGATGGCGGTGAAGATATTTCCATGTTCATACAGATAGCGGTGTATTTATTTCCATGTTCATACAGATAGCGGTGTAGATATTTCCATGTTTATACAGATGGCTGTGTAGATATATCCATGTTCATACAGATGGCGGTGAAGATATTTCCATGTTCATATAGATGGTGGTGTATATATTTCCATGTTCATACCGATAGCGGTGCTGATATTTCCATGTTTATACAGGTAGCGGTGTAGATATTTCCATGTTTATACAGATAGCGGTGTAGATATTTCCATGTTTATACACATAGCGGTGTAGATATTTCCATGTTTATACAGATAGCGGTGTAGATATCTCCATCTTAATACAGATGGCGTCGTAGATATTTATATGTTCATACAGATGGCGGTGCAGATATTTCCATGTTCATACAGATGGCGGTGTAGATGTTTCCATGTTCATACAGATAGCGGTGTAGTTATTTCCATGTGTAAAGAGATAGCTGTGTAGATATTTCCATGTATATGCAGATAGCTGTGTAGATATTTCCATTTTCATGCAGATAGCGGTGTAGATATTTCCATGTTTATACAGATAGAGGTGTAGTTATTTCCATGTTTATGCAGATAGCGGTGTAGATATCTCCATCTTAATACAGATGTCGGTGTAGATATATGTTCATGCATATGGCGGTGCTGATATTTCCATGTTCATAGACATAGCGGTGTAGTTATTTCCATGTGTAAAGAGATAGCTGTATAGATATTTCCATGTATATGCAGATAGCTGTGTAGATATTTCCATTTTCATGCAGATAGCGGTGTAGATATTTCCATGTTCAAACAGATAGCGGTATAGATATTTCCATGTTCATACCGATAGCACTGTAGATATTTCCATATTTATACAGATAGCTTTGAAGGTGTATGCATATTTACACAGATAGCGGTGTAGATATTTCCATGTTCATACAGATAGCGGTGTAAATATTTCCATGTTCATCCAGATGGCTGTGTAGATATATCCATGTTCATACAGATGGCGGTGAAGATATTTCCATGTTCTTACAGATAGCGGTGTAGATATGTCCATGTTCATACAGATAGCGGTGCAGATATTTCCATGTTAATACAGACAGCGGTGCTGATATTTCCTTGTTCATCAAGATGGCTGTGTAGATATATCCATGTTCATACAGATGGCGGTGAAGATATTTCCATGTTCATAGAGATATCGGTGAAGATATTTCCAAGTTCATACAGATAGCGGTGTAGATATTTCCATGTTCTTACAGATAGCGGTGCTGATATTTCCATGTCTATACAGGTAGCGCCGTAGATATTTCCATGTTTATACAGATAGCGGTGTAGATATTTCCATGTTCATACAGATAGTGGTGTAGATATTTCCATGTTCATACAGATGGCGGTGTAGATATTTCCATGTTCATCCAGATGGCTGTGTAGATATATCCATGTTCATACAGATGGCGGTGAATATATTTCCATGATCATACAGATAGAGGTGTAGAGATTTCCATGTTCTTACAGATTGCCGTGTTGATATTGCCATGTTCATAACGATAGCGGTGCTGATACTTCCATGTTTATACAGGTAGCGGTGTACATATTTCCATGTTTATACAGATAGCGGTGTAGATATTTCCATGTTCATACAGATAGCGGTGTAGATATTTCCACGTTTATAGAGATAGCGGTGTAGATATCTCCTTCATACAGATGGCGGTGTAGATATTTATATGTTCATATAGATGGCGGTGCAGATATTTCCATGTTCATACAGATGGGGGTGTAGATATTTCCATGTTTATAGAGATAGCGGTGCAGTAATTTCCATGTGTAAAGAGATAGCTGTGTAGATCTTTACAAGTATATGCAGATAGCTGTGTAGATATTTCCATTTTCATGCAGATAGCGGTGTAGATATTTCTATGTTCAAACAGAGAGCGGTGTAGATATTTCCATGTTCATCCAGATGGCTGTGTAGATATATCCATGTTCATACAGATGGCGGTGAAGATATTTCCATGTTCATACAGATAGCGGTGAAGATATTTCCATGTTCATACATATGGCGGTGTAGATATTTCCATGTTTATACAGATAGCGGTGTAGATATTTCCATGTTTATACAGATAGTGGTGTAGATATCTCCTCCTTAATACATATGGCGGTGTAGATACTTATATGTTCATACTGATGGCTGTGTAGATATTTCCATGTTCATACAGATGGCAGTGTACATATTTCCATGTTCATACAGATAGCGGTGTCGTTATTTTAATGTGTAAAGAGATAGCTGTGTAGATATTTCCATGTATATGCAGATAGCTGAGTAGATATTTCAATTTTCGTGCTGATAGCGGTTTAGATATTTCCATGTTCAAACAGATAACGGTGTAGATATTTCCACGTTCATACAGATAGCGGTGTTGATATTTCCATGCTTATACAGATTGCGGTGAAGATGTATGCTTGTTTATACAGATAGCGGTGTAGATATTTCCATGTTCATGCAGATAGCGGTGTAGATATTTCCATGTTCATCCGGACGGCTGTGTATATATATCCATGTTCATACAGATAGCGGTGTAGATATTTCCATGTTCATACAGATAGCGGTGTAGCTATTTCCATGTTCATACAGATAGCGGTGTAGCTATTTCCATGTTCATACAGATAGCGGTGTAGATATTTCCATGTTCATAGTGATAGCGGTGTAGATATTTCCATGTTCATACAGATAGCGGTGCTGATATTTCAATGTTTATACAGGTAGCGGTGTAGATATTTCCAGGTTTATACAGATAGGGGTGTAGATATCTCCATCTTAATACATATGGCGGTGTAGATATTTATATGTTCATACAGATGGCGGTGCAGATATTTCCATGTTCATACAGATGGCGGTGTAGATATTTCCATGTTCATACAGATAGCGGTGTAGATATTACCGTGTTCATCCAGATGGCTGTGTAGATATGTCCATGTTCATACAGATAGCGGTGTAGATATTTCCATGTTCATACAGATAGCGGAGTAGCTATTTCCGTGTTCATACAGATAGCGGTGTAGATATTTCCATGTTCATTGAGAAAGTGGTGTAGATATTTCCATGTTCATACAGATAGCGGTGCTGATATTTCCATGTTTATACAGGTAGCGGTGTAGATATTTCCATGTTTATACAGATAGCGGTGAAGATATCTCCATCTTAATACAGATGGCGGTGTAGATATTTATATGTTCATACAGATGGCGGTGCAGATATTTCCATGTTCATACTGAGGGCGGTGTAGATAATTCCATGTTTATAGAGATAGCGGTGTAGTTATTTCCATGTGTAAAGATATAGCTTTGTAGATATTTCCATGTATATGCAGATAGCTGTGTAGATATTTCTATTTTCATGCACATAGCGGTTTAGATATTTCCATGTTCAAACAGATAGCAGTTTAGATATTTCCATGTTCATACAGATAGCGGTGTAGATATTTCCAAGTTTATACAGATAGCGGTGAAGATATCTCCATCTTAATACAGATGGCGGTGTAGATATTTATATGTTCATACAGATGGCGGTGCAGATATTTCCATGTTCATACTGAGGGCGGTGTAGATAATTCCATGTTTATAGAGATAGCGGTGTAGTTATTTCCATGTGTAAAGATATAGCTTTGTAGATATTTCCATGTATATGCAGATAGCTGTGTAGATATTTCTATTTTCATGCACATAGCGGTTTAGATATTTCCATGTTCAAACAGATAGCAGTTTAGATATTTCCATGTTCATACAGATAGCGGTGTAGATATTTCCATGTTAATACAGATAGCGGTGAAGATGTATGCATGTTTACACAGGTAGCGGTGTAGATATTTCCATGTTCATCCAGATGGCTGTGTAGACATATCCATGTTCATACAGATGGCAGTGAAGATATTTCCATGTTCATACAGATAGCGGTGTAGACATTTCCATGTACATACAGATAGCGGTGTAGATATTTCCATGTTCATACGGATAGCAGTGTAGATATTTCCATGTTTATACAGATTGCGGTGAAGATGCATGCATATTTACACAGATAGCGGTGTAGATATTTCCATGTTCATACAGATAGCGGTGTAGATATTTCCGTGTTCATCCAGATGGCTGTGTAGATATATCCATGTTCATACAGATAGCAGTGTAGATATTTCCATGTTCATACAGATAGCGGTGCTGATATTTCCATCTATATACAGGCAGCGGTGTAGATATTTCCATGTTCATACAGATAGCGCTTTAGATATTTCCTTCTTAATACAGATGGCGGTGTAGATATTTATATGTTCATACAGATGGCGGTGCAGATATTTCCATGTTCATACAGATGGCGGTGTAGATATTTCCATGTTTATAGATATAGCGGTGTAGTTATTTCCATGTGTAAAGAGATAGCTGTGTAGATATTTCCATGTATATGCAGATAGCTTTGTAGATATTTACATTTTCATGCAGATAGCGGTGTAGATATTTCCATGTTCAAACAGATTGCGGTGTAGATATTTCCGTGTTCATACAGATAGCGGTGTAGATATTTCCATGTTCATACAGATATCGGTGTAGATATTTCCATGTTCATCCAGATGGCTCTGTAGATATATCCATGTTCAAACAGATAGCGGTGTAGATATTTCCATGTTCATTCAGATAGCGGTGTAGATACTTCCATGTTCATCCAGATGGCTGTGTAGATATATCCATGTTCATACAGATGGCGGTGAAGATATTTCCATGTTCATACAGATAGCGGTGTAGTTATTTCCATGTGTAAAGAGATAGCTGTGTAGATATTTCCATGTATATGCAGATAGCTGTGTATATATTTCCATTTTCATGCAGATAGCAGTTTAGATATTTCCATGCTCAGATAGCGGTGTAGACATTTCCATGTTCATAGAGATAGCGGTGTAGATACTTCCATGTTCATACAGATAGAGGGGCTGATATTTCCATGTTCATACATATAGCGGTTCTGATATTTCCATGTTTATACAGATAGCGGTGTAGATATTTCCATGTTTATACAGATAGCGGTGTAGATATTTCCATGTTTATACAGATTGTGGTGTAGATATCTCCACCTCAATACATATGGCGGTGTAGATACTTATATGTTCATACTGATGTCTGTGTAGATATTTCCATGTTCTTACAGATGGCAGTGTACATATTTCCATGTTCATACAGATAGCGGTGTAGATATTTCCATTTTCATGCAGAGAGCGGTGTAGATATTTACATGTTCATACCGATAGCGGTGCTGATATTTCCATGTTTATACAGGTAGCGGTGTAGATATTTCCATGTTCATACAGATAGCGGTGTAGATATTTCCATGTTCATACCGATAGCTGTGCTGATATTTCCATGTTTGTACAGGTAGCGGTGTAGATATTTCCATGTTCATACAGATAGCGGTGTAGATATTTCCATGTTTATAGAGATAGCAGTGTAGATATTTCCATGTTTATACAGATAGCGGTGTAGATATTTCCTTCTTAATACAGATGGCGGTGTAGGTATTTATATGTTCATACAGGTGGCGGTGAAGATATTTCCATGTTCATGCAGACGGCAGTGTAGATATTTCCAAGTTTATAGAGATAGCGGTGTAGTTATTTCCATGTGTAAAGAGATAGCTGTGTAGATATTTCCATGTATATGCAGATAGCTGTGTAGATATTTCCATTTTCATGCAGATAGCGGTGTAGATATTTCCATGTTCAAACAGACAGCGGTGTAGATATTTCCATGTTCATACAGATAGCAGTGCAGATATTTCCATGTTCATACAGATAGAGGTGTAGATATTTCCATGTTCATACAAATAGCGGTGTAGATATTTCCATGTTCATCCAGATGGCTGTGTGGATAATTCCATGTTCTTACAGATAGCGGTGTAGATATTTCGATGTTCATACAGATAGTGGTGTAGATATTTCCATGTTCATACAGATAGCGGTGGAGATAATTCCATGTTCATCCAGATGGCTGTGTAGACATATCCATGTTCATACAGATGGCGGTGAAGATATTTCCATGTTCATACAGATAGCGGTGTAGATATTTCCATGTTCATATAGATGGCTGTGTAGATATATCAATGTTCATACAGATGACGGTGAAGATATTTCCATGTTCATACAGATGGCTGTGTAGATATTTCCATGTTCATACCGATAGCGGTGAAGATATTTCCATGTTTATACAGGTAGCGGTGTAGATATTTCCATGTTTATACACAAAGCGGTGTAGATATTTCCATGTTTATACAGATAGCGGTGTAGATATCTCCATGTTAATACAGATGGCGGCGTAGATATTTATATGTTCATACAGATGGCGGTGCAGATATTTCCATGTTCATACAGATGGCGGTGTAGATATTTCCATGTTCATACATATAGCGGTGTAGTTATTTCCATGTGCAAAGAGATAGCTGTGTAGATATTTCCATGTATATGCAGATAGCTGTGTAGATATTTCCATTTTCATGCAAATAGCGGTGTATATATTTCCCTGTTCAGTTAGCGGTGTAGATATTTCCATGTTCATAAAGATAGCGGTATAGATATTTCCATGTTTATACAGATAGCGGTGAAGATGTATGCATGTTTACACAGATAGCGGTGTAGATAATTCCATGTTCATCCAGATGGCTGTGTAGATATATCCATGTTCATACAGATATCGGTGTAGTTATTTCCATGTTCATACAGATAGCGGTGCAGATAATTCCATTTTCATCCAGATGGCTGTTTAGGTATATCCATGTTCATACAGATGATGGTGAAGATATTTCCATGTTCATACAGATAGAGGTGTAGATATTTCCATGTTCATACAGATAGCGGTGTAGATATTTGCATGTTCATACAGATAGCGGTGAATGTATTTCCATGTTCATACAGATATCGGTGTACACATTTCCATTTTCATCCAGATGGCTGTGTAGATATTTCCATGTTCATACAGATAGCGGTGTCGATATTTCCATGTTCTTACAGATAGCCGTGTTGATATTGCCATGTTCATACCGAAAGCGGTGCGGATACTTCCATGTTTATACAGGTAGCGGTGTAGATATTTCCAAGTTCATACAGATGGCGGTGCAGATATTTCCATGTTCATAGAGATAGCGGTGTAGTTATTTCCATGTGTAAAGAGATAGCTGTGTAGATATTTCAATGTATATGCAGATAGCTGTGTAGATATTTCTATTTTCATGCAGATAGCGGTTTAGATATTTCCATGTTCAAACAGATAGCGGTGCTGATATTTCCATGTCTATACAGATAACGGTGAAGATGTATGCATGTTTACACAGATAGCGGTGTAGATATTTCCATGTTCATCAAGTTGGCTGTGTAGATATATCTATGTTCATACAGATAGCGGTGTAGATATTTCCATGTTCATACAGATAGCCTTGCAGATATTTCCATGTTCATCCAGATGGCTGTGTAGATATATCCATGTTCGTACAGATGGCGGTGAAGATATTTCCATGTTCATACAAGTAGTGGTGTAGATATTTCCATCTTCATACAGATAGCGGTGTAGATATTTCCATGTTCATACAGATAGCGGTGCTGATATTTCCATGTCTATACAGGTAGCGGTGTAGATATTTCCATGTTTACACAGATAGTGGTGTAGATATTTCCATGTTCAAGTTGGCTGTGTAGATATATCCATGTTCATACAGATATCGGTGTAGATATTTCCACGTTCATACAGATAGCCTTGCAGATATTTCCATGTTCATCCAGATGGCTGTGTAGATATATCCATGTTCATACAGATGGCGGTGAAGATATTTCCATGTTCATACAAATAGTGGTGTAGATATTTCCATCTTCATACAGATTGCGGTGCAGATATTTCCATGTTCATACAGATAGCGGTGTGTGTATTTCCATGTTCATACAGATAGCGGTGTTTATATTTCCATGTTCATCCAGATGGCTGTGTAGATATATCCATGATAAAACAGATAGCGGTGTAGATATTTCCATGTTCATCCAGATGGCTGTGTAGCTATTTCCTTGTTCATTCAGATAGTGGTGTAGATATTTCCATATTCATACAGATAGCGGTGTAGATATTTCCATGTTCTTACAGACTGCGGTGCTGATATTTCCATGTTTATACACGTAGCGGTGTAGATATTTCCATGTTTATACAGATAGCGGTGTAGATATTTCCATGTTCATACAGATAGCGGTGTAGATATTTCCATGTTTATACAGATAGCGGTGTAGATATCTCCATCTTAATACAGATGGCGGTGTAGATATTTATATGTTCATACAGATGTCGGTGCAGATATTTCCTTGTTCATACAGATGGCGGTGCAGATATTTCCATGTTTATAGAGATAGCGGTGTAGTTATTTCCATGTGTAAAGAGATAGCTGTATAGATATTTCCATGTATATGCAGATAGCTGTGTAGATATTTCCATTTTCATGCAGATAGCGGTGTAGATATTTCCAAGTTCAAACAGATAGCGGTGTAGATATTTCCATGTTCATACACATCGCAGTGTAGATATTTCCATATTTATACAGATAGAGGTGAAGATGTATGCATATTTACACAGATAGCGGTGTAGATATTTCCATGTTCATACATATAGCGGTGTAGATATTTCCATGTTCATCCAGATGGCTGTGTAGATATATCCATGTCCATACAGATGGCGGTGAAGATATTTCCATGTTCTTACAGATAGCGGTGTAGATATGTCCATGTTCATACAGATAGCGGTGCAGATATTTCCATGTTCATACAGACAGCGGTGCTGATATTTCCTTGTTCATCAAGATGGCTGTGTAGATATTTCCATGTTCATACAGATGGCGGTGAAGATATTTCCATGTTCATACTGATATCGGTGTAGATATTTTGAAGTTCATACAGATAGCGGTGTAGATATTTCCATGTTCTTACAGATAGCGGTGCTGATATTTCCATGTCTATACATGTAGCGGTGTAGATATTTCCATGTTTATACAGATAGTGATGTAGATATTTCTATGTTTATACAGATAGCGGTGTAGATATTTCCATGTTTATACAGATAGTGGTGTAGATATTTCCATGTTCATCCAGATGGCTGTGAGATATATCCATGTTCATACAGATGGCGGTGAAGATATTTCCATGATCATACAGATAGCGGTGTAGATATTTCCATGTTTTTACAGATAGCCGTGTTGATATTGCCATGTTCATACCGATAGCGGTGCTGATACTTCCATGTCTATACAGGTAGCGGTGTACATATTTCCATGTTTATACAGATAGCAGTGTAGATATTTCCATGTTCATACAGATAGCGGTGTAGATATTTCCACGTTTATACAGATAGCGGTGTAGATATCTCCTTAATACAGAAGGCGGTGTAGATATTTATATGTTCATACAGATGGCGGTGCAGATATTTCCATGTTCATACAGATGGCGGTGTAGATATTTCTATGTTTATAGAGATAGCGGTGTAGTTATTTCCGTGTGTTAAGAGATAGCTGTGTAGATATTTCCAAGTATATGCAGATACCTGTGTAGATATTTCCATTTTCATGCAGATAGTGGTGTAGATATTTCCATGTTCAGATAGCGGTGTAGATATTTCCATGTTCATGCAGATAGCGGTGTAGATATTTCCATGTTTATACAGATAGCGGTGAAGATCTATGCATGTTTACACAGATAGCGGTGTAGATATTTCCATATTCATACAGATAGCGGTGTAGATATTTCCATGTTCATCCAGATGGCTGTGTAGACATATCCATGTTCATACAGATGGCGGTGAAGATATTTCCATGATCATACAGATAGCGGTGTAGATATTTCCATGTTCATACAGATAGCGGTGTAGATATTTCCATGTTCATACAGATGGCTGTGTAGATATATCCATGTTCATACAGATGGCGGTGAAGATATTTCCATGTTCATAGAGATATCGGTGAAGATATTTCCAAGTTCATACAGATAGCGGTGTAGATATTTCCATGTTCTTACAGATAGCGGTGCTGATATTTCCATGTCTATACAGGTAGCGGCGTAGATATTTCCATGTTTATACAGATAGCGGTGTAGATATTTCCATGTTCATGCAGATAGTGGTGTAGATATTTCCATGTTCATACAGATGGCGGTGTAGATATTTCCATGTTCATCCAGATGGCTGTGTAGATATATCCATGTTCATACAGATGGCGGTGAATATATTTCCATGATCATACAGATAGAGGTGTAGAGATTTCCATGTTCTTACAGATTGCCGTGTTGATATTGCCATGTTCATAACGATAGCGGTGCTGATACTTCCATGTTTATACAGGTAGCGGTGTACATATTTCCATGTTTATACAGATAGCGGTGTAGATATTTCCATGTTCATACAGATAGCGGTGTAGATATTTCCACGTTTATAGAGATAGCGGTGTAGATATCTCCTTCATACAGATGGCGGTGTAGATATTTATATGTTCATACAGATGGCGGTGCAGATATTTCCATGTTCATACAGATGGGGGTGTAGATATTTCCATGTTTATAGAGATAGCGGTGCAGTAATTTCCATGTGTAAAGAGATAGCTGTGTAGATCTTTACAAGTATATGCAGATAGCTGTGTAGATATTTCCATTTTCATGCAGATAGCGGTGTAGATATTTCTATGTTCAAACAGAGAGCGGTGTAGATATTTCCATGTTCATCCAGATGGCTGTGTAGATATATCCATGTTCATACAGATGGCGGTGAAGATATTTCCATGTTCATACAGATAGCGGTGAAGATATTTCCATGTTCATACATATGGCGGTGTAGATATTTCCATGTTTATACAGATAGCGGTGTAGATATTTCCATGTTTATACAGATAGTGGTGTAGATATCTCCTCCTTAATACATATGGCGGTGTAGATACTTATATGTTCATACTGATGGCTGTGTAGAGATTTCCATGTTCATACAGATGGCAGTGTACATATTTCCATGTTCATACAGATAGCGGTGTCGTTATTTTAATGTGTAAAGAGATAGCTGTGTAGATATTTCCATGTATATGCAGATAGCTGAGTAGATATTTCAATTTTCGTGCTGATAGCGGTTTAGATATTTCCATGTTCATACAGATAACGGTGTAGATATTTCCACGTTCATACAGATAGCGGTGTTGATATTTCCATGCTTATACAGATTGCGGTGAAGATGTATGCTTGTTTATACAGATAGCGGTGTAGATATTTCCATGTTCATGCAGATAGCGGTGTAGATATTTCCATGTTCATCCGGACGGCTGTGTATATATATCCATGTTCATACAGATAGCGGTGTAGATATTTCCATGTTCATACAGATAGCGGTGTAGCTATTTCCATGTTCATACAGATAGCGGTGTAGCTATTTCCATGTTCATACAGATAGCGGTGTAGATATTTCCATGTTCATAGAGATAGCGGTGTAGATATTTCCATGTTCATACAGATAGCGGTGCTGATATTTCAATGTTTATACAGGTAGCGGTGTAGATATTTCCAGGTTTATACAGATAGGGGTGTAGATATCTCCATCTTAATACATATGGCGGTGTAGATATTTATATGTTCATACAGATGGCGGTGCAGATATTTCCATGTTCATACAGATGGCGGTGTAGATATTTCCATGTTCATACAGATAGCGGTGTAGATATTACCGTGTTCATCCAGATGGCTGTGTAGATATGTCCATGTTCATACAGATAGCGGTGTAGATATTTCCATGTTCATACAGATAGCGGAGTAGCTATTTCCGTGTTCATACAGATAGCGGTGTAGATATTTCCATGTTCATTGAGAAAGTGGTGTAGATATTTCCATGTTCATACAGATAGCGGTGCTGATATTTCCATGTTTATAAAGGTAGCGGTGTAGATATTTCCATGTTTATACAGATAGCGGTGTAGATATTTCCAAGTTTATACAGATAGCGGTGAAGATATCTCCATCTTAATACAGATGGCGGTGTAGATATTTATATGTTCATACAGATGACGGTGCAGATATTTCCATGTTCATACTGAGGGCGGTGTAGATAATTCCATGTTTATAGAGATAGCGGTGTAGTTATTTCCATGTGTAAAGAGATAGCTTTGTAGATATTTCCATGTATATGCAGATAGCTGTGTAGATATTTCTATTTTCATGCACATAGCGGTTTAGATATTTCCATGTTCAAACAGATAGCAGTTTAGATATTTCCATGTTCATACAGATAGCGGTGTAGATATTTCCATGTTAATACAGATAGCCGTGAAGATGTATGCATGTTTACACAGGTAGCGGTGTAGATATTTCCATGTTCATCCAGATGGCTGTGTAGACATATCCATGTTCATACAGATGGCGGTGAAGATATTTCCATGTTCATACAGATAGCGGTGTAGACATTTCCATGTACATACAGATAGCGTTGTAGATATTTCCATGTTCATACGGATAGCGGTGTAGATATTTCCATGTTTATACAGATTGCGGTGAAGATGTATGCATATTTACACAGATAGCGGTGTAGATATTTCCATGTTCATACAGATAGCGGTGTAGATATTTCCGTGTTCATCCAGATGGCTGTGTAGATATATCCATGTTCATACAGATAGCAGTGTAGATATTTCCATGTTCATACAGATAGCGGTGCTGATATTTCCATCTATATACAGGCAGCGGTGTAGATATTTCCATGTTCATACAGATAGCGCTTTAGATATTTCCTTCTTAATACAGATGGCGGTGTAGATATTTATATGTTCATACAGATGGCGGTGCAGATATTTCCATGTTCATACAGATGGCGGTGTAGATATTTCCATGTTTATAGATATAGCGGTGTAGTTATTTCCATGTGTAAAGAGATAGCTGTGTAGATATTTCCATGTATATGCAGATAGCTTTGTAGATATTTCCATTTTCATGCAGATAGCGGTGTAGATATTTCCATGTTCAAACAGATTGCGGTGTAGATATTTCCGTGTTCATACAGATAGCGGTGTAGATATTTCCATGTTCATACAGATATCGGTGTAGATATTTCCATGTGCATCCAGATGGCTCTGTAGATATATCCATGTTCAAACAGATAGCGGTGTAGATATTTCCATGTTCATTCAGATAGCGGTGTAGATACTTCCATGTTCATCCAGATGGCTGTGTAGATATATCCATGTTCATACAGATGGCGGTGAAGATATTTCCATGTTCATACAGATAGCGGTGTAGTTATTTCCATGTGTAAAGAGATAGCTGTGTAGATATTTCCATGTATATGCAGATAGCTGTGTATATATTTCCATTTTCATGCAGATAGCGGTTTAGATATTTCCATGCTCAGATAGCGGTGTAGACATTTCCATGTTCATAGAGATAGCGGTGTAGATACTTCCATGTTCATACAGATAGAGGGGCTGATATTTCCATGTTCATACATATAGCGGTTCTGATATTTCCATTTTTATACAGATAGCGGTGTAGATATTTCCATGTTTATACAGATAGCGGTGTAGATATTTCCATGTTTATACAGATAGTGGTGTAGATATCTCCACCTTAATACATATGGTGGTGTAGATACTTATATGTTCATACTGATGTCTGTGTAGATATTTCCATGTTCATACAGATGGCAGTGTACATATTTCCATGTTCATACAGATAGCGGTGTAGATATTTCCATTTTCATGCAGAGAGCGGTGTAGATATTTACATGTTCATACCGATAGCGGTGCTGATATTTCCATGTTTATACAGGTAGCGGTGTAGATATTTCCATGTTCATACAGATAGCGGTGTAGATATTTCCATGTTCATACCGATAGCTGTGCTGATATTTCCATGTTTGTACAGGTAGCGGTGTAGATATTTCCATGTTCATACAGATAGCGGTGTAGATATTTCCATGTTTATAGAGATAGCAGTGTAGATATTTCCATGTTTATACAGATAGCGGTGTAGATATTTCCTTCTTAATACAGATGGCGGTGTAGGTATTTATATGTTCATACAGGTGGCGGTGAAGATATTTCCATGTTCATGCAGACGGCAGTGTAGATATTTCCAAGTTTATAGAGATAGCGGTGTAGTTATTTCCATGTGTAAAGAGATAGCTGTGTAGATATTTCCATGTATATGCAGATAGCTGTGTAGATATTTCCATTTTCATGCAGATAGCGGTGTAGATATTTCCATGTTCAAACAGACAGCGGTGTAGATATTTCCATGTTCATACAGATAGCAGTGTAGATATTTCCATGTTCATACAGATAGAGGTGTAGATATTTCCATGTTCATACAAATAGCGGTGTAGATATTTCCATGTTCATCCAGATGGCTGTGTAGATAATTCCATGTTCTTACAGATAGCGGTGAAGATATTTCGATGTTCATACAGATAGTGGTGTAGATATTTCCATGTTCATACAGATAGCGGTGGAGATAATTCCATGTTCATCCAGATGGCTGTGTAGACATATCCATGTTCATACAGATGGCGGTGAAGATATTTCCATGTTCATACAGATAGCGGTGTAGATATTTCCATGTTCATACAGATGGCTGTGTAGATATATCAATGTTCATACAGATGACGGTGAAGATATTTCCATGTTCATACAGATGGCTGTGTAGATATTTCCATGTTCATACCGATAGCGGTGCTGATATTTCCATTTTTATACAGGTAGCGGTGTAGATATTTCCATGTTTATACAGATAGCGGTGTAGATATTTCCATGTTTATACACAAAGCGGTGTAGATATTTCCATGTTTATACAGATAGCGGTGTAGATATCTCCATGTTAATACAGATGGCGGCGTAGATATTTATATGTTCATACAGATGGCGGTGCAGATATTTCCATGTTCATACAGATGGCGGTGTAGATATTTCCATGTTCATACATATAGCGGTGTAGTTATTTCCATGTGCAAAGAGATAGCTGTGTAGATATTTCCATGTATATGCAGATAGCTGTGTAGATATTTCCATTTTCATGCAGATAGCGGTGTATATATTTCCCTGTTCAAACAGTTAGCGGTGTAGATATTTCCATGTTCATAAAGATAGCGGTATAGATATTTCCATGTTTATACAGATAGCGGTGAAGATGTATGCATGTTTACACAGATAGCGGTGTAGATAATTCCATGTTCATCCAGATGGCTGTGTAGATATATCCATGTTCATACAGATATCGGTGTAGATATTTCCATGTTCATACAGATAGCGGTGCAGATAATTCCATTTTCATCCAGATGGCTGTTTAGATATATCCATGTTCATACAGGTGATGGTGAAGATATTTCCATGTTCATACAGATAGAGGTGTAGATATTTCCATGTTCATACAGATAGCGGTGTAGATATTTGCATGTTCATACAGATAGCGGTGAATGTATTTCCATGTTCATACAGATAGCGGTGTACACATTTCCATTTTCATCCAGATGGCTGTGTAGATATTTCCATGTTCATACAGATAGCGGTGTCGATATTTCCATGTTCTTACAGATAGCCGTGTTGATATTGCCATGTTCATACCGATAGCGGTGCTGATACTTCCATGTTTATACAGGTAGCGGTGTAGATATTTCCAAGTTCATTCAGATGGCGGTGCAGATATTTCCATGTTCATAGAGATAGCGGTGTAGTTATTTCCATGTGTAAAGAGATAGCTGTGTAGATATTTCAATGTATATGCAGATAGCTGTGTAGATATTTCTATTTTCATGCAGATAGCGGTTTAGATATTTCCATGTTCAAACAGATAGCGGTGCTGATATTTCCATGTCTATACAGATAACGGTGAAGATGTATGCATGCTTACACAGATAGCGGTGTAGATATTTCCATGTTCATCAAGTTGGCTGTGTAGATATATCTATGTTCATACAGATAGCGGTGTAGATATTTCCATGTTCATACAGATAGCCTTGCAGATATTTCCATGTTCATCCAGATGGCTGTGTAGATATATCCATGTTCATACAGATAGCGGTGTAGATATTTCCATGTTCATACAGATAGCCTTGCAGATATTTCCATGTTCATCCAGATGGCTGTGTAGATATATCCATGTTCGTACAGATGGCGGTGAAGATATTTCCATGTTCATACAAGTAGTGGTGTAGATATTTCCATCTTCATACAGATAGCGGTGTAGATATTTCCATGTTCATACAGATAGCGGTGCTGATATTTCCATGTCTATACAGGTAGCGGTGTAGATATTTCCATGTTTACACAGATAGTGGTGTAGATATTTCCATGTTCAAGTTGGCTGTGTAGATATATCCATGTTCATACAGATATCGGTGTAGATATTTCCACGTTCATACAGATAGCCTTGCAGATATTTCCATGTTCATCCAGATGGCTGTGTAGATATATCCATGTTCATACAGATGGCGGTGAAGATATTTCCATGTTCATACAAATAGTGGTGTAGATATTTCCATCTTCATACAGATTGCGGTGCAGATATTTCCATGTTCATACAGATAGCTGTGTGTGTATTTCCATGTTCATACAGATAGCGGTGTTTATATTTCCATGTTCATCCAGATGGCTGTGTAGATATATCCATGATAAAACAGATAGCGGTGTAGATATTTCCATGTTCATCCAGATGGCTGTGTAGCTATTTCCTTGTTCATTCAGATAGTGGTGTAGATATTTCCATATTCATACAGATAGCGGTGTAGATATTTCCATGTTCTTACAGACTGCGGTGCTGATATTTCCATGTTTATACACGTAGCGGTGTAGATATTTCCATGTTTATACAGATAGCGGTGTAGATATTTCCATGTTCATACAGATAGCGGTGTAGATATTTCCATGTTTATACAGATAGCGGTGTAGATATCTCCATCTTAATACAGATGGCGGTGTAGATATTTATATGTTCATACAGATGTCGGTGCAGATATTTCCTTGTTCATACAGATGGCGGTGCAGATATTTCCATGTTTATAGAGATAGCGGTGTAGTTATTTCCATGTGTAAAGAGATAGCTGTATAGATATTTCCATGTATATGCAGATAGCTGTGTAGATATTTCCATTTTCATGCAGATAGCGGTGTAGATATTTCCAAGTTCAAACAGATAGCGGTGTAGATATTTCCATGTTCATACACATCGCAGTGTAGATATTTCCATATTTATACAGATAGCGGTGAAGATGTATGCATATTTACACAGATAGCGGTGTAGATATTTCCATGTTCATACATATAGCGGTGTAGATATTTCCATGTTCATCCAGATGGCTGTGTAGATATATCCATGTCCATACAGATGGCGGTGAAGATATTTCCATGTTCTTACAGATAGCGGTGTAGATATGTCCATGTTCATACAGATAGCGGTGCAGATATTTCCATGTTCATACAGACAGCGGTGCTGATATTTCCTTGTTCATCAAGATGGCTGTGTAGATATTTCCATGTTCATACAGATGGCGGTGAAGATATTTCCATGTTCATACTGATATCGGTGTAGATATTTTGAAGTTCATACAGATAGCGGTGTAGATATTTCCATGTTCTTACAGATAGCGGTGCTGATATATCCATGTCTATACAGGTAGCGGTGTAGATATTTCCATGTTTATACAGATAGTGATGTAGATATTTCTATGTTTATACAGATAGCGGTGTAGATATTTCCATGTTTATACAGATAGTGGTGTAGATATTTCCATGTTCATCCAGATGGCTGTGAGATATATCCATGTTCATACAGATGGCGGTGAAGATATTTCCATGATCATACAGATAGCGGTGTAGATATTTCCATGTTTTTACAGATAGCCGTGTTGATATTGCCATGTTCATACCGATAGCGGTGCTGATACTTCCATGTCTATACAGGTAGCGGTGTACATATTTCCATGTTTATACAGATAGCAGTGTAGATATTTCCATGTTCATACAGATAGCGGTGTAGATATTTCCACGTTTATACAGATAGCGGTGTAGATATCTCCTTAATACAGAAGGCGGTGTAGATATTTATATGTTCATACAGATGGCGGTGCAGATATTTCCATGTTCATACAGATGGCGGTGTAGATATTTCTATGTTTATAGAGATAGCGGTGTAGTTATTTCCGTGTGTTAAGAGATAGCTGTGTAGATATTTCCAAGTATATGCAGATAGCTGTGTAGATATTTCCATTTTCATGCAGATAGTGGTGTAGATATTTCCATGTTCAAACAGATAGCGGTGTAGATATTTCCATGTTCATGCAGATAGCGGTGTAGATATTTCCATGTTTATACAGATAGCGGTGAAGATCTATGCATGTTTACACAGATAGCGGTGTAGATATTTCCATATTCATACAGATAGCGGTGTAGATATTTCCATGTTCATCCAGATGGCTGTGTAGACATATCCATGTTCATACAGATGGCGGTGAAGATATTTCCATGATCATACAGATAGCGGTGTAGATATTTCCATGTTCATACAGATAGCGGTGTAGATATTTCCATGTTCATACAGATGGCTGTGTAGATATATCCATGTTCATACAGATGGCGGTGAAGATATTTCCATGTTCATACAGATGGCGGTTTAGATATTTCCATGTTTATAGAGATAGTGGTGTAGTTATTTCCATGTAAATAGGCATAGCGGTGTAGATATTTCCATGTTTATAGAGATAGAGGTGTAGATATTTCCTAGTTTAAACAGATAGCAGTGTAGATATTTCCATGTTTATAGAGATAGCGGTGTAGATATTTCCATGTTTATACAGATGGCGGTGTAGATACTTCCATCTCTATACAGATGGCGGTGTACATATTTCCATGTTCATACAGATGGCGGTGTAGAAATTTCCATGTTTTTAGACATGGCGGTGTAGACATTTCCATGTTTATACAGATAGCCGTATGGATATTTCCATGTTTATACAGTTAGCTGTGTAGATATTTCCATCGTTATACAGATGGCGGTGTAGATATTTCCAGGTTCATACAGATTGCGGTGTAGATATTTCCATGTTTATACAGATGACGGTGCAGATATTTCAATGTTTATACAGAAGGCGGTTTAGATATTTCCATGTTTATAGAGATAGCAGTGAAGACATTGCCACGTTTATACAGATAGCGGTGTAGATATTTCCATGTTTATAGAGATGGCAGTGTAGATATTTCCATGTTTATACAGGAGGCGGTTTAGATATTTCCATCTTAATACAGATGGCCGTGTAGATATTTATATGTTCACACAGATGGCGGTGCAGATATTTCCATGTTCATACAGATAGCGGTGTAGCTATTTCCATGTTCATACAGATGGCGGTGAAGATATTTCCATGTTCATACAGATAGCGGTGTAGATATTTCCATGTTCATGCAGATAGCGTTGTAGGTATTTCCATGTTCATACAGATAGAGGGGCTGATATTTCCATGTTCATACAGATAGCGGTGCTGATGTTTCCATGTTTATGCAGGTAGTGGTGTAGATATTTCCATGTTTATACAGATAGCGGTGTAGATATTTCCATGTTTATACAGATAGCGGTGTAGATATTTACATGTTCATAAAGATAGCGGTGTAGATATCTCCATCTTAATACAAATGGCCGTGTAGATATTTATATGTTCATACAGATGGCGGTGCAGATATTTCAATGTTCATACAGATGGCGGTGCAGATATTTCCATGTTCATACAGATAGCGGTGTAGCTATTTCCATGTTCATACAGATGGCGGTGTAGATATTTCCATGTTCATAGAGACAGCGGTGTAGATATTTCCATGTTCATAGAGATAGCGGTGTAGATATTTCCATGTTCATACAGATGGCTGTGTAGATATATCCATGTTCATACAGATGGCGGTGAAGATATTTCCATGTTCATACAGATAGCGGTGTAGATATTTCCATGTTCTTACAGATAGCCGTGTTGATATTGCCATGTTCTTACCGATAGCGGTGCTCATTCTTCCATGTTTATACAGGTAGCAGTGTACATATTTCCATGTTTATACAGATAGCTGTGTAGATATTTCCATGTTTATACAGATAGCGGTGTAGATATTTCCATGTTTATACAGATAGCGGTGTAGATATCTCCATCTTAATACAGATGGCCGTGTAGATATTTATATGTTCATACAGATGGCGGTGCAGATATTTCCATGTTCATACAGATGGCGGTGTAGATATTTCCATGTTCATACAGATAGCGGTGTAGCTATTTCCATGTTCATACAGATTGCGGTGTAGATATTTCCATGTTCATACAGATAGAGGTGTTGATATTTCCATGTTCATACAGGTAGCGGTGATGATATTTCCATGTTTATACAGGCAGCGCTGTAGATATTTCCATGTTTATACAGATAGCGGTTTAGGTATTTCCTTCTTAATACAGATGGCGTTGTAGATATTTATATGTTCATACAGATGGCTGTGTAGATATTTCCATGTTTATACCGATAGCAGTGTTCATATCTCCATCTTAATACAGATGGCGGTGAAGATATTTATATGTTCATACAGATGGCGGTGTAGATATTTCCATGTTTATACAGATAGCGGTGAACATGTATGCATGTTTACACAGATAGCGGTGTAGATATTTCCATGTTCATCCAGATGGCTGTGTAGATATATCCATGTTCATACAGATAGCGGTGTAGATATTTCCATGTTCATACAGATAGCGGTGTAGCTATTTCCATGTTCATACAGATAACGGTGTAGCTATTTCCATGTTCATACAGATAGCGGTGTAGATATTTCCATGTTCATACAGATAGCGGTGTAGATATTTCCATGTTCATACAGATAGCGGTGCTGATATTTCCATGTTTACACAGGCAGCGGTGTAGATATTTCCATGTTCATACAGATAGCGGTGTAGATATTTCCATGTTCATACAGATAGCGGTGTAGATATTTCCATGTTCATACTGATAGCGGTGCTGATATTTCCATGTTCATACAGACAGCGGTGCTGATATTTCCTTGTTCATCAAGATGGCTGTGTAGATATTTCCATCTTCATACAGATGGCGGTGAAGATATTTCCATGTTCATACTGATATCGGTGTAGATATTTTGAAGTTCATACAGATAGCGGTGTAGATATTTCCATGTTCTTACAGATAGCGGTGCTGATATTTCCATGTCTATACAGGTAGCGGTGTAGATATTTCCATGTTTATACAGATAGTGATGTAGATATTTCTATGTTTATACAGATAGCGGTGTAGATATTTCCATGTTTATACAGATAGTGGTGTAGATATTTCCATGTTCATCCAGATGGCTGTGAGATATATCCATGTTCATACAGATGGCGGTGAAGATATTTCCATGATCATACAGATAGCGGTGTAGATATTTCCATGTTTTTACAGATAGCCGTGTTGATATTGCCATGTTCATACCGATAGCGGTGCTGATACTTCCATGTCTATACAGGTAGCGGTGTACATATTTCCATGTTTATACAGATAGCAGTGTAGATATTTCCATGTTCATACAGATAGCGGTGTAGATATTTCCACGTTTATACAGATAGCGGTGTAGATATCTCCTTAATACAGAAGGCGGTGTAGATATTTATATGTTCATACAGATGGCGGTGCAGATATTTCCATGTTCATACAGATGGCGGTGTAGATATTTCTATGTTTATAGAGATAGCGGTGTAGTTATTTCCGTGTGTTAAGAGATAGCTGTGTAGATATTTCCAAGTATATGCAGATAGCTGTGTAGATATTTCCATTTTCATGCAAATAGTGGTGTAGATATTTCCATGTTCAAACAGATAGCGGTGTAGATATTTCCATGTTCATGCAGATAGCGGTGTAGATATTTCCATGTTTATACAGATAGCGGTGAAGATCTATGCATGTTTACACAGATAGCGGTGTAGATATTTCCATATTCATACAGATAGCGGTGTAGATATTTCCATGTTCATCCAGATGGCTGTGTAGACATATCCATGTTCATACAGATGGCGGTGAAGATATTTCCATGATCATACAGATAGCGGTGTAGATAGTTCCATGTTCATACAGATAGCGGTGTAGATATTTCCATGTTCATACAGATGGCTGTGTAGATATATCCATGTTCATACAGATGGCGGTGAAGATATTTCCATGTTCATACAGATGGCGGTTTAGATATTTCCATGTTTATAGAGATAGTGGTGTAGTTATTTCCATGTAAATAGGCATAGCGGTGTAGATATTTCCATGTTTATAGAGATAGAGGTGTAGATATTTCCTAGTTTAAACAGATAGCAGTGTAGATATTTCCATGTTTATAGAGATAGCGGTGTAGATATTTCCATGTTTATACAGATGGCAGTGTAGATACTTCCATCTCTATACAGATGGCGGTGTACATATTTCCATGTTCATACAGATGGCGGTGTAGAAATTTCCATGTTTTTAGACATGGCGGTGTAGACATTTCCATGTTTATACAGATAGCCGTATGGATATTTCCATGCTTATACAGTTAGCTGTGTAGATATTTCCATCGTTATACAGATGGCGGTGTAGATATTTCCATGTTCATACAGATTGCGGTGTAGATATTTCCATGTTTATACAGATGACGGTGCAGATATTTCAATGTTTATACAGAAGGCGGTTTAGATATTTCCATGTTTATAGAGATAGCAGTGAAGACATTGCCACGTTTATACAGATAGCGGTGTAGATATTTCCATGTTTATAGAGATGGCGGTGTAGATATTTCCATGTTTATACAGGAAGCGGTTTAGATATTTCCATCTTAATACAGATAGAGGTGTTGATATTTCCATGTTCATACAGATAGCGGTGCTGATATTTCCATGTTTATACAGGCAGCGGTGTAGATATTTCCATGTTTATACAGATAGCGGTTTAGGTATTTCCTTCTTAATACAGATGGCGTTGTAGATATTTATATGTTCATACAGATGGCTGTGTAGATATTTCCATGTTTATACAGATAGCAGTGTTCATATCTCCATCTTAATACAGATGGCGGTGAAGATATTTATATGTTCATACAGATGGCGGTGTAGATATTTCCATGTTTATACAGATAGCGGTGTAGATATTTCCATGTTTATAGAGATAGCAGTGTAGATATTTCCATTGATATACAGATATCTGCGTAGATATTTGCATGTTCATACAGATAGCGGTGTAGATATATCCATGTTCATACAGATAGCGGTGTAGATATTTCCGTGTTCATCCAGATGGCTGTGTAGATATATCCATGTTCATACACATAGAGGTGTAGATATTTCCATGTTCATACAGGTAGTGGTGTAGATATTTCCATGTTCATACAGATAGCGGTGTAGCTATTTCCATGTTCATACAGATATCGGTGTAGAAATTTCCATGATCATAGAGTTAGCGGTGTACATATTTCCATGTTCATACAGATGGCGGTGTAGATATTTCCATGTTCATACAGACAGCCGTGTGGATATTTCCATGTTCAAACAGATAGCAGTGTAGATATTTCCATGTTCATACAGATAGCGGTGTGGATATTTCCATGTTTATACAGATTGCGATGAAGATGTATGCATATTTACACAGATAGCAGTGTAGATATTTCCATGTTCATACAGATAGCGGTGTAGATATTTCCGTGTTCATCCAGATGGCTGTGTAGATATATCCATGTTCATACAAATAGCGGTGTAGATATTTCCATGTTGATACAGGTAGTGGTGTAGATATTTCCATGTTCATACAGATAGCGGTGTAGCTATTTCCATGTTCAAACAGATAGCAGTGTAGAAATTTCCATGATCATAGAGTTAGCGGTGTAGATATTTCCAAGTTCATACAGATAGCGGTGCTGAGATTTCCATGTTTATACAGGTAGCGGTGTAGATATTTCCATGTTTATACAGATTGCAGTGTAGATATTTCCATGTTTATACAGATAGCGGTGTAGATATTTCCTAGTTTCTACAGATGGCGGTGTAGATATCTCCATCTTAATATAGATGTCTGTGTAGATATTTATATGTTCATACAGATGGCGGTGCAGATATTTCCATGTTCATACAGATGGCGGTGTAGCTATTTCCATGTTTATAGAGATAGCGCTGTAGTTATTTCCATGTGTAAAGAGATAGCTTTGTAGATATTTCCATGTATATGCAGATCGCTGTGTACATATTTCCATTTTCATGCAGATAGTGGTGTAGATATTTCCATGTTCAAACAGATAGCGGTGTAGATATTTCCATGTTCATACAGATAGCGGTGTAGATATTTCCATGTTCATACAGATAGCGGTTTTGCTATTTCCATGTTCATACAGATAGCGGTGTAGATATTTCCATGTTCATCCAGATAGCGGTGTATATATTTCCGTGTTCAAACAGTTAGCAGTGTAGATATTTCCATGTTCATACAGATAGCAGTGTAGATATTTCCATGTTTATACAGATAGCGGTGAAGATGTATGCATGTTTACACAGATAGCGTTGTAGATACTTCCCTGTTCATACAGATAGCGGTGTAGATATTTCCATGTTCATCCAGATGGCTGTGTAGATATATCCATGTTCATACAGATGGCGGTGAAGATATTTCCATGTTCATACAGATAGCGGTGTAGTTATTTCCATGTGTAAAGAGATAGCTGTGTAGATATTTCCATGTACATGCAGATAGCTGTGTATATATTTCCATTTTCATGCAGATAGCGGTTTACATATTTCCATGTTCAAACAGATAGCGGTGTAGATATTTCCATGTTCATAGAGATAGCGGTGTAGATACTTCCATGTTCATACAGATAGAGGGGCTGATATTTCCATGTTCATACATATAGCAGTTCTGATATTTCCATGTTTATACAGATAGCGGTGTAGATATTTCCATGTTTATACAGATAGCGGTGTAGATTTTTCCATGTTTATACAGATAGCGGTGTAGATTTTTCCATGTTTATACAGATAGCGGTGTAGATATCTCCATCTTAAGACATATGGCGGTGTAGATACTTATATGTTCATACAGTTGGCTGTGTAGATATTTCCATGTTCATACTGATGGCAGTGTACATATTTCCATGTTCATACAGATAGCGGTGTCGTTATTTTAATGTGTAAAGAGATAGCTGTGTAGATATTTCCATGTATATGCAGATAGCTGAGTAGATATTTCAATTTTCATGCTGATTGCGGTTTAGATATTTCCATGTTCAAACAGATAGCGGTGTAGATATTTCCACGTTCTTACAGATAGCGGTGTTGATATTTCCATGCTTATACAGATTGCGGTGAAGATGTATGCTTGTTTACACAGATAGCGGTGTAGATATTTCCATGTTCATGCAGATAGTGGTGTAGATATTTCCATGTTCTTACAGATGGCTGTGTAGATATATCCATGTTCATACAGATGGCGGTGAAGATATTTCCATGTTCATACAGATGGCTGTGTAGATATTTCCATGTTCATACCGATCTCGGTGCTGATATTTCCATTTTTATACAGGTAGCGGTGTAGATATTTCCATATTTATACAGATAGCGGTGTAGATATTTCCATGTTTATACAGATAGCGGTGTAGATATTTCCATGTTTATACACAAAGCGGTGTAGATATTTCCATGTTTATACAGATAGCGGTGTAGATATGTCCATGTTAATACAGATGGCGGCGTAGATATTTATATGTTCATACAGATGGCGGTGCAGATATTTCCATGTTCATACAGATGGCGGTGTAGATATTTCCATGTTCATACAGGTAGCGGTGTAGTTATTTCCATGTGCAAAGAGATAGCTGTGTAGATATTTCCATGTATATGCAGATAGCTGTGTAGATATTACCATTTTCATGCAAATAGCGGTGTATATATTTCCCTGTTCAAACAGTTAGCGGTGTAGATATTTCCATGTTCATAAAGATAGCGGTGTAGATATTTCCATGTTTATACAGATAGCGGTGAAGATGTATGCATGTTTACACAGATAGCGGTGTAGATAATTCCTTGTTCATCCAGATGGCTGTGTAGATATATCCATGTTCATACAGATAGCAGTGTAGATATTTCCATGTTCATACAGATAGCGGTGCAGGTAATTCCATGTTCATCCAGATGGCTGTGTAGATATATCCATGTTCATACAGATGATGGTGAAGATATTTCCATGTTCATAAGGATAGAGGTGTAGATATTTCCATGTTCATACAGATAGCGGTGTAGATATTTGCATGTTCATACAGATAGCGGTGAATGTATTTCCATGTTCATACAGATAGCAGTGTAGACACTTCCATTTTCATCCAGATGGCTGTGTAGATATTTCCATGTTCATACAGATAGCGGTGTAGATATTTCCATGTTCTTACAGACAGCCGTGTTGATATTGCCATGTTCATACCGATAGCGGTGCTGATACTTCCATGTTTATACAGGTAGCGGTGTACATATTTCCATGTTTATACAGATAGCGGTGTAGATATTTCCATGTTCATACAGATGGCGGTGTAGATATTTCCATGTTTATACAGATAGCGGTGTAGATATCTCCTTCTTAATACAGATGGCGGTGTAGATATGTATATGTTCATACAGATGGCGGTGCAGATATTTCCATGTTCATACATATGGCGGTGTAGATATTTCCATGTTTATAGAGGTAGCGGTGTAGTTATTTCCATGTGTAAAGAGATAGCTGTGTAGACATTTCCAAGTATATTCAGATAGCTGTGTAGATATTTCCGTTTTCATGCAGATAGTGGTGTAGATATTTCCATGTTCAAACAGATAGCAGTGTAGATATTTCCATGTTCATACAGATAGCGGTGTAGATATTTCCATCTTTATATAGATAGCGGTGAAGTTGTATGCATGTTTACACAGATAGCGGTGTAGATATTTCCATGTTCATACAGATCGAGGTGTAGGTATTTCCATGCTCATCCAGATGGCTGTGTAGACATATCCATGTTTATACAGATGGTGGTGAAATATATCCATGTTCAAATAGATAGCGGTGTAGATATTTCCATGTTCATACAGATAGCGGTGTAGATATTTCCATGTTCATACAGATAGCGGTGTAGCTATTGCCATGTTCATACAGATAGCGGTGTAGATATATCCATGTTCGTACAGATGGCGGTGAAGATATTTCCATGTTCATACAGATATAGGTGTAGATATTTATATGTTCATACAGATGGCGGTGCAGATATTTCCATGTTCATACTGATGGCGGTGTAGATAATTCCATGTTTATAGAGATAGCGGTGTAGTTATTTCCATGTGTAAAGAGATAGCTTTGTAGATATTTCCATGTATATGCTGATAGCTGTGTAGATATTTCTATTTTCATGCACATAGCGGTTTAGATATTTCCATGTTCAAACAGATAGCAGTTTAGATATTTCCATGTTCATACAGATAGCGGTGTAGATATTTCCATGTTTATACAGATTGCGGTGAAGATGTATGCATATTTACACAGATAGCGGTGTAGATATTTCCATGTTCATACAGATAGCGGTGTAGATATTTCCGTGTTCTTCCAGACGGCTGTGTAGATATATCCATGTTCATACAGATAGCAGTGTAGATATTTCCATGTTCATACAGATAGCGGTGCTGATATTTCCATGTTTATACATTCAGCGGTGTAGATATTTCCATGTTCATACAGATAGCACTTTAGATATTTCCTTCTTAATACAGATGGCGGTGTAGATATTTATATGTTCATACAGATGGCGGTGCAGATATTTCCATGTTCATACAGATGGCGGTGTAGATATTTCCATGTTTATAGATATAGCGGTGTAGTTATTTCCATGTGTAAAGAGATAGCTGTGTAGATATTTCCATGTATATGCAGATAGCTTTGTAGATATTTCCATTTTCATGCAGATAGCGGTGTAGATATTTACATGTTCAAACAGATAGCGGTGTAGATATTTCCATGTTCATTCAGATAGTTTGTAGATATTTCCATGTTCATACAGATAGCGGTGTAGATATTTCCATGTTCATACAGATAGCGGTGTAGATATTTCCATGTTGATACAGATAGCGGTGCTGATATTTCCATGTTTATACAGGTAGCGGTGTAGATATTTCCATGTTTATGCAGATAGCGGTGTAGATATTTCCATGTTTATGCAGATAGCGGTGTAGATATTTCCATGTTTATTCAGATAGCGGTGTAGATATCTCCATCTTAATACAGATGGCGGTGTAGATATTTATATGTTCATACAGATGGCTGTGCAGATATTTCCATGTTCATACAGATGGCGGTGTAGATATTTCCATGTTTAAAGAGATAGCGGTGTAGTTATTTCCATGTGTAAAGAGATAGCTGTGTAGATATTTCCAAGTATATGCAGATAGCTGTGTAGATATTTCCATTTTCATGCAGATAGCGGTGAAGATGTATGCATGTTTACACAGATATCGGTGTAGATATTTCCATGTTCATACAGATAGCGGTGTAGATATTTCCATGTTCATCCAGATGGGTGTGTGGATATATCCATGTTCATACAGATGGCGGTGAAGTTATTTCCATGTTCATACAGATAGCGGTGTAGATATTTCCATGTTCATAGAGATAGCGGTGTAGATATTTCCATGTTTATACAGAAAGCGGTGTAGATATTTCCAGGTTTATATACATAGCGGTGTAGATATCTCCATCTTAATACAGATGGTGGTGTAGATATTTATATGTTCATACAGATGGCAGTGCAGATATTTTCATGTTCATACAGATAGCGGTGTAGATATTTCCATGATCATCCAGATGGCTGTGTAGATATATCCATGTTCATACAGATGGCAGTGAAGATATTTCCATGTTCATACCGATAGCCGTGTAGATATTTCCATGTTCATACAGGTAGCGGTGCTGATATCTCCAAGTTCATCCAGATGGCTGTGTAGATATTTCCATGTTCATACAGATGGCGGTGAAGATATTTCCATGTTCATACAGATAGCGGTGTAGATATATCCATGTTCATACAGATAGCGGTGTAGATATTTCCATGTTGATGCAGATAGCGGTGCTGTTATTTCCATGTTTATACAGGTAGCGGTGTAGATATTTCCGTGTTTATACAGATAGCGGTGTAGATATTTCCATGTTTATACAGATGGCGGTGTAGATATTTCCAAGTTTATACAGATAGCGGTGTAGATATCTCCCTCTTAATACATATGGCGGTGTAGATATTTATATGTTTATACAGATGGCGGTGTAGATATTTCCATGTTTATAGAGATAACGGTGTAGTTATTTCCATGTGTAAAGATATAGCTTTGTAGATATTTCCATGTATATGCAGATAGCTGTGTAGATATTTCCATGTTCAAACAGATAGTGGTGTAGATATTTCCATGTTCATACAGATAGCGGTGTAGATATTTTCATGCTTATACAGATTGCGGTGAAGATGTATGTATGTTTACACAGATAGCGGTGTAGATATTTCCGTGTTCATACAGATAGCGGTGTAGATATTTCCATATTCATCCAGATGGCTGTGTAGATATATCCATGTTCATACAGATAGCGGTGTAGATATTTCCATGTTCATACAGATAGCGGTGTAGATATTTCCATGTTCATACAGATTGCGGTGCTGATATTTCCATGTTTATACAGGTAGCGGTGTAGATATTTCCTGGTTAATACAGATAGCGGTGTAGATATTTCCATGTTTATACAGATAGCGGTGTAGATATTTCCATGTTTATACAGATAGCGGTGTAGATATCTCCATCTTAATACAGATGGCGGTGTAGATATTTATATGTTCATACAGATGGCGGTGCAGATATTTCCATGTTCATACAGATGGCGGTGTAGATATTTCCATGTTTATAGAGATAGCGGTGTAGTTATTTCCATGTGTAAAGAGATAGCTGTATAGATATTTCCATGTATATGCAGATAGCTGTGTAAATATTTCCAATTTCATGCAGATAGCGGTGTAGATATTTCAATGTTCAAACAGATAGTGGTGTAGATATTTCCATGTTCATCCAGATGGCTGTGTAGATATATCCATGTTCATACAGATGGCGGTGAAGATATTTCCATGTTCATACAGATAGCGGTGTAGATGTTTTGATGTTCATACAGATAGCGGTGTAGATATTTCCATGTTCATCCAGATGGCTGTGTAGATATATCCATGTTCATACAGATGGCGGTGAAGATATTTCTATGTTCATACAGATAGCGGTGTAGATATTTCCATGTTCATACAGATAGCGTTGTAGGTATTTCCATGTTCATACCGATAGCGGTGCTGATATTTCCATGTTTATACAGGTAGCGGTTTAGATATTTCCATGTTTATACAGATAGCGGTGTAGATATTTCCATGTTTATTCACATAGCGGTGTAGATATTTCCATGTTTATACAGATAGCGGTGTAGATATTTCCATGTTTATACAGATAGCGGTGTAGATATGTCCATCTTAATTCAGATGGCGGTGTAGATATTTATATGTTCATACAGATGGCGGTTCAGATATTTCCATGTTCATACAGATGGCGGTGTAGATATTTCTATGTTCACACAGATAGCGGTGTAGTTATTTCCATGTATATACAGATAGCCGTGTAGATATTGATACGTTCATACAGATAGCGGTGATGATGCTTCCGTGTTTATACAGGTAGCGGTGTACATATTTCCATGTTTATACAGATAGCAGTGTAGATATTTCCATGTTCATACAGATAGCGGTGTAGATATTTCCATGTTTATACAGATAGCGGTGTAGATATCTCCTTCTTAATACAGATGGCGGTGTAGATAGTTATATGTTCATACAGATGGCGGTGCAGATGATTCCATGTTCATACAGATGGCGGTGTAGATATTTCCATGTTTATAGAGATAGCAGTGTAGTTATTTCCATGTGTAAAGAGATAGCTGTGTAGATATTTCCAAGTATATTCAGATATCTGTGTAGATATTTCCATTTTCATGCAGATAGCGGTGTAGATGTTTCCATGTTCATCCAGATGGCTGGGTAGACATATCTATGTTCATACAGATGGCGGTGAAGATATTTCAATGTTCATACAGATGGCGGTGTAAATATTTCCATGTTCATACAGATAGCGGTGCTGATATTTCCATGTTTATACAGGTAGCAGTGTAGATATTTCCATGTTCCTACAGATAGCGGTGTAGATATTTCCATGTTTTTCCAGATGGCTGTGTAGATATATCCATGTTCATACAGATGACGGTGAAGATATTTCTATGTTCATACAGATAGCAGTGTAGATATTTCCATGTTCATACAGATAGCGTTGTAGGTATTTCCATGTTCATACCTATAGCGGTGCTGATATTTCCATGTTTATACAGGTAGCGGCATAGATATTTCCATGTTTATACAGATAGCGGTGTAGATATTTCCATGTTTATTCACATGGCGGTGTAGATCTTTCCATGTTTATACAGATAGCGGTGTTGATATTTCCATTTTTATACAGATAGCGGTGTAGATATGTCCATCTTCATACAGATGGCGGTGTAGATATTTATATGTTCATACAGATGGCGGTGCAGATATTTCCATGTTCATACAGATGGCGGTGTAGCTATTTCCATGTTTATAGAGATAGCACTGTAGTTATTTCCATGTGTAAAGAGATAGCTTTGTAGATATTTCCATGTATATGCAGATCGCTGTATAGATATTTCCATTTTCATGCAGATTGCAGTTTAGATATTTCCATGTTCAAACAGATAGCGGTGTAGATATTTCCATGTTCATACAGATGGCAGTGTAGATATTTCCATGTTCATACAGATAGCGGTGTAGTTATTTCCATGTGTAAAGAGATAGCTGTGTAGATATTTCCAAGTATATGCAGATAGCTGTGTAGGTATTTCCATTTTCATGCAGATAGCGGTGTATATATTTCCCTGTTCAAACAGATAGCGGTGTGGATATTTCCATGTTCATACAGATAGTGGTGTAGATATTTCCATGATCATACAGATAGCGGTGTAGCTATTTCCATGTTCATACAGATAGCGGTGTGGATATTTTCATGTTCATAGAGATAGCGGTGTAGATATTTACATGTTCATATAGATAGCGGTGCTGATATTTCTATGTTTATACAGGTAGCGGTGTAGATATTTCCATGTTTATTCACATAGTGGTGTAGATATTTCCATGTTTACACAGATAGCAGTGTAGTTATTTCCATGTTTATAGAGATACCAGTCTGGATATTTCCATTGATATACAGATAGCTGTGTAGGTATTTGCATGTTCATACAGATAGCGGTGTAGATATTTCCATGTTCCTACAGATAGCGGTGTAGATATTTCCATGTTTTTCCAGATGGCTGTGTAGATATATCCATGTTCATACAGATGACGGTGAATATATTTCTATGTTCATACAGATAGCGGTGTAGATATTTCCATGTTCATACAGATAGCGTTGTAGGTATTTAAATGTTCATACCTATAGCGGTGCTGATATTTCCATGTTTATACATGTAGCGGCATAGATATTTCCATGTTTATACAGATAGCGGTGTAGATATTTCCATGTTTATTCACATGGCGGTGTAGATCTTTCCATGTTTATACAGATAGCGGTGTAGATACTTCCATGTTCATCCAGATGGCTGTGTAGGTATATCCATGTTCATACAGATGGCGGTGAAGATATTTCCATGTTCATACAGATAGCCGTGTAGTTATTTCCATGTGTAAAGAGATAGCTGTGTAGATATTTCCATGTATATGCAGATAGCTGTGTATATATTTCCATTTTCATGCAGATAGCGGTTTAGATATTTCCATGCTCAAACAGATAGCGGTGTAGACATTTCCATGTTCATAGAGATAGCGGTGTAAATACTTCCATGTTCATACAGATAGAGGGGCTGATATTTCCATGTTCATACATATTGCGGTTCTGATATTTCCATGTTTATACAGATAGCGGTGTAGGTATTTCCATGTTTATACAGATAGCGGTGTAGATATTTCATTCTTTATACAGGTAGCAGTGTAGATATTTCCATGTTTATACAGATAGCGGTGTAGATATCTCCATCTTAATACAGATGGCCATGTAGATATTTATATGTTCATTCAGATAGCGGTGCAGATATTTCCATGTTCATACAGATGGCGGTGTAGCTATTTCCATGTTTATAGAGATAGCGCTGTACTTATTTCCACGTGTAAAGAGATAGCTTTGTAGATATTTCCATGTATATGCAGATCGCTGTGTAGATATTTCCATTTTCATGCCGATAGCGGTGTAGATATTTCCATGCTCAAACATCTAGCGGTGTAGATATTTCCATGTTCATACAGATAGCATTGTAGATATTTCCATGTTTATACAGATAGCGGTGAAGATGTATGCATGTTTACACATATAGCGGTGTAGACATTTCCATGTTCATACAGATAGCGGTGTAGATATTTCCATGTTCATCCAGATGGCTGTGTAGATATATCCATGTTCCTAAAGATGGCGGTGAAGATATTTCCATGTTCATACAGATACCAGTGTAGTTATTTCCATGTGTAAAGAGATAGCTGTGTAGATATTTCCATGTATATGCAGATAGCTGTGTATATATTTCCATTTTCATGCAGATAGCGGTTTAGATAATTCCATGTTCAAACAGATAGAGGTGTAGATATTTCCATGTTCATAGAGATAGCGGTGTAGATGCTTCCATGTTCATACAGATAGAGGGGCTGATATTTCCATGTTCATACAGATAGCGGTGCTGATATTTCCATGTTTATACAGAGAGCGGTGTAGATATTTCCATGTTTATACAGATAGCGGTGTAGATATTTCCATGTTTATACAGATAGCGGTGTAGATATCTACATCTTAATACAGATGGCGGTGTAGATATTTATATGTTCATACAGATGGCGGTGCAGACATTTCCTTGTTCATACAGATAGTGGTGTAGTTATTTCCATGTGAAAAGAGATAGATGTGCAGATATTTCCATGTATATGTAGATAGCTGTGTAGATATTTCCATTTTCATGCAGATAGCTGTGTAGATATTTCCATGTTCATGCAGATAGTGGTGTAGATATTTCTATGTTCATACAGATAGCAGTGTACCTATTTCCATGTTCATACAGATAGCGGAGTAGATATTTCCATGTTCATAGAGATAGCGGTGTAGATATTTCCATGTTCATACAGATAGCGGTGTAGATATTTCCATGTTCATACAGATGGCTGTGTAGATATATCCATGTTCATACAGATGGCGGTGAAGATATTTTCATGTTCATACAGATAGTGGTGTAGATATTTCCATGTTCATAGAGATAGTGTTGTAGATATTTCCATGTTCATACAGATAGCTGTGTAGATATTTCCATGTTCATCAAGATGGCGGTGTAGATATTTCCATGTTTATACAGATAGCGGTGTAGATATTTCCATGTTTATACAGATAGCGGTGTAGATATCTCCTTCTTAATGCAGATGGCGGTGTGGATATTTATATGTTCATACAGATGGCGGTGCAGATATTTCCATGTTCATACAGATGGCGGTGTAGATATTTCCATGTTTATAGAGATAGCGGTGTAGTTATTTCCATGTGAAAAGAGATAGCTGTGTAGATATTTCCATGTATATGCAGATAGCTGTGTAGATATTTCCATTTTCATGCAGACAGCGGTGTAGATATTTCCATGATCAAACAGATAGCAGTGTAGATATTTCCATGTTCATACAGATAGCAGTATAGATATTTCCATGTCAATACAGATAGTGGTGTAGATATTTCCATGTTCATACAGATAGCGGTGGAGATATTTCCATGTTCATACCGATAGCGGTGCTGATATTTCCATGTTTATACTGGTAGCGGTGTAGATATTTCCATGCTTTTACAGATAGCGGTGTAGATATTTCCATGTTTATACAGACAGCGGTGTAGATATTTCCATGTTTATACAGATAGCGGTGTAGATATCTCCTTCTTGATGCATATGGCGGTGTGGATATTTATATGTTCATACAGATGGCGGTGCAGATATTTCCATGTTCATACAGATGGCGGTGTATATATTTCCATGTTTATAGAGATAGCGGTGTAGTTATTTCCATGTGAAAAGAGATAGCTGTGTAGATATTTCCATGTATATGCAGATAGCTGTATAGATATTTCCATTTTCATGGAGACAGCGGTGTAGATATTTCCATGTTCAAACAGATAGCGGTGTAGATATTTCCATGTTCATACAGATAGCGGTATAGATATTTCCATGTTCATACAGATAGCGGTGTAGATATTTCCATGTTCATACAGATAGCGGTGTAGATATTTCCATGTTCATACAGATAGCGGTGCTGATATTTCCATGTTTATACAGGTAGCGGTGTAGATATTTCCATGTTTATACAGATAGCGGTGTAGATATTTCCATGTTTATACAGATAGCGGTGTAGATATTTCCATGTTCATACAGATCGCGGTGTAGATATTTCCATGTTTATACAGATAGCGGTGAAGATGTATGCATGTTTACACAGATAGCGGTGTAGATATTTCCATGTTCATCCAGATGGCTGTGTAGATATATCCATGTTCATACAGATAGCGGGGTAGATATTTCCATGTTCGTACAGATAGCGGTGTAGATATTTCCATGTTCGTACAGATAGCGGTGCTGATATTTCCATGTTTATACAGGTAGCGGTGTAGATATTTCCATGTTTATACAGATAGCGGTGTAGATATTTTCATGATTATACAGATAGCGGTGTAGATATTTCCAGGTTTATACAGATAGCCGTGTAGATATCCCCATCTTAATACAGATGGCGGTGTAGATATTTATATGTTCATTCAGATGGCGGTGCAGATATTTCCATGTTCATACAGATGGCGGTGTAGATATTTCCATGTTTATAGAGATAGCGGTGTAGTTATTTCCATGTGTAAAGAGATAGCTCTGTAGATATTTCCATGTATATGCAGATAGCAGTGTAGATATTTCCATTTTCATGCAGATAGCGGTGAAGATATTTCCATATTCAAACAGATAGAGGTGTAGATATTTCCATGTTCATACAGATATCGGTGTAGATATTTCCATGTTCATACAGATAGCGGTGTAGGTATTGCCATATTCATACCGATAGCGGTGTAGATATTTCCATGTTTATTCAGATAGCCGTGTAGATATCTCCATCTTAATACTGATGGCAGTGTTGATATTTCCATATTCATACAGATAGCGTTGCTGATATTTCCATGTTTATACAGATTGCGGTGTAGATATCTCCATCTTAATACAGATGGCGGTGTAGATATTTGTATGTTAATACAGATGGCGGTGCAGATATTTCCATGTTCATACAGATGGCGGTATAGATATTTCCATGTTTATGGAGATAGCGGTGTAGTTATTTCCATGTGTAAAGAGATAGCTCTGTAGATATTTCCATGTATATGCAGATAGCTGTGTAGATATTTCCATTTTCATGCATATAGCGGTGTAGATATTTCCATGTTCAAACAGATAGCGGTGTAGATATTTCCATGTTCATACAGATAGCGGTGTAGATATTTCCATGTTTATACAGATAGCGGTGAAGATGTATGCATGTTTACACAGATAGCGGTGTAGATATTTCCATGTTCATCCAGATGGCTGTGTAGATATATCTATGTTCATACAGATGGCTTTGTAGATATTTCCATGTTCATACAGATATCGGTGTTGATATTTCCATGTTCCTACAGATAGCGGTGTAGATATTTCCATGTTGATACAGATAGCGGTGCTGATATTTCCATGTTTATACAGGTAGCGGTGTAGATATTTCCTTGTTTATACAGATAGCGGTGTAGATATTTCCTTGTTTATACAGATAGCGGTGAAGATGTATGCATGTTTACACAGATAGTGGTGTATATATTTCCATGTTCATACAGATAGCGGTGTAGATATTTCCATGTTCATCCAGATGGCTGTGCAGATATATCCATGTTCATACAGATGGCAGTGAAAATATTTCCATGTTCATACAGATAGCGGTGTAGATATTTCCATGTTCATACAGATAGTGGTGTAGCTATTTCCATGTTCATACAGATAGCGGTATAGATATTTCTATGTTCATCCAGATGGCTGTGTAGATATTTCCATGTTCATAAAGATAGCGGTGCTGATATTTCCATGTTTATATGGATAGCGGTGTAGATATCTCCATCTTAATACAGATGGCAGTGTTGATATTTCCATATTCATACAGATAGCGGTGCTGATATTTCCATGTTTATACAAGTTGCGGTGTAGATATTTCCATGTTTATACAGATAGCGGTGTAGATATTTCCATGTTCATACAGATAGCGGTGTAGATATTTCCATGTTTATACAGATAGCGGTGAAGATGTATGCATGATTACACAGATATCGGTGTAGATAATTCCATGTTCATACACATAGCGGTGTAGATATTTCCATGTTCATCCAGATGGCTGTGTAGATATATCCATGTTCATACAGATGGCGGTGAAGATATTTCCATGTTCATACAGATAGCGGTGTAGATATTTCCATGTTCATACACATAGCGGTGTAGATATTTCCACGTTCATACAGATAGCGGTGTAGATATTTCCATGTTCATACAGATAGCGGTGTAGCTATTTCCACATTCATACATATAGCGGTGTAGATATTTCCATGTTCATCCTGATGTCTGTGTTGATATATCCATGTTCATCCAGATGGCGGTGAAGATATTTCCATGTTCATACAGATAGCGGTGCTGATATTTCCATGTTTATATAGGTAGCGGTGTAGATATTTCCATGTTTATACAGATAGCTTTGTAGATATTTCCATGTTTATACAGATAGCGGTGTAGATATTTCCAAGTTTATCCGGATAGCGGTGTAGATATCTCCATCTTAATACAGATGGCGGTGTAGATATTTGTAAGTTCATACAGATGGTGGTGCAGATATTTCCATGTTCATACAGATGGCGGTGTAGATATTTCCGTGTTTATAGAGATAGCAGTGTATTTAGTTCCATGTGTAAAGAGATAGCTTTGTAGATATTTCCACGTATATGCAGATAGCTGTGTAGATATTTCCATTTTCATGCAGATAGCGGTGAAGATGTATGCATGTTTACACAGATAGCGCTGTAGATATTTCCATCTTCATACAGATAGCGGTGTAGATATTTCCATGTTCATACAGATAGCGGTGTAGATACTTCCATGTTCTTAAAGATAGCGGTGTAGATATTTCCATGTTTATACAGAAAGCGGTGTAGATATCTCCATCTTAATACAGATGGCAGTGTTGATATTTCCATATTCATACAGATAGCGGTGCTGATATTTCCATGTTTATACAAATTGCGGTGTAGATATTTCCATGTTTATACAGATAGCGGTGTAGATATTTCCAAGTTTATACAGATAGCGTTGTAGATATCTCCATCTTAATACAGACGGCGGTGTAGATATTTGTATGTTAATACAGATGGCGGTGCAGATATTTCCATGTTCATACAGATGGCGGTATAGATATTTCCATGTTTATGGAGATAGCGGTGTAGTTATTTCCATGTGTAAAGAGATAGCTTTGTAGATATTTCCATGTATATGCAGATAGCTGTGTAGATATTTCCATTTTCATGCATATAGCGGTGTAGATATTTCCATGTTCAAACAGATAGCGGTGTAGATATTTCCATGTTCATACAGATAGCGGTGTAGCTATTTCCATGTTTATACAGATAGCGGTATAGATATTTGCATGTTCATCCAGATGGCTGTGTAGATATTTCCATGTTCTTAAAGATAGCGGTGCTGATATTTCCATGTTTATACAGGTAGCGGTGTAGATATTTCCATGTTTATACAGATTGCGGTGTAGATATTTCCATGTTTATACAGATAGCGGTGTAGATATTTCCATGTTTATACAGATAGCGGTGTAGATATCTCCATTTTAATACAGATGGCGTTGCAGATATTTATATGTTCATACAGATGGCGGTGCAGATATTTCCATGTTCATACAGATGTCGGTGTGGATATTTCCATGATTATAGAGATAGCGGTGTAGTTATTTCCATGTGTAAAGACATTGCTTTGTAGATATTTCCATGTATATGCAGATAGCTGTGTAGATATTTCCGTTTTCATGCAGATAGCGGTGTAGATATTTCCATGTTCAAACAGATAGCGGTGTAGATATTTCCATGTTCATACAGATAGCGGTGTAGATATTTCCATGTTTTTACAGATAGCGGTGAAGATGTATGCATGATTACACAGATAGCGGTGTAGATAATTCCATGTTCATACACATAGCGGTGTAGATATTTCCTTGTTCATCCAGATGGCTGTGTAGATATATCCATGTTCATACAGATGGCGGTGAAGATATTTCCATGTTCATACAGATAGCGGTGTAGATATTTCCATGTTCATACAGATAGCGGTGTAGCTATTTCCACGTTCATACATATAGCGGTGTAGATATTTCCATGTTCATCCAGATGGCTGTGTTGATATATCCATGTTCATACAGATGGCGGTGAAGATATTTCCATGTTCATACAGATAGCGGTGCTGATATTTCCATGTTTATATAGGTAGCAGTGTAGATATTTCCATGTTTTTACAGATAGCGGTGTAGATATTTCCATGTTTATAGAGATAGCGGTGTAGATATTTCCAAGTTTATACAGATAGCGGTGTAGATATCTTCATCTTAATACAGATGGCGGTGTAGATATTTGTAAGTTCATACAGATGGTGGTGCAGATATTTCCATGTTCATACAGATGGCGGTGTAGATATTTCCATGTTTATAGAGATAGCAGTGTATTTATTTCCATGTGTAAAGAGATAGCTTTGTAGATATTTCCTCGTTTATGCAGATAGCTGTGTAGATATTTCCATTTTCATGCAGATAGCGGTGAAGATGTATGCATGTTTACACAGATAGCGCTGTAGATATTTCCATGTTCATACAGATAGCCGTGTAGATATTTCCATGTTCATACAGATAGCAGTGTAGATACTTCCATGTTCATACAGATAGCGGTGTAGATATTTCCATGTTCATACAGATAGCGGTGTAGATATTTCCATGTTTATACAGATAGCGGTGTAGATATTTCCAAGTTTATACAGATAGCGGTGTAGATATCTCCATCTTAATACAGATGGCGGTGTAGATATTTGAATTTTAATACAGATGGCGGTGCAGATATTTCCATGTTCATACAGATGGCGGTATAGATATTTCCATGTTTATGGAGATAGCGGTGTAGTTATTTCCATGTGTAAAGAGATAGCTTTGTAGATATTTCCATGTATATGCAGATAGCTGTGTAGATGTTTCCAATTTCATGCATATAGCGGTGTAGATATTTCCATGTTCAAACAGATAGCGGTGTACATATTTCCATGTTCATACAGATAGCGGTGTAGATATATCCATGTTTATACAGATAGCGGTGAAGATGTATGCATGTTTACACAGATAGCGGTGTAGATATTTCCATGTTCATCCAGATGGCTGTGTAGATATATCTATGTTCATACAGATGGCGGTGAAGATATTTCCATGTTCATACAGATATCGGTGTAGATATTTCCATGTTCATACAGATAGCGGTGTAGATATTTCCATGTTGATACAGATAGCGGTGCTGATATTTCCATGTTTATACAGGTAGCGGTGTAGATATTTCCATGTTTATACAGATAGCGGTGTAGATATTTCCATGTTTATACAGATAGCGGTGTAGATATTTCCATGTTTATACAGATAGCGGTGTAGATATCTCCATCTTAATTCAGTTGGCGGTGGAGATATTTATATGTTCATACAGATGGCGGTGCAGATATTTCCATGTTCATACAGATGGCGGTGTAGATATTTCCATGTTTATAGAGATAGCGGTGTAGTTATTTCCATGTGTAAAGAGATTGCTTTGTAGATATTTCCATGTAAATGCAGATAGCTGTGTAGATATTTCCATTTTCATGCAGATAGCGGTGTAGATATTTCCATGTTCAAACAGATAGCGGTGTAGATATTTCCATGTTCATACTGATAGCGGTGTAGATATTTCCATGTTTATACAGATAGCGGTGAAGATGTATGCATGTTTACACAGATAGCGGTGTAGAAATTTCCATGTTCATACAGATAGCGGTGAAGATATTTCCATGTTCATCCAGATGGCTGTGTAGATATATCCATGTTCCTACAGATGGCGATGAAAATATTTCCATGTTCATACAGATAGCGGTGTAGATATTTCCATGTTCATACAGATAGTGGTGTAGATATTTCCACTTTCATACAGATAGCGGTGTAGCTATTTCCATTTTCACACAGATAGCGGTATAGATATTTCCATGTTCATCCAGATGGCTGTGTAGATATTTCCATGTTCATAAAGATAGCGGTGCTGATATTTCCATGTTTATACAGGTAGTAGTGTAGATATTTCCATGTTTATACAGATTGCGGTGTAGATATTTCCATGTTTATACAGATAGCGGTGTAGATATTTCCATGTTTATACAGATAGCAGTGTAGATATCTCCATCTTAATACAGATGGCGTTGCAGATATTTATATGTTCATACAGATGGCGGTGCAGATATTTCCATGTTCATACAGATGGCGGTGTGGATATTTCCATGATTATAGAGATAGCGGTGTAGTTATTTCCATGTGTAAAGAGATTGCTTTGTAGATATTTCCATGTATATGCAGATAGCTGTGTAGATATTTCCATTTTCGTGCAGATAGCGGTGTAGATATTTCCATGTTCAAACAGATAGCGGTGTAGATATTTCCATGTTCATAAAGATAGCGGTGTAGATATTTCCATGTTTATACAGATAGCGGTGAAGATGTATGCATGTTTACACAGATAGCGGTGTAGATAATTCCATGTTCATACACATAGCGGTGTAGATATTTCCATGTTCATCCAGATGGCTGTGTAGATATATCCATGTTCATACAGATGGCGGTGAAGATATTTCCATGTTCATACAGATAGCGGTGTAGATATTTCCATGTTCATAGAGATAGCGGTGTAGATATTTCCATGTTCATACAGATAGCGGTGTAGCTATTTCCATGTTCATACCTATAGCGGTGTAGATATTTCCATGTTCATCCAGATGGCTGTGTAGATATATCCATGTTCATACAGATGGCGATGAAGATATTTCCATGTTCATACAGATAGCGGTGTAGATATTTCCATGTTCATACAGATAGCGGTGTAGATATTTCCATGATCATGCAGATAGCGGTGTAGCTATTTCCACGTTCATACATATAGCGGTGTAGATATTTCCATGTTCATCCAGAGGGCTGTGTAGATATATCCATGTTCATACAGATGGCGGTGAAGATATTTACATGTTCATACAGATAGCGGTGTAGATATTTCCATGTTCATAGAGATAGCGGTGTAGATATTTCCATGTTCATACAGATAGCGGTGTAGCTATTTCCATGTTCATACCTATAGCGGTGTAGATATTTCCATGTTCATCCAGATGGCTGTGTTGATATATCCATGTTCATACAGATGGCGATGAAGATATTTCCATGTTCATGCAGATAGTGGTGTAGATATTTCCATGTTGATACTGATAGCGGTGTGGATATTTCCACGTTCATAAAGATAGCGGTGTAGATATTTCCATGTTCATACAGATAGCGGTGTAGCTATTTCCACGTTCATACATATAGCGGTGTAGATATTTCCATGTTCATCCAGATGGCTGTGTTGATATATCCATGTTCATACAGATGGCGGTGAAGATATTTCCATGTTCATACAGATAGCGGTGCTGATATTTCCATGTTTATATAGGTAGCAGTGTAGATATGTCCATGTTTATACAGATAGCGGTGTAGATATGTCCATGTTTATACAGATAGCGGTGTAGATATTTCCATGTTCATACAGATAGCGGTGTAGATATCTCCATCATCATACAGATGGCGGTGTAGATATTTCCATGTTCATACAGATAACGGTGTAGCTATTTGCATGTTCATACATATAGAGGTGTAGATGTTTCCATGTTCATCCAGATGGCTGTGTAGATATATCCATGTTCATACATATGGCGGTGAAGATATTTCCATGTTCATACAGATAGCGGTGTAGATACCTCCATGTTCATACAGATAGCGGTGTAGCTGTTTCCATGTTCATACAGATAGAGGTGTAGCTATTTCAATGTTCATACATATAGAGGTGTAGATATTTCCATGTTCATCGAGATAGCTGTGTAGATATAACCATGTTCATACAGATGGCGGTGAAGATATTTCCATGTTCATACAGATAGTGGTGTAGATATTTCCATGTTCTTACAGATAGCGGTGTAGATATTTCCATGTTCATACTGATAGCGGTGTAGCTATTTCCATGTTCATACAGATAGCGGTGTAGATATTTCCATGTTCATCCAGATGGCTGTGTAGATATTTCCATGTTCATACAGATAGCGGTGAAGATATTTCCATGTTCATACAGATAGCGGTGTAGATATTTCCATGTTCATCCAGATGGCTGTGTAGACATATTCATGTTCATACAGATAGCGGTGTAGATATTTCCATGTTCATACAGATAGCGGTGTAGATATTTCCATGTTCATACAGACAGCGGTGCTGATATTTCCATGTTCATCCAGATGGCTGTGTAGATATATCTATGTTCATACAGATGGCGGTGAAGATATTTCCATGTTCATACAGATATCGGTGTAGATATTTCCATGTTCATACAGATAGCGGTGTAGATATTTCAATGTTTATACAGATAGCGGTGTAGATATCTCCATCTTAATACAGATGGCGGTGTAGATATTTCCATGTTTATACTGAGGGCGGTGCGGATATTTCCATGTTCATACAGATAGCAGTGTAGTTATTTCAATGTTTATAGAGATAGCAATGTAGATATTTCCATTGATATACATATAGCTGTGTAGATATTTGCATGTTCATACAGATAGCGGTGTAGATATTTCCATGTTCGTACAGATAGCGGTGTAGCTATTTCCATGTTCATACAGATAGTGGTGTAGATATTTCCATGTTCATTGAGATAGCGGTGTAGCTATTTCCATGTTCATACAGATAGCGGTGTAGATATTTCCATGTTCATCCAGATGGATTTGTAGGTATTTCCATGTTCATACAGATAGCGGTGCTGATATTTCCTTGTTTATACATGTAGCGGTGTGGATATTTCCATGTTTATACAGATAGCGGCGTAGATATTTCCATGTTCATACAGATAGCAGTGGAGATATTTCCACGTTCATGCAAATAGCGGTATACATATTACCATGTTCATCCAGATGGCTGTGTAGATATATCCATCTTCATACAGATGGCAGTGAAGATATTTCCATGTTCATACAGATAGCGGTGTAGTGATTTCCATGTGTAAAGAGATAGCTGTGTAGATATTTCCAGGTATATGCAGATAGCTGTGTATATATTTCCATTTTCAAGCAGATAGCGGTTTAGATATTTCCATGTTCAAACAGATAGCGGTGTAGATATTTCCATGTTCATAGTGATAGCGGTGTAGATACTTCCAAGCTCATACAGATAGAGGGGCTGATATTTCCATGTTCATACAGATAGCGGTGCTGATATTTCCATGTTTATACAGATAGCGGTGTAGATATTTCCATGGTTATACAGATAGCGGTGTAAATATTTCCATGTTTATACAGATAGCGGTGTAGATATCTCCATGTTTATACATATAGCGGTTTAGATATTTATATGTTCATACAGATGGCGGTGCAGATATTTCCATGTTCATACAGATGGCGGTGTAGATATTTCCATGTTTATTGACATAGCGGTGTATTTATTTCCATGTGTAGAGAGATAGCTGTATAGATATTTCCATTTATATGCAGATAGCTGTGTAGATATTTCCATTTTCAAGCAGATAGCGGTTTAGATATTTCCATGTTCAAACAGATAGCGGTGTAGATATTTCCATGTTCATAGTGATAGCGGTGTAGATACTTCCAAGTTCATACAGATAGAGGGGCTGATATTTCCATGTTCATACAGATGGCGGTGCTGATATTTCCATGTTTATACAGATAGCGGAGTAGATATTTCCATGTTCATACAGATAGCGGTGTAGATATTTCCATGTTTATACAGATAGCGGTGTAGATATCTCCATCTTAATACAGATGGTGGTGTAGATATTTATATGTTCATACAGATGGCGGTGCAGATATTTCCATGTTCATACAGATGGCGGTGTTGATATTTCCATGTTTATAGAGATAGCGGTGTAGTTATTTCCATGTGTAAAGAGATAGCTGTATAGATATTTCCATGTATATGCAGAAAGCTTTGTAGATATTTCCATTTTCATGCAGATATCGGTGTAGATATTTCCATTTTCAAACAGATAGCAGTGTAGATATTTCGATGCTCATACAGATAGCAGTGTAGATATTTCCATGTTTAAACAGATAGTGGTGAAGATGTATACATGTTTACACAGATAGCGGTGTAGATATTTCCATGTTCCTACAGATAGCGGTGTAGATATTTCCATGTTCATCCAGATGGCTGTGTAGATATATCCATGTTCATACAGATGGCGGTGAAGATATTTCCATGTTCAAACAGATAGCGGTGTAGATATTTCCACGTTCATACAGAAAGCGGTGTTGATATTTCCATGCTTATACAGATTGCGGTGAAGATGTATGCTTCTTTACACAGATAGCGGTGTAGATATTTCCATGTTCATGCAGATAGCGGTGTAGCTATTTCCATGTTCATCCAGATGGCTGTGTAGATATTTCCTTGTTCATACAGATAGCGGTGTAGATATTTCCATGTTCATACAGATAGCAGTGTAGGTATTTCCATGTTCATAGAGATAGCTGTGTAGACATTTCCATGTTCATACAGATAGCGGTGCTGATATTTCCATGTTTATACAGGTAGCGGTGTAGATATTTCCATGTTTATACAGAGAGCCGTGTAGATATCTCCAATCTTAGTACAGATGGCGGTGTAGATATTTATATGTTCATACAGATGGCGGTGGAGATATTTCCATGTTCATACAGATGGCGGTGTAGATATTTCCGTGTTTATAGAGATAGCGGTGTAGTTATATCCTTGTGTAAAGAGATAGCTTTGTAGATATTTCCATGCATATGCAGATAGCTGTGTAGATATTTCTATTTTCATGCAGATAGCGGTTTAGATATTTCCATGTTCAAACAGATAGCGGTGTAGATATTTCCATGTTCATACAGATAGCGTTGTAGATATTTCCATGTTTATACAGATAGCGGTGAAGATGTATGCATGTTTACACAGATAGCGGTGTAGATATTTCCATGTTCATACAGATCGCGGTGTAGATATTTCCATGTTCATCCAGATGACTGTGTAGACATATCCATGTTCATACAGATGGCTTTGAAGATATTTCCATGTTCATACAGATAGCGGTGTAGATATTTCCATGTTAATAAGATAGCGGTGTAGATATTTCCATGTTCATACAGATGGCTGTGTTGATATATGCATGTTCATACAGATGGCGGTGAAGGTATTTCCATGTTCATACAGATAGCGGTGTAGATATTTCCATGTTCATACAGATAGCGGTGTAGGTATTTCCATGTTCATAGCGTTAGCGGTGCTTATATTTCCATGTTTATACAGGTAGCGGTGTAGATATTTCCCTGTTTATACAGATAGCTGTGTAGATATTTCTATGTTTATACAGATAGCGGTGTAGATATTTCCATGTTTATACAAATAGTGGTGTAGATATCTCCTTCTTAATGCAGATGGCGGTGTAGATATTTATATGTTCATACAGATGGCGGTGCAGATATATCCATGTTCATAGAGATTCCGGAGTAGATATTTCCATGTTTACAGAGATAGCGGTGTAGTTATTTCCATGTGTAAAGAGATAGCTGAGTAGATATTTCCATGTATATGCAGATAGCTGTGTAGTTATTTCCATTTTCATGCAGACAGCGGTGTAGATATTTCCATGTTGAAACAGATAGCGGTGTAGATATTTCCATGTTGAAACAGATAGCGGTGTAGATATTTCCATGTTTATACAGATTGCGGTGAAGATGTATGCATATTTACACAGATAGTGGTGTAGATATTTCCATGTTCATACAGATAGCGGTGTAGATATTTCCGTGTTCATCCAGATGGCGGTGTAGATATATCCATTTTCATACAGAGAGCAGTTTAGATATTTCCATGTTCATACAGGTAGTGGTGTAGATATTTCCATGTTCATACAGATAGCGGTGTAGCTATTTCCATGTTCATACAGATAGCGCTGTAGAAATTTCCATGTTCATAGTGATAGCGGTGTAGATATTTCCATGTTCATACAGATAGCAGTGCTGATATTTCCATGTTTATACAGGTAGCGGTGTAGATATTTCCATGTTTATACAGATTGCGGTGTAGATATTTCCATGTTTATACAGATAGCGGTGTAGATATTTCCAAGTTTATAAAGATAGCGGCGTAGATATCTCCATCTTAATATAGATGGCGGTGCAGATATTTCCATGTTCATACAGATGGCGGTGTAGATATTTCCATGTTTATAGAGATAGCGCTGTAGTTATTTCCATGTGTAAAGACATAGCTTTGTAGATATTTCCATGTATATGCAGATCGCTGTGTACATATTTCAATTTTCATGCAGATAGCGGTGTAGATATTTCCATGTTCAAACAGATAGCGGTGTAGATATTTCCATGTTCATACAAATAGCGATGTAGATATTTCCATGTTCATACAGATAGTGTTGTAGATATTTCCATGTTCATACAGATAGCGGTGTAGCTATTTCCATGTTCATACAGATAGCGGTGTAGGTATTTCCATGTTCATCCAGATGGCTGTGTAGATATATCCATGTTCATACAGATTGCGGTGAAGGTATTTCCATGTTCATACAGATAGCAGTGTAGATATTTCCATGTTCATACATATAGCGGTGTAGGTGTTTCCATGTTCATACAGATAGCATAGCTGATATTTCCATGTTTATACAGGTAGCGGCGTAGATAATTCCATGTTTATACAGATAGCGGTGTAGATATTTCCATGTTTATACAGATAGCGGTGAAGATATCTCCATCTTAATACAGATGGCGGTGCAGATATTTATAAGTTCATACAGATGGCGGTGCAGATATTTCCATGTTCATACGGATGGCGGTGTTGATATTTCCAAGTTTATAGAGATAGCGGTGTAGTTATTTCCATGTGTAAAGAGATAGCTTTGTAGATATTACCATGTATATGCAGATAGCAGTGTAGATATTTCTATTTTCATGCAGATAGCGCTGTAGATATTTCCATGTTCAAACAGATAGCGGTGTAGATATTTCCATGTTCATACAGATAGTGGTGTAGATATTTCCATTTTTATACAGATAGCGGTGAAGATGTATGCATGTTTACACAGATAGCGGTGTAGATATTTCCTTGTTCATGCAGATCGCGGTGTAGATATTTCCATGTTCATCCAGATGGCTGTGTAGACATATCCATGTTCATACAGATGGCGGTGAAGATATTTCCATGTTCATACAGATAGCGGTGTAGATATTTCCATGTTCATACAGATAGCATTGTAGATATTTCCATGTTCATACAGATGGCTGTGTAGATATATCCATGTTCATACAGATGGCGGTGAAGTTATTTCCATGTTCATACAGGTAGCGGTGTAGATATTTCCATGTTCATAGATATAGCGGTGAAGATATTTCCATGTTCATACCGATAGCTGTGCTGATATTTCCATGTTTATACAGGTAGCGGCGTAGATATTTCCATGTTTATACAGATAGTGGTGTAGATATTTCCATGTTTATACAGATAGCGGTGTAGATATTTATATGTTTATACAGATAGCGGTGTAGATATCTCCTTAAGACAGATGGCGGTGTAGATATTTATATGTTCATACAGATGGCGGTGCAGATATTTCCATGTTCATACAGATGGCGGTGTAGATATTTCCATGTTTATAAAGATAGCGGTGTAGTTATTTCCATGTGTAAAGAGATAGCTTTGTAGATATTTCCATGTATATGCAGATAGCTGTGTAGATATTTCCATTTTCATGCAGACAGCGGTGTAGATATTTCCATGTTCAAACAGATAGCGGTGTAGATATTTCCATGTTCATACATATAGCGGTGTAGATATTTCCATGTTCATCCAGATGGCTGTGTAGATATATCCATGTTCATACAGATGGCGGTGAAGATATTTCCATGTTCATACAGATAGCGGTGTAGATATTTCCATGTTCATACAGATAGCGGTGTAGATATTTCCATGTTCATACAGATAGCGGTGTAGATATTTCGATATTCATCCAGATGGCTCTGTAGATATTTCCATGTTCATACCGATAGCAGTGCTGATATTTCCATGTTTATACAGATAGCGGTGTAGATATCTACATCTTAATACAGATGGCGGTGTAGATATTTATATGTTCATACAGATAGCGGTGTAGATATTTCCATGTTCATACAGATAGCGGTGTAGATATTTCCATGTTCATCCAGATGGCTGTGTAGATATATCCATGTTCATACAGATGGCGGTGAAGATATTTCCATGTTCATACAGTTAGTGGTGTAGATATTTCCATGTTCATACAGATAGCGGAGTAGCTATTTTCCTGTTCATACAGATAGCGGTGTAGATATTTCCATATTCATCCAGATGGCTGTGTAGATATTTCCATGTTCATACAGATAGCGGTGCTGATATTTTCATGTTTATACAGGTAGCGGTGTAGATATTTCCATGTTTATACAGATACCGGTGTAGATACTTCCATGTTTATACAGATAGCGGTGAAGATGTATGCATGTTTATACAGATAGCGGTGTAGATATTTCCATGTTCATCCAGATGGCAGTGTAGATATATCCATGTTCATACAGATGGCGGTGAAGATATTTCCATGTTCATACAGATATCGGTGTAGATATTTCCATGTTTATACAGAAAGCGGTGTAGATATCTCCATCTTAATACAGATGGCGGTGTAGATATTTATATGTTCATACAGATAGCGGTGTAGATATTTCCATGTTCATACAGATAGCGGTGTAGATATTTCCATGTTCATACAGATAGCGGTGTAGATATTTCCATGTTCATACCGTTAGCGGTGCTTATATTTCCATGTTTATACAGGTAGCGGTGTAGATATTTCCCTGTTTATACAGATAGCTGTGTAGATATTTCTATGTTTATACAGATAGCGGTGTAGATATTTCCATGTTTATACAAATAGTGGTGTAGATATCTCCTTCTTAATGCAGATGGCGGTGTAGATATTTATATGTTCATACAGATGGTGGTGCAGATATATCCATGTTCATACAGATTCCGGAGTAGATATTTCCATGTTTACAGAGATAGCGGTGTAGTTATTTCCATGTGTAAAGAGATAGCTGAGTAGATATTTCCATGTATATGCAGATAGCTGTGTAGTTATTTCCATTTTCATGCAGACAGCGGTGTAGATATTTCCATGTTGAAACAGATAGCGGTGTAGATATTTCCATGTTGAAACAGATAGCGGTGTAGATATTTCCATGTTTATACAGATTGCGGTGAAGATGTATGCATATTTACACAGATAGTGGTGTAGATATTTCCATGTTCATACAGATAGCGGTGTAGATATTTCCGTGTTCATCCAGATGGCGGTGTAGATATATCCATTTTCATACAGAGAGCAGTTTAGATATTTCCATGTTCATACAGGTAGTGGTGTAGATATTTCCATGTTCATACAGATAGCGGTGTAGCTATTTCCATGTTCATACAGATAGCGGTGTAGAAATTTCCATGTTCATAGTGATAGCGGTGTAGATATTTCCATGTTCATACAGATAGCAGTGCTGATATTTCCATGTTTATACAGGTAGCGGTGTAGATATTTCCATGTTTATACAGATTGCGGTGTAGATATTTCCATGTTTATACAGATAGCGGTGTAGATATTTCCAAGTTTATACAGATAGCGGCGTAGATATCTCCATCTTAATATAGATGGCGGTGCAGATATTTCCATGTTCATACAGATGGCGGTGTAGATATTTCCATGTTTATAGAGATAGCGCTGTAGTTATTTCCATGTGTAAAGACATAGCTTTGTAGATATTTCCATGTATATGCAGATCGCTGTGTACATATTTCAATTTTCATGCAGATAGCGGTGTAGATATTTCCATGTTCAAACAGATAGCGGTGTAGATATTTCCATGTTCATACAAATAGCGGTGTAGATATTTCCATGTTCATACAGATAGTGTTGTAGATATTTCCATGTTCATACAGATAGCGGTGTAGCTATTTCCATGTTCATACAGATAGCGGTGTAGGTATTTCCATGTTCATCCAGATGGCTGTGTAGATATGTCCATGTTCATACAGATTGCGGTGAAGGTATTTCCATGTTCATACAGATAGCAGTGTAGATATTTCCATGTTCATACATATAGCGGTGTAGGTGTTTCCATGTTCATACAGATAGCGGTGCTGATATTTCCATGTTTATACAGGTAGCGGCGTAGATATTTCCATGTTTATACAGATAGCGGTGTAGATATTTCCATGTTTATACAGATAGCGGTGAAGATATCTCCATCTTAATACAGATGGCGGTGCAGATATTTATAAGTTCATAAAGATGGCGGTGCAGATATTTCCATGTTCATACGGATGGCGGTGTTGATATTTCCAAGTTTATAGAGATAGCGGTGTAGTTATTTCCATGTGTAAAGAGATAGCTTTGTAGATATTACCATGTATATGCAGATAGCAGTGTAGATATTTCTATTTTCATGCAGATAGCGCTGTAGATATTTCCATGTTCAAACAGATAGCGGTGTAGATATTTCCATGTTCATACAGATAGCGGTGTAGATATTTCCATGTTTATACAGATAGCGGTGAAGATGTATGCATGTTTACACAGATAGCGGTGTAGATATTTCCATGTTCATGCAGATAGCGGTGTAGATATTTCCATGTTCATCCAGATGGCTGTGTAGACATATCCATGTTCATACAGATGGCGGTGAAGATATTTCCATGTTCATACAGATAGCGGTGTAGATATTTCCATGTTCATACAGATAGCATTGTAGATATTTCCATGTTCATACAGATGGCTGTGTAGATATATCCATGTTCATACAGATGGCGGTGAAGTTATTTCCATGTTCATACCGATAGCTGTGCTGATATTTCCATGTTTATACAGGTAGCGGCGTAGATATTTCCATGTTTATACAGATAGTGGTGTAGATATTTCCATGTTTATACAGATAGCGGTGTAGATATTTATATGTTTATACAGATAGCGGTGTAGATATCTCCTTAAGACAGATGGCGGTGTAGATATTTATATGTTCATACAGATGGCGGTGCAGATATTTCCATGTTCATACAGATGGCGGTGTAGATATTTCCATGTTTATAAAGATAGCGGTGTAGTTATTTCCATGTGTAAAGAGATAGCTTTGTAGATATTTCCATGTATATGCAGATAGCTGTGTAGATATTTCCATTTTCATGCAGACAGCGGTGTAGATATTTCCATGTTCAAAGAGATAGCGGTGTAGATATTTCCATGTTCATACATATAGTGGTGTAGATATTTCCATGTTCATCCAGATGGCTGTGTAGATATATCCATGTTCATACAGATGGCGGTGTAGATATTTCCATGTTTATAGAGATAGCGGTGTAGTCATTTCCATGTGTAAAGAGATAGCTGTATAGATATTTCCATGTATATGCAGATAGCTTTTTAGATATTTCCATTTTCATGCTGATACCGGTGTAGATATTTCCATGTTCAAACAGATAGTGGTGTAGATATTTCCATGTTCATACAGATAGCAGTGTAGCTATTTCCATGTTAATACAGATAGCGGTGCTGATATTTCCATGTGTATACAGATAGCGGTGTAGGTATTTCCATGTTTATACAGATAGCGGTGTAGATATTTCCATGTTTATACAGATAGCGGTGTAGATATTTCCATGTTTATACAGATAGCGGTGTAGATATCTCCATCTTAATACAGATGGCGGTGCAGATATTTATATGTTCATACAGATGGCGGTGCAGATATTTCCAAGTTCATACAGATGTCGGTGTAGATATTTCCATGGTTATAGAGATAGCGGTGTAGTTATTTCCATGTGTAAGGAGATAGCTTTGTATATATTTCCATGTATATGCAGATAGATGTGTAGATATTTCCATTTTCATGCAGACAGCGGTGTAGATATTTCCATGCTGAAACAGATAGCGGTGTAGGTATTTCCATGTTCATACAGATAGCTGTGTAGATATTTCCATGTTTATACAGATAGCGGTGAAGATGTATGCATGTTTACACAGATAGCGGTGTAGATATTTCCATTTTCATACAGATAGCGGTGTAGATATTTCCCTGTTCATCCAGATGGCTGTGTAGACATACCCATGTTCGTACAGATGGCGGTGCAGATATTTCCACGTTCATACAGATAGCGGTGTAGATATTTCCATGTTCATACAGATAGCGGTGTAGCTATTTCCATGTTTGTACAGATAGCGGTGTAGCTATTTCCATGTTCATACATATAGCGGTGTAGATATTTCCATGTTCATCCAGATGGCTGTGTAGATATATCCATGTTCATACAGATGGCGGTGAAGATATTTCCATGTTCATACAGATAGTGGTGTAGATATTTACATGTTCATACAGATAGCGGTGTAGATATTTCCATGTTCATGCAGATAGCGGTGTAGATATTTCGATATTCATCCAGATGGCTGTGTAGATATTTCCATGTTCATACAGATAGCGGTGGTGATATTTCCATGTTTATACAGATAGCGGTGTAGATATCTCCATCTTAATACAGATGGCGGTGTAGATATTTATATGTTCATACAGATAGCGGTGCAGATATTTCCATGTTCATACAGATAGCGGTGTAGATATTTCCATGTTCATCCAGATGGCTGTGTAGATATATCCATGTTCATACAGATGGCGGTGAAGATATTTCCATGTTCATACAGTTAGTGGTGTAGATATTTCCATGTTCATACAGATAGCGGAGTAGCTATTTCCCTGTTCATACAGATAGCGTTGTAGATATTTCCATATTCATCCAGATGGCTGTGTAGATATTTGCATGTTCACACAGATAGCGGTGCTGATATTTTCATGTTTATACAGGTAGCGGTGTAGATATTTCCATGTTTATACAGATACCGGTGTAGATACTTCCATGTTTATACAGATAGCGGTGAAGATGTATGCATGTTTACACAGATAGCGGTGTAGATATTTCCATGTTCATACAGATAGCGGTGTAGATATATCCATGTTCATCCAGATGGCAGTGTAGATATATCCATGTTCATACAGATGGCGGTGAAGATATTTCCATGCTCATACAGATATCGGTGTAGATATTTCCATGTTTATACAGAAAGCGGTGTAGATATCTCCATCTTAATACAGATGGCGGTGTAGATATTTATATGTTCATACAGATAGCGGTGTAGATATTTCCATGTTCATACAGATAGCGGTGTAGATATTTCCATGTTCATACAGATAGCGTTGTAGATATTTCTATGTTCATGCAGATGGCTGTGTAGCTATTTCCATGTTCATACAGATAGTGGTGTAGATATTTCCATGTTCATACAGATAGCGGTGTAGATATTTCCATGTTCATACAGATTGTGGTGCTGATATTTCCATGTTTATACAGGTAGCGGTGTAGATATTTCCATGTTTATACAGATAGCGGTGTAGATATTTCCATGTTTATACAGATAGCGGTGTAGATATTTCCATGTTTCTACAGATAGCGGTGTAGATAGCTCCATCTTAATACAGACGGCGGTGTAGATATTTATATGTTCATACAGACGGCGGTGCAGATATTTCCATGTTCATACAGATGGCGGTGTAGATATTTCCATGTTTATAGAGATTGCGGTGTAGTTATTTCCATGTGTAAAGGGATAGCTGTATAGATATTTCCATGTATATGCAGATAGCTTTGTAGATATTTCCATTTTCATGCTGATAGCGGTGTAGATATTTCCATGTTCAAACAGATAGCGCTGTAGATATTTCCATGTTCATACAGATAGCAGTGTAGATATTTCCATGTTTATACAGATAGTGGTGAAGATGTATGCATGTTTACACAGATAGCGGTGTAGATATTTCCATGTTCATACAGATAGCGGTGTAGATATTTCCATGTTCATCCAGATGGCTGTGTAGATACATCTATGTTCACACAGATGGCGGTGAAGATATTTCCATGTTCATACAGATTGCGGTGTAGATATTTCCATGTTCATACAAATAGCGGTGTAGCTATTTCCATGTTCATACATATAGCGGTGAAGATATTTCCATGTTCATACAGATGGCGGTGTAGATATTTCCATGTTCATACAGATAGCGCTGTGGACATTTCCATGTTCATACAGATAGCAGTGTAGCTATTTCCATGTTCATACAGATAGGGGTGTAGATATTTCCATGTTCATCCTGATGGCTGTGTAGATATTTCCATGTTCATACAGATAGCGGTGCTGATATTTCCATGTTCATACAGGGAGCAGTTTAGATATTTCCATGTTTATACAGATAGCGGTGAAGATGTATGCATGTTTACACAGATAGCGGTGTAGATGTTTCCATGTTCATACAGATAGCGGTGTAGATATTTCCATGTTCATCCAGATGTCTGTGTAGATATATCCATGTTCATACAGATGGCGGTAAAGATATTTCCATGTTCATACAGATAGCGGTGTAGATATTTCCTTGTTCATACAGATAGCGGTGTAGATATTTCCATGTTCATACAGATAGCGGTGTAGCTATTTCCATGTTCATACATACAGCGGTGTAGATATTTCCATGTTCATCCAGATGGCTGTGTAGATATATCCATGTTCATACAGATGGCGGTGAAGATATTTCCATGTTCATACAGATGGCGGTGTAGATATTTCCATGTTCATACAGATAGCGGTGTGGACATTTCAATGTTGATAGAGATAGCGGTGTAGCTATTTCCATGTTCATACAGATAGCGGTGTAGATATTTCCATGTTCATCCAGATGGCTGTGTAGATATTTCCATGTTCATACGGATAGCGGTGCTGATATTTCCATGTTTATACAGGTAGCGGTGTAGATATTTCCATGTTTATACAGATAGCGGTGTAGATATTTCCATGTTTATACAGATAGCAGTGCTGATATTTCCATGTTTATACAGGTAGCGGTGTAGATATTTCCATATTTATACAGATAGTGGTGTAGATATTTCCATGTTCATACAGATAGCGGTGTAGATATTTCCATGTTCATACAGATGGCTGTGTAGATATTTCCGTGTTCATAGAGATAGCTGTGCTGATATTTCCATGTTTATACAGGTAGCAGTGTAAATATTTCCATGTTCATAAAGATAGCGGTGTAGATATTTCCATGTTTATACAGATAGCGGTGTAGATATTTCCATGTTTATACAGATAGCAGTGTAGATATCTCCATCTTAATACAGATGGCGGTGTAGATATTTATATGTTCATACAGATGGCGGTGCAGATATTTCCATGTTCATACAGATGGCGGTGTAGATATTTCCATGTTTATAGAGATAGCGGTGTAGTTATTTCCATGTGTAAAGAAATAACTTTGTAGATATTTCCATGTATATGCAGATAGCTGTGTAGATATTTCCATTTTCATGCAGATCGCGGTTGTAGATATTTCCATGTTTATACAGATAGCGGTGAAGATGTATGCATGTTTACGCAGATAACGGTGTAGATATTTCCATGTTCATACAGATAGCGGTGTAGATATTTCCATGTTCATCCAGATGGCTGTGTAGATATATCCATGTTCATACAGATGGCGGTGAAGATATTTCCATGTTCATACAGATAGCGGTGTAGATCTTTCCATGTTCATACAGATATCGGTGTAGGTATTTCCATGTTCATACAGATAGAGGTGTAGCTATTTCCATGTTCATACAGATAGAGGTGTAGATATTTCCATGTTCATCCAGATGGCTGTGTAGATATATCCATGTTCATACAGATGGCGGTGAAGATATTTCCATGTTCATACAGATAGCGGTGTAGATATTTCCATGTTCATACAGATAGCGGTGTAGATATTTCCATGTTTATACAGATAGCGGTGTAAATATTTCCATGTTTATACAGATAGCGGTGTAGATATCTCCATCTTAATACAGATGGCGGTGTAGATATTTATATGTTCATACAGATGGCGGTGCAGATATTTCCATGTTCATAGAGATGGCGGTGTAGATATTTCCATGTTAACAGAGATAGCGGTGTAGTTATTTCCATGTGTAAAGAAATAGCTTTGTAGATATTTCCATGTATATGCAGATAGCTGTGTAGATATTTCCATTTTCATACAGATAGCGGTGTATATATTTCCATTTTCAGATAGCGGTGTAGATATTTCCATGTTCATACAGATAGCGGTGTAGATATTTCCATGTTAATACAGACTGCGGTGTAGATATTTCCATGTTCATACAGATAGCGGTGTAGATATTTCCATGTTCATACAGATAGCGGTGCTGATATTTCCATGTTTATACAGGTAGCGGTGTAGATATTTCCATGTTTATAAAGATAGCGTTGTAGATATTTCTATGTTTATACAGATAGCAGTGTAGATATTTCCATGTTTATACAGATAGCGGTGTAGATATCTCCATCTTAATACAGATGGCGGTGTAGATATTTATACGTTCATACAGATGTCAGTGCAGATATTTCCATGTTCATACAGATGGCGGTGTAGATATTTCCATGTTCATACAGATAGCGGTGTAGTTATTTCCATGTGTAAAGAGATAGCTGTGTCGATATTTCCATGTATATGCAGATAGCAGTGTAGATATTTCCATTTTCATGCAGATAGCGGTGTAGATATTTCCATCTTCGTACAGATAGAGGTGTAGATATTTCCATGTTCATACAGATAGCGGTGTAGATATTTCCATGTTCATACAGATAATGATGTAGATATTTCCATGTTCATACAGATAGCGGTGTAGGTATTTCCATGTTCATACAGTTAGCGGTGTAGATATTTCCATGTTCGTACAGATGGCGGTGTAGATATTTCCATGTTCAAACAGATAGCGGTGTAGATATTTCCATGTGCATAGAGATAGCGGTGTAGATATTTCTATGTTCAAACAGATAGCGGTGTAGATATTTCCATGTTCATACAGATAGCGGTTTAGATATTTCCATGTTTATACAGATAACGGTGAAGATGTATGCATGGTTACACAGATAGCGGTGCAGATATTTCCATGTACATACAGATAGCGGTGTAGATATTTCCGTGTTCATCCAGATGGCTGTGTAGATATATCCATGTTCATACAGATGGCGGTGAATATATTTGCATGTTCATACAGATAGCAGTGTAGATATTTCCATGTTCATACAGATAGCGGTGTAGATATTTCCATGTTGATACAGATAGCGGTGTAGCTATTTCCATGTTTGTACAGATAGCGGTGTAGCTATTTCCATGTTCATACATATTGCGGTGTAGATATTTCCATGTTCATCCAGATGGCTGTGTAGATATATCCATGTTCATACAGATGGCGGTGAAGATATTTCCATGTTCATACAGATAGTGGTGTAGATATTTCCATGTTCATACAGATAGCGGTGTAGATATTTCCATGTTCATGCAGATAGCGGTGTAGATATTTCGATATTCATCCAGATGGCTGTGTAGATATTTCCATGTTCATACAGATAGCGGTGCTGATATTTCCATGTTTATACAGATAGCGGTGTAGATATCTCCATCTTAATACAGATGGCGGTGTAGATATTTATATGTTCATACAGATAGCGGTGCAGATATTTCCATGTTCATACAGATAGCGGTGTAGATATTTCCATGTTCATCCAGATGGCTGTGTAGATATATCCATGTTCATACAGATGGCGGTGAAGATATTTCCATGTTCATACAGTTAGTGGTGTAGATATTTCCATGTTCATACAGATAGCGGAGTAGCTATTTCCCTGTTCATACAGATAGCGTTGTAGATATTTCCATATTCATCCAGATGGCTGTGTAGATATTTGCATGTTCACACAGATAGCGGTGCTGATATTTTCATGTTTATACAGGTAGCGGTGTAGATATTTCCATGTTTATACAGATAGCGGTGAAGATGTATGCATGTTTACACAGATAGCGGTGTAGATATTTCCATGTTCATACAGATAGCGGTGTAGATATATCCATGTTCATCCAGATGGCAGTGTAGATATATCCATGTTCATACAGATGGCGGTGAAGATATTTCCATGTTCATACAGATATCGGTGTAGATATTTCCATGTTTATACAGAAAGCGGTGTAGATATCTCCATCTTAATACAGATGGCGGTGTAGATATTTATATGTTCATACAGATAGCGGTGTAGATATTTCCATGTTCATACAGATAGCGGTGTAGATATTTCCATGTTCATACAGATAGCGTTGTAGATATTTCTATGTTCATGCAGATGGCTGTGTAGCTATTTCCATGTTCATACAGATAGTGGTGTAGATATTTCCATGTTCATACAGATAGCGGTGTAGATATTTCCATGTTCATACAGATTGTGGTGCTGATATTTCCATGTTTATACAGATAGCGGTGTAGATATTTCCATGTTTATACAGATAGCGGTGTAGATATTTCCATGTTTATACAGATAGCGGTGTAGATATTTCCATGTTTCTACAGATAGCGGTGTAGATAGCTCCATCTTAATACAGACGGCGGTGTAGATATTTATATGTTCTTACAGACGGCGGTGCAGATATTTCCATGTTCATACAGATGGCGGTGTAGATATTTCCATGTTTATAGAGATTGCGGTGCAGTTATTGCCATGTGTAAAGGGATAGCTGTATAGATATTTCCATGTATATGCAGATAGCTTTGTAGATATTTCCATTTTCATGCTGATAGCGGTGTAGATATTTCCATGTTCAAACAGATAGCGCTGTAGATATTTCCATGTTCATACAGATAGCAGTGTAGATATTTCCATGTTTATACAGATAGTGGTGAAGATCTATGCATGTTTACACAGATAGCGGTGTAGATATTTCCATGTTCATACAGATAGCGCTGTAGATATTTCCATGTTCATCCAGATGGCTGTGTAGATATATCTATGTTCACACAGATGGCGGTGAAGATATTTCCATGTTCATACAGATAGCGGTGTAGATATTTCCATGTTCATACAAATAGCGGTGTAGCTATTTCCATGTTCATACATATAGCGGTGAAGATATTTCCATGTTCATACAGATGGCAGTGTAGATATTTCCATGTTCATACAGATAGCGCTGTGGACATTTCCATGTTCATACAGATAGCAGTGTAGCTATTTCCATGTTCAAACAGATAGGGGTGTAGATATTTCCATGTTCATCCTGATGGCTGTGTAGATATTTCCATGTTCATACAGATAGCGGTGCTGATATTTCCATGTTTATACAGGGAGCGGTTTAGATATTTCCATGTTTATACAGATAGCGGTGAAGATGTATGCATGTTTACACAGATAGCGGTGTAGATGTTTCCATGTTCATACAGATAGCGGTGTAGATATTTCCATGTTCATCCAGATGGCTGTGTAGATATATCCATGTTCATACAGATGGCGGTAAAGATATTTCCATGTTCATACAGATAGCGGTGTAGATATTTCCTTGTTCATACAGATAGCGGTGTAGATATTTCCATGTTCATACAGATAGCGGTGTAGCTATTTCCATGTTCATACATATAGCGGTGTAGATATTTCCATGTTCATCCAGATGGCTGTGTAGATATATCCATGTTCATACAGATGGCGGTGAAGATATTTCCATGTTCTTACAGATGGCGGTGTAGATATTTCAATGTTCATACAGATAGCGGTGTGGACATTTCAATGTTCATACAGATAGCGGTGTAGCTATTTCCATGTTCATACAGATAGCGGTGTAGATATTTCCATGTTCATCCAGATGGCTGTGTAGATATTTCCATGTTCATACGGATAGCGGTGCTGATATTTCCATGTTTATACAGGTAGCGGTGTAGATATTTCCATGTTTATACAGATAGCGGTGTAGATATTTCCATGTTTATACAGATAGCAGTGCTGATATTTCCATGTTTATACAGGTAGCGGTGTAGATATTTCCATATTTATACAGATAGTGGTGTAGATATTTCCATGTTCATACAGATAGCGGTGTAGATATTTCCATGTTCATACAGATGGCTGTGTAGATATTTCCATGTTCATAGAGATAGCTGTGCTGATATTTCCATGTTTATACAGGTAGCAGTGTAAATATTTCCATGGTCATAAAGATAGCGGTATAGTTATTTCCATGTTTATACAGATAGCGGTGTAGATATTTCCATGTTTATACAGATAGCAGTGTAGATATCTCCATCTTAATACAGATGGCGGTGTAGATATTTATATGTTCATACAGATGGCGGTGCAGATATTTCCATGTTCATACAGATGGCGGTGTAGATATTTCCATGTTTATAGAGATAGCGGTGTAGTTATTTCCATGTGTAAAGAAATAGCTTTGTAGATATTTCCATGTATATGCAGATAGCTGTGTAGATATTTCCATTTTCATGCAGATCGCGGTTGTAGATATTTCCATGTTTATACAGATAGCGGTGAAGATGTATGCTTGTTTACGCAGATAACGGTGTAGATATTTCCATGTTCATACAGATAGCGGTGTAGATATTTCCATGTTCATCCAGATGGCTGTGTAGATATATCCATGTTCATACAGATGGCGGTGAAGATATTTCCATGTTCATACAGATAGCGGTGTAGATCTTTCCATGTTCATACAGATATCGGTGTAGGTATTTCCATGTTCATACAGATAGAGGTGTAGCTATTTCCATGTTCATACAGATAGCGGTGTAGATATTTCCATGTTCATCCAGATGGCTGTGTAGATATATCCATGTTCATACAGATGGCGGTGTAGATATTTCCATGTTCATACAGATAGCGGTGTAGATATTTCCATGTTTATACAGATAGCGGTGTAGATATTTCCAAGTTCATACAGATAGCAGTGTAGATATTTACATGGTTATACAGATAGCGGTGAAGGTGTATGCATGTTTACACAGATTGCGGTGAAGATATTTCCATGTTCATACAGATAGCAGTGTAGATATTTACATGGTTATACAGATAGTGGTGAAGGTGTATGCATGTTTACACAGCTGGCAGTGAAGATATTTCCATGTTCATACAGATAGCGGTGTAGATATTTCCATGTTCATACAGATAGCGGTGTAGATATTTCCATGTTCATACAGATGGCTGTGTAGATATATCCATGTTCATACAGATGGCGGTGAAGATATTTCCATGTTCATACAGATGGCGGTGTAGATATTTCCGTGTTCATACAGATAACGGTGAAGTTATTTCCATGTGTAAAGAGATAATTGTTTAGATATTTAAATGTACATGCAGATAGCAGTGTAGATATTTCCATTTTCATGCAGATAGCGGTGTAGATATCTCCATCTTAATATAGATGGCGGTGTAGATATTTATATGTTCATACAGATTGCATTGCAGATATTTCCATGTTCATACAGATGGCGGTGTAGATATTTGTATGTTTATAGAGATAGCGCTGTAGTTATTTCCATGTGTAAAGAGACAGCTTTGTAGATATTTCCATGTATATGCAGATCGCTGTGTAGATATTTCCATTTTCATGCAGATAGCGGTGTATATATTTCCATGTTCAAACAGATAGCAGTGTAGATATTTCCTTTTTCATACAGATAGCAGTGTAGATATTTCCACGTTTATACAGATAGCGGTGAAGTTGTATGCATGTTTACACAGATAGCGGTGTAGATATTTCTATCTTCATACAGATAGCGGTGTAGATATTTCCATGTTCATCCAGATGGCTGTGTAGATATATCCATGTTCATACAGATGGCAGTGAAGATAATTCCATGTTCATACAGATAGAGGTGTAGTTATTTCCATGTGTAAAGAGATAGCTGTGTAGATATTTCCATGTAAATGCAGATAGCTGAGTAGATATTTCCATTTTCATGCAGATAGCGGTTTAGATATTTCCATGTTCAAACAGATAGCGGTGTAGATATTTCCATGTTCATACAGATATCGGTGTAGATATTTCCATGTTTATACAGATAGCGGTGAAGATGTATGCATGTTTACACAGATACCGGTGTAGATATTCCCATGTTCATACAGATCGCGGTGTAGATTTTTCCATGTTCATCCAGATGGATGTGTAGACATATCCATGTTCATACAGATGGCTGTGAAGATATTTCCATGTTCATACAGATAGCGGTGTAGATATTTCCATGTTCATACAGATAGCGGTGTAGATATTTCCATGTTCATACAGATGGCTGTGTAGATATATCCATGTTCATACAGATGGCGTTGAAGCTATTTCCATGTTCATACAGATAGTGGTGTAGCTATTTCCATGTTCATACAGATAGCGGTGTAGATATTTCCATGTTCATACCGATAGCGGTGCTGATATTTCCATGTTTATACAGGTAGCGGTGTAGATATTTCCATGTTTATACAGATAGCGGTGTAGATATTTCCATGTTTATACAGATAGCGGTGTAAATATTTCCATGTTTATACAGATAGCAGTGTAGATATCTCCATCTTAATACAGATGGCGGTGTAGATATTTATATGTTCATACAGATGGCGGTGCAGATATTTCCATGTACATACAGATGGCAGTGTAGATATTTCCATGTTCATACAGATAGCGGTGTAGTTATTTCCATGTGTAAAGAGATAGCTGTGTAGATATTGCCATGTATATGCAGATAGCTGTGTAGATATTTCCATTTTCATGCTGGTAGCGGTGTATATATTTCCATCTTCAAACAGATAGCGGTGTAGATATTTCCATGTTCGTACAGATAGCGGTGTAGATATTTCCATGTTTATTCAGATAGCGGTGAAGGTGTATGCATGTTTACACAGATAGTGGTTTGGATATTTCCATGTTCATCCAGAGGGCTGTTTAGATATATCCATGTTCATACAGATAGCGGTGTAGATACTTCCATGTTCATACAGATAGCGGTGTAGATATTTCCATGTTCATACAGATAGCGGTCCTGATATTTCCATGTTTATACAGGTAGCGGTGTAGATACTTCCATGTTTATACAGATAGCGGTGTAGATATTTCCATGTTTATACAGATAGCCGTGTAGATATTTCCATGTTTATACAGATAGCGGTGTAGATACCTCCATCTTAATACAGATGGCGGTTTAGATGTTTATATGTTCATACAGATGGCGGTGCAGATATTTCCATGTTCATACACATGGCGGTGTAGATATTTCCATGTTCATACAGATAGCGGTGTAGTTATTTCCATGTGTGAGGAGATAGCTGTGTAGATATTTCCATGTATATGCAGATAGCAGTGTAGATATTTCCATTTTCATGCATATAGCGGTGTAGATATTTCCATGTTCAAACAGATAGCAGTGTAGATATTTCCACGTTCATACAGATAGCGGTGCAGACATTTCCATGTTCATACAGATAGCGGTGTAGATATTTCCATGTTTATACAGATAGCGGTGATGATGTATGCATGTTTACACAGATAGCGCTGTAGATATTTCCATGTTCATCCAGATGGCTGTGTAGATATATCCATGTTCATACAGATAGCGGTGTAGCTATTTCCATGTTCATACAGATAGCGCTGAAGATGTATGCATGTTTACACAGATAGCGGTGTATATATTTCCATGTTCATACAGATAGCTGTGTAGATATTTCCATGTTCATCCAGATGGCTGTGTAGATATATCCATGTTCATACAGATAGCGGGGTAGCTATTTCCATGTTCATACAGATAGCGGTGTAGCTATTTCCATGTTCATACAGATAGCGGTGTAGATAATTCCATGTTCATACAGATAGCGGTGGTGATATTTCCATGTTTATACAGGCAGCGGTGTAGATATTTCCATGTTTATACAGATAGCAGTTTAGATATTTCCTTCTTAATACAGATGGCGGTGTAGATATTTATATGTTCGTACAGATGGCGGTGTAGATATTTCCATGTTTATACAGATAGCAGTGTAGATATCTCCATCTTAATACAGATGGCGGTGTAGATATTTATATGTTCATACAGATGGCGGTGCAGATATTTCCATTTTCATACAGATGGCGGTGTAGATATTTCCATATTCATACAGATAGCGGTGTAGTTATTTCCATGTGTAAAGAGATAGCTGTGTAGATATTTAAATGTATATGCAAATAGCAGTGTAGATATTTCCATTTTCATGCAGATAGCGGTGTAGATATTTCCATTTTCAAACAGATAGCGGTGTAGATATTTCCATGTTCATACAGATAGCGGTGTAGATATTTCCATGTTCATAGAGCTAGCGGTGTAGATATTTCCATGTTCATACAGATAGCGGTGCTGATATTTCAATGTTTGTACAGGTAGCGGTGTAGATATTTCCATGTTTATACAGATTGCGGTGTAGATATTTCCATGTTTATACAGATAGCGGTGTAGATATTTCCAAGTTTATACAGATAGCGGTGTAGATATATCCATCTTAATATAGATGGTGGTGTAGATATTTAAATGTTCATACAGAAGGCGGTGAAGATATTTCCATGTTCATACAGATGGCGGTGTAGCTATTTCCATGTTTATAGAGATAGCGCTGTACTTATTTCCATGTGTAAAGAGATAGTTTTGTAGGTATTTCCATTTATATGCAGATCGCTGTGTAGACATTTCCATTTTCATGCAGATAGCCGTGTAGATATTTCCATGTTCAAACAGATAGCGGTGTAGATATTTCCATGTTCATACAGATAGCAGTGTAGATATTTCCATGTTTTTACAGATAGCGGTGAAGATGTATGCATGTTTACACAGATAGCGGTGTAGATATTTCCATGTTCATACAGATAGCGGTGTAGATATTTCCATGTTCATCCAGATGGCTGTGTAGATATATCCATGTTCATACAGATGGCGGTGAAGATATTTCCATGTTCATACAGATAGCGGTGTAGTTATTTCCATGTGTAAAGAGATAGCTGTGTAGATATTTCCATGTATATGCAGATAGCTGTGTATATATTTCCATTTTCAAGCAGATAGCGGTTTAGATATTTCCATGTTCATACAGATAGCGGTGCTGATATTTCCGTGTTTATACAGGTAGCGGTGTAGATATTTCCATGTTTATACAGATATCGGTGTAGATATTTCCATGTATATGCAGATAGCAGTGTAGATATTTCCATCTATATGCACATAGCGGTGTAGATAGTTCCATGTTCAAACAGATAGCGGTGTAGATATTTCCATGTTCATACAGATAGCAGTGCAGATATTTCCATGTTCATACGGATGGCAGTGTAGATATTTCCATGTTTATACAGATAGCGGTGAAGATGTATGCATGTTTACACAGATAGCGGTGTAGATATTTCCATGTTCATACAGATGGCTGTGTAGATATATCCATGTTCATACAGATAGCGGTGTAGATATTTCCATGCTCATACAGATAGCGGTGTAGATATTTCCATGTTCATGCAGATGGCTGTGTAGATATATCCATGTTCATTCAGATAGCGGTGTAGATATTTCCAAGTTCATACAGATAGCGGTGTAGCTATTTCCATGTTCATACAGATAATGGTGTAGATATTTCCATGTTCATACAGATATCGGTGTAGATATTTCCATGTTTATTCAGATAGCGGTGTAGATATCTCCATCTTAATACAGATGGTGGTGTAGATATTTATATGTTCATACAGATGGCCCTGCAGATATTTCCATGTTCATAAACATGGCGGTGTAGATATGTCCATGTTCATACAAATTGCGGTGTAGTTATTTCCTTGTGTAAAGAGATTGCTGTGTAGATATTTCCATCTATATGCAGAGAGCTGTGTAGATATTTCCATTTTAATGCAGATAGCGATGTATATATTTCCATCTTCAAACAGATAGTGTTGTAGATATTTCCATGTTCATACAGATAGCGGTGTAGATATTTCCATGTTTATACAGATAGCAGTGAAGATGTATGCATGTTTACACAGATAGCGGTGTGGATATTTCCATGTTCATCCAGAGGGCTGTGTAGATATATCCATGTTCATACAGATAGCGGTGTAGATATTTCCATGTTCATACAGATAGCGGTATAGATATTTCCATGTTCATACAGATAGCGGTGCTGATATTTATATGTTCATCCAGATGGCTGTGTAGTTATTTCCATGTTCATACAGATAGTGGTGTAGTTATTTCCATGTGTAAAGAGATAGCTTTGTAGATATTTAAATGTATATGCAGATAGCAGTGTAGATATTTCCATTTTCATGCAGATAGCGGTGTAGTTATTTCCACGTCCAAACAGATAGCGGTGTAGGTATTTCCATGTTCATACAGATAGCGGTGTAGATATTTCCATGTTCATACCGATAGCGGTGCAGATATTTCCATGTTTATACAGATAGTGGTGAAGATGTATGCATGTTTACACAGATAGCGGTGTAGATATTTCCATGTTCATCCAGATGGCTGTGTAGATATATCCATGTTCATACAGATAGCGGTGTAGATATTTCCATGTTCATACAGATAGCGGTGTAGATATTTCCATGTTCATCCAGATGGCTGTGTAGATATATCCATGTTCATACAGATAGCGGTGTAGATATTTCCATGTTCATACAGATAGCGGTGTAGCTATTTCCATTTTCATACACATAACGGTGTAGCTATTTCCATGTTCATACAGATAGCAGTGTAGATATTTCCATGTTCATACAGATAGCTGTGTAGATATTTCCATTTTCATACAGAGAGCGGTGCTGATATTTCCGTGTTTATACAGATAGCGGTTTAGATATTTCCTTCTTAATACAGATGGCGGTGTAGATATTTATATGTTCAAACAGATGGCGGTGCAGATATTTCCATGTTCATACAGATGGTGGTGTAGATATTTCCATGTTTATAGATATAGCGGTGTAGTTATTTACATGTGTAAAGAGATAGCTGTGTAGATATTTCCATGTATATGCAGATAGCTTTGTAGATATTTCCATTTTCATGCAGATAGCGGTGTAGATATTTACATGTTCAAACAGATAGCGGTGTAGATATTTCCATGTTCATTCAGATAGCTTTGTAGATATTTCCATGTTCAGCAGATAGCGGTGTAGATATTTCCATGTTCATACAGATAGCGGTGTAGATATTTCCAGGTTCATACAGATAGCGGTGCTGATATTTCCATGTTTATACAGGTAGCTGCGTAGATATTTCCATGTTTATACAGATAACGGTGTAGATATTTCCATGTTTATACAGATAGCGGTGTAGATATTTCCATGTTTATTCAGACAGCGGTGTAGATATCTCCATCTTAATACAGATGGCGGTGTAGATATTTATATGTTCGTACAGATGGCGGTGCAGATATTTCCATGTTCATACAGATGGCGGTGTAGATATTTCCATGTTCATACAGATAGCGGTGCAGTTATTTCCATGTGTAAAGTTATAGCTGTGTAGATATTTCCATATATATGCAGATAGCTGTGTAGATATTTCCATTTTCATGCAGATAGCGGTGTATATATTTCCATCTTCAAACAGATAGTGGTGTAGATATTTCCATGTTCATAGAGATAGCGGTGTAGATATTTCCATGTTTATACAGATAGCGGTGAAGATGTATGCATGTTTACACAGATAGCGGTGTAGATATTTCCATGTTCATCCAGAGGGCTGTGTACGTATATCCATGTTCATACAGATAGCGGTGTAGATATTTCCATGTTCATACAGATAGCGGTGTAGATATGTCCATGTTCATACAGATAGCGGTGCTGATATTTCCATGTTTATACAGGTAGCGGTGTAGATATTTCCATGTTTATACAGATAGCGGTGTAGATATTTCCATGTTTATACAGATAGCGGTGTTGATATTTCCATGTTTATACAGATAGCGGTGTAGATATCTCCATCTTAATACAGATGGCGGTGTAGATATTTATATGTTCATACAGATGGCGGTGCAGATATTTCCATGTTCATACAGAAGGCGGTGTAGATATTTCCATGTCCATACAGATAGCTGTGTAGTTATTTCCATGTGTAAAGAGATAGCTGTGTAGATATTTCCATGTATATGCAGATAGCAGTGTAGATATTTCCATTTTCATGTAGATAGCGGTGTAGATATTTCCACGTTCAAACAGATAGCGGTGTAGATATTTCCATGTTCATACAAATAGCGGTGCAGATATTTCCATGTTCATACAGATAGCAGTGTAGATATTTCCATGTTTATACAGATAGCGGTGAAGATGTATGCATGTTTACACAGATAGCGGTGTAGATATTTCCATGTTCATCCAGATGGTTGTGTAGATATATCCATGTTCATACAGATAGGGCTGTAGATATTTCCATGTTCATACAGATAGCGGTGTAGTTATTTCCATGTGTAAAGAGATTGCTGTGTAGATATTTCCATCTATATGCAGATAGCTGTGTAGATATTTCCATTTTAATGCAGATAGCGATGTATATATTTCCATCTTCAAACAGATAGCGGTGTAGATATTTCCATATTCATACAGATAGCGGTGTAGATATTTCCATGTTTTTACAGATAGCGGTGAAGCTGTATGCATGTTTACACAGATAACGGTGTGGATATTTCCATGTTCATCCAGAGGGCTGTGTAGATATATCCATGTTCATACAGATAGCGGTGTAGATATTTCCATGTTCATACAGATAGCGGTGTAGGTATTTCCATGTTCATACAGATAGCGGTGCTGATATTTCCATGTTCATTCAGATAGCGGTGTAGATATTTCAATGTGTAAAGAGATAGCTGTGTAGATATTTCCATCTATATGCAGATAGCTGTGTAGATATTTCCATTTTCAGGCAGATAGCTGTGTATATATTTCCATCTTCAAACAGATAGCGGTGTAGATGTTTCCATGTTCATAGAGATAGCGCTGTAGATATTTCCATGTTTATAAAGATAGCGGTGAAGACGTATGCATGTTTACACAGATAGCGGTGTAGAGATTTCCATATTCATCCAGAGGGCTGTGTACGTATATCCATGTTCATACAGATAGCGGTGTAGATATTTCCATGTTCATACAGATAGCGGTGTAGATATTTCCATGTTCATACAGATAGCGGTGCTGATATTTCCATGTTTATACAGGTAGCGGTGTAGATATTTCCATGTTTATACAGATAGCGGTGTAGATATTTCCATGTTTATACAGATAGCGGTGTTGATATTTCCATGTTTATACAGATAGCGGTGTAGATATCTCCATCTTAATACAGATGGCGGTGTAGATATTTATATGTTCATACAGATGGCGGTGCAGATATTTCCATGTTCATACAGATGGCGGTGAAGATATTTCCATGTTCATACAGATAGCGGTGTAGTTATTTCCATGTGTAAAGAGATAGCTGTGTAGATATTTCCATCTATATGCAGATAGCTGTGTAGATATTTCCATTTTCATGCAGATAGCGGTGTATATATTTCCATCTTCAAACAGATAGCGGTGTAGATATTTCCATGTTCATAGAGATAGCGGTGTAGATATTTCCATGTTTATACAGATAGCGGTGAAGATGTATGCATGTTTACACAGATAGCGGTGTGGATATTTCCATGTTCCTCCAGAGGGCTGTGTAGATATATCCATGTTCATACAGATAGCGGTGTAGATATTTACATGTTCATACAGATAGCGGTGTAGATATTTCCATGTTCATACAGATAGCGGTGCTGATATTTCCATGTTTATACAGGGAGCGGTGTATATATTTCCATGTTTATACAGATAGCGGTGTAGATATTTCCATGTTTATACAGATAGCGGTGTAGATATTTCCATGTTTATACAGATAGCGGTGTAGATATCACCGTCTTAATACAGATGGCGGTGTAGATATTTCCATGTTCATACAGATGGCGGTGCAGATATTTCCATGTTCATACGGATGGCGGTGTAGATATTTCCATGTTTATACAGATAGCGGTGAAGATGTATGCATGTTTACACAGATAGCGGTGTAGATATTTCCATGTTCATCCAGATGGCTGTGTAGATATATCCATGTTCATACAGATAGCGGTGTAGATATTTCCATGTTCATACAGATAGCGGTGTAGATATTTCCATGTTCATGCAGATGGCTGTGTAGATATATCCATGTTCATTCAGATAGCGGTGTAGATATTTCCATGTTCATACAGATAGCGGTGTAGCTATTTCCATGTTCATACAGATAATGGTGTAGCTATTTCCATGTTCATACAGATAGCGGTGTAGATATTTCCATGTTCATACAGATATCGGTGTAGATATTTCCATGTTTATTCAGATAGCGGTGTAGATATCTCCATCTTAATACAGATGGTGGTGTAGATATTTATATGTTCATACAGATGGCCGTGCAGATATTTCCATGTTCATACACATGGCGGTGTAGATATGTCCATGTTCATACAAATTGCGGTGTAGTTATTTCCTTGTGTAAAGAGATTGCTGTGTAGATATTTCCATCTATATGCAGAGAGCTGTGTAGATATTTCCATTTTCATGCAGATAGCGATGTATATATTTCCATCTTCAAACAGATAGTGTTGTAGATATTTCCATGTTCATACAGATAGCGGTGTAGATATTTCCATGTTTATACAGATAGCAGTGAAGATGTATGCATGTTTACAGAGATAGCAGTGTGGATATTTCCGTGTTCATCCAGAGGGCTGTGTAGATATATCCATGTTCACACAGATAGCGGTGTAGATATTTCCATGTTCATACAGATAGCGGTATAGATATTTCCATGTTCATACATATAGCGGTGCTGATATTTATATGTTCATCCAGATGGCTGTGTAGTTATTTCCATGTTCATACAGATAGTGGTGTAGTTATTTCCATGTGTAAAGAGATAGCTGTGTAGATATTTAAATGTATATGCAGATAGCAGTGTAGATATTTCCATTTTCATGCAGATAGCGGTGTAGTTATTTCCATGTCCAAACAGATAGCGGTGTAGGTATTTCCATATTCATACAGATAACGGTGTAGATATTTCCATGTTCATACCGATAGCGGTGCAGATATTTCCATGTTTATACAGATAGTGGTGAAGATGTATGCATGTTTACACAGATAGCGGTGTAGATATTTCCATGTTCATCCAGATGGCTGTGTAGATATTTCCATGTTCATACAGATAGCGGTGTAGATATCTTCATCTTAATACAGATGGCGGTGTAGATATTTATATGTTCATACAGACGGCGGTGTAGATATTTCCATGTTCATACAGATGGCGGTGTAGATATTTCCATGTTTATAGAGATAGCGGTTTAGTTATTTCCATGTGTAAAGAGATAGCTGTATAGATATTTCCATGTATATGCAGATAGCTTTGTAGATATTTCCATTTTCATGCTGATACCGGTGTAGATATTTCCATGTTCAAACAGATAGTGGTGTAGATATTTCCATGTTCATACAGATAGCGGTGTAGATATTTCCATGTTCATCCAGATGGCTGTGTAGATATATCCATGTTCATACAGATGGCGGTGAAGATATTTCCATGTTCATACAGATAGCGGTGTAGATATTTCCATGTTCATACAGATAGCGGTGTAGGTATTTCCATGTTCATACAGATAGAGGGGCTGATATTTCCATGTTCATACAGATAGCGGTGCTGATATTTCCATGTTTATACAGGTAGCGGTGTAGATATTTCCATGTTTATAGAGATAGCGGTGTAGATATTTCCATGTTTATACAGATAGCGGTGTAGATATTTCCATGTTTATACCGATACCGGTGTAGATATCTCCATTTTAATACAGATGGCCGTGTAGATATTTATATGTTTATGCAGATGGCGGTGCAGATATTTCCGTGTTAATACAGATGGCGGTGTAGATATTTCCATGTTCATACAGTTAGCGGTGTAGTTATTTCCATGTGTAAAGAGATAGCTGTGTAGATATTGCCATGTATATGCAGATAGCTGTTTAGATATTTCCATTTTCATGCAGATAGCGGTGTAGATATTTCCATGTTCAGATAGCGGTGTAGATATTTCCATGTTCATACAGATAGCGGTGTAGATATTTCCATGTTTATACAGATTGCGGTGAAGGTGTATGCATATTTACACAGATAGCGGTGTAGATATTTCCATGTTCATACAGATAGCGGTGTAGATATTTCTGTGTTCATCCAGATGGCTGTGTAGATATATCCATGTTCATACAGATAGCGGTGTAGATATTTCCATGTTCATACAGGTAGTGGTGTAGATATTTCCCTGTTCATACAGATAGCGGTGCAGCTATTTCCATGTTCATATAGATAGTGGTGTAGAAATTTCCATTTTCATAGAGATAGCGGTGTAGATACTTCCATGTTCATACAGATAGCGGTGTTGATATTTCCATGTTTATACAGGTAGCGGTGTAGATATTTCCATGTTTATACTGATTGCAGTGTAGATATTTCCATGTTTATACAGATAGCGGTGTAGATATTTCCAAGTTTATACAGATAGCGGTGTAGATATCTCCATGTTAATATAGATGGCGGTGTAGATATTTATATGTTCATACAGATGGCGGTGCAGATATTTCCATGTTCATACAGATGGCGGTGTAGATATTTGTATGTTTATAGAGATAGCGCTGTAGATATTTCCATGTGTAAAGAGATAGCTTTGTAGATATTTTCATGTATATGCAGATAGCTGTGTAGATATTTCCATTTTCATGCAGATAGCGGTGTAGATATTTCCTTGTTCAAACAGATAGCGGTGTAGATATTTCCAAGTTCATACAGATAGCAGTGTAGATATTTACATGGTTATACAGATAGCGGTGAAGGTGTATGCATGTTTACACAGATGGCGGTGAAGATATTTCCATGTTCATAAAGATAGCAGTGTAGATATTTACATGGTTATACAGATAGTGGTGAAGGTGTATGCATGTTTACACAGCTGGCGGTGAAGATATTTCCATGTTCATACAGATAGCGGTGTAGATATTTCCATGTTCATACAGATAGCGGTGTAGATATTTCCATGTTCATACAGATCGCTGTGTAGATATATCCATGTTCATACAGATGGCGGTGAAGATATTTCCATGTTCATACAGATGGCGGTGTAGATATTTCCATGTTCATACAGATAACGGTGAAGTTATTTCCATGTGTAAAGAGATAGCTGTTTAGATATTTAAATGTACATGCAGATAGCAGTGTAGATATTTCCATTTTCATGCAGATAGCGGTGTAGATATCTCCATCTTAATATAGATGGCGGTGTAGATATTTATATGTTCATACAGATGGCATTGCAGATATTTCCATGTTCATACAGATGGCGGTGTAGATATTTGTATGTTTATAGAGATAGCGCTGTAGTTATTTCCATGTGTAAAGAGACAGCTTTGTAGATATTTCCATGTATATGCAGATCGCTGTGTAGATATTTCCATTTTCATGCAGATAGCGGTGTATATATTTCCATGTTCAAACAGATAGCAGTGTAGATATTTCCTTTTTCATACAGATAGCAGTGTAGATATTTCCACGTTTATACAGATAGCGGTGAAGTTGTATGCATGTTTACACAGATAGCGGTGTAGATATTTCTATCTTCATACAGATAGCGGTGTAGATATTTCCATGTTCATCCAGATGGCTGTGTAGATATATCCATGTTCATACAGATGGCAGTGAAGATAATTCCATGTTCATACAGATAGCGGTGTAGTTATTTCCATGTGTAAAGAGATAGCTGTGTAGATATTTCCATGTAAATGCAGATAGCTGAGTAGATATTTCCATTTTCATGCAGATAGCGGTTTAGATATTTCCATGTTCAAACAGATAGCGGTGTAGATATTTCCATGTTTATACAAATAGCGGTGAAGGTGTATGCATGTTTACACAGATACCGGTGTAGATATTCCCATGTTCATACAGATCGCGGTGTAGATTTTTCCATGTTCATCCAGATGGATGTGTAGACATATCCATGTTCATACAGATGGCTGTGAAGATATTTCCATGTTCATACAGATAGCGGTGTAGATATTTCCATGTTCATACAGATAGCGGTGTAGATATTTCCATGTTCATACAGATGGCTGTGTAGATATATCCATGTTCATACAGATGGCGTTGAAGCTATTTCCATGTTCATACAGATAGTGGTGTAGCTATTTCCATGTTCATACAGATAGCGGTGTAGATATTTCCATGTTCATACCGATAGCGGTGCTGATATTTCCATGTTTATACAGGTAGCGGTGTAGATATTTCCATGTTTATACAGATAGCGGTGTAGATATTTCCATGTTTATACAGATAGCGGTGTAGATATTTCCATGTTTATACAGATAGCAGTGTAGATATCTCCATCTTAATACAGATGGCGGTGTAGATATTTATATGTTCATACAGATGGCGGTGCAGATATTTCCATGTACATACAGATGGCGGTGTAGATATTTCCATGTTCATACAGATAGCGGTGTAGTTATTTCCATGTGTAAAGAGATAGCTGTGTAGATATTGCCATGTATATGCAGATAGCTGTGTAGATATTTCCATTTTCATGCTGGTAGCGGTGTATATATTTCCATCTTCAAACAGATAGCGGTGTAGATATTTCCATGTTCATACAGATAGCGGTGTAGATATTTCCATGTTTATTCAGATAGCGGTGAAGGTGTATGCATGTTTACACAGATAGTGGTTTGGATATTTCCATGTTCATCCAGAGGGCTGTTTAGATATATCCATGTTCATACAGATAGCGGTGTAGATACTTCCATGTTCATACAGATAGCGGTGTAGATATTTCCATGTTCATACAGATAGCGGTCCTGATATTTCCATGTTTATACAGGTAGCGGTGTAGATATTTCCATGTTTATACAGATAGCGGTGTAGATATTTCCATGTTTATACAGATAGCCGTGTAGATATTTCCATGTTTATACAGATAGCGGTGTAGATATCTCCATCTTAATACAGATGGCGGTTTAGATGTTTATATGTTCATACAGATGGCGGTGCAGATATTTCCATGTTCATACACATGGCGGTGTAGATATTTCCGTGTTCATACAGATAGCGGTGTAGTTATTTCCATGTGTGAGGAGATAGCTGTGTAGATATTTCCATGTATATGCAGATAGCAGTGTAGATGTTTTCATTTTCATGCATATAGCGGTGTAGATATTTCCATGTTCAAACAGATAGCAGTGTAGATATTTCCATGTTCATACAGATAGCGGTGTAGACATTTCCATGTTCATACAGATAGCGGTGTAGATATTTCCATGTTTATACAGATAGCGGTGAAGCTGTATGCATGTTTACACAGATAGCGCTGTAGATATTTCCATGTTCATCCAGATGGCTGTGTAGATATATCCATGTTCATACAGATAGCGGTGTAGCTATTTCCATGTTCATACAGATAGCGGTGTAGCTATTTCCATGTTCATACAGATAGCGGTGTAGATATTTCCATGTTTATACAGATAGCGGTGTAGATATTTCCATGTTTATACAGATAGCAGTGTAGATATCTCCATCTTAATACAGATGGCGGTGTAGATATTTATATGTTCATACAGATGGCGGTGCAGATATTTCCATGTACATACAGATGGCGGTGTAGATATTTCCATGTTCATACAGATAGCGGTGTAGTTATTTCCATGTGTAAAGAGATAGCTGTGTAGATATTGCCATGTATATGCAGATAGCTGTGTAGATATTTCCATTTTCATGCTGGTAGCGGTGTATATATTTCCATCTTCAAACAGATAGCGGTGTAGATATTTCCATGTTCATACAGATAGCGGTGTAGATATTTCCATGTTTATTCAGATAGCGGTGAAGGTGTATGCATGTTTACACAGATAGTGGTTTGGATATTTCCATGTTCATCCAGAGGGCTGTTTAGATATATCCATGTTCATACAGATAGCGGTGTAGATACTTCCATGTTCATACAGATAGCGGTGTAGATATTTCCATGTTCATACAGATAGCGGTCCTGATATTTCCATGTTTATACAGGTAGCGGTGTAGATATTTCCATGTTTATACAGATAGCGGTGTAGATATTTCCATGTTTATACAGATAGCCGTGTAGATATTTCCATGTTTATACAGATAGCGGTGTAGATATCTCCATCTTAATACAGATGGCGGTTTAGATGTTTATATGTTCATACAGATGGCGGTGCAGATATTTCCATGTTCATACACATGGCGGTGTAGATATTTCCATGTTCATACAGATAGCGGTGTAGTTATTTCCATGTGTGAGGAGATAGCTGTGTAGATATTTCCATGTATATGCAGATAGCAGTGTAGATGTTTTCATTTTCATGCATATAGCGGTGTAGATATTTCCATGTTCAAACAGATAGCAGTGTAGATATTTCCATGTTCATACAGATAGCGGTGTAGACATTTCCATGTTCATACAGATAGCGGTGTAGATATTTCCATGTTTATACAGATAGCGGTGAAGCTGTATGCATGTTTACACAGATAGCGCTGTAGATATTTCCATGTTCATCCAGATGGCTGTGTAGATATATCCATGTTCATACAGATAGCGGTGTAGCTATTTCCATGTTCATACAGATAGCGGTGTAGCTATTTCCATGTTCATACAGATAGCGGTGTAGATATTTCCATGTTTATACAGATAGCGGTGAAGATGTATGCATGTTTACACAGATAGCGGTGTAGATATTTCCATGTTCATACAGATAGCGGTGTAGATATTTCCATGTTCATCCAGATGGCTGTGTAGATATATCCATGTTCATAGAGATAGCGGTGTAGATATTTCCATGTTCATACAGATAGTGGTGTAGATATTTCCATGTTCACACAGATAGCAGTGTAGCTATTTCCATGTTCATACAGATAGCGGTGTAGATATTTCCATGTTCGTACAGATAGCGGTGTAGATATTTCCATGTTCCTACAGATAGCGGTGCTGATCTTTCCATGTTTATACAGGTAGCGGTGTAGAAATTTCCATGTTTATACAGATAGCTGTGTACATATTTCCATGTTCATAAGATAGCGGTGTAGATATATCCATGTTTATACAGGTAGCGCTGAAGATGTATGCATGTTTACACAGATAGCGGTGTATATATTTCCATGTTCATACAGATAGCTGTGTAGATATTTCCATGTTCATCCAGATGGCTCTGTAGATATATCCATGTTCATACAGATAGCGGGGTAGCTATTTCCATGTTCATACAGATAGCGGTGTAGCTATTTCCATGTTCATACAGATAGCGGTGTAGATAATTCCATGTTCATACAGATAGCGGTGGTGATATTTCCATGTTTATACAGGCAGCGGTGTAGATATTTCCATGTTTATACAGATAGCATTTTAGATATTTCCTTCTTAATACAGATGGCGGTGTAGATATTTATATGTTCGTACAGATGGCGGTGTAGATATTTCCATGTTTATACAGATAGCAGTGTAGATATCTCCATCTTAATACAGATGGCGGTGTAGATATTTATATGTTCATACAGATGGCGGTGCAGATATTTCCATTTTCATACAGATGGCGGTGTGGATATTTCCATATTCATACAGATAGCGGTGTAGTTATTTCCATGTGTAAAGAGATAGCTGTGTAGATATTTAAATGTATATGCAGATAGCAGTGTAGATATTTCCATTTTCATGCAGATAGCGGTGTAGATATTTCCATGTTCAAACAGATAGCGGTGTAGATATTTCCATGTTCATACAGATAGCGGTGTAGATATTTCCATGTTCATAGAGCTAGCGGTGTAGATATTTCCATGTTCATACAGATAGCGGTGCTGATATTTCCATGTTTGTACAGGTAGCGGTGTAGATATTTCCATGTTTATACAGATTGCGGTGTAGATATTTCCATGTTTATACAGATAGCGGTGTAGATATTTCCAAGTTTATACTGATAGCGGTGTAGATATATCCATCTTAATATAGATGGTGGTGTAGATATTTAAATGTTCATACAGATGGCGGTGAAGATATTTCCATGTTCATACAGATGGCGGTGTAGCTATTTCCATGTTTATAGAGATAGCGCTGTACTTATTTCCATGTGTAAAGAGATAGTTTTGTAGGTATTTCCATTTATATGCAGATCGCTGTGTAGATATTTCCATTTTCATGCAGATAGCCGTGAAGATATTTCCATGTTCAAACAGATAGCGGTGTAGATATTTCCATGTTCATACAGATAGCAGTGTAGATATTTCCATGTTTTTACAGATAGCGGTGAAGATGTATGCATGTTTACACAGATAGCGGTGTAGATATTTCCATGTTCATACAGATAGCGGTGTAGATATTTCCATGTTCATCCAGATGGCTGTGTAGATATATCCAAGTTCATACAGATGGCGGTGAAGATATTTCCATGTTCATACAGATAGCGGTGTAGTTATTTCCATGTGTAAAGAGATAGCTGTGTAGATATTTCCATGTATATGCAGATAGCTGTGTATATATTTCCATTTTCAAGCAGATAGCGGTTTAGATATTTCCATGTTCATACAGATAGCGGTGTAGATATTTCCATGTTCAAACAGATAGCGGTGTAGATATTTCCGTGTTCATAAAGATAGCGGTGTAGATATTTCCATGTTCATACAGATAGCGGTGTAGATACTTCCATGTTCATACAGATAGAGGGGCTGATATTTCCATGTTCATACAGATAGCGGTGCTGATATTTCCATGTTTATACAGATAGCGGTGTAGATATTTCCATGGTTATACAGATAGAGGTGTAGATATTTCCATGTTTATACAGATAGCGGTGTAGGTATCTCCATCTTAATACAGATGGCGGTGTAGATATTTATGTGTTCATACAGATGGCGGTGCAGATATTTCCATGTTCATACAGATAGCGGTGTAGTTATTTCCATGTGTAAAGAGATAGCTGTGTAGATATTTCAATGTATATGCAGATAGCTGTGTAGATATTTCTATTTTCATGCAGATAGCGGCTTAGATATTTCCATGTCCAAACAGATAGCGGTGTAGATATTTCCATGTTCATACAGATAGCCTTGTAGACATTTCCATGTTTATACAGATAGCGGTGAAGATGTATGCATGTTTACACAGATAGCGGTGTAGATATTTCCATGTTCATACAGATAGCGGTGTAGATATTTCAATGTTCATACTGATAGCGGTTTAGATATTTCCTTCTTAATACAGATGGCGTTGTAGATATTTATATGTTCATTCAGATGGCGGTGCAGATATTTCCAATTTCATACAGATGGCGGTGTAGATATTTCCATGCTTATAGAGATAGCGGTGTAGTTATTTCCATGTGTTAAGAGATAGCTGTGTAGATATTTCCATGTATATGCAGATAGCTGTGTAGATATTTCCATTTTCATGCAGACAGCGGTGTAGATATTTCCATGTTCAAACAGATAGCGGTGTAGATATTTCCATGTTCATACAGATAGCGGTGTAGATATTTCCATGTTCATACTGATAGCGGTGTAGATATTTCCATGTTCATACAGATGGCGGTGTAGATATTTCCATGTTCATACAGATAGCGGTGCTGATATTTCCATGTTTATACAGATAGTGGTGAAGATGTATGCATGTTTACACAGATAGCGGTGTAGATATTTCCATGTTCATCCAGATGGCTGTGTAGATATATCCATGTTCATATAGATAGCGGTGTAGATATTTCCATGTTCATACAGATAGCGTTGTAGATATTTCCATGTTCATCCAGATGGCTGTGTAGATATATCCATGTACATACAGATAGCGGTGTAGATATTTCCATGTTTATACAGATAGCGGTGTAGCTATTTCCATTTTCATACACATAACGGTGTAGCTATTTCCATGTTCATACAGATAGCAGTGTAGATATTTCCATGTTCATACAGATAGCGGTGTAGATATTTCCATTTTCATACAGAGAGCGGTGCTGATATTTCCGTGTTTATACAGATAGCAGTTTAGATATTTCCTTCTTAATACAGATGGCGGTGCAGATATTTATATGTTCATAGAGACGGCGGTGCAGGTATTTCCATGTTCATACAGATAGCAGTGTAGATATTTCCATGTTCATAGAGATAGCGGTGTAGATATTTCCATGGTTATGCAGATAGCGTTGTAGATATTTCCATGTTTATACAGATAGCGGTGTAGATATTTCCATGTTTATTCAGATAGCGGTGTAGATATCTCCATCTTAATACAGATGGCGGTGTAGATATTTATTTGTTCATACAGATGGCGGTGCAGATATTTCCATGTTCATACAGATGGCGGTGTAGATATTTCCATGTTCATACAGATAGCGGTGTAGTTATTTCCATGTGTAAAGAGATAGCTGTGTAGATATTTCCATTTTCATACAGAGAGCGGTGCTGATATTTCCGTGTTTATACAGATAGCGGTTTAGATATTTCCTTCTTAATACAGATGGTGGTGTAGATATTTATATGTTCAAACAGATGGCGGTGCGGATATTTCCATGTTCATACAGATGGTGGTGTAGATATTTCCATGTTTATAGATATAGCAGTGTAGTTATTTCCATGTGTAAAGAGATAGCTGTGAAGATATTTCCATGTATATGCAGATAGCTTTGTAGATATTTCCATTTTCATGCAGATAGCGGTGTAGATATTTACATGTTCAAACAGATAGCGGTGTAGATATTTCCATGTTCATTCAGATATCTTTGTAGATATTTCCATGTTCATGCAGATAGCGGTGTAGATATTTCCATGTTCATACAGATAGCGGTGTAGATATTTCCAGGTTCATACAGATAGCGGTGCTGATATTTCCATGTTTATACAGGTAGCGGTGTAGATATTTCCATGTTTATACAGATAGCGGTGTAGATATTTCCATGTTTATACAGATAGCGGTGTAGATATCTCCATCTTAATAGAGATGGCGGTGTAGATATTTACATGTTCATACAGATGGCGGTGCAGATATTTCCATGCTCATACAGATGGCGGTGTAGATATTTCCATGTTCATACAGATAGCGGTGTAGTTATTTCCATGTGTAAAGAGATAGCTGTGTAGATATTTCCATCTATATGCAGATAGCTGTGTAGATATTTCCATTTTCATGCAGATAGCGGTGTATATATTTCCATCTTCAAACAGATAGCGGTGTAGATATTTCCATGTTCATACAGATAGCGGTGTAGATATTTCCATGTTTATACAGAAAGCGGTGAAGATGTATGCATGTTTACACAGATAGCGGTGTGGATATTTCCATGTTCATCCAGAGGGCTGTGTAGATATATCCATGTTCATACAGATAGCGGTGTAGTTATTTCCATGTTCATACAGATAGCAGTGTAGATATTTCCATGTTCATACAGATAGCGGTGCTGATATTTCCATGTTTATACTGGTAGCGGTGTAGATATTTCCATGTTTATACAGATAGCGGTGTAGATATTTCCATGTTTATACAGATAGCGGTGTAGATATTTCCATGTTTATACAGATAGCGGTGTAGATATCTCCATCTTAATACAGATGGCGGTGTAGATATTTATATGTTCGTACAGATGGCTGTGCAGATATTTCCATGTTCATACAGATGGCGGTGTAGATATTTCCATGTTCATACAGATAGCGGTGTAGTTATTTCCATGTGTAAAGAGATAGCTGTGTAGATATTTCCATGTATATGCAGATAGCTTTGTAGATATTTCCATTTTCATGCAGATAGCGGTGTAGATATTTCCATGTTCAAACAGATAGCGGTGTAGATATTTGCATGTTCATACAGATAGCGGTGCTGATATTTCCATGTTTATACAGGCAGCGGTGTAGATATTATCATGTTTATACTGATAGCGGTTTAGATATTTCCTTCTTAATACAGATGGTGGTGTAGATATTTATATGTTCAAACAGATGGCGGTGCAGATATTTCCATGTTCATACAGATGGTGGTGTAGATATTTCCATGTTTATAGGTATAGTGGTGTAGTTATTTACATGTGTAAAGAGATAGCTGTGTAGATATTTCCATGTATTTGCAGATAGCTTTGTAGATATTTCCATTTTCATGCAGATAGTGGTGTAGATATTTACATGTTCAAACAGATAGCGGTGTAGACATTTCCATGTTCATTCAGATAGCTTTGTAGATATTTCCATGTTCATACAGATAGCGGTGTAGACATTTCCATGTTCATACAGATAGCGGTGTAGATATTTCCAGGTTCATACAGATAGCGGTGCTGATATTTCCATGTTTATACAGGTAGCGGTGTAGATATTTCCATGTTTATATAGATAGCGGTGTAGATATTTCCATGTTTATACAGATAGCGGTGTAGATATTTCCATGTTTATTCAGATAGCGGTGTAGATATCTCCATCTTAATAGAGATGGCGGTGTAGATATTTATATGTTCATACAGATGGCGGTGCAGATATTTCCATGTTCATACAGATGGCGGTGTAGATATTTCCGTGTTCATACAGATAGCGGTGTAGTTATTTCCATGTGTAAAGAGATAGCTGTGTAGATATTTCCATCTATATGCAGATAGCTGTGTAGATATTTCCATTTTCATGCAGATAGCGGTGTATATATTTCCATCTTCAAACAGGTAGCGGTGTAGATATTTCCATGTTCATAGAGATAGCGGTGTAGATATTTCCATGTTTATACAGATAGCGGTGAAGATGTATGCATGTTTACACAGATAGCGGTGTGGATATTTCCATGTTCATCCAGAGGGCTGTGTAGATATATCCATGTTCATACAGATAGCGGTGTAGATATTTCCACGTTCATACAGATAGCAGTGTAGATATTTCCATGTTCATACAGATAGCGGTGCTGATATTTCCGTGTTTATACAGGTAGCGGTGTAGATATTTCCATGTTTATACAGATATCGGTGTAGATATTTCCATGTTTATACAGATAGCGGTGTAGATATTTCCATGTTTATACAGATAGCGGTGTAGGTATCTCCATCTTAATACAGATGGCGGTGTAGATATTTATATGTTCATACAGATGGCGGTGGAGATATTTCCATGTTCATACAGATGGCGGTGTAGATATTTCCCTGTTCATACAGATTGCGGTGTAGTTATTTCCATGTGTAAAGAGATAGCTGTGTAGATATTTCCATGTATATGCAGATAGCAGTGTAGATATTTCCATCTATATGCAGATAGCGGTGTAGATATTTCCATGTTCAAACAGATAGCGGTGTAGACATTTCCATGTTCATACAGATAGCGGTGCAGATATTTCCATGTTCATTCGGATGGCAGTGTAGATATTTCCATGTTTATACAGATAGCGGTGAAGATGTATGCATGTTTACACAGATAGCGGTGTAGATATTTCCATGTTCATACAGATGGCTGTGTAGATATATCCATGTTCCTACAGATAGCGGTGTAGATATTTCCATGTTCATACAGATAGCGGTGTAGATATTTCCATGTTCATGCAGATGGCTGTGTAGATATATCCATGTTCATTCAGATAGCGGTGTAGATATTTCCAAGTTCATACAGATAGCGGTGTAGCTATTTCCATGTTCATACAGATAATGGTGTAGCTATTTCCATGTTCATACAGATAGCAGTGTAGATATTTCCATGTTCATACAGATATCGGTGTAGATATTTCCATGTTTATTCAGATAGCGGTGTAGATATCTCCATCTTAATACAGATGGTGGTGTAGATATTTATATGTTCATACAGATGGCCGTGCAGATATTTCCATGTTCATAAACATGGCGGTGTAGATATGTCCATGTTCATACAAATTGCGGCGTAGTTATTTCCTTGTGTAAAGAGATTGCTGTGTAGATATTTCCATCTATATGCAGAGAGCTGTGTAGATATTTCCATTTTAATGCAGATAGCGATGTATATATTTCCATCTTCAAACAGATAGTGTTGTAGATATTTCCATGTTCATACAGATAGCGCTGTAGATATTTCCATGTTTATACAGATAGCAGTGAAGATGTATGCATGTTTACACAGATAGCGGTGTGGATATTTCCATGTTCATCCAGAGGGCTGTGTAGATATATCCATGTTCATACAGATAGCGGTGTAGATATTTCCATGTTCATACAGATAGCGGTATAGATATTTCCATGTTCATACAGATAGCGGTGCTTATATTTATATGTTCATCCAGATGGCTGTGTAGTTATTTCCAAGTTCATACAGATAGTGGTGTAGTTATTTCCATGTGTAAAGAGATAGCTGTGTAGATATTTAAATGTATATGCAGATAGCAGTGTAGATATTTCCATTTTCATGCAGATAGCGGTGTAGTTATTTCCACGTCCAAACAGATAGCGGTGTAGGTATTTCCATGTTCATACAGATAGCGGTGTAGATATTTCCATGTTCATACCGATAGCGGTGCAGATATTTCCATGTTTATACAGATAGTGGTGAAGATGTATGCATGTTTACACAGATAGCGGTGTAGATATTTCCATGTTCATCCAGATGGCTGTGTAGATATATCCATGTTCATACAGATAGCGGTGTAGATATTTCCATGTTCATACAGATAGCGGTGTAGATATTTCCATGTTCATCCAGATGGCTGTGTAGATATATCCATGTTCATACAGATAGCGGAGTAGATATTTCCATGTTCATACAGATAGCGGTGTAGCTATTTCCATTTTCATACGCATAACGGTGTAGCTATTTCCATGTTCATACAGATAGCAGTGTAGATATTTCCAAGTTCATACAGATAGCGGTGTAGATATTTCCATTTTCATACAGAGAGCGGTGCTGATATTTCCGTGTTTATACAGATAGCGGTTTAGATATTTCCTTCTTAATACAGATGGCGGTGTAGATATTTATATGTTCAAACAGATGGCGGTGCAGATATTTCCATGTTCATACAGATGGTGGTGTAGATATTTCCATGTTTATAGATATAGCGATGTAGTTATTTCCATGTGTAAAGAGATAGCTGTGTAGATATTTCCATGTATATGCAGATAGCTTTGTAGATATTTCCATTTTGATGCAGATAGCGGTGTAGATATTTACATGTTCAAACAGATAGCGGTGTAGATATTTCCATGTTCATTCAGATAGCTTTGTAGATATTTCCATGTTCAGCAGATAGCGGTGTAGATATTTCCATGTTCATACAGATAGCGGTGTAGATATTTCCAGGTTCATACAGATAGCGGTGCTGATATTTCCATGTTTATACAGGTAGCGGTGTAGATATTTCCATGTTTATACAAATAGCGGTGTAGATATTTCCATGTTTATACAGATAGCGGTGTAGATATTTCCATGTTTATTCAGATAGCGGTGTAGATATCTCCATCTTAATACAGATGGCGGTGTAGATATTTATATGTTCGTACAGATGGCGGTGCAGATATTTCCATGTTCATACAGATGGCGGTGTAGATATTTCCATGTTCATACAGATAGCGGTGCAGTTATTTCCATGTGTAAAGTGATAGCTGTGTAGATATTTCCATATATATGCAGATAGCTGTGTAGATATTTCCATTTTCATGCAGATAGCGGTGTATATATTTCCATCTTCAAACAGATAGTGGTGTAGATATTTCCATGTTCATAGAGATAGCGGTGTAGATATTTCCATGTTTATACAGATAGCGGTGAAGATGTATGCATGTTTACACAGATAGCGGTGTAGATATTTCCATGTTCATCCAGAGCGCTGTGTACGTATATCCATCTTCATACAGATAGCGGTGTAGATATTTCCATGTTCATACAGATAGCGGTGTAGATATGTCCATGTTCATACAGATAGCGGTGCTGATATTTCCATGTTTATACAGGTAGCGGTGTAGATATTTCCATGTTTATACAGATAGCGGTGTAGATATTTCCATGTTTATACAGATAGCGGTGTTGATATTTCCATGTTTATACAGATAGCGGTGTAGATATCTCCATCTTAATACAGATGGCGGTGTAGATATTTATATGTTCATACAGATGGCGGTGCAGATATTTCCATGTTCATACAGATGGCGGTGTAGATATTTCCATGTTCATACAGATAGCGGTGTAGTTATTTCCATGTGTGAGGAGATAGCTGTGTAGATATTTCCATGTATATGCAGATAGCAGTGTAGATATTTCCATTTTCATGTAGATAGCAGTGTAGATATTTCCACGTTCAAACAGATAGCGGTGTAGATATTTCCATGTTCATACAGATGGCGGTGTAGATATTTCCATGTTCATACGGATGGCGGTGTAGATATTTCCATGTTTATACAGATAGCGGTGAAGATGTATGCATGTTTACACAGATAGCGGTGTAGATATTTCCATGTTCATCCAGATGGCTGTGTAGATATATCCATGTTCATACAGATAGCGGTGTAGATATTTCCATGTTCATACAGATAGCGGTGTAGATATTTCCATGTTCATGCAGATGGCTGTGTAGATATATCCATGTTCATTCAGATAGCGGTGTAGATATTTCCATGTTCATACAGATAGCGGTGTAGCTATTTCCATGTTCATACAGATAATGGTGTAGCTATTTCCATGTTCATACAGATAGCAGTGTAGAAATTTCCATGTTCATACAGATATCGGTGTAGATATTTCCATGTTTATTCAGATAGCGGTGTAGATATCTCCATCTTAATACAGATGGTGGTGTAGATATTTATATGTTCATACAGATGGCCGTGCAGATATTTCCATGTTCATACACATGGCGGTGTAGATATGACCATGTTCATACAATTTGCGGTGTAGTTATTTCCTTGTGTAAAGAGATTGCTGTGTAGATATTTCCATCTATATGCAGAGAGCTGTGTAGATATTTCCATTATCATGCAGATAGCGATGTATATATTTCCATCTTCAAACAGATAGTGCTGTAGATATTTCCATGTTCATACAGATAGCGGTGTAGATATTTCCATGTTTATACAGATAGCAGTGAAGATGTATGCATGTTTACACAGATAGCGGTGTGGATATTTCCATGTTCATCCAGAGGGCTGTGTAGATATATCCATGTTCACACAGATAGCGGTGTAGATATTTCCATGTTCATAAAGATAGCGGTATAGATATTTCCATGTTCATACAGATAGCGGTGCTGATATTTATATGTTCATCCAGATGGCTGTGTAGTTATTTCCATGTTCATACAGATAGTGGTGTAGTTATTTCCATGTGTAAAGAGATAGCTGTGTAGATATTTAAATGTATATGCAGATAGCAGTGTAGATATTTCCATTTTCATGCAGATAGCGGTGTAGTTATTTCCATTTCCAAACAGATAGCGGTGTAGGTATTTCCATGTTCATACAGATAGCGGTGTAGATATTTCCATGTTCATACCGATAGCGGTGCAGATATTTCCATGTTTATACAGATAGTGGTGAAGATGTATGCATGTTTACACAGATAGCGGTGTAGATATTTCCATGTTCATCCAGATGGCTGTGTAGATATTTCCATGTTCATACAGATAGCGGTGTAGATATCTTCATCTTAATACAGATGGCGGTGTAGATATTTATATGTTCATACAGACGGCGGTGTAGATATTTCCATGTTCATACAGATGGCGGTGTAGATATTTCCATGTTTATAGAGATAGCGGTGTAGTTATTTCCATGTGTAAAGAGATAGCTGTATAGATATTTCCATGTATATGCAGATAGCTTTGTAGATATTTCCATTTTCATGCTGATACCGGTGTAGATATTTCCATGTTCAAACAGATAGTGGTGTAGATATTTCCATGTTCATACAGATAGCGGTGTAGATATTTCCATGTTCATCCAGATGGCTGTGTAGATATATCCATGTTCATACAGATGGCGGTGAAGATATTTCCATGTTCATACAGATAGCGGTGAAGATATTTCCATGTTCATACAGATAGCGGTGTAGGTATTTCCATGTTCATACAGATAGAGGGGCTGATATTTCCATGTTCATACAGATAGCGGTGCTGATATTTCCATGTTTATACAGGTAGCGGTGTAGATATTTCCATGTTTATAGAGATAGCGGTGTAGATATTTCCATGTTTATACAGATAGCGGTGTAGATATTTCCATGTTTATACAGATACCGGTGTAGATATCTCCATTTTAATACAGATGCCCGTGTAGATATTTATATGTTTATGCAGATGGCGGTGCAGATATTTCCGTGTTGATACAGATGGCGGTGTAGATATTTCCATGTTCATACAGTTAGCGGTGTAGTTATTTCCATGTGTAAAGAGATAGCTGTGTAGATATTGCCATGTATATGCAGATAGCTGTTTAGATATTTCCATTTTCATGCAGATAGCTGTGTAGATATTTCCATGTTCAGATAGCGGTGTAGATATTTCCATGTTCATACAGATAGCGGTGTAGATATTTCCATGTTTATACAGATTGCGGTGAAGATGTATGCATATTTACACAGATAGCGGTGTAGATATTTCCATGTTCATACAGATAGCGGTGTAGATATTTCTGTGTTCATCCAGATGGCTGTGTAGATATATCCATGTTCATACAGATAGCGGTGTAGATATTTCCATGTTCATACAGGTAGTGGTGTAGATATTTCCCTGTTCATACAGATAGCGGTGCAGCTATTTCCATGTTCATATAGATAGTGGTGTAGAAATTTCCATTTTCATAGAGATAGCGGTGTAGATATTTCCATGTTCATACAGATAGCGGTGTTGATATTTCCATGTTTATACAGGTAGCGGTGTAGATATTTCCATGTTTATACAGATTGCAGTGTAGATATTTCCATGTTTATACAGATAGCGGTGTAGATATTTCCAAGTTTATACAGATAGCGGTGTAGATATCTCCATCTTAATATAGATGGCGGTGTAGATATTTACATGTTCATACAGATGGCGGTGCAGATATTTCCATGTTCATACAGATGGCGGTGTAGATATTTGTATGTTTATAGAGATAGCGCTGTAGATATTTCCATGTGTAAAGAGATAGCTTTGTAGATATTTTCATGTATATGCAGATCGCTGTGTAGATATTTCCATTTTCATGCAGATAGCGGTGTAGATATTTCCTTGTTCAAACAGATAGCGGTGTAGATATTTCCAAGTTCATACAGATAGCAGTGTAGATATTTACATGGTTATACAGATAGCGGTGAAGGTGTATGCATGTTTACACAGATGGCGGTGAAGATATTTCCATGTTCATACAGATAGCGGTGTAGATATTTACATGGTTATACAGATAGTGGTGAAGGTGTATGCATGTTTACACAGCTGGCGGTGAAGATATTTCCATGTTCATACAGATAGCGGTGTAGATATTTCCATGTTCATACAGATAGCGGTGTAGATATTTCCATGTTCATACAGATGGCTTTGTAGATATATCCATGTTCATACAGATGGCGGTGAAGATATTTCCATGTTCATACAGATGGCGGTGTAGATATTTCCATGTTCATACAGATAACGGTGAAGTTATTTCCATGTGTAAAGAGATAGCTGTTTAGATATTTAAATGTACATGCAGATAGCAGTGTAGATATTTCCATTTTCATGCAGATAGCGGTGTAGATATCTCCATCTTAATATAGATGGCGGTGTAGATATTTATGTGTTCATACAGATGGCATTGCAGATATTTCCATGTTCATACAGATGGCGGTGTAGATATTTGTATGTTTATAGAGATAGCGCTGTAGTTATTTCCATGTGTAAAGAGACAGCTTTGTAGATATTTCCATGTATATGCAGATCGCTGTGTAGATATTTCCATTTTCATGCTGATAGCGGTGTATATATTTCCATGTTCAAACAGATAGCAGTGTAGATATTTCCTTTTTCATACAGATAGCAGTGTAGATATTTCCACGTTTATACAGATAGCGGTGAAGTTGTATGCATGTTTACACAGATAGTGGTGTAGATATTTCCATCTTCATACAGATAGCGGTGTAGATATTTCCATGTTCATCCAGATGGCAGTGTAGATATATCCATGTTCATACAGATGGCAGTGAAGATAATTCCATGTTCATACAGATAGCGGTGTAGTTATTTCCATGTGTAAAGAGATAGCTGTGTAGATATTTCCATGTAAATGCAGATAGCTGAGTAGATATTTCCATTTTCATGCAGATAGCGGTTTAGATATTTCCATGTTCAAACAGATAGCGGTGTAGATATTTCCATGTTCATACAGATAGCGGTGTAGATATTTCCATGTTCATCCAGATGGCTGTGTAGATATATCCATGTTCATACAGATAGCGGTGTAGATATTTCCATGTTCATACAGATAGCGGTGTAGCTATTTCCATTTTCATACACATAACGGTGTAGCTATTTCCATGTTCATACAGATAGCAGTGTAGATATTTCCATGTTCATACAGATAGCGGTGTAGATATTTCCATTTTCATACAGAGAGCGGTGCTGATATTTCCGTGTTTATACAGATAGCGGTTTAGATATTTCCTTCTTAATACAGATGGCGGTGTAGATATTTATATGTTCAAACAGATGGCGGTGCAGATATTTCCATGTTCATACAGATGGTGGTGTAGATATTTCCATGTTTATAGATATAGCGATGTAGTTATTTCCATGTGTAAAGAGATAGCTGTGTAGATATTTCCATGTATATGCAGATAGCTTTGTAGATATTTCCATTTTCATGCAGATAGCGGTGTAGATATTTACATGTTCAAACAGATAGCGGTGTAGATATTTCCATGTTCATTCAGATAGCTTTGTAGATATTTCCATGTTCAGCAGATAGCGGTGTAGATATTTCCATGTTCATACAGATAGCGGTGTAGATATTTCCAGGTTCATACAGATAGCGGTGCTGATATTTCCATGTTTATACAGGTAGCGGTGTAGATATTTCCATGTTTATACAGATAGCGGTGTAGATATTTCCATGTTTATACAGATAGCGGTGTAGATATTTCCATGTTTATTCAGATAGCGGTGTAGATATCTCCATCTTAATACAGATGGTGGTGTAGATATTTATATGTTCATACAGATGGCCGTGCAGATATTTCCATGTTCATACAGATGGCGGTGTAGATATGACCATGTTCATACAAATTGCGGTGTAGTTATTTCCTTGTGTAAAGAGATTGCTGTTTAGATATTTCCATCTATATGCAGAGAGCTGTGTAGATATTTCCATTATCATGCAGATAGCGATGTATATATTTCCATCTTCAAACAGATAGTGCTGTAGATATTTCCATGTTCATACAGATAGCGGTGTAGATATTTCCATGTTTATACAGATAGCAGTGAAGATGTATGCATGTTTACACAGATAGCGGTGTGGATATTTCCATGTTCATCCAGAGGGCTGTGTAGATATATCCATGTTCACACAGATAGCGGTGTAGATATTTCCATGTTCATACAGATAGCGGTATAGATATTTCCATGTTCTTACAGATAGCGGTGCTGATATTTATATGTTCATCCAGATGGCTGTGTAGTTATTTCCATGTTCATACAGATAGTGGTGTAGTTATTTCCATGTGTAAAGAGATAGCTGTGTAGATATTTAAATGTATATGCAGATAGCAGTGTAGATATTTCCATTTTCATGCAGATAGCGGTGTAGTTATTTCCATGTCCAAACAGATAGCGGTGTAGGTATTTCCATGTTCATACAGATAGCGGTGTAGATATTTCCATGTTCATACCGATAGCGGTGCAGATATTTCCATGTTTATACAGATAGTGGTGAAGATGTATGCATGTTTACACAGATAGCGGTGTAGATATTTCCATGTTCATCCAGATGGCTGTGTAGATATTTCCATGTTCATACAGATAGCGGTGTAGATATCTTCATCTTAATACAGATGGCGGTGTAGATATTTATATGTTCATACAGACGGCGGTGTAGATATTTCCATGTTCATACAGATGGCGGTGTAGATATTTCCATGTTTATAGAGATAGCGGTGTAGTTATTTCCATGTGTAAAGAGATAGCTGTATAGATATTTCCATGTATATGCAGATAGCTTTGTAGATATTTTCATTTTCATGCTGATACCGGTGTAGATATTTCCATGTTCAAACAGATAGTGGTGTAGATATTTCCATGTTCATACAGATAGCGGTGTAGATATTTCCATGTTCATCCAGATGGCTGTGTAGATATATCCATGTTCATACAGATGGCGGTGAAGATATTTCCATGTTCATACAGATAGCGGTGTAGATATTTCCATGTTCATACAGATAGCGGTGTAGGTATTTCCATGTTCATACAGATAGAGGGGCTGATATTTCCATGTTCATACAGATAGCGGTGCTGATATTTCCATGTTTATACAGGTAGCGGTGTAGATATTTCCATGTTTATAGAGATAGCGGTGTAGATATTTCCATGTTTATACAGATAGCGGTGTAGATATTTCCATGTTTATACAGATACCGGTGTAGATATCTCCATTTTAATACAGATGCCCGTGTAGATATTTATATGTTTATGCAGATGGCGGTGCAGATATTTCCGTGTTGATACAGATGGCGGTGTAGATATTTCCATGTTCATACAGTTAGCGGTGTAGTTATTTCCATGTGTAAAGAGATAGCTGTGTAGATATTGCCATGTATATGCAGATAGCTGTTTAGATATTTCCATTTTCATGCAGATAGCGGTGTAGATATTTCCATGTTCAGATAGCGGTGTAGATATTTCCATGTTCATACAGATAGCGGTGTAGATATTTCCATGTTTATACAGATTGCGGTGAAGATGTATGCATATTTACACAGATAGCGGTGTAGATATTTCCATGTTCATACAGATAGCGGTGTAGATATTTCTGTGTTCATCCAGATGGCTGTGTAGATATATCCATGTTCATACAGATAGCGGTGTAGATATTTCCATGTTCATACAGGTAGTGGTGTAGATATTTCCCTGTTCATACAGATAGCGGTGCAGCTATTTCCATGTTCATATAGATAGTGGTGTAGAAATTTCCATTTTCATAGAGATAGCGGTGTAGATATTTCCATGTTCATACAGATAGCGGTGTTGATATTTCCATGTTTATACAGGTAGCGGTGTAGATATTTCCATGTTTATACAGATTGCAGTGTAGATATTTCCATGTTTATACAGATAGCGGTGTAGATATTTCCAAGTTTATACAGATAGCGGTGTAGATATCTCCATCTTAATATAGATGGCGGTGTAGATATTTACATGTTCATACAGATGGCGGTGCAGATATTTCCATGTTCATACAGATGGCGGTGTAGATATTTGTATGTTTATAGAGATAGCGCTGTAGATATTTCCATGTGTAAAGAGATAGCTTTGTAGATATTTTCATGTATATGCAGATCGCTGTGTAGATATTTCCATTTTCATGCAGATAGCGGTGTAGATATTTCCTTGTTCAAACAGATAGCGGTGTAGATATTTCCAAGTTCATACAGATAGCAGTGTAGATATTTACATGGTTATACAGATAGCGGTGAAGGTGTATGCATGTTTACACAGATGGCGGTGAAGATATTTCCATGTTCATACAGATAGCGGTGTAGATATTTACATGGTTATACAGATAGTGGTGAAGGTGTATGCATGTTTACACAGCTGGCGGTGAAGATATTTCCATGTTCATACAGATAGCGGTGTAGATATTTCCATGTTCATACAGATAGCGGTGTAGATATTTCCATGTTCATACAGATGGCTGTGTAGATATATCCATGTTCATACAGATGGCGGTGAAGATATTTCCATGTTCATACAGATGGCGGTGTAGATATTTCCATGTTCATACAGATAACGGTGAAGTTATTTCCATGTGTAAAGAGATAGCTGTTTAGATATTTAAATGTACATGCAGATAGCAGTGTAGATATTTCCATTTTCATGCAGATAGCGGTGTAGATATCTCCATCTTAATATAGATGGCGGTGTAGATATTTATATGTTCATACAGATGGCATTGCAGATATTTCCATGTTCATACAGATGGCGGTGTAGATATTTGTATGTTTATAGAGATAGCGCTGTAGTTATTTCCATGTGTAAAGAGACAGCTTTGTAGATATTTCCATGTATATGCAGATCGCTGTGTAGATATTTCCATTTTCATGCAGATAGCGGTGTATATATTTCCATGTTCAAACAGATAGCAGTGTAGATATTTCCTTTTTCATACAGATAGCAGTGTAGATATTTCCACGTTTATACAGATAGCGGTGAAGTTGTATGCATGTTTACACAGATAGTGGTGTAGATATTTCCATCTTCATACAGATAGCGGTGTAGATATTTCCATGTTCATCCAGATGGCAGTGTAGATATATCCATGTTCATACAGATGGCAGTGAAGATAATTCCATGTTCATACAGATAGCGGTGTAGTTATTTCCATGTGTAAAGAGATAGCTGTGTAGATATTTCCATGTAAATGCAGATAGCTGAGTAGATATTTCCATTTTCATGCAGATAGCGGTTTAGATATTTCCATGTTCAAACAGATAGCGGTGTAGATATTTCCATGTTCATACAGATAGCGGTGTAGATATTTCCATGTTCATCCAGATGGCTGTGTAGATATATCCATGTTCATACAGATAGCGGTGTAGATATTTCCATGTTTATACAGATAGCGGTGTAGATATTTCCAAGTTTATACAGATAGCGGTGTAGATATCTCCATCTTAATATAGATGGCGGTGTAGATATTTACATGTTCATACAGATGGCGGTGCAGATATTTCCATGTTCATACAGATGGCGGTGTAGATATTTGTATGTTTATAGAGATAGCGCTGTAGATATTTCCATGTGTAAAGAGATAGCTTTGTAGATATTTTCATGTATATGCAGATCGCTGTGTAGATATTTCCATTTTCATGCAGATAGCGGTGTAGATATTTCCTTGTTCAAACAGATAGCGGTGTAGATATTTCCAAGTTCATACAGATAGCAGTGTAGATATTTACATGGTTATACAGATAGCGGTGAAGGTGTATGCATGTTTACACAGATGGCGGTGAAGATATTTCCATGTTCATACAGATAGCGGTGTAGATATTTACATGGTTATACAGATAGTGGTGAAGGTGTATGCATGTTTACACAGCTGGCGGTGAAGATATTTCCATGTTCATACAGATAGCGGTGTAGATATTTCCATGTTCATACAGATAGCGGTGTAGATATTTCCATGTTCATACAGATGGCTTTGTAGATATATCCATGTTCATACAGATGGCGGTGAAGATATTTCCATGTTCATACAGATGGCGGTGTAGATATTTCCATGTTCATACAGATAACGGTGAAGTTATTTCCATGTGTAAAGAGATAGCTGTTTAGATATTTAAATGTACATGCAGATAGCAGTGTAGATATTTCCATTTTCATGCAGATAGCGGTGTAGATATCTCCATCTTAATATAGATGGCGGTGTAGATATTTATGTGTTCATACAGATGGCATTGCAGATATTTCCATGTTCATACAGATGGCGGTGTAGATATTTGTATGTTTATAGAGATAGCGCTGTAGTTATTTCCATGTGTAAAGAGACAGCTTTGTAGATATTTCCATGTATATGCAGATCGCTGTGTAGATATTTCCATTTTCATGCTGATAGCGGTGTATATATTTCCATGTTCAAACAGATAGCAGTGTAGATATTTCCTTTTTCATACAGATAGCAGTGTAGATATTTCCACGTTTATACAGATAGCGGTGAAGTTGTATGCATGTTTACACAGATAGTGGTGTAGATATTTCCATCTTCATACAGATAGCGGTGTAGATATTTCCATGTTCATCCAGATGGCAGTGTAGATATATCCATGTTCATACAGATGGCAGTGAAGATAATTCCATGTTCATACAGATAGCGGTGTAGTTATTTCCATGTGTAAAGAGATAGCTGTGTAGATATTTCCATGTAAATGCAGATAGCTGAGTAGATATTTCCATTTTCATGCAGATAGCGGTTTAGATATTTCCATGTTCAAACAGATAGCGGTGTAGATATTTCCATGTTCATACAGATAGCGGTGTAGATATTTCCATGTTCATCCAGATGGCTGTGTAGATATATCCATGTTCATACAGATAGCGGTGTAGATATTTCCATGTTCATACAGATAGCGGTGTAGCTATTTCCATTTTCATACACATAACGGTGTAGCTATTTCCATGTTCATACAGATAGCAGTGTAGATATTTCCATGTTCATACAGATAGCGGTGTAGATATTTCCATTTTCATACAGAGAGCGGTGCTGATATTTCCGTGTTTATACAGATAGCGGTTTAGATATTTCCTTCTTAATACAGATGGCGGTGTAGATATTTATATGTTCAAACAGATGGCGGTGCAGATATTTCCATGTTCATACAGATGGTGGTGTAGATATTTCCATGTTTATAGATATAGCGATGTAGTTATTTCCATGTGTAAAGAGATAGCTGTGTAGATATTTCCATGTATATGCAGATAGCTTTGTAGATATTTCCATTTTCATGCAGATAGCGGTGTAGATATTTACATGTTCAAACAGATAGCGGTGTAGATATTTCCATGTTCATTCAGATAGCTTTGTAGATATTTCCATGTTCAGCAGATAGCGGTGTAGATATTTCCATGTTCATACAGATAGCGGTGTAGATATTTCCAGGTTCATACAGATAGCGGTGCTGATATTTCCATGTTTATACAGGTAGCGGTGTAGATATTTCCATGTTTATACAGATAGCGGTGTAGATATTTCCATGTTTATACAGATAGCGGTGTAGATATTTCCATGTTTATTCAGATAGCGGTGTAGATATCTCCATCTTAATACAGATGGTGGTGTAGATATTTATATGTTCATACAGATGGCCGTGCAGATATTTCCATGTTCATACAGATGGCGGTGTAGATATGACCATGTTCATACAAATTGCGGTGTAGTTATTTCCTTGTGTAAAGAGATTGCTGTTTAGATATTTCCATCTATATGCAGAGAGCTGTGTAGATATTTCCATTATCATGCAGATAGCGATGTATATATTTCCATCTTCAAACAGATAGTGCTGTAGATATTTCCATGTTCATACAGATAGCGGTGTAGATATTTCCATGTTTATACAGATAGCAGTGAAGATGTATGCATGTTTACACAGATAGCGGTGTGGATATTTCCATGTTCATCCAGAGGGCTGTGTAGATATATCCATGTTCACACAGATAGCGGTGTAGATATTTCCATGTTCATACAGATAGCGGTATAGATATTTCCATGTTCTTACAGATAGCGGTGCTGATATTTATATGTTCATCCAGATGGCTGTGTAGTTATTTCCATGTTCATACAGATAGTGGTGTAGTTATTTCCATGTGTAAAGAGATAGCTGTGTAGATATTTAAATGTATATGCAGATAGCAGTGTAGATATTTCCATTTTCATGCAGATAGCGGTGTAGTTATTTCCATGTCCAAACAGATAGCGGTGTAGGTATTTCCATGTTCATACAGATAGCGGTGTAGATATTTCCATGTTCATACCGATAGCGGTGCAGATATTTCCATGTTTATACAGATAGTGGTGAAGATGTATGCATGTTTACACAGATAGCGGTGTAGATATTTCCATGTTCATCCAGATGGCTGTGTAGATATTTCCATGTTCATACAGATAGCGGTGTAGATATCTTCATCTTAATACAGATGGCGGTGTAGATATTTATATGTTCATACAGACGGCGGTGTAGATATTTCCATGTTCATACAGATGGCGGTGTAGATATTTCCATGTTTATAGAGATAGCGGTGTAGTTATTTCCATGTGTAAAGAGATAGCTGTATAGATATTTCCATGTATATGCAGATAGCTTTGTAGATATTTTCATTTTCATGCTGATACCGGGGTAGATATTTCCATGTTCAAACAGATAGTGGTGTAGATATTTCCATGTTCATACAGATAGCGGTGTAGATATTTCCATGTTCATCCAGATGGCTGTGTAGATATATCCATGTTCATACAGATGGCGGTGAAGATATTTCCATGTTCATACAGATAGCGGTGTAGATATTTCCATGTTCATACAGATAGCGGTGTAGGTATTTCCATGTTCATACAGATAGAGGGGCTGATATTTCCATGTTCATACAGATAGCGGTGCTGATATTTCCATGTTTATACAGGTAGCGGTGTAGATATTTCCATGTTTATAGAGATAGCGGTGTAGATATTTCCATGTTTATACAGATAGCGGTGTAGATATTTCCATGTTTATACAGATACCGGTGTAGATATCTCCATTTTAATACAGATGCCCGTGTAGATATTTATATGTTTATGCAGATGGCGGTGCAGATATTTCCGTGTTGATACAGATGGCGGTGTAGATATTTCCATGTTCATACAGTTAGCGGTGTAGTTATTTCCATGTGTAAAGAGATAGCTGTGTAGATATTGCCATGTATATGCAGATAGCTGTTTAGATATTTCCATTTTCATGCAGATAGCGGTGTAGATATTTCCATGTTCAGATAGCGGTGTAGATATTTCCATGTTCATACAGATAGCGGTGTAGATATTTCCATGTTTATACAGATTGCGGTGAAGATGTATGCATATTTACACAGATAGCGGTGTAGATATTTCCATGTTCATACAGATAGCGGTGTAGATATTTCTGTGTTCATCCAGATGGCTGTGTAGATATATCCATGTTCATACAGATAGCGGTGTAGATATTTCCATGTTCATACAGGTAGTGGTGTAGATATTTCCCTGTTCATACAGATAGCGGTGCAGCTATTTCCATGTTCATATAGATAGTGGTGTAGAAATTTCCATTTTCATAGAGATAGCGGTGTAGATATTTCCATGTTCATACAGATAGCGGTGTTGATATTTCCATGTTTATACAGGTAGCGGTGTAGATATTTCCATGTTTATACAGATTGCAGTGTAGATATTTCCATGTTTATACAGATAGCGGTGTAGATATTTCCAAGTTTATACAGATAGCGGTGTAGATATCTCCATCTTAATATAGATGGCGGTGTAGATATTTACATGTTCATACAGATGGCGGTGCAGATATTTCCATGTTCATACAGATGGCGGTGTAGATATTTGTATGTTTATAGAGATAGCGCTGTAGATATTTCCATGTGTAAAGAGATAGCTTTGTAGATATTTTCATGTATATGCAGATCGCTGTGTAGATATTTCCATTTTCATGCAGATAGCGGTGTAGATATTTCCTTGTTCAAACAGATAGCGGTGTAGATATTTCCAAGTTCATACAGATAGCAGTGTAGATATTTACATGGTTATACAGATAGCGGTGAAGGTGTATGCATGTTTACACAGATGGCGGTGAAGATATTTCCATGTTCATACAGATAGCGGTGTAGATATTTACATGGTTATACAGATAGTGGTGAAGGTGTATGCATGTTTACACAGCTGGCGGTGAAGATATTTCCATGTTCATACAGATAGCGGTGTAGATATTTCCATGTTCATACAGATAGCGGTGTAGATATTTCCATGTTCATACAGATGGCTGTGTAGATATATCCATGTTCATACAGATGGCGGTGAAGATATTTCCATGTTCATACAGATGGCGGTGTAGATATTTCCATGTTCATACAGATAACGGTGAAGTTATTTCCATGTGTAAAGAGATAGCTGTTTAGATATTTAAATGTACATGCAGATAGCAGTGTAGATATTTCCATTTTCATGCAGATAGCGGTGTATATATCTCCATCTTAATATAGATGGCGGTGTAGATATTTATATGTTCATACAGATGGCATTGCAGATATTTCCATGTTCATACAGATGGCGGTGTAGATATTTGTATGTTTATAGAGATAGCGCTGTAGTTATTTCCATGTGTAAAGAGACAGCTTTGTAGATATTTCCATGTATATGCAGATCGCTGTGTAGATATTTCCATTTTCATGCAGATAGCGGTGTATATATTTCCATGTTCAAACAGATAGCAGTGTAGATATTTCCTTTTTCATACAGATAGCAGTGTAGATATTTCCACGTTTATACAGATAGCGGTGAAGTTGTATGCATGTTTACACAGATAGTGGTGTAGATATTTCCATCTTCATACAGATAGCGGTGTAGATATTTCCATGTTCATCCAGATGGCAGTGTAGATATATCCATGTTCATACAGATGGCAGTGAAGATAATTCCATGTTCATACAGATAGCGGTGTAGTTATTTCCATGTGTAAAGAGATAGCTGTGTAGATATTTCCATGTAAATGCAGATAGCTGAGTAGATATTTCCATTTTCATGCAGATAGCGGTTTAGATATTTCCATGTTCAAACAGATAGCGGTGTAGATATTTCCATGTTCATACAGATAGCGGTGTAGATATTTCCATGTTCATCCAGATGGCTGTGTAGATATATCCATGTTCATACAGATAGCGGTGTAGATATTTCCATGTTCATACAGATAGCGGTGTAGCTATTTCCATTTTCATACACATAACGGTGTAGCTATTTCCATGTTCATACAGATAGCAGTGTAGATATTTCCATGTTCATACAGATAGCGGTGTAGATATTTCCATTTTCATACAGAGAGCGGTGCTGATATTTCCGTGTTTATACAGATAGCGGTTTAGATATTTCCTTCTTAATACAGATGGCGGTGTAGATATTTATATGTTCAAACAGATGGCGGTGCAGATATTTCCATGTTCATACAGATGGTGGTGTAGATATTTCCATGTTTATAGATATAGCGATGTAGTTATTTCCATGTGTAAAGAGATAGCTGTGTAGATATTTCCATGTATATGCAGATAGCTTTGTAGATATTTCCATTTTCATGCAGATAGCGGTGTAGATATTTACATGTTCAAACAGATAGCGGTGTAGATATTTCCATGTTCATTCAGATAGCTTTGTAGATATTTCCATGTTCAGCAGATAGCGGTGTAGATATTTCCATGTTCATACAGATAGCGGTGTAGATATTTCCAGGTTCATACAGATAGCGGTGCTGATATTTCCATGTTTATACAGGTAGCGGTGTAGATATTTCCATGTTTATACAGATAGCGGTGTAGATATTTCCATGTTTATACAGATAGCGGTGTAGATATTTCCATGTTTATTCAGATAGCGGTGTAGATATCTCCATCTTAATACAGATGGCGGTGTAGATATTTATATGTTCGTACAGATGGCGGTGCAGATATTTCCATGTTCATACAGATGGCGGTGTAGATATTTCCATGTTCATACAGATAGCGGTGCAGTTATTTCCATGTGTAAAGTGATAGCTGTGTAGATATTTCCATATATATGCAGATAGCTGTGTAGATATTTCCATTTTCATGCAGATAGCGGTGTATATATTTCCATCTTCAAACAGATAGTGGTGTAGATATTTCCATGTTCATAGAGATAGCGGTGTAGATATTTCCATGTTTATACAGATAGCGGTGAAGATGTATGCATGTTTACACAGATAGCGGTGTAGATATTTCCATGTTCATCCAGAGGGCTGTGTAGATATATCCATGTTCATACAGATAGCGGTGTAGATATTTCCATGTTCATACAGATAGCGGTGTAGATATGTCCATGTTCATACAGATAGCGGTGCTGATATTTCCATGTTTATACAGGTAGCGGTGTAGATATTTCCATGTTTATACAGATAGCGGTGTAGATATTTCCATGTTTATACAGATAGCGGTGTTGATATTTCCATGTTTATACAGATAGCGGTGTAGATATCTCCATCTTAATACAGATGGCTGTGTAGATATTTATATGTTCATACAGATGGCGGTGCATATATTTCCATGTTCATACAGAAGGCGGTGTAGATATTTCCATGTTCATACAGATAGCGGTGTAGTTATTTCCATGTGTAAAGAGATAGCTGTGTAGATATTTCCATGTATATGCAGATAGCAGTGTAGATATTTCCATTTTCATGTAGATAGCGGTGTAGGTATTTCCACGTTCAAACAGATAGCGGTGTAGATATTTCCATGATCATACAGATAGCGGTTCAGATATTTCCATGTTGATAGAGATAGCAGTGTAGATATTTCCATGTTTATACAGATAGCGGTGAAGATGTATGCATGTTTACACAGATAGCGGTGTAGATATTTCCATGTTCATCCAGATGGCTGTGTAGATATATCCATGTTCATACAGATAGGGCTGTAGATATTTCCATGTTCATACAGATAGCGGTGTAGTTATTTCCATGTGTAAAGAGATTGCTGTGTAGATATTTCCATCTATATGCAGATAGCTGTGTAGATATTTCCATTTTAATGCAGATAGCGATGGATATATTTCCATCTTCAAACAGATAGCGGTGTAGATATTTCCATATTCATACAGATAGCGGTGTAGATATTTCCATGTTTTTACAGATAGCGGTGAAGCTGTATGCATGTTTACACAGATAGCGGTGTGGATATTTCCATGTTCATCCAGAGGGCTGTGTAGATATATCCATGTTCATACAGATAGCGGTGTAGATATTTCCATGTTCATACAGATAGCGGTGTAGGTATTTCCATGTTCATACAGATAGCGGTGCTGATATTTCCATGTTCATTCAGATAGCGGTGTAGATATTTCAATGTGTAAAGAGATAGCTGTGTAGATATTTCCATCTATATGCAGATAGCTGTGTAGATATTTCCATTTTCATGCAGATAGCTGTGTATATATTTCCATCTTCAAACAGATAGCGGTGTAGATATTTCCATGTTCATAGAGATAGCGCTGTAGATATTTCCATGTTTATAAAGATAGCGGTGAAGATGTATGCATGTTTACACAGATAGCGGTGTAGAGATTTCCATATTCATCCAGAGGGCTGTGTACGTATATCCATGTTCATACAGATAGCGGTGTAGATATTTCCATGTTCATACAGATAGCGGTGTAGATATTTCCATGTTCATACAGATAGCGGTGCTGATATTTCCATGTTTATACAGGTAGCGGTGTAGATATTTCCATGTTTATACAGATAGCGGTGTAGATATTTCCATGTTTATACAGATAGCGGTGTTGATATTTCCATGTTTATACAGATAGCGGTGTAGATATCTCCATCTTAATACAGATGGCGGTGTAGATATTTATATGTTCATACAGATGGCGGTGCAGATATTTCCATGTTCATACAGATGGCGGTGTAGATATTTCCATGTTCATACAGATAGCGGTGTAGTTATTTCCATGTGTAAAGAGATAGCTGTGTAGATATTTCCATCTATATGCAGATAGCTGTGTAGATATTTCCATTTTCATGCAGATAGCGGTGTATATATTTCCATCTTCAAACAGATAGCGGTGTAGATATTTCCATGTTCATAGAGATAGCGGTGTAGATATTTCCATGTTTATACAGATAGCGGTGAAGATGTATGCATGTTTACACAGATAGCGGTGTGGATATTTCCATGTTCATCCAGAGGGCTGTGTAGATATATCCATGTTCATACAGATAGCGGTGTAGATATTTACATGTTCATACAGATAGCGGTGTAGATATTTCCATGTTCATACAGATAGCGGTGCTGATATTTCCATGTTTATACAGGTAGCGGTGTAGATATTTCCATGTTTATACAGATAGCGGTGTAGATATTTCCATGTTTATACAGATAGCGGTGTAGATATTTCCATGTTTATACAGATAGCGGTGTAGATATCACCATCTTAATACAGATGGCGGTGTAGATATTTATATGTTCATACAGATGGCGGTGCAGATATTTCCATGTTCATACAGATGGCGGTGTAGATATTTCCATGTTCATACGGATGGCGGTGTAGATATTTCCATGTTTATACAGATAGCGGTGAAGATGTATGCATGTTTACACAGATAGCGGTGTAGATATTTCCATGTTCATCCAGATGGCTGTGTAGATATATCCATGTTCATACAGATAGCGGTGTAGATATTTCCATGTTCATACAGATAGCGGTGTAGATATTTCCATGTTCATGCAGATGGCTGTGTAGATATATCCATGTTCATTCAGATAGCGGTGTAGATATTTCCATGTTCATACAGATAGCGGTGTAGCTATTTCCATGTTCATACAGATAATGGTGTAGCTATTTCCATGTTCATACAGATAGCAGTGTAGATATTTCCATGTTCATACAGATATCGGTGTAGATATTTCCATGTTTATTCAGATAGCGGTGTAGATATCTCCATCTTAATACAGATGGTGGTGTAGATATTTATATGTTCATACAGATGGCCGTGCAGATATTTCCATGTTCATACACATGGCGGTGTAGATATGTCCATGTTCATACAAATTGCGGCGTAGTTATTTCCTTGTGTAAAGAGATTGCTGTGTAGATATTTCCATATATATGCAGAGAGCTGTGTAGATATTTCCATTTTCATGCAGATAGCGATGTATATATTTCCATCTTCAAACAGATAGTGCTGAAGATATTTCCATGTTCATACAGATAGCGGTGTAGATATTTCCATGTTTATACAGATAGCAGTGAAGATGTATGCATGTTTACACAGATAGCGGTGTGGATATTTCCATGTTCATCCAGAGGGCTGTGTAGATATATCCATGTTCACACAGATAGCGGTGTAGATATTTCCATGTTCATACAGATAGCGGTATAGATATTTCCATGTTCATACAGATAGCGGTGCTGATATTTATATGTTCATCCAGATGGCTGTGTAGTTATTTCCATGTTCATACAGATAGTGGTGTAGTTATTTCCATGTGTAAAGAGATAGCTGTGTAGATATTTAAATGTATATGCAGATAGCAGTGTAGATATTTCCATTTTCATGCAGATAGCGGTGTAGTTATTTCCATGTCCAAACAGATAGCGGTGTAGGTATTTCCATGTTCATACAGATAGCGGTGTAGATATTTCCATGTTCATACCGATAGCGGTGCAGATATTTCCATGTTTATACAGATAGTGGTGAAGATGTATGCATGTTTACACAGATAGCGGTGTAGATATTTCCATGTTCATCCAGACGGCTGTGTAGATATTTCCATGTTCATACAGATAGCGGTGTAGATATCTTCATCTTAATACAGATGGCGGTGTAGATATTTATATGTTCATACAGACGGCGGTGTAGATATTTCCATGTTCATACAGATGGCGGTGTAGATATTTCCATGTTTATAGAGATAGCGGTGTAGTTATTTCCATGTGTAAAGAGATAGCTGTATAGATATTTCCATGTATATGCAGATAGCTTTGTAGATATTTCCATTTTCATGCTGATACCGGTGTAGATATTTCCATGTTCAAACAGATAGTGGTGTAGATATTTCCATGTTCATACAGATAGCGGTGTAGATATTTCCATGTTCATCCAGATGGCTGTGTAGATATATCCATGTTCATACAGATGGCGGTGAAGATATTTCCATGTTCATACAGATAGCGGTGTAGATATTTCCATGTTCATACAGATAGCGGTGTAGGTATTTCCATGTTCATACAGATAGAGGGGCTGATATTTCCATGTTCATACAGATAGCGGTGCTGATATTTCCATGTTTATACAGGTAGCGGTGTAGATATTTCCATGTTTATAGAGATAGCGGTGTAGATATTTCCATGTTTATACAGATAGCGGTGTAGATATTTCCATGTTTATACAGATACCGGTGTAGATATCTCCATTTTAATACAGATGCCCGTGTAGATATTTATATGTTTATGCAGATGGCGGTGCAGATATTTCCGTGTTGATACAGATGGCGGTGTAGATATTTCCATGTTCATACAGTTAGCGGTGTAGTTATTTCCATGTGTAAAGAGATAGCTGTGTAGATATTGCCATGTATATGCAGATAGCTGTTTAGATATTTCCATTTTCATGCAGATAGCGGTGTAGATATTTCCATGTTCAGATAGCGGTGTAGATATTTCCATGTTCATACAGATAGCGGTGTAGATATTTCCATGTTTATACAGATTGCGGTGAAGATGTATGCATATTTACACCGATAGCGGTGTAGATATTTCCAGGTTCATACAGATAGCGGTGTAGATATTTCTGTGTTCATCCAGATGGCTGTGTAGATATATCCATGTTCATACAGATAGCGGTGTAGATATTTCCATGTTCATACAGGTAGTGGTGTAGATATTTCCCTGTTCATACAGATAGCGGTGCAGCTATTTCCATGTTCATATAGATAGTGGTGTAGAAATTTCCATTTTCATAGAGATAGCGGTGTAGATATTTCCATGTTCATACAGATAGCGGTGTTGATATTTCCATGTTTATACAGGTAGCGGTGTAGATATTTCCATGTTTATACAGACTGCAGTGTAGATATTTCCATGTTTATACAGATAGCGGTGTAGATATTTCCAAGTTTATACAGATAGCGGTGTAGATATCTCCATCTTAATATAGATGGCGGTGTAGATATTTATATGTTCATACAGATGGCGGTGCAGATATTTCCATGTTCATACAGATGGCGGTGTAGATATTTGTATGTTTATAGAGATAGCGCTGTAGATATTTCCATGTGTAAAGAGATAGCTTTGTAGATATTTTCATGTATATGCAGATCGCTGTGTAGATATTTCCATTTTCATGCAGATAGCGGTGTAGATATTTCCTTGTTCAAACAGATAGCTTTGTAGATATTTCCAAGTTCATACAGATAGCAGTGTAGATATTTACATGGTTATACAGATAGCGGTGAAGGTGTATGCATGTTTACACAGATGGCGGTGAAGATATTTCCATGTTCATACAGATAGCGGTGTAGATATTTACATGGTTATACAGATAGTGGTGAAGGTGTATGCATGTTTTCACAGCTGGCGGTGAAGATATTTCCATGTTCATACAGATAGCGGTGTAGATATTTCCATGTTCATACAGATAGCGGTGTAGATATTTCCATGTTCATACAGATGGCTGTGTAGATATATCCATGTTCATACAGATGGCGGTGAAGATATTTCCATGTTCATACAGATGGCGGTGTAGATATTTCCATGTTCATACAGATAACGGTGAAGTTATTTCCATGTGTAAAGAGATAGCTGTTTAGATATTTAAATGTACATGCAGATAGCAGTGTAGATATTTCCATTTTCATGCAGATAGCGGTGTAGATATCTCCATCTTAATATAGATGGCAGTGTAGATATTTATATGTTCATACAGATGGCATTGCAGATATTTCCATGTTCATACAGATGGCGGTGTAGATATTTGTATGTTTATAGAGATAGCGCTGTAGTTATTTCCATGTGTAAAGAGACAGCTTTGTAGATATTTCCATGTATATGCAGATCGCTGTGTAGATATTTCCATTTTCATGCAGATAGCGGTGTATATATTTCCATGTTCAAACAGATAGCAGTGTAGATATTTCCTTTTTCATACAGATAGCAGTGTAGATATTTCCACGTTTATACAGATAGCGGTGAAGTTGTATGCATGTTTACACAGATAGCGGTGTAGATATTTCCATCTTCATACAGATAGCGGTGTAGATATTTCCATGTTCATCCAGATGGCAGTGTAGATATATCCATGTTCATACAGATGGCAGTGAAGATAATTCCATGTTCATACAGATAGCGGTGTAGTTATTTCCATGTGTAAAGAGATAGCTGTGTAGATATTTCCATGTAAATGCAGATAGCTGAGTAGATATTTCCATTTTCATGCAGATAGCGGTTTAGATATTTCCATGTTCAAACAGATAGCGGTGTAGATATTTCCATGTTCATACAGATATCGGTGTAGATATTTCCATGTTTATACAAATAGCGGTGAAGGTGTATGCATGTTTACACAGATACCGGTGTAGATATTCCCATGTTCATACAGACCGCGGTGTAGATTTTTCCATGTTCATCCAGATGGATGTGTAGACATATCCATGTTCATACAGATGGCTGTGAAGATATTTCCATGTTCATACAGATAGCGGTGTAGATATTTCCATGTTCATACAGATAGCGGTGTAGATATTTCCATGTTCATACAGATGGCTGTGTAGATATATCCATGTTCATACAGATGGCGTTGAAGCTATTTCCATGTTCATACAGATAGTGGTGTAGCTATTTCCATGTTCATACAGATAGCGGTGTAGATATTTCCATGTTCATACCAATAGCGGTGCTGATATTTCCATGTTTATACAGGTAGCGGTGTAGATATTTCCATGTTTATACAGATAGCGGTGTAGATATTTCCATGTTTATACAGATAGCGGTGTAAATATTTCCATGTTTATACAGATAGCAGTGTAGATATCTCCATCTTAATACAGATGGCGGTGTAGATATTTATATGTTCATACAGATGGCGGTGCAGATATTTCCATGTACATACAGATGGCGGTGTAGATATTTCCATGTTCATACAGTTAGCGGTGTAGTTATTTCCATGTGTAAAGAGATAGCTGTGTAGATATTGCCATGTATATGCAGATAGCTGTTTAGATATTTCCATTTTCATGCAGATAGCGGTGTAGATATTTCCGTGTTCAGATAGCGGTGTAGATATTTCCATGTTCATACAGATAGCGGTGTAGATATTTCCATGTTTATACAGATTGCGGTGAGGATGTATGCATATTTACACCGATAGCGGTGTAGATATTTCCATGTTCATACAGATAGCGGTGTAGATATTTCTGTGTTCATCCAGATGGCTGTGTAGATATATCCATGTTCATACAGATAGCGGTGTAGATATTTCCATGTTCATACAGGTAGTGGTGTAGATATTTCCCTGTTCATACAGATAGCGGTGCAGCTATTTCCATGTTCATATAGATAGTGGTGTAGAAATTTCCATTTTCATAGAGATAGCGGTGTAGATATTTCCATGTTCATACAGATAGCGGTGTTGATATTTCCATGTTTATACAGGTAGCGGTGTAGATATTTCCATGTTTATACAGATTGCAGTGTAGATATTTCCATGTTTATACAGATAGCGGTGTAGATATTTCCAAGTTTATACAGATAGCGGTGTAGATATCTCCATCTTAATATAGATGGCGGTGTAGATATTTATATGTTCATACAGATGGCGGTGCAGATATTTCCATGTTCATACAGATGGCGGTGTAGATATTTGTATGTTTATAGAGATAGCGCTGTAGATATTTCCATGTGTAAAGAGATAGCTTTGTAGATATTTTCATGTATATGCAGATCGCTGTGTAGATATTTCCATTTTCATGCAGATAGCGGTGTAGATATTTCCTTGTTCAAACAGATAGCTTTGTAGATATTTCCAAGTTCATACAGATAGCAGTGTAGATATTTACATGGTTATACAGATAGCGGTGAAGGTGTATGCATGTTTACACAGATGGCGGTGAAGATATTTCCATGTTCATACAAATAGCGGTGTAGATATTTACATGGTTATACAGATAGTGGTGAAGGTGTATGCATGTTTTCACAGCTGGCGGTGAAGATATTTCCATGTTCATACAGATAGCGGTGTAGATATTTCCATGTTCATACAGATAGCGGTGTAGATATTTCCATGTTCATCCAGAATGCTGTGTAGATATATCCATCTTCATACAGATGGCGGTGAAGATATTTCCATGTTCATACAGATGGCGGTGTAGATATTTCCATGTTCATACAGATAACGGTGAAGTTATTTCCATGTGTAAAGAGATAGCTGTTTAGATATTTAAATGTACATGCAGATAGCAGTGTAGATATTTCCATTTTCATGCAGATAGCGGTGTAGATATCTCCATCTTAATATAGATGGCGGTGTAGATATTTATATGTTCATACAGATGGCATTGCAGATATTTCCATGTTCATACAGATGGCGGTGTAGATATTTGTATGTTTATAGAGATAGCGCTGTAGTTATTTCCATGTGTAAAGAGACAGCTTTGTAGATATTTCCATGTATATGCAGATCGCTGTGTAGATATTTCCATTTTCATGCAGATAGCGGTGTATATATTTCCATGTTCAAACAGATAGCAGTGTAGATATTTCCTTTTTCATACAGATAGCAGTGTAGATATTTCCACGTTTATACAGATAGCGGTGAAGTTGTATGCATGTTTACACAGATAGCGGTGTAGATATTTCCATCTTCATACAGATAGCGGTGTAGATATTTCCATGTTCATCCAGATGGCAGTGTAGATGTATCCATGTTCATACAGATGGCAGTGAAGATAATTCCATGTTCATACAGATAGCGGTGTAGTTATTTCCATGTGTAAAGAGATAGCTGTGTAGATATTTCCATGTAAATGCAGATAGCTGAGTAGATATTTCCATTTTCATGCAGATAGCGGTTTAGATATTTCCATGTTCAAACAGATAGCGGTGTAGATATTTCCATGTTCATACAGATATCGGTGTAGATATTTCCATGTTTATACAAATAGCGGTGAAGGTGTATGCATGTTTACACAGATACCGGTGTAGATATTCCCATGTTCATACAGATCGCGGTGTAGATTTTTCCATGTTCATCCAGATGGATGTGTAGACATATCCATGTTCATACAGATGGCTGTGAAGATATTTCCATGTTCATACAGATAGCGGTGTAGATATTTCCATGTTCATACAGATAGCGGTGTAGATATTTCCATGTTCATACAGATGGCTGTGTAGATATATCCATGTTCATACAGATTGCGTTGAAGCTATTTCCATGTTCATACAGATAGTGGTGTAGCTATTTCCATGTTCATACAGATAGCGGTGTAGATATTTCCATGTTCATACCGATAGCGGTGCTGATATTTCCATGTTTATACAGGTAGCGGTGTAGATATTTCCATGTTTATACAGATAGCGGTGTAGATATTTCCATGTTTATACAGATAGAGGTGTAAATATTTCCATGTTTATACAGATAGCAGTGTAGATATCTCCATCTTAATACAGATGGCGGTGTAGATATTTATATGTTCATACAGATGGCGGTGCAGATATTTCCATGTACATACAGATGGCGGTGTAGATATTTCCATGTTCATACAGATAGCGGTGTAGTTATTTCCAAGTGTAAAGAGATAGCTGTGTAGATATTGCCATGTATATGCAGATAGCTGTGTAGATATTTCCATTTTCATGCTGGTAGCGGTGTATATATTTCCATCTTCAAACAGATAGCGGTGTAGATATTTCCATGTTCATACAGATAGCGGTGTAGATATTTCCATGTTTATTCAGATAGCGGTGAAGGTGTATGCATGTTTACACAGATAGTGGTGTGGATATTTCCATGTTCATCCAGAGTGCTGTTTAGATATATCCATGTTCATACAGATAGCGGTGTAGATATTTCCATGTTCATACAGATAGCGGTGTAGACATTTCCATGTTCATACAGATAGCGGTCCTGATATTTCCATGTTTATACAGGTAGCGGTGTAGATATTTCCATGTTTATACAGATAGCGGTGTAGATATTTCCATGTTTATACAGATAGCCGTGTAGATATTTCCATGTTTATACAGATAGCGGTGTAGATATCTCCATCTTAATACAGATGGCGGTTTAGATGTTTATATGTTCATACAGATGGCGGTGCAGATATTTCCATGTTCATACACATGGCGGTGTAGATATTTCCATGTTCATACAGATAGCGGTGGATTTATTTCCATGTGTGAGGAGATAGCTGTGTAGATATTTCCATGTATATGCAGATAGCAGTGTAGATATTTCCATTTTCATGCATATAGAGGTGTAGATATTTCCATGTTCAAACAGATAGCAGTGTAGATATTTCCATGTTCATACAGATAGCGGTGCAGACATTTCCATGTTCATACAGATAGCGGTGTAGATATTTCTATGTTTATACAGATAGCGGTGAAGATGTATGCATGTTTACACAGATAGCGCTGTAGATATTTCCATGTTCATCCAGATGGCTGTGTAGATATATCCATGTTCATACTGACAGCGGTGTAGCTATTTCCATGTTCATACAGATAGCGGTGTAGCTATTTCCATGTTCATACAGATAGCGGTGTAGATATTTCCATATTTATACAGATAGCGGTGAAGATGTATGCATGTTTACACAGATAGCCGTGTAGATATTTCCATGTTCATACAGATAGCGGTGTAGATATTTACATGTTCATCCAGATGGCTGTGTAGATATATCCATGTTCATACAGATAGCGGTGTAGATATTTGTATGTTTATAGAGATAGCGCTGTAGTTATTTCCATGTGTAAAGAGACAGCTTTGTAGATATTTCCATGTATATGCAGATCGCTGTGTAGATATTTCCATTTTCATGCAGATAGCGGTGTATATATTTCCATGTTCAAACAGATAGCAGTGTAGATATTTCCTTTTTCATACAGATAGCAGTGTAGATATTTCAACGTTTATACAGATAGCGGTGAAGTTGTATGCATGTTTACACAGATAGCGGTGTAGATATTTCCATCTTCATACAGATAGCGGTGTAGATATTTCTATGTTTATACAGGTAGTGGTGTAGATATTTCCATGTTCATACAGATAGCGGTGCTGATATTTCTATGTTTATACAGGTAGTGGTGTAGATATTTCCATGTTTATACAGATAGCGGTGTAGATATTTCCATGTTTATACAGATAGCGGTGGAGATATTTCCATGTTTATACAGATAGCAGTGTAGATATCTCCATCTTAATACAGATGGCGGTGTAGATATTTATATGTTCATACAGATGGCGGTGCAGATAATTCCATGTTCATACAGATGGCGGTGTAGATATTTCCATGTTCATACAGATAGCGGTGTAGTTATTTCCACGTGTAAAGAGATAGCTGTGTAGATATTTAAATGTATATGCAGATAGCAGTGTAGATATTTCCATTTTCATGCAGATAGCGGTGTAGATATTTCCATGTTCAAACAGATAGCGGTGTTGATATTTCCATGTTCATACAGATAGCGGTGTAGATATTTCCATGTTCATACAGATAGCGGTGTAGATATTTCCACGTTTATACAGATAGCGGTGAATATCTATGCATGTTTACAGAGATAGCGGTGTAGATATTTCCATGTTCATCCAGATGGCTGTGTAGATATATCCATGTTCATATAGATAGCGGTGTAGCTATTTCCATGTTCCTACAGATAGCGGTGTAGATATTTCCATGTTCATACAGATAGCGGTGTAGATATTTCCATGTTCATACAGATAGCGGTGCTGATATTTCCTTGTTTATACAGGCAGCGGTGTAGATATTTCCATGTTTATACAGATAGCGGTTTAGATATTTCCTTCTTAATACAGATGGCGGTGTAGATATTTATGTGTTCATAGAGACGGCGGTGCAGATATTTCCATGTTCATACAGATAGCAGTGTAGATATTTCCATGTTCATACAGATAGCGGTGTAGATATTTCCATGGTTATGCAGATAGCTTTGTAGATATTTCCATGTTTATACAGATAGCGGTGTAGATATTTCCATGTTTATTCAGATAGCGGTGTAGATATCTCCATCTTAATACAGATGGCGGTGTAGATATTTATTTGTTCATACAGATGGCGGTGCAGATATTTCCATGTTCATACAGATGGCGGTGTAGATATTTCCATGTTCATACAGATAGCGGTGTAGTTATTTCCATGTGTAAAGAGATAGCTGTGTAGATATTTCCATTTTCATACAGAGAGCGGTGCTGATATTTCCGTGTTTATACAGATAGCGGTTTAGATATTTCCTTCTTAATACAGATGGTGGTGTAGATATTTATATGTTCAAACAGATGGCGGTGCGGATATTTCCATGTTCATACAGATGGTGGTGTAGATATTTCCATGTTTATAGATATAGCGGTGTAGTTATTTCCATGTGTAAAGAGATAGCTGTGAAGATATTTCCATGTATATGCAGATAGCTTTATAGATATTTCCATTTTCATGCAGATAGCGGTGTAGATATTTCCATGTTCAAACAGATAGCGGTGTAGATATTTCCATGTTCATCCAGAGGGCTGTGTAGATATATCCATGTTCACACAGATAGCGGTGTAGATATTTCCATGTTCATACAGATAGCGGTATAGATATTTCCATGTTCATACAGATAGCGGTGCTGATATTTCCATGTTTATACAGAGAGCGGTGAACATATTTCCATGTTTATACAGAGAGCGGTGTAGATATTTCCATGTTTACACAGATAGCGGTGTGGACATTTCCATGTTTACGCAGATAGCGTTGTGGATATTTCCATGTTTATGCAGATAGCAGTGTAGATATTTCCATGTTTATACAGATAGCAGTGCGGATATTTCCATGTTTTTACAGATAGTTGGGCAGATATTTCCATGTTTATACAGATAGCAGTGTAGATATTTCCATCTTAATACAGATGGCGTTGAAGATATGTCCATCTTTGTACAAATGGCGGTGTAGATATTTCCATGTTCATACAGATGGTGGTGTAGATATTTCAAAGTTTATAGAGATAGCGCTGTAATTATTTCCATATTTATAGAGAAATCTGTGTAGTTCTTTCCATGTATATTCAGATAGCTGTGTAGATATTTCCATGTTCATGCAGATAGCGGTGTAGTTATTTCCATGTTCATCCAGATGCCGGTGTACATATATCCATGTTCATACAGATGGCGGTGAAGATATTTCCATGGTCATACAGATGGCGGTGTAGATATTTCCATGTTCATAGAAATGGCGGTGTAGATATTTCCATGTTCATAGAGATGGCGGTGTAGATATTTCCATGTTCATACACATGGCCGTGTAGATATTTCCATGTTCATACAGATGGCGGTGTAGATGTTTCCATGTTTATACAGATAGCACTGTAGTTATTTCCATGTTTATAGAGATAGCAGTGTAGATATTTCCGTTCATATACAGATAGCTATGTAGATATTTGCATGTTCATACAGTTAGCGGTGTAGATATTTCCATGTTCATACAGATAGCGTTGTAGATTTTTCCATGTTCATACAGATAGCGGTGTAGATATTTACATGTTCATACAGATAGCGGTGTAGATATTTCCATTTTCATACAGATAGCGGTGTAGATATTTCCATGTTCATACAGTTAGCAGTGTAGATATTTCCATGTTCACACAGATGGCGGTGTAGATATTTACATGTTCATACAGATGGTGGTGTTATTTCCATGTTCGTACGGATGGCAGTGTCGACATTTCCATGATCATACAGGTGGCGGTGTAGATATTTCCATGTTTATACAGATAGCAGTTTAGTTATTTCCATGTTTATAGAGATAGCAGTGTTGATATTTCCATTGATATACAGATAGCTGTGTAGATATTTGCATGTTCAGACAGATAGCGGTGTAGATATTTCCATGTTCGTACAGATAGCGGTGTAGATATTTCCATGTTCATACAGATAGCGGTGTAGATATTTCCATGTTCATACAGATAACGGTGTAGATATTTCCATGTTCATACAGATAGCAGTGAAGATATTTCCATGTTCACACAGTTAGCGGTGTAGATATTTACATGTTCATACAGATGGCGGTGTAGATATTTACATGTTCATACAGATGGCGATGTAGATATTTCCATGTTCGTACAGATGGCGGTGTGGATATTTCCATGTTCATAGAGATGGCGGTGTAGATTTTTCCATGTTTATGCAGATAGCGGTATAGTTATTTCCATGTTTACAGATGGTGGTGTAGATATTTCAATGTTTATAGAGATGGCGGTCTAGATATTTCCATGTTTATACAGATAGCGGTGAAAATATTTCCATGTTCACACCAATGGCAGTGTAGATATTTCCATGTCCATACAGTTAGCGTTGTAGATATTTCCATGTTCATACAGATGGCGGTGTAGATATTTCCATGTTCGTACGGATGGCAGTGTTGATATTTCCATGTTCATACAGGGGGCGGTGTAGGTATTTCCATATTTATACAGATAGCAGTGTAGTTATTTCCATGATTATAGAGATAGCAGTGTAGATATTTCCATTGATATACAGATAGCTGCGTAGATATTTGCATGTCCATACAGATAGCGGTGTAGATATTTCCATGTTCGTACAGATAGCGGTGTAGATATTTCCATGTTGATACTGATAGCGGTGTAGATATTTCCTTGTTCATACAGATAGCGGTGTAGATATTTCCATGTTCATACAGATAGTGGTGTAGATAATTCCATTATCATACAGTTAGCGGTGTAGATATTTCCATGTTCATACAGATGGCGGTGTAGATATTTACATGTTCATACAGATGGCGGTGTAGATATTTCCATGTTCATGGAGATGGCGGTGTAGATATTTCCATGTTTATGCAGATAGCGGTATAGTTATTTCCATGTTTATACAGATGGTGGTGTAGATATTTCAATCTTTATAGAGATGGCGGTCTAGATATTTCCATGTTTATACAGATAGCGGTGAAGATATTTCCATGTTTATAGAGATAGTGGTGTAGATAATTTCAATTTTATACCGAGAGCAGTGTAGATATTTCCAAGTTCAAACAGATAGCGATGTAGATATTTCCACGTTTATAGAGATAGCGGTGTAGATATTTCCATGTTCATACTGATGACGGTGTAGATATTTCCATGTTCATACAAATGGCGGTGTAGATATTTCCATGTTCATAGAGATGGAGGTGTAGATATTTCTATGTTCATACAAGTGGCGGTATAGTGATTTCCATGTTCATAGAGATGGTAGTGTAGATATTTCCATGTTTATACAGATAGAAGTGTAGTTATTTCCATGTTTATAGAGATAGCAGTGTAGATATTTCCATTGATATACAGATAGGTGTGTAGATATATGCATGTTCATACAGATAACGGTGTAGATATTTCCATGTTCATACAGATAGCGGTGTAGATATTTCCATGTTCATACCAATAGCGGTGTAGACATTTCCATGTTCATACATTTAGCGGTGTAGATATTTCCATGTTCATACAGATGGCGGTGTAGATATTTCCATGTTTGTACGGATGGCAGTGTAGATATTTCCATGTTCATACAGGTGTCGGTGTAGATATTTCCATGTTTATACAGATAGCAGTGTAGTTATTTCCATGTTAATAGAGATAGCTGTGTAGATATTTCCATTGATATACAGATAGCTGTGTAGATATTTGCATGTTCATACAGATAGCGGTGTAGATATTTCCATGTTCGTACACATAGCCGTGTAGATATTTCCATGTTCATACAGATAGCGGTCTAGATATTTCCATGTTCATACAGATAGCGGTGTAGATATTTCCATGTTCATACAGATAGCGGTGTAGATATTTCCAAGTTCATACAGATTGCGGTGTAGGTATTTCCATGTTCATACAGATAGCGGTGTAGGTATTTCCGTGTTCATACAGTTAGCGGTGTAGATATTTCCATGTTCATACAGATGGCGGTGTAGATATTTCCATGTTCATACAGATGGCGGTGTAGATATTTCCATGTTCATACAGATAGCGGAGTAGATATTTCCATGTTCATACAGATAGCGTTGTAGATATTTCCATGTTCATACAGATAACGGTGTAGATATTTCCATGTTCATACAGATAGCGGTGTAGATATTTCCAAGTTCATACAGTTAGCGGTGTAGATATTTCCATGTATATACAGATGGCGGTGTAGATATTTACATGTTCGTACAGATGGCGGTATTGATATTTCCATGTTCGTACAGATGGCGGTATAGGTATTTCCATGGTCATAGAGATGGCGGTGTAGATATTTCCATGTTTATGCAGATAGTGGTATAGATATTTCCATGTTCATCCAGATGCCGGTGTACATATATCCATGTTCATACAGATGGCGGTGTAGATATTTCCATGTTTATAGGGATGGCGGCGTAGATATTTTCATGTTTACACAGATGGCGGTGTAGATATTTCCGTATTTATACAGATAGCAGTGTAGTTATTTCCATGTTTATAGGGATAGCAGTGTAGATATTTTCATTGATATACAGATAGCTGTGTAGATATTTCCATGTTCATACATATTGCGGTCTAGATATTTCCATGTTCATACAGAGAGCGGAGTAGATATTTCCATGTTCATACAGATAGCGGTGTATATATTTCCAAGTTCATACAGATAATGGTGTAGATATTTCCATGTTCATACAGATAGCGGTGTAGGTATTTCCATGTTCATACAGTTAGCGGTGTAGATATTTCCATGTTCATACAGATGGCGGTGTAGATATTTACATGTTCATACAGATGGTGATGTAGATATTTCCATGTTCATACAGATAGCGGTGTAGATATTTCCATGTTCATACAGATAGCGGTGTAGATATTTCCATGTTCATACCAATAGCGGTGTAGATATTTCCACGTTCATACAGTTAGCGGTGTACATATTTCCATGTTCATACAGATGGCGGTGTAGATATTTACATGTTCATACAGATGGCGGTATAGATATTTCCATGTTCGTACAGATGGCGGTGTAGATATTTCCATGTTCATACACATGGCGGTGTAGATATTTCCATGTTTATGCAGATAGCAGTATAGATATTTCTATGTTTATACAGATGGTGGTGTAGATATTTCCATGTTTATAGAGATCTCGGTCTAGGTATTTCCATGATTACAGAGATAGCGGTATAGTTATTTCCAAGTTTATAGAGACAGCATTGTAGATACTTCCATGTTTATACAGATAGCGGTGAATATATTTCCATCTTTATACAGATAGCGGTGTAGATATTTCCATGTTTATACTGATAGCAGTGTAGATATTTCCATGTTTATAGAGATAGTGGTGTAGATAATTTCAATTTCACACAGAGAGCACGGTAGATATTTCCAAGTTCATACAGATAGCGGTGTAGATATTTCCAGGTTTATAGAGATGGCGGTGTAGATATTTCCATGTTCATACAGAGGACAGTGTAGATATTTCCATGTTTATAGGGATGGCGGTGTGGATGTTTTCATGTTTACACAGATGGCGGTGTAGATATTTCCATGTTTACACAGATAGCGGTGTAGACATTTCCATGTTTACACAGATAGCGGTGTGGATATTTCTATGTTTATGCAGATAGCAGTGTAGAAAGTTCCATGTATATACAGATAGCGGTGCGGATATTTCCATGCTTATTCAGATAGCGGTGCGGATATTTCCATGTTTATACAGATAGTTGGGCAGATATTTCCATGTTTATACAGATAGCGGTGTAGATATTTCCATCTCAATACAGATGGCGGTGTAGATATGTCCATGTTCGTACAGATGGCGTTGTAGATATTTCCATGTTCATACAGATGGCGGTGTAGATATTTCGAAGTTTATAGAGATAGCGATGTAGTTATTTCCATATTTATAGAGAAATCTGTGTAGATATTTCCATGTATATTCAGATAGCTGTGTAGATATTTCCATGTTCATGCAGATTACGGTGTAGATATTTCCATGTTCTTACCAATAGCGGTGCAGACATTTCCATGTTCATACATTTAGCGGTGTAGATATTTCCATGTTCATACCAATAGCGGTGTAGACATTTCCATGTTCATACATTTAGAGGTGTAGATATTTCCATGTTCATACAGATTGCGGTGTAGATATTTCCATGTTTGTACGGATGGAAGTGTAGATATTTCCATGTTCATACAGGTGGCGGTGTAGATATTTCCATGTTTATGCAGATAGCAGTGTAGTTATTCCATGTTAATAGAGATAGCTGTGTAGATATTTCCATTGATATTCAGATAGCTGTGTAGATATTTGCATGTTCATACAGATAGCGGTGTAGATATTTCCATGTTCGTACAGATAGCCGTGTAGATATTTCCATGTTCATACAGATAGCGGTCTAGATATTTCCATGTTCATACAGATAGCGGTGTAGATATTTCCATGTTCATACAGAGAGCCGTGTAGATATTTCCAAGTTCATACAGATTGCGGTGTAGATATTTCCATGTTCATACAGATAGCGGTGTAGGTATTTCCATGTTCATACAGTTAGCGGTGTAGATATTTCCATGTTCATACAGATGGCGGTGTAGATATTTACATGTTCATACAGATAGCGGTGTAGTTATTTACATGTTCATACAGATGGCGGTATAGATAGTTCAATGTTCGTACAGATGGCGGTGTAGATATTTCCACGTTCATAGAGATGGCGGTGTAGATATTTCCATGTTTATGCAGATAGCGGTATACATATTTCCATGTTTATACAGATGGTGGTGTAGATATTTCCATGTTTATAGAGATGGCGGTCTAGATATTTCCATGTTTACAGAGATAGTGGTGTAGTTATTTCCAAGTTTATAGAGACAGCGTTGTAGTTATTTCAATGTTTACACAGATGGCGGTGTAGATATTTCCATGTTTACACAGATAGCGGTGTAGACATTTCCATGTTTACACAGATAGCGGTGTGGATATTTCTATGTTTATGCAGATAGCAGTGTAGAAATTCCATGTTTATAAAGATAGCGGTGCGGATATTTCCATGTTTATTCAGATAGCGGTGCGGATATTTCCATATTTATACAGATAGTTGGGCAGATATTTCCATGTTTATACAGATAGCGGTGTAGATATTTCCATCTTAATACAGATGGCGGTGTAGATATGTCCATGTTCGTACAGATGGCGGTGTAGATATTTCCATGTTCATACAGATGGCGGTGTAGATATTTCGAAGTTAATAGAGATAGCGATGTAGTTATTTCCATATTTATAGAGAAATCTCTGTAGATATTTCCATGTATATTCAGATAGCTGTGTAGATATTTCCATGTTCATGCAGATTACGGTGTAGATATTTCCATGTTCATCCAGATGCCGGTGTACATATATCCATGTTCATACAGATGGCGGTGAAGATATTTCCATGTTCATACAGATGGCGGTGTAGATATTTCCATGTTCATACAAATGGCGGTGTAGATATTTCCATGTTCATAGAGATGGAGGTGTAGATATTTCCAGGTTCATACAAATGGCGGTGTAGATATTTCCATGTTCATAGAGATGGCGGTGTAGATATTTCCATGTTTATATAGATAGCAGAGTAGTTATTTCCATGTTTATAGAGATACCAGTGTGGATATTTCCATTGATATACAGATAGCTGTGTAGATATTTGCATGTTCATGCAGATAGCGGTGTAGATATTTCCATGTTCATACAGATAGCGGTCTAGATATTTCGATGTTCATACAGATAGCGGTGTAGATATTTCCATATTAATACAGATAGCGGTGTAGATATTTCCATGTTCATACAGATAGCGGTGTAGATAATTCCATGTTCATACAGTTAGCGGTGTAGATATTTCCATGTTCATACAGATGGCGGTGTAGATATTTACATGTTGATACATATGCGGTGTAGATATTTCCATGTTCATACAGATAGCGGTGTAGATATTTCCATATTCATACAGATAGTGGTGTAGATATTTCCAAGTTCATACAGATAGCGGTCTAGGTATTTCCATGTTCATACCAATAGCGGTGTAGACATTTCCATGTTCATACATTTAGCGGTGTAGATATTTCCATGTTCATACCAATAGCGGTGTAGACATTTCCATGTTCATACATTTAGCGGTGTAGATATTTCCATGTTCATACAGATGGCGGTGTAGATATTTCCATGTTTGTACGGATGGCAGTGTAGATATTTCCATGTTCATACAGGTGGCGGTGTAGATATTTCCATGTTTATACAGATAGCAGTGTAGTTATTTCCATGTTAATAGAGATAGCTATGTAGATATTTCCATTGATTTGCAGATAGCTGTGTAGATGTTTGCATGTTCATACAGATAGCTGTGTAGATATTTCCATGTTCGTACAGATAGCAGTGTAGATATTTCCATGTTCATACAGATAGCGGTCTAGATATTTCCATGTTCATACAGATAGCGGTGTAGATATTTCCATGTTCATACAGATAGCGGTGTAGGTATTTCCAAGTTCATACGGATAGAGGTGTAGATATTTCCATGTTCATAGAGATAGCGGTGTAGGTATTTCCATGTTCATACAGTTAGCCGTGTAGATATTTCCATATTCATACAGATGGCGGTGTAGATATTTACATGTTCATACAGATGGCGGTGTAGATATTTCCATGTTCATACAGATAGCGGCGTAGATATATCCATGTTCATACAGATAGCGGTGTAGATATTTACATGTTCATACAGATGGCGGTATAGATATTTCAATGTTCGTACAGATGGTGGTGTAGATATTTCCATGTTCATAGAGATGGCGGTGTAGATATTTCCATGTTTTTGCAGATAGCGGTATAGATATTTCCATGTTTATACAGATGGTGGTGTAGATATTTCCATGTTTATAGAGATGGCGGTCTAGATATTTCCATGTTTACAGAGATAGTCGTGTAGTTATTTCCAAGTTTATAGAGACAGCGTTGTAGATATTTCCATTTTTATACAGATAGCGGTGACGATATTTCCATGTTTATACAGATAGCGGTGTAGATATTTCCATGTTCTTACAGATAGCGGTGTAGATATTTCCATGTTCATACAGATAGCTTTGTAGATATTTCCATGTTCATACAGATAACGGTGTAGATATTTCCATGTTCATACAGATAGCGGTGTAGATATTTCCAAGTTCATACAGTTAGCGGTGTAGATATTTCCATGTTCATACAGATGGCGGTGTAGATATTTACATGTTCGTACAGATGGCGGTATTGTTATTTCCATGTTCGTACAGATGGCGGTGTAGTTATTTCCATGGTCATAGAGATGGCGGCGTAGATATTTCCATGTTTATGCAGATTGCGGTATAGATATATCCATGTTCATCCAGATGCCGGTGTACATATATCCATGTTCATACAGATGGTGGTGTAGATATTTCCATGTTTATAGGGATGGCGGCGTAGATATTTTCATGTTTACACAGATGGCGGTGTAGATATTTCCATATTTATACAGATAGCAGTGTAGTTATTTCCATGTTTATAGGGATAACAGTGTAGATATTTTCATTGATATACAGATAGCTGTGTAGATATTTCCATGTTCATACAGATAGCGGTCTAGATATTTCCATGTTCATTCAGATAGCGGTGTAGATATTTCCATGTTCATACAGATAGCGGTGAAGATATTTCCAGGTTCATACAGATGACGGTGTAGATATTTCCATGTTCATACAAATGGCGGTGTAGATATTTCCATGTTCATAGAGATGGCGGTGTAGATATTTCCATGTTCATAGAAATGGTGGTGTAGATATTTCCATGTTCATAGAGATGGCGTTGTAGATATTTCCATGTTTATACAGATAGCAGTGTACTTATTTCCACGTTTATAGAGATAGCGGTGTAGATAATTTCAATTTTATACAGATAGCTGGGTAGATATTTGCATGTTCATACAGATAGCGGTGTAGATATTTCCATCTTCATACTGATAGGGGTGTAGATATTTCCATGTTCATACAGATAACGGTGTAGATATTTCCATGTTCATACCAATAGCAGTGTGGATATTTCCATGTTCATACAGATGGCGGTGTAGATATTTACATGTTCATACAGATGGCGGTGTAGATATTTCCATGTTCGTACGGATGGCATTGTAGATATTTCCATGTTCATACAGGTGGCGGTGTAGATATTTCCATGTTTATACAGATAGCAGTGTAGTTATTTCCATGTTTATAGAGATAGCAGTGTAGATATTTCCAATGATATACAGATAGCTGTGTAGATATTTGCATGTTCATACAGATAGCGGTGTAGATATTTCCATGTTCATACAGATAGCGGTGTAGATATTTCGATGTTCATACAGATAACGGTGTAGATATTTCCATGTTCATACAGATGGCGGTGTAGATATTTCCATGTTCATACAAATGGCGGTGTAGATATTTCCATCTTCATAGAGATGGCGGTGTAGATATTTCCATGTTTATAGAGATGGCGGTCTAGATATTTCCATGTTTATAGAGATAGTGGTGTGGTTATTTCCAAGTTTATAAAGACAGCATTGTAGATATTTCCATGTTTATACAGATAGCGGTGAAGATATTTCCATGTTTATACCGATAGCGGTGTAGATATTTAAATGTTTATACAGATATCAGTGTAGATATTTCCATGTTTGTAGAGATAGTGGTGCAGATAATTTCAATTTTATACAGATAGCACTGTAGATATTTCCAAGTTCCTACAGATAGCGGTGTAGGTATTCCCACGTTTATAGAGATGGCGGTGTAGATATTTCCATGTTCAGACAGATGGCGGTGTAGATATTTCCATGTTTACAGAGATGGCGGTGTAGATATTTTCATGTTTACACAGATGGCGGTGTAGATATTTCCATGTTTACACAGATGGTCGTGTAGACATTTCCATGTTTACACAGATAGCGGTGTGGTTATTTCCATGTTTATGCAGATAGCAGTGTAGATATTTCCATGTTTATACAGATAGCGGTGCGGATATTTCCATGTTTATACAGATAGCTGGGCAGACATTTCCATGTTTATACAGATAGCGGTGTAGATATTTCCATCTTAATACAGATGGCTTTGTAGATATGTCCATGTTTGTACAGATGGCGGTGTAGATATTTCCATGTTCATACAGATGGCGGTGTAGATATTTTGAAGTTTATAGAGATAGCGCTGTAGTTATTTCCATATTTATAGAGAAATCTCTGTAGATATTTCCATGTATATGCAGATAGCTGTGTAGATATTTCCATGTTCATGCAGATAGCGGTGTAGATATTTCCATGTTCATCCAGATGCCGGTGTAGATATATCCATGTTCATACAGATGGCGGTGAAGATATTTCCATGTTCATACAGATGGCGGTGTAGATATTTCCATGTTCATACAAATGACGGTGTATATATTTCCATGTTCATAGAGATGGTGGTGTAGATATTTCCATGTTCATACAAACGCGGGGTAGATATTTCCATGTTCATAGAGATGGCGGTGTAGATATTTCCATGTTTATACAGATAGCAGTGTAGTTATTTCCATGTTTATAGAGATAACAGTGTAGATATATCCATTGATATACAGATAGCTGTGTAGATGTTTGTATGTTCTTACAGATAGCGGTGTAGATATTTCCATGTTCATACAGATAGCCGTGTGTATATTTCCATGTTCATACAGATAGCGGTGTAGATATTTCCATGTTCACACAGATAGCGGTGTAGATATTTCCATGTTCATACAGTTAGCGGTGTAGATATTTCCATGTTCACACAGATAACGGTGTAGATATTTCCATGTTCATACAGTTAGCGGTGTAGATATTTCCATGTTCATACAGATGGCGGTGTAGATATTTACATGTTCATACAGATGGCGGTGTAGATATTTCCATGTTCGTACGGATGACAGTGTAGATATTTCCATGTTCGTACAGGTGGCGGTGTAGATATTTCCATGTTTATACAGATAGCAGTGTAGTTATTTCTATGTTTATAGAGATAGCAATGTAGATATTTCCATTGATATACAGATAGCTGTGTAGATATTTGCATATTCATACAGATAGCGGTGTAGATTTTTCCATGTTGGTACAGATAGCGGTGTAGATATTTCCATGTTCATACAGATAGCGGTGTAGATATTTCCATGTTCATACAGATAGCCTTGTAGATATTTCCATGTTCATACAGTTAGCGGTGTAGATATTTCCATGTTCATACAGATGGCGGTGTAGATATTTCCATGTTCGTACAGATGGCGGTGTAGATATTTCCATGTTCATAGAGGTGGCGGTGTAGATATTTCCATGTTTATGCAGATAGCGGTATAGATATTTCCATGTTTATACAGATGGTGGTGTAGATATTTCCATGTTTATGGGGATGGCTTTGTAGATATTTTCATGTTTACACGGATGGCGGTGTAGATATTTCCATGTTGACACAGATAGCGCTGTAGACATTTCCAGGTTTACACAGATAGCGGTGTGGATATTTCCATGTTTATGAAGATAGCAGTGTAGATATTTCCATGTTTATACAGATAGCGGTGCGGATATTTCCATGTTTATACAGATAGCAGTTTTGTTATTTCCATGTTTATAGAGATAGCAGTGAAGATATTTCCATTGATATACAGATAGCTCTGTAGATATTTGCATGTTCATACAGATAGCGTTTTAGATATTTCCTTGTTCATACACATAGCGGTGTAGATATTTCCAATGTCATACAGATAGCGGTGTAGATATTTCCATGTTCATACAGATAGCGGTGTAGATATTTCCATGTTCATACAGTTAGCGGTGTAGATATTTCCATGTTTATACAGATAGCGGTGAAGATATTTCCATGTTTATACACATAGCGGTGTAGATATTTCCATGTTTATACAGATAGCAGTGTAGATATTTCCATGTTTATAGAGATAGTGGTGTAGATAATTTCAATTTTATACCGATAGCAGTGTAGATATTTCCAAGTTCATACAGATTGCGGTGTAGATATTTCCATGTTTATACAGATAGCGGTGCGGATATTTCCATGTTTATACAGATAGTTGGGCAGATATTTCCATGTTTATACAGATAGCGGTGTAGATATTTCCATCTTAATACAGACGGCGGTGTAGATATTTCCATGTTCGTACAGATGGCGGTGTAGATATTTCCATGTTCATACATACGGCGGTGTAGATATTTCAAAGTTTATAGAGACAGCGCTGTACTTATTTCCATATTTATAGAGAAATCTGTGTAGATATTTCCATGCATATGCAGAGAGGTGTGTAGAAATTTCCATGTTTATACAGATAGCAGTGTAGTTATTTCCATGTTTATAGAGATAGCGGTGTAGATAATTTCAATTTTATACAGATAGCTGGGTAGATATTTGCATGTTCATACAGATAGCGGTGTTGATATTTCCATGTTCATCCAGATGCCGGTGTACATTTATCCATGTTCATAAAGATGGCGGTGTAGATATTTCCATGTTTATAGGGATGGCGGTGTAGTTATTTCCATGTTTATAGGGATAACAGGGTATATATTTTCATTGATATACAGATAGCTGTGTAGATATTTCCATGTTCATACAGATAGCGGTCTAGATATTTCCATGTTCATACAGATAGCGGTGTAGATGTTTCCATGTTCATTCAGATAGCGGTGTAGATATTTCCATGTTCATACAGAGGGCGGTGTAGATATTTACATGTTCATACAGATGGCGATGTAGTTATTTCCGTGTTCATACAGATAGCGGTGTAGATATTTCCATGTTCATACAGATAGCGGTGTAGATATTTCCATGTTCATAGCAATAGCGGTGTAGATATTTCCACGTTCATACAGTTAGCGGTGTACATATTTCCATGTTCATACAGATGGCGGTGTAGATATTTACATGTTCATACAGATGGCGGTATAGATATTTCCATGTTCGTATAGATGGCGGTGTAGATATTTCCATGTTCATACAGATGGCGGTGTAGATATTTCCATGTTTATGCAGATAGCGGTATAGATATTTCTATGTTTATACAGATGGTGGTGTAGATATTTCCATGTTTATAGAGATGGCGGTCTAGATATTTCCATGATTACAAAGATAGCGGTATAGTTATTTCCAAGTTTATAGAGACAGCGTTGTAGATACTTCCATGTTTATACAGATAGCGGTGAAGATATTTCCATCTTTATACAGATAGCGGTGTAGATATTTCCATGTTTATACTGATAGCAGTGTAGATATTTCCATGTTTATAGAGATAGTGGTGTAGATAATTTCAATTTCATACAGAGAGCACGGTAGATATTTCCAAGTCCATACAGATAGCGGTGTAGATATTTCCACGTTTATTGAGATGGCGGTGTAGATATTTCCATGTTCATACAGAGGACAGTGTTGATATTTCCATGTTTATAGGGATGGCGGTGTAGATATTTTCATGTTAACACAGATGGCGGTATAGATATTTCCATGTTTACACAGATAGCGGTGTAGACATTTCCATGTTTACACAGATAGCGGTGTGGATATTTCTATGTTTATGCAGATAGCAGTGTAGAAATTTCCATGTTTATACAGATAGCGGTGCGGATATTTCCATGTTTATTCAGATAGCTGTGCGGATATTTCCATGTTTATACAGATAGTTGGGCAGATATTTCCATGTTTATACAGATAGCGGTGTAGATATTTCCATCTCAATACAGATGGCGGTGTAGATATTTCCATGTTTGTACGGATGGCAGTGTAGATATTTCCATGTTCATACAGGTGGCGGTGTAGATATTTCCATGTTTATACAGATAGCAGTGTAGTTATTTCCATGTTAGTAGAGATAGCTGTGTAGATATTTCCATTGATATACAGATAGCTGTGTAGATATTTGCATGTTCATACAGATAGTGGTGTAGATATTTCCATGTTCGTACAGATAGCGGTGTAAATATTTCCATGTTCATACAGATAGCGGTCTAGATATTTCCATATTCATACAGATAGCGGTGTAGATATTTCCATGTTCATACAGGTAGCGGTGTAGATATTTCCAAGTTCATTCAGATAGCGGTGTAGATATTTCCATGTTCATACAGATAGCGGTGTAGGTATTTCCATGTTCATACAGTTAGCCGTGTAGATATTTCCATATTCATACAGATGGCGGTGTAGATATTTACATGTTCATACAGATTGCGGTGTAGATATTTCCATGTTCATACAGATAGCGGTGTAGATATTTCCATGTTCATACAGATAGCGGTGTAGATATTTGCATGTTCATACAGATGGAGGTATAGATATTTCAATGTTCGTACAGATGGCGGTGTAGATATTTCCATGTTCATAGAGATGGCGGTGTAGATATTTCCATGTTTATGCAGATAGCGGTATAGATATTTCCATGTTTATACAGATGGTGGTGTAGATATTTCCATGTTTATAGAGATGGCGGTCTAGATATTTCCATGTTTACAGAGATAGTCGTGTAGTTATTTCCAAGTTTATAGAGACAGCGTTGTAGATATTTCCATGTTTATACAGATAGCGGTGTAGATAATTTCAATTTTATACAGATAGCTGGGTAGATATTTGCATGTTCATACAGATAGCGGTGTTGATATTTCCATGTTCATCCAGATGCCGGTGTACATTTATCCATGTTCATAAAGATGGCGGTGTAGATATTTCCATGTTTATAGGGATGGCGGTGTAGTTATTTCCATGTTTATAGGGATAACAGGGTATATATTTTCATTGATATACAGATAGCTGTGTAGATATTTCCATGTTCATACAGATAGCGGTCTAGATATTTCCATGTTCATACAGATAGCGGTGTAGATGTTTCCATGTTCATTCAGATAGCGGTGTAGATATTTCCAAGTTCATACAGATAATGGTGTAGATTTTTCCATGTTCATACAGATAGCGGTGTAGGTATTTCCATGTTCATACATTTAGCGGTGTAGATATTTCCATGTTCATACAGAGGGCGGTGTAGATATTTACATGTTCATACAGATGGCGATGTAGATATTTCCATGTTCATACAGATAGCGGTGTAGATATTTCCATGTTCATACAGATAGCGGTGTAGATATTTCCATGTTCATAGCAATAGCGGTGTAGATATTTCCACGTTCATACAGTTACCGGTGTACATATTTCCATGTTCATACAGATGGCGGTGTAGATATTTACATGTTCATACAGATGGCGGTATAGATATTTCCATGTTCGTATAGATGGCGGTGTAGATATTTCCATGTTCATACAGATGGCGGTGTAGATATTTCCATGTTTATGCAGATAGCGGTATAGATATTTCTATGTTTATACAGATGGTGGTGTAGATATTTCCATGTTTATAGAGATGGAGGTCTAGATATTTCCATGATTACAAAGATAGCGGTATAGTTATTTCCAAGTTTATAGAGACAGCGTTGTAGATACTTCCATGTTTATACAGATAGCGGTGAAGATATTTCCATCTTTATACAGATAGCGGTGTAGATATTTCCATGTTTATACTGATAGCAGTGTAGATATTTCCATGTTTATAGAGATAGTGGTGTAGATAATTTCAATTTCATACAGAGAGCACGGTAGATATTTCCAAGTTCATACAGATAGCGGTGTAGATATTTCCACGTTTATTGAGATGGCGGTGTAGATATTTCCATGTTCATACAGAGGACAGTGTTGATATTTCCATGTTTATAGGGATGGCGGTGTAGTTATTTTCATGTTAACACAGATGGCGGTATAGATATTTCCATGTTTACACAGATAGCGGTGTAGACATTTCCATGTTTACACAGATAGCGGTGTGGATATTTCTATGTTTATGCAGATAGCAGTGTAGAAATTTCCATGTTTATACAGATAGCGGTGCGGATATTTCCATGTTTATTCAGATAGCGGTGCGGATATTTCCATGTTTATACAGATAGTTGGGCAGATATTTCCATGTTTATACAGATAGCGGTGTAGATATTTCCATCTTAATACAGATGGCGGTGTAGATATGTCCATGTTCGTACAGATGGCGGTGTAGATATTTCCATGTTCATACAGATGGCGGTGTAGATATTTCGAAGTTTATAGAGATAGCGATGTAGTTATTTCCATATTTATAGGGAAATCTGTGTAGATATTTCCATGTATATTCAGATAGCTGTGTAGATGTTTCCATGTTCATGCAGATTACGGTGTAGATATTTCCATGTTCATCCAGATGCCGGTGTACATATATCCATGTTCATACAGATGGCGGTGAAGATATTTCCATGTTCATACAGATGGCGGTGTAGATATTTCCATGTTCATACAAATGGCGTTTTAGATATTTCCATGTTCATAGAGATGGCGGTGTAGATATTTCCAGGTTCATACAAATGGCAGTGTAGATATTTCCATGCTCATAGAGATGGCGGTGTAGATATTTCCATGTTTATACTGATAGCAGTGTAGTTATTTCCATGTTTATAGAGATACCAGGGTGGATATTTCCATTAATATACAGATAGCTGTGTAGATATTTGCATGTTGATACAGATAGCGGTGTAGATATTTCCATGTTCATACAGATAGCGGTGTAGATATTTCCATGTTCATACAGATAGCGGTGTAGATATTTCCATGTTAATACAGATAGCGGTGTAGATATTTCCATGTTCATACAGATAGCGGTGTAGATATTTCCATGTTCATACAGTTAGCGGTGTAGATATTTCCATGTTCATACAGATGGCTGTGTAGATATTTACATGATGATACATATGGCGGTGTAGATATTTCCATGTTCATACAGATAGCGGTGTAGATATTTCCATGTTCATACAGATTGCGGTGTAGATATTTCCATGTTCATACAGATAGCGGTGTAGATATTTCCATGTACATACCAATAGCGGTGTAGACATTTCCATGTTCATACATTTAGCGGTGTAGATATTTCCATGTTCATACCAATAGCGGTGTAGACATTTCCATGTTCATACATTTAGCGGTGTAGATATTTCCATGTTCCTACAGATGGCGGTGTAGATATTTCCATGTTTGTACGGATGGCAGTGTAGATATTTCCATGTTCATACAGGTGGCGGTGTAGATATTTCCATGTTTATACAGATAGCAGTGTAGTTATTTCCATGTTAATAGAGATAGCTGTGTAGATATTTCCATTGATATACAGATAGCTGTGTAGATATTTGCATGTTCATACAGATAGTGGTGTAGATATTTCCATGTTCGTACAGATAGCGGTGTAAATATTTCCATGTTCATACAGATAGCGGTCTAGATATTTCCATATTCATACAGATAGCGGTGTAGATATTTCCATGTTCATACAGGTAGCGGTGTAGATATTTCCAAGTTCATTCAGATAGCGGTGTAGATATTTCCATGTTCATAGAGATAGTGGTGTAGGTATTTCCATGTTCATACAGTTAGCCGTGTAGATATTTCCATATTCATACAGATGGCGGTGTAGATATTTACATGTTCATACAGATTGCGGTGTAGATATTTCCATGTTCATACAGATAGCGGTGTAGATATTTCCATGTTCATACAGATAGCGGTGTAGATATTTGCATGTTCATACAGATGGAGGTATAGATATTTCAATGTTCGTACAGATGGCGGTGTAGATATTTCCATGTTCATAGAGATGGCGGTGTAGATATTTCCATGTTTATGCAGATAGCGGTATAGATATTTCCATGTTTATACAGATGGTGGTGTAGATATTTCCATGTTTATAGAGATGGCGGTCTAGATATTTCCATGTTTACAGAGATAGTCGTGTAGTTATTTCCAAGTTTATAGAGACAGCGTTGTAGATATTTCCATGTTTATACAGATAGCGGTGAAGATATTTCCATGTTTATACAGATAGCGGTGTAGATATTTCCATGTTCGTACTGATAGCGGTGTAGATATTTCCATGTTCATACAGATAGCTTTGTAGATATTTCCATGTTCATACAGATAACGGTGTAGATATTTCCATGTTCATACAGATAGCGGTGTAGATATTTCCAAGTTCATACAGTTAGCGGTGTAGATATTTCCATGTTCATACAGATGGCGGTGTAGATATTTACATGTTCGTACAGATGGCGGTATTGATATTTCCATGTTCGTACAGATGGCGGTGTTGATATTTCCATGATCATAGAGATGGCGGCGTAGATATTTCCATGTTTATAGGGATGGCGGCGTAGATATTTTCATGTTTACTCAGATGGCGGTGTAGATATTTCCATATTTATACAGATAGCAGTGTAGATATTTCCATGTTTATAGGGATAGCAGTGTAGATAATTTCATTGATATACAGATAGCTGTGTAGATATTTCCATGTTCATACATATAGCGGTCTAGATATTTAAATATTCATACAGATAGCGGTGTAGATATTTCCATGTTCATACAGATAGCGGTGTAGATATTTCCAAGTTCATACAGATAATGGTGTAGATATTTCCATGTTCATACAGATAGCGGTGTAGGTATTTCCATGTTCATACAGTTAGCAGTGTAGATATTCACATGTTCATACAGATTGCGGTGTAGATATTTACATTTTCATACAGATGGCGATGTAGATATTTCCATTTTCATACAGATAGCGGTGTAGATATTTCCATGTTCATACAGATAGCGGTGTAGATATTTCCATGTTCATACCAATAGCGGTGTAAATATTTCCATGTTCATACAGTTAGCGGTGTAGATTTTCATGTTCATACAGATGGCGGTGTAGATATTTACATGTTCATACAGATGGCGGTGTATATGTTTCCATGTTCGTACGGATGGCAGTGTAGATATTTCCATGTTCATACAGGTGGCGGTGTAGATATTTCCATGTTTATACAGATAGCAGTGTAGTAATTTCCATGTTTATAGAGACAGCTGTGTAGATATCTCCATTGATATACAGATAGCTGTGTAGATATTTGCATCTTCATACAGATAGCGGTGTAGATATTTCCAAGTTCGTACAGATAGCAGTGTAGATATTTCCATGTTCATACAGATAGCGGTGTAGATATTTCCATGTTCATACAGATAACGATGTAGATATTTCGAAGTTTATAGAGACAGCGCTGTAGTTATTTCCATATTTATAGAGAAATCTGTGTAGATATTTCCATGCATATGCAGACAGCTGTGTAGATATTTCCATGTTCATGCAGAGAGCGGTGTAGATAGTTCCATGTTCATCCAGATGCCGGTGTAGATATATCCATGTTCATACAGATGGCGGTGAAGATATTTCCATGTTCATACAGATGGCGGTGTAGATATTTCCATGTTCATACAGATGGCGGTGTAGATATTTACATGTTCATACAGATGGCGGTGTAGATATTTCCATGTTCGTACAGATGGCGGTGTAGATATTTCCATGTTCATAGAGATGGCGGTGTAGATATTTCCATGTTTATGCAGATAGCGGTATAGATATTTCCATGTTTATACAGATGGTGGTGTAGATATTTCCATGTTTATTGAGATGGCGGTCTAGATATTTCCATGTTTATAGAGATGGTGGTGTAGTTATTTCCAAGTTTATAGAGACAGCGTTGTAGATATTTCCATGTTTATACAGATAGCGGTGAAGATATTTCCATGTTTATACAGATAGCGGTGTAGATATTTCCATGTTTATAGAGATAGTGGTGTAGATAATATCAATTTTATACAGATAGCAGTGTAGATATTTCCAAGTTGATACAGACAGCGGTGTAGATATTTCCACGTTTATAGAGATGGCGGTGTAGATATTTCCATGTTCATACAGATGGCAGTGTAGATATTTCCATGTTTACAGAGATGGCGGTGTAGATATTTTCATGTTTACACAGATGGCGGTGTAGATATTTCCATGTTTACACAGATAGCGGTGTAGACATTTCCATGTTTACACAGATAGCGGTGTGGATATTTCCATGTTTATGCAGAGAGCAGTGTAGATATTTCCATGTTTATACAGAAAGCGGTGCGGATATTTCCATGTTTATACAGAGAGTTGGGCAGATATTTCCATGTTTATACAGATATCGGTGTAGATATTTCCATCTTAATACAGATGGCGGTGTAGATATGTCCATGTTTGTACAGATGGCAGTGTAGATATTTCCATGTTCATACAGATGGCGGTGTAGATACTTCGAAGTTTATAGAGATAGCACTGTAGTTATTTCTGTATTTATTGAGAAATCTGTGTAGATATTTCCATGTATATTCAGATAGCTGTGTAGATATTTCCATGTTCATGCAGAGAGCGGTGTAGATATTTCCATGGCCATCCAGATGCTGGTGTACATATATCCATGTTCATACAGATGGCGGTGAAGATATTTCCATGTTCATACAGATGTCGGTGTAGATATTTAAATGTTCATAGAAATGGCGGTGTAGATATTTCCATGTTCATAGAGATGGCGGTGGAGATATTTCCATGTTTATACAGATATCAGTGTATTTATTTCCATGTTTATAGAGATAGCAGTGTAGATATTTCCATTGATATACAGATAGCTGTGTAGATATTTGCTTGTTCATACTGATAGCGGTGTAGATATTTCCATGTTCATACAGATAGCGGTGTAGATATTTCTATGTTCATACAGTTAGCGGTGTTGATATTTCCATGTTCATACAGATAGCGGAGTAGAGATTTCCATTTTCATACAGATAGCGGTGTAGATATTTCCATGTTCATACAGTTAGCGGTGTAGATATTTCCATGTTCATACAGATGGCAGTGCAGATATTTACATGATCATACAGATGGCAGTGTAGATATTTCCATGTTCGTACGGATGGCAGTGTACATATTTTCATGTTCATACAGGTGGCGGTGTAGAGATTTCCATGTTTATACAGAAAGCAGTGTAGTTATTTCCATGTTTATAGAGATAGCAGTGTAGATATTTAAACTGATATACAGATAGCTGTGTAGATATTTGCATGTTCATAAAGATAACGGTGTAGATATTTCCATGTTCGTACAGATAGCGGTGTAGATATTTCCAAGTTCGTACAGATAGCGGTGTAGATATTTCCATGTTCATACAGATAACGGGGTACATATTTCCATGTTCATACTGATAGCGGTGTAGATAATTCCATGTTCATACAGTTAGCGGTGTAGATATTTCCATGTTCATACAGATGGCAGTGTAGATATTTACATGTTCATACAGATGGCGGTGTAGATATTTCCATGTTCGTACAGATGGCGGTGTAGATATTTCCATGTTCATAAAGATGGCGGTATAGATATTTCCATGTTTATGCAGATAGCGGTATAGATATTTCCATGTTTATACAGATGGTGCTGTAGGTATTTCCATGTTTATAGAGATGGCGGTCTGGATATTTCCATGTTTATAGAGATAGTGGTGTAGTTATTTCCAAGTTTATAGAGACAGCGTTGTAGATATTTCCATGTTTATACGGATAGCGGTGAAGATATTTCCATGTTTATACAGATAGCGGTGTAGATATTTCCATGTTTATACAGATAACCGTGTAGATATTTCAATGTTTATAGAGATAGTGGTGTAGATAATTTCAATTTTATACAAAGAGCAGTGTAGATATTTCCAAGTTCATACCGATAGCGGTGTAGATATTTCCACGTTTATAGAGATGGCGGTGTAGATATTTCCATGTTCATACAGATGGCGGTGTAGATATTTCCATGTTTATAGGGATGGCGGCATAGATATTTTCATGTTTACACAGATAGCTGTGTAGACATTTCCATGTTTACACAGATAGCGGTGTGGATATTTCCATGTTTATGCAGATAGCAGTGAAGATATTTCCATGTTTATACAGATAGCGGTGCAGATATTTCCATGTTTATACAGATAGTTGGGCAGATATTTCCATGTTTATACAGATAGTGGTGTAGATATTTCCATCCTAATGCAGATGGCGGTGTAGATATGTCCATGTTTGTACAGATGGCGGTGTAGATATTTCCATGTTCATACAGATGGTGGTGTAGATATTTCGAAGTTTATAGAGATAGCGCTGTAGTTATTTCCATATTTATAGAGAAATCTCTGTAGATATTTCCATGTATATTCAGATTGCTGTGTAGATATTTCCATGTTCATGCAGATAGCGGTGTAGATATTTCCATGTTCATCCAGATGCCGGTGTACATATATCCATGTTCATACAGATGGCGGTGTAGATATTTCCATGTTTATAGGGATGGCGGCGTAGATATTTTCATGTTTACACAGATGGCGGTGTAGATATTTCCATATTTATACAGTTAGCATTGTAGTTATTTCCATGTGTATAGGGATAGCAGTGTAGGTATTTTCATTGATATACAGATAGCTGTGTAGTTATTTCCATGTTCATACAGATAGCGGTCTAGATATTTCCAAGTTCGTACAGATAGCGGTGTAGATATTTCCATGTTCATACAGATAGTGGTGTAGGTATTTCCATGTTCATACAGTTAGCGGTGTAGATATTTCCATGTTCATACAGATGGCGGTGTAGATATTTACATGTTCATACAGATGGCGGTGTAGATATTTCCATGTTCATACAGATGGCGGTGTAGATATTTCCATGTTCATACAGATAGCGGTGTAGATATTTCCATGTTCATGCTGATAGCGGTGTACATATTTCCATGTTCATACCGATAGCGGTGTAGATATTTCCATGTTCATACAGTTAGCGGTGTAGATATTTACATGTTCATACAGATGGCGGTGTAGATATTTACATGATCATACAGATGGCGGTGTAGATATTTCCATGTTCGTACGGATGGCAGTGTAGATATTTCCATGTTCATACAGGTGGCGGTGTAGATATTTCCATGTTTATGCAGATAGCGGTGTAGTTATTTCCATGTTTATAGAGACAGCTGTGTAGATATTTCCATTGATATACAGATAGCTGTGTAGATATTTGCATGTTCATATAGATAGCGGTGTAGATATTTCCATGTTCATACAGATGGTGGTGTAGATATTTCCATGTTCATACAAATGGCGTTTTAGATATTTCCATGTTCATAGAGATGGCGGTGTAGATATTTCCAGGTTCATACAAATGGCAGTGTAGATATTTCCATGCTCATAGAGATGGTGTAGATATTTCCATGTTTATACAGATAGCAGTGTAGTTATTTCCATGTTTATAGAGATACCAGTGTGGATATTTCCATTAATATACAGATAGCTGTGTAGATATTTGCATGTTGATACAGATAGCAGTGTAGATATTTCCATGTTCATACAGATAGCGGTGTAGTTATTTCCATGTTCATACAGATAGCGGTGTAGATATTTCCATGTTAATACAGATAGCGGTGTAGATATTTCCATGTTCATACAGATAGCGGTGTAGATATTTCCATGTTCATACAGTTAGCGGTGTAGATATTTCCATGTTCATACAGATGGCTGTGTAGATATTTACATGTTGATACATATGGCGGTGTAGATATTTCCATGTTCATACAGATAGCGGTGTAGATATTTCCATGTTCATACAGATTGCGGTGTAGATATTTCCATGTTCATACAGATAGCGGTGTAGATATTTCCATGTTCATACAGATAGCGGTGTAGATATTTCCATGTACATACCAATAGCGGTGTAGACATTTCCATGTTCATACATTTAGCGGTGTAGATATTTCAATGTTCATACCAATAGCGGTGTAGACATTTCCATGTTCATACATTTAGCGGTGTAGATATTTCCATGTTCCTACAGATGGCGGTGTAGATATTTCCATGTTTGTACGGATGGCAGTGTAGATATTTCCATGTTCACACAGGTGGCGGTGTAGATATTTCCATGTTTATACAGATAGCAGTGTAGTTATTTCCATGTTAATAGAGATAGCTGTGTAGATATTTCCATTGATATACAGATAGCTGTGTAGATATTTGCAGGTTCATACAGATAGCGGTGTAGATATTTCCATGTTCGTACAGATAGCGGTGTAGATATTTCCATGTTCATACAGATAGCGGTCTAGATATTTCCATATTCATACAGATAGCGGTGTAGATATTTCCATGTTCATACAGATAGCGGTGTAGATATTTCCAAGTTCATTCAGATAGCGGTGTAGATATTTCCATGTTCATACAGAAAGCGGTGTAGGTATTTCCATGTTCATACAGTTACCCGTGTAGATATTTCCATATTCATACAGATGGCGGTGTAGATATTTACATGTTCATACAGATGGCGGTGTAGATATTTCCATGTTCATACAGATAGCGGTGTAGATATTTCCATGTTCATACAGATAGCGGTGTAGATATTTGCATGTTCATACAGATGGAGGTATAGATATTTCAATGTTCGTACAGATGGCGGTGTAGATATTTCCATGTTCATAGAGATGGCGGTGTAGATATTTCCATGTTTATGCAGATTGCGGTATAGATATTTCCATGTTTATACAGATGGTGGTGTAGATATTTCCATGTTTATAGAGATGGCGGTCTAGACATTTCCATGTTTACAGAGATAGTCGTGTAGTTATTTCCAAGTTTATAGAGACAGCGTTGTAGATATTTCCATGTTTATACAGATAGCGGTGAAGATATTTCCATGTTTATACAGATAGCGGTGTAGATATTTCCATGTTCGTACAGATAGCGGTGTAGATATTTCCATGTTCATACAGATAGCTTTGTAGATATTTCCATGTTTATACAGATAACGGTGTAGATATTTCCATGTTCATACAGATAGCGGTGTAGATATTTCCAAGTTCATACAGTTAGCGGTGTAGATATTTCCATGTTCATACAGATGGCGGTGTAGATATTTACATGTTCGTACAGATGGCGGTATTGATATTTCCATGTTCATACAGATGGCGGTGTAGATATTTCCAAGATCATACAGATAATGGTGTAGATATTTCCATGTTCATACAGATGGTGGTGTAGATATTTCAAAGTTTATAGAGATAGCGCTGTAATTATTTCCATATTTATAGAGAAATCTGTGTAGTTCTTTCCATGTACATTCAGATAGCTGTGTAGATATTTCCATGTTCATGCAGATAGCGGTGTAGTTATTTCCATGTTCATCCAGATGCCGGTGTACATATATCCATGTTCATACGGATGGCGGTGAAGATATTTCCATGGTCATACAGATGGCGGTGTAGATATTTCCATGTTCATAGAAATGGCGGTGTAGATATTTCCATGTTCATAGAGATGGCGGTGTAGATATTTCCATGTTCATACACATGGCGGTGTAGATATTTCCATGTTCATAGAGTTGGCGGTGTAGATGTTTCCATGTTTATACAGATAGCACTGTAGTTATTTCCATGTTTATAGAGATAGCAGTGTAGATATTTCCATTCATATACAGATAGCTATGTAGATATTTGGATGTTCATACAGTTAGCGGTGTAGATATTTCCATGTTCATACAGATAGCGTTGTAGATTTTTCCATGTTCACACAGATAGCGGTGTAGATATTTACATGTTCATACAGATAGCGGTGTAGATATTTCCATTTTCATACAGATAGCGGTGTAGATATTTCCATGTTCATACAGTTAGCGGTGTAGATATTTCCATGTTCACACAGATGGCGGTGTAGATATTTACATGTTCATACAGATGGCGGTGTTATTTCCATGTTCGTACGGATGGCAGTGTCGACATTTCCATGATCATACAGGTGGCGGTGTACATATTTCCATGTTTATACAGATAGCAGTTTAGTTATTTCCATGTTTATAGAGATAGCAGTGTAGATATTTCCATTGATATACAGATTGCTGTGTAGATATTTGCATGTTCAGACAGATAGCGGTGTAGATATTTCCATGTTCGTACAGATAGCGGTGTAGATATTTCCATGTTCATACAGATAGCGGTGTAGATATTTCCATGTTCATACAGATAACGGTGTAGATATTTCCATGTTCATACAGATAGCAGTGAAGATATTTCCATGTTCACACAGTTAGCGGTGTAGTTATTTACATGTTCATACAGATGGCGGTGTAGATATTTACATGTTCATACAGATGGCGATGTAGATATTTCCATGTTCGTACAGATGGCGGTGTGGATATTTCCATGTTCATAGAGATGGCGGTGTAGATTTTTCCATGTTTATGCAGATAGCGGTATAGTTATTTCCATGTTTATACAGATGGTGGTGTAGATATTTCAATGTTTATACAGATGGCGGTCTAGATATTTCCATGTTTATACAGATAGCGGTGAAGATATTTCCATGTTCACACCAATGGCAGTGTAGATATTTCCATGTCCATGCAGTTAGCGTTGTAGATATTTCCATGTTCATACAGATGGCGGTGTAGATATTTCCATGTTCGTACGGATGGCAGTGTTGATATTTCCATGTTCATACAGGTGGCGGTGTAGGTATTTCCATGTTTATACAGATAGCAGTGTAGTTATTTCCATGTTTATAGAGATAGCAGTGTAGATATTTCCATTGATATACAGATAGCTGCGTAGATATTTGCATGTTCATACAGATAGCGGTGTAGATATTTCCATGTTCGTACAGATAGCGGTGTAGATATTTCCATGTTGATACTGATAGCGGTGTAGATATTTCCATGTTCATACAGATAACGGTGTAGATATTTCCATGTTCATACAGATAGTGGTGTAGATAATTCCATTATCATACAGTTAGCGGTGTAGATATTTCCATGTTCATACAGATGGCGGTGTAGATATTTACATGTTCATACAGATGGCAGTGTAGATATTTCCATGTTCATGGAGATGGCGGTGTAGATATTTCGATGTTTATGCAGATAGCGGTATAGTTATTTCCATGTTTATACAGATGGTGGTGTAGATATTTCAATGTTTATAGAGATGGCGGTCTAGATATTTCCATGTTTATACAGATAGCGGTGAAGATATTTCCATGTTTATACAGATAGCGGTGTAGATATTTCCATGTTTATACAGATAGTAGTGTAGATATTTCCATGTTTATAGAGATAGTGGTGTAGATAATTTCAATTTTATACCGAGAGCAGTGTAGATATTTCCAAGTTCATACAGATAGCGATGTAGATATTTCCACGTTTATAGAGATAGCGGTGTAGATATTTCCATGTTCATACTGATGGCGGTGTAGATATTTCCATGTTCATACAAATGGCGGTGTAGATATTTCCATGTTCATAGAGATGGAGGTGTAGATATTTCTATGTTCATACAAGTGGCGGTATAGTGATTTCCATGTTCATAGAGATGGTAGTGTAGATATTTCCATGTTTATACAGATAGAAGTGTAGTTATTTCCATGTTTATAGAGATAGCAGTGTAGATATTTCCATTGATATACAGATAGCTGTGTAGATATATGCATGTTCATACAGATAGCGGTGTAGATATTTCCATGTTCATACAGATAGCGGTGTAGATATTTCCATGTTCATACCAATAGCGGTGTAGATATTTCCACGTTCATACAGTTAGCGGTGTACATATTTCCATGTTCATACAGATGGCGGTGTAGATATTTACATGTTCATACAGATGGCGGTATAGATATTTCCATGTTCATACAGATGGCGGTGTAGATATTTCCATGTTCATACAGATGGCGGTGTAGATATTTCCATGTTTATGCGGATAGCAGTATAGATATTTCTATGTTTATACAGATGGTGGTGTAGATATTTCCATGTTTATAGAGATCTCGGTCTAGGTATTTCCATGATTACAGAGATAGCGGTGTAGTTATTTCCAAGTTTATAGAGACAGCGTTGTAGATACTTCCATGTTTTTACAGATAGCGGTGAATATATTTCCATCTTTATACAGATAGCGGTGTAGATATTTCCATGTTTATACTGATAGCAGTGTAGATATTTCCATGTTTATAGAGATAGTGGTGTAGATAATTTCAATTTCATACAGAGAGCACGGTAGATATTTCCAAGTTCATACAGATAGCGGTGTAGATATTTCCAGGTTTATAGAGATGGCGGTGTAGATATTTCCATGTTCATACAGAGGACAGTGTAGATATTTCCATGTTTATAGGGATGGCGGTGTGGATGTTTTCATGTTTACACAGATGGCGGTGTAGATATTTCCATGTTTACACAAATAGCGGTGTAGACATTTCCATGTTTACACAGATAGCGGTGTGGATATTTCTATGTTTATGCAGATAGCAGTGTAGAAAGTTCCATGTATATACAGATAGCGGTGCGGATATTTCCATGCTTATTCAGATAGCGGTGCGGATATTTCCATGTTTATACAGATAGTTGGGCAGATATTTCCATGTTTATACAGATAGCGGTGTAGATATTTCCATCTCAATACAGATGGCGGTGTAGATATGTCCATGTTCGTACAGATGGCGGTGTAGATATTTCCATGTTCATACAGAAGGCGGTGTAGATATTTCGTAGTTTATAGAGATAGCGATGTAGTTATTTCCATATTAATAGAGAAATCTGTGTAGATATTTCCATGTATATTCAGATAGCTGTGTAGATATTTCCATGTTCATGCAGATTACGGTGTAGATATTTCCATGTTCATACCAATAGCGGTGTAGACATTTCCATGTTCATACATTTAGCGGTGTAGATATTTCCATGTTCATACCAATAGCGGTGTAGACATTTCCATGTTCATACATTTAGCGGTGTAGATATTTCCATGTTCATACAGATGGCGGTGTAGATATTTCCATGTTTGTACGGATGGCAGTGTAGATATTTCCATGTTCATACAGGTGTCGGTGTAGATATTTCCATGTTTATACAGATAGTAGTGTAGTTATTTCCATGTTAATAGAGATAGCTGTGTAGATATTTCCATTGATATACAGATAGCTGTGTAGATATTTGCATGTTCATACAGATAGCGGTGTAGATATTTCCATGTTCGTACACATAGCCGTGTAGATATTTCCATGTTCATACAGATAGCGGTCTAGATATTTCCATGTTCATACAGATAGCGGTGTAGATATTTCCATGTTCATACAGATAGCGGTGTAGATATTTCCAAGTTCATACAGATTGCGGTGTAGGTATTTCCATGTTCATACAGATAGCGGTGTAGGTATTTCCGTGTTCATACAGTTAGCGGTGTAGATATTTCCATGTTCATACAGATGGCGGTGTAGATATTTCCATGTTCATACAGATGGCGGTGTAGATATTTCCATGTTCATACAGATAGCGGAGTAGATATTTCCATGTTCATACAGATAGCGTTGTAGATATTTCCATGTTCATACAGATAACGGTGTAGATATTTCCATGTTCATACAGATAGCGGTGTAGATATTTCCAAGTTCATACAGTTAGCGGTGTAGATATTTCCATGTATATACAGATGGCGGTGTAGATATTTACATGTTCGTACAGATGGCGGTATTGATATTTCCATGTTCGTACAGATGGCGGTATAGATATTTCCATGGTCATAGAGATGGCGGTGTAGATATTTCCATGTTTATGCAGATAGTGGTATAGATATTTCCATGTTCATCCAGATGCCGGTGTACATATATCCATGTTCATACAGATGGCGGTGTAGATATTTCCATGTTTATAGGGATGGCGGCGTAGATATTTTCATGTTTACACAGATGGCGGTGTAGATATTTCCATATTTATACGGATAGCAGTGTAGTTATTTCCATGTTTATAGGGATAGCAGTGTAGATATTTTCATTGATATACAGATAGCTGTGTAGATATTTCCATGTTCATACAGATTGCGGTCTAGATATTTCCATGTTCATACAGAGAGCGGAGTAGATATTTCCATGTTCATACAGATAGCGGTGTAGATATTTCCAAGTTCATACAGATAATGGTGTAGATATTTCCATGTTCATACAGATAGCGGTGTAGGTATTTCCATGTTCATACAGTTAGCGGTGTAGATATTTCCATGTTCATACAGATGGCGGTGTAGATATTTACATGTTCATACAGATGGTGATGTAGATATTTCCATGTTCATACAGATAGCGGTGTAGATATTTCCATGTTCATACAGATAGCGGTGTAGATATTTCCATGTTCATACCAATAGCGGTGTAGATATTTCCACGTTCATACAGTTAGCGGTGTACATATTTCCATGTTCATACAGATGGCGGTGTAGATATTTACATGTTCATACAGATGGCGGTATAGATATTTCCATGTTCGTACAGATGGCGGTGTAGATATTTCCATGTTCATACACATGGCGGTGTAGATATTTCCATGTTTATGCAGATAGCAGTATAGATATTTCTATGTTTATACAGATGGTGGTGTAGATATTTCCATGTTTATAGAGATCTCGGTCTAGGTATTTCCATGATTACAGAGATAGCGGTATAGTTATTTCCAAGTTTATAGAGACAGCATTGTAGATACTTCCATGTTTATACAGATAGCGGTGAATATATTTCCATCTTTATACAGATAGCGGTGTAGATATTTCCATGTTTATACTGATAGCAGTGTAGATATTTCCATGTTTATAGAGATAGTGGTGTAGATAATTTCAATTTCACACAGAGAGCACGGTAGATATTTCCAAGTTCATACAGATAGCGGTGTAGATATTTCCAGGTTTATAGAGATGGCGGTGTAGATATTTCCATGTTCATACAGAGGACAGTGTAGATATTTCCATGTTTATAGGGATGGCGGTGTGGATGTTTTCATGTTTACACAGATGGCGGTGTAGATATTTCCATGTTTACACAGATAGCGGTGTAGACATTTCCATGTTTACACAGATAGCGGTGTGGATATTTCTATGTTTATGCAGATAGCAGTGTAGAAAGTTCCATGTATATACAGATAGCGGTGCGGATATTTCCATGCTTATTCAGATAGCGGTGCGGATATTTCCATGTTTATACAGATAGTTGGGCAGATATTTCCATGTTTATACAGATAGCGGTGTAGATATTTCCATCTCAATACAGATGGCGGTGTAGATATGTCCATGTTCGTACAGATGGCGTTGTAGATATTTCCATGTTCATACAGATGGCGGTGTAGATATTTCGAAGTTTATAGAGATAGCGATGTAGTTATTTCCATATTTATAGGGAAATCTGTGTAGATATTTCCATGTATATTCAGATAGCTGTGTAGATATTTCCATGTTCATGCAGATTACGGTGTAGATATTTCCATGTTCTTACCAATAGCGGTGCAGACATTTCCATGTTCATACATTTAGCGGTGTAGATATTTCCATGTTCATACCAATAGCGGTGTAGACATTTCCATGTTCATACATTTAGAGGTGTAGATATTTCCATGTTCATACAGATTGCGGTGTAGATATTTCCATGTTTGTACGGACGGAAGTGTAGATATTTCCATGTTCATACAGGTGGCGGTGTAGATATTTCCATGTTTATGCAGATAGCAGTGTAGTTATTCCATGTTAATAGAGATAGCTGTGTAGATATTTCCATTGATATTCAGATAGCTGTGTAGATATTTGCATGTTCATACAGATAGCGGTGTAGATATTTCCATGTTCGTACAGATAGCCGTGTAGATATTTCCATGTTCATACAGATAGCGGTCTAGATATTTAAATGTTCATACAGATAGCGGTGTAGATATTTCCATGTTCATACAGAGAGCCGTGTAGATATTTCCATGTTCATACAGATTGCGGTGTAGATATTTCCATGTTCATACAGATAGCGGTGTAGGTATTTCCATGTTCATACAGTTAGCGGTGTAGATATTTCCATGTTCATACAGATGGCGGTGTAGATATTTACATGTTCATACAGATAGCGGTGTAGTTATTTACATGTTCATACAGATGGCGGTATAGATAGTTCAATGTTCGTACAGATGGCGGTGTAGATATTTCCATGTTCATAGAGATGGCGGTGTAGATATTTCCATGTTTATGCAGATAGCGGTATAGATATTTCCCTGTTTATACAGATGGTGGTGTAGATATTTCCATGTTTATAGAGATGGCGGTCTAGATATTTCCATGTTTACAGAGATAGTGGTGTAGTTATTTCCAAGTTTATAGAGACAGCGTTGTAGTTATTTCCATGTTTACACAGATGGCGGTGTAGATATTTCCATGTTTACACAGATAGCGGTGTAGACATTTCCATGTTTACACAGATAGCGGTGTGGATATTTCTATGTTTATGCAGATAGCAGTGTAGAAATTCCATGTTTATAAAGATAGCGGTGCGGATATTTCCATGTTTATTCAGATAGCGGTGCGGATATTTCCATGTTTATACAGATAGTTGGGCAGATATTTCCATGTTTATACAGATAGCGGTGTAGATATTTCCATCTTAATACAGATGGCGGTGTAGATATGTCCATGTTCGTACAGATGGCGGTGTAGATATTTCCATGTTCATACAGATGGCGGTGTAGATATTTCGAAGTTAATAGAGATAGCGATGTAGTTATTTCCATATTTATAGAGAAATCTCTGTAGATATTTCCATGTATATTCAGATAGCTGTGTAGATATTTCCATGTTCATGCAGATTACGGTGTAGATATTTCCATGTTCATCCAGATGCCGGTGTACATATATCCATGTTCATACAGATGGCGGTGAAGATATTTCCATGTTCATACAGATGGCGGTGTAGATATTTCCATGTTCATACAAATGGCGGTGTAGATATTTCCATGTTCATAGAGATGGAGGTGTAGATATTTCCAGGTTCATACAAATGGCGGTGTAGATATTTCCATGTTCATAGAGATGGCGGTGTAGATATTTCCATGTTTATATAGATAGCAGTGTAGTTATTTCCATGTTTATAGAGATACCAGTGTGGATATTTCCATTGATATACAGATAGCTGTGTAGATATTTGCATGTTCATGCAGATAGCGGTGTAGATATTTCCATGTTCATACAGATAGCGGTCTAGATATTTTGATGTTCATACAGATAGCGGTGTAGATATTTCCATATTAATACAGATAGCGGTGTAGATATTTCCATGTTCATACAGATAGCGGTGTAGATAATTCCATGTTCATACAGTTAGCGGTGTAGATATTTCCATATTCATACAGATGGCGGTGTAGATATTTACATGTTGATACATATGCGGTGTAGATATTTCCATGTTCACACAGATAGCGGTGTAGATATTTCCATATTCATACAGATAGCGGTGTAGATATTTCCAAGTTCATACAGATAGCGGTCTAGGTATTTCCATGTTCATACCAATAGCGGTGTAGACATTTCCATGTTCATACATTTAGCGGTGTAGATATTTCCATGTTCATACCAATAGCGGTGTAGACATTTCCATGTTCATACATTTAGCGGTGTAGATATTTCCATGTTCATACAGATGGCGGTGTAGATATTTCCATGTTTGTACGGATGGCAGTGTAGATATTTCCATGTTCATACAGGTGGCGGTGTAGATATTTCCATGTTTATACAGATAGCAGTGTAGTTATTTCCATGTTAAGAGAGATAGCTATGTAGATATTTCCATTGATTTACAGATAGCTGTGTAGATATTTGCATGTTCATACAGATAGCTGTGTAGATATTTCCATGTTCGTACAGATAGCGGTGTAGATATTTCCATGTTCATACAGATAGCGGTCTAGATATTTCCATGTTCATACAGATAGCGGTGTAGATATTTCCATGTTCATACAGATAGCGGTGTAGGTATTTCCAAGTTCATACGGATAGCGGTGTAGATATTTCCATGTTCATAGAGATAGCGGTGTAGGTATTTCCATGTTCATACACTTAGCCGTGTAGATATTTCCATATTCATACAGATGGCGGTGTAGATATTTACATGTTCATACAGATGGCGGTGTAGATATTTCCATGTTCATACAGATAGCGGCGTAGATATTTCCATGTTCATACAGATAGCGGTGTAGATATTTACATGTTCATACAGATGGCGGTATAGATATTTCAATGTTCGTACAGATGGTGGTGTAGATATTTCCATGTTCATAGAGATGGCGGTGTAGATATTTCCATGTTTTTGCAGATAGCGGTATAGATATTTCCATGTTTATACAGATGGTGGTGTAGATATTTCCATGTTTATAGAGATGGCGGTCTAGATATTTCCATGTTTACAGAGATAGTCGTGTAGTTATTTCCAAGTTTATAGAGACAGCGTTGTAGATATTTCCATTTTTATACAGATAGCGGTGAAGATATTTCCATGTTTATACAGATAGCGGTGTAGATATTTCCATGTTCGTACAGATAGCGGTGTAGATATTTCCATGTTCATACAGATAGCTTTGTAGATATTTCCATGTTCATACAGATAACGGTGTAGATATTTCCATGTTCATACAGATAGCGGTGTAGATATTTCCAAGTTCATATAGTTAGCGGTGTAGATATTTCCATGTTCATACAGATGGCGGTGTAGATATTTACATGTTCGTACAGATGGCGGTATTGTTATTTCCATGTTCGTACAGATGGCGGTGTAGATATTTCCATGGTCATAGAGATGGCGGCGTAGATATTTCCATGTTTATGCAGATTGCGGTATAGATATATCCATGTTCATCCAGATGCCGGTGTACATATATCCATGTTCATACAGATGGTGGTGTAGATATTTCCATGTTTATAGGGATGGCGGCGTAGATATTTTCATGTTTACACAGATGGCGGTGTAGATATTTCCATATTTATACAGATAGCAGTGTAGTTATTTCCATGTTTATAGGAATAACAGTGTAGATATTTTCATTGATATACAGATAGCTGTGTAGATATTTCCATGTTCATACAGATAGCGGTCTAGATATTTCCATGTTCATTCAGATAGCGGTGTAGATATTTCCATGTTCATACAGATAGCGGTGAAGATATTTCCAGGTTCATACAGATGTCGGTGTAGATATTTCCATGTTCATACAAATGGCGGTGTAGATATTTCCATGTTCATAGAGATGGCGGTGTAGATATTTCCATGTTCATAGAAATGGTGGTGTAGATATTTCCATGTTCATAGAGATGGCGTTGTAGATATTTCCATGTTTATACAGATAGCAGTGTACTTATTTCCACGTTTATAGAGATAGCGGTGTAGATAATTTCAATTTTATACAGATAGCTGGGTAGATATTTGCATGTTCATACAGATAGCGGTGTAGATATTTCCATCTTCATACTGATAGGGGTGTAGATATTTCCATGTTCATACAGATAGCGGTGTAGATATTTCCATGTTCATACAGATAACGGTGTAGATATTTCCATGTTAATACCAATAGCAGTGTGGATATTTCCATGTTCATACAGATGGCGGTGTAGATATTTACATGTTCATACAGATGGCGGTGTAGATATTTCCATGTTCGTACGGATGGCATTGTAGATATTTCCATGTTCATACAGGTGGTGGTGTAGATATTTCCATGTTTATACAGATAGCAGTGTAGTTATTTCCATGTTTATAGAGATAGCAGTGTAGATATTTCCAATGATATACAGATAGCTGTGTAGATATTTGCATGTTCATACAGATAGCGGTGTAGATATTTCCATGTTCATACAGATAGCGGAGTAGATATTTCGATGTTCATACAGATAACGGTGTAGATATTTCCATGTTCATACAGATGGCGGTGTAGATATTTCCATGTTCATACAAATGGCTGTGTAGATATTTCCATCTTCATAGAGATGGCGGTGTAGATATTTCCATGTTTATAGAGATGGCGGTCTAGATATTTCCATGTTTATAGAGATAGTGGTGTGGTTATTTCCAAGTTTATAAAGACAGCATTGTAGATATTTCCATGTTTATACAGATAGCGGTGAAGATATTTCCATGTTTATACAGATAGCGGTGTAGATATTTAAATGTTTATACAGATAACAGTGTAGATATTTCCATGTTTGTAGAGATAGTGGTGCAGATAATTTCAATTTTATACAGATAGCAGTGTAGATATTTCCAAGTTCCTACAGATAGCGGTGTAGATATTCCCACGTTTATAGAGATGGCGGTGTAGATATTTCCATGTTCAGACAGATGGCGGTGTAGATATTTCCATGTTTACAGAGATGGCGGTGTAGATATTTTCATGTTTACACAGATGGCGGTGTAGATATTTCCATGTTTACACAGATGGTGGTGTAGACATTTCCATGTTTACACAGATAGCGGTGTGGTTATTTCCATGTTTATGCAGATAGCAGTGTAGATATTTCCATGTTTATACAGATAGCGGTGCGGATATTTCCATGTTTATACAGATAGCTGGGCAGACATTTCCATGTTTATACAGATAGCGGTGTAGATATTTCCATCTTAATACAGATGGCTTTGTAGATATGTCCATGTTTGTACAGATGGCGGTGTAGATATTTCCATGTTCATACAGATGGCGGTGTAGATATTTTGAAGTTTATAGAGATAGCGCTGTAGTTATTTCCATATTTATAGAGAAATCTCTGTAGATATTTCCATGTATATGCAGATAGCTGTGTAGATATTTCCATGTTCATGCAGATAGCGGTGTAGATATTTCCATGTTCATCCAGATGCCGGTGTAGATATATCCATGTTCATACAGATAGCCGTGTATATATTTCCATGTTCATACAGATAGCGGTGTAGATATTTCCATGTTCACACAGATAGCGGTGTAGATATTTCCATGTTCATACAGTTAGCGGTGTAGATATTTCCATGTTCACACAGATAACTGGGTAGATATTTCCATGTTCATACAGTTAGCGGTGTAGATATTTCCATGTTCATACAGATGGCGGTGTAGATATTTACATGTTCATACAGATGGCGGTGTAGATATTTCCATGTTCGTACGGATGACAGTGTAGATATTTCCATGTTCGTACAGGTGGCGGTGTAGATATTTCCATGTTTATACAGATAGCAGTGTAGTTATTTCTATGTTTATAGAGATAGCAATGTAGATATTTCCATTGATATACAGATAGCTGTGTAGATATTTGCATATTCATACAGATAGCGGTGTAGATTTTTCCATGTTGGTACAGATAGCGGTGTAGATATTTCCATGTTCATACAGATAGCGGTGTAGATATTTCCATGTTCATACAGATAGCCTTGTAGATATTTCCATGTTCATACAGTTAGCGGTGTAGATATTTCCATGTTCATACAGATGGCGGTGTAGATATTTACATGTTCATACAGATGGCGGTGTAGATATTTCCATGTTCGTACAGATGGCGGTGTAGATATTTCCATGTTCATAGAGGTGGCGGTGTAGATATTTCCATGTTTATGCAGATAGCGGTATAGATATTTCCATGTTTATACAGATGGTGGTGTAGATATTTCCATGTTTATGGGGATGGCTTTGTAGATATTTTCATGTTTACACGGATGGCGGTGTAGATATTTCCATGTTGACACAGATAGCGCTGTAGACATTTCCAGGTTTACACAGATAGCGGTGTGGATATTTCCATGTTTATGAAGATAGCAGTGTAGATATTTCCATGTTTATACAGATAGCGGTGCGGATATTTCCATGTTTATACAGATAGCAGTTTTGTTATTTCCATGTTTATAGAGATAGCAGTGAAGATATTTCCATTGATATACAGATAGCTCTGTAGATATTTGCATGTTCATACAGATAGCGTTTTAGATATTTCCTTGTTCATACACATAGCGGTGTAGATATTTCCAATGTCATACAGATAGCGGTGTAGATATTTCCATGTTCATACAGATAGCGGTGTAGATATTTCCATGTTCATACAGTTAGCGGTGTAGATATTTCCATGTTTATACAGATAGCGGTGAAGATATTTCCATGTTTATACACATAGCGGTGTAGATATTTCCATGTTTATACAGATAGCAGTGTAGATATTTCCATGTTTATAGAGATAGTGGTGTAGATAATTTCAATTTTATACCGATAGCAGTGTAGATATTTCCAAGTTCATACAGATTGCGGTGTAGATATTTCCATGTTTATACAGATAGCGGTGCGGATATTTCCATGTTTATACAGATAGTTGGGCAGATATTTCCATGTTTATACAGATAGCGGTGTAGATATTTCCATCTTAATACAGACGGCGGTGTAGATATGTCCATGTTCGTACAGATGACGGTGTAGATATTTCCATGTTCATACATACGGCGGTGTAGATATTTCAAAGTTTATAGAGACAGCGCTGTACTTATTTCCATATTTATAGAGAAATCTGTGTAGATATTTCCATGCATATGCAGAGAGGTGTGTAGAAATTTCCATGTTTATACAGATAGCAGTGTAGTTATTTCCATGTTTATAGAGATAGCGGTGTAGATAATTTCAATTTTATACAGATAGCTGGGTAGATATTTGCATGTTCATACAGATAGCGGTGTTGATATTTCCATGTTCATCCAGATGCCGGTGTACATTTATCCATGTTCATAAAGATGGCGGTGTAGATATTTCCATGTTTATAGGGATGGCGGTGTAGTTATTTCCATGTTTATAGGGATAACAGGGTATATATTTTCATTGATATACAGATAGCTGTGTAGATATTTCCATGTTCATACAGATAGCGGTCTAGATATTTCCATGTTCATACAGATAGCGGTGTAGATGTTTCCATGTTCATTCAGATAGCGGTGTAGATATTTCCAAGTTCATACAGATAATGGTGTAGATTTTTCCATGTTCATACAGATAGCGGTGTAGGTATTTCCATGTTCATACATTTAGCGGTGTAGATATTTCCATGTTCATACAGAGGGCGGTGTAGATATTTACATGTTCATACAGATGGCGATGTAGATATTTCCATGTTCATACAGATAGCGGTGTAGATATTTCCATGTTCATACAGATAGCGGTGTAGATATTTCCATGTTCATAGCAATAGCGGTGTAGATATTTCCACGTTCATACAGTTAGCGGTGTACATATTTCCATGTTCATACAGATGGCGGTGTAGATATTTACATGTTCATACAGATGGCGGTATAGATATTTCCATGTTCGTATAGATGGCGGTGTAGATATTTCCATGTTCATACAGATGGCGGTGTAGATATTTCCATGTTTATGCAGATAGCGGTATAGATATTTCTATGTTTATACAGATGGTGGTGTAGATATTTCCATGTTTATAGAGATGGCGGTCTAGATATTTCCATGATTACAAAGATAGCGGTATAGTTATTTCCAAGTTTATAGAGACAGCGTTGTAGATACTTCCATGTTTATACAGATAGCAGTGAAGATATTTCCATCTTTATACAGATAGCGGTGTAGATATTTCCATGTTTATACTGATAGCAGTGTAGATATTTCCATGTTTATAGAGATAGTGGTGTAGATAATTTCAATTTCATACAGAGAGCACGGTAGATATTTCCAAGTTCATACAGATAGCGGTGTAGATATTTCCACGTTTATTGAGATGGCGGTGTAGATATTTCCATGTTCATACAGAGGACAGTGTTGATATTTCCATGTTTATAGGGATGGCGGTGTAGATATTTTCATGTTAACACAGATGGCGGTATAGATATTTCCATGTTTACACAGATAGCGGTGTAGACATTTCCATGTTTACACAGATAGCGGTGTGGATATTTCTATGTTTATGCAGATAGCAGTGTAGAAATTTCCATGTTTATACAGATAGCGGTGCGGATATTTCCATGTTTATTCAGATAGCGGTGCGGATATTTCCATGTTTATACAGATAGTTGGGCAGATATTTCCATGTTTATACAGATAGCGGTGTAGATATTTCCATCTTAATACAGATGGCGGTGTAGATATGTCCATGTTCCTACAGATGGCGGTGTAGATATTTCCATGTTCATACAGATGGCGGTGTAGATATTTCGAAGTTTATAGAGATAGCGATGTAGTTATTTCCATATTTATAGGGAAATCTGTGTAGATATTTCCATGTATATTCAGATAGCTGTGTAGATGTTTCCATGTTCATGCAGATTACGGTGTAGATATTTCCATGTTCATCCAGATGCCGGTGTACATATATCCATGTTCATACAGATGGCGGTGAAGATATTTCCATGTTCATACAGATGGCGGTGTAGATATTTCCATGTTCATACAAATGGCGTTTTAGATATTTCCATGTTCATAGAGATGGCGGTGTAGATATTTCCAGGTTCATACAAATGGCAGTGTAGATATTTCCATGCTCATAGAGATGGCGGTGTAGATATTTCCATGTTTATACTGATAGCAGTGTAGTTATTTCCATGTTTATAGAGATACCAGGGTGGATATTTCCATTAATATACAGATAGCTGTGTAGATATTTGCATGTTGATACAGATAGCGGTGTAGATATTTCCATGTTCATACAGATAGCGGTGTAGATATTTCCATGTTAATACAGATAGCGGTGTAGATATTTCCATGTTCATACAGATAGCGGTGTAGATATTTCCATGTTCATACAGTTAGCGGTGTAGATATTTCCATGTTCATACAGATGGCTGTGTAGATATTTACATGATGATACATATGGCGGTGTAGATATTTCCATGTTCATACAGATAGCGGTGTAGATATTTCCATGTTCATACAGATTGCGGTGTAGATATTTCCATGTTCATACAGATAGCGGTGTAGATATTTCCATGTACATACCAATAGCGGTGTAGACATTTCCATGTTCATACATTTAGCGGTGTAGATATTTCCATGTTCATACCAATAGCGGTGTAGACATTTCCATGTTCATACATTTAGCGGTGTAGATATTTCCATGTTCCTACAGATGGCGGTGTAGATATTTCCATGTTTGTACGGATGGCAGTGTAGATATTTCCATGTTCATACAGGTGGCGGTGTAGATATTTCCATGTTTATACAGATAGCAGTGTAGTTATTTCCATGTTAATAGAGATATCTGTGTAGATATTTCCATTGATATACAGATAGCTGTGTAGATATTTGCATGTTCATACAGATAGTGGTGTAGATATTTCCATGTTCGTACAGATAGCGGTGTAAATATTTCCATGTTCATACAGATAGCGGTCTAGATATTTCCATATTCATACAGATAGCGGTGTAGATATTTCCATGTTCATACAGGTAGCGGTGTAGATATTTCCAAGTTCATTCAGATAGCGGTGTAGATATTTCCATGTTCATACAGATAGCGGTGTAGGTATTTCCATGTTCATACAGTTAGCCGTGTAGATATTTCCATATTCATACAGATGGCGGTGTAGATATTTACATGTTCATACAGATTGCGGTGTAGATATTTCCATGTTCATACAGATAGCGGTGTAGATATTTCCATGTTCATACAGATAGCGGTGTAGATATTTGCATGTTCATACAGATGGAGGTATAGATATTTCAATGTTCGTACAGATGGCGGTGTAGATATTTCCATGTTCATAGAGATGGCGGTGTAGATATTTCCATGTTTATGCAGATAGCGGTATAGATATTTCCATGTTTATACAGATGGTGGTGTAGATATTTCCATGTTTATAGAGATGGCGGTCTAGATATTTCCATGTTTACAGAGATAGTCGTGTAGTTATTTCCAAGTTTATAGAGACAGCGTTGTAGATATTTCCATGTTTATACAGATAGCGGTGAAGATATTTCCATGTTTATACAGATAGCGGTGTAGATATTTCCATGTTCGTACTGATAGCGGTGTAGATATTTCCATGTTCATACAGATAGCTTTGTAGATATTTCCATGTTCATACAGATAACGGTGTAGATATTTCCATGTTCATACAGATAGCGGTGTAGATATTTCCAAGTTCATACAGTTAGCGGTGTAGATATTTCCATGTTCATACAGATGGCGGTGTAGATATTTACATGTTCGTACAGATGGCGGTATTGATATTTCCATGTTCGTACAGATGGCGGTGTTGATATTTCCATGCTCATAGACATGGCGGCGTAGATATTTCCATGTTTATGCGGATAGCGGTATAGATATATCCATGTTCATCCAGATGCCGGTGTACATATATCCATGTTCATACAGATGGCGGTGTAGATATTTCCATGTTTATAGGGATGGCGGCGTAGATATTTTCATGTTTACTCAGATGGCGGTGTAGATATTTCCATATTTATACAGATAGCAGTGTAGATATTTCCATGTTTATAGGGATAGCAGTGTAGATAATTTCATTGATATACAGATAGCTGTGTAGATATTTCCATGTTCATACAGATAGCGGTCTAGATATTTAAATATTCATACAGATAGCGGTGTAGATATTTCCATGTTCATACAGATAGCGGTGTAGATATTTCCAAGTTCATACAGATAATGGTGTAGATATTTCCATGTTCATACAGATAGCGGTGTAGGTATTTCCATGTTCATACAGTTAGCAGTGTAGATATTCACATGTTCATACAGATGGCGGTGTAGATATTTACATTTTCATACAGATGGCGATGTAGATATTTCCATGTTCATACAGATAGCGGTGTAGATATTTCCATGTTCATACAGATAGCGGTGTAGATATTTCCATGTTCATACCAATAGCGGTGTAAATATTTCCATGTTCATACAGTTAGCGGTGTAGATTTTCATGTTCATACAGATGGCGGTGTAGATATTTACATGTTCATACAGATGGCGGTGTATATGTTTCCGTGTTCGTACGGATGGCAGTGTAGATATTTCCATGTTCATACAGGTGGCGGTGTAGATATTTCCATGTTTATACAGATAGCAGTGTAGTAATTTCCATGTTTATAGAGACAGCTGTGTAGATATCTCCATTGATATACAGATAGCTGTGTAGATATTTGCATGTTCATACAGATAGCGGTGTAGATATTTCCAAGTTCGTACAGATAGCGGTGTAGATATTTCCATGTTCATACAGATAGCGGTGTAGATATTTCCATGTTCATACAGATAACGATGTAGATATTTCGAAGTTTATAGAGACAGCGCTGTAGTTATTTCCATATTTATAGAGAAATCTGTGTAGATATTTCCATGCATATGCAGACAGCTGTGTAGATATTTCCATGTTCATGCAGAGAGCGGTGTAGATAGTTCCATGTTCATCCAGATGCCGGTGTAGATATATCCATGTTCATACAGATGGCGGTGAAGATATTTCCATGTTCATACAGATGGCGGTGTAGATATTTCCATGTTCATACAGATGGCGGTGTAGATATTTACATGTTCATACAGATGGCGGTGTAGATATTTCCATGTTCGTACAGATGGCGGTGTAGATATTTCCATGTTCATAGAGATGGCGGTGTAGATATTTCCATGTTTATGCAGATAGCGGTATAGATATTTCCATGTTTATACAGATGGTGGTGTAGATATTTCCATGTTTATTGAGATGGCGGTCTAGATATTTCCATGTTTATAGAGATGGTGGTGTAGTTATTTCCAAGTTTATAGAGACAGCGTTGTAGATATTTCCATGTTTATACAGATAGCGGTGAAGATATTTCCATGTTTATACAGATAGCGGTGTAGATATTTCCATGTTTATAGAGATAGTGGTGTAGATAATATCAATTTTATACAGATAGCAGTGTAGATATTTCCAAGTTGATACAGACAGCGGTGTAGATATTTCCACGTTTATAGAGATGGCGGTGTAGATATTTCCATGTTCATACAGATGGCAGTGTAGATATTTCCATGTTTACAGAGATGGCGGTGTAGATATTTTCATGTTTACACAGATGGCGGTGTAGATATTTCCATGTTTACACAGATAGCGGTGTAGACATTTCCATGTTTACACAGATAGCGGTGTGGATATTTCCATGTTTATGCAGAGAGCGGTGTAGATATTTCCATGTTTATACAGAAAGCGGTGCGGATATTTCCATGTTTATACAGAGAGTTGGGCAGATATTTCCATGTTTATACAGATATCGGTGTAGATATTTCCATCTTAATACAGAAGGCGGTGTAGATATGTCCATGTATGTACAGATGGCAGTGTAGATATTTCCATGTTCATACAGATGGCGGTGTAGATACTTCGAAGTTTATAGAGATAGCACTGTAGTTATTTCTGTATTTATTGAGAAATCTGTGTAGATATTTCCATGTATATTCAGATAGCTGTGTAGATATTTCCATGTTCATGCAGAGAGCGGTGTAGATATTTCCATGGCCATCCAGATGCTGGTGTACATATATCCATGTTCATACAGATGGCGGTGAAGATATTTCCATGTTCATACAGATGTCGGTGTAGATATTTAAATGTTCATAGAAATGGCGGTGTAGATATTTCCATGTTCATAGAGATGGCGGTGTAGATATTTCCATGTTTATACAGATATCAGTGTATTTATTTCCATGTTTATAGAGATAGCAGTGTAGATATTTCCATTGATATACAGATAGCTGTGTAGATATTTGCTTGTTCATACTGATAGCGGTGTAGATATTTCCATGTTCATACAGATAGCGGTGTAGATATTTCTATGTTCATACAGTTAGCGGTGTTGATATTTCCATGTTCATACAGATAGCGGAGTAGAGATTTCCATTTTCATACAGATAGCGGTGTAGATATTTCCATGTTCATACAGTTAGCGGTGTAGATATTTCCATGTTCATACAGATGGCAGTGCAGATATTTACATGATCATAGAGATGGCAGTGTAGATATTTCCATGTTCGTACGGATGGCAGTGTACATATTTTCATGTTCATACAGGTGGCGGTGTAGAGATTTCCATGTTTATACAGAAAGCAGTGTAGTTATTTCCATGTTTATAGAGATAGCAGTGTAGATATTTAAACTGATATACAGATAGCTGTGTAGATATTTGCATGTTCATAAAGATAACGGTGTAGATATTTCCATGTTCGTACAGATAGCGGTGTAGATATTTCCAAGTTCGTACAGATAGCGGTGTAGATATTTCCATGTTCATACAGATAACGGGGTACATATTTCCATGTTCATACTGATAGCGGTGTAGATAATTCCATGTTCATACAGTTAGCGGTGTAGATATTTCCATGTTCATACAGATGGCAGTGTAGATATTTACATGTTCATACAGATGGCGGTGTAGATATTTCCATGTTCGTACAGATGGCGGTGTAGATATTTCCATGTTCATAAAGATGGCGGTATAGATATTTCCATGTTTATGCAGATAGCGGTATAGATATTTCCATGTTTATACAGATGGTGCTGTAGGTATTTCCATGTTTATAGAGATGGCGGTCTGGATATTTCCATGTTTATAGAGATAGTGGTGTAGTTATTTCCAAGTTTATAGAGACAGCGTTGTAGATATTTCCATGTTTATACGGATAGCGGTGAAGATATTTCCATGTTTATACAGATAGCGGTGTAGATATTTCCATGTTTATACAGATAACCGTGTAGATATTTCAATGTTTATAGAGATAGTGGTGTAGATAATTTCAATTTTATACAAAGAGCAGTGTAGATATTTCCAAGTTCATACCGATAGCGGTGTAGATATTTCCACGTTTATAGAGATGGCGGTGTAGATATTTCCATGTTCATACAGATGGCGGTGTAGATATTTCCATGTTTATAGGGATGGCGGCATAGATATTTTCATGTTTACACAGATAGCGGTGTAGACATTTCCATGTTTACACAGATAGCGGTGTGGATATTTCCATGTTTATGCAGATAGCAGTGAAGATATTTCCATGTTTATACAGATAGCGGTGCAGATATTTCCATGTTTATACAGATAGTTGGGCAGATATTTCCATGTTTATACAGATAGTGGTGTAGATATTTCCATCCTAATGCAGATGGCGGTGTAGATATGTCCATGTTTGTACAGATGGCGGTGTAGATATTTCCATGTTCATACAGATGGTGGTGTAGATATTTCGAAGTTTATAGAGATAGCGCTGTAGTTATTTCCATATTTATAGAGAAATCTCTGTAGATATTTCCATGTATATTCAGATTGCTGTGTAGATATTTCCATGTTCATGCAGATAGCGGTGTAGATATTTCCATGTTCATCCAGATGCCGGTGTACATATATCCATGTTCATACAGATGGCAGTGTAGATATTTCCATGTTTATAGGGATGGCGGCGTAGATATTTTCATGTTTACACAGATGGCGGTGTAGATATTTCCATATTTATACAGTTAGCATTGTAGTTATTTCCATGTGTATAGGGATAGCAGTGTAGGTATTTTCATTGATATACAGATAGCTGTGTAGTTATTTACATGTTCATACAGATAGCGGTCTAGATATTTCCAAGTTCGTACAGATAGCGGTGTAGATATTTCCATGTTCATACAGATAGTGGTGTAGGTATTTCCATGTTCATACAGTTAGCGGTGTAGATATTTCCATGTTCATACAGATAGTGGTGTAGGTATTTCCATGTTCATACAGTTAGCGGTGTAGATATTTCCATGTTCATACAGATGGCGGTGTAGATATTTACATGTTCATACAGATGGCGGTGTAGATATTTCCATGTTCATACAGATGGCGGTGTAGATATTTCCATGTTCATACAGATAGCGGTGTAGATATTTCCATGTTCATGCTGATAGCGGTGTACATATTTCCATGTTCATACCGATAGCGGTGTAGATATTTCCATGTTCATACAGTTAGCGGTGTAGATATTTACATGTTCATACAGATGGCGGTGTAGATATTTACATGATCATACAGATGGCGGTGTAGATATTTCCTTGTTCGTACGGATGGCAGTGTAGATATTTCCATGTTCATACAGGTGGCGGTGTAGATATTTCCATGTTTATGCAGATAGCGGTGTAGTTATTTCCATGTTTATAGAGACAGCTGTGTAGATATTTCCATTGATATACAGATAGCTGTGTAGATATTTGCATGTTCATATAGATAGCGGTGTAGATATTTTCATGTTCATACAGATGGTGGTGTAGATATTTCCATGTTCATACAAATGGCGTTTTAGATATTTCCATGTTCATAGAGATGGCGGTGTAGATATTTCCAGGTTCATACAAATGGCAGTGTAGATATTTCCATGCTCATAGAGATGGTGTAGATATTTCCATGTTTATACAGATAGCAGTGTAGTTATTTCCATGTTTATAGAGATACCAGTGTGGATATTTCCATTAATATACAGATAGCTGTGTAGATATTTGCATGTTGATACAGATAGCAGTGTAGATATTTCCATGTTCATACAGATAGCGGTGTAGTTATTTCCATGTTCATACAGATAGCGGTGTAGATATTTCCATGTTAATACAGATAGCGGTGTAGATATTTCCATGTTCATACAGATAGCGGTGTAGATATTTCCATGTTCATACAGTTAGCGGTGTAGATATTTCCATGTTCATACAGATGGCTGTGTAGATATTTACATGTTGATACATATGGCGGTGTAGATATTTCCATGTTCATACAGATAGCGGTGTAGATATTTCCATGTTCATACAGATTGCGGTGTAGATATTTCCATGTTCATACAGATAGCGGTGTAGATATTTCCATGTTCATACAGATAGCGGTGTAGATATTTCCATGTACATACCAATAGCGGTGTAGACATTTCCATGTTCATACATTTAGCGGTGTAGATATTTCAATGTTCATACCAATAGCGGTGTAGACATTTCCATGTTCATACATTTAGCGGTGTAGATATTTCCATGTTCCTACAGATGGCGGTGTAGATATTTCCATGTTTGTACGGATGGCAGTGTAGATATTTCCATGTTCACACAGGTGGCGGTGTAGATATTTCCATGTTTATACAGATAGCAGTGTAGTTATTTCCATGTTAATAGAGATAGCTGTGTAGATATTTCCATTGATATACAGATAGCTGTGTAGATATTTGCAGGTTCATACAGATAGCGGTGTAGATATTTCCATGTTCGTACAGATAGCGGTGTAGATATTTCCATGTTCATACAGATAGCGGTCTAGATATTTCCATATTCATACAGATAGCGGTGTAGATATTTCCATGTTCATACAGATAGCGGTGTAGATATTTCCAAGTTCATTCAGATAGCGGTGTAGATATTTCCATGTTCATACAGAAAGCGGTGTAGGTATTTCCATGTTCATACAGTTACCCGTGTAGATATTTCCATATTCATACAGATGGCGGTGTAGATATTTACATGTTCATACAGATGGCGGTGTAGATATTTCCATGTTCATACAGATAGCGGTGTAGATATTTCCATGTTCATACAGATAGCGGTGTAGATATTTGCATGTTCATACAGATGGAGGTATAGATATTTCAATGTTCGTACAGATGGCGGTGTAGATATTTCCATGTTCATAGAGATGGCGGTGTAGATATTTCCATGTTTATGCAGATTGCGGTATAGATATTTCCATGTTTATACAGATGGTGGTGTAGATATTTCCATGTTTATAGAGATGGCGGTCTAGACATTTCCATGTTTATAGAGATAGTCGTGTAGTTATTTCCAAGTTTATAGAGACAGCGTTGTAGATATTTCCATGTTTATACAGATAGCGGTGAAGATATTTCCATGTTTATACAGATAGCGGTGTAGATATTTCCATGTTCGTACAGATAGCGGTGTAGATATTTCCATGTTCATACAGATAGCTTTGTAGATATTTCCATGTTCATACAGATAACGGTGTAGATATTTCCATGTTCATACAGATAGCGGTGTAGATATTTCCAAGTTCATACAGTTAGCGGTGTAGATATTTCCATGTTCATACAGATGGCGGTGTAGATATTTACATGTTCGTACAGATGGCGGTATTGATATTTCCATGTTCATACAGATGGCGGTGTAGATATTTCCAAGATCATACAGATAATGGTGTAGATATTTCCATGTTCATACAGATGGTGGTGTAGATATTTCAAAGTTTATAGAGATAGCGCTGTAATTATTTCCATATTTATAGAGAAATCTGTGTAGTTCTTTCCATGTATATTCAGATAGCTGTGTAGATATTTCCATGTTCATGCAGATAGCGGTGTAGTTATTTCCATCTTCATCCAGATGCCGGTGTACATATATCCATGTTCATACGGATGGCGGTGAAGATATTTCCATGGTCATACAGATGGCGGTGTAGATATTTCCATGTTCATAGAAATGGCGGTGTAGATATTTCCATGTTCATAGAGATGGCGGTGTAGATATTTCCATGTTCATACATATGGCGGTGTAGATATTTCCATGTTCATAGAGTTGGCGGTGTAGATGTTTCCATGTTTATACAGATAGCACTGTAGTTATTTCCATGTTTATAGAGATAGCAGTGTAGATATTTCCATTCATATACAGATAGCTATGTAGATATTTGCATGTTCATACAGTTAGCGGTGTAGATATTTCCATGTTCATACAGATAGCGTTGTAGATTTTTCCATGTTCACACAGATAGCGGTGTAGATATTTACATGTTCATACAGATAGCGGTGTAGATATTTCCATTTTCATACAGATAGCGGTGTAGATATTTCCATGTTCATACAGTTAGCGGTGTAGATATTTCCATGTTCACACAGATGGCGGTGTAGATATTTACATGTTCATACAGATGGCGGTGTTATTTCCATGTTCGTACGGATGGCAGTGTCGACATTTCCATGATCATACAGGTGGCGGTGTACATATTTCCATGTTTATACAGATAGCAGTTTAGTTATTTCCATGTTTATAGAGATAGCAGTGTAGATATTTCCATTGATATACAGATTGCTGTGTAGATATTTGCATGTTCAGACAGATAGCGGTGTAGATATTTCCATGTTCGTACAGATAGCGGTGTAGATATTTCCATGTTCATACAGATAGCGGTGTAGATATTTCCATGTTCATACAGATAACGGTGTAGATATTTCCATGTTCATACAGATAGCAGTGAAGATATTTCCATGTTCACACAGTTAGCGGTGTAGTTATTTACATGTTCATACAGATGGCGGTGTAGATATTTACATGTTCATACAGATGGCGATGTAGATATTTCCATGTTCGTACAGATGGCGGTGTGGATATTTCCATGTTCATAGAGATGGCGGTGTAGATTTTTCCATGTTTATGCAGATAGCGGTATAGTTATTTCCATGTTTATACAGATGGTGGTGTAGATATTTCAATGTTTATACAGATGGCGGTCTAGATATTTCCATGTTTATACAGATAGCGGTGAAGATATTTCCATGTTCACACCAATGGCAGTGTAGATATTTCCATGTCCATGCAGTTAGCGTTGTAGATATTTCCATGTTCATACAGATGGCGGTGTAGATATTTCCATGTTCGTACGGATGGCAGTGTTGATATTTCCATGTTCATACAGGTGGCGGTGTAGGTATTTCCATGTTTATACAGATAGCAGTGTAGTTATTTCCATGTTTATAGAGATAGCAGTGTAGATATTTCCATTGATATACAGATAGCTGCGTAGATATTTGCATGTTCATACAGATAGCGGTGTAGATATTTCCATGTTCGTACAGATAGCGGTGTAGATATTTCCATGTTGATACTGATAGCGGTGTAGATATTTCCATGTTCATACAGATAACGGTGTAGATATTTCCATGTTCATACAGATAGTGGTGTAGATAATTCCATTATCATACAGTTAGCGGTGTAGATATTTCCATGTTCATACAGATGGCGGTGTAGATATTTACATGTTCATACAGATGGCAGTGTAGATATTTCCATGTTCATGGAGATGGCGGTGTAGATATTTCGATGTTTATGCAGATAGCGGTATAGTTATTTCCATGTTTATACAGATGGTGGTGTAGATATTTCAATGTTTATAGAGATGGCGGTCTAGATATTTCCATGTTTATACAGATAGCGGTGAAGATATTTCCATGTTTATACAGATAGCGGTGTAGATATTTCCATGTTTATACAGATAGTAGTGTAGATATTTCCATGTTTATAGAGATAGTGGTGTAGATAATTTCAATTTTATACCGAGAGCAGTGTAGATATTTCCAAGTTCATACAGATAGCGATGTAGATATTTCCACGTTTATAGAGATAGCGGTGTAGATATTTCCATGTTCATACTGATGGCGGTGTAGATATTTCCATGTTCATACAAATGGCGGTGTAGATATTTCCATGTTCATAGAGATGGAGGTGTAGATATTTCTATGTTCATACAAGTGGCGGTATAGTGATTTCCATGTTCATAGAGATGGTAGTGTAGATATTTCCATGTTTATACAGATAGAAGTGTAGTTATTTCCATGTTTATAGAGATAGCAGTGTAGATATTTCCATTGATATACAGATAGCTGTGTAGATATATGCATGTTCATACAGATAGCGGTGTAGATATTTCCATGTTCATACAGATAGCGGTGTAGATATTTCCATGTTCATACCAATAGCGGTGTAGATATTTCCACGTTCATACAGTTAGCGGTGTACATATTTCCATGTTCATACAGATGGCGGTGTAGATATTTACATGTTCATACAGATGGCGGTATAGATATTTCCATGTTCATACAGATGGCGGTGTAGATATTTCCATGTTCATACAGATGGCGGTGTAGATATTTCCATGTTTATGCGGATAGCAGTATAGATATTTCTATGTTTATACAGATGGTGGTGTAGATATTTCCATGTTTATAGAGATCTCGGTCTAGGTATTTCCATGATTACAGAGATAGCGGTGTAGTTATTTCCAAGTTTATAGAGACAGCGTTGTAGATACTTCCATGTTTTTACAGATAGCGGTGAATATATTTCCATCTTTATACAGATAGCGGTGTAGATATTTCCATGTTTATACTGATAGCAGTGTAGATATTTCCATGTTTATAGAGATAGTGGTGTAGATAATTTCAATTTCATACAGAGAGCACGGTAGATATTTCCAAGTTCATACAGATAGCGGTGTAGATATTTCCAGGTTTATAGAGATGGCGGTGTAGATATTTCCATGTTCATACAGAGGACAGTGTAGATATTTCCATGTTTATAGGGATGGCGGTGTGGATGTTTTCATGTTTACACAGATGGCGGTGTAGATATTTCCATGTTTACACAAATAGCGGTGTAGACATTTCCATGTTTACACAGATAGCGGTGTGGATATTTCTATGTTTATGCAGATAGCAGTGTAGAAAGTTCCATGTATATACAGATAGCGGTGCGGATATTTCCATGCTTATTCAGATAGCGGTGCGGATATTTCCATGTTTATACAGATAGTTGGGCAGATATTTCCATGTTTATACAGATAGCGGTGTAGATATTTCCATCTCAATACAGATGGCGGTGTAGATATATCCATGTTCGTACAGATGGCGGTGTAGATATTTCCATGTTCATACAGATGGCGGTGTAGATATTTCGTAGTTTATAGAGATAGCGATGTAGTTATTTCCATATTAATAGAGAAATCTGTGTAGATATTTCCATGTATATTGAGATAGCTGTGTAGATATTTCCATGTTCATGCAGATTACGGTGTAGATATTTCCATGTTCATACAGATGGTGGTGTAGATATTTCCATGTTCATACAAATGGCGTTTTAGATATTTCCATGTTCATAGAGATGGCGGTGTAGATATTTCCAGGTTCATACAAATGGCAGTGTAGATATTTCCATGCTCATAGAGATGGTGTAGATATTTCCATGTTTATACAGATAGCAGTGTAGTTATTTCCATGTTTATAGAGATACCAGTGTGGATATTTCCATTAATATACAGATAGCTGTGTAGATATTTGCATGTTGATACAGATAGCAGTGTAGATATTTCCATGTTCATACAGATAGCGGTGTAGTTATTTCCATGTTCATACAGATAGCGGTGTAGATATTTCCATGTTAATACAGATAGCGGTGTAGATATTTCCATGTTCATACAGATAGCGGTGTAGATATTTCCATGTTCATACAGTTAGCGGTGTAGATATTTCCATGTTCATACAGATGGCTGTGTAGATATTTACATGTTGATACATATGGCGGTGTAGATATTTCCATGTTCATACAGATAGCGGTGTAGATATTTCCATGTTCATACAGATTGCGGTGTAGATATTTCCATGTTCATACAGATAGCGGTGTAGATATTTCCATGTTCATACAGATAGCGGTGTAGATATTTCCATGTACATACCAATAGCGGTGTAGACATTTCCATGTTCATACATTTAGCGGTGTAGATATTTCAATGTTCATACCAATAGCGGTGTAGACATTTCCATGTTCATACATTTAGCGGTGTAGATATTTCCATGTTCCTACAGATGGCGGTGTAGATATTTCCATGTTTGTACGGATGGCAGTGTAGATATTTCCATGTTCACACAGGTGGCGGTGTAGATATTTCCATGTTTATACAGATAGCAGTGTAGTTATTTCCATGTTAATAGAGATAGCTGTGTAGATATTTCCATTGATATACAGATAGCTGTGTAGATATTTGCAGGTTCATACAGATAGCGGTGTAGATATTTCCATGTTTGTACAGATAGCGGTGTAGATATTTCCATGTTCATACAGATAGCGGTCTAGATATTTCCATATTCATACAGATAGCGGTGTAGATATTTCCATGTTCATACAGATAGCGGTGTAGATATTTCCAAGTTCATTCAGATAGCGGTGTAGATATTTCCATGTTCATACAGAAAGCGGTGTAGGTATTTCCATGTTCATACAGTTACCCGTGTAGATATTTCCATATTCATACAGATGGCGGTGTAGATATTTACATGTTCATACAGATGGCGGTGTAGATATTTCCATGTTCATACAGATAGCGGTGTAGATATTTCCATGTTCATACAGATAGCGGTGTAGATATTTGCATGTTCATACAGATGGAGGTATAGATAATTCAATGTTCGTACAGATGGCGGTGTAGATATTTCCATGTTCATAGAGATGGCGGTGTAGATATTTCCATGTTTATGCAGATTGCGGTATAGATATTTCCATGTTTATACAGATGGTGGTGTAGATATTTCCATGTTTATAGAGATGGCGGTCTAGACATTTCCATGTTTACAGAGATAGTCGTGTAGTTATTTCCAAGTTTATAGAGACAGCGTTGTAGATATTTCCATGTTTATACAGATAGCGGTGAAGATATTTCCATGTTTATACAGATAGCGGTGTAGATATTTCCATGTTCGTACAGATAGCGGTGTAGATATTTCCATGTTCATACAGATAGCTTTGTAGATATTTCCATGTTCATACAGATAACGGTGTAGATATTTCCATGTTCATACAGATAGCGGTGTAGATATTTCCAAGTTCATACAGTTAGCGGTGTAGATATTTCCATGTTCATACAGATGGCGGTGTAGATATTTACATGTTCGTACAGATGGCGGTATTGATATTTCCATGTTCATACAGATGGCGGTGTAGATATTTCCAAGATCATACAGATAATGGTGTAGATATTTCCATGTTCATACAGATGGTGGTGTAGATATTTCAAAGTTTATAGAGATAGCGCTGTAACTATTTCCATATTTATAGAGAAATCTGTGTAGTTCTTTCCATGTATATTCAGATAGCTGTGTAGATATTTCCATGTTCATGCAGATAGCGGTGTAGTTATTTCCATCTTCATCCAGATGCCGGTGTACATATATCCATGTTCATACGGATGGCGGTGAAGATATTTCCATGGTCATACAGATGGCGGTGTAGATATTTCCATGTTCATAGAAATGGCGGTGTAGATATTTCCATGTTCATAGAGATGGCGGTGTAGATATTTCCATGTTCATACACATGGCGGTGTAGATATTTCCATGTTCATAGAGTTGGCGGTGTAGATGTTTCCATGTTTATACAGATAGCACTGTAGTTATTTCCATGTTTATAGAGATAGCAGTGTAGATATTTCCATTCATATACAGATAGCTATGTAGATATTTGCATGTTCATACAGTTAGCGGTGTAGATATTTCCATGTTCATACAGATAGCGTTGTAGATTTTTCCATGTTCACACAGATAGCGGTGTAGATATTTACATGTTCATACAGATAGCGGTGTAGATATTTCCATTTTCATACAGATAGCGGTGTAGATATTTCCATGTTCATACAGTTAGCGGTGTAGATATTTCCATGTTCACACAGATGGCGGTGTAGATATTTACATGTTCATACAGATGGCGGTGTTATTTCCATGTTCGTACGGATGGCAGTGTCGACATTTCCATGATCATACAGGTGGCGGTGTACATATTTCCATGTTTATACAGATAGCAGTTTAGTTATTTCCATGTTTATAGAGATAGCAGTGTAGATATTTCCATTGATATACAGATTGCTGTGTAGATATTTGCATGTTCAGACAGATAGCGGTGTAGATATTTCCATGTTCGTACAGATAGCGGTGTAGATATTTCCATGTTCATACAGATAGCGGTGTAGATATTTCCATGTTCATACAGATAACGGTGTAGATATTTCCATGTTCATACAGATAGCAGTGAAGATATTTCCATGTTCACACAGTTAGCGGTGTAGTTATTTACATGTTCATACAGATGGCGGTGTAGATATTTACATGTTCATACAGATGGCGATGTAGATATTTCCATGTTCGTACAGATGGCGGTGTGGATATTTCCATGTTCATAGAGATGGCGGTGTAGATTTTTCCATGTTTATGCAGATAGCGGTATAGTTATTTCCATGTTTATACAGATGGTGGTGTAGATATTTCAATGTTTATACAGATGGCGGTCTAGATATTTCCATGTTTATACAGATAGCGGTGAAGATATTTCCATGTTCACACCAATGGCAGTGTAGATATTTCCATGTCCATGCAGTTAGCGTTGTAGATATTTCCATGTTCATACAGATGGCGGTGTAGATATTTCCATGTTCGTACGGATGGCAGTGTTGATATTTCCATGTTCATACAGGTGGCGGTGTAGGTATTTCCATGTTTATACAGATAGCAGTGTAGTTATTTCCATGTTTATAGAGATAGCAGTGTAGATATTTCCGTTGATATACAGATAGCTGCGTAGATATTTGCATGTTCATACAGATAGCGGTGTAGATATTTCCATGTTCGTACAGATAGCGGTGTAGATATTTCCATGTTGATACTGATAGCGGTGTAGATATTTCCATGTTCATACAGATAACGGTGTAGATATTTCCATGTTCATACAGATAGTGGTGTAGATAATTCCATTATCATACAGTTAGCGGTGTAGATATTTCCATGTTCATACAGATGGCGGTGTAGATATTTACATGTTCATACAGATGGCAGTGTAGATATTTCCATGTTCATGGAGATGGCGGTGTAGATATTTCGATGTTTATGCAGATAGCGGTATAGTTATTTCCATGTTTATACAGATGGTGGTGTAGATATTTCAATGTTTATAGAGATGGCGGTCTAGATATTTCCATGTTTATACAGATAGCGGTGAAGATATTTCCATGTTTATACAGATAGCGGTGTAGATATTTCCATGTTTATACAGATAGTAGTGTAGATATTTCCATGTTTATAGAGATAGTGGTGTAGATAATTTCAATTTTATACCGAGAGCAGTGTAGATATTTCCAAGTTCATACAGATAGCGATGTAGATATTTCCACGTTTATAGAGATAGCGGTGTAGATATTTCCATGTTCATACTGATGGCGGTGTAGATATTTCCATGTTCATACAAATGGCGGTGTAGATATTTCCATGTTCATAGAGATGGAGGTGTAGATATTTCTATGTTCATACAAGTGGCGGTATAGTGATTTCCATGTTCATAGAGATGGTAGTGTAGATATTTCCATGTTTATACAGATAGAAGTGTAGTTATTTCCATGTTTATAGAGATAGCAGTGTAGATATTTCCATTGATATACAGATAGCTGTGTAGATATATGCATGTTCATACAGATAGCGGTGTAGATATTTCCATGTTCATACAGATAGCGGTGTAGATATTTCCATGTTCATACCAATAGCGGTGTAGATATTTCCACGTTCATACAGTTAGCGGTGTACATATTTCCATGTTCATACAGATGGCGGTGTAGATATTTACATGTTCATACAGATGGCGGTATAGATATTTCCATGTTCATACAGATGGCGGTGTAGATATTTCCATGTTCATACAGATGGCGGTGTAGATATTTCCATGTTTATGCGGATAGCAGTATAGATATTTCTATGTTTATACAGATGGTGGTGTAGATATTTCCATGTTTATAGAGATCTCGGTCTAGGTATTTCCATGATTACAGAGATAGCGGTGTAGTTATTTCCAAGTTTATAGAGACAGCGTTGTAGATACTTCCATGTTTTTACAGATAGCGGTGAATATATTTCCATCTTTATACAGATAGCGGTGTAGATATTTCCATGTTTATACTGATAGCAGTGTAGATATTTCCATGTTTATAGAGATAGTGGTGTAGATAATTTCAATTTCATACAGAGAGCACGGTAGATATTTCCAAGTTCATACAGATAGCGGTGTAGATATTTCCAGGTTTATAGAGATGGCGGTGTAGATATTTCCATGTTCATACAGAGGACAGTGTAGATATTTCCATGTTTATAGGGATGGCGGTGTGGATGTTTTCATGTTTACACAGATGGCGGTGTAGATATTTCCATGTTTACACAAATAGCGGTGTAGACATTTCCATGTTTACACAGATAGCGGTGTGGATATTTCTATGTTTATGCAGATAGCAGTGTAGAAAGTTCCATGTATATACAGATAGCGGTGCGGATATTTCCATGCTTATTCAGATAGCGGTGCGGATATTTCCATGTTTATACAGATAGTTGGGCAGATATTTCCATGTTTATACAGATAGCGGTGTAGATATTTCCATCTCAATACAGATGGCGGTGTAGATATGTCCATGTTCGTACAGATGGCGGTGTAGATATTTCCATGTTCATACAGATGGCGGTGTAGATATTTCGTAGTTTATAGAGATAGCGATGTAGTTATTTCCATATTAATAGAGAAATCTGTGTAGATATTTCCATGTATATTGAGATAGCTGTGTAGATATTTCCATGTTCATGCAGATTACGGTGTAGATATTTCCATGTTCATACCAATAGCGGTGTAGACATTTCCATGTTCATACATTTAGCGGTGTAGATATTTCCATGTTCATACCAATAGCGGTGTAGACATTTCCATGTTCATACATTTAGCGGTGTAGATATTTCCATGTTCATACAGATGGCGGTGTAGATATTTCCATGTTTGTACGGATGGCAGTGTAGATATTTCCATGTTCATACAGGTGTCGGTGTAGATATTTCCATGTTTATACAGATAGCAGTGTAGTTATTTCCATGTTAATAGAGATAGCTGTGTAGATATTTCCATTGATATACAGATAGCTGTGTAGATATTTGCATGTTCATACAGATAGCGGTGTAGATATTTCCATGTTCGTACACATAGCCGTGTAGATATTTCCATGTTCATACAGATAGCGGTCTAGATATTTCCATGTTCATACAGATAGCGGTGTAGATATTTCCATGTTCATACAGATAGCGGTGTAGATATTTCCAAGTTCATACAGATTGCGGTGTAGGTATTTCCATGTTCATACAGATAGCGGTGTAGGTATTTCCGTGTTCATACAGTTAGCGGTGTAGATATTTCCATGTTCATACAGATGGCGGTGTAGATATTTCCATGTTCATACAGATGGCGGTGTAGATATTTCCATGTTCATACAGATAGCGGAGTAGATATTTCCATGTTCATACAGATAGCGTTGTAGATATTTCCATGTTCATACAGATAACGGTGTAGATATTTCCATGTTCATACAGATAGCGGTGTAGATATTTCCAAGTTCATACAGTTAGCGGTGTAGATATTTCCATGTATATACAGATGGCGGTGTAGATATTTACATGTTCGTACAGATGGCGGTATTGATATTTCCATGTTCGTACAGATGGCGGTATAGATATTTCCATGGTCATAGAGATGGCGGTGTAGATATTTCCATGTTTATGCAGATAGTGGTATAGATATTTCCATGTTCATCCAGATGCCGGTGTACATATATCCATGTTCATACAGATGGCGGTGTAGATATTTCCATGTTTATAGGGATGGCGGCGTAGATATTTTCATGTTTACACAGATGGCGGTGTAGATATTTCCATATTTATACAGATAGCAGTGTAGTTATTTCCATGTTTATAGGGATAGCAGTGTAGATATTTTCATTGATATACAGATAGCTGTGTAGATATTTCCATGTTCATACAGATGGCGGTGTAGATATTTCCATGTTCGTACGGATGGCAGTGTTGATATTTCCATGTTCATACAGGTGGCGGTGTAGGTATTTCCATGTTTATACAGATAGCAGTGTAGTTATTTCCATGTTTATAGAGATAGCAGTGTAGATATTTCCATTGATATACAGATAGCTGCGTAGATATTTGCATGTTCATACAGATAGCGGTGTAGATATTTCCATGTTCGTACAGATAGCGGTGTAGATATTTCCATGTTGATACTGATAGCGGTGTAGATATTTCCTTTTTCATACAGATAACGGTGTAGATATTTCCATGTTCATACAGATAGTGGTGTAGATAATTCCATTATCATACAGTTAGCGGTGTAGATATTTCCATGTTCATACAGATGGCGGTGTAGATATTTACATGTTCATACAGATGGCAGTGTAGATATTTCCATGTTCATGGAGATGGCGGTGTAGATATTTCGATGTTTATGCAGATAGCGGTATAGTTATTTCCATGTTTATACAGATGGTGGTGTAGATATTTCAATGTTTATAGAGATGGCGGTCTAGATATTTCCATGTTTATACAGATAGCGGTGAAGATATTTCCATGTTTATACAGATAGCGGTGTAGATATTTCCATGTTTATACAGATAGTAGTGTAGATATTTCCATGTTTATAGAGATAGTGGTGTAGATAATTTCAATTTTATACCGAGAGCAGTGTAGATATTTCCAAGTTCATACAGATAGCGATGTAGATATTTCCACGTTTATAGAGATAGCGGTGTAGATATTTCCATGTTCATACTGATGGCGGTGTAGATATTTCCATGTTCATACAAATGGCGGTGTAGATATTTCCATGTTCATAGAGATGGAGGTGTAGATATTTCTATGTTCATACAAGTGGCGGTATAGTGATTTCCATGTTCATAGAGATGGTAGTGTAGATATTTCCATGTTTATACAGATAGAAGTGTAGTTATTTCCATGTTTATAGAGATAGCAGTGTAGATATTTCCATTGATATACAGATAGCTGTGTAGATATATGCATGTTCATACAGATAGCGGTGTAGATATTTCCATGTTCATACAGATAGCGGTGTAGATATTTCCATGTTCATACCAATAGCGGTGTAGATATTTCCACGTTCATACAGTTAGCGGTGTACATATTTCCATGTTCATACAGATGGCGGTGTAGATATTTACATGTTCATACAGATGGCGGTATAGATATTTCCATGTTCATACAGATGGCGGTGTAGATATTTCCATGTTCATACAGATGGCGGTGTAGATATTTCCATGTTTATGCGGATAGCAGTATAGATATTTCTATGTTTATACAGATGGTGGTGTAGATATTTCCATGTTTATAGAGATCTCGGTCTAGGTATTTCCATGATTACAGAGATAGCGGTGTAGTTATTTCCAAGTTTATAGAGACAGCGTTGTAGATACTTCCATGTTTTTACAGATAGCGGTGAATATATTTCCATCTTTATACAGATAGCGGTGTAGATATTTCCATGTTTATACTGATAGCAGTGTAGATATTTCCATGTTTATAGAGATAGTGGTGTAGATAATTTCAATTTCATACAGAGAGCACGGTAGATATTTCCAAGTTCATACAGATAGCGGTGTAGATATTTCCAGGTTTATAGAGATGGCGGTGTAGATATTTCCATGTTCATACAGAGGACAGTGTAGATATTTCCATGTTTATAGGGATGGCGGTGTGGATGTTTTCATGTTTACACAGATGGCGGTGTAGATATTTCCATGTTTACACAAATAGCGGTGTAGACATTTCCATGTTTACACAGATAGCGGTGTGGATATTTCTATGTTTATGCAGATAGCAGTGTAGAAAGTTCCATGTATATACAGATAGCGGTGCGGATATTTCCATGCTTATTCAGATAGCGGTGCGGATATTTCCATGTTTATACAGATAGTTGGGCAGATATTTCCATGTTTATACAGATAGCGGTGTAGATATTTCCATCTCAATACAGATGGCGGTGTAGATATGTCCATGTTCGTACAGATGGCGGTGTAGATATTTCCATGTTCATACAGATGGCGGTGTAGATATTTCGTAGTTTATAGAGATAGCGATGTAGTTATTTCCATATTAATAGAGAAATCTGTGTAGATATTTCCATGTATATTGAGATAGCTGTGTAGATATTTCCATGTTCATGCAGATTACGGTGTAGATATTTCCATGTTCATACCAATAGCGGTGTAGACATTTCCATGTTCATACATTTAGCGGTGTAGATATTTCCATGTTCATACCAATAGCGGTGTAGACATTTCCATGTTCATACATTTAGCGGTGTAGATATTTCCATGTTCATACAGATGGCGGTGTAGATATTTCCATGTTTGTACGGATGGCAGTGTAGATATTTCCATGTTCATACAGGTGTCGGTGTAGATATTTCCATGTTTATACAGATAGCAGTGTAGTTATTTCCATGTTAATAGAGATAGCTGTGTAGATATTTCCATTGATATACAGATAGCTGTGTAGATATTTGCATGTTCATACAGATAGCGGTGTAGATATTTCCATGTTCGTACACATAGCCGTGTAGATATTTCCATGTTCATACAGATAGCGGTCTAGATATTTCCATGTTCATACAGATAGCGGTGTAGATATTTCCATGTTCATACAGATAGCGGTGTAGATATTTCCAAGTTCATACAGATTGCGGTGTAGGTATTTCCATGTTCATACAGATAGCGGTGTAGGTATTTCCGTGTTCATACAGTTAGCGGTGTAGATATTTCCATGTTCATACAGATGGCGGTGTAGATATTTCCATGTTCATACAGATGGCGGTGTAGATATTTCCATGTTCATACAGATAGCGGAGTAGATATTTCCATGTTCATACAGATAGCGTTGTAGATATTTCCATGTTCATACAGATAACGGTGTAGATATTTCCATGTTCATACAGATAGCGGTGTAGATATTTCCAAGTTCATACAGTTAGCGGTGTAGATATTTCCATGTATATACAGATGGCGGTGTAGATATTTACATGTTCGTACAGATGGCGGTATTGATATTTCCATGTTCGTACAGATGGCGGTATAGATATTTCCATGGTCATAGAGATGGCGGTGTAGATATTTCCATGTTTATGCAGATAGTGGTATAGATATTTCCATGTTCATCCAGATGCCGGTGTACATATATCCATGTTCATACAGATGGCGGTGTAGATATTTCCATGTTTATAGGGATGGCGGCGTAGATATTTTCATGTTTACACAGATGGCGGTGTAGATATTTCCATATTTATACGGATAGCAGTGTAGTTATTTCCATGTTTATAGGGATAGCAGTGTAGATATTTTCATTGATATACAGATAGCTGTGTAGATATTTCCATGTTCATACAGATTGCGGTCTAGATATTTCCATGTTCATACAGAGAGCGGAGTAGATATTTCCATATTCATACAGATAGCGGTGTAGATATTTCCAAGTTCATACAGATAATGGTGTAGATATTTCCATGTTCATACAGATAGCGGTGTAGGTATTTCCATGTTCATACAGTTAGCGGTGTAGATATTTCCATGTTCATACAGATGGCGGTGTAGATATTTACATGTTCATACAGATGGTGATGTAGATATTTCCATGTTCATACAGATAGCGGTGTAGATATTTCCATGTTCATACAGATAGCGGTGTAGATATTTCCATGTTCATACCAATAGCGGTGTAGATATTTCCACGTTCATACAGTTAGCGGTGTACATATTTCCATGTTCATACAGATGGCGGTGTAGATATTTACATGTTCATACAGATGGCGGTATAGATATTTCCATGTTCATACAGATGGCGGTGTAGATATTTCCATGTTCATACACATGGCGGTGTAGATATTTCCATGTTTATGCAGATAGCAGTATAGATATTTCTATGTTTATACAGATGGTGGTGTAGATATTTCCATGTTTATAGAGATCTCGGTCTAGGTATTTCCATGATTACAGAGATAGCGGTATAGTTATTTCCAAGTTTATAGAGACAGCATTGTAGATACTTCCATGTTTATACAGATAGCGGTGAATATATTTCCATCTTTATACAGATAGCGGTGTAGATATTTCCATGTTTATACTGATAGCAGTGGAGATATTTCCATGTTTATAGAGATAGTGGTGTAGATAATTTCAATTTCACACAGAGAGCACGGTAGATATTTCCAAGTTCATACAGATAGCGGTGTAGATATTTCCAGGTTTATAGAGATGGCGGTGTAGATATTTCCATGTTCATACAGAGGACAGTGTAGATATTTCCATGTTTATAGGGATGGCGGTGTGGATGTTTTCATGTTTACACAGATGGCGGTGTAGATATTTCCATGTTTACACAGATAGCGGTGTAGACATTTCCATGTTTACACAGATAGCGGTGTGGATATTTCTATGTTTATGCAGATAGCAGTGTAGAAAGTTCCATGTATATACAGATAGCGGTGCGGATATTTCCATGCTTATTCAGATAGCGGTGCGGATATTTCCATGTTTATACAGATAGTTGGGCAGATATTTCCATGTTTATACAGATAGCGGTGTAGATATTTCCATCTCAATACAGATGGCGGTGTAGATATGTCCATGTTCGTACAGATGGCGTTGTAGATATTTCCATGTTCATACAGATGGCGGTGTAGATATTTCGAAGTTTATAGAGATAGCGATGTAGTTATTTCCATATTTATAGGGAAATCTGTGTAGATATTTCCATGTATATTCAGATAGCTGTGTAGATATTTCCATGTTCATGCAGATTACGGTGTAGATATTTCCATGTTCTTACCAATAGCGGTGCAGACATTTCCATGTTCATACATTTAGCGGTGTAGATATTTCCATGTTCATACCAATAGCGGTGTAGACATTTCCATGTTCATACATTTAGAGGTGTAGATATTTCCATGTTCATACAGATTGCGGTGTAGATATTTCCATGTTTGTACGGATGGAAGTGTAGATATTTCCATGTTCATACAGGTGGCGGTGTAGATATTTCCATGTTTATGCAGATAGCAGTGTAGTTATTCCATGTTAATAGAGATAGCTGTGTAGATATTTCCATTGATATTCAGATAGCTGTGTAGATATTTGCATGTTCATACAGATAGCGGTGTAGATATTTCCATGTTCGTACAGATAGCCGTGTAGATATTTCCATGTTCATACAGATAGCGGTCTAGATATTTCCATGTTCATACAGATAGCGGTGTAGATATTTCCATGTTCATACAGAGAGCCGTGTAGATATTTCCAAGTTCATACAGATTGCGGTGTAGATATTTCCATGTTCATACAGATAGCGGTGTAGGTATTTCCATGTTCATACAGTTAGCGGTGTAGATATTTCCATGTTCATACAGATGGCGGTGTAGATATTTACATGTTCATACAGATAGCGGTGTAGTTATTTACATGTTCATACAGATGGCGGTATAGATAGTTCAATGTTCGTACAGATGGCGGTGTAGATATTTCCATGTTCATAGAGATGGCGGTGTAGATATTTCCATGTTTATGCAGATAGCGGTATAGATATTTCCATGTTTATACAGATGGTGGTGTAGATATTTCCATGTTTATAGAGATGGCGGTCTAGATATTTCCATGTTTACAGAGATAGTGGTGTAGTTATTTCCAAGTTTATAGAGACAGCGTTGTAGTTATTTCCATGTTTACACAGATGGCGGTGTAGATATTTCCATGTTTACACAGATAGCGGTGTAGACATTTCCATGTTTACACAGATAGCGGTGTGGATATTTCTATGTTTATGCAGATAGCAGTGTAGAAATTCCATGTTTATAAAGATAGCGGTGCGGATATTTCCATGTTTATTCAGATAGCGGTGCGGATATTTCCATGTTTATACAGATAGTTGGGCAGATATTTCCATGTTTATACAGATAGCGGTGTAGATATTTCCATCTTAATACAGATGGCGGTGTAGATATGTCCATGTTCGTACAGATGGCGGTGTAGATATTTCCATGTTCATACAGATGGCGGTGTAGATATTTCGAAGTTAATAGAGATAGCGATGTAGTTATTTCCATATTTATAGAGAAATCTCTGTAGATATTTCCATGTATATTCAGATAGCTGTGTAGATATTTCCATGTTCATGCAGATTACGGTGTAGATATTTCCATGTTCATCCAGATGCCGGTGTACATATATCCATGTTCATACAGATGGCGGTGAAGATATTTCCATGTTCATACAGATGGCGGTGTAGATATTTCCATGTTCATACAAATGGCGGTGTAGATATTTCCATGTTCATAGAGATGGAGGTGTAGATATTTCCAGGTTCATACAAATGGCGGTGTAGATATTTCCATGTTCATAGAGATGGCGGTGTAGATATTTCCATGTTTATATAGATAGCAGTGTAGTTATTTCCATGTTTATAGAGATACCAGTGTGGATATTTCCATTGATATACAGATAGCTGTGTAGATATTTGCATGTTCATGCAGATAGCGGTGTAGATATTTCCATGTTCATACAGATAGCGGTCTAGATATTTCGATGTTCATACAGATAGCGGTGTAGATATTTCCATATTAATACAGATAGCGGTGTAGATATTTCCATGTTCATACAGATAGCGGTGTAGATAATTCCATGTTCATACAGTTAGCGGTGTAGATATTTCCATATTCATACAGATGGCGGTGTAGATATTTACATGTTGATACATATGCGGTGTAGATATTTCCATGTTCATACAGATAGCGGTGTAGATATTTCCATATTCATACAGATAGCGGTGTAGATATTTCCAAGTTCATACAGATAGCGGTCTAGGTATTTCCATGTTCATACCAATAGCGGTGTAGACATTTCCATGTTCATACATTTAGCGGTGTAGATATTTCCATGTTCATACCAATAGCGGTGTAGACATTTCCATGTTCATACATTTAGCGGTGTAGATATTTCCATGTTCATACAGATGGCGGTGTAGATATTTCCATGTTTGTACGGATGGCAGTGTAGATATTTCCATGTTCATACAGGTGGCGGTGTAGATATTTCCATGTTTATACAGATAGCAGTGTAGTTATTTCCATGTTAAGAGAGATAGCTATGTAGATATTTCCATTGATTTACAGATAGCTGTGTAGATATTTGCATGTTCATACAGATAGCTGTGTAGATATTTCCATGTTCGTACAGATAGCGGTGTAGATATTTCCATGTTCATACAGATAGCGGTCTAGATATTTCCATGTTCATACAGATAGCGGTGTAGATATTTCCATGTTCATACAGATAGCGGTGTAGGTATTTCCAAGTTCATACGGATAGCGGTGTAGATATTTCCATGTTCATAGAGATAGCGGTGTAGGTATTTCCATGTTTATACACTTAGCCGTGTAGATATTTCCATATTCATACAGATGGCGGTGTAGATATTTACATGTTCATACAGATGGCGGTGTAGATATTTCCATGTTCATACAGATAGCGGCGTAGATATTTCCATGTTCATACAGATAGCGGTGTAGATATTTACATGTTCATACAGATGGCGGTATAGATATTTCAATGTTCGTACAGATGGTGGTGTAGATATTTCCATGTTCATAGAGATGGCGGTGTAGATATTTCCATGTTTTTGCAGATAGCGGTATAGATATTTCCATGTTTATACAGATGGTGGTGTAGATATTTCCATGTTTATAGAGATGGCGGTCTAGATATTTCCATGTTTACAGAGATAGTCGTGTAGTTATTTCCAAGTTTATAGAGACAGCGTTGTAGATATTTCCATTTTTATACAGATAGCGGTGAAGATATTTCCATGTTTATACAGATAGCGGTGTAGATATTTCCATGTTCGTACAGATAGCGGTGTAGATATTTCCATGTTCATACAGATAGCTTTGTAGATATTTCCATGTTCATACAGATAACGGTGTAGATATTTCCATGTTCATACAGATAGCGGTGTAGATATTTCCAAGTTCATACAGTTAGCGGTGTAGATATTTCCATGTTCATACAGATGGCGGTGTAGATATTTACATGTTCGTACAGATGGCGGTATTGTTATTTCCATGTTCGTACAGATGGCGGTGTAGATATTTCCATGGTCATAGAGATGGCGGCGTAGATATTTCCATGTTTATGCAGATTGCGGTATAGATATATCCATGTTCATCCAGATGCCGGTGTACATATATCCATGTTCATACAGATGGTGGTGTAGATATTTCCATGTTTATAGGGATGGCGGCGTAGATATTTTCATGTTTACACAGATGGCGGTGTAGATATTTCCATATTTATACAGATAGCAGTGTAGTTATTTCCATGTTTATAGGAATAACAGTGTAGATATTTTCATTGATATACAGATAGCTGTGTAGATATTTCCATGTTCATACTGATAGCGGTCTAGATATTTCCATGTTCATTCAGATAGCGGTGTAGATATTTCCATGTTCATACAGATAGCGGTGAAGATATTTCCAGGTTCATACAGATGTCGGTGTAGATATTTCCATGTTCATACAAATGGCGGTGTAGATATTTCCATGTTCATAGAGATGGCGGTGTAGATATTTCCATGTTCATAGAAATGGTGGTGTAGATATTTCCATGTTCATAGAGATGGCGTTGTAGATATTTCCATGTTTATACAGACAGCAGTGTACTTATTTCCACGTTTATAGAGATAGCGGTGTAGATAATTTCAATTTTATACAGATAGCTGGGTAGATATTTGCATGTTCATACAGATAGCGGTGTAGATATTTCCATCTTCATACTGATAGGGGTGTAGATATTTCCATGTTCATACAGATAGCGGTGTAGATATTTCCATGTTCATACAGATAACGGTGTAGATATTTCCATGTTCATACCAATAGCAGTGTGGATATTTCCATGTTCATACAGATGGCGGTGTAGATATTTACATGTTCATACAGATGGCGGTGTAGATATTTCCATGTTCGTACGGATGGCATAGTAGATATTTCCATGTTCATACAGGTGGTGGTGTAGATATTTCCATGTTTATACAGATAGCAGTGTAGTTATTTCCATGTTTATAGAGATAGCAGTGTAGATATTTCCAATGATATACAGATAGCTGTGTAGATATTTGCATGTTCATACAGATAGCGGTGTAGATATTTCCATGTTCATACAGATAGCGGTGTAGATATTTCGATGTTCATACAGATAACGGTGTAGATATTTCCATGTTCATACAGATGGCGGTGTAGATATTTCCATGTTCATACAAATGGCGGTGTAGATATTTCCATCTTCATAGAGATGGCGGTGTAGATATTTCCATGTTTATAGAGATGGCGGTCTAGATATTTCCATGTTTATAGAGATAGTGGTGTGGTTATTTCCAAGTTTATAAAGACAGCATTGTAGATATTTCCATGTTTATACAGATAGCGGTGAAGATATTTCCATGTTTATACAGATAGCGGTGTAGATATTTAAATGTTTATACAGATAACAGTGTAGATATTTCCATGTTTGTAGAGATAGTGGTGCAGATAATTTCAATTTTATACAGATAGCAGTGTAGATATTTCCAAGTTCCTACAGATAGCGGTGTAGATATTCCCACGTTTATAGAGATGGCGGTGTAGATATTTCCATGTTCAGACAGATGGCGGTGTAGATATTTCCATGTTTACAGAGATGGCGGTGTAGATATTTTCATGTTTACACAGATGGCGGTGTAGATATTTCCATGTTTACACAGATGGTGGTGTAGACATTTCCATGTTTACACAGATAGCGGTGTGGTTATTTCCATGTTTATGCAGATAGCAGTGTAGATATTTCCATGTTTATACAGATAGCGGTGCGGATATTTCCATGTTTATACAGATAGCTGGGCAGACATTTCCATGTTTATACAGATAGCGGTGTAGATATTTCCATCTTAATACAGATGGCTTTGTAGATATGTCCATGTTTGTACAGATGGCGGTGTAGATATTTCCATGTTCATACAGATGGCGGTGTAGATATTTTGAAGTTTATAGAGATAGCGCTGTAGTTATTTCCATATTTATAGAGAAATCTCTGTAGATATTTCCATGTATATGCAGATAGCTGTGTAGATATTTCCATGTTCATGCAGATAGCGGTGTAGATATTTCCATGTTCATCCAGATGCCGGTGTAGATATATCCATGTTCATACAGATGGCGGTGAAGATATTTCCATGTTCATACAGATGGCGGTGTAGATATTTCCATGTTCATACAAATGACGGTGTATATATTTCCATGTTCATAGAGATGGTGGTGTAGATATTTCCATGTTCATACAAACGCGGGGTAGATATTTCCATGTTCATAGAGATGGCGGTGTAGATATTTCCATGTTTATACAGATAGCGGTGTAGTTATTTCCATGTTTATAGAGATAACAGTGTAGATATATCCATTGATATACAGATAGCTGTGTAGATGTTTGTATGTTCTTACAGATAGCGGTGTAGATATTTCCATGTTCATACAGATAGCGGTGTATATATTTCCATGTTCATACAGATAGCGGTGTAGATATTTCCATGTTCACACAGATAGCGGTGTAGATATTTCCATGTTCATACAGTTAGCGGTGTAGATATTTCCATGTTCACACAGATAACGGTGTAGATATTTCCATGTTCATACAGTTAGCGGTGTAGATATTTCCATGTTCATACAGATGGCGGTGTAGATATTTACATGTTCATACAGATGGCGGTGTAGATATTTCCATGTTCGTACGGATGACAGTGTAGATATTTCCATGTTCGTACAGGTGGCGGTGTAGATATTTCCATGTTTATACAGATAGCAGTGCAGTTATTTCTATGTTTATAGAGATAGCAATGTAGATATTTCCATTGATATACAGATAGCTGTGTAGATATTTGCATATTCATACAGATAGCGGTGTAGATTTTTCCATGTTGGTACAGATAGCGGTGTAGATATTTCCATGTTCATACAGATAGCGGTGTAGATATTTCCATGTTCATACAGATAGCCTTGTAGATATTTCCATGTTCATACAGTTAGCGGTGTAGATATTTCCATGTTCATACAGATGGCGGTGTAGATATTTACATGTTCATACAGATGGCGGTGTAGATATTTCCATGTTCGTACAGATGGCGGTGTAGATATTTCCAAGTTCATAGAGGTGGCGGTGTAGATATTTCCATGTTTATGCAGATAGCGGTATAGATATTTCCATGTTTATACAGATGGTGGTGTAGATATTTCCATGTTTATGGGGATGGCTTTGTAGATATTTTCATGTTTACACGGATGGCGGTGTAGATATTTCCATGTTGACACAGATAGCGCTGTAGACATTTCCAGGTTTACACAGATAGCGGTGTGGATATTTCCATGTTTATGAAGATAGCAGTGTAGATATTTCCATGTTTATACAGATAGCGGTGCGGATATTTCCATGTTTATACAGATAGCAGTTTTGTTATTTCCATGTTTATAGAGATAGCAGTGAAGATATTTCCATTGATATACAGATAGCTGTGTAGATATTTGCAGGTTCATACAGATAGCGGTGTAGATATTTCCATGTTCGTACAGATAGCGGTGTAGATATTTCCATGTTCATACAGATAGCGGTCTAGATATTTCCATATTCATACAGATAGCGGTGTAGATATTTCCATGTTCATACAGATAGCGGTGTAGATATTTCCAAGTTCATTCAGATAGCGGTGTAGATATTTCCATGTTCATACAGAAAGCGGTGTAGGTATTTCCATGTTCATACAGTTACCCGTGTAGATATTTCCATATTCATACAGATGGCGGTGTAGATATTTACATGTTCATACAGATGGCGGTGTAGATATTTCCATGTTCATACAGATAGCGGTGTAGATATTTCCATGTTCATACAGATAGCGGTGTAGATATTTGCATGTTCATACAGATGGAGGTATAGATATTTCAATGTTCGTACAGATGGCGGTGTAGATATTTCCAAGTTCATAGAGATGGCGGTGTAGATATTTCCATGTTTATGCAGATTGCGGTATAGATATTTCCATGTTTATACAGATGGTGGTGTAGATATTTCCATGTTTATAGAGATGGCGGTCTAGACATTTCCATGTTTACAGAGATAGTCGTGTAGTTATTTCCAAGTTTATAGAGACAGCGTTGTAGATATTTCCATGTTTATACAGATAGCGGTGAAGATATTTCCATGTTTATACAGATAGCGGTGTAGATATTTCCATGTTCGTACAGATAGCGGTGTAGATATTTCCATGTTCATACAGATAGCTTTGTAGATATTTCCATGTTCATACAGATAACGGTGTAGATATTTCCATGTTCATACAGATAGCGGTGTAGATATTTCCAAGTTCAGTTAGCGGTGTAGATATTTCCATGTTCATACAGATGGCGGTGTAGATATTTACATGTTCGTACAGATGGCGGTATTGATATTTCCATGTTCATACAGATGGCGGTGTAGATATTTCCAAGATCATACAGATAATGGTGTAGATATTTCCATGTTCATACAGATGGTGGTGTAGATATTTCAAAGTTTATAGAGATAGCGCTGTAATTATTTCCATATTTATAGAGAAATCTGTGTAGTTCTTTCCATGTATATTCAGATAGCTGTGTAGATATTTCCATGTTCATGCAGATAGCGGTGTAGTTATTTCCATGTTCATCCAGATGCCGGTGTACATATATCCATGTTCATACGGATGGCGGTGAAGATATTTCCATGGTCATACAGATGGCGGTGTAGATATTTCCATGTTCATAGAAATGGCGGTGTAGATATTTCCATGTTCATAGAGATGGCGGTGTAGATATTTCCATGTTCATACACATGGCGGTGTAGATATTTCCATGTTCATAGAGTTGGCGGTGTAGATGTTTCCATGTTTATACAGATAGCACTGTAGTTATTTCCATGTTTATAGAGATAGCAGTGTAGATATTTCCATTCATATACAGATAGCTATGTAGATATTTGCATGTTCATACAGTTAGCGGTGTAGATATTTCCATGTTCATACAGATAGCGTTGTAGATTTTTCCATGTTCACACAGATAGCGGTGTAGATATTTACATGTTCATACAGATAGCGGTGTAGATATTTCCATTTTCATACAGATAGCGGTGTAGATATTTCCATGTTCATACAGTTAGCGGTGTAGATATTTCCATGTTCACACAGATGGCGGTGTAGATATTTACATGTTCATACAGATGGCGGTGTTATTTCCATGTTCGTACGGATGGCAGTGTCGACATTTCCATGATCATACAGGTGGCGGTGTACATATTTCCATGTTTATACAGATAGCAGTTTAGTTATTTCCATGTTTATAGAGATAGCAGTGTAGATATTTCCATTGATATACAGATTGCTGTGTAGATATTTGCATGTTCAGACAGATAGCGGTGTAGATATTTCCATGTTCGTACAGATAGCGGTGTAGATATTTCCATGTTCATACAGATAGCGGTGTAGATATTTCCATGTTCATACAGATAACGGTGTAGATATTTCCATGTTCATACAGATAGCAGTGAAGATATTTCCATGTTCACACAGTTAGCGGTGTAGTTATTTACATGTTCATACAGATGGCGGTGTAGATATTTACATGTTCATACAGATGGCGATGTAGATATTTCCATGTTCGTACAGATGGCGGTGTGGATATTTCCATGTTCATAGAGATGGCGGTGTAGATTTTTCCATGTTTATGCAGATAGCGGTATAGTTATTTCCATGTTTATACAGATGGTGGTGTAGATATTTCAATGTTTATACAGATGGCGGTCTAGATATTTCCATGTTTATACAGATAGCGGTGAAGATATTTCCATGTTCACACCAATGGCAGTGTAGATATTTCCATGTCCATGCAGTTAGCGTTGTAGATATTTCCATGTTCATACAGATGGCGGTGTAGATATTTCCATGTTCGTACGGATGGCAGTGTTGATATTTCCATGTTCATACAGGTGGCGGTGTAGGTATTTCCATGTTTATACAGATAGCAGTGTAGTTATTTCCATGTTTATAGAGATAGCAGTGTAGATATTTCCATTGATATACAGATAGCTGCGTAGATATTTGCATGTTCATACAGATAGCGGTGTAGATATTTCCATGTTCGTACAGATAGCGGTGTAGATATTTCCATGTTGATACTGATAGCGGTGTAGATATTTCCATGTTCATACAGATAACGGTGTAGATATTTCCATGTTCATACAGATAGTGGTGTAGATAATTCCATTATCATACAGTTAGCGGTGTAGATATTTCCATGTTCATACAGATGGCGGTGTAGATATTTACATGTTCATACAGATGGCAGTGTAGCTATTTCCATGTTCATGGAGATGGCGGTGTAGATATTTCGATGTTTATGCAGATAGCGGTATAGTTATTTCCATGTTTATACAGATGGTGGTGTAGATATTTCAATGTTTATAGAGATGGCGGTCTAGATATTTCCATGTTTATACAGATAGCGGTGAAGATATTTCCATGTTTATACAGATAGCGGTGTAGATATTTCCATGTTTATACAGATAGTAGTGTAGATATTTCCATGTTTATAGAGATAGTGGTGTAGATAATTTCAATTTTATACCGAGAGCAGTGTAGATATTTCCAAGTTCATACAGATAGCGATGTAGATATTTCCACGTTTATAGAGATAGCGGTGTAGATATTTCCATGTTCATACTGATGGCGGTGTAGATATTTCCATGTTCATACAAATGGCGGTGTAGATATTTCCATGTTCATAGAGATGGAGGTGTAGATATTTCTATGTTCATACAAGTGGCGGTATAGTGATTTCCATGTTCATAGAGATGGTAGTGTAGATATTTCCATGTTTATACAGATAGAAGTGTAGTTATTTCCATGTTTATAGAGATAGCAGTGTAGATATTTCCATTGATATACAGATAGCTGTGTAGATATATGCATGTTCATACAGATAGCGGTGTAGATATTTCCATGTTCATACAGATAGCGGTGTAGATATTTCCATGTTCATACCAATAGCGGTGTAGATATTTCCACGTTCATACAGTTAGCGGTGTACATATTTCCATGTTCATACAGATGGCGGTGTAGATATTTACATGTTCATACAGATGGCGGTATAGATATTTCCATGTTCATACAGATGGCGGTGTAGATATTTCCATGTTCATACAGATGGCGGTGTAGATATTTCCATGTTTATGCGGATAGCAGTATAGATATTTCTATGTTTATACAGATGGTGGTGTAGATATTTCCATGTTTATAGAGATCTCGGTCTAGGTATTTCCATGATTACAGAGATAGCGGTGTAGTTATTTCCAAGTTTATAGAGACAGCGTTGTAGATACTTCCATGTTTTTACAGATAGCGGTGAATATATTTCCATCTTTATACAGATAGCGGTGTAGATATTTCCATGTTTATACTGATAGCAGTGTAGATATTTCCATGTTTATAGAGATAGTGGTGTAGATAATTTCAATTTCATACAGAGAGCACGGTAGATATTTCCAAGTTCATACAGATAGCGGTGTAGATATTTCCAGGTTTATAGAGATGGCGGTGTAGATATTTCCATGTTCATACAGAGGACAGTGTAGATATTTCCATGTTTATAGGGATGGCGGTGTGGATGTTTTCATGTTTACACAGATGGCGGTGTAGATATTTCCATGTTTACACAAATAGCGGTGTAGACATTTCCATGTTTACACAGATAGCGGTGTGGATATTTCTATGTTTATGCAGATAGCAGTGTAGAAAGTTCCATGTATATACAGATAGCGGTGCGGATATTTCCATGCTTATTCAGATAGTGGTGCGGATATTTCCATGTTTATACAGATAGTTGGGCAGATATTTCCATGTTTATACAGATAGCGGTGTAGATATTTCCATCTCAATACAGATGGCGGTGTAGATATGTCCATGTTCGTACAGATGGCGGTGTAGATATTTCCATGTTCATACAGATGGCGGTGTAGATATTTCGTAGTTTATAGAGATAGCGATGTAGTTATTTCCATATTAATAGAGAAATCTGTGTAGATATTTCCATGTATATTCAGATAGCTGTGTAGATATTTCCATGTTCATGCAGATTACGGTGTAGATATTTCCATGTTCATACCAATAGCGGTGTAGACATTTCCATGTTCATACATTTAGCGGTGTAGATATTTCCATGTTCATACCAATAGCGGTGTAGACATTTCCATGTTCATACATTTAGCGGTGTAGATATTTCCATGTTCATACAGATGGCGGTGTAGATATTTCCATGTTTGTACGGATGGCAGTGTAGATATTTCCATGTTCATACAGGTGTCGGTGTAGATATTTCCATGTTTATACAGATAGCAGTGTAGTTATTTCCATGTTAATAGAGATAGCTGTGTAGATATTTCCATTGATATACAGATAGCTGTGTAGATATTTGCATGTTCATACAGATAGCGGTGTAGATATTTCCATGTTCGTACACATAGCCGTGTAGATATTTCCATGTTCATACAGATAGCGGTCTAGATATTTCCATGTTCATACAGATAGCGGTGTAGATATTTCCATGTTCATACAGATAGCGGTGTAGATATTTCCAAGTTCATACAGATTGCGGTGTAGGTATTTCCATGTTCATACAGATAGCGGTGTAGGTATTTCCGTGTTCATACAGTTAGCGGTGTAGATATTTCCATGTTCATACAGATGGCGGTGTAGATATTTCCATGTTCATACAGATGGCGGTGTAGATATTTCCATGTTCATACAGATAGCGGAGTAGATATTTCCATGTTCATACAGATAGCGTTGTAGATATTTCCATGTTCATACAGATAACGGTGTAGATATTTCCATGTTCATACAGATAGCGGTGTAGATATTTCCAAGTTCATACAGTTAGCGGTGTAGATATTTCCATGTATATACAGATGGCGGTGTAGATATTTACATGTTCGTACAGATGGCGGTATTGATATTTCCATGTTCGTACAGATGGCGGTATAGATATTTCCATGGTCATAGAGATGGCGGTGTAGATATTTCCATGTTTATGCAGATAGTGGTATAGATATTTCCATGTTCATCCAGATGCCGGTGTACATATATCCATGTTCATACAGATGGCGGTGTAGATATTTCCATGTTTATAGGGATGGCGGCGTAGATATTTTCATGTTTACACAGATGGCGGTGTAGATATTTCCATATTTATACAGATAGCAGTGTAGTTATTTCCATGTTTATAGGGATAGCAGTGTAGATATTTTCATTGATATACAGATAGCTGTGTAGATATTTCCATGTTCATACAGATTGCGGTCTAGATATTTCCATGTTCATACAGAGAGCGGAGTAGATATTTCCATGTTCATACAGATAGCGGTGTAGATATTTCCAAGTTCATACAGATAATGGTGTAGATATTTCCATGTTCATACAGATAGCGGTGTAGGTATTTCCATGTTCATACAGTTAGCGGTGTAGATATTTCCATGTTCATACAGATGGCGGTGTAGATATTTACATGTTCATACAGATGGTGATGTAGATATTTCCATGTTCATACAGATAGCGGTGTAGATATTTCCATGTTCATACAGATAGCGGTGTAGATATTTCCATGTTCATACCAATAGCGGTGTAGATATTTCCACGTTCATACAGTTAGCGGTGTACATATTTCCATGTTCATACAGATGGCGGTGTAGATATTTACATGTTCATACAGATGGCGGTATAGATATTTCCATGTTCGTACAGATGGCGGTGTAGATATTTCCATGTTCATACACATGGCGGTGTAGATATTTCCATGTTTATGCAGATAGCAGTATAGATATTTCTATGTTTATACAGATGGTGGTGTAGATATTTCCATGTTTATAGAGATCTCGGTCTAGGTATTTCCATGATTACAGAGATAGCGGTATAGTTATTTCCAAGTTTATAGAGACAGCATTGTAGATACTTCCATGTTTATACAGATAGCGGTGAATATATTTCCATCTTTATACAGATAGCGGTGTAGATATTTCCATGTTTATACTGATAGCAGTGTAGATATTTCCATGTTTATAGAGATAGTGGTGTAGATAATTTCAATTTCACACAGAGAGCACGGTAGATATTTCCAAGTTCATACAGATAGCGGTGTAGATATTTCCAGGTTTATAGAGATGGCGGTGTAGATATTTCCATGTTCATACAGAGGACAGTGTAGATATTTCCATGTTTATAGGGATGGCGGTGTGGATGTTTTCATGTTTACACAGATGGCGGTGTAGATATTTCCATGTTTACACAGATAGCGGTGTAGACATTTCCATGTTTACACAGATAGCGGTGTGGATATTTCTATGTTTATGCAGATAGCAGTGTAGAAAGTTCCATGTATATACAGATAGCGGTGCGGATATTTCCATGCTTATTCAGATAGCGGTGCGGATATTTCCATGTTTATACAGATAGTTGGGCAGATATTTCCATGTTTATACAGATAGCGGTGTAGATATTTCCATCTCAATACAGATGGCGGTGTAGATATGTCCATGTTCGTACAGATGGCGTTGTAGATATTTCCATGTTCATACAGATGGCGGTGTAGATATTTCGAAGTTTATAGAGATAGCGATGTAGTTATTTCCATATTTATAGGGAAATCTGTGTAGATATTTCCATGTATATTCAGATAGCTGTGTAGATATTTCCATGTTCATGCAGATTACGGTGTAGATATTTCCATGTTCTTACCAATAGCGGTGCAGACATTTCCATGTTCATACATTTAGCGGTGTAGATATTTCCATGTTCATACCAATAGCGGTGTAGACATTTCCATGTTCATACATTTAGAGGTGTAGATATTTCCATGTTCATACAGATTGCGGTGTAGATATTTCCATGTTTGTACGGATGGAAGTGTAGATATTTCCATGTTCATACAGGTGGCGGTGTAGATATTTCCATGTTTATGCAGATAGCAGTGTAGTTATTCCATGTTAATAGAGATAGCTGTGTAGATATTTCCATTGATATTCAGATAGCTGTGTAGATATTTGCATGTTCATACAGATAGCGGTGTAGATATTTCCATGTTCGTACAGATAGCCGTGTAGATATTTCCATGTTCATACAGATAGCGGTCTAGATATTTCCATGTTCATACAGATAGCGGTGTAGATATTTCCATGTTCATACAGAGAGCCGTGTAGATATTTCCAAGTTCATACAGATTGCGGTGTAGATATTTCCATGTTCATACAGATAGCGGTGTAGGTATTTCCATGTTCATACAGTTAGCGGTGTAGATATTTCCATGTTCATACAGATGGCGGTGTAGATATTTACATGTTCATACAGATAGCGGTGTAGTTATTTACATGTTCATACAGATGGCGGTATAGATAGTTCAATGTTCGTACAGATGGCGGTGTAGATATTTCCATGTTCATAGAGATGGCGGTGTAGATATTTCCATGTTTATGCAGATAGCGGTATAGATATTTCCATGTTTATACAGATGGTGGTGTAGATATTTCCATGTTTATAGAGATGGCGGTCTAGATATTTCCATGTTTACAGAGATAGTGGTGTAGTTATTTCCAAGTTTATAGAGACAGCGTTGTAGTTATTTCCATGTTTACACAGATGGCGGTGTAGATATTTCCATGTTTACACAGATAGCGGTGTAGACATTTCCATGTTTACACAGATAGCGGTGTGGATATTTCTATGTTTATGCAGATAGCAGTGTAGAAATTCCATGTTTATAAAGATAGCGGTGCGGATATTTCCATGTTTATTCAGATAGCGGTGCGGATATTTCCATGTTTATACAGATAGTTGGGCAGATATTTCCATGTTTATACAGATAGCGGTGTAGATATTTCCATCTTAATACAGATGGCGGTGTAGATATGTCCATGTTCGTACAGATGGCGGTGTAGATATTTCCATGTTCATACAGATGGCGGTGTAGATATTTCGAAGTTAATAGAGATAGCGATGTAGTTATTTCCATATTTATAGAGAAATCTCTGTAGATATTTCCATGTATATTCAGATAGCTGTGTAGATATTTCCATGTTCATGCAGATTACGGTGTAGATATTTCCATGTTCATCCAGATGCCGGTGTACATATATCCATGTTCATACAGATGGCGGTGAAGATATTTCCATGTTCATACAGATGGCGGTGTAGATATTTCCATGTTCATACAAATGGCGGTGTAGATATTTCCATGTTCATAGAGATGGAGGTGTAGATATTTCCAGGTTCATACAAATGGCGGTGTAGATATTTCCATGTTCATAGAGATGGCGGTGTAGATATTTCCATGTTTATATAGATAGCAGTGTAGTTATTTCCATGTTTATAGAGATACCAGTGTGGATATTTCCATTGATATACAGATAGCTGTGTAGATATTTGCATGTTCATGCAGATAGCGGTGTAGATATTTCCATGTTCATACAGATAGCGGTCTAGATATTTCGATGTTCATACAGATAGCGGTGTAGATATTTCCATATTAATACAGATAGCGGTGTAGATATTTCCATGTTCATACAGATAGCGGTGTAGATAATTCCATGTTCATACAGTTAGCGGTGTAGATATTTCCATATTCATACAGATGGCGGTGTAGATATTTACATGTTGATACATATGCGGTGTAGATATTTCCATGTTCATACAGATAGCGGTGTAGATATTTCCATATTCATACAGATAGCGGTGTAGATATTTCCAAGTTCATACAGATAGCGGTCTAGGTATTTCCATGTTCATACCAATAGCGGTGTAGACATTTCCATGTTCATACATTTAGCGGTGTAGATATTTCCATGTTCATACCAATAGCGGTGTAGACATTTCCATGTTCATACATTTAGCGGTGTAGATATTTCCATGTTCATACAGATGGCGGTGTAGATATTTCCATGTTTGTACGGATGGCAGTGTAGATATTTCCATGTTCATACAGGTGGCGGTGTAGATATTTCCATGTTTATACAGATAGCAGTGTAGTTATTTCCATGTTAATAGAGATAGCTATGTAGATATTTCCATTGATTTACAGATAGCTGTGTAGATATTTGCATGTTCATACAGATAGCTGTGTAGATATTTCCATGTTCGTACAGATAGCGGTGTAGATATTTCCATGTTCATACAGATAGCGGTCTAGATATTTCCATGTTCATACAGATAGCGGTGTAGATATTTCCATGTTCATACAGATAGCGGTGTAGGTATTTCCAAGTTCATACGGATAGCGGTGTAGATATTTCCATGTTCATAGAGATAGCGGTGTAGGTATTTCCATGTTCATACACTTAGCCGTGTAGATATTTCCATATTCATACAGATGGCGGTGTAGATATTTACATGTTCATACAGATGGCGGTGTAGATATTTCCATGTTCATACAGATAGCGGCGTAGATATTTCCATGTTCATACAGATAGTGGTGTAGATATTTACATGTTCATACAGATGGCGGTATAGATATTTCAATGTTCGTACAGATGGTGGTGTAGATATTTCCATGTTCATAGAGATGGCGGTGTAGATATTTCCATGTTTTTGCAGATAGCGGTATAGATATTTCCATGTTTATACAGATGGTGGTGTAGATATTTCCATGTTTATAGAGATGGCGGTCTAGATATTTCCATGTTTACAGAGATAGTCGTGTAGTTATTTCCAAGTTTATAGAGACAGCGTTGTAGATATTTCCATTTTTATACAGATAGCGGTGAAGATATTTCCATGTTTATACAGATAGCGGTGTAGATATTTCCATGTTCGTACAGATAGCGGTGTAGATATTTCCATGTTCATACAGATAGCTTTGTAGATATTTCCATGTTCATACAGATAACGGTGTAGATATTTCCATGTTCATACAGATAGCGGTGTAGATATTTCCAAGTTCATACAGTTAGCGGTGTAGATATTTCCATGTTCATACAGATGGCGGTGTAGATATTTACATGTTCGTACAGATGGCGGTATTGTTATTTCCATGTTCGTACAGATGGCGGTGTAGATATTTCCATGGTCATAGAGATGGCGGCGTAGATATTTCCATGTTTATGCAGATTGCGGTATAGATATATCCATGTTCATCCAGATGCCGGTGTACATATATCCATGTTCATACAGATGGTGGTGTAGATATTTCCATGTTTATAGGGATGGCGGCGTAGATATTTTCATGTTTACACAGATGGCGGTGTAGATATTTCCATATTTATACAGATAGCAGTGTAGTTATTTCCATGTTTATAGGAATAACAGTGTAGATATTTTCATTGATATACAGATAGCTGTGTAGATATTTCCATGTTCATACAGATAGCGGTCTAGATATTTCCATGTTCATTCAGATAGCGGTGTAGATATTTCCATGTTCATACAGATAGCGGTGAAGATATTTCCAGGTTCATACAGATGTCGGTGTAGATATTTCCATGTTCATACAAATGGCGGTGTAGATATTTCCATGTTCATAGAGATGGCGGTGTAGATATTTCCATGTTCATAGAAATGGTGGTGTAGATATTTCCATGTTCATAGAGATGGCGTTGTAGATATTTCCATGTTTATACAGATAGCAGTGTACTTATTTCCACGTTTATAGAGATAGCGGTGTAGATAATTTCAATTTTATACAGATAGCTGGGTAGATATTTGCATGTTCATACAGATAGCGGTGTAGATATTTCCATCTTCATACTGATAGGGGTGTAGATATTTCCATGTTCATACAGATAGCGGTGTAGATATTTCCATGTTCATACAGATAACGGTGTAGATATTTCCATGTTCATACCAATAGCAGTGTGGATATTTCCATGTTCATACAGATGGCGGTGTAGATATTTACATGTTCATACAGATGGCGGTGTAGATATTTCCATGTTCGTACGGATGGCATTGTAGATATTTCCATGTTCATACAGGTGGTGGTGTAGATATTTCCATGTTTATACAGATAGCAGTGTAGTTATTTCCATGTTTATAGAGATAGCAGTGTAGATATTTCCAATGATATACAGATAGCTGTGTAGATATTTGCATGTTCATACAGATAGCGGTGTAGATATTTCCATGTTCATACAGATAGCGGTGTAGATATTTCGATGTTCATACAGATAACGGTGTAGATATTTCCATGTTCATACAGATGGCGGTGTAGATATTTCCATGTTCATACAAATGGCGGTGTAGATATTTCCATCTTCATAGAGATGGCGGTGTAGATATTTCCATGTTTATAGAGATGGCGGTCTAGATATTTCCATGTTTATAGAGATAGTGGTGTGGTTATTTCCAAGTTTATAAAGACAGCATTGTAGATATTTCCATGTTTATACAGATAGCGGTGAAGATATTTCCATGTTTATACAGATAGCGGTGTAGATATTTAAATGTTTATACAGATAACAGTGTAGATATTTCCATGTTTGTAGAGATAGTGGTGCAGATAATTTCAATTTTATACAGATAGCAGTGTAGATATTTCCAAGTTCCTACAGATAGCGGTGTAGATATTCCCACGTTTATAGAGATGGCGGTGTAGATATTTCCATGTTCAGACAGATGGCGGTGTAGATATTTCCATGTTTACAGAGATGGCGGTGTAGATATTTTCATGTTTACACAGATGGCGGTGTAGATATTTCCATGTTTACACAGATGGTGGTGTAGACATTTCCATGTTTACACAGATAGCGGTGTGGTTATTTCCATGTTTATGCAGATAGCAGTGTAGATATTTCCATGTTTATACAGATAGCAGTGCGGATATTTCCATGTTTATACAGATAGCTGGGCAGACATTTCCATGTTTATACAGATAGCGGTGTAGATATTTCCATCTTAATACAGATGGCTTTGTAGATATGTCCATGTTTGTACAGATGGCGGTGTAGATATTTCCATGTTCATACAGATGGCGGTGTAGATATTTTGAAGTTTATAGAGATAGCGCTGTAGTTATTTCCATATTTATAGAGAAATCTCTGTAGATATTTCCATGTATATGCAGATAGCTGTGTAGATATTTCCATGTTCATGCAGATAGCGGTGTAGATATTTCCATGTTCATCCAGATGCCGGTGTAGATATATCCATGTTCATACAGATGGCGGTGAAGATATTTCCATGTTCATACAGATGGCGGTGTAGATATTTCCATGTTCATACAAATGACGGTGTATATATTTCCATGTTCATAGAGATGGTGGTGTAGATATTTCCATGTTCATACAAACGCGGGGTAGATATTTCCATGTTCATAGAGATGGCGGTGTAGATATTTCCATGTTTATACAGATAGCAGTGTAGTTATTTCCATGTTTATAGAGATAACAGTGTAGATATATCCATTGATATACAGATAGCTGTGTAGATGTTTGTATGTTCTTACAGATAGCGGTGTAGATATTTCCATGTTCATACAGATAGCGGTGTATATATTTCCATGTTCATACAGATAGCGGTGTAGATATTTCCATGTTCACACAGATAGCGGTGTAGATATTTCCATGTTCATACAGTTAGCGGTGTAGATATTTCCATGTTCACACAGATAACGGTGTAGATATTTCCATGTTCATACAGTTAGCGGTGTAGATATTTCCATGTTCATACAGATGGCGGTGTAGATATTTACATGTTCATACAGATGGCGGTGTAGATATTTCCATGTTCGTACGGATGACAGTGTAGATATTTCCATGTTCGTACAGGTGGCGGTGTAGATATTTCCATGTTTATACAGATAGCAGTGTAGTTATTTCTATGTTTATAGAGATAGCAATGTAGATATTTCCATTGATATACAGATAGCTGTGTAGATATTTGCATATTCATACAGATAGCGGTGTAGATTTTTCCATGTTGGTACCGATAGCGGTGTAGATATTTCCATGTTCATACAGATAGCGGTGTAGATATTTCCATGTTCATACAGATAGCCTTGTAGATATTTCCATGTTCATACAGTTAGCGGTGTAGATATTTCCATGTTCATACAGATGGCGGTGTAGATATTTACATGTTCATACAGATGGCGGTGTAGATATTTCCATGTTCGTACAGATGGCGGTGTAGATATTTCCATGTTCATAGAGGTGGCGGTGTAGATATTTCCATGTTTATGCAGATAGCGGTATAGATATTTCCATGTTTATACAGATGGTGGTGTAGATATTTCCATGTTTATGGGGATGGCTTTGTAGATATTTTCATGTTTACACGGATGGCGGTGTAGATATTTCCATGTTGACACAGATAGCGCTGTAGACATTTCCAGGTTTACACAGATAGCGGTGTGGATATTTCCATGTTTATGAAGATAGCAGTGTAGATATTTCCATGTTTATACAGATAGCGGTGCGGATATTTCCATGTTTATACAGATAGCAGTTTTGTTATTTCCATGTTTATAGAGATAGCAGTGAAGATATTTCCATTGATATACAGATAGCTCTGTAGATATTTGCATGTTCATACAGATAGCGTTTTAGATATTTCCTTGTTCATACACATAGCGGTGTAGATATTTCCAATGTCATACAGATAGCGGTGTAGATATTTCCATGTTCATACAGATAGCGGTGTAGATATTTCCATGTTCATACAGTTAGCGGTGTAGATATTTCCATGTTTATACAGATAGCGGTGAAGATATTTCCATGTTTATACACATAGCGGTGTAGATATTTCCATGTTTATACAGATAGCAGTGTAGATATTTCCATGTTTATAGAGATAGTGGTGTAGATAATTTCAATTTTATACCGATAGCAGTGTAGATATTTCCAAGTTCATACAGATTGCGGTGTAGATATTTCCATGTTTATACAGATAGCGGTGCGGATATTTCCATGTTTATACAGATAGTTGGGCAGATATTTCCATGTTTATACAGATAGCGGTGTAGATATTTCCATCTTAATACAGACGGCGGTGTAGATATTTCCATGTTCGTACAGATGGCGGTGTAGATATTTCCATGTTCATACATACGGCGGTGTAGATATTTCAAAGTTTATAGAGACAGCGCTGTACTTATTTCCATATTTATAGAGAAATCTGTGTAGATATTTCCATGCATATGCAGAGAGGTGTGTAGAAATTTCCATGTTTATACAGATAGCAGTGTAGTTATTTCCATGTTTATAGAGATAGCGGTGTAGATAATTTCAATTTTATACAGATAGCTGGGTAGATATTTGCATGTTCATACAGATAGCGGTGTTGATATTTCCATGTTCATCCAGATGCCGGTGTACATTTATCCATGTTCATAAAGATGGCGGTGTAGATATTTCCATGTTTATAGGGATGGCGGTGTAGTTATTTCCATGTTTATAGGGATAACAGGGTATATATTTTCATTGATATACAGATAGCTGTGTAGATATTTCCATGTTCATACAGATAGCGGTCTAGATATTTCCATGTTCATACAGATAGCGGTGTAGATGTTTCCATGTTCATTCAGATAGCGGTGTAGATATTTCCATGTTCATACAGAGGGCGGTGTAGATATTTACATGTTCATACAGATGGCGATGTAGTTATTTCCGTGTTCATACAGATAGCGGTGTAGATATTTCCATGTTCATACAGATAGCGGTGTAGATATTTCCATGTTCATAGCAATAGCGGTGTAGATATTTCCACGTTCATACAGTTAGCGGTGTACATATTTCCATGTTCATACAGATGGCGGTGTAGATATTTACATGTTCATACAGATGGCGGTATAGATATTTCCATGTTCGTATAGATGGCGGTGTAGATATTTCCATGTTCATACAGATGGCGGTGTAGATATTTCCATGTTTATGCAGATAGCGGTATAGATATTTCTATGTTTATACAGATGGTGGTGTAGATATTTCCATGTTTATAGAGATGGCGGTCTAGATATTTCCATGATTACAAAGATAGCGGTATAGTTATTTCCAAGTTTATAGAGACAGCGTTGTAGATACTTCCATGTTTATACAGATAGCGGTGAAGATATTTCCATCTTTATACAGATAGCGGTGTAGATATTTCCATGTTTATACTGATAGCAGTGTAGATATTTCCATGTTTATAGAGATAGTGGTGTAGATAATTTCAATTTCATACAGAGAGCACGGTAGATATTTCCAAGTCCATACAGATAGCGGTGTAGATATTTCCACGTTTATTGAGATGGCGGTGTAGATATTTCCATGTTCATACAGAGGACAGTGTTGATATTTCCATGTTTATAGGGATGGCGGTGTAGATATTTTCATGTTAACACAGATGGCGGTATAGATATTTCCATGTTTACACAGATAGCGGTGTAGACATTTCCATGTTTACACAGATAGCGGTGTGGATATTTCTATGTTTATGCAGATAGCAGTGTAGAAATTTCCATGTTTATACAGATAGCGGTGCGGATATTTCCATGTTTATTCAGATAGCTGTGCGGATATTTCCATGTTTATACAGATAGTTGGGCAGATATTTCCATGTTTATACAGATAGCGGTGTAGATATTTCCATCTCAATACAGATGGCGGTGTAGATATTTCCATGTTTGTACGGATGGCAGTGTAGATATTTCCATGTTCATACAGGTGGCGGTGTAGATATTTCCATGTTTATACAGATAGCAGTGTAGTTATTTCCATGTTAATAGAGATAGCTGTGTAGATATTTCCATTGATATACAGATAGCTGTGTAGATATTTGCATGTTCATACAGATAGTGGTGTAGATATTTCCATGTTCGTACAGATAGCGGTGTAAATATTTCCATGTTCATACAGATAGCGGTCTAGATATTTCCATATTCATACAGATAGCGGTGTAGATATTTCCATGTTCATACAGGTAGCGGTGTAGATATTTCCAAGTTCATTCAGATAGCGGTGTAGATATTTCCATGTTCATACAGATAGCGGTGTAGGTATTTCCATGTTCATACAGTTAGCCGTGTAGATATTTCCATATTCATACAGATGGCGGTGTAGATATTTACATGTTCATACAGATTGCGGTGTAGATATTTCCATGTTCATACAGATAGCGGTGTAGATATTTCCATGTTCATACAGATAGCGGTGTAGATATTTGCATGTTCATACAGATGGAGGTATAGATATTTCAATGTTCGTACAGATGGCGGTGTAGATATTTCCATGTTCATAGAGATGGCGGTGTAGATATTTCCATGTTTATGCAGATAGCGGTATAGATATTTCCATGTTTATACAGATGGTGGTGTAGATATTTCCATGTTTATAGAGATGGCGGTCTAGATATTTCCATGTTTACAGAGATAGTCGTGTAGTTATTTCCAAGTTTATAGAGACAGCGTTGTAGATATTTCCATGTTTATACAGATAGCGGTGAAGATATTTCCATGTTTATACAGATAGCGGTGTAGATATTTCCATGTTCGTACAGATAGCGGTGTAGATATTTCCATGTTCATACAGATAGCTTTGTAGATATTTCCATGTTCATACAGATAACGGTGTAGATATTTCCATGTTCATACAGATAGCGGTGTAGATATTTCCAAGTTCATACAGTTAGCGGTGTAGATATTTCCATGTTCATACAGATGGCGGTGTAGATATTTACATGTTCGTACAGATGGCGGTATTGATATTTCCATGTTCGTACAGATGGCGGTGTTGATATTTCCATGCTCATAGAGATGGCGGCGTAGATATTTCCATGTTTATGCGGATAGCGGTATAGATATATCCATGTTCATCCAGATGCCGGTGTACATATATCCATGTTCATACAGATGGCGGTGTAGATATTTCCATGTTTATAGGGATGGCGGCGTAGATATTTTCATGTTTACTCAGATGGCGGTGTAGATATTTCCATATTTATACAGATAGCAGTGTAGATATTTCCATGTTTATAGGGATAGCAGTGTAGATAATTTCATTGATATACAGATAGCTGTGTAGATATTTCCATGTTCATACAGATAGCGGTCTAGATATTTAAATATTCATACAGATAGCGGTGTAGATATTTCCATGTTCATACAGATAGCGGTGTAGATATTTCCAAGTTCATACAGATAATGGTGTAGATATTTCCATGTTCATACAGATAGCGGTGTAGGTATTTCCATGTTCATACAGTTAGCAGTGTAGATATTCACATGTTCATACAGATGGCGGTGTAGATATTTACATTTTCATACAGATGGCGATGTAGATATTTCCATGTTCATACAGATAGCGGTGTAGGTATTTCCATGTTCATACAGATAGCGGTGTAGATATTTCCATGTTCATACCAATAGCGGTGTAAATATTTCCATGTTCATACAGTTAGCGGTGTAGATTTTCATGTTCATACAGATGGCGGTGTAGATATTTACATGTTCATACAGATGGCGGTGTATATGTTTCCATGTTCGTACGGATGGCAGTGTAGATATTTCCATGTTCATACAGGTGGCGGTGTAGATATTTCCATGTTTATACAGATAGCAGTGTAGTAATTTCCATGTTTATAGAGACAGCTGTGTAGATATCTCCATTGATATACAGATAGCTGTGTAGATATTTGCATGTTCATACAGATAGTGGTGTGGATATTTCCAAGTTCGTACAGATAGCGGTGTAGATATTTCCATGTTCATACAGATAGCGGTGTAGATATTTCCATGTTCATACAGATAACGATGTAGATATTTCGAAGTTTATAGAGACAGCGCTGTAGTTATTTCCATATTTATAGAGAAATCTGTGTAGATATTTCCATGCATATGCAGACAGCTGTGTAGATATTTCCATGTTCATGCAGAGAGCGGTGTAGATAGTTCCATGTTCATCCAGATGCCGGTGTAGATATATCCATGTTCATACAGATGGCGGTGAAGATATTTCCATGTTCATACAGATGGCGGTGTAGATATTTCCATGTTCATACAGATGGCGGTGTAGATATTTACATGTTCATACAGATGGCGGTGTAGATATTTCCATGTTCGTACAGATGGCGGTGTAGATATTTCCATGTTCATAGAGATGGCGGTGTAGATATTTCCATGTTTATGCAGATAGCGGTATAGATATTTCCATGTTTATACAGATGGTGGTGTAGATATTTCCTTGTTTATTGAGATGGCGGTCTAGATATTTCCATGTTTATAGAGATGGTGGTGTAGTTATTTCCAAGTTTATAGAGACAGCGTTGTAGATATTTCCATGTTTATACAGATAGCGGTGAAGATATTTCCATGTTTATACAGATAGCGGTGTAGATATTTCCATGTTTATAGAGATAGTGGTGTAGATAATATCAATTTTATTCAGATAGCAGTGTAGATATTTCCAAGTTGATACAGACAGCGGTGTAGATATTTCCACTTTTATAGAGATGGCGGTGTAGATATTTCCATGTTCATACAGATGGCAGTGTAGATATTTCCATGTTTACAGAGATGGCGGTGTAGATATTTTCATGTTTACACAGATGGCGGTGTAGATATTTCCATGTTTACACAGATAGCGGTGTAGACATTTCCATGTTTACACAGATAGCGGTGTGGATATTTCCATGTTTATGCAGAGAGCGGTGTAGATATTTCCATGTTTATACAGAAAGCGGTGCGGATATTTCCATGTTTATACAGAGAGTTGGGCAGATATTTCCATGTTTATACAGATATCGGTGTAGATATTTCCATCTTAATACAGATGGCGGTGTAGATATGTCCATGTTTGTACAGATGGCAGTGTAGATATTTCCATGTTCATACAGATGGCGGTGTAGATACTTCGAAGTTTATAGAGATAGCACTGTAGTTATTTCTGTATTTATTGAGAAATCTGTGTAGATATTTCCATGTATATTCAGATAGCTGTGTAGATATTTCCATGTTCATGCAGAGAGCGGTGTAGATATTTCCATGGCCTTCCAGATGCTGGTGTACATATATCCATGTTCATACAGATGGCGGTGAAGATATTTCCATGTTCATACAGATGTCGGTGTAGATATTTAAATGTTCATAGAAATGGCGGTGTAGATATTTCCATGTTCATAGTGATGGCGGTGTAGATATTTCCATGTTTATACAGATATCAGTGTATTTATTTCCATGTTTATAGAGATAGCAGTGTAGATATTTCCATTGATATACAGATAGCTGTGTAGATATTTGCTTGTTCATACTGATAGCGGTGTAGATATTTCCATGTTCATACAGATAGCGGTGTAGATATTTCTATGTTCATACAGTTAGCGGTGTTGATATTTCCATGTTCATACAGATAGCGGAGTAGAGATTTCCATTTTCATACAGATAGCGGTGTAGATATTTCCATGTTCATACAGTTAGCGGTGTAGATATTTCCATGTTCATACGGATGGCAGTGCAGATATTTACATGATCATACAGATGGCAGTGTAGATATTTCCATGTTCGTACGGATGGCAGTGTACATATTTTCATGTTCATACAGGTGGCGGTGTAGAGATTTCCATGTTTATACAGAAAGCAGTGTAGTTATTTCCATGTTTATAGAGATAGCAGTGTAGATATTTAAACTGATATACAGATAGCTGTGTAGATATTTGCATGTTCATAAAGATAACGGTGTAGATATTTCCATGCTTGTACAGATAGCGGTGTAGATATTTCCAAGTTCGTACAGATAGCGGTGTAGATATTTCCATGTTCATACAGATAACGGGGTACATATTTCCATGTTCATACTGATAGCGGTGTAGATAATTCCATGTTCATACAGTTAGCGGTGTAGATATTTCCATGTTCATACAGATGGCAGTGTAGATATTTACATGTTCATACAGATGGCGGTGTAGATATTTCCATGTTCGTACAGATGGCGGTGTAGATATTTCCATGTTCATAAAGATGGCGGTATAGATATTTCCATGTTTATGCAGATAGCGGTATAGATATTTCCATGTTTATACAGATGGTGCTGTAGGTATTTCCATGTTTATAGAGATGGCGGTCTGGATATTTCCATGTTTATAGAGATAGTGGTGTAGTTATTTCCAAGTTTATAGAGACAGCGTTGTAGATATTTCCATGTTTATACGGATAGCGGTGAAGATATTTCCATGTTTATACAGATAGCGGTGTAGATATTTCCATGTTTATACAGATAACCGTGTAGATATTTCAATGTTTATAGAGATAGTGGTGTAGATAATTTCAATTTTATACAAAGAGCAGTGTAGATATTTCCAAGTTCATACCGATAGCGGTGTAGATATTTCCATGTTCATACAGATAGCGGTGTAGATATTTCCATGTTCATACAGATTGCGGTGTAGATATTTCCATGTTCATACAGATAGCGGTGTAGATATTTCCATGTTCATACAGATAGCGGTGTAGATATTTCCATGTACATACCAATAGCGGTGTAGACATTTCCATGTTCATACATTTAGCGGTGTAGATATTTCAATGTTCATACCAATAGCGGTGTAGACATTTCCATGTTCATACATTTAGCGGTGTAGATATTTCCATGTTCCTACAGATGGCGGTGTAGATATTTCCATGTTTGTACGGATGGCAGTGTAGATATTTCCATGTTCACACAGGTGGCGGTGTAGATATTTCCATGTTTATACAGATAGCAGTGTAGTTATTTCCATGTTAATAGAGATAGCTGTGTAGATATTTCCATTGATATACAGATAGCTGTGTAGATATTTGCAGGTTCATACAGATAGCGGTGTAGATATTTCCATGTTCGTACAGACAGCGGTGTAGATATTTCCATGTTCATACAGATAGCGGTCTAGATATTTCCATATTCATACAGATAGCGGTGTAGATATTTCCATGTTCATACAGATAGCGGTGTAGATATTTCCAAGTTCATTCAGATAGCGGTGTAGATATTTCCATGTTCATACAGAAAGCGGTGTAGGTATTTCCATGTTCATACAGTTACCCGTGTAGATATTTCCATATTCATACAGATGGCGGTGTAGATATTTACATGTTCATACAGATGGCGGTGTAGATATTTCCATGTTCATACAGATAGCGGTGTAGATATTTCCATGTTCATACAGATAGCGGTGTAGATATTTGCATGTTCATACAGATGGAGGTATAGATATTTCAATGTTCGTACAGATGGCGGTGTAGATATTTCCATGTTCATAGAGATGGCGGTGTAGATATTTCCATGTTTATGCAGATTGCTGTATAGATATTTCCATGTTTATACAGATGGTGGTGTAGATATTTCCATGTTTATAGAGATGGCGGTCTAGATATTTCCATGTTTACAGAGATAGTCGTGTAGTTATTTCCAAGTTTATAGAGACAGCGTTGTAGATATTTCCATGTTTATACAGATAGCGGTGAAGATATTTCCATGTTTATACAGATAGCGGTGTAGATATTTCCATGTTCGTACAGATAGCGGTGTAGATATTTCCATGTTCATACAGATAGCTTTGTAGATATTTCCATGTTCATACAGATAACGGTGTAGATATTTCCATGTTCATACAGATAGCGGTGTAGATATTTCCAAGTTCATACAGTTAGCGGTGTAGATATTTCCATGTTCATACAGATGGCGGTGTAGATATTTACATGTTCGTACAGATGGCGGTATTGATATTTCCATGTTCATACAGATGGCGGTGTAGATATTTCCAAGATCATACAGATAATGGTGTAGATATTTCCATGTTCATACAGATGGTGGTGTAGATATTTCAAAGTTTATAGAGATAGCGCTGTAATTATTTCCATATTTATAGAGAAATCTGTGTAGTTCTTTCCATGTATATTCAGATAGCTGTGTAGATATTTCCATGTTCATGCAGATAGCGGTGTAGTTATTTCCATGTTCATCCAGATGCCGGTGTACATATATCCATGTTCATACGGATGGCGGTGAAGATATTTCCATGGTCATACAGATGGCGGTGTAGATATTTCCATGTTCATAGAAATGGCGGTGTAGATATTTCCATGTTCATAGAGATGGCGGTGTAGATATTTCCATGTTCATACACATGGCGGTGTAGATATTTCCATGTTCATAAAGTTGGCGGTGTAGATGTTTCCATGTTTATACAGATAGCACTGTAGTTATTTCCATGTTTATAGAGATAGCAGTGTAGATATTTCCATTCATATACAGATAGCTATGTAGATATTTGCATGTTCATACAGTTAGCGGTGTAGATATTTCCATGTTCATACAGATAGCGTTGTAGATTTTTCCATGTTCATACAGATAGCCGTGTAGATATTTACATGTTCATACAGATAGCGGTGTAGATATTTCCATTTTCATACAGATAGCGGTGTAGATATTTCCATGTTCATACAGTTAGCGGTGTAGATATTTCCATGTTCACACAGATGGCGGTGTAGATATTTACATGTTCATACAGATGGCGGTGTTATTTCCATGTTCGTACGGATGGCAGTGTCGACATTTCCATGATCATACAGGTGGCGGTGTACATATTTCCATGTTTATACAGATAGCAGTTTAGTTATTTCCATGTTTATAGAGATAGCAGTGTAGATATTTCCATTGATATACAGATTGCTGTGTAGATATTTGCATGTTCAGACAGATAGCGGTGTAGATATTTCCATGTTCGTACAGATAGCGGTGTAGATATTTCCATGTTCATACAGATAGCGGTGTAGATATTTCCATGTTCATACAGATAACGGTGTAGATATTTCCATGTTCATACAGATAGCAGTGAAGATATTTCCATGTTCACACAGTTAGCGGTGTAGTTATTTACATGTTCATACAGATGGCGGTGTAGATATTTACATGTTCATACAGATGGCGATGTAGATATTTCCATGTTCGTACAGATGGCGGTGTGGATATTTCCATGTTCATAGAGATGGCGGTGTAGATTTTTCCATGTTTATGCAGATAGCGGTATAGTTATTTCCATGTTTATACAGATGTTGGTGTAGATATTTCAATGTTTATACAGATGGCGGTCTAGATATTTCCATGTTTATACAGATAGCGGTGAAGATATTTCCATGTTCACACCAATGGCAGTGTAGATATTTCCATGTCCATACAGTTAGCGTTGTAGATATTTCCATGTTCATACAGATGGCGGTGTAGATATTTCCATGTTCGTACGGATGGCAGTGTTGATATTTCCATGTTCATACAGGTGGCGGTGTAGGTATTTCCATGTTTATACAGATAGCAGTGTAGTTATTTCCATGTTTATAGAGATAGCAGTGTAGATATTTCCATTGATATACAGATAGCTGCGTAGATATTTTCATGTTCATACAGATAGCGGTGTAGATATTTCCATGTTCGTACAGATAGCGGTGTAGATATTTCCATGTTGATACTGATAGCGGTGTAGATATTTCCATGTTCATACAGATAACGGTGTAGATATTTCCATGTTCATACAGATAGTGGTGTAGATAATTCCATTATCATACAGTTAGCGGTGTAGATATTTCCATGTTCATACAGATGGCGGTGTAGATATTTACATGTTCATACAGATGGCAGTGTAGATATTTCCATGTTCATGGAGATGGCGGTGTAGATATTTCGATGTTTATGCAGATAGCGGTATAGTTATTTCCATGTTTATACAGATGGTGGTGTAGATATTTCAATGTTTATAGAGATGGCGGTCTAGATATTTCCATGTTTATACAGATAGCAGTGAAGATATTTCCATGTTTATACAGATAGCGGTGTAGATATTTCCATGTTTATACAGATAGTAGTGTAGATATTTCCATGTTTATAGAGATAGTGGTGTAGATAATTTCAATTTTATACCGAGAGCAGTGTAGATATTTCCAAGTTCATACAGATAGCGATGTAGATATTTCCACGTTTATAGAGATAGCGGTGTAGATATTTCCATGTTCATACTGATGGCGGTGTAGATATTTCCATGTTCATACAAATGGCGGTGTAGATATTTCCAAGTTCATAGAGATGGAGGTGTAGATATTTCTATGTTCATACAAGTGGCGGTATAGTGATTTCCATGTTCATAGAGATGGTAGTGTAGATATTTCCATGTTTATACAGATAGAAGTGTAGTTATTTCCATGTTTATAGAGATAGCAGTGTAGATATTTCCATTGATATACAGATAGCTGTGTAGATATATGCATGTTCATACAGATAGCGGTGTAGATATTTCCATGTTCATACAGATAGCGGTGTAGATATTTCCATGTTCATACCAATAGCGGTGTAGATATTTCCACGTTCATACAGTTAGCGGTGTACATATTTCCATGTTCATACAGATGGCGGTGTAGATATTTACATGTTCATACAGATGGCGGTATAGATATTTCCATGTTCATACAGATGGCGGTGTAGATATTTCCATGTTCATACAGATGGCGGTGTAGATATTTCCATGTTTATGCGGATAGCAGTATAGATATTTCTATGTTTATACAGATGGTGGTGTAGATATTTCCATGTTTATAGAGATCTCGGTCTAGGTATTTCCGTGATTACAGAGATAGCGGTGTAGTTATTTCCAAGTTTATAGAGACAGCGTTGTAGATACTTCCATGTTTATACAGATAGCGGTGAATATATTTCCATGTTTATACAGATAGCGGTGTAGATATTTCCATGTTTATACTGATAGCAGTGTAGATATTTCCATGTTTATAGAGATAGTGGTGTAGATAATTTCAATTTCATACAGAGAGCACGGTAGATATTTCCAAGTTCATACAGATAGCGGTGTAGATATTTCCAGGTTTATAGAGATGGCGGTGTAGATATTTCCATGTTCATACAGAGGACAGTGTAGATATTTCCATGTTTATAGGGATGGCGGTGTGGATGTTTTCATGTTTACACAGATGGCGGTGTAGATATTTCCATGTTTACACAAATAGCGGTGTAGACATTTCCATGTTTACACAGATAGCGGTGTGGATATTTCTATGTTTATGCAGATAGCAGTGTAGAAAGTTCCATGTATATACAGATAGCGGTGCGGATATTTCCATGCTTATTCAGATAGCGGTGCGGATATTTCCATGTTTATACAGATAGTTGGGCAGATATTTCCATGTTTGTACAGATAGCGGTGTAGATATTTCCATCTCAATACAGATGGCGGTGTAGATATGTCTATGTTCGTACAGATGGCGGTGTAGATATTTCCATGTTCATACAGATGGCGGTGTAGATATTTCGTAGTTTATAGAGATAGCGATGTAGTTATTTCCATATTAATAGAGAAATCTGTGTAGATATTTCCATGTATATTCAGATAGCTGTGTAGATATTTCCATGTTCATGCAGATTACGGTGTAGATATTTCCATGTTCATACCAATAGCGGTGTAGACATTTCCATGTTCATACATTTAGCGGTGTAGATATTTCCATGTTCATACAGATGGCGGTGAAGATATTTCCATGTTTGTACGGATGGCAGTGTAGATATTTCCATGTTCATACAGGTGTCGGTGTAGATATTTCCATGTTTATACAGATAGCAGTGTAGTTATTTCCATGTTAATAGAGATAGCTGTGTAGATATTTCCATTGATATTCAGATAGCTGTGTAGATATTTGCATGTTCATACAGATAGCGGTGTAGATATTTCCATGTTCGTACACATAGCCGTGTAGATATTTCCATGTTCATACAGATAGCGGTCTAGATATTTCCATGTTAATACAGATAGCGGTGTAGATATTTCCATGTTCATACAGATAGCGGTGTAGATATTTCCAAGTTCATACAGATTGCGGTGTAGGTATTTCCATGTTCATACAGATAGCGGTGTAGGTATTTCCGTGTTCATACAGTTAGCGGTGTAGATATTTCCATGTTCATACAGATGGCGGTGTAGATATTTCCATGTTCATACAGATGGCGGTGTAGATATTTCCATGTTCATACAGATAGCGGAGTAGATATTTCCATGTTCATACAGATAGCGGTGTAGTTATTTACATGTTCATACAGATGGCGGTATAGATAGTTCAATGTTCGTACAGATGGCGGTGTAGATATTTCCATGTTTATACAGATAGCGGTGTAGACATTTCCATGTTTACACAGATAGCGGTGTGGATATTTCTATGTTTATGCAGATAGCAGTGTAGAAATTCCATGTTTATAAAGATAGCGGTGCGGATATTTCCATGTTTATTCAGATAGCGGTGCGGATATTTCCATGTTTATACAGATAGTTGGGCAGATATTTCCATGTTTATACAGATAGCGGTGTAGATATTTCCATCTTAATACAGATGGCGGTGTAGATATGTCCATGTTCGTACAGATGGCGGTGTAGATATTTCCATGTTCATACAGATGGCGGTGTAGATATTTCGAAGTTAATAGAGATAGCGATGTAGTTATTTCCATATTTATAGAGAAATCTGTGTAGATATTTCCATGTATATTCAGATAGCTGTGTAGATATTTCCATGTTCATGCAGATTACGGTGTAGATATTTCCATGTTCATCCAGATGCCGGTGTACATATATCCATGTTCATACAGATGGCGGTGAAGATATTTCCATGTTCATACAGATTGCGGTGAAGTTATTTCCATGTTTATACAGATAGCGGTGTAGATATTTCCATGTTTATACAGATAGCGGTGTAGATATTTAAATGTTTATACAGATAACAGTGTAGATATTTCCATGTTTGTAGAGATAGTGGTGCAGATAATTTCAATTTTATACAGATAGCAGTGTAGATATTTCCAAGTTCCTACAGATAGCGGTGTAGATATTCCCACGTTTATAGAGATGGCGGTGTAGATATTTCCATGTTCAGACAGATGGCGGTGTAGATATTTCCATGTTTACAGAGATGGCGGTGTAGATATTTTCATGTTTACACAGATGGCGGTGTAGATATTTCCATGTTTACACAGATAGTGGTGTAGACATTTCCATGTTTACACAGATAGCGGTGTGGTTATTTCCATGTTTATGCAGATAGCGGTGTAGATATTTCCATGTTTATACCGATAGCGGTGCGGATATTTCCATGTTTATACAGATAGCTGGGCAGACATTTCCATGTTTATACAGATAGCGGTGTAGATATTTCCATCTTAATACAGATGGCTTTGTAGATATGTCCATGTTTGTACAGATGGAGGTGTAGATATTTCCATGTTCATACCAATAGCGGTGTAGACATTTCCATGTTCATACATTTAGAGGTGTAGATATTTCCATGTTCATACAGATTGCGGTGTAGATATTTCCATGTTTGTACGGATGGAAGTGTAGATATTTCCATGTTCATACAGGTGGCGGTGTAGATATTTCCATGTTTATGCAGATAGCAGTGTAGTTATTCCATGTTAATAGAGATAGCTGTGTAGATATTTCCATTGATATTCAGATAGCTGTGTAGATATTTGCATGTTCATACAGATAGCGGTGTAGATATTTCCATGTTCGTACAGATAGCCGTGTAGATATTTCCATGTTCATACAGATAGCGGTCTAGATATTTCCATGTTCATACAGATAGCGGTGTAGATATTTCCATGTTCATACAGAGAGCCGTGTAGATATTTCCAAGTTCATACAGATTGCGGTGTAGATATTTCCATGTCCATACAGATAGCGGTGTAGTTATTTCCATGTTCATACAGTTAGCGGTGTAGATATTTCCATGTTCATACAGATGGCGGTGTAGATATTTACATGCTCATACAGATAGCGGTGTAGTTATTTACATGTTCATACAGATGGCGGTATAGATAGTTCAATGTTCGTACAGATGGCGGTGTAGATATTTCCATGTTCATAGAGATGGCGGTGTAGATATTTCCATGTTTATGCAGATAGCGGTATAGATATTTCCATGTTTATACAGATGGTGGTGTAGATATTTCCATGTTTATAGAGATGGCGGTCTAGATATTTCCATGTTTACAGAGATAGTGGTGTAGTTATTTCCAAGTTTATAGAGACAGCGTTGTAGTTATTTCCATGTTTACACAGATGGCGGTGTAGATATTTCCATGTTTACACAGATAGCGGTGTAGACATTTCCATGTTTACACAGATAGCGGTGTGGATATTTCTATGTTTATGCAGATAGCAGTGTAGAAATTCCATGTTTATAAAGATAGCGGTGCGGATATTTCCATGTTTATTCAGATAGCGGTGCGGATATTTCCATGTTTATACAGATAGTTGGGCAGATATTTCCATGTTTATACAGATAGCGGTGTAGATATTTCCATCTTAATACAGATGGCGGTGTAGATATGTCCATGTTCGTACAGATGGCGGTGTAGATATTTCCATGTTCATACAGATGGCGGTGTAGATATTTCGAAGTTAATAGAGATAGCGATGTAGTTATTTCCATATTTATAGAGAAATCTCTGTAGATATTTCCATGTATATTCAGATAGCTGTGTAGATATTTCCATGTTCATGCAGATTACGGTGTAGATATTTCCATGTTCATCCAGATGCCGGTGTACATATATCCATGTTCATACAGATGGCGGTGAAGATATTTCCATGTTCATACAGATGGCGGTGTAGATATTTCCATGTTCATACAAATGGCGGTGTAGATATTTCCATGTTCATAGAGATGGAGGTGTAGATATTTCCAGGTTCATACAAATGGCGGTATAGATATTTCCATGTTCATAGAGATGGCGGTGTAGATATTTCCATGTTTATATAGATAGCAGTGTAGTTATTTCCATGTTTATAGAGATACCAGTGTGGATATTTCCATTGATATACAGATAGCTGTGAAGATATTTGCATGTTCATGCAGATAGCGGTGTACATATTTCCATGTTCATACAGATAGCGGTCTAGATATTTCGATGTTCATACAGATAGCGGTGTAGATATTTCCATATTAATACAGATAGCGGTGTAGATATTTCCATGTTCATACAGATAGCGGTGTAGATAATTCCATGTTCATACAGTTAGCGGTGTAGATATTTCCATATTCATACAGATGGCGGTGTAGATATTTACATGTTGATACATATGCGGTGTAGATATTTCCATGTTCATACAGATAGCGGTGTAGATATTTCCATATTCATACAGATAGCGGTGTAGATATTTCCAAGTTCATACAGATAGCGGTCTAGGTATTTCCATGTTCATACCAATAGCGGTGTAGACATTTCCATGTTCATACATTTAGCGGTGTAGATATTTCCATGTTCATACCAATAGCGGTGTAGACATTTCCATGTTCATACATTTAGCGGTGTAGATATTTCCATGTTCATACAGATGGCGGTGTAGATATTTCCATGTTTGTACGGATGGCAGTGTAGATATTTCCATGTTCATACAGGTGGCGGTGTAGATATTTCCATGTTTATACAGATAGCAGTGTAGTTATTTCCATGTTAATAGAGATAGCTATGTAGATATTTCCATTGATTTACAGATAGCTGTGTAGATATTTGCATGTTCATACAGATAGCTGTGTAGATATTTCCATGTTCGTACAGATAGCGGTGTAGATATTTCCATGTTCATACAGATAGCGGTCTAGATATTTGCATGTTCATACAGATAGCGGTGTAGATATTTCCATGTTCATACAGATAGCGGTTTAGGTATTTCCAAGTTCATACGGATAGCGGTGTAGATATTTCCATGTTCATAGAGATAGCGGTGTAGGTATTTCCATGTTCATACAGATGACGGTGTAGATATTTCCATGTTCGTACAGATGGCGGTATTGATATTTCCATGTTCGTACAGATGGCGGTATAGATATTTCCATGGTCATAGAGATGGCGGTGTAGATATTTCCATGTTTATGCAGATAGCGGTATAGATATTTCCATGTTCTTCCAGATGCCGGTGTACATATATCCATGTTCATACAGATGGCGGTGTAGATATTTCCATGTTTATAGGGATGGCGGCGTAGATATTTTCATGTTTACACAGATGGCGGTGTAGATATTTCCATATTTATACAGATAGCAGTGTAGTTATTTCCATGTTTATAGGGATAGCAGTGTAGATATTTTCATTGATATAGAGATAGCTGTGTAGAAATTTCCATGTTCATACAGATTGCGGTCTAGATATTTCCATGTTCATACAGATAGCGGAGTAGATATTTCCATATTCATACAGATAGCGGTGTAGATATTTCCAAGTTCATACAGATAATGGTGTAGATATTTCCATGTTCATACAGATAGCGGTGTAGGTATTTCCATGTTCATACAGTTAGCGGTGTAGATATTTCCATGTTCATACAGATGGCGGTGTAGATATTTACATGTTCATACAGATGGCGATGTAGATATTTCCATGTTCATACAGATAGCGGTGTAGATATTTCCATGTTCATACAGATGGCGGTGTAGATATTTCCATGTTCATACCAATAGCGGTGTAGATATTTCCACGTTGATACAGTTAGCGGTGTACATATTTCCATGTTCATACAGATGGCGGTGTAGATATTTACATGTTCATACAGATGGCGGTATAGATATTTCCATGTTCATACAGATAGCGGTGTAGGTATTTCCATGTTCATACAGTTAGCGGTGTAGATATTTCCATGTTCATACAGATGGCGGTGTAGATATTTACATGTTCATAGAGATAGCGGTGTAGTTATTTACATGTTCATACAGATGGCGGTATAGATAGTTCAATGTTCGTACAGATGGCGGTGTAGATATTTCCATGTTCATAGAGATGGCGGTGTAGATATTTCCATGTTTATGCAGATAGCGGTATAGATATTTCCATGTTTATACAGATGGTGGTGTAGATATTTCCATGTTTATAGAGATGGCGGTCTAGATATTTCCATGTTTACAGAGATAGTGGTGTAGTTATTTCCAAGTTTATAGAGACAGCGTTGTAGTTATTTCCATGTTTACACAGATGGCGGTGTAGATATTTCCATGTTTATACAGATAGCGGTGTAGACATTTCCATGTTTACACAGATAGCGGTGTGGATATTTCTATGTTTATGCAGATAGCAGTGTAGAAATTCCATGTTTATAAAGATAGCGGTGCGGATATTTCCATGTTTATTCAGATAGCGGTGCGGATATTTCCATGTTTATACAGATAGTTGGGCAGATATTTCCATGTTTATACAGATAGCGGTGTAGATATTTCCATCTTAATACAGATGGCGGTGTAGATATGTCCATGTTCGTACAGATGGCGGTGTAGATATTTCCATGTTCATACAGATGGCGGTGTAGATATTTCGAAGTTAATAGAGATAGCGATGTAGTTATTTCCATATTTATAGAGAAATCTGTGTAGATATTTCCATGTATATTCAGATAGCTGTGTAGATATTTCCATGTTCATGCAGATTACGGTGTAGATATTTCCATGTTCATCCAGATGCCGGTGTACATATATCCATGTTCATACAGATGGCGGTGAAGATATTTCCATGTTCATACAGATTGCGGTGAAGTTATTTCCATGTTTATACAGATAGCGGTGTAGATATTTCCATGTTTATACAGATAGCGGTGTAGATATTTAAATGTTTATACAGATAACAGTGTAGATATTTCCATGTTTGTAGAGATAGTGGTGCAGATAATTTCAATTTTATACAGATAGCAGTGTAGATATTTCCAAGTTCCTACAGATAGCGGTGTAGATATTCCCACGTTTATAGAGATGGCGGTGTAGATATTTCCATGTTCAGACAGATGGCGGTGTAGATATTTCCATGTTTACAGAGATGGCGGTGTAGATATTTTCATGTTTACACAGATGGCGGTGTAGATATTTCCATGTTTACACAGATAGTGGTGTAGACATTTCCATGTTTACACAGATAGCGGTGTGGTTATTTCCATGTTTATGCAGATAGCGGTGTAGATATTTCCATGTTCATACAGATAGCGGTGTAGATATTTCCATGTTCATGCAAATGGCGGTGTAGATATTTCCAAGTTCATTCAGATAGCGGTGTAGATATTTCCATGTTCATACAGAAAGCGGTGTAGGTATTTCCATGTTCATACAGTTACCCGTGTAGATATTTCCATATTCATACAGATGGCGGTGTAGATATTTACATGTTCATACAGATGGCGGTGTAGATATTTCCATGTTCATACAGATAGCGGTGTATATATTTCCATGTTCATACAGATAGCGGTGTAGATATTTGCATGTTCATACAGATGGAGGTATAGATATTTCAATGTTCGTACAGATGGCGGTGTAGATATTTCCATGTTCATAGAGATGGCGGTGTAGATATTTCCATGTTTATGCAGATTGCGGTATAGATATTTCCATGTTTATACAGATGGTGGTGTAGATATTTCCATGTTTATAGAGATGGCGGTCTAGATATTTCCATGTTTACAGAGATAGTCGTGTAGTAATTTCCAAGTTTATAGAGACAGCGTTGTAGATATTTCCATGTTTATACAGATAGCGGTGAAGATATTTCCATGTTTATACAGATAGCGGTGTAGATATTTCCATGTTCGTACAGATAGCGGTGTAGATATTTCCATGTTCATACAGATAGCTTTGTAGATATTTCCATGTTCATACAGATAACGGTGTAGATATTTCCATGTTCATACAGATAGCGGTGTAGATATTTCCAAGTTCATACAGTTAGCGGTGTAGATATTTCCATGTTCATACAGATGGCGGTGTAGATATTTACATGTTCGTACAGATGGCGGTATTGATATTTCCATGTTCATACAGATGGCGGTGTAGATATTTCCAACATCATACAGATAATGGTGTAGATATTTCCATGTTCATACAGATGGTGGTGTAGATATTTCAAAGTTTATAGAGATAGCGCTGTAATTATTTCCATATTTATAGAGAAATCTGTGTAGTTCTTTCCATGTATATTCAGATAGCTGTGTAGATATTTCCATGTTCATGCAGATAGCGGTGTAGTTATTTCCATGTTCATCCAGATGCCGGTGTACATATATCCATGTTCATACGGATGGCGGTGAAGATATTTCCATGGTCATACAGATGGCGGTGTAGATATTTCCATGTTCATACACATGGCGGTGTAGATATTTCCATGTTCATAGAGTTGGCGGTGTAGATGTTTCCATGTTTATACAGATAGCACTGTAGTTATTTCCATGTTTATAGAGATAGCAGTGTAGATATTTCCATTCATATACAGATAGCTATGTAGATATTTGCATGTTCATACAGTTAGCGGTGTAGATATTTCCATGTTCATACAGATAGCGTTGTAGATTTTTCCATGTTCATACAGATAGCGGTGTAGATATTTACATGTTCATACAGATAGCGGTGTAGATATTTCCATTTTCATACAGATAGCGGTGTAGATATTTCCATGTTCATACAGTTAGCGGTGTAGATATTTCCATGTTCACACAGATGGCGGTGTAGATATTTACATGTTCATACAGATGGCGGTGTTATTTCCATGTTCGTATGGATGGCAGTGTCGACATTTCCATGATCATACAGGTGGCGGTGTACATATTTCCATGTTTATACAGATAGCAGTTTAGTTATTTCCATGTTTATAGAGATAGCAGTGTAGATATTTCCATTGATATACAGATTGCTGTGTAGATATTTGCATGTTCAGACAGATAGCGGTGTAGATATTTCCATGTTCGTACAGATAGCGGTGTAGATATTTCCATGTTCATACAGATAGCGGTGTAGATATTTCCATGTTCATACAGATAACGGTGTAGATATTTCCATGTTCATACAGATAGCAGTGAAGATATTTCCATGTTCACACAGTTAGCGGTGTAGTTATTTACATGTTCATACAGATGGCGGTGTAGATATTTACATGTTCATACAGATGGCGATGTAGATATTTCCATGTTCGTACAGATGGCGGTGTGGATATTTCCATGTTCATAGAGATGGCGGTGTAGATTTTTCCATGTTTATGCAGATAGCGGTATAGTTATTTCCATGTTTATACAGATGGTGGTGTAGATATTTCAATGTTTATACAGATGGCGGTCTAGATATTTCCATGTTTATACAGATAGCGGTGAAGATATTTCCATGTTCACACCAATGGCAGTGTAGATATTTCCATGTCCATACAGATAGCGTTGTAGATATTTCCATGTTCATACAGATGGCGGTGTAGATATTTCCATGTTCGTACGGATGGCAGTGTTGATATTTCCATGTTCATACAGGTGGCGGTGTAGGTATTTCCATGTTTATACAGATAGCAGTGTAGTTATTTCCATGTTTATAGAGATAGCAGTGTAGATATTTCCATTGATATACAGATAGCTGCGTAGATATTTGCATGTTCATACAGATAGCGGTGTAGATATTTCCATGTTCGTACAGATAGCGGTGTAGATATTTCCATGTTGATACTGATAGCGGTGTAGATATTTCCATGTTCATACAGATAACGGTGTAGATATTTCCATGTTCATACAGATAGTGGTGTAGATAATTCCATTATCATACAGTTAGCGGTGTAGATATTTCCATGTTCATACAGATGGCGGTGTAGATATTTACATGTTCATACAGATGGCAGTGTAGATATTTCCATGTTCATGGAGATGGCGGTGTAGATATTTCGATGTTTATGCAGATAGCGGTATAGTTATTTCCATGTTTATACAGATGGTGGTGTAGATATTTCAATGTTTATAGAGATGGCGGTCTAGATATTTCCATGTTTATACAGATAGCGGTGTAGACATTTCCATGTTTACACAGATAGCGGTGTGGATATTTCTATGTTTATGCAGATAGCAGTGTAGAAATTCCATGTTTATAAAGATAGCGGTGCGGATATTTCCATGTTTATTCAGATAGCGGTGCGGATATTTCCATGTTTATACAGATAGTTGGGCAGATATTTCCATGTTTATACAGATAGCGGTGTAGATATTTCCATCTTAATACAGATGGCGGTGTAGATATGTCCATGTTCGTACAGATGGCGGTGTAGATATTTCCATGTTCATACAGATGGCGGTGTAGATATTTCGAAGTTTATAGAGATAGCGATGTAGTTATTTCCATATTTATAGAGAAATCTGTGTAGATATTTCCATGTATATTCAGATAGCTGTGTAGATATTTCCATGTTCATGCAGATTACGGTGTAGATATTTCCATGTTCATCCAGATGCCGGTGTACATATATCCATGTTCATACAGATGGCGGTGAAGATATTTCCATGTTCATACAGATTGCGGTGAAGTTATTTCCATGTTTATACAGATAGCGGTGTAGATATTTCCATGTTTATACAGATAGCGGTGTAGATATTTAAATGTTTATACAGATAACAGTGTAGATATTTCCATGTTTGTAGAGATAGTGGTGCAGATAATTTCAATTTTATACAGATAGCAGTGTAGATATTTCCAAGTTCCTACAGATAGCGGTGTAGATATTCCCACGTTTATAGAGATGGCGGTGTAGATATTTCCATGTTCAGACAGATGGCGGTGTAGATATTTCCATGTTTACAGAGATGGCGGTGTAGATATTTTCATGTTTACACAGATGGCGGTGTAGATATTTCCATGTTTACACAGATAGTGGTGTAGACATTTCCATGTTTACACAGATAGCGGTGTGGTTATTTCCATGTTTATGCAGATAGCGGTGTAGATATTTCCATGTTTATACCGATAGCGGTGCGGATATTTCCATGTTTATACAGATAGCTGGGCAGACATTTCCATGTTTATACAGATAGCGGTGTAGATATTTCCATCTTAATACAGATGGCTTTGTAGATATGTCCATGTTTGTACAGATGGAGGTGTAGATATTTCCATGTTCATACCAATAGCGGTGTAGACATTTCCATGTTCATACATTTAGAGGTGTAGATATTTCCATGTTCATACAGATTGCGGTGTAGATATTTCCATGTTTGTACGGATGGAAGTGTAGATATTTCCATGTTCATACAGGTGGCGGTGTAGATATTTCCATGTTTATGCAGATAGCAGTGTAGTTATTCCATGTTAATAGAGATAGCTGTGTAGATATTTCCATTGATATTCAGATAGCTGTGTAGATATTTGCATGTTCATACAGATAGCGGTGTAGATATTTCCATGTTCGTACAGATAGCCGTGTAGATATTTCCATGTTCATACAGATAGCGGTCTAGATATTTCCATGTTCATACAGATAGCGGTGTAGATATTTCCATGTTCATACAGAGAGCCGTGTAGATATTTCCAAGTTCATACAGATTGCGGTGTAGATATTTCCATGTTCATACAGATAGCGGTGTAGTTATTTCCATGTTCATACAGTTAGCGGTGTAGATATTTCCATGTTCATACAGATGGCGGTGTAGATATTTACATGCTCATACAGATAGCGGTGTAGTTATTTACATGTTCATACAGATGGCGGTATAGATAGTTCAATGTTCGTACAGATGGCGGTGTAGATATTTCCATGTTCATAGAGATGGCGGTGTAGATATTTCCATGTTTATGCAGATAGCGGTATAGATATTTCCATGTTTATACAGATGGTGGTGTAGATATTTCCATGTTTATAGAGATGGCGGTCTAGATATTTCCATGTTTACAGAGATAGTGGTGTAGTTATTTCCAAGTTTATAGAGACAGCGTTGTAGTTATTTCCATGTTTACACAGATGGCGGTGTAGATATTTCCATGTTTACACAGATAGCGGTGTAGACATTTCCATGTTTACACAGATAGCGGTGTGGATATTTCTATGTTTATGCAGATAGCAGTGTAGAAATTCCATGTTTATAAAGATAGCGGTGCGGATATTTCCATGTTTATTCAGATAGCGGTGCGGATATTTCCATGTTTATACAGATAGTTGGGCAGATATTTCCATGTTTATACAGATAGCGGTGTAGATATTTCCATCTTAATACAGATGGCGGTGTAGATATGTCCATGTTCGTACAGATGGCGGTGTAGATATTTCCATGTTCATACAGATGGCGGTGTAGATATTTCGAAGTTAATAGAGATAGCGATGTAGTTATTTCCATATTTATAGAGAAATCTGTGTAGATATTTCCATGTATATTCAGATAGCTGTGAAGATATTTCCATGTTCATGCAGATTACGGTGTAGATATTTCCATGTTCATCCAGATGCCGGTGTACATATATCCATGTTCATACAGATGGCGGTGAAGATATTTCCATGTTCATACAGATGGCGGTGTAGATATTTCCATGTTCATACAAATGGCGGTGTAGATATTTCCATGTTCATAGAGATGGAGGTGTAGATATTTCCAGGTTCATACAAATGGCGGTGTAGATATTTCCATGTTCATAGAGATGGCGGTGTAGATATTTCCATGTTTATATAGATAGCAGTGTAGTTATTTCCATGTTTATAGAGATACCAGTGTGGATATTTCCATTGATATACAGATAGCTGTGTAGATATTTGCATGTTCATGCAGATAGCGGTGTACATATTTCCATGTTCATACAGATAGCGGTCTAGATATTTCGATGTTCATACAGATAGCGGTGTAGATATTTCCATATTAATACAGATAGCGGTGTAGATATTTCCATGTTCATACAGATAGCGGTGTAGATAATTCCATGTTCATACAGTTAGCGGTGTAGATATTTCCATATTCATACAGATGGCGGTGTAGATATTTACATGTTGATACATATGCGGTGTAGATATTTCCATGTTCATACAGATAGCGGTGTAGATATTTCCATATTCATACAGATAGCGGTGTAGATATTTCCAAGTTCATACAGATAGCGGTCTAGGTATTTCCATGTTCATACCAATAGCGGTGTAGACATTTCCATGTTCATACATTTAGAGGTGTAGATATTTCCATGTTCATACCAATAGCGGTGTAGACATTTCCATGTTCATACATTTAGCGGTGTAGATATTTCCATGTTCATACAGATGGCGGTGTAGATATTTCCATGTTTGTACGGATGGCAGTGTAGATATTTCCATGTTCATACAGGTGGCGGTGTAGATATTTCCATGTTTATACAGATAGCAGTGTAGTTATTTCCATGTTAATAGAGATAGCTATGTAGATATTTCCATTGATTTACAGATAGCTGTGTAGATATTTGCATGTTCATACAGATAGCTGTGTAGATATTTCCATGTTCGTACAGATAGCGGTGTAGATATTTCCATGTTCATACAGATTGCGGTCTAGATATTTCCATGTTCATACAGATAGCGGAGTAGATATTTCCATATTCATACAGATAGCGGTGTAGATATTTCCAAGTTCATACAGATAATGGTGTAGATATTTCCATGTTCATACAGATAGCGGTGTAGGTATTTCCATGTTCATACAGTTAGCGGTGTAGATATTTCCATGTTCATACAGATGGCGGTGTAGATATTTACATGTTCATACAGATGGCGATGTAGATATTTCCATGTTCATACAGATAGCGGTGTAGATATTTCCATGTTCATACAGATGGCGGTGTAGATATTTCCATGTTCATACCAATAGCGGTGTAGATATTTCCACGTTGATACAGTTAGCGGTGTACATATTTCCATGTTCATACAGATGGCGGTGTAGATATTTACATGTTCATACAGATGGCGGTATAGATATTTCCATGTTCTTACAGATAGCGGTGTAGGTATTTCCATGTTCATACAGTTAGCGGTGTAGATATTTCCATGTTCATACAGATGGCGGTGTAGATATTTACATGTTCATAGAGATAGCGGTGTAGTTATTTACATGTTCATACAGATGGCGGTATAGATAGTTCAATGTTCGTACAGATGGCGGTGTAGATATTTCCATGTTCATAGAGATGGCGGTGTAGATATTTCCATGTTTATGCAGATAGCGGTATAGATATTTCCATGTTTATACAGATGGTGGTGTAGATATTTCCATGTTTATAGAGATGGCGGTCTAGATATTTCCATGTTTACAGAGATAGTGGTGTAGTTATTTCCAAGTTTATAGAGACAGCGTTGTAGTTATTTCCATGTTTACACAGATGGCGGTGTAGATATTTCCATGTTTATACAGATAGCGGTGTAGACATTTCCATGTTTACACAGATAGCGGTGTGGATATTTCTATGTTTATGCAGATAGCAGTGTAGAAATTCCATGTTTATAAAGATAGCGGTGCGGATATTTCCATGTTTATTCAGATAGCGGTGCGGATATTTCCATGTTTATACAGATAGTTGGGCAGATATTTCCATGTTTATACAGATAGCGGTGTAGATATTTCCATCTTAATACAGATGGCGGTGTAGATATGTCCATGTTCGTACAGATGGCGGTGTAGATATTTCCATGTTCATACAGATGGCGGTGTAGATATTTCGAAGTTAATAGAGATAGCGATGTAGTTATTTCCATATTTATAGAGAAATCTGTGTAGATATTTCCATGTATATTCAGATAGCTGTGTAGATATTTCCATGTTCATGCAGATTACGGTGTAGATATTTCCATGTTCATCCAGATGCCGGTGTACATATATCCATGTTCATACAGATGGCGGTGAAGATATTTCCATGTTCATACAGATTGCGGTGAAGTTATTTCCATGTTTATACAGATAGCGGTGTAGATATTTCCATGTTTATAAAGATAGCGGTGTAGATATTTAAATGTTTATACAGATAACAGTGTAGATATTTCCATGTTTGTAGAGATAGTGGTGCAGATAATTTCAATTTTATACAGATAGCAGTGTAGATATTTCCAAGTTCCTACAGATAGCGGTGTAGATATTCCCACGTTTATAGAGATGGCGGTGTAGATATTTCCATGTTCAGACAGATGGCGGTGTAGATATTTCCATGTTTACAGAGATGGCGGTGTAGATATTTTCATGTTTACACAGATGGCGGTGTAGATATTTCCATGTTTACACAGATAGTGGTGTAGACATTTCCATGTTTACACAGATAGCGGTGTGGTTATTTCCATGTTTATGCAGATAGCGGTGTAGATATTTCCATGTTTATACCGATAGCGGTGCGGATATTTCCATCTTAATACAGATGGCTTTGTAGATATGTCCATGTTTGTACAGATGGAGGTGTAGATATTTCCATGTTCATACAGATGGCGGTGTAGATATTTTGAAGTTTATAGAGATAGCGCTGTAGTTATTTCCATATTTATAGAGAAATCTCTGTAGATATTTCCATGTATATGCAGATAGCTGTGTAGATATTTCCATGTTCATGCAGATAGCGGTGTAGATATTTCCATGTTCATCCAGATGCCGGTGTAGATATATCCATGTTCATACAGATGGCGGTGAAGATATTTCCATGTTCATACAGATGGCGGTGTAGATATTTCCATGTTCATACAAATGGCGGTGTATATATTTCCATGTTCATAGAGATGGTGGTGTAGATATTTCCATGTTCATACAAATGGCGGTGTAGATATTTCCATGTTCATAGAGATGGCGGTGTAGATATTTCCATGTTTATACAGATAGCAGTGTAGTTATTTCCATGTTTATAGAGATAGCAGTGTAGATATATCCATTGATATACAGATAGCTGTGTAGATGTTTGTATGTTCTTACAGATAGCGGTGTAGATATTTCCATGTTCATACAGATAGCGGTGTATATATTTCCATGTTCACACAGATAGCGGTGTAGATATTTCCATGTTCATACAGTTAGCGGTGTAGATATTTCCATGTTCACACAGATAACGGTGTAGATATTTCCATGTTCATACAGTTAGCGGTGTAGATATTTCCATGTTCATACAGATGGCGGTGTAGATATATACATGTTCATACAGATGGCGGTGTAGATATTTCCATGTTCGTACGGATGACAGTGTAGATATTTCCATGTTCGTACAGGTGGCGGTGTAGATATTTCCATGTTTATACAGATAGCAGTGTAGTAATTTCTATGTTTAGAGAGATTGCAATGTAGATATTTCCATTGATATACAGATAGCTGTGTAGATATTTGCATGTTCATACAGATAGCGGTGTAGATTTTTCCATGTTGGTACAGATAGCGGTGTAGAAATTTCCATGTTCATACAGATAGCGGTGTAGATATTTCCATGTTCATACAGATAGCCTTGTAGATATTTCCATGTTCATACAGTTAGCGGTGTAGATATTTCCATGTTCATACAGATGGCGGTGTAGATATTTACATGTTCATACAGATGGCGGTGTAGATATTTCCATGTTCGTACAGATGGCGGTGTAGATATTTCCATGTTCATAGAGGTGGCGGTGTAGATATTTCCATGTTTATGCAGATAGCGGTATAGATATTTCCATGTTTATACAGATGGTGGTGTAGATATTTCCATGTTTATGGGGATGGCTTTGTAGATATTTTCATGTTTACACGGATGGCGGTGTAGATATTTCCATGTTGACACAGATAGCGCTGTAGACATTTCCAGGTTTACACACATAGCGGTGTGGATATTTCCATGTTTATGAAGATAGCAGTGTAGATATTTCCATGTTTATACAGATAGCGGTGCGGATATTTCCATGTTTATACAGATAGTTGGCAGATATTTCCATGTTTATACAGATAGCAGTGTAGATATTTCCATCTTAATACAGATGGCGGTGTAGATATGTCCATGTTTGTTCAAATATCGGTGTAGATATTTCCATGTTCATACAGATGGCGGTGTAGATATTTCAAAGTTTATAGAGATAGCGCTGTAGTTATTTCCATATTTATAGAGAAATCTGTGTAGATATTTTCATGTATATTCAGATAGCTGTGTAGATATTTCCATGTTCATGCAGATAGCGGTGTAGATATTTCCATGTTCATCCAGATGACGGTGTAGATATTTCCATGTTCATACAAATGGCGGTGTAGATATTTCCATGTTCATAGAAATGGCGGTGTAGATATTTCCATGTTCATACAAATGGCAGTGTAGATATTTCCATGTTCATAGAGATGGTGGTGTAGATATTTCCATGTTTATACAGATAGCAGTTTTGTTATTTCCATGTTTATAGAGATAGCAGTGTAGATATTTCCATTGATATACAGATAGCTGTGTAGATATTTGCATGTTCATACAGATAGCGTTTTAGATATTTCCATGTTCATACACATAGCAGTGTAGATATTTCCATGTTCATACAGATAGCGGTGTAGATATTTCCATGTTCATACAGATAGCGGTGTAGATATTTCCATGTTCATACAGTTAGCGGTGTAGATATTTCCATGTTTATACAGATAGCGGTGAAGATATTTCCATGTTTATACACATAGCGGTGTAGATATTTCCATGTTTATACAGATAGCAGTGTAGATATTTCCATGTTTATAGAGATAGTGGTGTAGATAATTTCAGTTTTATACCGATGGCAGTGTAGATATTTCCAAGTTCATACAGATTGCGGTGTAGATATTTCCATGTTTATACAGATAGCGGTGCGAATATTTCCATGTTTATACAGATAGTTGGGCAGATATTTCCATGTTTATACAGATAGCGGTGTAGATATTTCTATCTTAATACAGACGGCGGTGTAGATATGTCCATGTTCGTACAGATGGCGGTGTAGATATTTCCATGTTCATACAGACGGCTGTGTAGATATTTCAAAGTTTATAGAGACAGCGCTGTACTTATTTCCATATTTATAGAGAAATCTGTGTAGATATTTCCATGTATATGCAGAGAGCTGTGTAGATATTTCCATGTTTATACAGATAGCAGTGTAGTTATTTCCATGTTTATAGAGATAGCGGTGTAGATAATTTCAATTTTATACAGATAGCTGGGTAGATATTTGCATGTTCATACAGATAGCGGTGTAGATATTTCCATGTTCATCCAGATGCCGGTGTACATTTATCCATGTTCATAAAGATGGCGGTGTAGATATTTCCATGTTTATAGGGATGGCGGTGTAGTTATTTCCATGTTTATAGGGATAACAGGGTATATATTTTCATTGATATACAGATAGCTGTGTAGATATTTACATGTTCATACAGATAGCGGTCTAGATATTTCCATGTTCATACAGATAGCGGTGTAGATGTTTCCATGTTCATTCAGATAGCGGTGTAGATATTTCCAAGTTCATACAGATAATGGTGTAGATTTTTCCATGTTCATACAGATAGCGGTGTAGGTATTTCCATGTTCATACATTTAGCGGTGTAGATATTTCCATGTTCATACAGAGGGCGGTGTAGATATTTACATGTTCATACAGATGGCGATGTAGATATTTCCATGTTCATACAGATAGCGGTGTAGATATTTCCATGTTCATACAGATAGCGGTGTAGATATTTCCATATTCATACCAATAGCGGTGTAGATATTTCCACGTTCATACAGTTAGCGGTGTACATATTTCCATGTTCATACAGATGGCGGTGTAGATATTTACATGTTCATTCAGATGGCGGTGTAGATATTTCCATGTTCGTATAGATGGCGGTGTAGATATTTCCATGTTCATACAGATGGCGGTGTAGATATTTCCATGTTTATGCAGATAGCGGTATAGATATTTTTATGTTTATACAGATGGTGGTGTAGTTATTTCCATGTTTATAGAGATGGCGGTCTAGATATTTCCATGATTACAAAGATAGCGGTATAGTTATTTCGAAGTTTATAGAGACAGCGTTGTAGATACTTCCATGTTTATACAGATAGCGGTGAAGATATTTCCATCTTTATACAGATAGCGGTGTAGATATTTCCATGTTTATACTGATAGCAGTGTAGATATTTCCATGTTTATAGAGATAGTGGTGTAGATAATTTCAATTTCATACAGAGAGCACGGTAGATATTTCCAAGTTCATACAGATAGCGGTGTAGATATTTCCACGTTTATTGAGATGGCGGTGTAGATATTTCCATGTACATACAGAGGACAGTGTTGATATTTCCATGTTTATAGGGATGGCGGTGTAGATATTTTCATGTTAACACAGATGGCGGTATAGATATTTCCATGTTTACACAGATAGCGGTGTAGACATTTCCATGTTTACACAGATAGCGGTGTGGATATTTCTATGTTTATGCAGATAGCAGTGTAGAAATTTCCATGTTTATACAGATAGCGGTGCGGATATTTCCATGTTTATTCAGATAGCGGTGCGGATATTTCCATGTTTATACAGATAGTTGGGCAGATATTTCCATGTTTATACAGATAGCGGTGTAGATATTTCCATGTTCATACAGATAGCGGTGTAGATATTTCCATGTTCATACAGATAGCGGTTTAGATATTTCCATGTTAATACAGATAGCGGTGTAGATATTTCCATGTTCATACATTTAGCGGTGTAGATATTTCCATGTTCATACAGTTAGCGGTGTAGATATTTCCATGTTCATACAGATGGCTGTGTAGATATTTACATGTTGATACATATGGCGGTGTAGATATTTCCATGTTCATACAGATAGCGGTGTAGATATTTCTATGTGCATACAGATTGCGGTGTAGATATTTCCATGTTTATACAGATGGTGCTGTAGGTATTTCCATGTTTATAGAGATGGCGGTCTGGATATTTCCATGTTTATAGAGATAGTGGTGTAGTTATTTCCAAGTTTATAGAGACAGCGTTGTAGATATTTCCATGTTTATATGGATAGCGGTGAAGATATTTCCATGTTTATACAGATAGCGGTGTAGATATTTCCATGTTTATACAGATAACCGTGTAGATATTTCAATGTTTATAGAGATAGTGGTGTAGATAATTTCAATTTTATACAAAGAGGAGTGTAGATATTTCCAAGTTCATACCGATAGCGGTGTAGATATTTCCACGTTTATAGAGATGGCGGTGTAGATATTTCCATGTTCATACAGATGGCGGTGTAGATATTTCCATGTTTATAGGGATGGCGGCATAGATATTTTCATGTTTACACAGATAGTGGTGTAGACATTTCCATGTTTACACAGATAGCGGTGTGGATATTTCCATGTTTATGCAGATAGCAGTGAAGATATTTCTATGTTTATACAGATAGCGGTGCGGATATTTCCATGTTTATACAGATAGTTGGGCAGATATTTCCATGTTTATACAGATAGTGGTGTAGATATATCCATCTTAATGCAGATGGCGGTGTAGATATGTCCATGTTTGTACAGATGGCGGTGTAGATATTTCCATGTTCATACAGATGGTTGTGTAGATATTTCGAAGTTTATATAGCGCTGTAGTTATTTCCATATTTATAGAGAAATCTCTGTAGATATTTCCATGTATATTCAGATTGCTGTGTAGATATTTCCATGTTCATGCAGATAGCGGTGTAGATATTTCCATGTTCATCCAGATGCCGGTGTACATATATCCATGTTCATACAGATGGCGGTGTAGATATTTCCATGTTTATAGGGATGGCGGCGTAGATATTTTCATGTTTACACAGATGGCGGTGTAGATATTTCCATATTTATACAGTTAGCATTGTAGTTATTTCCATGTTTATAGGGATAGCAGTGTAGATATTTTCATTGATATACAGATAGCTGTGTAGATATTTCCATGTTCATACAGATAGCGGTCTAGATATTTCCAAGTTCGTACAGATAGCGGTGTAGATATTTCCATGTTCATACAGATAGTGGTGTAGGTATTTCCATGTTCATACAGTTAGCGGTGTAGGTATTTCCATGTTCATACAGATGGCGGTGTAGATATTTACATGTTCATACAGATGGCGGTGTAGATATTTCCATGTTCATACAGATAGCGGTGTAGATATTTCCATGTTCATACAGTTAGCGGTGTAGTTATTTCCATGTTCATGCTGATAGCGGTGTAGATATTTCCATGTTCATACCAATAGCGGTGTAGATATTTCCATGTTCATACAGTTAGCGGTGTAGATATTTCCATGTTCATACAGATGGCGGTGTAGATATTTACATGATCATACAGATGGCGGTGTGGATATTTCCATGTTCGTACGGATGGCAGTGTAGATATTTCCATGTTCATACAGGTGGCGGTGTAGATATTTCCATGTTTATGCAGATAGCAGTGTAGTTATTTCCATGTTTATAGAGACAGCTGTGTAGATATTTCCATTGATATACAGATAGCTGTGTAGATATTTGCATGTTCATATAGATAGCGGTGTAGATATTTCCATGTTCATACAGATGGCGGTGTAGATATTTCCATGTTCATACAAATGGCGTTTTAGATATTTCCATGTTCATAGAGATGGCGGTGTAGATATTTCCAGGTTCATACAAATGGCAGTGTAGATATTTCCATGCTCATAGAGATGGTGTAGATATTTCCATGTTTATACAGATAGCAGTGTAGTTATTTCCATGTTTATAGAGATACCAGTGTGGATATTTCCATTAATATACAGATAGCTGTGTAGATATTTGCATGTTGATACAGATAGCGGTGTAGATATTTCCATGTTCATACAGATAGCGGTGTAGATATTTCCATGTTCATACAGATAGCGGTGTAGATATTTCCATGTTCATACATTTAGCGGTGTAGATATTTCCATGTTCATACAGATGGCTGTGTAGATATTTACATGTTGATACATATGGCGGTGAAGATATTTCCATGTTCATACAGATAGCGGTGTAGGTATTTCCATGTTCATACAGATTGCGGTGTAGATATTTCCATGTTCATACAGATAGCGGTGTAGATATTTCCATGTTCATACAGTTAGCGGTGTAGATATTTCCATGTTCATACAGATGGCTGTGTAGATATTTACATGTTGATTAATATGGCGGTGTAGATATTTCCATGTTCATACAGATAGCGGTGTAGATATTTCCATGTTCATACAGATAGCGGTGTAGATATTTCCATGTTCATACAGATAGCGGTGTAGATATTTCCATGTTCATACAGATAGCGGTGTAGATATTTCCATGTACATACCAATAGCGGTGTAGACATTTCCATGTTCATACATTTAGCGGTGTAGATATTTCAATGTTCATACCAATAGCGGTGTAGACATTTCCATGTTCATACATATAGCGGTGTAGATATTTCCATGTTCCTACAGATGGCGGTGTAGATATTTCCATGTTTGTACGGATGGCACTGTAGATATTTCCATGTTCATACAGATAACGGTGTAGATATTTCGAAGTTTATAGAGACCGCGCTGTAGTTTTTCCATATTTATAGAGAAATCTGTGTAGATATTTCCATGCATTTGCAGACAGCTGTGTAGATATTTCCATGTTCATGCAGATAGCGGTGTAGATAGTTCCATGTTCATCCAGAAGCCGGTGTAGATATACCCATCTTCATACAGATGGCGGTGAAGATATTTCCATGTTCATACAGATGTCGGTGTAGATATTTCCATGTTCATACAAATGGCGGTGTAGATATTTCCATGTTCATAGAGATGGCGGTGTAGATATTTCCATGTTCATAGAAATGGCGGTGTAGATATTTCCATGTTCATAGCGATGGCGTTGTAGATATTTCCATGTTTATACAGATAGCAGTGTAGTTATTTCCACGTTTATAGAGATAGCGGTGTAGATAATTTCAATTTTATACAGATAGCTGGGTAGATATTTGCATGTTCATACAGATAGGGGTGTAGATATTTCCATCTTCATACAGATAGCGGTGTAGATATTTCCATGTTCATACAGATAGCGGTGTAGATATTTCCATGTTCATACAGATAATGGTGTAGATATTTCCATGTTCATACCAATAACGTTGTGGATATTTCCATGTTCATACAGTTAGTGGTGTAGATATTTCCATGTTCATACAGATGGCGGTGTAGATATTTCCATGTTCATAGAGATGGCGGTGTAGTTATTTTCGTGTTCATACAAATGGCGGTGTAGATATTTCCATGTTCATAGAGATGGGGGTGTAGATATTTCCATGTTTATACAGATAGCAATGTAGTTATTTCAATGTTTATAGAGATAGCGGTGTAGATATTTCCATTGAGATACAGATAGCTCGGTAGATATTTGCATCTTCATACAGATAGCGGTGTAGGTATTTCCATGTTCATACAGATAGCGGTGTAGATATTTCCATGTTCATACAGATAGCAGTGTAGATATTTCCATGTTCATACAGATAGCGGTGTAGATATTTCCATGCTCATACAGATAACTGTGTAGATATTTCCATGTTCATACAGTTAGCGGTGTAGATATTTCCATGTTCATACAGATGGAGGTGTAGATATTTGCATGTTCATACAGATGGCAGTGTAGATATTTCCATGTTTATAATGATAGCGTTGTAGATATTCCCATGTTTATACAGAAAGCGGTATAGATATTTCCATGTTTATACAGATAGTGGTGTAGTTATTTTCATGTTTATAGAGATAGCAGTGTAGATATTTCCATTGACATTCAGATAGCTGTGTAGATATTTCCATGTTCATACAGATAACGTTGCAGATATTTCCTTGTTCATACAGATAGCGGTGTAGATATTTCCATGTTCATACAGATAGCGGTGTAGACATTTCCATGTTTACACAGATAGCGTTGTAGATATTTACATGTTTATAGAGATAGCGGTGTAATTATTTCCATGTTTATTCAGATAGCGGTGTAGATATTTCCATGTTTATACAGGTAGCGGTGTAGATATTTCCATCTTAATATAGATGGCGGTGTAGATATTTCCATGTTCATACAGATGGCGGTGCAGATATTTCCATGTTCTTACAAATGGCGATGTAGATATTTCCATGTTTATAGAGATAGCGTTGTTGTTATTTCCATGTTTATAGAGAAAGCTCTGTAGATATTTCCATGTTTATAAAGATAGCGGTACAGATATTTCCATGTTTATACAGATAGCGGTGTAGATATTTCCATGTTCATACAGATAGCGGTGTAGGTATTTCTATGTTTATACAGATAGCGGGGTAGATATTTCCCTGTTCATACAGACAGAAGTGTAGATATTTCCATGTTCATTCAGATAGCGGTGTAGACATTTCCATGTTCATACAGATAGCGGTGTAGATATTTCCATGTTCCTACAGATAGCGGTTTAGATATTTCCATGTTCATACAGATAGCGGTGGAGATATTTCCATATTCATACCTATAGCGCAGTAGGTATTTCCATGTTCATAGAGATAGCGGTGTAGTTATTTCCATGTTTATACAGATGGCTGTGTTGTTATTTCCATGTTTATAGAAATAGCGGTCTAGATATTTCCATGTTTATAGAGATAGTGGTGTAGTTATTTCCAAGTTTATAGAGAGAGCGGTGTAGATATTTCCATGTTTATACAGATAGCGGTGAAGATATTTCTATGTTTACACAGATAGCGGTGTAGATATTTACATGTTTATAGAGATGGCGGTCTAGATATTTTCTTGTTTATACAGATAGTGTTGTAGATATTTCCATGTTTATAGAGATAGCGGCGTAGATATTTCCAATTTTATACAGATAGCAGTGTAGTTATTTCCATGTTGATACTGATAGCGGTGTAGACATTTCCATATTTACACAGATAGCGTTGAAGATATTTACATGTTTATAGAGATAGCGGTGTAGTTATTTCCATGTTTATACAGATAGCGCTGTAGATATTTACATGTTTATAGAGATGGTGGTGTAGTTATTTCCATGTTTATACAGATAGCGGTGAAGATATTTCCATGTTTACACAGAAAGCGGTGTGGATATTTCCAAGATTATACAGATTGCGGTGTAGATATTTCCATGTTTATACAGATAGCGGTGCCGATATTTCCATGTTTATACACATAGCGGTGTAGATATTTCCATGTTTATTCTGATAGAGGTGTAGATATTTCCATGTTTATACAGATAGCGGTGTAGATATTTCCATATTAATTCAGATGGCAGTGTAGATATTTCCATGTTCATACAGATGGCGGTGCAGATATTTCCATGTTCATACAGATGGCGATGTAGATATTTCCATGTTTTTAGACACAGCGATGTAGTTATTTCCATGTTTATGGAGATACCGGTGTAGATATTTCCATTTATATACAGATAGTTGTTTAGATATTTCCATGTTCATACAGATAGGGGTGTAGATGTTTCCATGTTCATACAGATAGCGGTGTAGATGTTTCCATGTTCATACAGATAGCGGTGTAGATATTTCCATGTTCATACAGATAGCGGTGTAGTTATTTCCATGTTCATACAGATAGCGGTGTAGATAATTCCACCTTCATAGAGATGGCGGTGTAGATATTTCTATGTTCATACCGAGGTCTGTGTAGTTATTTCCACGTTTATAGCGATGGGGGTGTAGATGTTTCCATGTTTATACAAATGGCGGTGTAGATATTTCCATGTTTATTGAGATGGCGGTGTAGATATTTCCATGTTTATACAGATGGCGGTGTGGATATTTCCATGTTTATAGAGATGGCGATGTAGATTTTTCCACGTTTATACAGAAAGCGGTGTAGATATTTAAATGTTTACACAGATAGTGGTGTAGACCTTTCCATGTTTACACAGATAGCGTTGTAGATATTTAGATGTATATAGAGATAACAGTGTAGTTTTTGCCTTGTTTGAACAGATAGCGGTGAAGGTATTTCCATGTTTACACACATAGGGGTGTGGATATTTCCATGAATATAAAGATAGCGGTGTAGATATTTCCATGTTCATCCAGATGCCGGTGTAGATATTTCCAAGTTTATACAGATAGCGGTGTAGATATTTCCATGTTTATTCAGATAGCGGTGTAGATATTTCCATCTTAATACAGATCGCGGTGTAGACAGTTCTATGTTCCTACAGATGGCGGTGTAGATATTTCCAAGTTTATAGAGATAGCGGTGTAGTTATTTCCATGTTCGTAGAGAAAGCTGGGTAGATATATCCAAGTATATGCAGATAGCTGTGTAGTTATTTCCATGTTCATACAGATAGCGGTGTAGATGTTTCCATGTTCATACAGATAGCGGTGTAGATATTTCCATGTTCATACAGATAGTGGTGTAGTTATTTCCATGTTCATACAGATAGCGGTGTAGATAATTCCACCTTCATAGAGATGGCGGTGTAGATATTTCTATGTTCATACCGAGGTCTGTGTAGTTATTTCCACGTTTATAGCGATGGGGGTGTAGATGTTTCCATGTTTATACAAATGGCGGTGTAGATATTTCCATGTTTATTGAGATGGCGGTGTAGATATTTCCATGTTTATACAGATGGCGGTGTGGATATTTCCATGTTTATAGAGATGGCGATGTAGATTTTTCCACGTTTATACAGAAAGCGGTGTAGATATTTAAATGTTTACACAGATAGTGGTGTACACCTTTCCATGTTTACACAGATAGCGTTGTAGATATTTAGATGTATATAGAGATAACAGTGTAGTTTTTGCCTTGTTTGTACAGATAGCGGTGAAGGTATTTCCATGTTTACACACATAGGGGTGTGGATATTTCCATGAATATAAAGATAGCGGTGTAGATATTTCCATGTTCATCCAGATGCCGGTGTAGATATTTCCAAGTTTATACAGATAGCGGTGTAGATATTTCCATGTTTATTCAGATAGCGGTGTAGATATTTCCATCTTAATACAGATCGCGGTGTAGACAGTTCTATGTTCCTACAGATGGCGGTGTAGATATTTCCAAGTTTATAGAGATAGCGGTGTAGTTATTTCCATGTTCGTAGAGAAAGCTGGGTAGATATATCCAAGTATATGCAGATAGCTGTGTAGTTATTTCCATGTTCATACAGATAGCGGTGTAGATATTTCCCTGTTCATCTAGATGGCGGTGAGGTTATATCCATGTTCATACAGATAGCGGTGAAGATATTTCCATATTCATACAGATGGCGGTGTAGATATTTCCATGTTCATACAAATGGCGGTGTAGATATTTCCATGTTCATAGAGATGGCGGTGTAGATATTTCCATGTTTATACAGATGGCAGTGTAGATATTTCCATGTCTATAGAGATGGCGGTGTAGATATTTCCATGTTCCTACAGATGGCGGTGTAGATGTTTCCATGTTGATACACATGGCGGTGTAGATATTTCCAAGTTTATAGAGATAGCGGTGTAGATATTTCCATGTTCATAATGATAGCGTTGTAGATATTTTCATGTTTATACAGAGAGCTGTATAGATATTTCCATGTTTGTACAGATGTCGGTGTAGATATTTTCATGTTTATAGAGATGGCAGTATAGATATTTCCATGTTTATAGAGATAGTGGTGTAGTTATTTTCATGTTTATAGAGATAGCAGTGTAGATATTTCCATTGATATACAGAGAGCTGTGTAGATATTTCCATGTTCATACAGATAGCGTTGTAGATATTTCCATGTTCATACAGATAGCGGTGTAGATATTTCCATGTTCATACAGATAGCGGTGTAGATATTTCCGTGTTCATTCAGATAGCGGTGTAGATATTTCCATTTTCATACAGATAGCGGTGTAGATATTTCCATGTTTATACAGATGGTGTAGTTATTTCCATGTTTATAGTGAATGCGGTCTAGATGTTTCCATGTTTATAGAGATAGTGTGTAGTTATTTCCAGGTTTATAGAGAGATCGGTGTAGATATTTCCATGTTTATATAGATAGCGGTGTAGATATTTCCAAGTTTATACAGATAGCGGTGTATATATTTACATGTTTATAGAGATGGCGGTCTAGATATATTCTTGTTTATTCAGATAGTGGTGTAGATATTTCCATGTTTATAGAGATACCGGTGTAGATATTTCCAATTTTATACAGATAGCGGTGTAGATATTTCCATGTTTATAGAGATGGTGTAGATATTTCCATGTTTATACAGATAGCGGTGTAGATATTTCCAATTTTATACAGATAGCAGTGTAGATATTTCCATGTTCATACAGATAGCGGTGTAGACATTTCCATGTTTACACAGATATCATCATAGATATTTACATGTTTATAGAGATAGCGGTGTAGTTATTACCATGTTTACACAGATAGCGGTGTAGACCTTTTCATGTTTACAGAGATTGCTTTGTAGATATTTACATGTTTATACAGATAGCAGTGTAGTTATGTTCATGTTTATACAGATAGCGCTGAAGATATTTCCATCTTTACACAGATAGCGGTGTGGATATTTCCATTTTTATACAGATAGCTGTGTAGATATTTCCATGTTCCTACAGATGGCGGTAGATATTTCCATCTTAATACAGATGTTTATAGAGATGGCGGTGTAGATGATTCCATGCTCATACAGATGGCGTTGTAGTTATTTCCATGTTCCTACAGATTGCGGTGTAGGTATTTCCATGTTCATATAGATGGCAGTGTAGATATCTCCAAGTTTATAGAGATAGCGGTATAGTTATTTCCAAGTTTATAGAGAAAGCTGTGTAGATATTTCCATGTATATGCAGATAGCTGTGTGGATATTTCCATGTTCATATAGATAGCGGTGTAGATATTTCCATGTTCATCCAGACGGCGGTGTAGATATATCCATATTAATAGAGATGGCGGTGAAGTTATTTCCATGTTCATACAGATGGCGGTGTAGATATTTCCATGTTTATACAGATTGAGGCGTAGGTATTTCCATGTTCATACTGATAGCGGTGTAGATATTTCCATGTTCATACTGTTAATGGTGTAGATATTTCCATGTTCATACAGGTGGTGGTGTAGATATTTCCATGTTCATACAGATGGCGGTGAAGTTATTTACATGTTCAAACAGACGGCGGTTTAGATATTTCCATGTTCATAGAGATGGCGGTGCAGATATTACCATGCTCATAGAGATGGCAGTGTAGATATTTCCATGTTCATACGGATGGCGGTGTAGATATTTCCATGTTCATACAGATGGCGGTATTCATATTTCCATGTTTTTAGAGATGGCGGTGTAGATATTTCCATGTTTATGCAGAGTTCGGTTTAGAAATTTCCATTTTTACTCAGATAGCGGTGTAGATATTTCCATGTTTACAGAGATGGCGGTCTAGATATTTCCATGTTTATAGAGATAGTGGTGCAGTTATTTCCAAGTTTATAGAGAGAGCAGTGTAGATATATCCATGTTTATTCAGATAGCGGTGTAGTTATTTTCATGTTTATAGAGATAGCAGTGTAGATATTTCCATTGGTATACAGATAGCTGTGTAGATATTTCCATGTTCATACAGATAGCGGTGTAGATTTCTCCACATTCATACAGATAGCGGTGTAGATATTTCCACGTTCATACAGTTAGCGGTCTAGATATTTCCATGTTCATACAGATTGCGGTGTAGATATTTCCATATTCAAACAGATAGCGGTGTAGATATTTCCATGTTCATAGAGAAAGCGGTGTAGATATTCCCATGTTTATAGAGATGTCGGTCTAGATATTTCCATCTTTATAGACATAGTGGTGTAGTTATTTCCAAGTTTATAGGGAGAGCGGTGTAGATATTTGCATGTTTATACAGATAGCGGTGTAGATATTTCCTTGTTTATGCAGATAGCGGTGTAGATATTTCCATGTTTATAGAGATAGCGGTGTAGATATTTCCAATGTTATACAGATAGCAGTGTAGATATTTCCATGTTCATAGAGATAGCGGTGTAGACATTTCCTTGTTTACACAGATAGTGCAGTAGACATTTACATGTTTATAGAGATAGCGTTGTAGTTATTTCCATGTTTACACAGATAGCGGTGAAGATATTTCCATGTTTATACAGATAGCGGTGTGGATATTTCCAAGTTTATACAGATAGCGGTGTAGATATTTCCATGTTCATACAGATAGCGGTGAAGATATTTCCATGTTCATACAGAGAGCGGTGTAGATATTTCCATGTTCATACAGATAGCGGTGTAGGTATTTCCATGTTCATACTGATAGCGGTGTAGATATTTCCATGTTCATACAGTTATTGGTGTAGATATTTCCATGTTCATACAGATGGCGGTGTAGATATCTCCATGTTCATACAGATGGCGGTGAAGATATTTGCATGTTCATACAGATGGCGGTGTAGATATTTCCATGTTCATACTGATAGCGGTGTAGATATTTCCATGTTCATACAGTTATTGGTGTAGATATTTCCATGTTTATACAGATAGCAGTGTAGTTATTTCCATGTTTATAGAGATAGCAGTGTAGATATTTCCATTGATATACAGATAGCTGTGTAGATATTTGCATGTTCATACAGATAGCGGTGTAGATATTTCCATGTTCATAGAGATAGCGGTGTAGATATTTCCATGTTCTTACAAATGGCGGTGTTGATATTTCCATGTTTATAGAGATGGCGGTGTAGATATTTCCATGTTTATACAAATGGCGGTGTTGATATTTCCATGTTTATAGAGATGGCGGTGTACATATTTCCTTGTTCATAGAGATGGCGCTGTAGATATTTAGTTGTTCATGCGGATGGCAGTGTAGATATTTCCATGTTCAGACAGTTGGCGGTGGAGATATTTCCATGTTTACACAGAGGGCGCTTTAGATATTTCCATGTTTACACAAATAGCGGTGTAGATATTTCCATGTTGATACACATAGCCGTGTAGATATTTCCAAGTTTATAGAGACAGCGTTGTAGATATTTCCATATTTATAGAGATAGCAATGTAGATATTTCCATGTTTATGCATATAGCGGTAAAGATATTTCCATGTTTATTCAGATGGTGGTGTAGATATTTTCATATTTATAGAGATGGCGGTCTAGATATTTCCATGTTTATAGAGATAGTGGTGTAGGTATTTCCAAGTTTATAGAGATAGAGTTGTAGATATTTCCATGTTTATACAGATAGCGGTGTAGATATTTTCATGTTGATACACTTAGCGGTGTAGATATTTCCAAGTTTATAGAGATAGCGGTGTAGATATTTCCATGTTTATAATGATAGCGTTGTAGATATTTCCAGTTTTATACAGATAGCAGTATAGATATATCCATGTTTATAGAGATGGCAGTGTAGATATTTCCATATTCCTACAGATGGCGGTGTAGATGTTTCCATGTTCATACAGATGGCGGTGTAGATTTTTCCATGTTCCTACAGATGGCGGTGTACATATTTCCATGTTAATACAGATAGCGGTGTAGATATTTCCAAGTTTATAGAGATAGCGGTGTAGTTATTTCCATGGTTATAGAGAAATCTGTGTACATATTTCCATGTATATTCAGATAGCTGTGTAGATATTTCCATGTTCATCCAGATGCCGGTGTAGATATTTCCATGTTCATACATATGGCGGTGAAGATATTTCCATTTTCATACAGATGGCGGTGTATATATTTCCATGTTCATACAAATGGCGGTGTAGATATATCCATGTTCATTGAGATGGCGGTGTAGACATTTCCATGTTCATAGAAATGGTGGTGTAGATATTTCGAAGTTCATAGAGATGGCGGTGTAGATATTTCCATGCTCATACAGATGGAAATGTAGATATTTCCATGTTTATACAGATGCAGGTGAAGGTACTTCCATGTTTATAGAGATAGCGGTGTAGTTATTTCCATGTTTATACAGATAACTGTGTAGGTATTTCCATGTTTATACAGATAGCGGTGCAGATATTTCCATCCTAATACAGATGGCGGTGTAGATATTTCCACGTTCGTACAGATGGCGGTGTAGATATTTCCAAGTTTATAGAGATAGCGGTGTAGTTATTTCCATGTTTATAGAGAAAGCATTGTAGATATGTCCATGTATATGCAGATAGCTGTGCAGATATTTTCATGTTCATACAGATAGCGGTGTAGATAATTCCACCTTTATAGAGATGGCGGTGTAGATATTTCTGTGTTCATACAGATGGCGGTGTAGATATTTCCATGTTTATAGAGACGGCAGTGTAGATATTTCCATGTTTATACAGATGGCGGTGTAGGTATTTCCATGTTTATAGAGATAGTGGTGTAGTTATTTCCATGTTTATAGAGATAGTGGTGTAGTTATTTCCAAGTTTATAGAGACAGCGTTGTAGATATTTCCATTTTTATACAGATAGCGGTGACGTTATTTCCATGTTTATGCAGATAGCGGTGTAGATATTTTCATGTTTATACAGATAACAGTGTAGATATTTCCACGTTCATAGAGATGGCGGTGTAGATATTTCCATGTTTATACAGATAGCAGTGTAGTTATTTCCATGTTTATAGAGATAGCAGTGTAGATATTTCCATTGATAAACAGATAACGGTGTAGATATTTCCATGTTCATAGAGATAGCGGTGTAGATATTTCCATGTTCGTACGGATGGCAGTGTAGATATTTCCATGTTCATACAGGTGGCGGTGTAGATATTTCCATGTTTATACAGATAGCAGTGTAGTTATTTCCATGTTTATAGAGATAGCAGTGTAGATGTTGCCGTTGATATACAGATAGCTGTGTAGATATTTGCATGTTCATACAGATAGCGGTGTAGATATTTCCATGTTCATACAGATAGCGGTGTAGATATTTCCATGTTCATACAGATAGCGGTGTAGGTATTTCCACGTTCATACAGATAACGGTGTAGATATTTCCATGTTCATACAAATAGCGGTGTACATATTTCCAAGTTCATACTGTTAGCGGAGTAGATATTTCCATGTTCATAGAGATAGCGGTGTAGATATTTCCATGTTCATACAGTTAGCGGTGTAGATATTTCCATGTTCATACAGATGATCGTGGAGATATTTACATGTTCATACAGATGGCGGTGTAGATATTTCCATGTTCGTACAGATGTCGGTGTAGATATTTTCATGTTCATAGAGATGGCTGTGTAGATATATCAATGTTTATGCTGATAGCGGTATAGATATTTCCATGTTTATACAGATGGTGGTGTAGATATTTCCATGTTTATAGAGATGGCGGTCTAGATATTTCCATGTTTTTAGAGATAGTGGTGTAGTTATTTCCAAGTTTATAGAGACAGCGTTGTAGTTATTTCCATGTTTATTCAGATAGCGGTGAAGGTTTTTCCATGTTTATAGAGATAGCAGTGTAGTTATTTCCATTGATATACTGATAGCTGTGTAGATATTTCCATGTTCATACAGACAGTGGTGTAGATATTTCTATGTTCGTATAGATAGCGGTGTAGATATTTCCATGTTCATACAGATAGCGGTGTAGATATTTTCATGTTCATACAGATAACGGTGTAGATATTTCCATGTTCATACAGATAGCAGTGTAGATATTTCCATGTTCATACAGTTAGCGGTGTAGATATTTCCATGTTCATACAGATGGCGGTGTAGATATTTACATGTACATAGAGATGGCGGTGTAGATATTTCCATGTTTATACAGATAGCAGTGTAGTTATTTCCATGTTTATAGAGATAGCATAGTAGATATTTCCACTGATATACAGATAGCTGTGTAGATATTTGCATGTTCATACAGATAGCGTTGTACATATTTCCATGTTCATACAGATAGCGGTGTAGATATTTCCATTTTCATACAGATAGCGGTGTAGATATTTCCATGTTCATACAGTTAGCGGTGTAGATATTTCCATGTTCATACAGATGGCTGTTTAGATATTCACATGTTCAAACAGATGGCGGTGTAAATATTTCCATGTTCTTTCAGATGGCGGTGTAGATATTTCCATGTTCATAGAGATGGCGGTGTAGATATTTCCATGTTTATGCAGATAGCGGTATAGATATTTCCATGTTTATACACATGGTGGTGTAGATATTTCCATGTTTATAGAGATGGCAGTCTAGATATTTCCATGTTTACAGAGATAGTTGTGTAGTTATTTCAAAGTTTATAGAGACAGCATTGTAGATATTTCCATCTATACACAGATAGCGGTGAAGATATTTCCATGTTTATACAGATAGCGGTGTCGATATTTCCATGTTTATACAGATAGCGGTGTCGATATTTCCATGTTTATAGAGATAGTGGTGTAGATAATTTCAATTTTATACAGATAGCAGTGTAGATATTTCCAAGTTCATACAGATAGCAGTGTAGATATTTCCACGTTCATAGAGATGGCGGTGTAGATATTTCCATGTTCATACAGATGGCGGTGTAGATATTTCCATGTTTATAGAGATGTCGGTGTAGATATTTTCATGTTTACACAGATGGCGGTGTAGATATTTCCATGTTTACACAGATGGCGGTGTAGATATTTCCATGTTTACACAGATAGCGGTGTAGACATTTCCATGTTTACACAGATAGCAGTGTGGATATTTCCGTGTTTATGCAGATAGCGGTGTAGGTATTTCCATCTTTATACAGATAGCGGTGCAGTTATTTCCATGTTTATACAGATATTGGTGCAGATATTTCCATGTTTATACAGATAGCGGTGTAGATATTTCCATCTTAATACAGACGGCGGTGTGGATATGTCCATGCTCGTACAGATGGTGGTGTAGATGTTTCCATGTTCATACAGATGGCAGTGTAGATATTTCGAAGTTTATAGAGATAACGCTGTAGTTATTTCCATATTTATAGAGAAATCTGTGTAGCTATTTCCATGTATATTCAGATAGCTGTGTAGATATTTCCATGTTCATGCAAATAGCGGTGAAGATATTTCCATGTTCATCCAGATGCCGGTGTACATATATCCATGTTCATACAGATGGCGGTGAAGATATTTCCATGTTCAAACAGATGGCGGTGTAGATATTTCCATGTTCATACAAATGGCGGTGTAGATATTTCCATGTTCATAGAGATGGCGGTGTAGATATTTCCACGTTCATACAAATGGCGGTGTAGATATTTCCATGTTCATAGAGATGGCGGTGTAGATATTTCCATGTTTATACAGATAGCAGTGTAGTTATTTCCATGTTTATGGAGATTGCCGTGTAGATATTTCCATTGATATACAGATAGCTGTGTAGATATTTGCATGTTCATACAGATAGCGGTGTAGATATTTCCATGTTCATACAGATAGCGGTGTAGATATTTCTATGTTCATACAGATAGCGGTGTAGATATTTCCATGTTCATACAGATAGCGGTGTAGGTATTTCCATGTTCATACAGATAGCGGTGTAGATATTTCCATGTTCATACAGTTAGCACTGTAGATATTTCCATGTTCATACAGATGGCGGTGTAGATATTTACATGTTCGTACGGATGACAGTGTAGATATTTCCATGTTCATACAGGTGGCGGTGTAGTTATTTCCATGTTTATACAGATAGCAGTGTAGTTATTTCCTTGTTTATAGAGATAGCAGTGTAGATATTTCCATTGATATACAGATAGCTGTGTAGGTATATCCATGTTCATACAGATAGCGGTGTAGATATTTCTATGTTCGTATAGATAGCGGTGTAGATATTTCCATGTTCATACAGATAGCGGTGTAGATATTTCCATGTTCATACAGATAACGGTGTAGATATTTCCATGTTCATACAGATAGCGGTGTAGATATTTCCATGTTAATACAGTTAGCGGTGTAGATATTTCCATGTTCATACAGATGACGGTGTAGATATTTACATGTACATAGAGATGGCGGTGTAGATATTTCCATGTTTATACAGATAGCAGTGTAGTTATTTCCATGTTTATAGAGATAGCAGTGTAGATGTTGCCATTGATATACAGATAGCTGTGTAGATATTTGCATGTTCATACAGATATCGGTGTAGATATTTCCATGTTTGTACAGATGGCGGTGTAGATATTTCCATGTTCATAGAGATGGCGGTGTAGATATTTCCATGTTTATGCAGATAGCGGTATAGATATTTCCATGTTTATACAGATGGTGGTGTAGATATTTCCATGTTTATAGAGATGGCGGTCTAGATATTTCCATGTTTATAGAGATAGTGGTGTAGTTATTTCCAAGTTTATAGAGACAGTGTTGTAGATATTTCCATGTTTATGCAGATAGCGGTGAAGATATTTCCATGTTTATTCAGATAGCGGTGTAGATATTTCCATGTTTATACAGATAGCAGTGTAGATTTTTCCATGTTTATAGAGATAGTGGTGTAGATAATTCCAATTTTATACAGATATCAGTGTAGATATTTCCAAGTTCATACAGATAGCGGTGTAGATATTTCCACTTTTATAGATATGGCGGTGTAGATATTTCCATGTTCATACAGATGGCGGTGTAGATATTTCCATGTTCGTACGGATGGCAGTGTAGATATTTCCATGTTCATACAGGTGGCGGTGTAGATATTTCCATGTTTATACAGATAGCAGTGTAGTTATTTCCATGTTTATAGAGATAGCAGTGTAGATGTTGCCGTTGATATACAGATAGCTGTGTAGATATTTGCATGTTCATACAGATAGCGGTGTAGATATTTCCATGTTCATACAGATAGCGGTGAAGATATTTCCATGTTCATACAGATAGCGGTGTAGGTATTTCCACGTTCATACAGATAACGGTGTAGATATTTCCATGTTCATACAAATAGCGGTGTACATATTTCCAAGTTGATACTGTTAGCGGAGTAGATATTTCCATGTTCATAGAGATAGCGGTGTAGATATTTATATGTTCATACAGTTAGCGGTGTAGATATTTCCATGTTCATACAGATGACCGTGGAGATATTTACATGTTCATACAGATGGCGGTGTAGATATTTCCATGTTCGTACAGATGTCGGTGTAGATATTTTCATGTTCATAGAGATGGCTGTGTAGATATATCAATGTTTATGCTGATAGCGGTATAGATATTTCCATGTTTATACAGATGGTGGTGTAGATATTTCCATGTTTATAGAGATGGCGGTCTAGATATTTCCATGTTTTTAGAGATAGTGGTGTAGTTATTTCCAAGTTTATAGAGACAGTGTTGTAGTTATTTCCATGTTTATTCAGATAGCGGTGAAGGTTTTTCCATGTTTATACAGATAGCGGTGTAGATATTTCCATGTTTATACAGATAGCAGTGTAGATATTTCCATGTTTATAGAGATAGTGGTGTAGATAATTCCAATTTTATACAGATAGCTGTGTAGATATTTCCATGTTCATACAGATAGCGGTGTAGATATTTCAATGTTCGTGTAGATAGCGGTGTAGATATTTCCATGTTCATACAGATAGCTGTGTAGATATTTCCATGTTCATACAGATAACGGTGTAGATATTTCCATGTTCATACAGATAGCAGTGTAGATATTTCCATGTTCATACAGTTAGCGGTGCAGATATTTCCATGTTCATACAGATGGCGGTGTAGATATTTACATGTACATAGAGATGGCGGTGTAGATATTTCCATGATTATACAGATAGCAGTGTAGTTATTTCCATGTTTATAGAGTTAGCAGTGTAGATGTTGCCATTGATATACAGATAGCTGTGTAGATATTTGCATGTTCATACAGATATCGGTGTAGATATTTCCATGTTCTTTCAGATGGCGGTGTAGATACTTCCATGTTCATAGAGATGGCGGTGTAGATATTTCCATGTTTATGCAGATAGCGGTATAGATATTTCCATGTTTATACACATGGTGGTGTAGATATTTCCATGTTTATAGAGATGGCTGTCTAGATATTTCCATGTTTATAGAGATAGTTGTGTAGTTATTTCAAAGTTTATAGAGACAGCATTGTAGATATTTCCATCTATACACAGATAGCGGTGAAGATATTTCCATGTTTATACAGATAGCGGTGTCGATATTTCCATGTTTATACAGATAGCGGTGTCGATATTTCCATGTTTATAGAGATAGTGGTGTAGATATTTTCAATTTTATACAGATAGCAGTGTAGATATTTCCAAGTTCATACAGATAGCAGTGTAGATATTTCCACGTTTATAGAGATGGCGGTGTAGATATTTCCATGTTCATACAGATGTCGGTGTAGATATTTCCATGTTTATAGAGGTGTCGGTGTAGATATTTTCATGTTTACACAGATGGCGGTGTAGATATTTCCATGTTTACACAGATAGCGGTGTAGACATTTCCATGTTTACACAGATAGCGGTGTGGATATTTCCGTGTTTATGCAGATAGCGGTGTAGATATTTCCATCTTTATACAGATAGCGGTGCAGTTATTTCCATGTTTATACAGATATTGGTGCAGATATTTCCATGTTTATACAGATAGCGGTGTAGATACTTCCATCTTAATACAGACGGCGGTGTAGATATGTCCATGCTCGTACAGATGGCGGTGTAGATATTTCCATGTTCATACAGATGGCGGTGTAGATATTTCGAAGTTTATAGAGATAACGCTGTAGTTATTTCCATATTTATAGAGAAATCTGTGTAGCTATTTCCATGTATATTCAGATAGCTGTGTAGATATTTCCATGTTCATGCAAATAGCGGTGAAGATATTTCCATGTTCATCCAGATGCCGGTGTACATATATCCATGTTCATACAGATGGCGGTGAAGATATTTCCATGTTCAAACAGATGGCGGTGTAGATATTTCCATGTTCATACAAATGGCAGTGTAGATATTTCCATGTTCATAGAGATGGCGGTGTAGATATTTCCACGTTCATACAAATGGCGGTGTAGATATTTCCATGTTCATAGAGATGGCGGTGTAGATATTTCCATGTTTATACAGATAGCAGTGTAGTTATTTCCATGTTTATGGAGATTGCCGTGTAGATATTTCCATTGATATACAGATAGCTGTGTAGATATTTGCATGTTCATACAGATAGCGGTGTAGATATTTCCATGTTCATACAGATAGCGGTGTAGATATTTCTATGTTCATACAGATAGCGGTGTAGATATTTCCATGTTCATACAGATAGCGGTGTAGGTATTTCCATGTTCATACAGATAGCGGTGTAGATATTTCCATGTTCTTACAGTTAGCGCTGTAGATATTTCCATGTTCATACAGATGGCGGTGTAGATATTTACATGTTCGTACGGATGGCAGTGTAGATATTTCCATGTTCATACAGGTGGCACTGTAGTTATTTCCATGTTTATACAGATAGCAGTGTAGTTATTTCCATGTTTATAGAGATAGCAGTGTAGATATTTCCATTGATATACAGATAGCTGTGTAGATATTTCCATGTTCATACAGATAGCGGTGTAGATATTTCTATGTTCGTATAGATAGCAGTGTAGATATTTCCATGTTCATACAGATAGCGGTGTAGATATTTCCATGTTCATACAGATAACGGTGTAGATATTTCCACGTTCATACAGATAGCGGTGTAGATATTTCCATGTTCATACAGTTAGCGGTGTAGATATTTCCATGTTCATACAGATGGCGGTGTAGATATTTACATGTACATAGAGATGGCGGTGTAGATATTTCCATGTTTATACAGATAGCAGTGTAGTTATTTCCATGTTTATAGAGATAGCATAGTAGATATTTCCACTGATATACAGATAGCTGTGTAGATATTTGCTTGTTCATACAGATAGCGGTGTAGATATTTCCATGTTCATAGAGATGGCGATGTAGATATTTCCATGTTCATAGAGATGGCGGTGTAGATATTTCCATGTTTATGGAGATAGCGGTATAGGTATTTCCATGTTTATACAGATGGTGGTGTAGATATTTCCATGTTTATAGAGATGGCGGTCTAGATATTTCCATGTTTATAGAGATAGTGGTGTAGTTATTTCCAAGTTTATAGAGACAGCGTTGTAGATATTTCCATGTTTATGCAGATAGCGGTGAAGATATTTCCATGTTTATTCAGATAGCGGTGTAGATATTTCCATGTTTATACAGATAGCAGTGTAGATATTTCCATGTTTATAGAGATAGTGGTGTAGATAATTCCAATTTTATAAAGATAACAGTGTAGATATTTCCATGTTTATGCAGATAGCCGTATAGATATTTCCATGTTTATACAGATGGTGGTGTAGATATTTCCATGTTTATAGAGATGGCGGTCTAGATATTTCCATGTTTATAGAGATAGTGGTGTAGTTATTTCCAAGTTTATAGAGAGAGCGTTGTAGATATTTCCATGTTTATGCAGATAGCGGTGAAGATATTTCCATGTTTATTCAGATAGCGGTGTAGATATTTCCATGTTTATACAGATAGCAGTGTAGATATTTCCATGTTTATAGAGATAGTGGTGTAGATAATTCCAATTTTATACAGATATCAGTGTAGATATTTCCAAGTTCATACAGATAGCGGTGTAGATATTTCCACTTTTATAGATATGGCGGTGTAGATATTTCCATGTTCATACAGATGGCGGTGTAGATATTTCCATGTTCGTACGGATGGCAGTGTAGATATTTCCATGTTCATACAGGTGGCGGTGTAGATATTTCCATGTTTATACAGATAGCAGTGTAGTTATTTCCATGTTTATAGAGATAGCAGTGTAGATGTTGCCGTTGATATACAGATAGCTGTGTAGATATTTGCATGTTCATACAGATAGCGGTGTAGATATTTCCATGTTCATACAGATAGCGGTGTAGATATTTCCATGTTCATACAGATAGCGGTGTAAGTATTTCCACGTTCATACAGATAACGGTGTAGATATTTCCATGTTCATACAAATAGCGGTGTACATATTTCCAAGTTCATACTGTTAGCGGAGTAGATATTTCCATGTTCATAGAGATAGCGGTGTAGATATTTCCATGTTCATACAGATGACCGTGGAGATATTTACATGTTCATACAGATGGCGGTGTAGATATTTCCATGTTCGTACAGATGTCGGTGTAGATATTTTCATGTTCATAGAGATGGCTGTGTAGATATATCAATGTTTATGCTGATAGCGGTATAGATATTTCCATGTTTATACAGATGGTGGTGCAGATATTTCCATGTTTATAGAGATGGCGGTCTAGATATTTCCATGTTTGTAGAGATAGTGGTGTAGTTATTTCCAAGTTTATAGAGACAGCGTTGTAGTTATTTCCATGTTTATTCAGATAGCGGTGAAGGTTTTTCCATGTTTATACAGATAGCGGTGTAGATATTTCTATGTTCATAAAGATAGCGGTGTAGATATTTCCATGTTCGTACGGATGGCAGTGTAGATATTTCCATGTTCATACAGATAGCGGTGTAGATATTTCCATGTTCGTACAGATAGCGGTGTAGATATTTCTATATACATACAGATAGCGGTGTAGATATTTCCATGTTCATAAAAATGGCGGTGTAGATATTTCCATGTTCATAGAGATGGCGGTGTAGATATTTCCATGTTCATACAAATGGCGGTGTAGATATATCCATGTTCATAGAGATGGCAGTGTAGTTATTTCCATGTTTATGGAGATTGCCGTGTAGATATTTCCATTGATATACAGATAGCTGTGTAGATATTTGCATGTTCATACAGATAGCGGTGTAGATATTTCCATGTTCATACAGATAGCGGTGTAGATATTTCTATGTTCATACAGATAGCGGTGTAGATATTTCCATGTTCATACAGATAGCGGTGTAGGTATTTCCATGTTCATACAGATAGCGGTGTAGATATTTCCATGTTCATACAGTTAGCGCTGTAGATATTTCCATGTTCATACAGATGGCGGTGTAGATATTTACATGTTCGTACGGAAGGCAGTGTAGATATTTCCATGTTCATACAGGTGGCGGTGTAGTTATTTGCATGTTTATACAGATAGCAGTGTAGCTATTTCCATGTTTATAGAGATAGCAGTGTAGATATTTCCATTGATATACAGATAGCTGTGTAGATATTTCCATGTTCATACAGATAGCGGTGTAGATATTTCTATGTTCATATAGATAGCGGTGTAGATATTTCCATGTTCATACAGATAGCGGTGTAGATATTTCCATGTTCATACAGATAACGGTGTAGATATTTCCATGTTCATACAGATAGCGGTGTAGATATTTCCATGTTCATACAGTTAGCGGTGTAGATATTTCCATGTTCATACAGAGGGCGGTGTAGATATTTACATGTACATAGAGATGGCGGTGTAGATATTTCCATGTTTATACAGATAGCAGTGTAGTTATTTCCATGTTTATAGAGATAGCAGTGTAGATATTTCCATTGATATACAGATAGCTGTGTAGATATTTCCATGTTCATACAGATAGCGGTGTAGATATTTCTATGTTCGTATAGATAGCGGTGTAGATATTTGCATGTTCATACAGATAGCGGTGTAGATATTTCCATGTTCATACAGATAGCGGTGTAGATATTTCCATGTTCATACAGATAGCGTTGTAGATATTTCCACGTTCATAGAGATAGCGGTGTAGATATTTCCATTTTCATACAGATAGCGGTGTAGACATTTCCATGTTTACACAGATAGCGGTGTGGATATTTCCATGTTTATGCAGATAGCGGTGTAGATATTTCCATGTTTATACAGATAGCGGTGCGGATGTTTCCATGTTTGTACAGATAGTTGGGCAGATATTTCCATGTTTATACAGATAGCGGTGTAGATATTTCCATCTTAATACAGATGGCGGTGTAGACATGTCCATGTTCGTACAGATGGCGGTGTAGATATTTCCATGTTCATACAGATGGTGGTGTAGATATTTCCAAGTTCATACAGTTAGCTGTGTAGATATTTCCGTGTTCATACAGATGGCGGTGTAGATATTTACATGTTCATACAGATGGCGGTGTAGATATTTCCATGTTCGTACAGATGGCGGTGTAGATATTTCCATGTTCATAGAGATGGCAGTGTAGATATTTCCATGTTTATGCAGATAGCGGTATAGATATTTCCAGGTTTATACAGATGTTGGTGTAGGTATTTCCATGTTTATAGAGATGGTGGTCTAGATATTTCCACGTTTATACAGATAGCGTTGAAGATATTTCCATGTTTAAACAGATAGCGGTGTAGATATTTCCATGTTTATACAGGTAGCGGTTTAGATATTACCATGTTTATAGAGATAGTGGTGTAGATAATTTCAATTTTATACCGAGAGCAGTGTAGATATTTCCAAGTTCATACAGATGGCGGTGTAGATATTTACATGTACATAGAGATGGTGGTGTAGATATTTCCATGTTTATACAGATAGCTTTGTAGATATTTGCATGTTCATACAGTTAGCGGTGTAGATATTTGCATGTTCATACAGATATCGGTGTAGATATTTCCATGTTCATACAGATAGCGGTGTAGATATTTCCAAGTTCATACAGATAGCGATGTAGGTATTTCCACGTTTATAGAGATGGCGGTGTAGATACTTCCATGTTCATAAAGATGGCGGTGTAGATATTTCCATGTTCATACAAATGGCGGTGTAGATATTTCCATGTTCATAGAGATGGCGGTGTAGATATTTCCATGTTCATACAAATGGCGGTGTAGATATTTCCATGTTCATAGAGATGGCGGTGTAGATATTTCCATGTTTATACAGATAGCAGTGCAGTAATTTCCATGTTTATAGAGATAGCAGTGTAAATATTTCCATTGGTATACAGATAGCTGTGTAGATATTTGCATGTTCATACAGATAGCGGTGTAGATATTTACATCTTCGTACAGATAGCGGTGTAGATATTTCCATGTTCATACAGATAGCGGTGTAGATATTTCCATGTTCATGCAGATAACGGTGTAGATATTTCCATGTTCATACAGATAGCGGTGTAGATATTTCCATGTTCATAAAGTTAGCGGTGTAGATATTTCCATGTTCATGCAAATGGCGGTGTAGATATTTCCATGTTCATACAGATGGCGGTGTAGATATTTCCATGTTCGTACAGATGGCCGTGTAGATATTTCCATGTTCATAGAAATGGCGGTGTAGATATTTCCATGTTTATTCAGATAGCGGTATAGATATTAACATGTTTATACAGATGGTGGTGTAGATATTTCCATGTTTATAGAGATGGCGGTCTAGATATTTCCATGTTGATAGAGATAGTGGTGTAGTTATTTCCAAGTTTATAGAGACAGCGTTGTAGATATTTCCATGTTTATACAGATAGCGGTGAAGTTATTTCCATGTTTATACAGATAGCGGTGTAGATATTTTCATGTTTATACAGATAACAGTGTAGATATTTCCATGTTTATAGAGATAGTGGTGTAGATAATTTCAATTTTATACAGATATCAGTGTAGATATTTCCAAGTTCATACAAATAGCGGTGTAGATATTTCCACGTTTATAGAGATGGCGGTGTAGATATTTCCATGTTCTTACAGATGGCGGTGTAGATATTTCCATGTTTATAGAGATGGCGGTGTAGATATTTCCATGTTTACACATATGGCGGTGTAGATATTTCCATGTTTACACAGATAGCGGTGTAGACATTTCCATGTTTAAACAGATAGCGGTGTGGATATTTCCATGTTTATGCAGATAGCGGTGTAGATATTTCCATGTTTATACAGATAGCGGTGCGGATATTTCCATGTTTGTACAGATAGTTGGGCAGATATTTCCATGTTTATACAGATAGCGGTGTAGATATTTCCATCTTAATACAGATGGCGGTGTAGACATGTCCATGTTCGTACAGATGGCGGTGTAGATATTTCCACGTTCATACAGATGGTGGTGTAGATATTTCCAAGTTCATACAGTTAGCTGTGTAGATATTTCCGTGTTCATACAGATGGCGGTGTAGATATTTACATGTTCATACAGATGGCGGTGTAGATATTTCCATGTTCGTACAGATGGCGGTGTAGATATTTCCATGTTCATAGAGATGGCAGTGTAGATATTTCCATGTTTATGCAGATAGCGGTATAGATATTTCCAGGTTTATACAGATGGTGGTGTAGGTATTTCCATGCTTATAGAGATGGCGGTCTAGATATTTCCACGTTTATGCAGATAGCTTTGAAGATATTTCCATGTTTAAACAGATAGCGGCGTAGATATTTCCATGTTTATACAGATAGCGGTGTAAATATTACCATGTTTATAGAGATAGTGGTGTAGATAATTTCAATTTTATACCGAGAGCAGTGTAGATATTTCCAAGTTCATACAGATAGCGATGTAGGTATTTCCACGTTTATAGAGATGGCGGTGTAGATACTTCCATGTTCATAAAGATGGCGGTGTAGATATTTCCATGTTCATACAAATGGCGGTGTAGATATTTCCATGTTCATAAGATGGCGGTGTAGATATTTCCATGTTCATACAAATGGCGGTGTAGATATTTCCATGTTCATAGAGATGGCGGTGTAGATATTTCCATGTTTATACAGATAGCAGTGCAGTAATATCCATGTTTATAGAGATAGCAGTGTAAATATTTCCATTGGTATACAGATAGCTGTGTAGATATTTGCATGTTCATACAGATAGCGGTGTAGATATTTACATCTTCGTACAGATAGCGGTGTAGATATTTCCATGTTCATACACATAGCGGTGTAGATATTTCCATGTTCATGCAGATAACGGTGTAGATATTTCCATGTTCATAAAGTTAGCGGTGTAGATATTTCCATGTTCATGCAAATGGCGGTGTAGATATTTCCATGTTCATACAGATCGCGGTGTAGATATTTCCATGTTCGTACAGATGGCCGTGTAGATATTTCCATGTTCATAGAAATGGCGGTGTAGATATTTCCATGTTTATGCAGATAGCGGTATAGATATTAACATGTTTATACAGATGGTGGTGTAGATATTTCCATGTTTATATAGATGGCGGTCTAGATATTTCCATGTTGACAGAGATAGTGGTGTAGTTATTTCCAAGTTTATAGAGACACCGTTGTAGATATTTCCATGTTTATACAGATAGCGGTGAAGTTATTTCCATGTTTAAACAGATAGCGGTGTAGATATTTTCATGTTTATACAGATAACAGTGTAGATATTTCCATGTTTATAGAGATAGTGGTGTAGATAATTTCAATTTTATACAGATAGCAGTGTAGATATTTCCAAGTTCATACAAATAGCGGTGTAGATATTTCCACGTTTATAGAGATGGTGGTGTAGATATTTCCATGTTCATACAGATGGCGGTGCAGATATTTCCATGCTTATAGAGATGGCGGTGTAGATATTCCCATGTTTACACAGATGGCGGTGTAGATATTTCCATGTTTACACAGATAGCGGTGTAGACATTTCCATGTTTACACAGATAGCGGTGTGGATATTTCCATGTTTATGCAGATAGCGGTGTAGATATTTCCATGTTTATACAGATAGCGGTGCGGATATTTCCATGTTTGTATAGATAGTTGGGCTGATATTTCCATGTTTATACAGATAGCGGTGTAGATATTTCCATCTTAATACAGATGGCGGTGTAGACATGTCCATGTTCGTACAGATGGCGGTGTAGATATTTCCATGTTCATACAGATGGTGGTGTAGATATTTCGAAGTTTATAGAGATAGCACTGTAGTTATTTCCATATATATAGAGAAATCTGTGTAGATATTTCCATGTATATGCAGATAGCTGTGTAGATATTTCCATGTTCATGCAGATAGCGGTGTAGATATTTCCATCTTCATCCAGATGCCAGTGTAGATATATCCATGCTCATACAGATGGCGGTGAAGATATTTCCATGTTCATACAGATGGCGGTGTAGATATTTCCATGTTCATACAAATGGCGGTGTAGATATTTCCATGTTCATAGAGATGGCGGTGTAGATATTTCCATGTTCATACAAATGGCGGTGTAGATATTTCCATGTTCATAGAGATGGCGGTGTAGATATTTCCATGCTTATACAGATAGCAGTGTAGTTATTTCCATGTTTATAGAGATAGCAGTGTAGATATTTCCATTGATATACAGATAGCTTTGTAGATATTTGCATGTTCATACAGACAGCGGTGTAGATATTTCCATGTTCATACAGATGGCGGTGCAGATATTTCCATGTTCATACAGATAGCAGTGTAGATATTTCCATGTTCATACAGATAGCGGTGTAGATATTTCCATGTTCATACCAATAGCGGTGTAGATATTTCCATGTGCATACAGTTAGCGGTGTAGATATTTCCATGTTCATACAGATGGCGGTGTAGATATTTACATGTTCATACAGATGGCGGTGTAGATATTTCCATGTTCGTACAGATGGCAGTGTAGATATATCCATGTTCATACAGGTGGTGGTGTAAATATTTCCATGTTTATACAGATAGCGGTGCGGTTATTTCCATGTTTATACAGATATTGGTGCAGATATTTCCATGTTTATACAGATAGCAGTGTAGATATTTCCATCTTAATACAGACGGCGGTGTAGATATGTCCATGCTCGTACAGATGGCGGTGTAGATATTTCCATGTTCATACAGATAGCGGTGTAGATATTTCCACGTTCATACAGATAGCGGTGTAGATATTTTTATGTTCATACAGGTAGCGGTGTAGATATTTCCATGTTCATACAGATAGCGGTGTAGTTATTTCCATGTTCATACAGATAGCGGTGTAGATATTTCCGTGTTCATACAGATGGCGGTGTAGATATTTACATGTTCATACAGATGGCGGTGTAGATATTTCCATGTTCGTACAGATGGCGGTGTAGATATTTCCATGTTCATAGAGATGGCAGTGTAGATATTTCCATGTTTATGCAGATAGCGGTATAGATATTTCCAGGTTTATACAGATGGTGGTGTAGGTATTTCCATGTTTATAGAGATGGCGGTCTAGATATTTCCACGTTTATACAGATAGCGTTGAAGATATTTCCATGTTTAAACAGATAGCGGTGTAGATATTTCCATGTTTATACAGATAGCGGTGTAGATATTACCATGTTTATAGAGATAGTGGTGTAGATAATTTCAATTTTATACAGAGAGCAGTGTAGACATTTCCAAGTTCATACAGATAGCGATGTAGGTATTTCCACGTTTATAGAGATGGCGGTGTAGATACTTCCATGTTCATAAAGATGGCGGTGTAGATATTTCCATGTTCATACAAATGGCGGTGTAGATATTTCCATGTTCATAGAGATGGCGGTGTAGATATTTCCATGTTCATACAAAAGGCGGTGTAGATATTTCCATGTTCATAGAGATGGCGGTGTAGATATTTCCATGTTTATACAGATAGCAGTGCAGTAATTTCCATGTTTATAGAGATAGCAGTGTAGATATTTCCATTGGTATACAGATAGCTGTGTAGATATTTGCATGTTCATACAGATATCGGTGTAGATATTTACATCTTCGTACAGATAGCGGTGTAGATATTTCCAGGTTCATACAGATAGCGGTGTAGATATTTCCATGTTCATACAGATAGCGGTGTAGATATTTCCATGTTCATACAGTTAGCGGTGTAGATATTTCCATGTTCATGCAAATGGCGGTGTAGATATTTCCATGTTCATACAGATGGCGGTGTAGATATTTCCATGTTCGTACAGATGGCCGTGTAGATATTTCCATGTTCATAGAAATGGCGGTGTAGATATTTCCATGTTTATGCAGATAGCGGTATAGATATTAACATGTTTATACAGATGGTGGTGTAGATATTTCCATGTTTATAGAGATGGTGGTCTAGATATTTCCATGTTGATAGAGATAGTGGTGTAGTTATTTCCAAGTTTATAGAGACAGCGTTGTAGATATTTCCATCTTTATACAGATAGCGGTGAAGTTATTTCCATGTTTATACAGATAGCGGTGTAGATATTTTCATGTTTATACAGATAACAGTGTAGATATTTCCATGTTTATAGAGATAGTGGTGAAGATAATTTCAATTTTATACAGATAGCAGTGTAGATATTTCCAAGTTCATACAAATAGCGGTGTAGATATTTCCACGTTTATAGAGATGGCAGTGTAGATATTTCCATGTTCATACAGATGGCGGTGTAGATATTTCCATGTTTATACAGATAGCAGTGTAGTTATTTCCAGGTTTATAGAGATAGCAGTGTAGATATTTCCATTGATATACAGATAGCTGTGTAGATATTTCCATGTTCATACAGATAGCGGTGTAGATATTTCTATGTTCGTATAGATAGCGGTGTAGATATTTCCATGTTCATACAGATAGCGGTGTAGATATTTCCATGTTCATACAGATAACGGTGTAGATATTTCCATGTTCATACAGATAGCGGTGTAGATATTTCCATGTTCATACAGTTAGCGGTGTAGATATTTCCATGTTCATACAGATGGCGGTGTAGATATTTACATGTTCATACAGATGGCGGTGTAGATATTTCCATGTTCGTACAGATGGCTGTGTAGATATTTCCATGTTCATAGAGATGGCGGTGGAGATATTTCCATGTTTATGCAGATAGTGGTATAGATATTCCCATGTTTATACAGATGGTGCTGTAGGTATTTCCATGTTTATAGAGATGGCGGTGTAGACATTTCCATGTTTATAGAGATAATGGTGTAGTTATTTCCAAGTTTATAGAGACAGCATTGTAGATATTTCCATGTTTATACAGATAGCGGTGAAGATATTTCCATGTTTATACAGATAGCGGTGTAGATATTTCCATGTTTATACAGATAACAGTGTAGATATTTCCATGTTTATAGAGATAGGTGTGCAGATAATTTCAATTTTTTACAGATAGCAGTGTAGATATTTCCAAGTTCATACAGATAGCAGTGTAGATATTTCCACGTTTATAGAGATTGCGGTGTAGATATTTCCATGTTCATACAGATGGCGGTGTAGATATTTCCAAGTTTATAGGGATGGCGGTGTAGATATTTTCATGTTTACACAGATGGCGGTGTAGGTATTTCCATCTTTACACAGATAGCGGTGTAGACATTTCCATGTTTACACAGATAGCGGTGTGGATATTTCCATGTTTATGCCGATAGCAGTGTAGATATTTCCATGTTTATACAGATAGCTGTGCGGATATTTCCATGTTTATACAGATGGGCAGATATTTCCATGTTTATACAGATAGCGGTGTAGATATTTCCATCTCAATACAGATGGCGGTGTAGATATGCCCATGTTCGTACAGATGGCGTTGTAGATATTTCCATGTTCATACAGATGGCGGTGTAGATATTTCGAACTTTATAGAGATAGCGTTGTAGTTATTTCCATATTTATAGAGAAATCTGTGTAGATATTTCCATGTATATGCAGATAGCTGTGTAGATATTTCCATGTTCATGAAGATAGCGGTGTAGATATTTCCATGTTCATCCAGATGCCGGTGTAGATATATCCATGTTCATACAGTTGGCGGTGAAGATAGTTCCATGTTCATACAGATGGCGGTGTAGATATTTCCATGTTCATACAAATGGCGGTGTAGATATTTCCATGGTCATAGAGATGGCGGTGTAGATATTTCCATGTTCATACAAATGGCGGTGTAGATATTTCCATGTTCATAGAGATGACGGTGTAGATATTTCCATGTTTATACAGATAGCAGTGTAGTTATTTCCATGTTTATGGAGATAGTGGGGTAGATAATTTCAATGTTATACAGATAGCTGTGTAGATATTTGCATGTTCATACAGATAGCGGTGAAGATATTTCCATGTTCATACAGATAGCGGTGTAGATATTTCCATGTTCATACAGATAGCGGTGTAGATATTTCCATGTTTATACAGATAGCAGTGTAGATATTTCCATGTTTATAGAGATAGTGGTGTAGATAATTCCAATTTTATAAAGATAACAGTGTAGATATTTCCATGTTTATGCAGATAGCCGTATAGATATTTCCATGTTTATACAGATGGTGGTGTAGATATTTCCATGTTTATAGAGATGGCGGTCTAGATATTTCCATGTTTATAGAGATAGTGGTGTAGTTATTTCCAAGTTTATAGAGAGAGCGTTGTAGATATTTCCATGTTTATGCAGATAGCGGTGAAGATATTTCCATGTTTATTCAGATAGCGGTGTAGATATTTCCATGTTTATACAGATAGCAGTGTAGATATTTCCATGTTTATAGAGATAGTGGTGTAGATAATTCCAATTTTATACAGATATCAGTGTAGATATTTCCAAGTTCATACAGATAGCGGTGTAGATATTTCCACTTTTATAGATATGGCGGTGTAGATATTTCCATGTTCATACAGATGGCGGTGTAGATATTTCCATGTTCGTACGGATGGCAGTGTAGATATTTCCATGTTCATACAGGTGGCGGTGTAGATATTTCCATGTTTATACAGATAGCAGTGTAGTTATTTCCATGTTTATAGAGATAGCAGTGTAGATGTTGCCGTTGATATACAGATAGCTGTGTAGATATTTGCATGTTCATACAGATAGCGGTGTAGATATTTCCATGTTCATACAGATAGCGGTGTAGATATTTCCATGTTCATACAGATAGCGGTGTAAGTATTTCCACGTTCATACAGATAACGGTGTAGATATTTCCATGTTCATACAAATAGCGGTGTACATATTTCCAAGTTCATACTGTTAGCGGAGTAGATATTTCCATGTTCATAGAGATAGCGGTGTAGATATTTCCATGTTCATACAGATGACCGTGGAGATATTTACATGTTCATACAGATGGCGGTGTAGATATTTCCATGTTCGTACAGATGTCGGTGTAGATATTTTCATGTTCATAGAGATGGCTGTGTAGATATATCAATGTTTATGCTGATAGCGGTATAGATATTTCCATGTTTATACAGATGGTGGTGCAGATATTTCCATGTTTATAGAGATGGCGGTCTAGATATTTCCATGTTTGTAGAGATAGTGGTGTAGTTATTTCCAAGTTTATAGAGACAGCGTTGTAGTTATTTCCATGTTTATTCAGATAGCGGTGAAGGTTTTTCCATGTTTATACAGATAGCGGTGTAGATATTTCTATGTTCATAAAGATAGCGGTGTAGATATTTCCATGTTCGTACGGATGGCAGTGTAGATATTTCCATGTTCATACAGATAGCGGTGTAGATATTTCCATGTTCGTACAGATAGCGGTGTAGATATTTCTATATACATACAGATAGCGGTGTAGATATTTCCATGTTCATAAAAATGGCGGTGTAGATATTTCCATGTTCATAGAGATGGCGGTGTAGATATTTCCATGTTCATACAAATGGCGGTGTAGATATATCCATGTTCATAGAGATGGCAGTGTAGTTATTTCCATGTTTATGGAGATTGCCGTGTAGATATTTCCATTGATATACAGATAGCTGTGTAGATATTTGCATGTTCATACAGATAGCGGTGTAGATATTTCCATGTTCATACAGATAGCGGTGTAGATATTTCTATGTTCATACAGATAGCGGTGTAGATATTTCCATGTTCATACAGATAGCGGTGTAGGTATTTCCATGTTCATACAGATAGCGGTGTAGATATTTCCATGTTCATACAGTTAGCGCTGTAGATATTTCCATGTTCATACAGATGGCGGTGTAGATATTTACATGTTCGTACGGAAGGCAGTGTAGATATTTCCATGTTCATACAGGTGGCGGTGTAGTTATTTGCATGTTTATACAGATAGCAGTGTAGCTATTTCCATGTTTATAGAGATAGCAGTGTAGATATTTCCATTGATATACAGATAGCTGTGTAGATATTTCCATGTTCATACAGATAGCGGTGTAGATATTTCTATGTTCATATAGATAGCGGTGTAGATATTTCCATGTTCATACAGATAGCGGTGTAGATATTTCCATGTTCATACAGATAACGGTGTAGATATTTCCATGTTCATACAGATAGCGGTGTAGATATTTCCATGTTCATACAGTTAGCGGTGTAGATATTTCCATGTTCATACAGAGGGCGGTGTAGATATTTACATGTACATAGAGATGGCGGTGTAGATATTTCCATGTTTATACAGATAGCAGTGTAGTTATTTCCATGTTTATAGAGATAGCAGTGTAGATATTTCCATTGATATACAGATAGCTGTGTAGATATTTCCATGTTCATACAGATAGCGGTGTAGATATTTCTATGTTCGTATAGATAGCGGTGTAGATATTTGCATGTTCATACAGATAGCGGTGTAGATATTTCCATGTTCATACAGATAGCGGTGTAGATATTTCCATGTTCATACAGATAGCGTTGTAGATATTTCCACGTTCATAGAGATAGCGGTGTAGATATTTCCATTTTCATACAGATAGCGGTGTAGACATTTCCATGTTTACACAGATAGCGGTGTGGATATTTCCATGTTTATGCAGATAGCGGTGTAGATATTTCCATGTTTATACAGATAGCGGTGCGGATGTTTCCATGTTTGTACAGATAGTTGGGCAGATATTTCCATGTTTATACAGATAGCGGTGTAGATATTTCCATCTTAATACAGATGGCGGTGTAGACATGTCCATGTTCGTACAGATGGCGGTGTAGATATTTCCATGTTCATACAGATGGTGGTGTAGATATTTCCAAGTTCATACAGTTAGCTGTGTAGATATTTCCGTGTTCATACAGATGGCGGTGTAGATATTTACATGTTCATACAGATGGCGGTGTAGATATTTCCATGTTCGTACAGATGGCGGTGTAGATATTTCCATGTTCATAGAGATGGCAGTGTAGATATTTCCATGTTTATGCAGATAGCGGTATAGATATTTCCAGGTTTATACAGATGTTGGTGTAGGTATTTCCATGTTTATAGAGATGGTGGTCTAGATATTTCCACGTTTATACAGATAGCGTTGAAGATATTTCCATGTTTAAACAGATAGCGGTGTAGATATTTCCATGTTTATACAGGTAGCGGTTTAGATATTACCATGTTTATAGAGATAGTGGTGTAGATAATTTCAATTTTATACCGAGAGCAGTGTAGATATTTCCAAGTTCATACAGATGGCGGTGTAGATATTTACATGTACATAGAGATGGTGGTGTAGATATTTCCATGTTTATACAGATAGCTTTGTAGATATTTGCATGTTCATACAGTTAGCGGTGTAGATATTTGCATGTTCATACAGATATCGGTGTAGATATTTCCATGTTCATACAGATAGCGGTGTAGATATTTCCAAGTTCATACAGATAGCGATGTAGGTATTTCCACGTTTATAGAGATGGCGGTGTAGATACTTCCATGTTCATAAAGATGGCGGTGTAGATATTTCCATGTTCATACAAATGGCGGTGTAGATATTTCCATGTTCATAGAGATGGCGGTGTAGATATTTCCATGTTCATACAAATGGCGGTGTAGATATTTCCATGTTCATAGAGATGGCGGTGTAGATATTTCCATGTTTATACAGATAGCAGTGCAGTAATTTCCATGTTTATAGAGATAGCAGTGTAAATATTTCCATTGGTATACAGATAGCTGTGTAGATATTTGCATGTTCATACAGATAGCGGTGTAGATATTTACATCTTCGTACAGATAGCGGTGTAGATATTTCCATGTTCATACAGATAGCGGTGTAGATATTTCCATGTTCATGCAGATAACGGTGTAGATATTTCCATGTTCATACAGATAGCGGTGTAGATATTTCCATGTTCATAAAGTTAGCGGTGTAGATATTTCCATGTTCATGCAAATGGCGGTGTAGATATTTCCATGTTCATACAGATGGCGGTGTAGATATTTCCATGTTCGTACAGATGGCCGTGTAGATATTTCCATGTTCATAGAAATGGCGGTGTAGATATTTCCATGTTTATTCAGATAGCGGTATAGATATTAACATGTTTATACAGATGGTGGTGTAGATATTTCCATGTTTATAGAGATGGCGGTCTAGATATTTCCATGTTGATAGAGATAGTGGTGTAGTTATTTCCAAGTTTATAGAGACAGCGTTGTAGATATTTCCATGTTTATACAGATAGCGGTGAAGTTATTTCCATGTTTATACAGATAGCGGTGTAGATATTTTCATGTTTATACAGATAACAGTGTAGATATTTCCATGTTTATAGAGATAGTGGTGTAGATAATTTCAATTTTATACAGATATCAGTGTAGATATTTCCAAGTTCATACAAATAGCGGTGTAGATATTTCCACGTTTATAGAGATGGCGGTGTAGATATTTCCATGTTCTTACAGATGGCGGTGTAGATATTTCCATGTTTATAGAGATGGCGGTGTAGATATTTCCATGTTTACACATATGGCGGTGTAGATATTTCCATGTTTACACAGATAGCGGTGTAGACATTTCCATGTTTAAACAGATAGCGGTGTGGATATTTCCATGTTTATGCAGATAGCGGTGTAGATATTTCCATGTTTATACAGATAGCGGTGCGGATATTTCCATGTTTGTACAGATAGTTGGGCAGATATTTCCATGTTTATACAGATAGCGGTGTAGATATTTCCATCTTAATACAGATGGCGGTGTAGACATGTCCATGTTCGTACAGATGGCGGTGTAGATATTTCCACGTTCATACAGATGGTGGTGTAGATATTTCCAAGTTCATACAGTTAGCTGTGTAGATATTTCCGTGTTCATACAGATGGCGGTGTAGATATTTACATGTTCATACAGATGGCGGTGTAGATATTTCCATGTTCGTACAGATGGCGGTGTAGATATTTCCATGTTCATAGAGATGGCAGTGTAGATATTTCCATGTTTATGCAGATAGCGGTATAGATATTTCCAGGTTTATACAGATGGTGGTGTAGGTATTTCCATGCTTATAGAGATGGCGGTCTAGATATTTCCACGTTTATGCAGATAGCTTTGAAGATATTTCCATGTTTAAACAGATAGCGGCGTAGATATTTCCATGTTTATACAGATAGCGGTGTAAATATTACCATGTTTATAGAGATAGTGGTGTAGATAATTTCAATTTTATACCGAGAGCAGTGTAGATATTTCCAAGTTCATACAGATAGCGATGTAGGTATTTCCACGTTTATAGAGATGGCGGTGTAGATACTTCCATGTTCATAAAGATGGCGGTGTAGATATTTCCATGTTCATACAAATGGCGGTGTAGATATTTCCATGTTCATAAGATGGCGGTGTAGATATTTCCATGTTCATACAAATGGCGGTGTAGATATTTCCATGTTCATAGAGATGGCGGTGTAGATATTTCCATGTTTATACAGATAGCAGTGCAGTAATATCCATGTTTATAGAGATAGCAGTGTAAATATTTCCATTGGTATACAGATAGCTGTGTAGATATTTGCATGTTCATACAGATAGCGGTGTAGATATTTACATCTTCGTACAGATAGCGGTGTAGATATTTCCATGTTCATACACATAGCGGTGTAGATATTTCCATGTTCATGCAGATAACGGTGTAGATATTTCCATGTTCATAAAGTTAGCGGTGTAGATATTTCCATGTTCATGCAAATGGCGGTGTAGATATTTCCATGTTCATACAGATCGCGGTGTAGATATTTCCATGTTCGTACAGATGGCCGTGTAGATATTTCCATGTTCATAGAAATGGCGGTGTAGATATTTCCATGTTTATGCAGATAGCGGTATAGATATTAACATGTTTATACAGATGGTGGTGTAGATATTTCCATGTTTATATAGATGGCGGTCTAGATATTTCCATGTTGACAGAGATAGTGGTGTAGTTATTTCCAAGTTTATAGAGACACCGTTGTAGATATTTCCATGTTTATACAGATAGCGGTGAAGTTATTTCCATGTTTAAACAGATAGCGGTGTAGATATTTTCATGTTTATACAGATAACAGTGTAGATATTTCCATGTTTATAGAGATAGTGGTGTAGATAATTTCAATTTTATACAGATAGCAGTGTAGATATTTCCAAGTTCATACAAATAGCGGTGTAGATATTTCCACGTTTATAGAGATGGTGGTGTAGATATTTCCATGTTCATACAGATGGCGGTGCAGATATTTCCATGCTTATAGAGATGGCGGTGTAGATATTCCCATGTTTACACAGATGGCGGTGTAGATATTTCCATGTTTACACAGATAGCGGTGTAGACATTTCCATGTTTACACAGATAGCGGTGTGGATATTTCCATGTTTATGCAGATAGCGGTGTAGATATTTCCATGTTTATACAGATAGCGGTGCGGATATTTCCATGTTTGTATAGATAGTTGGGCTGATATTTCCATGTTTATACAGATAGCGGTGTAGATATTTCCATCTTAATACAGATGGCGGTGTAGACATGTCCATGTTCGTACAGATGGCGGTGTAGATATTTCCATGTTCATACAGATGGTGGTGTAGATATTTCGAAGTTTATAGAGATAGCACTGTAGTTATTTCCATATATATAGAGAAATCTGTGTAGATATTTCCATGTATATGCAGATAGCTGTGTAGATATTTCCATGTTCATGCAGATAGCGGTGTAGATATTTCCATCTTCATCCAGATGCCAGTGTAGATATATCCATGCTCATACAGATGGCGGTGAAGATATTTCCATGTTCATACAGATGGCGGTGTAGATATTTCCATGTTCATACAAATGGCGGTGTAGATATTTCCATGTTCATAGAGATGGCGGTGTAGATATTTCCATGTTCATACAAATGGCGGTGTAGATATTTCCATGTTCATAGAGATGGCGGTGTAGATATTTCCATGCTTATACAGATAGCAGTGTAGTTATTTCCATGTTTATAGAGATAGCAGTGTAGATATTTCCATTGATATACAGATAGCTTTGTAGATATTTGCATGTTCATACAGACAGCGGTGTAGATATTTCCATGTTCATACAGATGGCGGTGCAGATATTTCCATGTTCATACAGATAGCAGTGTAGATATTTCCATGTTCATACAGATAGCGGTGTAGATATTTCCATGTTCATACCAATAGCGGTGTAGATATTTCCATGTGCATACAGTTAGCGGTGTAGATATTTCCATGTTCATACAGATGGCGGTGTAGATATTTACATGTTCATACAGATGGCGGTGTAGATATTTCCATGTTCGTACAGATGGCAGTGTAGATATATCCATGTTCATACAGGTGGTGGTGTAAATATTTCCATGTTTATACAGATAGCGGTGCGGTTATTTCCATGTTTATACAGATATTGGTGCAGATATTTCCATGTTTATACAGATAGCAGTGTAGATATTTCCATCTTAATACAGACGGCGGTGTAGATATGTCCATGCTCGTACAGATGGCGGTGTAGATATTTCCATGTTCATACAGATAGCGGTGTAGATATTTCCACGTTCATACAGATAGCGGTGTAGATATTTTTATGTTCATACAGGTAGCGGTGTAGATATTTCCATGTTCATACAGATAGCGGTGTAGTTATTTCCATGTTCATACAGATAGCGGTGTAGATATTTCCGTGTTCATACAGATGGCGGTGTAGATATTTACATGTTCATACAGATGGCGGTGTAGATATTTCCATGTTCGTACAGATGGCGGTGTAGATATTTCCATGTTCATAGAGATGGCAGTGTAGATATTTCCATGTTTATGCAGATAGCGGTATAGATATTTCCAGGTTTATACAGATGGTGGTGTAGGTATTTCCATGTTTATAGAGATGGCGGTCTAGATATTTCCACGTTTATACAGATAGCGTTGAAGATATTTCCATGTTTAAACAGATAGCGGTGTAGATATTTCCATGTTTATACAGATAGCGGTGTAGATATTACCATGTTTATAGAGATAGTGGTGTAGATAATTTCAATTTTATACAGAGAGCAGTGTAGACATTTCCAAGTTCATACAGATAGCGATGTAGGTATTTCCACGTTTATAGAGATGGCGGTGTAGATACTTCCATGTTCATAAAGATGGCGGTGTAGATATTTCCATGTTCATACAAATGGCGGTGTAGATATTTCCATGTTCATAGAGATGGCGGTGTAGATATTTCCATGTTCATACAAAAGGCGGTGTAGATATTTCCATGTTCATAGAGATGGCGGTGTAGATATTTCCATGTTTATACAGATAGCAGTGCAGTAATTTCCATGTTTATAGAGATAGCAGTGTAGATATTTCCATTGGTATACAGATAGCTGTGTAGATATTTGCATGTTCATACAGATATCGGTGTAGATATTTACATCTTCGTACAGATAGCGGTGTAGATATTTCCAGGTTCATACAGATAGCGGTGTAGATATTTCCATGTTCATACAGATAGCGGTGTAGATATTTCCATGTTCATACAGTTAGCGGTGTAGATATTTCCATGTTCATGCAAATGGCGGTGTAGATATTTCCATGTTCATACAGATGGCGGTGTAGATATTTCCATGTTCGTACAGATGGCCGTGTAGATATTTCCATGTTCATAGAAATGGCGGTGTAGATATTTCCATGTTTATGCAGATAGCGGTATAGATATTAACATGTTTATACAGATGGTGGTGTAGATATTTCCATGTTTATAGAGATGGTGGTCTAGATATTTCCATGTTGATAGAGATAGTGGTGTAGTTATTTCCAAGTTTATAGAGACAGCGTTGTAGATATTTCCATCTTTATACAGATAGCGGTGAAGTTATTTCCATGTTTATACAGATAGCGGTGTAGATATTTTCATGTTTATACAGATAACAGTGTAGATATTTCCATGTTTATAGAGATAGTGGTGAAGATAATTTCAATTTTATACAGATAGCAGTGTAGATATTTCCAAGTTCATACAAATAGCGGTGTAGATATTTCCACGTTTATAGAGATGGCAGTGTAGATATTTCCATGTTCATACAGATGGCGGTGTAGATATTTCCATGTTTATACAGATAGCAGTGTAGTTATTTCCAGGTTTATAGAGATAGCAGTGTAGATATTTCCATTGATATACAGATAGCTGTGTAGATATTTCCATGTTCATACAGATAGCGGTGTAGATATTTCTATGTTCGTATAGATAGCGGTGTAGATATTTCCATGTTCATACAGATAGCGGTGTAGATATTTCCATGTTCATACAGATAACGGTGTAGATATTTCCATGTTCATACAGATAGCGGTGTAGATATTTCCATGTTCATACAGTTAGCGGTGTAGATATTTCCATGTTCATACAGATGGCGGTGTAGATATTTACATGTTCATACAGATGGCGGTGTAGATATTTCCATGTTCGTACAGATGGCTGTGTAGATATTTCCATGTTCATAGAGATGGCGGTGGAGATATTTCCATGTTTATGCAGATAGTGGTATAGATATTCCCATGTTTATACAGATGGTGCTGTAGGTATTTCCATGTTTATAGAGATGGCGGTGTAGACATTTCCATGTTTATAGAGATAATGGTGTAGTTATTTCCAAGTTTATAGAGACAGCATTGTAGATATTTCCATGTTTATACAGATAGCGGTGAAGATATTTCCATGTTTATACAGATAGCGGTGTAGATATTTCCATGTTTATACAGATAACAGTGTAGATATTTCCATGTTTATAGAGATAGGTGTGCAGATAATTTCAATTTTTTACAGATAGCAGTGTAGATATTTCCAAGTTCATACAGATAGCAGTGTAGATATTTCCACGTTTATAGAGATTGCGGTGTAGATATTTCCATGTTCATACAGATGGCGGTGTAGATATTTCCAAGTTTATAGGGATGGCGGTGTAGATATTTTCATGTTTACACAGATGGCGGTGTAGGTATTTCCATCTTTACACAGATAGCGGTGTAGACATTTCCATGTTTACACAGATAGCGGTGTGGATATTTCCATGTTTATGCCGATAGCAGTGTAGATATTTCCATGTTTATACAGATAGCTGTGCGGATATTTCCATGTTTATACAGATGGGCAGATATTTCCATGTTTATACAGATAGCGGTGTAGATATTTCCATCTCAATACAGATGGCGGTGTAGATATGCCCATGTTCGTACAGATGGCGTTGTAGATATTTCCATGTTCATACAGATGGCGGTGTAGATATTTCGAACTTTATAGAGATAGCGTTGTAGTTATTTCCATATTTATAGAGAAATCTGTGTAGATATTTCCATGTATATGCAGATAGCTGTGTAGATATTTCCATGTTCATGAAGATAGCGGTGTAGATATTTCCATGTTCATCCAGATGCCGGTGTAGATATATCCATGTTCATACAGTTGGCGGTGAAGATAGTTCCATGTTCATACAGATGGCGGTGTAGATATTTCCATGTTCATACAAATGGCGGTGTAGATATTTCCATGGTCATAGAGATGGCGGTGTAGATATTTCCATGTTCATACAAATGGCGGTGTAGATATTTCCATGTTCATAGAGATGACGGTGTAGATATTTCCATGTTTATACAGATAGCAGTGTAGTTATTTCCATGTTTATGGAGATAGTGGGGTAGATAATTTCAATGTTATACAGATAGCTGTGTAGATATTTGCATGTTCATACAGATAGCGGTGAAGATATTTCCATGTTCATACAGATAGCGGTGTAGATATTTCCATGTTCATACAGATAGCGGTGTAGATATTTCCATTTTCATGCAGATAGCGGTGTAGATATTTCCATGTTCATACAGTTAGTGGAGTAGATATTTCCATGTCCATACAGTTAGCGTTGTAGATATTTCCATGTTCATACAGATGGCGGTGTAGATATTTACATGTTCATACAGATGGCGGTGTAGATATTTCCATGTTCGCACGGATGGCAGTGTAGATATTTCCACGTTCATACAGGTGCCGGTGTACATATTTCCATGTTTATACAGATAGCAGTGTAGTTATTTCCATGTTTATAGAGATAGCAGTGTAGATATTTCCATTGATATACAGATAGCTGTGTAGATATTTGCATGTTCATACAGATAGCGGTGTAGATATTTCAATGTTCGTACAGATAGCGGTGTAGATATTTCCATGTTCATACAGATAGCGGTGTAGATATTTCCATGTTCATACAGATAACGGTGTAGACATTTCCATGTTCATACAGATAGCGGTGTAGATATTTCCAAGTTCATACAGTTAGCTGTGTAGATATTTCCGTGTTCATACAGATGGCGGTGTAGATATTTACATGTTCATAAAGATGGCGGTGTAGATATTTCCATGTTCGTACAGATGGCGGTGTAGATATTTCCATGTTCATAGAGATGGCAGTGTAGATATTTCCATGTTTATGCAGATAGCGGTATAGATATTTCCAGGTTTATACAGATGGTGGTGTAGGTATTTCCATGTTTATAGAGATGGCGGTCTAGTTATTTCGAAGTTTATACAGATAGCGTTGAAGATATTTCCATGTTTAAACAGATAGCGGTGTAGATATTTCCATGTTTATACAGATAGCGGTGTAGATATTACCATGTTTATAGAGATAGTGGTGTAGATAATTTCAATTTTATACAGATAGCAGTGTAGATATTTCCAAGTTCATACAAATAGCGGTGTAGATATTTCCACGTTTATAGACATGGCGGTGTAGATATTTCCATGTTCATACAGATGGCGGTGTAGATATTTCCATGTTTATAGAGATGGCGGTGTAGATATTTCCATGTTTACACAGATGGCGGTGTAGGTATTTCCATGTTTACACAGATAGCGGTGTAGACATTTCCATGTTTACACAGATAGCGGTGTGGATATTTCTATGTTTATGCAGATAGCGGTGTAGATAGTTCCGTGTTTATACAGATTGCGGTGCGGATATTTCCATGTTTGTACAGATAGTTGGGCAGATATTTCCATGTTTATACAGATAGCGGTGTAGATATTTCCATCTAAATACAGATGGCGGTGTAGACATGTCCATGTTCGTACAGATGGCGGTGTAGATATTTCCATGTTCATACAGATGGTGGTGTAGATATTTCGAAGTTTATAGAGATAGCACTGTGGTTATTTCCATATATATAGAGAAATCTGTGTAGATATTTCCATGTATATGCAGATAGCTGTGTAGATATTTCCATGTTCATGCAGATAGCGGTGTAGATATTTCCATGTTCATCCAGATGCCAGTGTAGATATATCCATGCTCATACAGATGGCGGTGAAGATATTTCCATGTTCATACAGATGGCGGTGTAGATATTTCCATGTTCATACAAATGGCGGTGTAGATATTTCCATGTTCATAGAGACGGCGGTGTAGATATTTCCATGTTCATACAAATGGCGGTGTAGATATTTCCATTTTCATAGAGATGGCGGTGTAGATATTTCCATGTTTATACAGATAGCAGTGTAGTTATTTCCATGTTTATAGAGATAGCAGTGTAGATATTTCCATTGATATACAGAAAGCTTTGTAGATATTTGCATGTTCATACAGACAGCGGTGTAGATATTTCCATGTTCATACAGATGGCGGTGTAGATATTTCCATGTTCATACCAATAGCGGTGTAGATATTTCCATGTGCATACAGTTAGCAGTGTAGATATTTCCATGTTCATACAGATGGCGGTGTAGATATTTACATGTTCATACAGATGGCGGTGTAGATATTTCCATGTTCGTACAGATGGCAGTGTAGATATATCCATGTTCATACAGGTGGTGGTGTAAATATTTCCATGTTTATACAGATAGCGGTGCGGTTATTTCCATGTTTATACAGATATTGGTACAGATATTTCCATGTTTATACAGATAGCGGTGTAGATATTTCCTTCTTAATACAGACGGCGGTGTAGATATGTCCATGCTCGTACAGATGGCGGTGTAGATATTTCCATGTTCATACAGATGGCGGTGTAGATATTTCGAAGTTTATAGAGATAACGCTGTAGTTATTTCCATATTTATAGAGAAATCTGTGTAGCTATATCCATGTATATTCAGATAGCTGTGTAGCTATTTCCGTGTTCATGCAGATAGCGGTGAAGATATTTCCATGTTCATCCAGATGCCGGTGTACATATATCCATGTTCATACAGATGGCGGTGAAGATATTTCCATGTTCATACAGATGGCGGTGTAGATATTTCCATGTTCATACACATGGCGGTGTAGATATTTCCATGTTCATAGAGATGGCGGTGCAGATATTTCCACGTTCATACAAATGGCGATGTAGATATTTCCATGTTCATAGAGATGGCGGTGTAGATATTTCCATGTTTATACAGATAGCAGTGTAGTTATTTCCATTTTTATAGAGATAGCCGTGTATATATTTCCATTGCTATACAGATAGCTGTGTAGATATTTGCATGTTCATACAGATAGCGGTGTAGATATTTCCACGTTCATACAGATAGCGGTGTAGATATTTCTATGTTCATACAGATAGCGGTGTAGATATTTCCATGTTCATACAGATAGCGGTGTAGGTATTTCCATGTTCATACAGATAGCGGTGTAGATATTTCCATGTTCATACAGTTAGCGGTGTAGATATTTCCATGTTCACACAGATGGCGGTGTAGATATTTACATGTTCGTACGGATGGCAGTGTAGATATTTCCATGTTCATACAGGTGGCGGTGTAGATATTTCCATGTTTATACAGATAGCAGTGTAGTTATTTCCAGGTTTATAGAGATAGCAGTGTAGATATTTCCATTGATATACAGATAGCTGTGTAGATATTTCCATGTTCATACAGATAGCGGTGTAGATATTTCTATGTTCGTATAGATAGTGGTGTAGATATTTCCATGTTCATACAGATAGCGGTGTAGATATTTCCATGTTCATACAGATAACGGTGTAGATATTTCCATGTTCATACAGATAGCGGTGTAGATATTTCCATGTTCATACAGTTAGCGGTGTAGATATTTCCATGTTCATACAGTTAGCGGTGTAGATATTTACATGTTCATACAGATGGCGGTGTAGATATTTCCATGTTCGTACAGATGGCGGTGTAGATATTTCCATGTTCATAGAGATGGCGGTGTAGATATTTCCATGTTAATGCAGATAGTGGTATAGATATTCCCATATTTATACAGATGGTGCTGTAGGTATTTAAATGTTTATAGAGATGGCGGTCTAGACATTTCCATGTTTATAGAGATAATGGTGTAGTTATTTCCAAGTTTTTAGAGACAGCATTGTAGATATTTCCATGTTTATACAGATAGCGGTGAAGATATTTCCATGTTTATACAGATAGCGGTGTAGATATTTCCATGTTTATACATATAACAGTGTAGATATTTCCATGTTTATAGAGATAGGTGTGCAGATAATTTCAATTTTTTACAGATAGCAGTGTAGATATTTCCAAGTTCATACCGATAGCGGTGTAGATATTTCCACGTTTATAGAGATGGCAGTGTAGATATTTCCATGTTCATACAGATGGCGGTGTAGATATTTCCAAGTTTATAGAGATGGCGGTGTAGATATTTTCATGTTTACACAGATGGCGGTGTAGATATTTCCATCTTTACACAGATAGCGGTGTAGACATTTCCATGTTTACACAGAAAGCGGTTTGGATATTTCCATGTTTATGCCGATAGCAGTGTAGATATTTCCATGTTTATACAGATAGCTGTGTAGATATTTGCATGTTCATACAGATAGCGATGTAGATATTTCAATGTTCGTACAGATAGCGGTGTAGATATTTCCATGTTCATACAGATAGCGGTGTAGATATTTCCATGTTCATACAGATCACGGTGTAGATATTTCCATGTTCATACAGATAGCGGTGTAGATATTTCCAAGTTCATACAGTTAGCGGTGTAGATATTTCCGTGTTCATACAGATGGCGGTGTAGATATTTACATGTTCATACAGATGGCAGTGTGGATATTTCCATGTTCGTACAGATGACGGTGTAGATATTTCCATGTTCATAGAGATGGCAGTGTTCATATTTCTATGTTTATGCAGATAGCGGTATAGATATTTCCAGGTTTATACAGATGGTGTTGTAGGTATTTCCATGTTTATAGAGATGGCGGTCTAGATATTTCCATGTTTATACAGATAGCGGTGAAGATATTTCCATGTTTATTCAGATAGCGGTGTAGATATTTCCATGTTTATACAGATAGCGGTGTAGATATTACCATGTTTATAGAGATAGTGGTGTAGATAATTTCAGTTTTATACTGAGAGCAGTGTAGATATTTCCAAGTTCATACAGATAGCGATGTAGGTATTTCCACGTTTATAGAGATGGCGGTGTAGATACTTCCATGTTCATACAGATGGCGGTGTAGATATTTACATGTTCATACAGATGGCGGTGTAGATATTTCCATGTTCGTACAGATGGCAGTGTAGATATATCCATGTTCATACAGGTGGTGGTGTAAATATTTCCATGTTTATACAGATAGCGGTGCGGTTATTTCCATGTTTATACAGATATTGGTGCAGATATTTCCATGTTTATACAGATAGCGGTGTAGATATTTCCATCTTAATACAGACGGCGGTGTAGATATGTCCATGCTCGTACAGATGGCGGTGTAGATATTTCCATGTTCATACAGATAGCGGTGTAGATATTTCCACGTTCATACAGATAGCGGTGTAGATATTTTTATGTTCATACAGGTAGCGGTGTAGATATTTCCATGTTCATACAGATAGCGGTGTAGGTATTTCCATGTTCATACAGATAGCGGTGTAGATATTTCCGTGTTCATACAGATGGCGGTGTAGATATTTACATGTTCATACAGATGGCGGTGTAGATATTTCCATGTTCGTACAGATGGCGGTGTAGATATTTCCATGTTCATAGAGATGGCAGTGTAGATATTTCCATGTTCATACAGATAGCGGTGTAGGTATTTCCATGTTCATACAGATAGCGGTGTAGATATTTCCATGTTCATACAGTTAGCGGTGTAGATATTTCCATGTTCACACAGATGGCGGTGTAGATATTTACATGTTCGTACGGATGGCAGTGTAGATATTTCCATGTTCATACAGGTGGCGGTGTAGATATTTCCATGTTTATACAGATAGCAGTGTAGTTATTTCCAGGTTTATAGAGATAGCAGTGTAGATATTTCCATTGATATACAGATAGCTGTGTAGATATTTCCATGTTCATACAGATAGCGGTGTAGATATTTCTATGTTCGTATAGATAGTGGTGTAGATATTTCCATGTTCATACAGATAGCGGTGTAGATATTTCCATGTTCATACAGATAACGGTGTAGATATTTCCATGTTCATACAGATAGCGGTGTAGATATTTCCATGTTCATACAGTTAGCGGTGTAGATATTTCCATGTTCATACAGTTAGCGGTGTAGATATTTACATGTTCATACAGATGGCGGTGTAGATATTTCCATGTTCGTACAGATGGCGGTGTAGATATTTCCATGTTCATAGAGATGGCGGTGTAGATATTTCCATGTTAATGCAGATAGTGGTATAGATATTCCCATATTTATACAGATGGTGCTGTAGGTATTTAAAAGTTTATAGAGATGGCGGTCTAGACATTTCCATGTTTATAGAGATAATGGTGTAGTTATTTCCAAGTTTATAGAGACAGCATTGTAGATATTTCCATGTTTATACAGATAGCGGTGAAGATATTTCCATGTTTATACAGATAGCGGTGTAGATATTTCCATGTTTATACAGATAACAGTGTAGATATTTCCATGTTTATAGAGATAGGTGTGCAGATAATTTCAATTTTTTACAGATAGCAGTGTAGATATTTCCAAGTTCATACCGATAGCGGTGTAGATATTTCCACGTTTATAGAGATGGCAGTGTAGATATTTCCATGTTCATACAGATGGCGGTGTAGATATTTCCAAGTTTATAGAGATGGCGGTGTAGATATTTTCATGTTTACACAGATGGCGGTGTAGATATTTCCATCTTTACACAGATAGCGGTGTAGACATTTCCATGTTTACGCAGATAGCGGTGTGGATATTTCCATCTTTATGCCGATAGCAGTGTAGATATTTCCATGTTTATACAGATAGCTGTGTAGATATTTGCATGTTCATACAGATAGCGATGTAGATATTTCAATGTTCGTACAGATAGCGGTGTAGATATTTCCATGTTCATACAGATAGCGGTGTAGATATTTCCATGTTCATACAGATCACGGTGTAGATATTTCCATGTTCATACAGATAGCGGTGTAGATATTTCCAAGTTCATACAGTTAGCGGTGTAGATATTTCCGTGTTCATACAGATGGCGGTGTAGATATTTACATGTTCATACAGATGGCAGTGTGGATATTTCCATGTTCGTACAGATGACGGTGTAGATATTTCCATGTTCATAGAGATGGCAGTGTTCATATTTCCATGTTTATGCAGATAGCGGTATAGATATTTCCAGGTTTATACAGATGGTGGTGTAGGTATTTCCATGTTTATAGAGATGGCGGTCTAGATATTTCCATGTTTATACAGATAGCGGTGAAGATATTTCCATGTTTATTCAGATAGCGGTGTAGATATTTCCATGTTTATACAGATAGCGGTGTAGATATTACCATGTTTATAGAGATAGTGGTGTAATTTCAATTTTATACTGAGAGCAGTGTAGATATTTCCAAGTTCATACAGATAGCGATGTAGGTATTTCCACGTTTATAGAGATGGCGGTGTAGATACTTCCATGTTCATAAAGATGGCGGTGTAGATGTTTCCATGTTCATACAAATGGCGGTGTAGATATTTCCATGTTCATAGAGATGGCGGTGTAGATATTTCCATGTTCATACAAATGGCGGTGTAGATGTTCCATGTTCATAGAGATGGCGGTGTAGATATTTCCATGTTTATACGGATAGCAGTGCAGTAATTTCCATGTTTATAGAGATAGCAGTGTAGATATTTTCATTGGTATACAGATAGCTATGTAGATATTTGCATGTTCATACAGATAGCGGTGTAGATATTTACATCTTCGTACAGATAGCGGTGTAGATATTTCCATGTTCATACAGATAGCGGTGTAGATATTTCCATGTTCATGCAGATAACGGTGTAGATATTTCCATGTTCATACAGATAGCGGTGTAGATATTTCCATGTTCATACAGTTAGCGGTGTAGATATTTCCATCTTAATACAGATGGCGGTGTAGATATGCCCATGTTCGTACAGATGGCGTTGTAGATATTTCCATGTTCATACAGATGGCGTTGTAGATATTTCCATGTTCATACAGATAGCGGTGTAGATATTTCCATGTTCATCCAGATGCCGGTGTAGATATATCCATGTTCATACAGTTGGCGGTGAAGATAGTTCCATGTTCATACAGATGGCGGTGTAGATATTTCCATGTTCATACAAATGGTGGTGTAGATATTTCCATGGTCATAGAGATGGCGGTGTAGATATTTCCATGTTCATACAAATGGCGGTGTAGATATTTCCATGTTCATAGAGATGACGGTGTAGATATTTCCATGTTTATACAGATAGCAGTGTAGTTATTTCCATGTTTATGGAGATAGTGGGGTAGATAATTTCAATGTTATACAGATAGCTGTGTAGATATTTGCATGTTCATACAGATAGCGGTGAAGATATTTCCATGTTCATACAGATAGCGGTGTAGATATTTCCATGTTCATACAGATAGCGGTGTAGATATTTCCATTTTCATGCAGATAGCGGTGTAGATATTTCCATGTTCATACAGTTAGTGGAGTAGATATTTCCATGTCCATACAGTTAGCGTTGTAGATATTTCCATGTTCATACAGATGGCGGTGTATTTACATGTTCATACAGATGGCGGTGTAGATATTTCCATGTTCGCACGGATGGCAGTGTAGATATTTCCACGTTCATACAGGTGCCGGTGTACATATTTCCATGTTTATACAGATAGCAGTGTAGTTATTTCCATGTTTATAGAGATAGCAGTGTAGATATTTCCATTGATATACAGATAGTTGTGTAGATATTTGCATGTTCGTACAGATATCGGTGTAGATATTTCAATGTTCGTACAGATAGCGGTGTAGATATTTCCATGTTCATACAGATAGCGGTGTAGATATTTCCATGTTCATACAGATAACGGTGTAGACATTTCCATGTTCATACAGATAGCGGTGTAGATATTTCCAAGTTCATACAGTTAGCTGTGTAGATATTTCCGTGTTCATACAGATGGCGGTGTAGATATTTACATGTTCATACAGACTGCGGTGTAGATATTTCCATGTTCGTACAGATGGCGGTGTAGATATTTCCATGTTCATAGAGATGGCAGTGTAGATATTTCCATGTTTATGCAGATAGCGGTATAGATATTTCCAGGTTTATACAGATGGTGGTGTAGGTATTTCCATGTTTATAGAGATGGCGGTCTAGTTATTTCCAAGTTTATACAGATAGCGTTGAAGATATTTCCATGTTTAAACAGATAGCGGTGTAGATATTTCCATGTTTATACAGATAGCGGTGTAGATATTACCATGTTTATAGAGATAGTGGTGTAGATAATTTCAATTTTATACAGATAGCAGTGTAGATATTTCCAAGTTCATACAAATAGCGGTGTAGATATTTCCACGTTTATAGAGATGGCGGTGTAGATATTTCCATGTTCATACAGATGGCGGTGTAGATATTTCCATGTTTATAGAGATGGCGGTGTAGATATTTCCATGTTTACACAGATGGCGGTGTAGATATTTCCATGTTTACACAGATAGCGGTGTAGACATTTCCATGTTTACACAGATAGCGGTGTGGATATTTCCATGTTTATGCAGATAGCGGTGTAGATAGTTCCGTGTTTATACAGATTGCGGTGCGGATATTTCCATGTTTGTACAGATAGTTGGGCAGATATTTCCATGTTTATACAGATAGCGGTGTAGATATTTCCATCTTAATACAGATGGCGGTGTAGACATGTCCATGTTCGTACAGATGGCGGTGTAGATATTTCCATGTTCATACAGATGGTGGTGTAGATATTTCGAAGTTTATAGAGATAGCACTGTAGTTATTTCCATATATATAGAGAAATCTGTGTAGATATTTCCATGTATATGCAGATAGCTGTGTAGATATTTCCATGTTCATGCAGATAGCGGTGTAGATATTTCCATGTTCATCCAGATGCCAGTGTAGATATATCCATGCTCATACAGATGGCGGTGAAGATATTTCCATGTTCATACAGATGGCGATGTAGATATTTCCATGTTCATACAAATGGGGGTGTAGATATTTCCATGTTCATAGAGACGGCGGTGTAGATATTTCCATGTTCATACAAATGGCGGTGTAGATATTTCCATTTTCATAGAGATGGCGGTGTAGATATTTCTATGTTTATACAGATAGCAGTGTAGTTATTTCCATGTTTATAGAGATAGCAGTGTAGATATTTCCATTGATATACAGAAAGCTTTGTAGATATTTGCATGTTCATACAGACAGCGGTGTAGATATTTCCATGTTCATACAGATGGCGGTGCAGATATTTCCATGGTCATACAGATAGCAGTGTAGATATTTCCATGTTCATACAGATAGCGTTGTAGATATTTCCATGTTCATACCAATAGCGGTGTAGATATTTCCATGTGCATACAGTTAGCAGTGTAGATATTTCCATGTTCATACAGATGGCGGTGTAGATATTTACATGTTCATACAGATGGCGGTGTAGATATTTCCATGTTTATGCGGATAGCAGTATAGATATTTCTATGTTTATACAGATGGTAGTGTAGATATTTCCATGTTTATAGAGATCTCGGTCTAGGTATTTCCATGATTACAGAGATAGCGGTGTAGTTATTTCCAAGTTTATAGAGACAGCGTTGTAGATACTTCCATGTTTTTACAGATAGCGGTGAATATATTTCCATCTTTATACAGATAGCGGTGTAGATATTTCCATGTTTATACTGATAGCAGTGTAGATATTTCCATGTTTATAGAGATAGTGGTGTAGATAATTTCAATTTCATACAGAGAGCACGGTAGATATTTCCAAGTTCATACAGATAGCGGTGTAGATATTTCCAGGTTTATAGAGATGGCGGTGTAGATATTTCCATGTTCATACAGAGGACAGTGTAGATATTTCCATGTTTATAGGGATGGCGGTGTGGATGTTTTCATGTTTACACAGATGGCGGTGTAGATATTTCCATGTTTACACAAATAGCGGTGTAGACATTTCCATGTTTACACAGATAGCGGTGTGGATATTTCTATGTTTATGCAGATAGCAGTGTAGAAAGTTCCATGTATATACAGATAGCGGTGCGGATATTTCCATGCTTATTCAGATAGTGGTGCGGATATTTCCATGTTTATACAGATAGTTGGGCAGATATTTCCATGTTTATACAGATAGCGGTGTAGATATTTCCATCTCAATACAGATGGCGGTGTAGATATTTCCATGTTCATACAGATGGCGGTGTAGATATTCACATGTTCATACAGATGGCGGTGTAGATATTTCCATGTTCGTACAGATGGCAGTGTAGATATATCCATGTTCATACAGGTGGTGGTGTAAATATTTCCATGTTTATACAGATAGCGGTGCGGTTATTTCCATGTTTATACAGATATTGGTACAGATATTTCCATGTTTATACAGATAGCGGTGTAGATATTTCCTTCTTAATACAGACGGCGGTGTAGATATGTCCATGCTCGTACAGATGGCGGTGTAGATATTTCCATGTTCATACAGATGGCGGTGTAGATATTTCGAAGTTTATAGAGATAACGCTGTAGTTATTTCCATATTTATAGAGAAATCTGTGTAGCTATATCCATGTATATTCAGATAGCTGTGTAGCTATTTCCGTGTTCATGCAGATAGCGGTGAAGATATTTCCATGTTCATCCAGATGCCGGTGTACATATATCCATGTTCATACAGATGGCGGTGAAGATATTTCCATGTTCATACAGATGGCGGTGTAGATATTTCCATGTTCATACAAATGGCGGTGTAGATATTTCCATGTTCATAGAGATGGCGGTGCAGATATTTCCACGTTCATACAAATGGCGATGTAGATATTTCCATGTTCATAGAGATGGCGGTGTAGATATTTCCATGTTTATACAGATAGCAGTGTAGTTATTTCCATTTTTATAGAGATAGCCGTGTATATATTTCCATTGCTATACAGATAGCTGTGTAGATATTTGCATGTTCATACAGATAGCGGTGTAGATATTTCCATGTTCATACAGATAGCGGTGTAGATATTTCTATGTTCATACAGATAGCGGTGTAGATATTTCCATGTTCATACAGATAGCGGTGTAGGTATTTCCATGTTCATACAGATAGCGGTGTAGATATTTCCATGTTCATACAGTTAGCGGTGTAGATATTTCCATGTTCACACAGATGGCGGTGTAGATATTTACATGTTCATACAGGTGGCGGTGTAGATATTTCCATGTTTATACAGATAGCAGTGTAGTTATTTCCAGGTTTATAGAGATAGCAGTGTAGATATTTCCATTGATATACAGATAGCTGTGTAGATATTTCCATGTTCATACAGATAGCGGTGTAGATATTTCTATGTTCGTATAGATAGTGGTGTAGATATTTCCAGGTTCATACAGATAGCGGTGTAGATATTTCCATGTTCATACAGATAACGGTGTAGATATTTCCATGTTCATACAGATATCGGTGTAGATATTTCCATGTTCATACAGTTAGCGGTGTAGATATTTCCATGTTCATACAGTTAGCGGTGTAGATATTTACATGTTCATACAGATGGCGGTGTAGATATTTCCATGTTCGTACAGATGGCGGTGTAGATATTTCCATGTTCATAGAGTTGGCGGTGTAGATATTTCCATGTTAATGCAGATAGTGGTATAGATATTCCCATATTTATACAGATGGTGCTGTAGGTATTTAAATGTTAATAGAGATGGCGGTCTAGACATTTCCATGTTTATAGAGATAATGGTGTAGTTATTTCCAAGTTTATAGAGACAGCATTGTAGATATTTCCATGTTTATACAGATAGCGGTGAAGATATTTCCATGTTTATACAGATAGCGGTGTAGATATTTCCATGTTTATACAGATAACAGTGTAGATATTTCCATGTTTATAGAGATAGGTGTGCAGATAATTTCAATTTTTTACAGATAGCAGTGTAGATATTTCCAAGTTCATACCGATAGCGGTGTACATATTTCCACGTTTATAGAGATGGCAGTGTAGATATTTCCATGTTCATACAGATGGCGGTGTAGATATTTCCAAGTTTATAGAGATGGCGGTGTAGATATTTTCAAGTTTACACAGATGGCGGTGTAGATATTTCCATCTTTACACAGATAGCGGTGTAGACATTTCCATGTTTACACAGATAGCGGTGTAGATATTTCCATGTTTATGCCGATAGCAGTGTAGATATTTCCATGTTTATACAGATAGCTGTGTAGATATTTGCATGTTCATACAGATAGCGATGTAGATATTTCAATGTTCGTACAGATAGCGGTGTAGATATTTCCATGTTCATACAGATAGCGGTGTAGATATTTCCATGTTCATACAGATCACGGTGTAGATATTTCCATGTTCATACAGATAGCGGTGTAGATATTTCCAAGTTCATACAGTTAGCGGTGTAGATATTTCCGTGTTCATACAGATGGCGGTGTAGATATTTACATGTTCATACAGATGGCAGTGTGGATATTTCCATGTTCGTACAGATGACGGTGTAGATATTTCCATGTTCATAGAGATGGCAGTGTTCATATTTCCATGTTTATGCAGATAGCGGTATAGATATTTCCAGGTTTATACAGATGGTGGTGTAGGTATTTCCATGTTTATAGAGATGGCGGTCTAGATATTTCCATGTTTATACAGATAGCGGTGAAGATATTTCCATGTTTATTCAGATAGCGGTGTAGATATTTCCATGTTTATACAGATAGCGGTGTAGATATTACCATGTTTATAGAGATATTGGTGTAGATAATTTCAATTTTATACTGAGAGCAGTGTAGATATTTCCAAGTTCATACAGATAGCGATGTAGGTATTTCCACGTTTATAGAGATGGCGGTGGAGATACTTCCATGTTCATAAAGATGGCGGTGTAGATGTTTCCATGTTCATACAAATGGCGGTGTAGATATTTCCATGTTCATAGAGATGGCGGTGTAGATATTTCCATGTTCATACAAATGGCGGTGTAGATGTTTCCATGTTCATAGAGATGGCGGTGTAGATATTTCCATGTTTATATGGATAGCAGTGCAGTAATTTCCATGTTTATAGAGATAGCAGTGTAGATATTTCCATTGGTATACAGATAGCTATGTAGATATTTGCATGTTCATACAGTTAGCGGTGTAGATATTTACATCTTCGTACAGATAGCGGTTTAGGTATTTCCATGTTCATACAGATAGCGGTGTAGATATTTCCATGTTCATGCAGATAACGGTGTAGATATTTCCATGTTCATACAGATAGCGGTGTAGATATTTCCATGTTCATACAGTTAGCGGTGTAGATATTTCCATCTTAATACAGATGGCGGTGTAGATATGCCCATGTTCGTACAGATGGCGTTGTAGATATTTCCATGTTCATACAGATGGCGGTGTAGATATTTCGAACTTTATAGAGATAGCGTTGTAGTTATTTCCATATTTATAGAGAAATCTGTGTAGATATTTCCATGTATATGCAGATAGCTGTGTAGATATTTCCATGTTCATGAAGATAGCGGTGTAGATATTTCCATGTTCATCCAGATGCCGCTGTAGATATATCCATGTTCATACAGATGGCGGTGAAGATATTTCCATGTTCATACAGATGGCGGTGTAGATATTTCCATGTTCATACAAATGGCGGTGTAGATATTTCCATGTTCATAGAGATGGCGGTGTAGATATTTCCATGTTCATACAAATGGCGGTGTAGATATTTCCATGTTCATAGAGATGGCGGTGTAGATATTTCCATGTTTATACAGATAGCAGTGTAGTTATTTCCATGTTTATGGAGATAGTGGGGTAGATAATTTCAATATTATACAGATAGCTGTGTAGATATTTGCATGTTCATACAAATAGCGGTGTAGATATTTAAATGTTCATACAGATAGCGGTGTAGATATTTCCATGTTCATACAGATAGCGGTGTAGATATTTCCATTTTCATGCAGATAGCGGTGTAGATATTTCCATGTTCATACAGTTAGTTTAGTAGATATTTCCATGTCCATACAGTTAGCGTTGTAGCTATTTCCATGTTCATACAGATGGCGGTGTAGACATGTCCATGTTCGTACAGATGGCGGTGTAGATATTTCCATGTTCATACAGATGGTGGTGTAGATATTTCGAAGTTTATAGAGATAGCACTGTAGTTATTTCCATATATATAGAGAAATCTGTGTAGATATTTCCATGTATATGCAGATAGCTGTGTAGATATTTCCATGTTCATGCAGATAGCGGTGTAGATATTTCCATGTTCATCCAGATGCCAGTTTAGATATATCCATGCTCATACAGATGGCGGTGAAGATATTTCCATGTTCATACAGATGGCGGTGTAGATACTTCCATGTTCATACAAATGGCGGTGTAGATATTTCCATGTTCATAGAGATGGCGGTGTAGATATTTCCATGTTCATAAAAATGGCGGTGTAGATATTTCCATGTTCAGAGAGATGGCGGTGTAGATATTTCCATGTTCATACAGATAGCAGTGTAGTTATTTCCATGTTTATAGAGATAGCAGTGTAGATATTTCCATTGATATACAGATAGCTGTGTAGATATTTGCATGTTCATGCAGATAGCGGTGTAGATATTTCCATGTTCATACAGATGGCGGTGCAGATATTTCCATGTTCATACAGATAGCGGTGTAGATATTTCCATGTTCATACAGATAGCGGTGTAGATATTTCCATGTTCATAGAGATAACGGTGTAGATATTTCCATGTTCATACAGATAGCGGTGTAGATATTTCCATGTTCATACAGTTAGCCGTGTAGATATTTCCATGTTCATACAGATGGCGGTGTAGATATTTACATGTTCTTAAAGATGGCGGTGTAGATAATTCCATGTTCGTACAGATGGCGGTGTAGATATTTCCATGTTCATAGAGATGGCGGTGGAGATATTTCCATGTTTAGGCAGATAGTGGTATAGATATTCCCAAGTTTATACAGATGGTGCTGTAGGTATTTCTATGTTTATAGAGATGGCAGTCTAGATATTTCCATGTTTATAGAGATAATTGTGTAGTTATTTCCAAGTTTATAGAGACAGCATTGTAGATATTTCCATGTTTATACAGATAGCGGTGAAGATATTTCCATGTTTATACAGATAGCGGTGTAGATATTTCCATGTTTATACAGATAACAGTGTAGATATTTCCATGTTTATAGAGATAGGTGTGTAGATAATTTCAATATTATACAGATAGCAGTGTAGATATTTCCAAGTTCATACCGATAGCGGTGTAGATATTTCCACATTTATAGAGATGGCGGTGTAGATATTTCCATGTTCATACAGATGACGGTGTAGATATTTCCATCTTTACACAGATAGCGGTGTAGATATTTCCATGTTCATAGAGATGGCAGTGTAGATATTTCCATGTTTATGCAGATAGCGGTATAGATATTTCCAGGTTTATACAGATGGTGGTGTAGGTATTTCCATCTTTATAGAGATGGCGGTCTAGATATTTCCATGTTTATACAGATAGCGGTGAAGATATTTCCATGTTTATTCAGATAGCGGTGTAGATATTTCCATGTTTATACAGATAGCGGTGTAGATATTACCATGTTTATAGAGATAGTGGTGTAGATAATTTCAATTTTATACCGAGAGCAGTGTAGATATTTCCAAGTTCATACAGATAGCGATGTAGATATTTCCACGTTTATAGAGATGGCGGTGTAGATACTTCCATGTTCATACAGATGGCGGTGTAGATATTTCCATGTTCATACAAATGGCTGTGTAGATATTTCCATGTTCATAGAGATGGCGGTGTAGATATTTCCATGTTCATACAAATGGCAGTGTAGATGTTTCCATGTTCATAGAGATGGCGGTGTAGATATTTCCATGTTTATACCGATAGCAGTGCAGTAATTTCCATGTTTATAGAGATAGCAGTGTAGATATTTCCATTGGTATACAGATAGCTGTGTAGATATTTGCATGTTCATACAGATAGCGGTGTAGATATTTATATCTTCGTACAGATAGCGGTGTAGATATTTCCATGTTCATACAGATAGCAGTGTAGATATTTCCATGTTCATGCAGATAACGGTGTAGATATTTCCATGTTCGTACAGATGGCGGTGTAGATATTTCCATGTTCATAGAGATGGCGGTGGAGATATTTCCATGTTTAGGCAGATAGTGGTATAGATATTCCCATGTTTATACAGATGGTGCTGTAGGTATTTCTATGTTTATAGAGATGGCGGTCTAGATATTTCCATGTTTATAGAGATAATGGTGTAGTTATTTCCAAGTTTATAGAGACAGCATTGTAGATATTTCCATGTTTATAAAGATAGCGGTGAAGATATTTCCATGTTTATACAGATAGCGGTGTAGATATTTCCATGTTTATACAGATAACAGTGTAGATATTTCCATGTTTATAGAGATAGGTGTGTAGATAATTTCAATTTTATACAGATAGCAGTGTAGATATTTCCAAGTTCATACCGATAGCGGTGTAGATATTTCCACGTTTATAGAGATGGCGGTGTAGATATTTCCATGTTCATACAGATGGCGGTGTAGATATTTCCAAGTTTATAGAGATGGCGGTGTAGATATTTTCATGATTACACAGATGGCGGTGTAGATATTTCCATCTTTACACAGATAGCGGTGTAGACATTTCCATGTTTACACATATAGCGGTGTGGACATTTCCATGTTTATGCAGGTAGCAGTGTAGATATTTCCATGTTTATACAGATAGCTGTGCGGATATTTCCATGTTTATACAGATGGGCAGATATTTCCATGTTTATACAGATAGCGGTGAAGTTATTTCCATGTTTATACAGATAGCGTTGTAGATATTTCCATGTTCATACAGATAGCGGTGTAGATATTTCCATTTTCATGCAGATAGCGGTGTAGATATTTCCATGTTCATACAGTTAGTGGAGTAGATATTTCCATGTCCATACAGTTAGCGTTGTAGATATTTCCATGTTCATACAGATGGCGGTGTAGACATGTCCATGTTCGTACAGATGGCGGTGTAGATATTTCCATGTTCATACAGATGGTGGTGTAGATATTTCGAAGTTCATAGAGATAGCACTGTAGTTATTTCCATATATATAGAGAAATCTGTGTAGATATTTCCATGTATATGCAGATAGCTGTGTAGATATTTCCATGTTCATGCAGATAGCGGTGTAGATATTTCCATGTTCATCCAGATGCCAGTTTAGATATATCCATGCTCATACAGATGGCGGTGAAGATATTTCCATGTTCATACAGATGGCGGTGTAGATACTTCCATGTTCATACAAATGGCGGTGTAGATATTTCCATGTTCATAGAGATGGCGGTGTAGATATTTCCATGTTCATACAAATGGCGGTGCAGATATTTCCATATTCATAGAGATGGCGGTGTAGGTATTTCCATGTTTATACAGATAGCAGTGTAGATATTTCCATGTTTATAGAGATAGCAGTGTAGATATTTCCATTGATATACACATAGCTGTGTAGATATTTGTATGTTCATACAGATAGCGTTGTAGATATTTCCATGTTCATACTGATAGCGGTGTAGATATTTCCATGTTCATACAGTTAGCGGTGTAGATATTTCCATGTTCATACAGATGGCGGTGTAGATATTTCCATGTTCATACAGATGGCGCTGTAGATATTTACATGTTCATACAGATGGCGGTGTAGATATTTCCATGTTCGTACGGATGGCAGTGTAGATATTTCCATGTTCATACAGGTGGCGGTGTAGATATTCCCCTGTTTTTACAGATAGCTGTGTAGTTATTTCAGTGTTTATAGAGATAGCAGGGTAGATATTTCCATTGATATACAGATAGCTGTGTAGATATTTGCATGTTCATACAGATAGCGGTGTAGATATTTCCCTGTTCATACAGATAGCGGTGTAGATATTTCCATGTTCATACACATAGCGGTGTAGATATTTCCATGTTCATACAGATAACGGTGTAGATATTTGCATGTTCATACAGATAGCGGTGTAGATATTTCCATGTTCTCACAGATAGCGGTGTAGATATTTACATGTTCATACAGTTAGCGGTGTAGATATTTCCATGTTCATGCAGATAGCGGTGTAGATATTTCCATGTTCATCCAGATGCTGGTGTAGATATATCCATGTTCATACTGATGGCGGTGAAGATATTTCCATGTTCATACAGATGGCGGTGTAGATATTTCCATGTTCATACACATGGCGGTGTAGATATTTCCATGTTCATAGAGATGGCGGTGTAGATATTTCCATGTTCATACAAATGGCGGTGTAGATATTTCCATGTTCATAGAGATGGCGGTGTAGATATTTCCATGTTTGTACAGATAGCAGTGTAGTTATTTCCATGTTTATAGAGATAGCAGTGTAGATATTTCCCTTGATATACAGATAGCTGTGTATTTATTTCCATGTTCATACAGATAGCAGTGCAGATATTTCCATGTTCATAGAGAGAGCTGTGTGGATATTTCCATGTTCCTACAGATAGCGGTGTAGTTATTTCCATGTTCATACAGTTAGCGGTGTAGATATTTCCATGTTCATACAGATGGCGGTGTAGATATTTCCATGTTCATACAGATGGCGGTGTAGATATTTACATGTTCATACAGATGGCGGTGTAGATATTTCCATGTTCGTACGGATGGCGGTGTAGATATTTCCATGTTCATACAGGTGGCGGTGTAGATATTTCCATGTTCATACAGATAGCAGTGTAGTTATTTCCATGTTTATAGAGATAGCAGTGTAGATATTTCCATTGATATGCAGATAGCTGTGTAGATATTTCCATGTTCATACAGATAGCGGTGCAGATATTTCCATGTTCATACAGATAGCTGTGTAGATATTTCCATGTTCATACAGATAGCGGTGTAGTTATTTCCATGTTCATACAGTTAGCGGTGTAGATATTTCCATGTTCATACAGATGGCGGTGTAGATATTTCCATGTTCATACAGATGGCGGTGTAGATATTCACATGTTCATACAGATGGCGGTGTAGCTATTTCCATGTTCGTACGGATGGCAGTGTAGATATTTCCATGTTCATACAGGTGGCGGTGTAGATATTTCCATGTTCATACAGATAGCAGTGTAGTTATTTCCATGTTTATAGAGATAGCAGTGTAGATATTTCCATTGATATACAGATAGCTGTGTAGATATTTACATGTTCATACAGATGGCGGTGTAGATATTTCCATGTTCGTACGGATGGCAGTGTAGATATTTCCATGTTCGTACAGGTTGCGGTGTAGATATCTCCATGTTTATACAAATAGCAGTGTAGTTATTTCAATGTTTATAGAGATAGCAATGTAGATATTTCCATTGATATACATATAGCTGTGTAGATATTTGCATGTTCATACAGATAGAGGTGTAGATATTGCCATGTTCATACAGATAGAGGTGTAGATATTTCCGTGTTCATACAGATAGCGGTGTAGATATTTCCATGTTCATACAGATAACGGTGTAGATGTTTCCATGTTCATACAGATGGCGGTGTAGATATTTCCATGTTTTTAGAGATGGCGGTGTAGATATTTTCATGTTTACACAGATGGCGGTGGAGATACTTCCATGTTTACACAGATAGCGTTGTTGACATTTCCATGTTTACACAGATAGCGGTGTGTATATTTCCACGTTTATGTAGATAGCGGTGTAGATATTTCCATGTTTATACCGATAGCGGTGCGGATATTTCCATGTTTATACAGATAGTTGGGCAGATATTTCCATGTTTATACAGATAGCGGTTTAGATATTTCCATCTTAATACAGATGGCGGTGTAGATATGTCTATGTTCGTACAGATGTCGGTGTAGATATTTGCATGTTCGTAGGGATGGCGGTGTAGATATTTTGAAGTTTATAGAGATAGCGCTGTAGTTATTTCCAAATTTATAGAGAAATCTGTGTAGATATTTCCATGTATATGCAGATAGTTGTGTAGATATTTCCATGTTCATGCAGATAGCGGTGAAGATATTTCCATGTTCATCCAGATGCCGGTGTAGATATATCCATGTTCATACAGATGGCGGTGAAGATATTTCCATGTTCATACAGATGGCGGTGTAGATATTTCCATGTTCATACACATGGCGGTGTAGATATATCCATGTTCATAGAGATGGCGCTGTAGATATTTCCATGTTCATACAAATGGCGGTGTAGATATTTCCATATTCATAGAGAAGGCGGTGTAGATATTTCCATGTTTATACAGATAGCAGTGTAGATATTTCCATGTTTATAGAGATAGCAGTGTAGATATTTCCATTGATATACAGATAGCTGTGTAGATATTTGCATGTTCATACAGATAGCGGTGTAGATATTTCCATGTTCATACTGATAGCGGTGTAGATATTTCCATGTTCATACAGTTAGCGGTGTAGATATTTCCATGTTCATACAGATGGCGGTGTAGATATTTCCATGTTCATACAGATGGCGGTGTAGATATTTACATGTTCATACAGATGGCGGTGTAGATATTTCCATGTTCGTACGGATGGCAGTGTAGATATTTCCATGTTCATACAGGTGGCGGTGTAGATATTCCCCTGTTTTTACAGATAGCTGTGTAGTTATTTCCGTGTTTATAGAGATAGCAGGGTAGATATTTCCATTGATATACAGATAGCTGTGTAGATATTTGCATGTTCATACAGATAGCGGTGTAGATATTTCCCTGTTCATACAGATAGCGGTGTAGATATTTCCATGTTCATACACACAGCGGTGTAGATATTTCCATGTTCATACAGATAACGGTGTAGATATTTGCATGTTCATACAGATAGCGGTGTAGATATTTCCATGTTCTCACAGATAGCGGTGTAGATATTTCCATGTTCATACAGTTAGCGGTGTAGATATTTCCATGTTCATCCAGATGCTGGTGTAGATATATCCATGTTCATACTGATGGCGGTGAAGATATTTCCATGTTCATACAGATGGCGGTGTAGATATTTCCATGTTCATACACATGGCGGTGTAGATATTTCCATGTTCATAGAGATGGCGGTGTAGATATTTCCATGTTCATACAAATGGCGGTGTAGATATTTCCATGTTCATAGAGATGGCGGTGTAGATATTTCCATGTTTGTACAGATAGCAGTGTAGTTATTTCCATGTTTATAGAGATAGCAGTGTAGATATTTCCCTTGATATACAGATAGCTGTGTATTTATTTCCATGTTCATACAGATAGCGGTGCAGATATTTCCATGTTCATAGAGAGAGCTGTTTAGATATTTCCATGTTCATACAGATAGCGGTGTAGTTATTTCCATGTTCATACAGTTAGCGGTGTAGATATTTCCATGTTCATACAGATGGCGGTGTAGATATTTCCATGTTCATACAGATGGCGGTGTAGATATTTACATGTTCATACAGATGGCGGTGTAGATATTTCCATGTTCGTACGGATGGCGGTGTAGATATTTCCATGTTCATACAGGTGGCGGTGTAGATATTTCCATGTTCATACAGATAGCAGTGTAGTTATTTCCATGTTTATAGAGATAGGAGTGTAGATATTTCCATTGATATACAGATAGCTGTGTAGATATTTCCATGTTCATACAGATAGCGGTGCAGATATTTCCATGTTCATACAGATAGCTGTGTAGATATTTCCATGTTCATACAGATAGCGGTGTAGTTATTTCCATGTTCATACAGTTAGCGGTGTAGATATTTCCATGTTCATACAGATGGCGGTGTAGATATTTCCATGTTCATACAGATGGCGGTGTAGATATTCACATGTTCATACAGATGGCAGTGTAGATATTTCCATGTTCATACACATGGCAGTGTAGATATTTCCATGTTCATACAGGTGGCGGTGTAGATATTTCCATGTTCATTGAGATGGCACTGTAGATATTTCCATGTTCATACAAATGGCGGTGTAGATATTTCCATATTCATAGAGATGGCGGTGTAGATATTTCCATGTTTATACAGATAGCAGTGTAGATATTTCCATGTTTATAGAGATAGCAGAGTAGATATTTCCATTGATATACAGATAGCTGTGTAGATATTTACATGTTCATACAGATGGCGGTGTAGATATTTCCATGTTCGTACGGATGGCAGTGTAGATATTTCCATGTTCGTACAGGTGGCGGTGTAGATATTTCCATGTTTATGCAAATAGCAGTGTAGTTATTTCAATGTTTATAGAGATAGCAATGTAGATATTTCCATTGATATACATATAGCTGTGTAGATATTTGCATGTTCAAACAGATAGCGGTGTAGATATTGCCATGTTCATACAGATAGAGGTGTAGATATTTCCATGTTCATACAGATAGCGGTGTAGATATTTCCATGTTCATACAGATATCGGTGTAGGTATTTCCATGTTCATACAGAGGGCAGTGTAGATATTTCCATGTTTATACAAATAGCAGTGTAGTTATTTCAATGTTTATAGAGATAGCAATGTAGATATTTCCATTGGTATACATATAGCTGTGTAGATATTTGCATGTTCATACAGATAGAGGTGTAGATATTGCCATGTTCATACAGATAGAGGTGTAGATATTTCCATGTTCATACAGATAGCGGTGTAGATATTTCCATGTTCATACAGATAACGGTGTAGGTGTTTCCATGTTCATACAGATGGCGGTGTAGATATTTCCATGTTTTTAGAGATGGCGGTGTAGATATTTTCATGTTTACACAGATGGCGGTGGAGATACTTCCATGTTTACACAGATAGCGTTGTAGACATTTCCATGTTTACACAGATAGCGGTGTGTGTATTTCCACGTTTATGTAGATAGCGGTGTAGATATTTCCATGTTTATACAGATAGCGGTGCTGATATTTCCATGTTTATACAGATAGTTGGGCAGATATTTCCATGTTTATACAGATAGCGGTGTAGATATTTCCATCTTAATACAGATGGCGGTGTAGATATGTCTATGTTCGTACAGATGTCGGTGTAGATATTTGCATGTTCGTAGGGATGGCGGTGTAGATATTTCGAAGTTTACAGAGATAGCGCTGTAGTTATTTCCAAATTTATAGAGAAATCTTTGTAGATATTTCCATGTATATGCAGATAGTTGTGTAGATATTTCCATGCTCATGCAGATAGCGGTGAAGATATTTCCATGTTCATCCAGATGCCGGTGTAGATATATCCATGTTCATACAGATGGCGGTGAAGATATTTCCATGTTCATACAGATGGCGGTGTAGATATTTCCATGTTCATACACATGGCGGTGTAGATATTTCCATGTTCATAGAGATGGCGGTGTAGATATTTCCATGTTCATACAAATGGCGGTGTAGATATTTCCATGTTCACAGAGATGGCGGTGTAGATATTTCCATGTTTGTACAGATAGCAGTGTAGTTATTTCCATGTTTATACAGATAGCAGTGTAGATATTTCCCTTGATATACAGATAGATGTGTAGATGTTTGCATGTTCATACAGATAGCGGTGTAGATATTGCCATGTTCATACAGATAGGGGTGTAGATATTTCCATGTTCATACAGATAGCTGTGCAGATATTTCCATGTTCATACTGATAACGGTGTAGATATTTCCATATTCATACAGATATCGGTGTAGATATTTCCATGTTCATACAGTTAGCGGTGTAGATATTTCCATGTTCATACAGATGGCGGTGTAGATATTTACATGTTCATACAGATGGCGGTGTAGATATTTCCATGTTCGCACGGATGGCAGTGTAGATATTTCCATGTTCATACAGGTGGCGGTGTAGATATTCCCCTGTTTTTACAGATAGCTGTGTAGTTATTTCCGTGTTTATAGAGATAGCAGGGTAGATATTTCCATTGATATACAGATAGCTGTGTAGATATTTGCATGTTCATACAGATAGCGGTGTAGATATTTCCCTGTTCATACAGATAGCTGTGTAGATATTTCCATGTTCATACACATAGCGGTGTAGATATTTCCATGTTCATACAGATAACGGTGTAGATATTTGCATGTTCATACAGATAGCGGTGTAGATATTTCCATGTTGTCACAGATAGCGGTGTAGATATTTCCATGTACATACAGTTAGCGGTGTAGATATTTCCATGTTCATGCAGATAGCGGTGTAGATATTTCCATGTTGATCCAGATGCCGGTGTAGATATATCCATGTTCATACAGATGGCGGTGAAGATATTTCCATGTTCATACAGATGGCGGTGTAGATATTTCCATGTTCATACACATGGCGGTGTAGATATTTCCATGTTCATAGAGATGGCGGTGTAGATATTTCCATGTTCATACAAATGGCGGTGTAGATATTTCCATGTTCACAGAGATGGCGGTGTAGATATTTCCATGTTTGTACAGATAGCAGTGTAGTTATTTCCATGTTTATAGAGATAGCAGTGTAGATATTTCCCTTGATATACAGATAGATGTGTAGATGTTTGCATGTTCATACAGATAGCGGTGTAGATATTGCCATGTTCATACAGATAGGGGTGTAGATATTTCCATGTTCATACAGATAGCTGTGCAGATATTTCCATGTTCATACTGATAACGGTGTAGATATTTCCATGTTCATACAGATATCCGTGTAGATATTTCCATGTTCATACAGTTAGCGGTGTAGATATTTCCATGTTCATACAGATGGCGGTGTAGATATTTACATGTTCATACAGATGGCGGTGTAGATATTTCCATTTTCGTACGGATGGCAGTGTAGGTATTTCCATGTTCATACAGGTGGCGGTGTAGATATTTCCATGTTCATACAGATAGCAGTGTAGTTATTTCCATGTTTATAGAGATAGCAGTGTAGATATTTCCATTGATATACAGATAGCTGTGTAGATATTTCCATGTTCATACAGATAGCGGTGCAGATATTTCTATGTTCATACAGATAGCTGTGTAGATATTTCCATGTTCATACAGATGGCGGTGTAGATATTTACATGTTCATACCGATGGCGGTGTAGATATTTCCATGTTGGTACGGATGGCAGTGTAGATATTTCCATGTTCATACAGGTGGCGGTGTAGATATTTCCATGTTCATACAGATAGCAGTGTAGTTATTTCCATGTTTATAGAGATAGCAGAGTAGATATTTCCATTGATATACAGATAGCTGTGTAGATATTTACATGTTCATACAGATGGCGGTGTAGATATTTCCATGTTCGTACGGATGGCAGTGTAGATATTTCCATGTTCGTACAGGTGGCGGTGTAGATATTTCCATGTTTATACAAATAGCAGTGTAGTTATTTCAATGTTTATAGAGATAGCAATGTAGATATTTCCATTGATATACATATAGCTGTGTAGATATTTGCATGTTCATACAGATAGCGGTGTAGATATTGCCATGTTCATACAGATAGAGGTGTAGATATTTCCATGTTCATACAGATAGCGGTGTAGATATTTCCATGTTCATACAGATATCGGTGTAGTTATTTCCATGTTCATACAGATGGCAGTGTAGATATTTCCATGTTTATACAAATAGCAGTGTAGTTATTTCAATGTTTATAGAGATAGCAATGTAGATATTTCCATTGATATACATATAGCTGTGTAGATATTTGCATGTTCATACAGATAGCGGTGTAGATATTGCCATGTTCATACAGATAGAGGTGTAGATATTTCCATGTTCATACAGATAGCGGTGTAGATATTTCCATGTTCATACAGATAACGGTGTAGATATTTCCATGTTCATACAGATGGCGGTGTAGATATTTCCATGTTTTTAGAGATGGCGGTGTAGATATTTTCATGTTTACACAGATGGCGGTGGAGATACTTCCATGTTTACACAGATAGCGTTGTAGACATTTCCATGTTTACACAGATAGCTGTGTGTATATTTCCACGTTTATGCAGATAGCGGTGTAGATATTTCCATGTTTATACAGATAGCGGTGCGGATATTTCCATGTTTATACAGATAGTTGGGCAGATATTTCCATGTTTATACAGATAGCGGTTTAGATATTTCCATCTTAATACAGATGGCCGTGTAGATATGTCTATGTTAGTACAGATGGCGGTGTAGATATTTGCATGTTCATAGGGATGGCGGTGTAGATATTTCGAAGTTTATAGAGATAGCGCTGTAGTTATTTCCAAATTTACAGAGAAATCTGAGTAGATATTTCCATGTATATGCAGATAGTTGTGTAGATATTTCCATGTTCATGCAGATAGTTGTGTAGATATTTCCATGTTCATGCAGATAGCGGTGTAGATATTTCCATGTTCATCCAGATGCCGGTGTAGATATATCCATGTTCATGCAGATGGCGGTGAAGATATTTCCATGTTCATACAGATGGCGGTGTAGATATTTCCATGTTCATACACATGGCGGTGTATATATATCCATGTTCATTGAGATGGCACTGTAGATATTTCCATGTTCATACAAATGGCGGTGTAGATATTTCCATATTCATAGAGATGGCGGTGTAGATATTTCCATGTTTATACAGATAGCAGTGTAGATATTTCCATGTTTATAGAGATAGCAGTGTAGATATTTCCATTGATATACAGATAGCTGTGTTGATATTTGCATGTTCATACAGATAGCGGTGTAGATATTTCCATGTTCATACTGATAGCGGTGTAGATATTTCCGTGTTCATACAAATGGCGGTGTAGATATTTCCATGCTCATACAGATGGCGGTGTAGATATTTCCATGTTCATACAGATGGCCGTGTAGATATTTACATGTTCATACAGATGGCGGTGTAGATATTTCCATGTTCGTACTGATGGCAGTGTAGATATTTCCATGTTCATACAGGTGGCGGTGTAGATATTCCCCTGTTTTTACAGATAGCTGTGTAGTTATTTCCGTGTTTATAGAGATAGCAGGGTAGATATTTCCATTGATATACAGTTAGCTCTGTAGATATTTGCATGTTCATACAGATAGCGGTGTAGATATTTCCCTGTTCATACTGATAGCGGTGTAGATATTTCCATGTTCATACAGATAGCGGTGTAGATATTTCCATGTTCATACAGATAACTGTGTAGATATTTGCATGTTCATACAGATAGTGGTGTAGATATTTCCATGTTCTCACAGATAGCGGTGTAGATATTTCCATGTTCATACTGTTAGCGGTGTAGATGTTTCCATGTTCATACAGATAGTGGTGTAGATATTTCCATGTTCATCCAGATGCCGGTGTAGATATAACCATGTTCATACAGATGGCGGTGAAGATATTTCCATGTTCATACAGATGGCGGTGTAGATATTTCCATGTTCATACACATGGCGGTGTAGATATTTCCATGTTCTTAGAGATGGCGGTGTAGATATTTCCATGTTCATACAAATGCTGGTGTAGATATTTCCATATTCATAGAGATGGCGGTATAGATATTTCCATGTTTGTACAGATAGCAGTGTAGTTATTTCCATGTTTATACAGATAGCAGTTTAGATATTTCCCTTGATATACAGATAGCTGTGTAGATATTTCCATGTTCATACAGATAGCGGTGCAGATACTTCCATGTTCATACAGATAGCTGTGTAGATATTTCCATGTTCATGCAGATAGCGTTGTAGATATTTCCATGTTTATACAGATAGCGGTGAAGTTATTTCCATGTTTATACAGATAGCGGTGTAGATATTTCCATGTTTATACAGATAGCAGTGTAGATATTTCCATGTTTATAGAGATAGTGGTGTAGATAATTTCAATTTTATACAGATAGCAGTGTAGATAATTCCAAGTTCATACAGGTAGCGGTGTAGATATTTCCACGTGTATAGAGATGGGGGTGTAGATATTTCCATGTTCATGCAGATGGCGGTGTAGATATTTCCATGTTTCTAGAGATGGCGGTGTAGATATTTTCATGTTTACACAGATGGCGGTGGAGATACTTCCATGATTACACAGATAGCGTTGTAGACATTTCCATGTTTACACAGATAGCAGTGTGTATATTTCCACGTTTATGCAGATAGCGGTGTAGATATTTCCATGTTTATACAGATAGCGGTGCGGATATTTCCATGTTTATACAGATAGTTGGGCAGATATTTCCATGTTTATACAGATAGCGTTTTAGATATTTCCATCTTAATACAGATGGTAGTGTAGATATGTCTATGTTAGTACAGATGGCGGTGTAGATATTTGCATGTTCATAGGGATGGCGGTGTAGATATTTCGAAGTTTATAGAGATAGCGCTGTAGTTATTTCCAAATTTATAGAGAAATCTGTGTAGATATTTCCATGTATATGCAGATAGTTGTGTAGATATTTCCATGTTCATGCAGATAGCGGTGTAGATATTTCCATGTTCATCCAGATGCCGGTGTAGATATATCCATGTTCATGCAGATGGCGGTGAAGATATTTCCATGTTCTTACAGATGGCGGTGTAGATATTTCCATGTTCATACACATGGCGGCGTATATATATCCATGTTCATTGAGATGGCGCTGTAGATATTTCCATGTTCATACAAATGGCGGTGTAGATATTTCCATATTCATAGAGATGGCGGTATAGTTATTTCCATGTTTATACAGATAGCAGTGTAGATATTTCCATGTTTATAGAGATAGCAGTGTAGATATTTCCATTGATATACAGATAGCTGTGTCGATATTTGCATGTTCATACAGATAGCGGTGTAGATATTTCCATGTTCATACAGAGAGCCGTTTAGATATTTCCTTGTTCATACAGATAGTGGTGTAGATATTTCCATGTTCATACAGATAACGGTGTAGATATTTCCATGTTCATACAGATAGCCTTGTAGATATTTCCATGTTCATACAGTTAGCGGTGTAGATATTTCCATGTTCTTCCAGATGGCTGTGTAGATATTTACATGTTCATACAGATGGCGGTGTAGATATTTCCATGTTCGTAAAGATGACGGTGTAGATATTTCCATGTTCATACAGATGGCGGTGTAGATATTTCCATGTTCATACAGATAGCCTTGTAGATATTTCCATGTTCGTACAGAGAGCCGTGTAGATATTTCCTTGTTCATACAGATAGTGGTGTAGATATTTCCATGTTCATACAGATAACGGTGTAGATATTTCCATGTTCATACAGATAGCCTTGTAGATATTTCCATGTTCATACAGTTAGCGGTGTAGATATTTCCATGTTCTTACAGATGGCTGTGTAGGTATTTACATGTTCATACAGATGGCGGTGTAGATATTTCCATGTTCGTAAAGATGACGGTGTAGATATTTCCATGTTCATACAGATGGCTGTGTAGATATTTCCATGTTCATACAGATAGCCTTGTAGATATTTCCATGTTCGTACAGAGAGCCGTGTAGATATTTCCTTGTTCATACAGATAGTGGTGTAGATATTTCCATGTTCATACAGATAACGGTGTAGATATTTCCATGTTCATACAGATAGCCTTGTAGATATTTCCATGTTCATACAGTTAGCGGTGTAGATATTTCCATGTTCTTACAGATGGCTGTGTAGATATTTACATGTTCATACAGATGGCGGTGTAGATATTTCCATGTTTGTAAAGATGACGGTGTAGATATTTCCATGTTCATACAGATGGCGGTGTAGATATTTCCATGTTCATACAAATGGCGGTGTAGATATTTCTATGTTCATACAGATGGCGGTGTAGATATTTCCGTGTTCATGCAAATGGCGGTGTAGATATTTCCATGTTCATAGATATGGCGGTGTAGATATTTCCATGTTTATACAGATAGCAATGTAGATATTTCCATACTTATAGAGATAGCGGTGTAGATATTTCCACTGATATACAGATAGCTGTGTAGATATTTGCATGTTCATACAGATAGCGGTGTAGATATTTCCATGTTCATACAGATAGCGGTGTAGATATTTCCATGTTCATACAGATAGCGGTGTAGATATTTCCATGTTTTACAGATAGCAGTGTAGATAATTCCATGTTCATACAGATAACGGTGTAGATATTTCCATCTTTATAGAGATGGCGGTCTAGATATTTCCATGTTTATAGAGATAGTGGTGTAGTTATTTCCAAGTTTATAGAGACTGCGGTGTAGATATTTCCATGTTTATGCAGACAGCGGTATAGGTATTTCCATGTTCATACAGATTTCGGTGTAGATATTTCCATGTTTTTAGAGATGACGGTGTAGATATTTTCACATTTACACAGATGGCGGTGGAGATATTTCCATGTTTACACAGATAGCGGTGCAGAGATTTCCATGTTTACACAGATAGCGGTGTGGATATTTCCATGTTTATGCAGATAGCGGTGTAGATATTTCCATGTTTATACAGATAGCGGTGCGGATATTTCCAAGTTTATACAGATAGTTGGGCAGATATCTCCATGTTTATACAGATGGCGGTGTAGATATTTCCATCTTAATACAGATGGCGGTGTAGATATGTCTATGTTCGTACAGATGGCGGTGTAGATATTTCCATGTTCATAGGGATGGCGGTGTAGATATTTCGAAGTTCATAGAGATAGCGCTGTAGTTATTTCCAAATTTATAGAGAAATCTGTGTAGATATTTCCATGTATATGCAGATAGTTGTGTAGATATTTCCATGTTCATGCAGATAGCTGAAGATATTTCCATGTTCATCCAGGTGCCGGTGTAGATATATCCATGTTCATACAGATGGCGGTGAAGATATTTCCATGTTCATACAGATGGCGGGGTAGATATTTCCATGTTCATACACATGGCGGTGTAGATATATCCATGTTCATAGAGATGGCGGTGTAGATATTTCCATGTTCATACAAATGGCGGTGTAGATATTTCCATATTCATAGAGATGGCGGTGTAGATATTTCCATGTTTATACAGATAGCAGTGTAGTTATTTCCATGTTTATAGAGATAGCAGTGTAGATATTTCCATAGATATAGAGATAGCTGTGTAGATATTTGCATGGTCAAACAGTAGCGGTGTAGATATTTCCATGTTCATACAGTTAGCGGTGTAGATATTTCCATGTTCATACAGATGGCGGTGTAGATATTTCCATGTTCATACAGATGGCGGTGTAGATATTTACATGTTCATACAGATGGCGGTGTAGATATTTCCATGTTCGTACGGATGGCAGTGTAGATATTTTCATGTTCCTACAGGTGGCGGTGTAGATATTCCCATGTTTTTACAGATAGCTGTGTAGTTATTTCCGTGTTTATAGAGATAGCAGTGTAGATATTTCCATTGATATACAGATAGCTGTGTAGATATTTGCATGTTCATACAGATAGCGGTGTAGATATTTCCATGTTCATACAGATAGAGGTGTAGATATTTCCATGTTCATACACATAGCGGTTTAGACATTTCCATGCTCATACAGATAACGGTGTAGATATTTCCATGTTCATACAGATGGCGGTGTAGATATTTCCATGTTTTTAGAGATGGCGGTGTAGATATTTTCATGTTTACACAGATGGCGGTGGAGATATTTCCATGTTTACACAGATAGCGGTGTAGACATTTCCATGTTTACACAGATAGCGGTGTGGATATTTCCACGTTTATGCAGATAGCGGTGTAGATATTTCCATGTTTATAAAGATAGCGGTGCGGATATTTCCATGTTTATACAGATAGTTGGGCAGATATTTCCATGTTTATACAGATAGCGGTGTAGATATTTCCATGTTCATACAGATGGATGTGTAGATATTTCCATGTTCATAGAGATGGCGGTGTAGATATTTCCATGTTTATACAGATAGCAGTGTAGTTCTTTCCATGTTTATAGAGATAGCAGTGTAGATAATTCCATTGATATACAGATAGCTGAGTAGATATTTGCATGTTCATACAGATAGCGGTGTAGATATTTCCATGTTCATACAGATGGCCGTGTAGATATTTCCATGTTCATACAGATGGCGGTATAGATATTTCCATGTTCATACAGATGGCCGTGTAGATATTTACATGTTCATACAGATGGCGGTGTAGATATTCCCTTGTTCGTACGGATGGCAGTGTAGATATTTCCATGTTCATACAGGTGGCGGTGTAGATATTCCCCTGTTTTCACAGATAGCTGTGTAGTTATTTCCGTGTTTATAGAGATAGAAGGGTAGATATTTCCATTGATATACAGATAGCTGTGTAGATATTTGCATGTTCATACAGATAGCGGTGTAGATATTTCCATGTTCTCACAGATAGCGGTGTAGATATTTCCATGTTCATACAGTTAGCGGTGTAGATATTTCCATGTTCACGCAGATAGCGTTGTAGATATTTCCATGTTCATCCAGATGCCGGTGTAGATATATCCATGTTCATACAGATGGTGGTGAAGATATTTCCATGTTCATACAGATGGCGGTGTAGATATTTCCATGTTCATACACATGGCGGTGTAGATATTTCCATGTTCATAGAGATGTCGGTGTAGATATTTCCATGTTCTTACAAATGGCGTTGTAGATATTTCCACGTTCATAGAGATGGCGGTGTAGATATTTCCATGTTTGTACAGATAGCAGTGTAGTTATTTCCATGTTTATAGAGATAGCATTGTAGATATTTCCCTTGATATACAGATAGATGTGTAGATATTTCCATGTTCATACAGATAGCGGTGCAGATATTTCCATGTTCATACAGATAGCTGTGTAGATATTTCCATGTTCATACAGATAGCGGTGTAGTTATTTCCATGTTCATACAGTTAGCGGTGTATATATTTCCATGTTCATAGGGATGGCGGTGTAGATATTTCCATGTTCATACAGATGGCGGTGTAGATATTTACATGTACATACAGATGGCGATGTAGATATTTCCATGTTCGTACGGATGGCAGTGTAGATATTTCCATGTTCATACAGGTGGCGGTGTAGATATTTCCATGTTCATACAGATAGCAGTGTAGTTATTTCCATGTTTATAGAGATAGCAGTGTAGATATTTCCATTGATATACAAATAGCTGTGTAGATATTTCCATGTTCATACAGATAGCGGTGCAGATATTTCCATGTTCATACAGATAGCTGTGTAGATATTTCCATGTTCATACAGATAGCGGTGTAGTTATTTCCATGTTCATACAGTTAGCAGTGTAGATATTTCCATGTTCATACAGATGGCGGTGTAGATATTTCCATGTTCATACAGATGGCGGTGTAGATATTTATATGTTCATACCGATGGCGGTGTAGATATTTCCATGTTCGTACGGATTGCAGTGTAGATATTTCCATGTTCATACAGGTGGCGGTGTAGATATTTCCAAGTTCATACAGATAGCAGTGTAGTTATTTCCATGTTCATACAGATGGCGGTGTAGATTTTTCCATGTTCGTACGGATGGCAGTGTAGATATTTCCATGTTCGTACAGGTGGCGGTGTAGATATTTCCATGTTTATACAAATAGCAGTGTAGTTATTTCAATGTTTATAGAGATAGCAATGTAGATATTTCCATTGATATACATATAGCTGTGTAGATATTTGCATGCTCATACAGATAGCGGTGTAGATATTGCCGTGTTCATACAGATAGAGGTGTAGATATTTCCATGTTCATACAGATAGCGGTGTAGATATTTCCATGTTCATATAGATAACGGTGTAGATATTTCCATGTTCATACAGATGGCGGTGTAGATATTTCCATGTTTTTAGAGATGGCGGTGTAGATATTTTCATGTTTACACAGATGGCGGTGGAGATACTTCCATGTTTACACAGATAGCGCTGTAGACATTTCCATGTTTACACAGATAGCGGTGTGTACATTTCCACGTTTATGCAGATAGCGGTTTAGATACTTCCATGTTTATACAGATAGCGGTGCGGATATTTCCATGTTTATACAGATAGTTGGGCAGATATTTCCATGTTTATACAGATACCGGTTTAGATATTTCCATCTTAATACAGATGGCGGTGTAGATATCTCTATGTTAGTACAGATGGCGGTGTAGACATTTGCATGTTCATAGGGATGGCGGTGTAGATATTTCGAAGTTTATAGAGATAGCGCTGTAGTTATTTCCAAATTCATAGAGAAATCTGTGTAGATATTTCCATATATATGCAGATAGTTGTGTAGATATTTCCATGTTCATGCAGATAGCGGTGTAGATATTTCCATGTTCATCCAGATGCCGGTGTAGATATATCCATGTTCATACAGATGGCGGTGAAGATATTTCCATGTTCATACAGATGGCGGTGTAGATATTTCCATGTTCATACACATGGCTGTGTATATATATCCATGTTCATTGAGATGGCGCTGTAGATATTTCCATGTTCATACAAATGGCGGTGTAGATATTTCCATATTCAGAGAGATGGCGGTGTAGATATTTCCATGTTTATACAGATAGCAGTGTAGATATTTCCATGTTTATAGAGATAGCAGTGTAGATATTTCCATTGATATACAGATAGCTGTGTAGATATTTGCATGTTCATACAGATAGCGGTGTAGATATTTCCATGTTCATACTGATAGCGGTGTAGATATTTCCATGTTCATACAGTTAGCGGTGTAGATATTTCCATGTTCATACAGATGGCGGTGTAGATATTTCCACGTTCATACAGATGGCCGTGTAGATATTTACATGTTCATACAGATGGCGGTGTAGATATTTCCATGTTCGTACGGATGGCAGTGTAGATATTTCCATGTTCATACAGGTGGCGGTGTAGATATTCCCCTGTTTTTACAGATAGCTGTGTAGTTATTTCCGTGTTTATAGAGATAGCAGGGTAGATATTTCCATTGATATACAGATAGCTGTGTAGATATTTTCATGTTCATATAGATAGCGGTGTAGATATTTCCCTGTTCATACAGATAGCGGTGTAGATATTTCCATGTTCATACACATAGCGGTGTAGATATTTCCATGTTCATACAGATAACGGTGTAGATATTTGCATGTTCATACAGATAGCGGTGTAGATATTTCCATGTTCTCATAGATAGCGGTGTAGATATTTCCATGTTCATACAGTTAGCGGTGTACATATTTCCATGTTCATGCAGATACCGGTGTAGATATTTCCATGTTCATCCAGATGCCGGTGTAGATATATCCATGTTCATACAGATGGCGGTGAAGATATTTCCATGTTCATACAGATGGCGGTGTAGATATTTCCATGTTCATACACATGGCGGTGTAGATATTTCCATGTTCATAGAGATGGCGGTGTAGATATTTCCATGTTCATTCAAATGGCGGTGTAGATATTTCCATGTTCATAGAGATGGCAGTGTAGATATTTCCATGTTTGTACAGATAGCAGTGTAGTTATTTCCATGTTTATAGAGATAGCAGTGTAGATATTTCCCTTGATATACAGATAGCTGTGTAGATATTTCCATGTTCATACAGATAGCGGTGCAGATATTTCCATGTTCATACAGATAGCTGTGTAGATATTTCCATGTTCATACAGATAGCGGTGTAGTTATTTCCATGTTCATACAGTTAGCGGTGTAGATATTTCCATGTTCATACAGATGGCGGTGTAGATATTCCCATGTTCATACAGATGGCGGTGTAGATATTTACATGTTCATACCGATGGCGGTGTAGATATTTCCATGTTCGTATGGATGGCAGTGTAGATATTTCTATGTTCATACAGGTGGCGGTGGAGATATTTCCATTGATATACAGATAGCAGTGTAGTTATTTCCATGTTTATATAAATAGCAGAGTAGATATTTCCATTGATATACAGATAGCTCTGTAGTTATTTACATGTTCATACAGATGGCGGTGTAGATATTTCCATGTTCATACGGATGGCAAGGTAGATATTTCCATGTTCGTACAGGTGGCGGTGTAGATATTTCCATGTTTATACAAATAGCAGTGTAGTTATTTCAATGTTTATAGAGATAGCAATGTAGATATTTCCATTGATATACATATAGCTGTGTAGATATTTGCATGTTCATACAGATAGCGGTGTAGATATTGCCATGTTCATACAGATAGAGGTGTAGATATTTCCATGTTCATACAGATAGCGGTGTAGATATTTCCATGTTCATACAGATAACGGTGTAGATATTTCCATGTTCATACAGATGGCGGTGTAGATATTTCCATGTTTTTAGAGATGGCGGTGTAGATATTTTCATGTTTACACAGATGGCGGTGGAGATACTTCCATGTTTACACAGATAGCGTTGTAGACATTTCCATGTTTACACAGATAGTGGTGTGTCCATTTCCACGTTTATGCAGATAGCGGTGTAGATATTTCCATGTTTATACAGATAGCGGTGCGGATATTTCCATGTTTATACAGATAGTTGGGCAGATATTTCCATGTTTATACAGATAGCGGTTTAGATATTTCCATCTTAATACAGATGGCGGTGTAGATATGTCTATGTTAGTACAGATGGCGGTGTAGATATTTGCATGTTCATAGGGATGGCGGTGTAGATATTTCGAAGTTTATAGAGATAGCGCTGTAGTTATTTCCAAATTTATAGAGAAATCTGTGTAGATATTTCCATGTATATGCAGATAGTTGTGTATATATTTCCATGTTCATGCAGATAGCGGTGTAGATATTTCCATGTTTATCCAGATGCCGGTGTAGATATATCCATGCTCATACAGATGGCGGTGAAGATATTTCCATGTTCATACAGATGGCGGTGTAGATATTTACATGTTCATACACATGGCGGTGTATATATATCCATGTTCAATGAGATGGCGCTGTAGATATTTCCATGTTCATACAAATGGCGGTGTAGATATTTCCATATTCATAGAGATGGCGGTGTAGATATTTCCATGTTTATACAGATAGCAGTGTAGATATTTCCATGTTTATAGAGATAGCAGTGTAGATATTTCCATTGATATACAGGTAGCTGTGTAGATATTTGCATGTTCATACAGATAGCGGTGTAGATATTTCCATGTTCATACAGTTAGCGGTGTAGATATTTCGATGTTCATACAGTTAGCGGTGTAGATATTTCCATGTCCATACAGATGGCGGTGTAGATATTTCCATGTTCATACAGATGACCGTGTAGATATTTACATGTTCATACAGATGGCGGTGTAGATATTTCCATGTTCGTACGGATGGCAGTGTAGATATTTCCATTTTCATACAGGTGGCGGTGTAGATATTCCCCTGTTTTTACAGATAGCTGTGTAGTTATTTCCGTGTTTATAGAGATAGCAGGGTAGATATTTCCACTGATATGCAGATAGCTGTGTAGATATTTGCATGTTCATACAGATAGCGGTGTAGATATTTCCCTGTTCATACAGATAGCGGTGTAGATATTTCCATGATCATACACATAGCGGTGTAGATATTTCCATGTTCACACAGATAACGGTGTAGATATTTGCATGTTCATACAGATAGCGGTGTAGATATTTCCATGTTCTCACAGATAGCGGTGTAGATATTTCCATGTTCATACAGTTAGCGGTGTAGATATTTCCATGTTCATGCAGATAGCGGTGTAGATATTTCCATGTTCATCCAGATGCCGGTGTAGATATATCCATGTTCATACAGATGGCGGTGAAGATATTTCCATGTTCATACAGATGGCGGTGTAGATATTTCCATGTTCATACACATGGCGGTGTAGATATTTCCATGTTCATAGAGATGGCGGTGTAGAGATTTCCACGTTCATACAAATGGCGGTGTAGATATTTCCATGTTCATAGAGATGGCGGTGTAGATATTTCCATGTTTGTACAGATAGCAGTGTAGTTATTTCCATGTTTATAGAGATAGCAGTGTAGATATTTCCATTGATATACAGATAGCTGTGTAGATATTTCCATGTTCATACAGATAGCGGTGCAGATATTTCCATGTTCATACAGATAGCTGTGTAGATATTTCCATGTTCATACAGATAGCGGTGTAGTTATTTCCATGTTCATACAGTTAGCGGTGTATATATTTCCATGTTCATACAGATGGCGGTGTAGATATTTCCATGTTCATACAGATGGCGGTGTAGATATTTCCATGTTCATACAGATGGCGGTGTAGATATTTCCATGTTCGTACGGATGGCAGTGTAGATATTTCCATGTTCATACAGGTGGCGGTGTAGATATTTCCAAGTTCATACAGATAGCAGTGTAGTTATTTCCATGTTTATAGAGATAGCAGTGTAGATATTTCCATTGATATACAGATAGCTGTGAAGATATTTACATGTTCATACAGATGGCGGTGTAGATATTTCCATGTTCTTACGGATGGCAGTGTAGATATTTCCATGTTCGTTCAGGTGGCGGTGTAGATATTCCATGTTTATACAAATAGCAGTGTAGTTATTTCAATGTTTATAGAGATAGCAATGTAGATATTTCCATTGATATACATATAGCTGTGTAGATATTTGCATGTTCATACAGATAGCGGTGTAGATATTGCCATGTTCGTACAGATGGTGGTGTAGATATTTCCATGTTCATACAGATAGCGGTGTTGATATTTCCATGTTCATACAGATAACGGTGTAGATATTTCCATGTTCATACAGATGGCGGTGTAGATATTTCCATGTTTTTAGAGATGGCGGTGTAGATATTTTCATGTTTACACAGATGGCGGTGGAGATACTTCCATGTTTACACAGATAGCGTTGTAGACATTTCCATGTTTACACAGATAGCGGTGTGTATATTTCCACGTTTATGCAGATAGTGGTGTAGATATTTCCATGTTTATGCAGATAGCGGTGCGGATATTTCCATGTTTATACAGATAGTTGGGCAGATATTTCCATGTTTATACAGATAGCGGTGTAGATATTTCCATCTTAATACAGATGGCGGTGTAGATATGTCTATGTTCGTACAGAAGGCGGTGTAGATATTTGCATGTTCATAGTGATGGCGGTGTAGATATTTCGAAGTTTATAGAGATAGCGCTGTAGTTATTTCCAAATTTATAGAGAAATCTGTGTAGATATTTCCATGTATATGCAGATAGTTGTGTAGATATTTCCATGTTCATGCAGATAGCGGTGTAGATATTTCCATGTTCATCCAGATGCCGGTGTAGATATATCCATGTTCATACAGATGGCGGTGAAGATATTTCCATGTTTATACAGATGGCGGTATTGATATTTCCATGTTCATACACATGGCGGTGTAGATATATCCATGTTCATAGAGATGGCGCTGTAGATATTTCCATGTTCAAACAAATGGCGGTGTAGATATTTCCATATTCATAGAGATGGCGGTGTAGATATTTCCTTGTTTATACAGATAGCAGTGTAGATATTTCCATGTTTATAGAGATAGCAGTGTAGATATTTCCATTGATATACAGATAGCTGTGTAGATATTTGCATGTTCATACAGATAGCGGTGTAGATATTTCCATGTTCATACTGATAGCGGTGTAGATATTTCCATGTTCATACAGTTAGCGGTGTAGGTATTTCCATGTTCATACAGATGGCGGTGTAGATATTTCCATGTTCATACAGATGGCCGTGTAGATATTTACATGTTCATACAGATGGCGGTGTAGATATTTCCATGTTCGTACGGATTGCAGTGTAGATATTTCCATGTTCATACAGGTGGCGGTGTAGATATTCCCCTGTTTTTACAGATAGCTGTGTAGTTATTTCCGTGTTTATAGAGATAGCAGGGTAGATATTTCCATTGATATACAGATAGCTGTGTAGATATTTACATGTTCATACAGATGGCGGTGTAGATATTTCCATGTTCGTACGGATGGCAGTGTAGATATTTCCATGTTCGTACAGGTGGCGGTGTAGATATTTCCATGTTTATACAAATAGCAGTGTAGTTATTTCAATGTTTATAGAGATAGCAATGTAGATATTTCCATTGATATACATATAGCTGTGTAGATATTTGCATGTTCATACAGATAGCGGTGTAGATATTGCCATGTTCATACAGATAGAGGTGTAGATATTTCCATGTTCATACAGATAGCGGTGTAGATATTTCCATGTTCATACTGATAGCGGTGTAGATATTTCCATGTTCATACAGATGGCGGTGTAGATATTTACATGTTCATACAGATGGCGTTGTAGATATTTCCATGTTCGTACAGATGTCGGGGAAGATATTTCCATGTTCATAGAGATGGCGTTGTAGATATTTCCATGTTCATACAGATAGCGGTGTAGATATTTCCATGTTCATACTGATAACGGTGTAGATATTTCCATGTTCATACAGATAGCGGTGTAGATATTTCCATGTTCATACAGTTAGCGGTGTAGATATTTCCATGTTCATACAGATGGCGGTGTAGATATTTACATGTTCATACAGATGGCGTTGTAGATATTTCCATGTTCGTACAGATGTCGGGGAAGATATTTCCATGTTCATAGAGATGGCGTTGTAGATATTTCCATGTTTATGCAGATAGCGGTATAGATTTTTCCATGTTTATACAGATGGTGGTGTAGATATTTCCATGTTTATAGAGATGGCGGTCTAGATATTTCCATGTTTATAGAGATAGTGGTGTAGTTATTTCCAAGTTTATAGAGACAGCGTTGTAGATATTTCCATGTTTATACAGATAGCGGTATAGATATTTCCATGTTTATACAGATAGCAGTGTAGATATTTCCATGTTTATAGAGATAGTGGTGTAGATAATTTCAATTTTATACAGATAGCAGTGTAGATAATTCCAAGTTCATACAGGTAGCGGTGTAGATATTTCCACGTTTATAGAGATGGCGGTGTAGATATTTCCATGTTCATACAGATGGTGGTGTAGATATTTCCATGTTTTTAGAGATGGCGGTGTAGATATTTTCATGTTTACACAAATGGCGGTGGAGATACTTCCATGTTTACACAGATAGCGTTGTAGACATTTCCATGTTTACACAGATAGTGGTGTGTATATTTCCACGTTTATGCAGATAGCGGTGTAGATATTTCCATGTTTATACAGATAGCGGTGCGGATATTTCCATGTTTATACAGATAGTTGGGCAGATATTTCCATGTTTATACAGATAGCGGTGTAGATATTTCCATCTTAATACAGATGGCGGGGTAGATATGTCTATGTTCGTACAGATGGCGATGTAGATATTTGCATGTTCATAGGGATGGCGGTGTAGATATTTCGAAGTTTATAGAGATAGCGCTGTAGTTATTTCCAAATTTATAGAGAAATCTGTGTAGATATTTCCATGTATATGCAGATAGTAGTGTAGATATTTCCATGTTCATGCAGATAGCGGTGTAGATATTTCCATGTTCATCCAGATGCCGGTGTAGATATATCCATGTTCATAGAGATGGCGCTGTAGATATTTCCATGTTCATACAGATGGCGGTGTAGATATTTCCATGTTCATAGAGATGGCGGTGTAGATATTTCGATGTTTATACAGATAGCAGTGTTGATATTTCCATGTTTATAGAGATAGCAGTTTAGATATTTCCATTGATATACAGATAGCTGGGTAGATGTTTGCATGTTCATACAGATAGCGGTGTAGTTATTTCCATGTTCATACTGATAGCGGTGTAGATATTTCCATGTTCATACAGTTAGCGGTGTAGATATTTCCACGTTCATACAGATGGCAGTGTAGATATTCCCATGTTCGTACAGATGGCAGTGTAGATATTTCCATGTTCATACAGGTGGCGGTGTAGATATTCCCCTGTTTTTACAGATAGCTGTGTAGTTATTTCCGTGTTTATAGAGATAGCAGGGTAGATATTTCCATTGATATACAGATAGCTGTGTAGATATTTGCATGTTCATACAGATAGCGGTGAAGATATTTCCCTGTTCATACAGATAGCGGTGTAGATATTTCCATGTTCTTACACATAGCGGTGTAGATATTTCCATGTTCATACAGGTAACGGTGTAGATATTTGCATGTTCATACAGATAGCGGTGTAGATATTTCCATGTTCTCACAGATAGCGGTGTAGATATTTCCATGTTCATACAGTTAGCGGTGTAGATATTTCCATGTTCATGCAGATAGCGGTGTAGATATTTCCATGTTCATGCAGATGCCGGTGTAGATATATCCATGTTCATAGAGATGGCGGTGAAGATATTTCCATGTTCATACAGATGGCGGTGTAGATATTTCCCTGTTCATACACATGGCGGTGTTGATATTTCCATGTTCATAGAGATGGCGGTGTAGATATTTCCATGTTCATACAAATGCCGGTGTAGATATTTCCATGCTCATAGAGATGGCGGTGTAGATATTTCCATGTTTGTACAGATAGCAGTGTAGTTATGTCCATGTTTATAGAGATAGCAGTGTAGATATTTCCCTTGATATACAGATAGCTGTGTAGATATTTCCATGTTCATACAGATAGCGGTGCAGATATTTCCATGTTCATACAGATAGCTGTGTAGATATTTCCATGTTCATACAGATAGCGGTGTAGTTATTTCCATGTTCATACAGTTAGCGGTGTAGATATTTCCATGTTCATACAGATGGCGGTGTAGATATTTCCATGTTCATACAGATGGCGGTGTAGATATTTACATGTTCGTACAGATGGCGGTGTAGATATTTCCATGTTCGTACGGATGGCAGTGTAGATATTTCCATGTTCATACAGGTGGCGGTGTAGATATTTCCATGTTCATACAGATAGCAGTGTAGTTATTTCCATGTTTATAGAGATAGCAGTGTAGATATTTCCATGTTCATACAGATAGCTGTGTAGATATTTCCATGTTCATACAGATAGCGGTGCAGATATTTCCATGTTCATACAGATAGCTGTGTAGATATTTCCATGTTCATACAGATAGCGGTGTAGTTATTTCCATGTTCATACAGATAGCATTGTAGATATTTCCATGTTCATACAGATGGCGGTGTAGATATTTCCATGTTCATACAGATGGCGGTGTAGATATTCACATGTTCATACAGATGGCGATGTAGATATTTACATGTTCGTACGGATGGCAGTGTAGATATTTCCATGTTCATACAGGTGGCGGTGTAGATATTTCCATGTTCATACAGATAGCAGTGTAGTTATTTCCATGTTTATAGAGATAGCAGTGTAGATATTTCCATTAATATACAGATAGCTGTGTAGATATTTACATGTTCATACAGATGGCGGTGTAGATATTTCCATGTTCGTACGGATGGCAGTGTAGATATTTCCATGTTCGTACAGGTGGCGGTGTAGATATTTCCATGTTTATACAAATAGCAGTGTAGTTATTTCAATGTTTATAGAGATAGCAATGTAGATATTTCCATTGATAAACATATAGCTGTGTAGATATTTGCATGTTCATACAGATAGCGGTGTAGATATTTCCATGTTCATACAGATAGAGGTGTAGATATTTCCATGTTCATACAGATGGCGGTGTAGATATTTCCATGTTTTTAGAGATGGCGGTGTAGATATTTTCATGTTTACACAGATGGCGGTGGAGATACTTCCATGTTTACACAGATAGCGTTGTAGACATTTCCATGTTTACACAGATAGCGGTGTGTATATTTCCACGTTTATGTAGATAGCAGTGTAGATATTTCCATGTTTATACAGATAGCGGTGCGGATATTTCCATGTTTATACAGATAGCAGTGTAGATATTTCCATGTTCATACAGATAGCGGTGTAGATATTTCCATGTTCATATAGATAGTGGTGTAGATATTTCCATGTTCATACAGATAGCGGTGTAGATATTTCCATGTTCATACAGATGGCGGTGTAGATATTAACATGTTCATACAGATGGCGGTGTAGATATTTCCATGTTCGTACGGATGGCAGTGTAGATATTTCCATGTTCATACAGGTGGCGGTGTAGGTATTCCCATGTTTTTACAGATAGCTGTGTAGTTATTTCCATGTTTATAGAGATAGCAGTGTAGATATTTCCATTGATATACAGATAGCTGTGTAGAAATTTGCATGTTCATACAGATAGCGGTGTAGTTATTTCCATGTTCATACAGATAGCGGTGTATATATTTCCATGTTCACACAGATAGCGGTGTAGATATTTCCATGTTCATACAGTTAGCGGTATAGATATTTCCATGTTCATGCAGATAGCGGTGTAGATATTTCCATGTTCATACAGATAGCAGTGTAGATATATCCATGTTCATTGAGATAACGGTGTAGATATTTCCATGTTCATACAGATAGCCTTGTAGATATTTCCATGTTTATACAGTTAGCGGTGTAGATATTTCCATGTTCATACAGATGGCAGTGTAGATATTTGCATGTTCATACAGATGGCGGTGTAGATATTTCCATGTTCGTGCAGATGTCGGTGTAGATATTTCCATATTCATAGAGATGGCGATGTAGATATTTCCATGTTTATGCAGATAGCGGTATAGGTATTTCCATGTTTATACAGATGGTGGTGTAGATATTTCCATGTTTATAGGGATGGCGGTCTAGATATTTCCATGTTTATAGAGATAGTGGTGTAGTTATTTCCAAGTTTATAGAGACAGCGTTGTAGATATTTCCATGTTTATACAGATAGCGGTGAAGATATTTCCATGTTTATACAGATAGCGGTGTAGATATTTCCATGTTTATACAGACAGCAGTGTAGATATTTCCATGTTTATAGAGATAGTGGTGTAGATAATTTCAATTTTATGCAGAGAGCAGTGTAGATATTTCCAAGTTCATACAGATAGCGGTGTAGATATTTCCACCTTAATAGAGATGGCGGTGTAGATATTTCCATGTTCATACAGATGGCGGTGTAGATATTTCCATGTTTATAGAGATGGCGGTGTAGATATTTTCATGTTTACTCAGATGGCGGTGTGGATATTTCCATGTTTACACAGATGGCGGTGTAGACATTTCCATGTTTACACAGATAGCGGTGTGGATATTTCCATGTTTATGCAGATAGCGGTGTAGATATTTCCATGTTTATACAGATAGCGGTGCGGATATTTCCATGTTTTTACAGATAGTTGGGCAGATATTTCCATGCTTATACAGATAGTGGTGTAGATATTTCCATCTTAATACAGATGGCGGTGTAGATCTGTCTATGTTCGTACAGATGGCAGTGTAGATATTTCGATGTTCATACAGATGGTGGTGTAGATATTTCGAAGTTTATAGAGATAGCCCTGTAGATATTTCCATATTTATAGAGAAATCTGTGTAGATATTTCCATGTATATGCAGATAGCTGTGTAGATAATTCCATGTTCATGCAGATAGCGGTGTAGATATTTCCATGTTCATCCAGATTCCGGTGTAGATATATCCATGTTCATACAGATGCTGGTGTAGATATTTACATGTTTATAGAGATGGTGGTGTAGATATTTCCATGTTTATATGGAGGGAGGTTTAGATATTTCCATGTTCATACCGATGGCGGTGTATATATTTCCATGTTCATAGAGATGGCGGTGAAGGTATTTCCATGTTCATACAGATGGCGGTGTAGATATTTCCATGTTCATACACATGGCGTTGTGGATATTTCCATGTTCATAGAGATGGCGGTGTAGATATTTCCATGTTCGTACGGATGGCAGTGTAGATATTTCCATGTTCGTACAGGTGGTGGTGTAGATATTTCCATGTTTATACAGATATCAGTGTAGTTATTTCCATGTTTATAGAGATAGCAATGTAGATATTTCCATTGATATACAGATAGCTGTGTAGATATTTGCATGTTCATACAGATAGCGGTGTAGATATTTCCATGCTCGTACAGATAGAGGTGTAGATATTTCCATGTTCACACAGATAGCGGTGTAGATATTTCCACGTTCATACAGATAACGGTGTAGATATTTCCATGTTCATACAGTTAGCGGTGTAGATATTTCCATGTTCGTACAGATGGCGGTGTAGATATTTCCATGTTCATTAAGATGGCGGTGTAGATATTTCCATGTTTATGCAGATAGCGGTATAGATATTTCCATGTTTATACAGATGGTGGTGTAGATATTTCCATGTTTATAGAGATGGCGGTCTAGATATTTTCATGTTTATAGAGATAGTGGTGTAGTTATTTCCAAGTTTATAGAGACAGCATTGTAGATATTTCCATGTTTATACATATAGCGGTGAAGGTATTTCCATGTTTATACAGATATCGGTGTAGATATTTCCATGTTTATAGAGATAGCAGTGTAGATATTTCCATGTTTATAGAGATAGTTGTGTAGATAATTTCAATTTTATACAGATAACAGTGTAGATATTTCCAAGTTCATACAGATAGCTTTGTAGATATTTCCACGTTTATAGAGATTGCGGTGTAGATGTTTCCATGTTCATACAGATGGCGGTGTAAATATTTCCATGTTTTTAGAGATGGCGGTGTAGATATTTTCATGTTTACACAGATGGCGGTGTAGATATTTCCATGTTTACACAGATGGCGGTGTAGACATTTCCATGTTTACACAGATAGCGGTGTGGATATTTCCATGTTTATGCAGATAGCGGTGTGGATATTTCCATGTTTATACAGATAGCGGTGTAGATATTTCCATGTTTATACAGATAGTTGGGCAGAGATTTCCATGTTTATACAGATAGCGGTGTAGATATTTCCATCTTAATACAGAAGGCGGTGTAGATATGTCTATGTTCGTACGGATGGCGGTGTAGATATTTCCATGTTAATACAGATGGAGGTGTAGATATTTCGAAGTTTATAGAGATAGGGCTGTACTTATTTCCATATTTATAGAGAAATCTGTGTAGATATTTCGATGTATATGCAGATAGTTCTGTAGATATTTCCATGTTAATGCAGATAGCGGTGTAGATATTTCCACGTTCATCCAGATGGCGGTGTAGATATATCCATGTTCATACAGATGACGGTGAAGATATTTCCATGTTCATAAAGATGGCGGTCTAGATATTTCCATGTTCATACACATGGCGGTGTAGATATTTCCATGTTCATACAGATGGCAGTGTAGATATTTCCATGTTTATTGAGATGGCGGTGTAGATATTTTCATGTTTACACAGATGGCGGTGTAGATATTTCCATGTTTACAAAGATAGCGGTGTAGACATTTCCATGTTTACACAGATAGCGGTGTGGATATTTCCATATTTATGCAGATAGCGGTGCAGATATTTCCATGTTTATACAGATTGCGGTGCGGTTATTTCCATGTTTATACAGATAGTTGGGAAGATATTTCCATGTTTATACAGATAGCGGTGTAGATATTTCCATCTTAATACAGATGGCGGTGTAGATATGTCTATGTCCGTACAGATGGCGGTTTAGATATTTCCATGTTCATACAGATGGTGGTGTAGATATTTCGAAGTTTATAGAGATAGCGCTGTAGTTATTTCCATATTTATAGAGAAATCTTTGTAGATATTTCCATGTATATGCAGATAGCTGTGTAGATATTTCCATGTTCATGCAGATAGCGGTGTAGATATTTCCATGTTCATCCAGATGCCGGTGTAGATATATCCATGTTCATACAGATGCTGGTGTAGATATTTACATGTTTATAGAGATGGTGGTGTAGATATTTCCATGTTTATATAGAGGGCGGTTTAGATATTTCCATGTTCATACCGATGGCGTTGTATATATTTCCATGTTCACAGAGATGGCGGTGAAGATATTTCCATGTTCATACAGATGGCGGTGAAGATATTTCCATGTTCATACACATGGCGGTGTAGATATTTCCATGTTCATAGAGATGGCGGTGTAGATATTTCCATGTTTATACAGATAGCAGTGTAGTTATTTCCATGTTTATAGAGATAGCAATGTAGATATTTCCATTGATATACAGATAGCTGTGTAGATATTTGCATTTTCACACAGATAGCGGTGTAGATATTTCCATGTTCATACAGATAACGGTGTAGATATTTCCATGTTCATACAGATAGCGGTGTAGATATTTCCATCTTCCTACAGTTAGCGGTGTAGATATTTCCATGTTCGTACAGATGGCGGTGTAGATATTTCCAAGTTCATAGAGATGGCGGTGTAGATATTTCCATGTTCATACAAATGGCGGTGTAGATATTTCCATGTTCATAGAGATGGCGGTGTAGATATTTCCATGTTTATACAGATAGCAGTTTAGTTATTTCCATGTTTATAGAGATAGCAGTGTAGATATTTCCATTGATATACAGATAGCTGTGTAGATATTTGCATGTTCATACACATGTCGATGTAGATATTTCCATGTTAATACAGATAGTGGTGTAGATATTTCCATGTTCATACAGTTAGCGGTGTAGATATTTCCATGTTCATACATATGGCGGTGTAGATATTTCCATGTTCAGACAGATAGTGGTGTAGATATTTCCATGTTTTACAGATAGCGGTGTAGATATTTCCATGTTCATACAGATAGCGCGGTAGATATTTCCATCTTCACACAGTTAGCGGTGTAGATATTTCCATTGTTATACAGATAGCTGTGTAGATATTTGCATGTTCATACAGATAGCGGTGTAGATATTTCCATGTTCATACACATAGCAGTGTAGACGTTTCCATGTTCATACAGATAACGGTGTAGATATTTCCAAGATCATGCAGACAGCGGTGTAGATATTTCCGTGTTCACAAAGATAGCGGTGTAGATATTTCCATGTTCATACAGTTAGCGGTGTAGATATTTCCATGTCCATGCAGATAGGGGTGTAGATATTTCCATGTTCATACAGATAGCGGTGTAGATATTTCCATGTTTTTAGAGATGGCGGTGTAGGTATTTTCATGTTTACACCGATGGCGGTGGAGATATTTCCATGTTTACACAGATAGCGTTGTAGTCATTTCCATGTTTACACAGATAGCGGTGTGGATATTTCCATGTTTATGCAGATAGCGGTGTAGATATTTCCATGTTTATACAGTTAGCGGTGCGGATATTTCCATGTTTATACAGATATTTGGGCAGATATTTCCATGTTTATACAGATAGCGGTGTAGATATTTCCATCTTTATACAGATGGTGGTGTGGATATGTCCATGTTCGTACAGATGGCGGTGTAGATATTTCCATGTTCATAAAGATGGCGGTGTAGATATTTCGAAGTTTATAGATATAGCGCTGTAGTTATTTCCATATTTATAGGGAAATCTCTGTAGATATTTCCATGTATATGCAGAGAGCTGTGTAGATATTTCCATGTTCGTGCAGATAGCGGAGTAGATATTTCCATGTTCATCCAGATGCCGTTGTAGATATATCCATGTTCATACAGACGGCAGTGAAGATATTTCCATGTTCATGCAGATGGCAGTGTAGATATTTCCATGTTCATACAGATGGCGGTGTAGATATTTCCATGTTCGTAGAGATGGCTGTGTAGATATTTCCATGTTCATACAGATGGCGGTGTAGATATTTCCATGTTCATATAGATGACGGTGTAGATATTTCCATGTTTGTACAGATAGCAGTGTAGTTATTTCCATGTTTACAGAGATAGCAGTGTAGATATTTCCATTGATATACAGATAGCTGTGTAGATATTTGCATGTTCATACACATAGCGGTGTAGATATTCCCATGCTCATACAGATAGCGGTGTAGATATTTCCATGTTCATACAGATAGCGGTGCAGATATTTCCATGTTCATACAGATAGCGGTGTAGATATTTCCATGTTCATAGAGATAGCGGTGTAGATATTTCCATGTTCATACAGTTAGCGGTGTAGATATTTCCATGTTCATACAGATGGCGGTGTAGATATTTAAATGTTCATACAGATGGCGGTGTAGATATTTCCATGTTCGCACGGATGGCAGTGTAGATATTTCCATGTTCATACAGGTGGCGGTGTAGATATTTCCATGTTTATACAGATAGCAGTGTAGTTATTTCCATGTTTATAGAGATAGCAGTGTAGATATTTCCATTTGTATACAGATAGCTGTGTAGATATTTGCATCTTCATACAGATAGCTGTGTAGATATTTCCATGTTCGGACAGATAGCGGTGTAGATATTTCCATGTTCATACAGATAGCAGTGTAGATATTTCCATGTTCATAGAGATAACGGTGTAGATATTTCCATGTTCATACAGATAGCCTTGTAGATATTTCCATGTTCATACAGTTAGCTGTGTAGATATTTCCATGTTCATACAGATGGCGGTGTAGATATTTACATGTTCATACAGATGGCGGTGTAGATATTTCCATGTTCGTGCAGATGGCGGTGTAGATATTTCCATATTCATAGAGATGGCGGTGTAGATATTTCCATGTTTATGCAGATAGCGGTATAGATATTTCCATGTTTATAAAGATGGTGGTGTAGATATTTCCATGTTTATAGAGATGGCGGTCTAGATATTTCCATGTTTATAGAGATAGTGGTGTAGTTATTTCCAAGTTTATAGAGACAGCGTTGTAGATATTTCCATGTTTATACAGATAGCGGTGAAGATATTTCCATCTTTATACAGATAGCGGTGTAGATATTTCCATGTTTATACAGACAGCAGTGTAGATATTTCCATGTTTATAGAGATAGTGGTGTAGATAATTTCAATTTTATACAGAGAGCAGTGTAGATATTTCCAAGTTCATACAGATAGCGGTGTAGATATTTCCACTTTTATAGAGATGGCGGTGTAGATATTTCCATGTTCATACAGATGGCGGTGTAGATATTTCCATGTTTATAGAGATGGCGGTTTAGATATTTTCATGTTTACACAGATGGCGGTGTAGATATTTCCATGTTTACACAGATAGCGGTGTAGACATTTCCATGTTTACACAGATAGCGGTGTGGATATTTCCATGTTTATGCAGATAGCGGTGTAGATATTTCCATGTTTATACAGATAGCGGTGCGGATATCTCCATGTTTTTACAGATAGTTGGGCAGATATTTCCATGTTTATACAGATAGCGGTGAAGGTATTTCCATGTTTATACAGATAGCGGTGTAGATATTTCCATGTTTATACAGATAGCAGTGTAGATATTTCCATGTTTATAGAGATAGTTGTGTAGATAATTTCAATTTTATACAGATAGCAGTGTAGATATTTCCAAGTTCACACAGATAGCGGTGTAGATATTTCCACCTTTATAGAGATGGTGGTGTAGGTATTTCCATGTTCATACAGATGGCGGTGTAGATATTTCCATGTTTATAGAGATGGCGGTGTAGATATTTTCTTGTTTACACAGATGGCGGTGGAGATATATCCATGTTTACACAGATAGCGTTGTAGACATTTCCATGTTTACACACATAGCGGTGTGGATATTTCCATGTTTATGCAGATAGCGGTGTAGATATTTCCATGTTTATACAGATAGCGGTGCGGATATTTCCATGTTTTTACAGATATTTGGGCAGATATTTCCATTTTTATACAGATAGCGGTGTAGATATTTAAATCTTAATACAGATGGCGGTGTAGATATGTCTATGTTCGTACAGATGGCAGTGTAGATATTTCCATGTTCATACAGATGGTGGTGTAGATATTTCGAAGTTTATAGAGATAGCGCTGTAGTTATTTCCATATTTATAGAGAAATCTGTGTAGATATTTCCATGTATATGCAGATAGCTGTGTAGATATTTCCATGTTCATGCAGATAGCGGTGTAGATATTTCCATGTTCATCCAGATGCCTGTGTAGATATATCCATGTTCATACAGATGCTGGTGTAGATATTTACATGTTTATAGAGTTGGTGGTGTAGATATTTCCATGTTTATATAGAGGGCGGTTTAGATATTTCCATGTTCATACCGATGGCGTTGTATATATTTCCATGTTCATAGAGATGGCGGTGAAGATATTTCCATGTTCATACAGATGGCGGTGTAGATATTTCCATGTTCATACACATGGCGGTGTAGATATTTCCATGTTCATAGAGATGGCGGTGTAGATATTTCCATGTTTATACAGATAGCAGTGTAGTTATTTCCATGTTTATAGAGATAGCAATGTAGATATTTCCATTGATATACAGATAGCTGTGTAGATATTTGCATTTTCACACAGATAGCGGTGTAGATATTTCCATGTTCATACAGATAACGGTGTAGATATTTCCATGTTCATACAGATAGCGGTGTAGATATTTCCATCTTCCTACAGTTAGCGGTGTAGATATTTCCATGTTCGTACAGATGGCGGTGTAGATATTTCCATGTTCATAGAGATGGCGGTGTAGATATTTCCATGTTCATACAAATGGCGGTGTAGATATTTCCATGTTCATAGAGATGGTGGTGTAGATATTTCCATGTTTATACAGATAGCAGTATAGATATTTCCATGTTTATGGAGATAGCAGTGTAGATATTTCCATTGATATACAGATAGCTGTGTAGATATTTGCATGTTCATACACATATCGATGTAGATATTTCCATGTTAATACAGATAGTGGTGTAGATATTTCCATGTTCATACAGTTAGCGGTGTAGATATTTCCATGTTCATACATATGGCGGTGTAGATATTTCCATGTTCATACAGATAGCGGTGTAGATATTTCCATGTTTTACAGATAGCGGTGTAGATATTTCCATGTTCATACAGATAGCGGTGTAGATATTTCCATGTTTTACAGATAGCGGTGTAGATATTTCCATGTTCATACAGATAGCGGTGTAGATATTTCCATGTTCATACAGATAGCTGTGTAGATATTTCCATGTTTTACAGATAGCGGTGTAGATATTTCCATGTTCATACAGATAGCGGGGTAGATATTTCCATCTTCATACAGTTAGCGGTGTAGATATTTCCATGTTCATACAGATGGCGGTGTAGATATTTACATGTTCATACAGATGGCGGTGTAGATATTTCCATGTTCGTACGGATGGCAGTGTAGATATTTCCATGTTCATACAGGTGGCGGTGTAGATATTTCCATGTTTATACAGATAGCAGTGTAGTTATTTCCATGTTCATACAGATAGCGGTGTAGATATTTCCATGTTCATACACATAGCGGTGTAGATGTTTCCATGTTCATACAGATAACGGTGTAGATATTTCCAAGATCATGCAGACAGCGGTGTAGATATTTCCATGTTCACAAAGATAGCGGTGTAGATATTTCCATGTTCATACAGTTAGCGGTGTAGATATTTCCATGTTCATGCAGATAGGGGTGTAGATATTTCCATGTTCATACAGATAGCGGTGTAGATATTTCCATGTTTTTAGAGATGGCGGTGTAGGTATTTTCATGTTTACACCGATGGCGGTGGAGATATTTCCATGCTTACACAGATAGCGTTGTAGACATTTCCATGTTTACACAGATAGCGGTGTGGATATTTCCATGTTTATGCAGATAGCGGTGTAGATATTTCCATGTTTATACAGTTAGCGGTGCGGATATTTCCATGTTTATACAGATATTTGGGCAGATATTTCCATGTTTATACAGATAGCGGTGTAGATATTTCCATCTTTATGCAGATGGCGGTGTGGATATGTCCATGTTCGTACAGATGGCGGTGTAGATATTTCCATGTTCATAAAGATGGCGGTGTAGATATTTCGAAGTTTATAGATATAGCGCTGTAGTTATTTCCATATTTATAGGGAAATCTCTGTAGATATTTCCATGTATATGCAGAGAGCTGTGTAGATATTTCCATGTTCATGCAGATAGCGGAGTAGATATTTCCATGTTCATCCAGATGCCGGTGTAGATATATCCATGTTCATACAGATGGCAGTGAAGATATTTCCATGTTCATGCAGATGGCAGTGTAGATATTTCCATGTTCATACAGATGGCGGTGTAGATATTTCCATGTTCGTAGAGATGGCTGTGTAGATATTTCCATGTTCATACAGATGGCGGTGTAGATATTTCCATGTTCATATAGATGACGGTGTAGATATTTCCATGTTTGTACAGATAGCAGTGTAGTTATTTCCATGTTTACAGAGATAGCAGTGTAGATATTTCCATTGATATACAGATAGCTGTGTAGATATTTGCATGTTCATACACATAGCGGTGTAGATATTTCCATGCTCATACAGATAGCTGTGTAGATATTTCCATGTTCATACAGATAGCGGTGCAGATATTTCCATGTTCATACAGATAGCGGTGTAGATATTTCCATGTTCATACAGATAGCGGTGTAGATATTTCCATGTTCATACAGTTAGCGGTGTAGATATTTCCATGTTAATACAGATAGTGGTGCAGATATTTCCATGTTCATACAGTTAGCGGTGTAGATATTTCCATGTTCATACATATGGCGGTGTAGATATTTCCATGTTAATACAGATAGTGGTGTAGATATTTCCATGTTCATACAGTTAGCTGTGTAGATATTTGCATGTTCATACACATAGCGGTGTAGATATTTCCATGCTCATACAGATAGCGGTGTAGATATTTCCATGTTCATACAGATAGCGGTGCAGATATTTCCATGTTCATACAGATAGCGGTGTAGATATTTCCATGTTCATACAGATAGCGGTGTAGATATTTCCATGTTCATACAGTTAGCGGTGTAGATATTTCCATGTTCATACAGATGGCGGTGTAGATATTTAAATGTTCATACAGATGGCGGTGTAGATATTTCCATGTTCGCACGGATGGCAGTGTAGATATTTCCATGTTCATACAGGTGGCGGTGTAGATATTTCCATGTTTATACAGATAGCACTGTAGTTATTTCCATGTTTATAGAGATAGCAGTGTAGATATTTCCATTTGTATACAGATAGCTGTGTAGATATTTGCATCTTCATACAGATAGCTGTGTAGATATTTCCATGTTCGGACAGATAGCGGTGTAGATATTTCCATGTTCATACAGATAGCAGTGTAGATATTTCCATGTTCATAGATATAACGGTGTAGATATTTCCATGTTCATACAGTTAGCCTTGTAGATATTTCCATGTTCATACAGTTAGCTGTGTAGATATTTCCATGTTCATACAGATGGCGGTGTAGATATTTACATGTTCATACAGATGGCGGTGTAGATATTTCCATGTTCGTGCAGATGGCGGTGTAGATATTTCCATATTCATAGAGATGGCGGTGTAGATATTTACATGTTTATAGAGATGGCTTTGTAGATATTTTCATGTTTACACAGATGGCGGTGTAGATATTTCCATGTTTACACAGAGAGCGGTGTAGACATTTCCATGTTTACACAGATAGCGGTGTGGATATTTCCATGTTTATGCAGATAGCGGTGTAGATATTTCCATGTTTATACAGATAGCAGTGCGGATATTTCCATGTTTTTACAGATAGTTGGGCAGATATTTCCATGTTTATACAGATAGCGGTGTAGATATTTAAATCTTAATACAGATGGCGGTGTAGATATGTCTATGTTCGTACAGATGGCGGTGTAGATATTTCCATGTTCATACAGATGGTGGTTTAGATATTTCGAAGTTTATAGAGATAGCGCTGTAGTTATTTCCATATTTATAGAGAAATCTGTGTAGATATTTCCATGTATATGCAGATAGCTGTGTAGATATTTCCATGTTCATGCAGATAGCGGTGTAGATATTTCCATGTTCATCCAGATGCCGGTGTAGATATATCCATGTTCATACAGATGGCAGTGAAGATATTTCCATGTTCATGCAGATGGCAGTGTAGATATTTCCATGTTCATACATATGGCGGTGTAGATATTTCCATGTTCGTAGAGATGGCTGAGTAGATATTTCCATGTTCATACAGATGGCGGTGTAGATATTTCCATGTTCATATAGATGACGGTGTAGATATTTCCATGTTTGTACAGATAGCAGTGTAGTTATTTCCATGTTTACAGAGATAGCAGTGTAGATATTTCCATTGATATACAGATAGCTGTGTAGGTATTTGCATGTTCATACACATAGCGGTGTAGATATTTCCATGCTCATACAGATAGCGGTGTAGATATTTCCATGTTCATACAGATAGCAGTGCAGATATTTCCATGTTCATACAGATAGCGGTGTAGATATTTCCATGTTCATACCGATAGCGGTGTAGATATTTCCATGTTCATACAGTTAGCGGTGTAGATATTTCCATGTTCATACAGATGGCGGTGTAGATATTTAAATGTTCATACAGATGGCGGTGTAGATATTTCCATGTTCGCACGGATGGCAGTGTAGATATTTCCATGTTCATACAGGTGGCGGTGTAGATATTTCCATGTTTATACAGATAGCAGTGTAGTTATTTCCATGTTTATAGAGATAGCAGTGTAGATATTTCCATTTGTATACAGATAGCTGTGTAGATATTTGCATCTTCATACAGATAGCTGTGTAGATATTTCCATGTTCGGACAGATAGCGGTGTAGATATTTCCATGTTCATACAGATAGCAGTGTAGATATTTCCATGTTCATAGAGATAACGGTGTAGATATTTCCATGTTCATACAGATAGCCTTGTAGATATTTCCATGTACATACAGTTAGCGGTGTAGATATTTCCATGTTCATACAGATGGCGGTGTAGATATTTACATGTTCATACAGATGGCGGTGTAGATATTTCCATGTTCGTGCAGATGGCGGTGTAGATACTTCCATATTCATAGAGATGGCGGTGTAGATATTTCCATGTTTATGCAGATAGCGGTATAGATATTTCCATGTTTATAAAGATGGTGGTGTAGATATTTCCATGTTTATAGAGATGGCGGTCTAGTTATTTCCATGTTTATAGAGATAGTGGTGTAGTTATTTCCAAGTTTATAGAGACAGCGTTGTAGATATTTCAATGTTTATACAGATAGCGGTGAAGATATTTCCATGTTTATACAGACAGCGGTGTAGATATTTCCATGTTTATACAGACAGCAGTGTAGATATTTCCATGTTTATAGAGATAGTGGTGTAGATAATTTCAATTTTATACAGAGAGCAGTGTAGATATTTCCAAGTTCATACAGATAGCGGTGTAGATATTTCCACTTTTATAGAGATGGCGGTGTAGATATTTCCATGTTCATACAGATGGCGGTGTAGATATTTCCATGTTTATAGAGATGGCGGTGTAGATATTTTCATGTTTACACAGATGGCGGTGTAGATATTTCCATGTTTACACAGATAGCGGTGTAGACATTTCCATGTTTACACAGATAGCGGTGTGGATATTTCCATGTTTATGCAGATAGCGGTGTAGATATTTCCATGTTTATACAGATAGCGGTGCGGATATTTCCATGTTTTTACAGATAGTTGGGCAGATATTTCCATGTTTATACAGGTAGCGGTGAAGGTATTTCCATCTTTATACAGATAGCGGTGTAGATATTTCCATGTTTATACAGATAGCAGTGTAGATATTTCCATGTTTATAGAGATAGTTGTGTAGATAATTTCAATTTTATACAGATAGCAGTGTAGATATTTCCAAGTTCATCCAGATAGCGGAGTAGTTATTTCCACCTTTATAGAGATGGTGGTGTAGATATTTCCATGTTCATACAGATGGCGGTGTAGATATTTCCATGTTTATAGAGATGGCGGTGTAGATATTTTCCTGTTTACACAGATGGCGGTGTAGATATTTCCATGTTTACACAGATAGCGTTGTTGACATTTCCATGTTTACACAGATAGCGGTGTGGATATTTCCATGTTTATGCAGATAGCGGTGTAGATATTTCCATGTTTATACAGATAGCGGTGCGGATATTTCCATGTTTTTACAGATATTTGGGCAGTTATTTCCATGTTTATACAGATAGCGGTGTAGATATTTAAATCTTAATACAGATGGCGGTGTAGATATGTCTATGTTCGTACAGATGGCGGTGTAGATATTTCCATGTTCATACAGATGGTGGTTTAGATATTTCGAAGTTTATAGAGATAGCGCTGTAGTTATTTCCATATTTATAGAGAAATCTGTGTAGATATTTCCAAGTATATGCAGATAGCTGTGTAGATATTTCCATGTTCATGCAGATAGCGGTGTAGATATTTCCATGTTCATCCAGATGCCGGTGTAGATATATCCATGTTCATACAGATGCTGGTGTAGATATTTACATGTTTATAGAGATGGTGGTGTAGATATTTCCATGTTTATATAGAGGGCGGTTTAGATATTCCCATGTTCATACCGATGGCGGTGTATATATTTCCATGTTCATAGAGATGGCGGTGAAGATATTTCCATGTTCATACAGATGGCGGTGTAGATATTTCCATGTTCATACACATGGCGGTGTAGATACTTCCATGTTCATAGAGATGGCGGTGTAGATATTTCCATGTTTATACAGATAGCAGTGTAGTTATTTCCATGTTTATAGAGATAGCAATGTAGATATTTCCATTGATATACAGATAGCTGTGTAGATATTTGCATTTTCACACAGATAGCGGTGTAGATATTTCCATGTTCGTACAGATAACGGTGTAGATATTTCCATGTTCATACAGATAGCGGTGTAGATATTTCCATGTTCCTACAGTTAGCGGTGTAGATATTTCCATGTTCATACAGATGGCGGTGTAGATATTTCCATGTTCGTAGAGATGGCTGTGTAGATATTTCCATGTTCATACAGATGGCGGTGTAGATATTTCCATGTTCATATAGATGACGGTGTAGATATTTCCATGTTTGTACAGATAGCAGTGTAGTTATTTCCATGTTTACAGAGATAGCAGTGTAGATATTTCCATTGATATACAGATAGCTGTGTAGGTATTTGCATGTTCATACACATAGCGGTGTAGATATTTCCATGCTCATACAGATATCGGTGTAGATATTTCCATGTTCATACAGATAGCAGTGCAGATATTTCCATGTTCATACAGATAGCGGTGTAGATATTTCCATGTTCATACCGATAGCGGTGTAGATATTTCCATGTTCATACAGTTAGCGGTGTAGATATTTCCATGTTCATACAGATGGCGGTGTAGATATTTAAATGTTCATACAGATGGCGGTGTAGATATTTCCATGTTCGCACGGACGGCAGTGTAGATATTTCCATGTTCATACAGGTGGCGGTGTAGATATTTCCATGTTTATACAGATAGCAGTGTAGTTATTTCCATGTTTATAGAGATAGCAGTGTAGATATTTCCATTTGTATACAGATAGCTGTGTAGATATTTGCATCTTCATACAGATAGCTGTGTAGATATTTCCATGTTCGGACAGATAGCGGTGTAGATATTTCCATGCTCATACAGATAGCAGTGTAGATATTTCCATGTTCATAGAGATAACGGTGTAGATATTTCCATGTTCATACAGATAGCCTTGTAGATATTTCCATGTACATACAGTTAGCGGTGTAGATATTTCCATGTTCATACAGATGGCGGTGTAGATATTTACATGTTCATACAGATGGCGGTGTAGATATTTCCATGTTCGTGCAGATGGCGGTGTAGATATTTCCATATTCATAGAGATGGCGGTGTAGATATTTCCATGTTTATGCAGATAGCGGTATAGATATTTCCATGTTTATAAAGATGGTGGTGTAGATATTTCCATGTTTATAGAGATGGCGGTCTAGTTATTTCCATGTTTATAGAGATAGTGGTGCAGTTATTTCCAAGTTTATAGAGACAGCATTGTAGATATTTCAATGTTTATACAGATAGCGGTGAAGATATTTCCATGTTTATACAGATAGCGGTGTAGATATTTCCATGTTTATACAGACAGCAGTGTAGATATTTCCATGTTTATAGAGATAGTGGTGTAGATAATTTCAATTTTATACAGAGAGCAGTGTAGATATTTCCAAGTTCATACAGATAGTGGTGTAGATATTTCCACTTTTATAGAGATGGCGGTGTAGATATTTCCATGTTCATACAGATGGCGGTGTAGATATTTCCATGTTTATAGAGATGGCGGTGTAGATATTTTCATGTTTACACAGATGGCGGTGTAGATATTTCCATGTTTACACAGATAGCGGTGTAGACATTTCCATGTTTACACAGATAGCGGTGTGGATATTTCCATGTTTATGCAGATAGCGGTGTAGATATTTCCATCTTTATACAGATAGCGGTGCGGATATTTCCATGTTTTTACAGATAGTTGGGCAGATATTTCCATGTTTATACAGGTAGCGGTGAAGGTATTTCCATGTTTATACAGATAGCGGTGTAGATATTTCCATGCTTATACAGATAGCAGTGTAGATATTTCCATGTTTATAGAGATAGTTGTGTAGATAATTTCAATTTTATACAGATAGCAGTGTAGATATTTCCAAGTTCATACAGATAGCGGAGTAGATATTTCCACCTTTATAGAGATGGTGGTGTAGATATTTCCATGTTCATACAGATGGCGGTGTAGATATTTCCATGTTTATAGTGATGGCGGTGTAGATATTTTCCTGTTTACACAGATGGCGGTGTAGATATTTCCATGTTTACACAGATAGCGTTGTAGACATTTCCATGTTTACACAGATAGCGGTGTGGATATTTCCATGTTTATGCAGATAGCGGTGTAGATATTTCCATGTTTATACAGATAGCGGTGCGGATATTTCCATGTTTTTACAGATATTTGGGCAGTTATTTCCATGTTTATACAGATAGCGGTGTAGATATTTAAATCTTAATACAGATGGCGGTGTAGATATGTCTATGTTCGTACAGATGGCGGTGTAGATATTTCCATGTTCATACAGATGGTGGTTTAGATATTTCGAAGTTTATAGAGATAGCGCTGTAGTTATTTCCATATTTATAGAGAAATCTGTGTAGATATTTCCATGTATATGCAGATAGCTGTGTAGATATTTCAATGTTCATGCAGATAGCGGTGTAGATATTTCCATGTTCATCCAGATGCCGGTGTAGATATATCCATGTTCATACAGATGCTGGTGTAGATATTTACATGTTTATAGAGATGGTGGTGTAGATATTTCCATGTTTATATAGAGGGCGGTTTAGGTATTCCCATGTTCATACCGATGGCGGTGTATATATTTCCATGTTCATAGAGATGGCGGTGAAGATATTTCCATGTTCATACAGATGGCGGTGTAGATATTTCCATGTTCATACACATGGCGGTGTAGATATTTCCATGTTCATAGAGATGGCGGTGTAGATATTTCCATGTTTATACAGATAGCGGTGTAGTTATTTCCATGTTTATAGAGATAGCAATGTAGATATTTCCATTGATATACAGATAGCTGTGTAGATATTTGCATTTTCACACAGATAGCGGTGTAGATATTTCCATGTTCGTACAGATAACGGTGTAGATATTTCCATGTTCATACAGATAGCGGTGTAGATATTTCCATGTTCCTACAGTTAGCGGTGTAGATATTTCCATGTTCGTACAGATGGCGGTGTAGATATTTCCATGTTCATAGAGATGGCGGTGTAGATATTTCCATGTTCATAGAGATGGCGGTGTAGATATTTCCATGTTCATACAAATGGCGGTGTAGATATTTCCATGTTCATAGAGATGGCGGTGTAGATATTTCCATGTTTATACAGATAGCAGTTTAGTTATTTCCATGTTTATAGAGATAGCAGTGTAGATATTTCCATTGATATACAGATAGATGTGTAGATATTTGCATGTTCATACACATAGCGATGTAGATATTTCCATGTTAATACAGATAGTGGTGTAGATATTTCCATGTTCATACAGTTAGCGGTGTAGATATTTCCATGTTCATACATATGGCGGTGTAGATATTTCCATGTTCATACAGATAGCGGTGTAGATATTTCCATGTTTTACAGATAGCGGTGTAGATATTTCCATGTTCATACAGATAGCGGGGTAGATATTTCCATCTTCATACAGTTAGCGGTGTAGATATTTCCATGTTCATACAGATGGCGGTGTAGATATTTACATGTTCATACAGATGGCGGTGTAGATATTTCCATGTTCGTACGGATGGCAGTGTAGATATTTCCATGTTCATACAGGTGGCGGTGTAGATATTTCCATGTTTATACAGATAGCAGTGTAGTTATTTCCATGTTTATACAGATAGCGGTGTAGATATTTCCATTGTTATACAGATAGCTGTGTAGATATTTGCATGTTCATACAGATAGCGGTGTAGGTATTTCTATGTTCATACACATAGCGGTGTAGATGTTTCCATGTTCATACAGATAACGGTGTAGATATTTCCAAGATCATGTAGACAGCGGTGTAGATATTTCCATGTTCACAAAGATAGCGGTGTAGATATTTCCATGTTCATACAGTTAGCGGTGTAGATATTTCCATGTTCATGCAGATAGGGGTGTAGGTATTTCCATGTTCATACAGATAGCGGTGTAGATATTTCCATGTTTTTAGAGATGGCGGTGTAGGTATTTTCATGTTTACACCGATGGCGGTGGAGATATTTCCATGTTTACACAGATAGCGTTGTAGACATTTCCATGTTTACACAGAGAGCGGTGTGGATATTTCCATGTTTATGCAGATAGCGGTGTAGATATTTCCATGTTTATACAGTTAGCGGTGCGGATATTTCCATGTTTATACAGATATTTGGGCAGATATTTCCATGTTTATACAGATAGCAGTGTAGATATTTCCATCTTAATACAGATGGCAGTGTGGTTATGTCCATGTTCGTACAGATGGTGGTGTAGATATTTCCATGTTCATAAAGATGGCGGTGTAGATATTTCGAAGTTTATAGATATAGCGCTGTAGTTATTTCCATATTTATAGGGAAATCTCTGTAGATATATCCATGTATATGCAGATAGCTGTGTAGATATTTCCATGTTCATGCAGATAGCGGTGTAGATATTTCCATGTTCATCCAGATGCCGGTGTAGATATATCCATGTTCATACAGATGGCAGTGAAGATATTTCCATATTCATGCAGATGGCAGTGTAGATATTTCCATGTTCATACAGATGGCGGTGTAGATATTTCCATGTTCGTAGAGATGGCTGTGTAGATATTTCCATGTTCATACAGATGGCGGTGTAGATATTTCCATGTTCATATAGATGACGGTGTAGATATTTCCATGTTTGTACAGATAGCAGTGTAGATATTTCCATGTTTACAGAGATAGCAGTGTAGATATTTCCATTGATATACAGATAGCTGTGTAGATATTTGCATGTTCATACACATAGCGGTGTAGATATTTCCATGCTCATACAGATAGCGGTGTAGATATTTCCATGTTCATACAGATAGCGGTGCAGATATTTCCATGTTCATACAGATAGCGGTGTAGATATTTCCATGTTCATACAGATAGCGGTGTAGATATTTCCATGTTCATACAGTTAGCGGTGTAGGTATTTCCATATTCATACAGATGGCGGTGTAGATATTTAAATGTTCATACTGATGGCGGTGTAGATATTTCCATGTTCGCACGGATGGCAGTGTAGATATTTCCATGTTCATACAGGGGGTGGTGTAGATATTTCCATGTTTATACAGATAGCAGTGTAGTTATTTCCATGTTTATAGAGATAGCAGTGTAGATATTTCCATTTGTATACAGATAGCTGTGTAGATATTTGCATCTTCATACAGATAGCTGTGTAGATATTTCCATGTTCGGACAGATAGCGGTGTAGATATTTCCATGTTCATACAGATAGCAGTGTAGATATTTCCATGTTCATAGAGATAACGGTGTAGATATTTCCATGTGCATACAGATAGCCTTGTAGATATTTCCATTTTCATACAGTTAGCTTTGTAGATATTTCCATGTTCATACAGATGGCGGTGTAGATATTTACATGTTCATACAGATGGCGGTGTAGATATTTCCATGTTCGTGCAGATGGCGGTGTAGATATTTCCATATTCATAGAGTTGGCGGTGTAGATATTTCCATGTTTATGCAGATAGCGGTATAGATATTTCCATGTTTATAAAGATGGTGGTGTAGATATTTCCATGTTTATAGAGATGGCGGTCTAGGTATTTCCATGTTTATAGAGATAGTGGTGTAGTTATTTCCAAGTTTATAGAGACAGCGTTGTAGATATTTCCATGTTTATACAGATAGCGGTGAAGATATTTCCATGTTTATACAGATAGCGGTGTAGATATTTCCATGTTTATACAGACAGCAGTGTAGATATTTCCATGTTTATAGAGATAGTGGTGTAGATAATTTCAATTTTATACAGAGAGCAGTGTAGATATTTCCAAGTTCATACAAACAGCGGTGTAGATATTTCCACTTTTATAGAGATGGCGGTGTAGATATTTCCATGTTCATGCAGATGGCGGTGTAGATATTTCCATGTTTATTTAGAGGGCGGTTTAGATATTTCCATGTTCATACCGATGGCGGTGTATATATTTCCATGTTCATAGAGATGGCGATGAAGATATTTCCATGTTCATACAGATGGCGGTGTAGACATTTCCATGTTCATACACATGGCGGTGTAGATATTTCCATGTTCATAGAGACGGCGGTGTAGATATTTCCATGTTTATACAGACAGCAGTGTAGTTATTTCCATGTTTATAGAGATAGCAACGTAGATATTTACATTGATATACATATAGCTGTGTAGATATTTGCATGTTCATACAGATAGCGGTGTAGATATTTCCTTGTTAATATAGATAGCGGTGTAGATATTTCCATGTTCATACAGATAGCGGTGTAGATATTTCCATGTTTTACAGATAGCGGTGTAGATATTTCCATGTTCATACAGATAGCGGGGTAGATATTTCCATCTTCATACAGTTAGCCGTGTAGATATTTCCATGTTCATACAGATAGCGGTGTAGATATTTACATGTTCATACAGATGGCGGTATAGATATTTCCATGTTCGTACGGATGGCAGTGTAAATATTTCCATGTTCATACAGGTGGCGGTGTAGATATTTCCATGTTCATACAGATAGCAGTGTAGTTATTTCCATGTTTATACAGATAGCGGTGTAGATATTTCCATTGTTATACAGATAGCTGTGTAGATATTTGCATGTTCATACAGATAGCGGTGTAGATATTTCCATGTTCGTACAGATAGAGGTGTAGATATTTCCATGTTCACACAGATAGCGGTGTAGATATTTCCATGTTCGTACAGATGGCAGTGTAGATATTTCCATGTTCATACACATGGCGTTGTAGATATTTCCATGTTCATAGAGATGGAGGTGTAGATATTTCCATGTTCGTATGGATTGCAGTGTAGATATTTCCATGTTCATACAGATAGCGGTGTAGATATTTCCATGTTCGTACAGATGGCAGTGTAGATATTTCCATGTTCATTAAGATGGCGGTGTAGATATTTCCATGTTTATGCAGATAGCGGTATAGATATTTCCATGTTTATACAGATGGTGGTGTAGATATTTCCATGTTTATATAGATGGCTGTCTAGATATTTCCATGTTTATAGAGATAGTGGTGTAGTTATTTCCAAGTTTATAGAGACAGCATTGTAGATATTTCCATGTTTATACAGATAGCGGTGAAGGTATTTCCATGTTTATACAGATAGCGGTGTAGATATTTCCATGTTTATACAGATAGCAGTGTAGATATTTCCATGTTTATAGAGATAGTTGTGTAGATAATTTCAATTTTATACAGATAGCAGTGTAGATAATTCCAAGTTCATACAGATGGCGGTGTAGATATTTCCACCTTTATAGAGATGGCGGTGTAGATATTTCCATGTTCATACAGATGGCGGTGTAGATATTTCCATGTTCATACAGTTAGCGGTGTAGATATTTCCATGTTCATACAGATAACAGTGTAGATATTTCCATGTTCATACAGATAGCGGTGTAGATATTTCCATGTTCATCCATATGCCGGTGTAGATATATCCATGTTCATACAGATGCTGGTGTAGATATTTACATGTTTATAGAGATCGAGGTGTAGATATTTCCATGTTTATTTAGAGGGCGGTTTAGATATTTCCATGTTCATACCGATGGCGGTGTATATATTTCCATGTTCATAGAGATGGCGGTGAAGATATTTCCATGTTCATACAGATGGCGGTGTAGATATTTCCATGTTCATACACATGGCGGTGTAGATATTTCCATGTTCATAGAGGCGGCGGTGTAGATATTTCCATGTTTATACAGACAGCAGTGTAGTTATTTCCATGTTTATAGAGATAGCAACGTAGATATTTACATTGATATACATATAGCTGTGTAGATATTTGCATGTTCATACAGATAGCAGTGTAGATATTTCCTTGTTAATATAGATAGCGGTGTAGATATTTCCATGTTCATACAGATAGCGGTGTAGATATTTCCATGTTTTACAGATAGCGGTGTAGATATTTCCATGTTCATACAGATAGCGGGGTAGATATTTCCATCTTCATACAGTTAGCCGTGTAGATATTTCCATGTTCATACAGATAGCGGTGTAGATATTTACATGTTCATACAGATGGCGGTATAGATATTTCCATGTTCGTACGGATGGCAGTGTAGATATGTCCATGTTCATACAGGTGGCGGTGTAGATATTTCCATGTTCATACAGATAGCAGTGTAGTTATTTCCATGTTTATACAGATAGCGGTGTAGATATTTCCATTGTTATACAGATAGCTGTGTAGATATTTGCATGTTCATACAGATAGCGGTGTAGATATTTCCATGTTCATACACATAGCGGTGTAGATGTTTCCATGTTCATACAGATAACGGTGTAGATATTTCCATGATCATGCAGACAGCGGTGTAGATATTTCCATGTTCACACAGATAGCGGTGTAGATATTTCCATGTTCATACAGATACCGGTGTAGATATTTCCATGTTTATACAGATAGCGATGCGGATATTTCCATGTTTATATAGATATTTGGGCAGATATTTCCATGTTTATTCAGATAGCTGTGTAGATATTTCCATCTTTATACAGATGGCGGTGTAGAAATGTCTATGTTCGTACAGATGGCGGTGTAGATATTTGCATGTTCATAGGGATGGCGGTGTAGATATTTCGAAGTTTATAGAGATAGCGCTGTAGTTATTTCCAAATTTATAGAGAAATCTGTGTAGATATTTCCATGTATATGCAGATAGTTGTGTAGATATTTCCATGTTCATGCAGATAGTGGTGTAGATATTTCCATGTTCATCCAGATGCCGGTGTAGATATATCGATGTTCATACAGATGGCGGTGAAGATATTTCCATGTTCATACAGATGGCGGTGTAGATATTTCCATGTTCATACACATAGCGGTGTAGATATATCCATGTCCATAGAGATGGCGCTGTAGATATTTCCATGTTCATACAAATGGCGGTGTAGATATTTCCATATTCATAGAGATGGCGGTGTAGATATTTCCATGTTTATACAGATAGCAGTGTAGATATTTCCATGTTTATAGAGATAGCAGTGTAGATATTTCCATTGATATACAGATAGCTGTGTAGATATTTGCATGTTCATACAGATAGCGGTGTAGATATTTCCATGTTCATACTGATAGTGGTGTAGATATTTCCATGTTCATACAGTTAGCGGTGCAGATATTTCCATGTTCATACAGATGGCGGTGTAGATATTTCCATGTTCATACAGATGGCCGTGTAGATATTTACATGTTCATACAGATGGCGGTGTAGATATTTCCATGTTCGTACGGATTGCAGTGTAGATATTTCCATGTTCATACAGGTGGCGGTGTAGATATTCCCCTGTTTTTACAGATATCTGTGTAGTTATTTCCGTGTTTATAGAGATAGCAGTATAGATATTTCCATTGATATACAGATAGCTGTGTAGATATTTGCATGTTCATACAGATAGCGGTATAGATATTTCCCTGTTCACACAGATAGCGGTGTAGATATTTCCATGTTCATACACATAGCGTTGTAGATATTTCCATGTTCATACAGATAACGGTGTAGATATTTGCATGTTCATACAGATAGCGGTGTAGATATTTCCATGTTCTCACAGATAGCGGAGTAGATATTTCCATGTTCATACAGTTAGTCGTGTAGATATTTCCAAGTTCATGCAGATAGCGGTGTAGATATTTCCATGTTCATCCAGATGCCGGTGTAGATATATCCATGTTCATACAGATGGCGGTGAAGATATTTCCATGTTCATACAGATGGCGGTGTAGATATTTCCATGTTCATACACATGGCAGTGTAGATATTTCCATGTTCATAGAGATGGCGGTGTAGATATTTCCATGTTCATACAAATGGCGGTGTAGATATTTCCATGTTCATAGAGATGGCGGTGTAGATATTTCCATGTTTGTACAGGTAGCATTGTAGTTATTTCCATGTTTATAGAGATAGCAGTGTAGATATTTCCCTTGATATACAGATAGCTGTGTAGATATTTCCATGTTCATACAGATAGCGGTGCAGATATTTCCATGTTCTTACAGATAGCGGTGTAGATATTTCCATGTTCATACAGATAGCAGTGTAGTTATTTCCTTGTTCATACAATTAGAGGTGTAGATATTTCCATGTTCATACAGATGGCGGTGTAGATATTTCCATGTTCATACAGATGGCGGTGTAGATATTTCCATGTTCATACAGATGGCGGTGTAGATATTTCCATGTTCGTACGGATGGCAGTGTAGATATTTCCATGTTCATACATGTGGCGGTGTAGATATTTCCATGTTCATACAGATAGCAGTGTAGTTATTTCAATGTTTATAGAGATAGCAGTGTAGATATTTCCATTGATATACAGATGGCCGTGTAGATATTTACATGTTCATACAGATGGCGGTGTAGATATTTCCATGTTCGTACGGATTGCAGTGTAGATATTTCCATGTTCATACAGGTGGCGGTGTAGATATTCCCCTGTTTTTAGAGATAGCTGTGTAGTTATTTCCGTGTTTATAGAGATAGCAGTATAGATATTTCCATTGATATACAGATAGCTGTGTAGATATTTGCATGTTCATACAGATAGCGGTATAGATATTTCCCTGTTCACACAGAGAGCGGTGTAGATATTTCCATGTTCATACACATAGCGTTGTAGATATTTCCATGTTCATACAGATAACGGTGTAGATATTTGCGTGTTCATACAGATAGCGGTGTAGATATTGCCATGTTCATACAGATAGAGGTGTAGATATTTCCATGTTCATACAGATAGCGGTGTAGATATTTCCATGTTCATACTGATAACGGTGTAGATATTTCCATGTTCATACAGATAGCGGTGTAGATATTTCCATGTTCATACAGTTAGCGGTGTAGATGTTTCCATGTTCATACAGATGGCGGTGTAGATATTTACATGTTCATACAGATGGCGTTGTAGATATTTCCATGTTCGTACAGATGGCGGGGAAGATATTTCCATGTTTATAGGGATGGCGTTGTAGATATTTCCATGTTTATGCAGATAGCGGTATAGATATTTCCATGTTTATACAGATGGTGGTGTAGATATTTCCATGTTTATAGAGATGGCGGTCTAGATATTTCCATGTTTATAGAGATAGTGGTGTAGTTATTTCCAAGTTTATAGAGACAGCGTTGTAGATATTTCCATGTTTATACAGATAGCTATGAAGATATTTCCATGTTTAGACAGATAGCGGTATAGATATTTCCATGTTTATACAGATAGCAGTGTAGATATTTCCATGTTTATAGAGATAGTGGTGTAGATAATTTCAATTTTATACAGATAGCAGTGTAGATAATTCCAAGTTCATACAGGTAGCGGTGTAGATATTTCCATGTTTTTAGTGATGGCGGTGTAGATATTTTCATGTTTACACAGATGGCGGTGGAGATACTTCCATGTTTACAAAGATAGCGTTGTAGACATTTCCATGTTTACACAGAGAGCTGTGTGTATATTTCCACGTTTATGCAGATAGCCGTGTAGATATTTCCATGTTTATACAGATAGCGGTGCAGATATTTCCATGTTTATACAGATAGTTGGGCAGATATTTCCATGTTTATACAGATAGCGGTGTAGATATTTCCATCTTAATACAGATGGCGGTGTAGATATGTCTATGTTCGTACAGATGGCGGTATAGATATTTGCAAGTTCATAGGGATGGCGGTGTAGATATTTCAAAGTTTATAGAGATAGCGCTGTAGTTATTTCCAAATTTATAGAGAAATCTGTGTAGATATTTCCATGTATATGCAGATAGTTGTGTAGATATTTCCATGTTCATGCAGATAGCGGTGTAGATATTTCCATGTTCATCCAGATGCCGGTGTAGATATATCCATGTTCATACAGATGGCGGTGAAGATATTTCCATGTTCATACAGATGGCGGTGTAGATATTTCCATGTTCATACACATGGCGGTGTAGATATATCCATGTTCATATAGATGGCGCTGTAGATATTTCCATGTTCATACAAATGGCGGTGTAGGTATTTCCATATTCATAGAGATGGCGGTGTAGATATTTCCATGTTTATACAGATTGCAGTGTAGATATTTCCATGATTATAGAGATAGCAGTGTAGATATTTCCAATGACATACAGATAGCTGTGTAGATATTTGCATGTTCATACAGATAGCGGTGTAGATATTTCCATGTTCATACTGATAGCTGTGTAGATATTTCCATGTTCATACAGTTAGCGGTGTAGATATTTCCATCTTCATACTGATGGCGGTGTAGATATTTCCATGTTCATACAGATGGCCGTGTAGATGTTTACATGTTCATACAGATGACGGTGTAGATATTTCCATGTTGATACAGATGGCGGTGTAGATATTTACATGTTCATACAGATGGCGGTGTAGATATTTCAATCTTCGTACGGATGGCAATGTAGATATTTCCATGTTCATACAGGTGGCGGTGTAGATATTCCCATGTTTTTACAGATAGCTGTGTAGATATTTCCATGTTTATAGAGATAGCAGTGTAGATATTTCCATTGATATATAGATAGCTGTGTAGATATTTGCATGTTCATACAGATAGCGGTGTAGATATTTCCATGTTCATACAGATAGCGGTGTAGATATTTCCATGTTCATACAGATAGCGGTGTAGATATTTCCATGTTCATACAGTTAGCGGTGTAGGTATTTCCATGTTCATACAGATAGCGGTGTAGATATTTCCATGTTCATACAGTTAGCGGTGTAGGTATTTCCATGTTCATACAGATAGCGGTGTAGATATTTCCATGTTCATGCAGATAGCGGTGTAGATATTTCCATGTTCATCCAGATGCCGGTGTAGATATATCCGTGTTCATACAGATGGCTTTGAAGATATTTCCATGTTCATACAGATCTCGGTGTAGATATATCCATGTTCATACACATGGCGGTGTAGATATTTCCATGTTCATAGAGATGGCGGTGAAGATATTTCCATGTTCATACAGATGGCGGTGTAGATATTTCCATGTTCATACACAAGGCGGTGTAGATATTTCCATGTTCATAGAGATGGCGATATAGATATTTCCATGTTCATACAAATGGCGGTGTAGATATTTCCATGTTCATAGAGATGGCGGTGTAGATATTTCCATGTTTATACAGATAGCAGTGTTGTTATTTCCATGTTTATAGAGATAGCAGTGTAGATATTTCCATTGATATACTGATAGCTGTGTAGATATTTGCATGTTCATACAGATAGCGGTGTAGATATTTTCATGTTAATACTGATAGCGGTGTAGATATTTCCATGTTCACACAGTTAGCGGTGTAGATATTTCCATGTTCATACAGATGGCGGTGTAGATATTTCCATATTCATACACATGGCGGTGTAGATATTTACATGTTCATACAGATGGCGGTGTAGATATTTCCATGTTCATACAAATGGCGGTGTAGATATTTCCATATTCATAGAGATGGCGGTGTAGATATTTCCATGTTTATACAGATAGCAGTGTAGTTATTTCCATGTTTATAGAGATAGCAGTGTAGATATTTCCATTGATATACAGATAGCTGTGTAGATATTTGCATGTTCATACAGATAGCGGTGTAGATATTTCCATGTTCATACAGATAGCGGTGTAGATATTTCCATGTTCATACACATAGCGGTGTAGATATTTCCATGTTCATACCGATAACGGTGTAGATATTTGCATGTTCATACAGATAGCGGTGTAGATATTTCCATGTTCACACAGATAGCGGTGTAGATATTTCCATGTTCATACAGTTAGCGGTGTAGATATTTCCATGTTCATGCAGATAGCGGTGTAGATATTTCCATGTTCATCCTGATGCCGGTGTAGATGTATCCATGTTCATACAGATGGCGGTGAAGATATTTCCATGTTCATACAGATGGCGGTGTAGATATTTCCATGTTCATACACAGGGCAGTGTAGATATTTCCATGTTCATAGAGATGGCGGTGTAGATATTTCCATGTTCATACAAATGGCGGTGTAGATATTTCCTTGTTCATAGAGATGGCGGTGTAGATATTTCCATGCTTGTACAGATAGCAGTGTAGTTATTTCCATGTTTATAGAGATAGCAGTGTAGATTTTTCCGTTGATATACAGATAGCTGTGTAGATATTTCCATGTTCATACAGATAGCGGTGCAGATATTTCCACGTTCATACAGATAGCTGTGTAGATATTTCCATGTTCATACAGATAGCGGTGTATTTATTTCCATGTTCATACAGTTAGCGGTGTAGATATTTCCATGTTCATACAGATCTCGGTGTAGATATTTCCATGTTCATACAGATGGCGGTGTAGATATTTACATGTTCATACAGATGGCAGTGTAGATATTTCCATGTTCATACGGATGGCGGTGTAGATATTTCCATGTTCATACAGGTGGCGGTGTAGATATTTCCATGTTCATACAGATAGCAGTGTAGTTATTTCAATGTTTATAGAGATAGCAATGTAGATATTTCCATTGATATACATATAGCTGTGTAGATATTTCCATGTTCATACAGATAGCTGTGTAGATATTGCCATGTTCATGCAGATAGAGGTGTAGATATTTCCAAGTTCATACAGATAGCGGTGTAGATATTTCCATGTTCATACAGATAACGGTGTAGATATTTCCATGTACATACAGATGGCGGTGTAGATATTTCCATGTTTTTAGAGATGTCGGTGTAGATATTTTCATGTTTACACAGATGGCGCTGGAGATACTTCCATGTTTACACAGATAGCGTTGTAGACATTTCCATGTTTACACAGATAGCGGTGTGTATATTTCCACGTTTATGCAGATAGCGGTGTAGATATTTCCATGTTTATACAGATAGCGGTGCGGATATTTCCATGTTTATATAGATAGTTGTGCAGATATTTCCATGTTTATACAGATAGCGGTGTAGATATTTCAATCTTAATACAGATGGCGGTGTAGATATGTCTATGTTCGTACAGATGGCAGTGTAGATATTTGCATGTTCATAGGGATGGCGTTGTAGATATTTCCATGTTTATAGAGATAGTGGTGTAGTTATTTCCAAATTTATAGAGAAATCTGTGTAGATATTTGAATGTATATGCAGATATTTGTGTAGATATTTCCATGTTCATGCACATAGCGGTGTAGATATTTCCATGTCCATCCAGATGCCGGTGTAGATTTATCCATGTTCATACAGATGGCGGTGAAGATATTTCCATGTTCATACAGATGGCGGTGTAGATATTTCCATGTTCATACACATGGCTGTGTAGATATATCCATGTTCATAGAGATGGCACTGTAGATATTTCCATGTTCAAACAAATGGCGGTGTAGATATTTCCATATTCATAGAGATGGCGGTGTAGATATTTCCATGTTTATACAGATAGCAGTGTAGATATTTCCATGTTTATAGAGAGAGCAGTGTAGATATTTCCATTGATATACAGATAGCTGTGTAGATATTTGCATGTTCATACAGAAAGCGGTGTAGATATTTCCATGTTAATACTGATAGCGGTGAAGATATTTCCATGTTCATACAGATAGCGGTGTAGATATTTCCATGTTCATACAGATGGCGGTGTAGATATTTCCATGTTCATACAGATGGCCGTGTAGATATTTCCATGTTCATACAGATGGCGGTGTAGATATTTCCATGTTCGTACGGATGGCAGTGTAGATATTTCCATGTTCATACAGGTGGCGGTGTAGATATTCCCCTGTTTTTACAGATAGCTGTGTAGTTATTTCCGTGTTTATAGAGATAGCATGGTAGATATTTCCATTGATATACAGATAGCTGTGTAGATATTTGCATGTTCATACAGATAGCGGTGTAGATATTTCCCTGTTCATACAGATAGCGGTGTAGATATTTCCATGTTCATACACATAGCGGTGTAGATATTTGCATGTTCATACAGATAGCGGTGTAGATATTTCCATGTTCTCACAGATAGCGGTGTAGATATTTCCATGTTCATACATTTAGCGGTGTTGATATTTCCATGTTCATGCAGATTGCGGTGTAGATATTTCCATGTTCATCCAGATGCCGGTGTAGATATATCCATGTTCATACAGATGTCGGTGAAGATATTTCCATGTTCATACAGATGGCGGTGTAGATATTGCCATGTTCATACACATGGCGGTGTAGATATTTCCATGTTCATAGAGATGGCGGTGTAGATATTTCCATGTTCATACAAATGGCGGTGTAGATATTTCCATGTTCATAGAGATGGCGGTGTAGATATTTCCATGTTTGTACAGATAGCAGAGTAGTTATTTCCATGTTTATAGAGATAGCAGTGTCGATATTTCCCTTGATATACAGATAGCTGTGTAGATATTTCCATGTTCATACAGAGAGCGGTGCAGATATTTCCATGTTCATACAGATAGCTGTGTAGATATTTCCATGTTCATACAGATAGCGGTGTAGTTATTTCCATGTTCATACAGTTAGCGCTGTAGATATTTCCATGTTCATACAGATGGCGGTGTAGATATTTACATGTTCATACAGATGGCGATGTAGATATTTCCATGTTTATAGAGATAGCAGTGTAGATATTTCCATTGATATACCGATAGCTGTGTAGATATTTCCATGTTCATGCAGATAGCGGTGTAGACATTTCCATGTTCATCCAGATGCCGGTGTAGTTATATCCATGTTCATACAGATGGCGGTGTAGATATTTCCATGTTCATACAAATGGCGGTGTAGATATTTCTATGTTCATACAGATGGCGGTGTAGATATTTCCGTGTTCATACAAATGGCGGTGTAGATATTTCCATGTTCATAGAGATGGCGGTGTAGATATTTCCATGTTTATACAGACAGCAATGTAGATATTTCCATGTTTATAGAGATAGCGGTGTAGATATTTCCATTGATATACAGATAGCTGTGTAGATATTTGCATGTTCATACAGATAACGGTGTAGATATTTCCATTTTCATACAGATAGCGGTGTAGATATTTCCATGTTCATACAGATAGCAGTGTAGATATTTCCATGTTTTACAGATAGCGGTGTAGATATTTCCATGTTCATCCAGATGCCGGTGTAGATATATCCATGTTCATACAGATGTCGGTGAAGATATTTCCATGTTCATACAGATGGCGGTGTAGATATTTCCATGTTCATACACATGGCGGTGTAGATATTTCCATGTTCATAGAGATGGCGGTGTAGATATTTCCATGTTCATACAAATGGCGGTGTAGATATTTCCATGTTCATAGAGATGGCGGAGTAGATATTTCCATGTTTGTACAGATAGCAGAGTAGTTATTTCCATGTTTATAGAGATAGCAGTGTCGATATTTCCCTTGATATACAGATAGCTGTGTAGATATTTCCATGTTCATACAGAGAGCGGTGCAGATATTTCCATGTTCATACAGATAGCTGTGTAGATATTTCCATGTTCATACAGATAGCGGTGTAGTTATTTCCATGTTCATACAGTTAGCGCTGTAGATATTTCCATGTTCATACAGATGGCGGTGTAGATATTTACATGTTCATACAGATGGCGATGTAGTTATTTCCATGTTTATAGAGATATCAGTGTAGATATTTCCATTGTTATACCGATAGCTGTGTAGATATTTCCATGTTCATGCAGATAGCGGTGTAGACATTTCCATGTTCATCCAGATGCCGGTGTAGTTATATCCATGTTCATACAGATGGCGGTGTAGATATTTCCATGTTCATACAAATGGCGGTGTAGATATTTCTATGTTCATACAGATGGCGGTGTAGATATTTCCGTGTTCATACAAATGGCGGTGTAGATATTTCCATGTTCATAGAGATGGCGGTGTAGATATTTCCATGTTTATACAGACAGCAATGTAGATATTTCCATGTTTATAGAGATAGCGGTGTAGATATTTCCATTGATATACAGATAGCTGTGTAGATATTTGCATGTTCATACAGATAACGGTGTTGATATTTCCATTTTCATACAGATAGCGGTGTAGATATTTCCATGTTCAAACAGATAGCAGTGTAGATATTTCCATGTTTTACAGATAGCGGTGTAGATATTTCCATGTTCATACAGATAGGGGTGTAGATATTTCCATGTTTATAGAGATGGCGGTCTAGATATTTCCATGTTTATAGAGATAGTGGTGTAGTTATTTCCAAGTTTATAGAGACAGCGTTGTAGATATTTTCATTTTTATACAGATAGCGGTGAAGGTATTTCCATGTTTATACAGATAGCGGTGTAGATATTTCCATGTTTATACAGATAGCAGTGTAGATATTTCCATGTTTATAGAGATAGTTGTGTAGATAATTTCAATTTTATACAGATAGCAGTGTAGATATTTCCAAGTTCATACAGATAGCGGTGTAGATATTTCCACGTTTATAGAGATGGTGGTGTAGATATTTCCATGTTCATACAGATGGCGGTGTAGATATTTCCATGTTTTTAGAGATGGCGGTGTAGATATTTTCATGTTTACACAGATGGCGGTGTAGATATTTCCATGTTTACACAGATAGCGGTGTAGACATTTCCATGTTTACACAGATAGCGGTGTGGATATTTCCACGTTTATGAAGATAGCGGTGCGGATATTTCCATGTTTATACAGATAGTTGGGCAGAGATTTCCATGTTTATACAGATAGCAGTGTAGATATTTCCATCTTAATACAGATGGCGGTGTAGATATGTCTATGTTCGTACAGATGGCGGTGTAGATATTTCCATGTTCATACAGATGGCGGTGCAGATATTTCGAAGTTTATACAGATAGCGCTGTGCTTATTTCCATATTTATAGAGAAATCTGTGTAGATATTTCCATGTATATGCAGATAGCTGTGTAGATATATCCATGTTCATGCAGATAGCGGTGTAGATATTTCCACGTTCATCCAGATGCCGGTGTAGATATATCCGTGTTCATACAGATGGTGGTGAAGATATTTCCATGCTCATACAGATGGCGGTGAAGATATTTCCATGTTCATACAGATGGCGGTGTAGATATATCCATGTTCATACACATGGCGGTGTAGATATTTCCATGTTCATAGAGATGGCGGTGAAGATATTTCCATGTTCATACAAATGGCGGTGTAGATATTTCCATGTTCATAGAGATGGCGGTGTAGATATTTCCATGTTTATACAGATAGCAGTGTAGTTATTTCCATGTTTATAGAGATAGCAGTGTAGATATTTCAATTGATATACACATAGCTGTGTAGATATTTGCATGTTCACACACATAGCGGTGTAGATATTTCCATGTTAATACTGATAGCGGTGTAGATATTTCCATGTTCGTACAGTTAGCGGTGTAGATATTTCCATGTTCATACAGATGGCGGTGTAGGTATTTCCATGTTCATACAGATGGCGGTGTAGATATTTACATGTTCATACTGATGGCGGTGTAGATATTTCCATGTTCGTACGGATGGCAATGTAGATATTTCCATGTTCATACAGGTGGCGGTGTAGATATTCCCATGTTTTTACAGATAGCTGTGTATATATTTCCATGTTTATAGAGATGGCAGTGTAGATATTTCCATTGATATACAGATAGCTGTGTAGATATTTGCATGTTCATACAGATAGCGGTGTAGATATTTCCATCTTCATACACATAGCGGTGTAGATATTTCCATGTTCATACAGATAACAGTGTAGATATTTCCATGTTCATACAGATAGCGGTGCAGATATTTCCATGTTCACACAGATAGCGGTGTAGATATTTCCATGTTCATACAGTTAGCGGTGTAGATATTTCCATGTTCACGTAGATACCGGAGTAGATATTTCCATGCTCATCCAGATGCCGGTGTAGATATATCCATGTTCATACAGATGGCGGTGAAGATATTTCCATGTTCATACAGATGGCGGTGTAGATATTTCCATGTTCATACAGATGGCGGTGTAGATATTTCTATGTTCATACAGATGGCGGTGTAGATATTTCCGTGTTCATACAAATGGCGGTGTAGATATTTCCATGTTCATAGAGATGGCTGTGTAGATATTTCCATGTTTATACAGATAGCAATGTAGATATTTCCATGTTTATAGAGATAGCGGTGTAGATATTTCCATTGATATACAGATAGCTGTGTAGATATTTGCATGTTCATACAGATAGCGGTGTAGATATTTCCATGTTCATACAAATAGCGGTGTAAATATTTCCATGTTCATACAGATAGCGGTGTAGATATTTCCATGTTTTACAGATAGCGGTGTAGATATTTCCATGTTCATACAGATAGCGGTGTAGATATTTCCATGTTCATACAGTTAGCGGTGTAGATATTTCCATGTTTTACAGATAGCGGTATATATATTTCCATGTTCATTCAGATAGCGGTGTAGATATTTCCATGTTTTACAGATAGCGGTGTAGATATTTCCATGTTCATACAGATAGCGGTATAGATATTTCCATGTTCATACAGTTAGCGGTGTAGATATTTCAATGTTCATACAGATGGCGGTGTAGATATTTACATGTTCATACAGATGGCGGTGTAGATATTTCCATGTTCGTACGGATGGCAGTGTAGATATTTCCATGTTCATACAGGTGGCGGTGTAGATATTCCATGTTCATACTGATAGCAGTGTAGTTATTTCCATGTTTATTTAGATAGCAGTGTAGATATTTCCATTGATATACAGATAGCTGTGTAGATATTTACATGTTCATACAGATGGCGGTGTAGATATTTCCATGATCGTACGGATGGCAGTGTAGATATTTCCATGTTCGTACAGGTGGCGGTGTAGATATTTCCATGTTTTTACAGATAGCAGTGTAGTTATTTCAATGTTTATAGAGATAGCAATGTAGATATTTCCATTGATATACATATAGCTTTGAAGATATTTGCATGTTCATACAGATAGCGGTGTAGATATTTCCATGTTCATACAGATAGAGGTGTAGATATTTCCATGTTCATACACATAGCGGTGTACATATTTCCATGTTCATACAGATAACGGGGTAGATATTTCCATGTTCATACAGATAGCGGTGTAGATATTTCCATGTTCATACACTTAGCGGTGTAGATATTTCCATGTTCATACATATGGCGGTGTAGATATTTACATGTTCATACAGATGGCGTTGTAGATATTTCCACGTTCGTACAGATGGCGGTGTAGATATTTCCATGTTCATAGAGATGGCGGTGTAGATATTTCCATGTTTATGCAGATAGCGGTATAGCTATTTTCATGTTTATACAGATGGCGGTGTAGATATTTCCATGTTTATAGAGATGGCGGTCTAGATATTTCCATGTTTATAGAGATAGTGGTATAGATATTTCCAAGTTTATAGAGACAGCGTTGTAGATATTTCCATGTTTATACAGATAGCGGTGAAGGTATTTCCATGTTTATACAGATAGTGGTGTAGATATTTCCATGTTTATACAGATAGCGGTGTAGATATTTCCATGTTTATAGAGATAGTGGTGTAGATAATTTCAATTTTATACAGATAGCAGTGTAGATAATTCCAAGTTCATACAGATAGCGGTGTAGATATTTCCACGTTTATAGAGATGGCCGTGTAGATATTTCCATGTTCATACAGATGGCGGTGTAGTTATTTCCATGTTTTTAGAGATGGCGGTGTAGATATTTTCATGTTTACACAGATGGCGGTGGAGATACTTCCATGTTTACACAGATAGCGTTGTTGACATTTCCATCTTTACACAGATAGCGGTGTGTATATTTCCACGTTTATGCAGATAGCGGTGTAGATATTTCCATGTTTATACAGATAGCGGTGCGGGTATTTCCATGTTTATACAGATAGTTGGGCTGATATTTCCATGTTTATACAGATAGCGGTGTAGATATTTCCATCTTAATACAGATTGCGGTGTAGATATGTCTATGTTCGTACAGATGGTGGTGTAGATATTTGCATGTTCATAGGATGGCGGTGTAGATATTTCCAAGTTTATAGAGATAGCGCTGTAGTTATTTCCAAATTTATAGAGAAATCTGAGTAGATATTTCCATGTATATGCAGATAGCTGTGTAGATATTTCCATGTTCATCTAGATAGCGGTGTAGATATTTCCATGTTCATCCAGATGCCGGTGTAGATATATCCATGTTCATACAGATGGCGGTGTAGATATTTCCATGTTCATACACATGGCGGTGTAGATATATCCATGTTCATAGAGATGGCGGTGTAGATATTTCCATGTTCATACAAATGGCGGTGTAGATATTTCCATATTCATAGAGATGGCGGTGTAGATATTTCCATGTTTATACAGATAGCAGTATAGATATTTCCATGTTTATAGAGATAGCAGTGCAGATATTTCCATTGATATACAGATAGCTGTGTAAATATTTGCATGTTCATACAGATATCGGTGTAGATATTTCCATGTTCATACAGATAGCGTTGTAGATATTTCCATGTTCATACAGTTAGCGGTGTAGATATTTCCATGTTCATACAGATGGCGGTGTAGATATTTCCATGTTCATACAGATGGCCGTGTAGATATTTCCATGTTCATACAGATGGCGGTGTAGATATTTCCATGTTCGTACGGATGGCAGTGTAGATATTTCCATGTTCATACAGGTGGCGGTGTAGATATTCCCCTGTTTTTACAGATAGCTGTGTAGTTATTTCCGTGTTTATAGAGATAGCAGGGTAGATATTTCCATTGATATACAGATAGCTGTGTAGATATTTGCATGTTCATACAGATAGCGGTGTAGATATTTCCATGTTCATACAGATAGCGGTGTAGATATTTCCATGTTCATACACATAGCGGTGTAGATATTTCTATGTTCATACAGATAACGGTGTAGATATTTGCATGTTCATACAGACAGCGGTGTAGATATTTCCATGTTCACACAGATAGCGGTGTAGATATTTCCATGTTCATACAGTTAGCGGTGTAGATATTTCCATGTTCATGCAGATAGCGGTGTAGATATTTCCATGTTCATCCTGATGCCGGTGTAGATATATCCATGTTCATACAGATGGCGGTGAAGATATTTCCATGTTCATACACATGGCGGTGTAGATATTTCCATGTTCATAGAGATGGCGGTGTAGATATTTCCATATTCATATAAATGGCGGTGTAGATATTTCCATGTTCATAGAGATGGCGGTGTAGGTATTTCCATGTTTGTACAGATAGCAGTGTAGTTATTTCCATGTTTAAAGAGATAGCAGTGTAGATATTTCCATTGATATACAGATAGCTGTGTAGATATTTCCATGTTCATACAGATAGCGGTGCAGATATTTCCACGTTCATACAGATAGCTGTGTAGATATTTCCATGTTCATACAGATAGCGGTGTAGTTATTTCCCTGTTCATACAGTTAGCGGTGTAGATATTTCCATGTTCATACAGATGGCGGTGTAGAGATTTCCATGTTCATACAGATGGCGGTGTAGATATTTACATGTTCATACAGATGGCGGTGCAGATATTTCCATGTTCGTACGGATGGCAGTGTAGATATTTCCATGTTCATACAGGTGGCGGTGAGATATTTCCATGTTCATACAGATAGCAGTGTAGTTATTTCAATGTTTATAGAGATAGCAATGTAGATATTTCCATTGATATACATATAGCTGTGTAGATATTTGCATGTTCATACAGATAGCGGTGTAGATATTGCCATGTTCTTACAGATAGAGGTTTAGATATTTCCATGTTAATACAGATAGCGGTGTAGATATTTCCATGTTCATACACATAGCGGTGTAGATATTTACATGTTCATACAGATGGCGGTGTAGATATTTCCATGTTTTTAGAGATGGCGGTGTAGATATTTTCATGTTTACACAGATGGCGGTGGAGATACTTCCATGTTTACACAGATAGCGTTGTAGACATTTCCATGTTTACACAGATAGCGGTGTGTATATTTCCACGTTTATGCAGATAGCGGTGTAGATATTTCCATGTTTATACAGATAGAGGTGCGGATATTTCCATGTTTATACAGATAGTTGGGCAGATATTTCCATGTTTATTCAGATAGCGGTGTAGATATTTCCATCTTAATACAGATGGCGGTGTAGATATGTCTATGTTCGTACAGATGGCGTTGTAGATATTTGCATGTTCATAGGGAAGGGGGTGTAGATATTTCGAAGTTTATAGAGATAGCGCTGTAGTTATTTCCAAATTTATAGAGAAATCTGTGTAGATATTTCCATGTATATGCAGATAGTTGTGTAGATATTTCCATGTTCATGCAGATAGCGGTCTAGATATTTCCATGTTCATCCAGATGCCGGTGTAGATATATCCATGTTCATACAGATGGCGGTGAAGATATTTCCATGTTCATACAGATGGCGGTGTAGATATTTCCATGTTCATACAAATGGCGGTGTAGATATTTCCATCTTCATAGAGATGGCGGTGTAGATATTTCCATGTTTATACAGATAGCAGTGTAGATATTTCCATGTTTATAGAGATAGCAGTGTAGATATTTCCATTGATATACAGATAGCTGTGTAGATATTTGCATGTTCATACAGATAGCGGTGTAGATATTTCCATGTTCATACTGATAGTGGTGTAGATATTTCCATGTTCATACAGTTTGCGGTGTAGCTATTTCCATGTTCATACAGAGGGCGGTGTAGATATTTCCATGTTCATACAGATGGCCGTGTAGATATTTACATGTTCATACAGATGGCGGTGTAGATATTTCCATGTTCGTACGGATGGCAGTGTAGATATTTCCATGTTCATGCAGGTGGCGGTGTAGATATTCCCCTGTTTTTACAGATAGCTGTGTAGTTATTTCCGTGTTTATAGAGGTAGCAGGGTAGATATTTCCATTGATATACAGATAGCTGTGTAGATATTTGCATGTTCATACAGATAGCGGTGTAGATATTTCCCTGTTCATACAGATAGTGGTGTAGATATTTCCATGTTCATACACATAGCGGTGTAGATATTTCCATGTTCATACAGTTAGCGGTGTAGATATTTCCATGTCCATGCAGATAGCGGTGTAGATATTTCCATGTTCATCCAGATGCCAGTGTAGATATATCCATGTTCATACAGATGGCGGTGAAGATATTTCCATGTTCATACAGATGGCGGTGTAGATATTTCCATGTTCATACACATGGCGGTGTAGATATTTCCATGTTCATAGAGATGGCGCTGTAGATATTTCCATGTTCATTCAAATGGCGGTGTAGATATTTCCATGTTCATAGAGATGGCGGTGTAGATATTTCCATGTTTGTACAGATAGCAGTGTATTCATTTCCATGTTTATAGAGATAGCAGTGTAGATATTTCCCTTGATATACAGATAGCTGTGTAGATATTTCCATGTTCATACGGATAGCGGTGCAGATATTTCCATGTTCATAGAGATAGCGGTGTAGATATTTCCATGTTCATACAGATAGCGGTGTAGTTATTTCCATGTTCATACAGATAGCGGTGTAGATATTTCCATGTTCATACAAATGACGGTGTAGATATTTCCATGTTCATACAGATGGCGGTGTAGATATTTCCATGTTCATACAGATGGCGGTGTAGATATTTCCATGTTCGTACGGATGGCACTGTAGATATTTCCATGTTCATACAGGTGGCGGTGTAGATATTTCCATGTTCATACAGATAGTAGTGTAGTTATTTCCATGTTTATAGAGATAGCAGTGTAGATATTTCCATTGATATACAGATAGCTGTGTAGATATTTACATGTTCATACAGATGGCGGTGTAGATATTTCCATGTTTGTACGGATGGCAGTGTACATATTTCCATGTTCGTACAGGTGGCGGTGTAGATATTTCCATGTTTATACAAATAGCAGTGTAGTTATTTCAATGTTTATAGAGATAGCAATGTAGATATTTCCATTGATATACATATAGCTGTGTAGATATTTGCATGTTCATACAGATAGCGGTGTAGATATTGCCATGTTCATACAGATAGAGGTGTAGATATTTCCATGTTCATACAGATAGCGGTGTAGATATTTCCATGTTCATACTGATAACGGTGTAGATATTTCCATGTTCATACAGATAGCGGTGTAGATATTTCCATGTTCATACAGTTAGCGGTGTAGATATTTCCATGTTTATACATAATGACGGTGTAGATATTTACATGTTCATACAGATGGAGTTGTAGATATTTCCATGTTCGTACAGATGGCGGTGTAGATATTTCCATGTTCATAGAGATGGCGGTGCAGATATTTCCATGTTTATGCAGATAGCGGTATGGATATTTTCATGTTTATACAGATGGTGGTGTAGATATTTCCATGTTTATAGAGATGGCCGTCTAGATATTTCCATGTTTATAGAGATAGTGGTGTAGTTATTTCCAAGTTTATAGAGACAGCGTTGCAGATATTTCCATTTTTATACAGATAGCGGTGAAGATATTTCCATGTTTATACAGATAGTGGTGTAGATATTTCCATGTTTATACAGATAGCGGTGTAGATATTTCCATGTTTATAGAGATAGTGGTGTAGATAATTTCAATTTTATACAGATAGCAGTGTAGATAATTCCAAGTTCATACAGATAGCGGTGTAGATATTTCCACGTTTATAGAGATGGCGGTGTAGATATTTCCATGTTCATACAGATGGCGGTGTAGATATTTCCATGTTTTTAGAGATGGCGGTGTAGATATTTTCATGTTTACACAGATGGCGGTGGAGATACTTCCATGTTTACACAGATAGCGTTGTAGACATTTCCTTGTTTACAGAGATAGCGGTGTGTATATTTCCACGTTTATGCAGATAGCGGTGTAGATATTTCCATGTTTATACAGATAGAGGTGCGGATATTTCCATCTTTATACAGATAGTTGGGCAGCTATTTCCATTTTTATACAGATAGCGGTGTAGATATTTCCATCTTAATACAGATGGCGGTGTAGATATGTCTATGTTCGTACAGATGGCGGTGTAGATATTTGCATGTTTTTAGAGATGGCGGTGTAGATATTTTCATGTTTACACAGATGGCGGTGGAGATACTTCCATGTTTACACAGATAGCGTTGTAGACATTTCCATGTTTACACAGATAGCGGTGTGTATATTTCCACGTTTATGCAGATAGCGGTGTAGATATTTCCATGTTTATACAGATAGCGGTGCGGATATTTCCATGTTTTTACAGATAGTTGGGCAGATATTTCCATGTATATACAGATAGCGGTGTAGATATTTCCATCTTAATACAGATGGCGGTGTAGATATGTCTATGTTCGTACAGACGGCGGTGTAGATATTTGCAAGTTCATAGGGATGGCGGTGTAGATATTTCGAAGTTTATAGAGATAGCGCTGTAGTTATTTCCAAATTTATAGAGAAATCTGTGTAGATATTTCCATGTATATGCAGATAGTTGTGTAGATATTTCCGTGTTCATGCAGATAGCGGTGTAGATATTTCCATGTTCATCCAGATGCCGGTGTAGATATATCCATGTTCATACAGATGGCGGTGAAGATATTTCCATGTTCATACAGATGGCGGTATAGATATTTCCATGTTCATACACATGGCGGTGTAGATATATCCATGTTCATAGAGATGGCGCTGTAGATATTTCCATGTTCATACAAATGGCAGTGTAGATATTTCCATATTCATAGAGATGGCGGTGTAGATATTTCCATGTTTATACAGATTGCAGTGTAGATATTTCCATGTTTATAGAGATAGCAGTGTAGATATTTCCATTGATATACAGATAGCTGTGTAGATATTTGCTTGTTCATACAGATAGCGGTGTAGATATTTCCATGTTCATACTGATAGCGGTGTAGATATTTCCATGTTCATACAGTTAGCGGTGTAGATATTTCCATGTTCATACAGATGGCGGTGTAGATATTTCCATGTTCATACAGATGGCCGTGTAGATATTTACATGTTCATACAGATGGCGGTGTAGATATTTCCATGTTCATACAGATGGCGGTGTAGATATTTAAATGTTCATACAGATGGCGGTGTAGATATTTCAATGTTCGTACGGATGGCAGTGTAGATATTTCCATGTTCGTACATGTGGCGGTGTAGATATTTCCATGTTTATACAGATAGCAGTGTAGTTATTTCAATGTTTATAGAGATCGCAATGTGGATATTTCCATTGATATACATATAGCTTTGTAGATATTTGCATGTTCATACAGATAGCAGTGTAGATATTTCCACGTTCATACAGATAGAGGTGTAGATATTTCCATGTTCATACACATAGCGGTGTAGCTATTTCCATGTTCATACAGATAACGGGGTAGATATTTCCATGTTCATACAGATAGCGGTGTAGATTTTTCCATGTTCATACAGTTAGCGGTGTAGATATTTCCATGTTCATACATATGGCGGTGTAGATATTTACATGTTCATACAGATGGCGTTGTAGATATTTCCATGTTCGTACAGATGGCGGTGTAGATATTTCCATGTTCATAGAGATGGCGGTGTAGATATTTCCATGTTTATGCAGATAGCGGTATAGATATTTTCATGTTTATACAGATGTTGGTGTAGATATTTCCATGTTTATAGAGATGGCGGTCTAGTTATTTCCCTGTTTATAGAGATAGTGGTGTATTTATTTCCAAGTTTATAGAGACAGCGTTGTAGATATTTCCATGTTTATACAGATAGCGGTGAAGATATTTCCATGTTTATACAGATAGTGGTGTAGATATTTCCATGTTTATACAGATAGCGGTGTAGATATTTCCATGTTTATAGAGATAGTGGTGTAGATAATTTCAATTTTATACAGATAGCAGTGTAGATAATTCCAAGTTCATACAGATAGCGGTGTAGATATTTCCACGTTTATAGAGATGGCGGTGTAGATATTTCCATGTTCATACAGATGGCGGTGAGGATATTTCCATGTTTTTAGAGACGGCGGTGTAGATATTTTCATATTTACACAGATGGCGGTGGAGATACTTCCATGTTTACACAGATAGCGTTGTAGACATTTCCTTGCTTACAAAGATAGCGGTGTGTATATTTCCACGTTTATGCAGATAGCGGTGTAGATATTTCCATGTTTATAGAGATAGAGGTGCGGATATTTCCATGTTTATACAGATAGTTGGGCAGCTATTTCCATGTTTATATAGATAGCAGTGTAGATATTTCCATCTCAATACAGATGGCGGTGTAGGTAAGTCTATGTTCGTACAGATGGCGGTGTAGATATTTGCATGTTCATAGGGATGGCGGTGTAGATATTTCGAAGTTTATAGAGATAGCGCTGTAGTTATTTCCAAATTTATAGAGAAATCTGTGTAGATATTTCCATGTATATGCAGATAGCTGTGTAGATATTTCCATGTTCATGCAGATAGCGGTGTAGATATTTCCATGTTCATCCAGATGCCGGTGTAGATATATCCATGTTCATACAGATGGCGGTGTAGATATTTCCATGTTCATACACATGGCGGTGTAGATATATCCATGTTCATAGAGATGGCGGTGTAGATATTTCCATGTTCATACAAATGGCGGTGTAGATATTTCCATATTCATAGAGATGGCGGTGTAGATATTTCCATTTTTATACAGATAGCAGTGTAGTTATTTCCATGTTTATAGAGATAGCAGTGTAGATATTTCCATTGATATACAGATAGCTGTGTAGATAGTTGCATGTTCATACAGATAGCGGTGTAGATATTTCCATGTTCATACTGATAGTGGTGCAGATATTTCCATGTTCATACAGTTAGCGGTGTAGATATTTCCATGTTCATACAGATGGCGGAGTAGATATTTCCATGTTCATACAGATGGCCGTGTAGATATTTACATGTTCATACAGATGGCGGTGTAGATATTTCCATGTTCGTACGGATGGCAGTTTAGATATTTCCATGTTCACACAGGTGGCGGTGTAGATATTCCCCTGTTTTTACAGATGGCTGTGTAGTTATTTCCGTGTTTATAGAGATAGCAGGGTAGATATTTCCATTGATATACAGATAGCTGTGTAGATATTTCCATGTTCATACAGATAACGGTGTAGATATTTGCATGTTCATACTGATAGCGGTGTAGATATTTCCATGTTCACACAGATAGCGGTGTAGATATTTCCATGTTCATACAGTTAGCTGTGTAGATATTTCCATGTTCATGCAGATAGCGGTGTAGATATTTCCATGTTCATCCTGATGCCGGTGTAGATATATCCATGTTCATACAGATGGCGGTGAAGATATTTCCATGTTCATACAGATGGCAGTGTAGATATTTCCATGTTCATACACATGGCGGTGTAGATATTTCCATGTTCATAGAGATGGCTGTGTAGATATTTCCATGTTCATACAAATGGCGGTGTAGATATTTCCATGTTCATAGAGATGGCGGTGTAGATATTTCCATGTTTGTACAGATAGCAGTGTAGATATTTCCATGTTTAAAGAGATAGCAGTGTAGATATTTCCATTGATATACAGATAGCTGTGTAGATATTTCCATGTTCATACAGATAGCGGTGCAGATATTTCCACGTTCATACATATAGGTGTGTAGTTATTTCCATGTTCATACAGATAGCGGTGTAGTTATTTCCATGTTTATACAGTTAGCGGTGTAGATATTTCCATGTTCATACAGATGGCGGTGTAGATATTTCCATGTTCATACAGATGGCGGTGTAGATATTTCCATGTTCATACAGATGGCGGTGTTGATATTTCCATGTTCGTACGGATGGCATTGTAGATATTTCCATGTTCATACAGGTGGCGGTGTAGATATTTCCATGTTCATACAGATAGCAGTGTAGTTATTTCAATGTTTATAGAGATAGCAATGTAGATATTTCCATTGATATACATATAGCTGTGTAGATATTTGCATGTTCATACAGATAGCGGTGTAGATATTGCCATGTTCATACAGATATAGGTGTAGATATTTCCATGTTCATACAGGTGGCGGTGTAGAGATTTCCATGTTTATACAGATAGCAGTGTAGTTATTTCCATGTTTATACAGATAGCGGTGAAGATATTTCCACTTTGACAAAGATAGCGGTGTGGATTTTCCATTTTTATACAGATAGCGGTGTAGATATTTCCATGTTAATACAGATAGCGGTGCAGATATTTCCATGTTTATACAGATAGCCGTGCAGATATTTCCAAGTTTATACAGATAGCGGTGTAGATATTTCCATGTTTATAAAGATAGCGGTGTAGGTATTTCCATCTTAATAAAGATGGTGGTGTAGATATTTCCATATTCCTACAGATGGCGGTGTAGATATTTCCATCTTCATACAGATGGCGGTGTAGAAATTTCGAAGTTTATAGAGTTAGCGGTGTAGATATTTCCATGTTTATAGAGAAAGCTGTGTAGATATTTCCATGTATATGCAGATAGCTGTGTAGATATTTCCATGTTCATGCAGATAGCGGTGTAGCTATTTACATGTTCATCCAGATGCCAGTGTAGATATATCCATGTTCGTACAGATGGCGGTGAAGATATTTCCCTGTTCATACAGAAGGCGGTGAATATATTTCCATGTTCATAGAGATGGCGGTGTAGATATTTCCATGTTCATACAAATGGCGGTGTACATATTTCCATGTTCATAGAGATGGCGTTGTGGATATTTCCATGTTTATAAAGATAGCAGTGTAGTTATTTCCATGTTTATAGAGATAGCAGTGTAGATATTTCCACTGATATACAGATAGCGGTGTAGATATTTGCATGTTCACACAGATATCGGTGTAGATATTTCCATGTTCATACAGATAGCCGTGTAGATATTTCCATGTTCTTACAGATGGCCGTGTAGATATTTCCATGTTCATAGACATGGCGTTGTAGATATTTCCATGTTTATACAGATAGCAGTGTAGTTATTTCCATGTTTATAGGGATAGCAGTGTAGATATTTCCATTGATATACCGGTAGCGGTATAGATATTTGCATGTTCATACGGTTGGCGGTGTAGATATTTCCATGTTTATACAGAGGGCGGTTTACATATTTCCATGTTTACACAGATAGCGGTGTAGACATTACCATGTTGATACACATAGCGGTGTAGATATTTCCAAGTTTATAGAGATATCGATGAGGATATTTCCATGTTTATAGAGAAAGCGTTGTAGATATTTCCATGTTTATATAGATAGCGGTATAGATATTTCCATGTTTATACAGATCGCGGTGTAGATATTTCCATGTTTATAGTGATGGCAGTGTAGATATTTCCATGTTCATACAAATGGCAGTGTAGATATTTCCATGTTTTTAGAGATAGAGGTGTAGTTATTTGCTTTTGTATAGAGAAATCTGTGTAGATATTTCCCTGTATATGTAGCTAGCTGTGTAGATATTTCCATGTTCACACAGATAGCGGTGTAGATATTTCCATGTTCATACACATAGCGGTGTAGGTATTTCCATGTTCATACAGATAGTGGTGTAGATATTTCCATGTTCATACAGGTAGCGGTGTAGCTATTTCCATGTTCATCGTGATGGCGGTGAAGGTATTTCCATGTTCATACAGATGGCGGTTAAGATATTTCCATGTTCATTCAGATGGCGGTGTAGATATTTCCATGTTCGTACACATGGCGGTGTAGATATTTCCATGTTTATAGAGATGGCGGTGTAGAAATTTCCCTTTTCATACGGAAGGCATTGTAGATATTTCCATGTTCATACAGATGGTGGTGTAGATATTTCCATGTTTATACAGATAGCGGTGTAGATATTTCCATGTTTATACAGATAGCGGTGTAGATATTTCCATCTTAATACGGATGGCGTTGTAGATATTTCCATGTTCCTACAGGTGGCAGTGTATATATTTCCATGTTCATACAGATAGCGGTGTAGATATTTCCATGTTTATAGAGATAGCGGTGTAGATATTTCCTTGTTTATAGAGAAAGGTGTGTAGATATTTCCGTGTACATGCAGTTAGCTGTGTAGATATTTCCATGTTCATTCAGATAGCGGTGTAGATATTTCCATGTTCATACAGATAGCAGTGTAGATATTTCCATGTTCATACAGATAGCGATGTAGATATTTCCATGTTCTTACAGGTAGCGGTGTGGATATTTCCAAGTTCATACGGATGGCGGTGTAGATATTTCCATGTTCATACAGATGGCAGTGTAGATATTTCCATGTTCATGCAGATGGCGGTGAAGATACATTCATGTTCATACTGATGGCGGTGTAGATAATTCTATGTTCATACAAATGGCGGTTTAGATATTTCCATGTTCATAGAGATGGCGGTGTATTTATTTCCATGTTTATAGAGATAGCGGTGTAGTTATTTCCATGTTTACAGAGATAGCGGTGTAGAAATTTCCATGTTCCAACAGATAGAGGTGTACATATTTCCATGATCATACAGATAGCGGTGTAGATATATCCATGTTCATACAGATAGCAGTGTAGATATTTCCTTGTTCATCATGATGGCGGTGAAGATATTTCCATGTTCATACTGATGGCGGTTAAGATATTTCCATGTTCATACAGATGGCGGTGTAGATATTGCCATGTTCGTACACATGGCGGTGTAGATATTTCCATGTTTATAGAGATGGCGGTGTAGATATTTCCCTTTTCATACGGATGGCATTGTAGATATTTCAATGTTCATGCAGATGGCGGTGTAGATATTTCCATGTTTATACAGATAGCGGTGTAGATATTTCCATGTTTATGCAGATAGCGGTGTAGATATTTCCATCTTAATACAGATAGCGGTGCAGTTATTTCCATGTTCATACAGTTAGCGGTGTAGATATTTCCATGTTCATACAGATATCGGTGTAGATATTTCCATGTGCATACCGATGGTGGTGAAGATATTTACATGTTCAAACAGATGGCGGTGTAGATATTTCTATGTTCATGCAGATGGCGGTGAAGATATTACCATGCTCATAGACATGGCAGTGTAGATATTTCCATGTTCATACGGATGGTGGTGTAGATATTTCCATGTTCATACAGATGGCATTGTAGATATTTCCATGTTTATAAAGATGGCCGTGTAGATATTTCCATGTTTATACAGAGGACGGTTTAGATATTTCCATGTTTACACAGATAGCCGTGTAGATATTTCCATGTTCATACATATAGCGCTGTACATATTTCCATGTGCATGCAGATAGCCGTGTAGATATTTCCATGTTCATACACATGGCGGTGTAGATATTTCCATGTTCATACAGATGGCGGTGAAGATATTTACATGTTCATACAGAGGGCAGTGTAGATATTTCTATGTTCATAGAGATGGCGGTGTAGATATTTCCATGTTCATAGAGATGGCGGTGTAGATATTTCCGTGTTCATACGGATGGCAGTGTAGATATTTCCATGTTCATACAGATGGCGCTGTAGATATTTCCATCTTTATAAAGATGGCGGTGTAGATATTTCCATGTTTATACTGAGGGCGGTTTAGATATTTCCGTGTTTGCAGAGATAGCGGTGTAGATATTTCCATGTTTATAGAGATAGCGATGAGGATATTTCTATGTTTATAGAGAAAGCATTGTAGATATTTCCATGTTTATATAGATAGAGGTATAGATATTTCCATGTTTATACAAATCGCGGTGTAGATATTTCCATGTTTATAGTGATGGCAATGTAGATATTTCCATGTTCATACAAATGGCAGTGTAGATATTTCCATGTTTATAGAGATAGCGGTGTAGTTATTTCCTTGTGTATAGAGAAAGCTGTGTAGATATTTCCCTGTATATGTAGTTAGCTGTGTAGATATTTCCATGTTCACACAGATAGCGGTGTAGATATTTCCATGTTCATACAGATAGCAGTGTAGACATTTCCATGTTCATACAGGTAGCGGTGTAGCTATTTCCATGTTCATCCAGAAGGCGGTGTAGATATTTCCATGTTCATGCAGATGATGGTGTAGATATTTCTATGTTCATGCAGATGGCGGTGAAGTTATCTCCATGTTCATACAGATGGCGGTGTAGATATTTCCATGTTCATACAAATGGCGGTGTAGATATTTCCATGTTCATAGAAATGGCGGTGTTGTTATTTCCATGTTTATAGAGATAGTGTTGTATTTATTTCCACGTTTACTGAGATATCGGTGTAGATATTTCCATTTATATACATATAGCTGTGTAGATATTTCCATATTCATACAGATAGCGGTGTAGGTATTTCCATCTTCATACAGATAGTGGTGTAGAAATTACCATGTTCCAACAGATAGAGGTGTACCTATTTCCATGTTCATACAGATAGCGGTGTAGATATTTCCATGTTCATACAGATGCCGGTGTAGATATTTCCATGTTCATCGTGATGGCGGTGAAGATATTTCCATGTTCATACAGATGGCGGTTAAGATATTTCTATGTTCATACAGGTGGCAGTGTAGATATTTCCATGTTCGTACACATGGCGGTGTAGATATTTCCATGTTTATAGAGATTTCGGTGTAGATATTTCCCTTTTCATACGGATGGCGTTGTAGATATTTCCATGTTCATACAGATGGCGGTGTAGATATTTCCATGTTTATACAGATAGAGGTGTAGATATTTCCATGTTTATACAGATAGCGCTGTAGATATTTCCATCTTAATACAGATGGCGCTGTAGATATTTCCATGTTCCTACAGGTGGCAGTGTAGATGTTTCCATGTTCATACATATGGCGGTGTAGATATTTCCATGTTTATAGAGATAGCGGTGTAGATATTTCCTTGTTTATAGAGAAAGCTGTGTAGATATTTCCGAATATATGCAGTTAGCTGTGTAGATATTTCCATGTTCATACAGACAGCAGTGTAGATACTTCCATGTGCATACAGATAGCGGTGTAGATATTTCCATGTTCTTACAGGTAGCGGTGTAGATATTTCCATGTTCATACGGATGGCGGTTTGGATATTTGCATGTTCATACAGACGGCGGTGTAGATATTTCCATGTTCATGCAGATGGCGGTGAAGATACTTCTATGTTCATACAGACGGCGGTGTAGATAATTCTATGTTCATACAAATGGCGGCTTAGATATTTCCATGTTCATAGAGATGGCGGTGTAGTTATTTCCATGTTTATAGAGATAGCGGTGCAGTTATTTCCATGTTTTCAGAGATAGCGGTGTAGAAATTTCCATGTTCCAACAGATAGAGGTGTACATATTTGCATGTTCATACAGATAGCGGTGTAGATATTTCAACGTTCATACATATAGCGGTGTAGATATTTCCATGTTCATCGTGATGGCGGTGAAGATATTTCCATGTTCATACGGATGGCGGTGAAGATATTTCCATGTTCATACAGATGGTGGTGTAGATATTTCCATGTTAGTACACATGGCGGTGTAGATATTTCCATGTTTATATAGATGGCGGTGTAGATATTTCCCTTTTCATACGGATGGCATTGTAGATATTTCCATGTTCATACAGAAGGCCGTGTAGATATTTCCATGTTTATACAGATAGCGGTGTAGTTATTTCCATGATTATACAGATAGCGGTGTAGATATTTCCATCTTAATACAGATAGCGTTGCAGTTATTTCCATGTTCATACAGTTAGCGGTTTAGATATTTCCATGTTCATACAGATTGCGGTGTAGTTATTTCCATGTTCATGCAGATAGTGGTGAAGATATTTACTTGATCAAACAGATGGCTTTGTAGATATTTCTATGTTCATGCAGATGGCGGTGTAGATATTACCATGCTCATAGACATGGCAGTGTAGATATTTCCATGTTCATACGGATATCAGTGTAGATATTTCCATGTTCATACAGAGAGCAGTGTAGATATTTCCATGTTCATACAGGTAGCGGTGTAGGTATTTCCATGTTCTTACAGGTAGCGGTGTAGATATTTCCATGTTCATACGGATGGCGGTGTAGATATTTCAATGTTCATACATATAGCGGTGTAGATATTTCCATGTTCATCGTGACGGCGGTGAAGATATTTCCATGTTCATACAGATGGCGGTGAAGATATTTCCATGTTCATACAGATGGCGGTGTAGATATTTCCATGTTCATACACATGGCGGTGTAGATATTTCCAAGTTTATAGAGACGGCGGTGTAGATATTTCCCTTTTCATACGGATGGCATTGAAGATATTTCCATGATCATACAGATGGCAGTGTAGGTATTTCCATGTTTATACAGATAGCGGTGTAGATATTTCCATGATTATATAGATAGCGGTGTAGATATTTCCATCTTAATACAGATAGCGGTGCAGTTATTTCCATGTTCATACAGTTAGCAGTGTAGATATTTCCATGTTCATACAGATGGTTGTGTAGTTATTTCCATGTTAATGCAGATAGTGGTGAAAATATTTACATGTTCAAACAGATGGCTTTGTAGATATTTCTATGTTCATGCAGATGGCGGTGTAGATATTTTCGTCTTCATACGGATGGCAGTGTAGATATTTCCATGTTCATACAGATGGTGGTGTAGATATTTCCATCTTTATAAAGATGGCGGTGTAGATATTTCCATGTTCATACAGAGGGCCGTTTAGATATTTCCATGTTTACACAGATATCGGTGTAGATATTTCCATGTTGATACACATAGCGGTGTAGATATTTCCAAGTATATAGAGATAGCGATGAGGATATTTCCATGTTTATAGAGAAAGCATTGTAGATATTTCCATGTTTATACAGATACCGGTCTATATATTTCCATGTTTATACAGATTGCGGTGTAGATATTTCCATGTTTATAGTGATGGCAATGTAGATATTTCCTTGTTCATACAAATGGCAGTGTAGATATTTCCATGTTTATAGAGATAGCGGTGTAGTTATTTCCTTGTGTACAGAGAAATCTGTGTAGATATTTCTCTGTATATGTAGTTAGCTGTGTAGATATTTCCATGTTCACACAGATAGCGGTGTAGATATTTCCATGTTCATGCAGATGGCGGTGTAGATATTTCTATTTTCATGCAGATGGCGGTGAAGATATTTCCATGTTCATGCAGATGGAGGTGTAGATATTTCCATGTTCATACAAATGGCGGTGTAGATATTTCCGTGTTCATAGAGGTGGCGGTGTAGTTATTTCCATGTTTATAGAAATAGCGGTGTAGTTATTTCCACGTTTACTGAGATATCGGTGTAGATATTTCCATTTATATACATATAGCTGTGTAGATATTTCCATGTTCATACAGATAGCGGTGTAGATATTTCCATGTTCATACAGATAGTGGTGTAGAAATTACCATGTTCCAACAGATAGAGGTGTACATATTTCCATGTTCATACAGATAGCGGTGTAGATATTTCCATGTTCATACAGATAGCGGTGTAGATATTTCCATGTTCATCGTGATGGCGGTGAAGCTATTTCCATGTTCATACAGATGGCAGTTAATATATTTCCAGGTTCATACTGATGGCGGTGTAGATGTTTCTATGTTCGTACAGATGGCGGTGTAGATATTTCCATGTTCATAGAGATGGCAGTGTAGATATTTCCATGTTTATGCAGATAGCGGTGTAGATATTTCCTTGTTCGTACACATGGTGGTGTAGATATTTCCATGTTTATAGAGATGGCGGTGTAGATATTTCCCTTTTCATACGGATGGCGTTGTAGGTATTTCCATGTTCATACAGATGACGGTGTAGATATTTCCATGTTAATACAGATAGCGGTGTAGATATTTCCATGTTTATACAGATAGCACTGTAGATATTTCCATCTTAATACAGATGGTGTTGTAGATATTTCCATGTTCCTACAGGTGGCAGTGTAGATATTTCCATGTTCATACAAATAGCGGTGTAGATATTTCAATGTTTATAGAGATAGCGGTGTAGATATTTCCTAGTTTATATAGAATGCTGTGTAGATATTTCCGTGTATATGCAGTTAGTTGTGTAGATATTTCCATGTTCATACAGATAGCAGTGTAGATATTTCCATGTTCATACAGATAGCAGTGTAGATATTTCCATGTTCATACAGATAGCGATGTAGATATTTCCATGTTCTTACAAGTAGCGGTGCAGATATTTCCATGTTCATACAGATGGCGGTGTAGATATTTCCATGTTCATGCAGATGGCGGTGAAGATACTTCCATGTTCATACAGATGGCGGTGTAGATAATTCTATGTTCATACAAATGGCTGTTTAGATATTTCCATGTTCATAGAGATGGTGGTGTAGTTATTTCCATGTTTATAGAGATAGCGGTGTAGTTATTTCCATGTTTACAGAGATAGCGGTGTAGAAATTTCCATGTTCCAACAGATAGAGGTGTACATATTTCCATGTTCATACAGATAGCGGTGTAGATATTTCCATATTCATACAGATAGCGGTGTAGATATTTACATGTTCATCGTGTTGGCGGTGAAGATATTTCCATGTTCAAACAGATGGCGGTTAAGATATTTCCATGTTCATACAGATGGCGGTGTAGATATTTCCATGTTCGTACAGATGGCGGTGTAGATATTTCCATCTTTATAGAGATGGCGGTGTAGATATTTCCCTTTTCATACGGATGGCATTGTACATATTTCCATGTTCATACAGATGGCGGTGTAGATATTTCCATGTTTATACAGATAGCGGTGTAGATATTTCCATGTTCATACAGATGGCGGTGTAGATATTTCCATATTCATGCAGATAGTGGTGAAGGTATTTACATGTTCAAACAGATGGCGGTGTAGATATTTCTATGTTCATGCAGATGGCGGTGTAGATATTTCCATGTTCATACTAATGGCGGTGTAGATATTTCCATGTTTATAGAGATAGCGGTGTAGATATTTCCTTATTTATAGAGAAAGCTGTGTAGATATTTCCGTGTATAGGCAGTTAGCTGTGTAGATATTTTCATGTTCATACAGATAGCGGTGTAGATTTTTCCATGTTCATACAGATAGCAGTGTAGATATTTCCATGTTCATACAGATACCATTGTAGATATTTCCATGTTCATACAGATAGCGGTGTAGATATTTCCATGTTCATCCAGATGGTGGTGAAGATATTTCCATGTTCATACAGATGGCGGTGAAGGTATATCCATGTTCATACAGAAGGCGGTGTAGATATTTCCATGTTCGCACACATGGCGGTGTAGATATTTCCATGTTCATAGAGATGGCGGTGTAGATATTTCCATTTTCAAACGGAGGGAGGTGTAGATATTTCCATGTTCCTTCAGATGTGGGTGTAGATATTTCCATGAATATAGAGATGGCGGTGTAGATATTTTCGTGTTTATACAGGCGCTGATTTAGATATTTCTGTGTTTACAGAGATAGCAGTGTAGATATTTCCATGTTGATACACATAGCGGTGTAGAGATTTCCAAGTTTTTAGAGATAGCGGTGTAGATATTTCCAAGTTTACAGAGATAGCAGTGTAGATATTTCCATGTTTATAGAGATGGCGGTGTAGATATTTCCATGTTTATACTGATAGCGGTATAGATATTTCCATGTTTATACAGATGGCGGTGTAGATATTTCCATGTTTATTGAGATGGCCGCCTAGATATTTCCATGTTTTCATAGATAGTGTTGTAGATATTTCCGAGATTATAGTGTTACAGGTGTAGATATTTCCATGTTCATACAGGTAGCTGTGAAGATATTTCCATATTTATACAGATAGCGGTGTAGATATTTACATGTTTATGGAGATGGCAGTCTAGATACTTTCTTGTTTTACAGATAGCGGGGTACATATTTCCATGTTTATAGAGATAGCGGTGTAGATATTTCCAATTTTATACAGATAGCAGTGTAGATATTTCCATGTTCATGCAGATAGCGGTGTAGATATTTCCACGTTTATAGAGATGGCGGTGTAGATATTTCCATGTTCATACAGATGGCGTTGTAGATATTTCCATATTTAGAGAGAGGGAGGTGAAGATATTTCCATGTTTATGCAGATTGCACTGTAGAGATTTCCATGTTTACACAGATGGCGGTGTGGATATCTCCATGTTTATACAGAGAGCGTTGTAGATATTTCCATGTTTATACAGATAGCGGTGTAGATATTTCCATCTTAATATAGATGGCTTTGTAGATATGTCCATGTTTGTACAGATGGCGGTGTAGATATTTCCATGTTCATACGGATGGCGGTGTAGATATTTCGAAGTTTATAGAGATAGCGCTGTAGTTATTTCCATATTTATAGAGAAATCTCTGAAGATATTTCCATGTATATGCAGATAGCAGTGTAGATATTTCCATGTCCATGCAGATAGCGGTGTAGATATTTCCATGTTCATCCAGATGCCGGTGTAGATATATCCATGTTCATACAGATGGTGGTGAAAATATTTCCATGTTCATACAGATGGCTGTGTAGATATTTCCATGTTCATACAAATGGCGGTGTAGATATTTCCATGTTCATAGAGATGGCGTTGTAGATATTTCCGTGTTCATACAAATGGCGGTGTAGATATTTCCATGTTCATAGAGATGGGGGTGTAGATATTTCCATGTTTATAAAGATAGCAATGTAGTTATTTCCATGTTTATAGAGATAGCGGTGTAGATATTTCCATTGATATACAGATAGCTCTGTAGATATTTGCATCTTCATACAGATAGCGGTGTAGATATTTCCATGTTCAAACAGATAGCGGTGTAGATATTTCCATGTTCATACAGATAGCAGTGTAGATATTTCCATGTTCATACAGAGAGTGGTGTAGATATTTCCATGTTCATTCTGATAGCGGTGTAGATATTTCCATGTTCATACAGTTAGCGGTGTAGATATTTCCAAGTTCATACAGATGGCTGTGTAGATATTTTCATGTTCGTACAGATGGCAGTGTAGATATTTCCATGTTCGTACGAATGGCAGTGTAGGTATTTCCATGTTCATACAGGTGGCGGTGTAGATATTTCCATGTTTATACAGATAGCAGTTTAGTTATTTCCATGTTTATAGAGATAGCTGTGTAGATATTTCCATTGATATACAGATAGCTGTGTAGATATTTGCATGTTCATACAGATAGCGGTGTAGGTATTTCCATGTTCGTACAGATAGCGGTGTAGATATTTCCATGTTCATACAGATAGCGGTGTAGATCTTTCCATGTTCATACAGTTAGCGGTGTAGATATTTCCATGATCATACAGATGGCGGTGTAGATATTTACATGTTCATACAGATGGCGGTGTAGATATTTCCATGTTCATACAAATGGCGGTGTAGATATTTCCATGTTCATAGAGATGGCGGTGTAGGTATTTCCATGTTTATGCAGATAGCGGTATAGATATTTCCATGTTTATACAGATGGTGGTGTAGATATTTCCATGTTTATAGAGATGGCGGTGAAGATATTTCCATGTTTATAGAGATAGTGGTGTAGTTATTTCCAAGTATATAGAGACAGCGTTGTAGATATTTCCATGTTTATACAGATAGTGGTGTAGATATTTCCATGTTTATACAGATAACAGTGTAGATATTTCCATGTTTATAGAGATAGTGGTGTAGATAATTTCAATTTTATACAGATAGCAGTGTAGATATTTCCGAGTTCATACAGATAGCGGTGTAGATATTTCCACGTTTATAGAGATGGCGGTGTAGATATTTCCATGTTCATACAGATGGCGGTGTAGATATTTCCATGTTTATAGAGATGTCGGTCTAGATATTTCCATGTTTACACAGATGGCGGTGTAGATATTTCCCTGTTTACACAGATAGCGGTGTAGACATTTCCATGTTTACACAGATAGCGGTGTGGATATTTCCAGGTTTATGCAGATAGCGGTGTAGATATTTCCATGTTTATACAGAGAGCGGTGTAGATATTTCCATCTTAATATAGATGGCTTTGTAGATATTTCCATGTTCATACAGATAGCAGTGTAGATATTTCCATCTTCACACAGATAGAAGTGTAGATATTTCCATGTTCATACAGTTAGCGGTGTAGATATTTCCATGTTCATACAGAGGGCGGTGTAGATATTTACATGTTCATACAGAAGGCGGTGTAGATATTTCCATGTTCGTACGGATGGCAGTGCAGATATTTCAATGTTCGTACAGGTGGCGGTGTAGATATTTCCATGTTTATACAGATAGCAGTGTAGATATTTCCATGTTTATACAGATAGCAATGTAGATATTTCCATTGATATACAGATAGCTGTGTAGATATTTGCATGTTCATACAGATAGCGGTGTAGGTATTTCCATGTTCGTACAGATAGCGGTGTAGATATTTCCATGTTCATGCAGATAGCGGTGTAGATATTTCCATGTTCATTCAGATGCTGGTGTAAATATATCCACGTTCATACAGATGGCGGTGAAGATATTTCCATGTTCATACAGATAACGGTGTAGATATTTCCATGTTCATAGAGATAGCGGTGTAGATATTTCCATGTTCATACAGTTAGCGGTGTAGATATTTCCATGTTCATACAGTTAGCGGTGTAGATATTTCCATGTTCATACAGATGTCGGTGTAGATATTTACATATTCATACAGATGGCGGTGTAGGTATTTCCATGTTCGTACAGATGGCGGTGTAGATATTTCCATATTCATGGAGATGGCAGTGTAGATATTTCCATGTTTATGCAGATACCGGTATAGATATTTCCATGTTTATACAGATGGTGGTGTAGATATTTCCATGTTTATGGGGATGGCGGTGTAGATATTTTCATGTTTACACAGATGGCGGTGTAGATATTTCTATGTTTACACAGATAGCGGTGTAGACTTTTCCATGTTTACACAGATAGCGGTGTGGATATTTCCATGTTTATGCAGATAGCAGTGTAGATATTTCCATGTTTATACAAATAGCGGTGCGGATATTTCCATGTTTATACAGATAGTTGGACTGATATTTCCATGTTTATACAGATAGCGGTGTTGATATTTCCATCTTAATACAGATGGCGGTGTAGATATTTCGAAGTTTACAGAGATTGTGCTGTAGTTATTTCCATATTTATAGAGAAATCTGTGTAGATATTTCCATGTATATTCAGATAGCTGTTTAGATATTTCCATGTTCGTGCAGATAGCGGTGTAGATGTTTCCATGTTCATCCAGATGCCGGTGTACATATATCCATGTTCATACTGATGGCGGTGAAGGTATTTCCATGTTCATACAGATGGCGGTGTAGATATTTACATGTTCATACAGATGGCGGTGTAGATATTTCCATGTTCGTACAGATGGCGGTGTAGATATTTCCATGTTCATAGAGATGGCGGTGTAGATGTTTCCATGTTTATGCAGATAGCCGTACAGATATTTCCATGTTTATACAGATGGTAGTGTAGATATTTCCATGTTTATAGAGATGGCAGTCTAGATATTTCCATGTTTATACAGATAGCGGTGATGATATTTCCATGTTTATACAGATAGCGGTGTAGATATTTCCATGTTTATAGAGATAGCAGTGTAGCTATTTACATGATTATAGAGATAGTGGTGTAGATAATTTCAATTTTATACCGAGAGCAGTGTTGATATTTCCAAGTTCATACAGATAGCGACGTAGTTATTTCCACGTTTATAGAGATGGCGGTGTAGATATGTCCATGTTCATGCAGATGGCGGTGTAGATATTTCCATGTTCATACAAATGGCGGTGTAGATATTTCCATGTTCATAGAGATGGCGGTGAAGATATTTCCATGTTCATACAAATGGCGGTGTAGATATTTCCATGTTCATAGAGATGGCGGTGTAGATATTTCCATGTTTATACAGATAGCAGTGTAGTTATTTCAATGTTTATAGAGATAGAAGTGTAGATATTTCCATTGATATACACATAGCTGTGTAGGTATTTGCATGTTCATACTGATAGTGGTGTTGATATTTCCATCTTTGTACAGATAGCGGTGTAGATATTTCCATGTTCATACAGATAGCGGTGTAGATATTTCCATGTTCATACAAATATCGGTGTAGATATTTCCATGTTCATACAGATAGCGGTGTAGATATTTCCATGGTCATACAGTTAGCGGTTTAGATATTTCCATGTTCATAGAGATGGCCGTGTAGATATTTCAATGTTCATTCAGATGGCGGTGAAGATATTTCCATGTTCGTACAGATGGCCGTGTAGATATTTCCATGTTCTTAGAGATGGCGGTTTAGATATTTCCATGTTTATGCAGATAGCGGTATGGATATTGCCATGTTTATACAGATGGTGGTGTAGATATTTCCATGTTTTTAGAGATGGCGGTCTAGATATTTCCATGTTTATAGAGATAGCTGTGTAGTTATTTCCAAGTTTGTAGAGACAGCGTTGTAGATATTTCCATGTTTATACAGATAGCTGTGAAGTTATTTCCATGTTTATACAGATAGCGGTGTAGATGTTTTCATGTTTCTACAGATAACAGTGTAGATATTTCCATGTTTATAGAGATATTGGTGTAGATAATTTCAATTTTATACAGGTAGCAGTGTAGATATTTCCAAGTTCATACAGATAGTGGTGTAGATATTTCCCCGTTTATAGAGATGGCGGTGTAGACATTTCCAAGTTCAAACAGATGGCGGTGTAGATATTTCCATGTTTATAGAGATGGCGGTGTAGATATTTCCATGTTTACACAGATGGCGGTGTAGATATTTCCAGGTTTACACAGACAGAGTTGTAGACATTTCCATGTTTACACAGATAGCGGTATGGATATTTCCATGTTTATGCAGATAGCGGTGTAGATATTTCCATGTTTATACAGATAGCGGTGCGTATATTTCCATGTTTATACAGATAGTTGGGCAGATATTTCCATGTTTATACAGATAGCTGTGTAGATATTTCCATCTTAATACAGATGGCGGTGTAGATATGTCCATGTTCGTACAGATGGCGGTGTAGTTATTTCCATGTTCATACAGATGGCGCTGTAGTTATTTCGAAGTTTATAGATATAGCGCTGTAGTTATTTCCATATTTATAGAGAAATCTCTGTAGATATTTCCATGTATAAGCAGATAGCTGTGTAGACTTTTCCATGTTCATGCAGATAGCGGTGCAGATATTTCCATGTTCATCCAGATGCCGGTGTAGATATATCCATGTTCATACAGATGGCGGTGAAGATATTTCCATGTTCATACAGATGGCGGTGTAGATATTTCCATGTTCATACACATAGCGGTGTAGATATTTCCATGTTCATAGAGATGGCGGTGTAGATAATTCCATGTTCATACAAATGGGGGTGTAGATATTTCCATGTTCATAGAGACGGCGGTGTAGATATTTCATTGTTTGTACAGATAGCAGTGTAGTTATTTCCATGTTTATAGAGATAGCAGTGTATATATTTCCATTGATATACAGATAGCTGTGTAGATATTTGCATGTTCATACAGATAGCGGTGTAGATATTTCCATGCTCATACAGATAGCGGTGTAGATATTTCCATGCTCATACAGATAGCGGTGCAGATATTTCCATGTTCATACAGTTAGCGGTGTAGATATTTCCATGTTCATACTGATATCGGTGTAAATATTTCCATGTTCATACAGATGGCGGTGTAGATAATTCCATGTTCATACAGATGGCGGTGTAGATGTCTACATGTTCATACAGATGGCGGTGTAGATATCTCCATGTTCGCACGGATGGCAGTGTAGATATTTCCATGTTCATACAGGTGGCGGTGTAGATATTAACATGTTTATACAGATAGCAGTGTAGTTATTTCCATGTTTAAAGAGATAGCAGTGTAGATATTTCCATTGATAAACAGATAGCTTTGTAGATAGTTGCATGTTCATACAGATAGCGGTGTAGATGTTTCCATGTTCGTACAGATAGCGGTGTAGATATTTCCATGTTCATACAGATGGCGGTGTAGATGTTTCCATGTTCGTACAGATAGTGGTGTAGATATTTCCATGTGTATAGAGATGGCGGTGTAGATATTTCCATGTTTATAGAGATAGTGGTGTAGTTATTTCCAAGTTTATAGAGACAGTGTTGTAGATATTTCCATGTTTATAAAGATAGCGGTGAAGATATTTCCATGTTTATACAGATAGCGGTGTAGATATTTTCATGTTCATAGAGACAGTGGTGTAGATAATTTCAATTTTATACAGAGAGCAGTGTAGATATTTCCAAGTTCATACAGATAGCGGTGTAGATATTTCCATGTTCACACAGATAGCGGTGTAGATATTTCCATGTTCATACAGTTAGCGGTGTAGATATTTCCATGTTCATGCAGATAGCGGTGTAGGTATTTCCATGTTCATCCAGATACCGGTGTAAATATATCCACGTTCATACAGATGGCGGTGAAGATATTTCCATGTTCATACAGATGGCGGTGTAGATATTTCCATGTTCATACAAATGGCGGTGTAGATATTTCCATGTTCATACAGATGGCGGTGTAGATAATTCCGTGTTCATACAAATGGCGGTGTAGATATTTCCATGTTCATAGACATGGCGGTGTACATATTTCCATGTTAATGCAGATAGCGGTATAGGTATTTCCATGTTTATACAGATGGTGGTGTAGATATTTCCATGTGTATAGAGATGGCGGTCTAGATATTTCCATGTTTATAGAGATAGTGGTGTAGTTATTTCCAAGTTTATAGAGACAGCGTTGTAGATATTTTCATGTTTGTAAAGATAGCGGTGAAGATATGTCCATGTTTACAGATAGTGGTGTAGATATTTCCTTGTTTATACAGACAGCAGGCTAGAGATTTCCATGTTTATAGAGATAGTGGTGTAGATAATTTCAATTTTATACAGATAGCAGTGTAGATATTTCCAAGTTCATACAGAAAGCGGTGTAGATATTTCCACCTTTATAGAGATGGCGGTGTAGATATTTCCATGTTCATACAGATGGCGGTGTAGATATTTCCATGTTTATAGAGATGGCGGTGTAGATATTTTCATGTTTACACAGATGGCGGTGTAGATATTTCCATGTTTACACAGATAGCGGTGTAGACATTTCCATGTTTACACAGATAGCGGTGTGGATATTTCCACGTTTATGCAGATAGCGGTGTAGATATTTCCATGTTTATACAGATAGCGGTGTTGATATTTCCCTGTTTATACAGATATTTCGGCAGATATTTCCATGTTTATACAGATTGTGGTGTAGATATTTCCATCTTAATACAGATGGAGGTGTAGATATGTCTATGTTCATACAGATGGCGTTGTAGATATTTCCATGTTCATACAGATGGCAGTGTAGATATTTCGAAGTTTATAGAGATAGCGCTGTAGTTATTTCCATATTTATAGAGAAATCTGTGTAGATATTTCCATGTATATGCTGATAGCTGTGTAGATATTTCCATGTTCATGCAGATAGCGGTGTAGATATTTCCATGTTCATCCAGATGCCGGTGTAGATATATCCATGTTCATACAGATGGCGGTGAAGATATTTCCATCTTCATACAGATGGCGGTGTAGATATATCCATGTTGATACAGACGGCGGTGTAGATATTTCCATGTTTATAGAGATAGCGGTGTAGATATTTTCATCTTTACACAGATGGCGGTGTAGATATTTCCATGTTTACACAGAAAGCGGTGTAGACATTTCCATGTTTACACAGATAGCGTTGTGGATATTTCCACGTTTATGCAGATAGCGGTGTAGATATTTCCATGTTTATACAGATAGCGGTGCGGATATTTCCATGTTTATACAGATAGTTGGGCAGATATTTCCATGTTTATACAGATTGCGGTGTAGATATTTCCATCTTAATACAGATGGCGGTATAGATATGTCAATGTTCGTACAGATGGTGTTGTAGATATTTCCTTGTTCATACAGATGGCGGTGTAGATATTTCGAAGTTTATAGAGATTGCGCTGTAGTTATTTCCATATTTATAGAGAAATCTGTGTAGATATTTCCATGTATATGCAGATAGCTGTGTAGACATTTCCATGCTCATGCAGATAGCGGTGTAGATATTTCCATGTTCATCCAGATGCCGGTGTAGATATATCCATGTTCATTCAGATGGCGGTGAAGATATTTCCATGTTCATACAGATGGCGGTGTAGATATTTCCATGTTCATACACATGGCGGTGTAGATATTTCCATGTTCATAGAGATGGCGGTGTAGATATTTCCATGTTCATACTAATGGCGGTGTAGATATTTCCATGTTCATAGAGATGGCAGTGTAGATATTTCCATGTTTATACACATAGCAGTGTAGTTATTTCCATGTTTATAGAGATAGCAGTGTAGATATTTCCAATGATATGAAGAAACCTGTGAAGATATTTCCATGTTCATACAGATAACGGTGTAGATATTTCCATGTTCAACAGATAGCGGTGTAGATATTTCCATGTTCACACAGATGGCGGTGTAGATATTTACATGTTCATACAGATGGCGGTGTAGATATTTCCATGTTCGTACGGATGGCAGTGTAGATATTTCCATGTTCATACAGGTGGCGGTGTAGATATTTCCATGTTTATACAGATGGCGATGTAGATATTTCCGTGTTCATACAAATGGCGGTGTAGATATTTCCATGTTCATAGAGATGGTGGTGTAGATATTTCCATGTTCATACACACGGCAGTGTAGATATTTCCGTGTTCATAGAGATGGCGGTGTAGATATTTCCGTGTTCATACAAATGGCGGTGTAGATATTTCCATGTTCATAGAGATGGCGGTGTAGATATTTCATTGTACAGATAGCAGTGTAGTTATTTCCATGTTTATAGAGATAGCAGTGTAGATATTTCCATTGATATACAGATAGCTCTGTAGATATTTGCATGTTCATTCAGATAGCGGTGTAGATATTTCCATGCTCATACAGATAGAGGTGTAGATATTTCCATGCTCCTACAGATAGAGGTGTAGATATTTTCATGTTAATACAGTTAGCGGTGTAGATATTTCCATGTTCATACAAATGGCGGTGTAGATATTTATATGTTCATACAGATGGCGGTGAAGATATTTCCATGTTTATACAGATAGCAGTGTAGTTATTTCCATGTTTATAGATTTAGCAGTGTAGCTATTTCCATTGATATACAGATAGCTGTGTAGATATTTGCATGTTCATACAGATGGCGGTGTAGATATTTCAAAGTTTATAGAGATAGCGCTGTAGTTATTTCCATATTTATAGAGAAATCAGTGTAGATATTTCCATGTATATGCAGATAGCTGTGTAGATATTTCCATGTTCATGCAGATAGCGGTGTAGATATTTCCATGTTCATCCAGATGCCGGTGTAGATATACCCATGTTCATACAGATTGCGGTGAAGATGTTTCCATGTTCATACAGATGGCGGTGTAGATATTTCCATGTTCATACACATGGCGGTGTAGATATTTCCATGTTCATAGAGATGGCGGTGTAGATATTTCCATGTTCATACAAATGGCGGTGTAGATATTTCCGTGTTCATAGAGATGGCAGTGTAGATATTTCCACGTTTATACACATAGCAGTGTAGTTATATCAATGTTTATAGAGATAACAGTGTAGATATTTCCATTGATATACAGATAGCTGGGTAGATATTTGCATGTTCATACAGATAGCGGTGTAGATATTTCCATGTTCATACTGATAGCGGTGTAGATATTTCCAAGTTCATACAGTTAGCGGTGTAGATATTTCCATGTTCATACAGATGGCGGTGTAGATATTTCCCTGTTCATACAGATGGTGGTGTAGATATTTACATGTTCATACAGATGGCGGTGTAGATATTTCCATGTTCATAGAGATGGTGGTGTAGATATTTCCATGTTTATACAGATAGCAATGTAGATACTTCCATGTTTATACAGATTGCGGTGTAGATATTTCCATTGATATACAGATAGCTGTGTAGATATTTGCATGTTCATACAGATAGCGGTGTAGATATTTCCATGTTCATACAGATAGCGGTGTAGTTTTTTCCATGTTCATACAGATAGCGGTGTAGATATTTCCATGTTTTAGAGATAGCGGTGTAGATATTTCCATGTTCATACAGATAGCGGGGTAGATATTTCCATGTTCATACAGTTAGCGGTGTAGATATTTCCATGTTCATACAGATGGCGGTGTAGATATTTACATGTTCATACAGATGGCGGTGTAGATATTTCCATGTTCACACAGATAGCAGTGTATTTATTTCCATGTTTATAGAGATAGCAGTGTAGATATTTCCATTGATATACAGATAGCTGTGTAGATATTTATATGTTCATACAGATGGCGGTGTAGGTATTTCCATGTTCGTACAGGTGGCGGTGTAGATATTTCCATGTTCACACAGATAGCGGTGTAGATATTTCCATGTTCATGCAGATGGCGGTGTAGATATTTCTATTTTCATGCAGATGGCGGTGAAGATATTTCCATGTTCATACAGATGGAGGTGTAGATATTTCCATGTTCATACAAATGGCGGTGTAGTTATTTCCGTGTTCATAGAGGTGGCGGTGTAGTTATTTCCATGTTCATACAGATAGCGGTGTAGATATTTCCATGTTTTACAGATAGCGGTGTAGATATTTCCATGTTCATAGAGATGGCAGTGTAGATATTTCCATGTTTATACAGATAGCAGTTTAGTTATTTCCATGTTTATAGAGATAGCAGTGTAGATATTTCCATTGATATACAGATAGCTGTGTCGTTATTTGCATGTTCATACACATAGCGATGTAGATATTTCCATGTTAATACAGATAGTGGTGTAGATATTTCCATGTTCATACAGTTAGCGGTGTAGATATTTCCATGTTCATACATATGGCGGTGTAGATATTTCCATGTTCATACAGATAACGGTGTAGATATTTCCAAGATCATGCAGACAGTGGTGTAGATATTTCCATGTTCACAAAGATAGCGGTGTAGATATTTCCATGTTCATACAGTTAGCGGTGTAGATATTTCCATGTTCATGCAGATAGGGGTGTAGATATTTCCATGTTCATACAGATAGCGGTGTAGATATTTCCATGTTTTTAGAGATGGCGGTGTAGGTATTTTCATGTTTACACCGATGGCGGTGGAGATATTTCCATGTTTACACAGATAGCGTTGTAGACATTTCCATGTTTACACAGATAGCGGTGTGGATATTTCCATGTTTATGCAGATAGCTGTGCAGATATTTCCATGTTTATACAGTTAGTGGTGCGGATATTTCCATGTTTATACAGATATTTGGGCAGATATTTCCATGTTTATACAGATAGCGGTGTAGATATTTCCATCTTAATACAGATGGCGGTGTGGATATGTCCATGTTCGTACAGATGGCGGTGTAGATATTTCCATGTTCATAAAGATGGCGGTGTAGATATTTCGAAGTTTATAGATATAGCGCTGTAGTTATTTCCATATTTATAGGGAAATCTCTGTAGATATTTCCATGTATATGCAGATAGCTGTGTAGATATTTCCATGTTCATGCAGATAGCGGTGTAGATATTTCCATGTTCATCCAGATGCCGGTGTAGATATATCCATGTTCATACAGATGGCAGTGAAGATATTTCCATGTTAATGCAGATGGCAGTGTAGATATTTCCATGTTCATACAGATGGCGGTGTAGATATTTCCATGTTCGTAGAGATGGCTGTGTAGATATTTCCATGTTCATACAGATGGCGGTGTAGATATTTCCATGTTCATATAGATGACGGTGTAGATATTTCCATGTTTGTGCAGATAGCAGTGTAGTTATTTCCATGTTTACAGAGATAGCAGTGTAGATATTTCCATTGATATACAGATAGCTGTGTAGGTATTTGCATGTTCATACACATAGCGGTGTAGATATTTCCATGCTCATACAGATAGCGGTGTAGATATTTCCATGTTCATAGAGATAGCGGTGCAGATATTTCCATGTTCATTCAGATAGCGGTGTAGATATTTCCATGTTCATACAGATAGCGGTGTAGATATTTCCATGTTCATACAGTTTGCGGTGTAGATATTTCCATGTTCATACAGATGGCGGTGTAGATATTTAAATGTTCATACAGATGGCGGTGTAGATATTTCCATGTTCGCACGGATGGCAGTGTAGATATTTCCATGTTCATACTGGTGGCGGTGTAGATATTTCCATGTTTATACAGATAGCAGTGTAGTTATTTCCATGTTTATAGAGATAGCAGTGTAGATATTTCCATTTGTATACAGATAGCTGTGTAGATATTTGCATCTTCATACAGATAGCTGTGTAGATATTTCCATGTTCGGACAGATAGCGGTGTAGATATTTCCATGTTCATAGAGAAAGCAGTGTAGATATTTCCATGTTCATAGAGATAACGGTGTAGATATTTCCATGTTCATACAGATAGCCTTGTAGATATTTCCATGTTCATACAGTTAGCTGTGTAGATATTTCCATGTTCATACAGATGGCGGTGTAGATATTTACATGTTCATCCAGATGGCGGTGTAGATATTTCCATGTTCGTGCAGATGGCGGTGTAGATATTTCCATATTCATAGAGATGGCGGTGTAGATATTTCCATGTTTATGCAGATAGCGGTATAGATATTTCCATGTTTATAAAGATGGTGGTGTAGATATTTCCATGTTCATACAGATGGCGGTGTAGATATCTACATGTTCATACAGATGGCGGTGTAGATATTTCCATGTTCGTACGGATGGCAGTGTAGATATTTCCATGTTCATACAGGTGTCGGTGTAGATATTTCCATGTTCATACAGATAGCAGTGTAGTTATATCCATGTTTATAGAGATAGCAGTGTAGATATTTCCCTTGATATACAGATAGCTGTGTAGATATTTAAATATTCATAGAGATGGTGGTGTAGATATTTCCATGTTCGTACGGATGGCAGTGTAGCTATTTCCATGTTCTTACAGGAGGCGGTGTAGATATTTCCATGTTTATACAGATAGCAGGGTAGTTATTTCCATGTTTATAGAGATTGCAATGTAGTTATTTCCATTGATCTACATATAGCTGTGTAGATATTTGCATGTTCATACTGATAGCGGTGTAGATATTTCCATGTTCGTACAGATAGCGGTGTAGATATTTCCATGTTCATACAGATAGCGGTGTAGATATTAACCTGTTCATACAGATAACGGTGTAGATAATTCCATGTTCATACAGATAGCGGTGTAGATATTTCCATGTTCATACAGTTAGCGGTGTAGATATTTCCATGTACATACAGATGGCGGTGTAGATATTTACATGTTCATACAGATATCGGTGAAGATATTTCCATGTTCGTAGAGATGGCGGTGTAGATATTTCCATGTTCATAGAGATGGCGGTGTAGATATTTCCATGTTTATGCAGATAGCGGTATAGATATTTCCATGTTTATACAGATGGTGGTGTAGATATTTCCATGTTTATAGAGATGGCGGTCTAGATATTTCCATGTTTATAGAGATAGTGGTGTAGTTATTTCCAAGTTTATAGAGACAGCATTGTAGATATTTCCATGTCTATACAGATAGCGGTGTAGATATTTCCATCTTAATACAGATGGCGGTGTGGATATGTCCATGTTCGTACAGATGGCGGTGTAGATATTTCCAGGTTCATAAAGATGGCGGTGTAGATATTTCGAAGTTTATAGATATAGCGCTGTAGTTATTTCCATATTTATAGGGAAATCTCTGTAGATATTTCCATGTATATGCAGATAGCTGTGTAGATATTTCCATGTTCATGCAGATAACGGTGTAGATATTTCCATGTTCATCCAGATGCCGGTGTAGATATATCCATGTTCATACAGATGGCAGTGAAGATATTTCCATGTTCATGCAGATCGCAGTGTAGATATTTCCATGTTCATACAGATGGCGGTGTAGATATTTCCATGTTCGTAGAGATGGCTGTGTAGATATTTCCATGTTCATACAGATGGCGGTGTAGATATTTCCATGTTCATATAGATGACGGTGTAGATATTTCCATGTTTGTGCAGATAGCAGTGTAGTTATTTCCATGTTTACAGAGATAGCAGTGTAGATATTTCCATTGATATACAGATAGCTGTGTAGGTATTTGCATGTTCATACACATAGCGGTGTAGATATTTCCATGCTCATACAGATAGCGGTGTAGATATTTCCATGTTCATAGAGATAGCGGTGCAGATATTTCCATGTTCATACAGATAGCGGTGTAGATATTTCCATGTTCATACAGATAGCGGTGTACATATTTCCATGTTCATACAGTTAGCGGTGTAGATATTTCCATGTTCATACAGATGGCGGTGTAGATATTTAAATGTTCATACAGATGGCGGTGTAGATATTTCCATGTTCGCACGGATGGCAGTGTAGATATTTCCATGTTCATACAGGTGGCTGTGTAGATATTTCCATGTTTATACAGATAGCAGTGTAGTTATTTCCATGTTTATAGAGATAGCAGTGTAGATATTTCCATTTGTATACAGATAGCTGTGTAGATATTTGCATCTTCATACAGATAGCTGTGTAGATATTTCCATGTTCGGACAGATAGCGGTGTAGATATTTCCATGTTCATACAAATAGCATTGTAGATATTTCCATGTTCATAGAGATAACGGTGTAGATATTTCCATGTTCATACAGATAGCCTTGTAGATATTTCCATGTTCATACAGTTAGCTGTGTAGATATTTCTATGTTCATACAGATGGCGGTGTAGATATTTACATGTTCATACAGATGGCGGTGTAGATATTTCCATGTTCGTGCAGATGGCGGTGTAGATATTTCTATATTCATAGATATGGCGGTGTAGATATTTCCATGTTTATGCAGATAGCGGTATAGATATTTCCATGTTTATAAAGATGGTGGTGTAGATATTTCCATGTTTATAGAGATGGCGGTCTAGATATTTCCATGTTTATAGAGATAGTGGTGTAGTTATTTCCAAGTTTATGGAGACAGCGTTGTAGATATTTCCATGTTTATACAGATAGCGGTGAAGATATTTCCATGTTTATACAGATAGCGGTGTAGATATTTCCATGTTTATACAGACAGCAGTGTAGATAATTCCATGTTTATAGAGATAGTGGTGTAGATAATTTCAATTTTATACAGAGATCAGTGTAGATATTTCCAAGTTCATACAGATAGCGGTGTAGATATTTCCACTTTTATAGAGTTGGCGGTGTAGATATTTCCATGTTCATACAGATGGCGGTGTAGATATTTCCATGTTTATAGAGATGGCGGTGTAGATATTTTCATGTTTACACAGATGGCGGTGTAGACATTTCCATGTTTACACAGATAGCGGTGTGGATATTTCCATGTTTATGCAGATAGCGGTGTAGATATTTCCATGTTTATACAGATAGCGGTGCGGATATTTCCATGTTTTTACAGATAGTTGGGCAGATATTTCCATGTTTATACAGATAGCGGTGAAGGTATTTCCATGTTTATACAGATAGCGGTGTAGATATTTCCATGTTTATACAGATAGCAGTGTAGATATTTCCATGTTTATAGAGATAGTTGTGTAGATAATTTCAATTATATACAGATAGCAGTGTAGATATTTCCAAGTTCATACAGATAGCGGAGTAGATATTTCCACCTTTATAGAGATGGTGGTGTAGATATTTCCATGTTCATACAGATGGCGGTGTAGAAATTTCCATGTTCATATAGATGACGGTGTAGATATTTCCATGTTTGTGCAGATAGCAGTGTAGTTATTTCCATGTTTACAGAGATAGCAGTGTAGATATTTCCATTGATATACAGATAGCTGTGTAGGTATTTGCATGTTCATACACATAGCGGTGTAGATATTTCCATGCTCATACAGATAGCGGTGTAGATATTTCCATGTTCATACAGATAGCGGTGCAGATATTTCCATGTTCATACAGATAGCGGTGTAGATATTTCCATGTTCACACAGATAGCGGTGTAGATATTTCCATGTTCATACAGTTAGCGGTGTAGATATTTCCATGTTCATACAGATAGCGGTGTAGATATTTCCATGCTCATCCAGATGCCGGTGTAGATATTTCCATGTTCACACAGATGGCGGTGTAGATATTTACATGTTCATACAGATGGCGGTGTAGATATTTCCGTGTTCATACAAATGGCGGTGTAGATATTTCCATGTTCATAGAGATGGTGGTGTAGATATTTCCATGTTTATACAGATAGCAATGTAGATATTTCTATGTTTATACAGATAGCGGTGTAGATATTTCCATTGATATACAGATAGCTCTGTAGATATTTGCATGTTCATACAGATAGCGGTGTAGATATTTCCATGTTCATACAGATAGCGGTGTAGTTATTTCCATGTTCATACAGATAGCGGTGTAGATATTTCCATGTTTTACAGATAGCGGTGTAGATATTTCCATGTTCATACAGATAGCGGGGTAGATATTTCCATGTTCATACAGTTAGCGGTGTAGATATTTCCATGTTCATACAGATGGCGGTGTAGATATTTACATGTTCATACAGATGGCGGTGTAGATATTTCCATGTTTGTACGGATGGCAGTGTAGATATTTCCATGTTCATACAGGTGGCGGCGTAGATATTTCCACGTTCACACAGATAGCAGTGTATGTATTTCCATGTTTATAGAGATAGCAGTGTAGATATTTCCATTGATATACAGATAGCTGTGTAGATATTTATATATTCATACAGATGGCTGTGTAGGTATTTCCATATTCGTACAGGTGGCGTTGTAGATATTTCCATGTTCATGCAGATAGCGGTGTAGATATTTCCATGTTCATACAGATAACGGTGTAGATATTTCCATGTTTATACAGATAGCGGTGTAGATATTTCCATGTTCATACAGTTAGCAGTGTAGATATTTCCATGTTCATACAGATGGCGGTGTAGATATTTACATGTTCATACAGATGGCGGTGTAGATATTTCCATGTTCATAGAGATGGCGGTGTAGATATTTCCGTGTTTATGCAGATAGCGGTGTAGATATTTCCATGTTTTTACAGATGGTGGTGTAGATATTTCCATGTTTATAGAGATGGCGATCTAGATATTTCCATGTTTATAGAGATAGTGGTGAAGTTATTTCCAAGTTTCAAGAGACAGCGTTGTAGATATTTCCATGTTTATACAGATAGCGGTGAAGATATTTCCATGTTTATACAGATAGCGGTGTAGATATTTCCATGTTTATACAGATAGCAGTGTAGATATTTCCATGTTTATAGAGATAGTGGTGTAGATAATTTCAATTTTATACAGATAGCAGTGTAGATATTTCCAAGTTCATACAGATAGCGGTGTAGATATTTCCACGTTTATAGATATGGCGGTGTAGATATATCCATGTTCATACAGATGGCAGTGTAGATATTTCCATGTTTTTAGAGATGGCGGTGTAGATATTTTCACGTTTACACAGATGGCGGTGGAGATATTTCCATGTTTACACAGATAGCGGTGCAGACATTTCCATGTTTTCACAGATAGCGGTGTGGATATTTCCATGTTTATTCAGATAGCGGTGTAGATATTTCCATGTTTATACAGATAGCGGTGCGGATATTTCCATGTTTATACAGATAATTGGGCAGATATTTCCATGTTTAAACAGAGAGCGGTTTAGATATTTCCATCTTAATACAGATGGCGGTGTAGATATGTGCATGTTCGTACAGATGGCGGTGTAGATATTTTCATGTTCATACAGATGGCGGTGTAGATATTTCGAAGTTTATAGAGATAACGCTGTAGTTATTTCCATATTTATAGAGAAATCTCTGTAGATATTTCCATGTATATGCAGATAGCTATGTAGATATTTCCATGATAATGCAGATAGCGGTGTAGATATTTCCATGTTCATCCAGATGCCGGTGTAGATATATCCATGTTCATACAGATGGCGGTGAAGATATTTCCATGTTCATACAGATGGCGGTGTAGATATTTCCATGTTCATACGCATGGCGGTGTAGATATTTCCATGTTCATAGAGATGGCGGTGTAGATATTTCCGTGTTCATAGAAATGGCGGTGTAGATATTTCCATGTTCATAGAGATGGCGGTGTAGATATTTCATTGTTTGTACAGATAGCAGTGTAGTTATTTCCATGTTTATAGAGATTGCAGTGTAGATATTTCCATTGATATACAGATAGCTCTGTAGATATTTGCATGTTCATACAGATAGCGGTGTAGATATTTCCATGTTCATACAGATAGCGGTGTAGATATTTCCATGCTCATACAGATAGCGGTGTAGATATTTTCATGTTCATACAGTTAGTAGTGTAGATATTTCCATGTTCATACAAATGGAGGTGTAGATATTTACATTTTCATACAGATGGCGGTGTAGATATTTCATGTGCGCACAGATGGCAGTGTAGATATTTCCATGTTCATACAGGTGGCGGTGTAGATATTTCCATGTTTATACAGATAGCAGTGTAGATATTTCCATGTTTATAGATTTAGCAGTGTAGCTATTTCCATTTATATACAGATAGCTGTGTAGATATTTCCATGTTCATACAGATGGCGGTGTAGATATTTCGAAGTTTATAGAGATAGCGCTGTAGTTATTTCCATATTTATAGAGAAATCTGTGTAGATATTTCCATGTATATGCAGATAGGTGTGTAGATATTTCCATGTTCATGCAGATAGCGGTGTAGATATTTCCATGTTCATCCAGATGCCGGTGTAGATATATCCATGTTCATACAGATGGCGGTGTAGATATTTCTACGTTCGTACAGATGGCGGTGTAGATACTTCAATGTTCATAGAGATGGCGGTGTAGATATTTCCAAGTTCATAGAGATGGCGGTGTATATATTTCCATGTTTATGCAGATAGCGGTACAGATATTTCCATGTTTAAACAGATGGTGTTGTAGATATTTCCATGTTCATAGAGATGGCGGTCTAGATATTTCCATGTTTATAGAGATAGTGGTGTAGTTATTTCCAAGTTTATAGAGACAGCGTTGTAGATATTTACATGTTGATAAAGAGAACGGTGAAGATATTTCCATGTTTATACAGATAGCGGTGTAGATATTTAAATGTTTATACAGACAGCAGTGCAGATATTTCCATCTTTATAGAGATAGTGGTGTAGATAATTTCAATTTTATAAAGATAGCAGTGTAGATATTTCCAAGTTCATACAGATAGCGGTGCAGATATTTCCACGTTTCTAGAGATGGCGGTGTAGATATTTCCATGTTCATACAGATGGCGGTGTAGATATTCCCATGTTTTTACAGATAGCTGTGTAGTTGTTTCCATGTTTATAGAGATAGCAGTGTAGATATTTCCATTGATATACAGATAGCTGTGTAGATATTTGCATGTTCATACAGACAGCGGTGCAGATATTTCCATGTTCATACAGATAGCGGTGTAGATATTTCCATGTTCATACAGATAACGGTGTAGATATTTCCATGTTAATACAGATAGCGGTGTAGATGTTTCCATGTTCACACAGATAGCGGTGTAGTTATTTCCATGCTCATACAGTTAGCGGTGTAGATATTTCCATGTTTTGCAGATAGCGGTGTAGATATTTCCATGTTCATCCAGATGCCGGTGTAGATATATCCATGTTCATACAGATGGCGGTGAAGATATTTCCAAGTTCATACAGATGGCATTGTAGATATTTCCATGTTCATACAAATGGCGGTGTAGATATTTCCATGTTCATACAGATGGCGTTGTAGGTATTTCCGTGTTCATACAAATGGCAGTGTAGATATTCCCGTGTTCATAGAGATGGAGGTGTACATATTTCCATGTTTATGCAGATAGCGGTATAGGTATTTCCATGTTTATACAGATGGTGGTGCAGATATTTCCATGTTTATAGAGATGGCGGTCTAGATATTTCCATGTTTATAGAGATAGTGGTGTAGTTATTTCCAAGTTTATAGAGACAGCGTTGTAGATATTTCCATGTTTATAAAGATAGCGGTGAAGATATTTGCATGTTTATACAGACAGCAGTGTAGATATTTCCATGTTTATAGAGATAGTGGTGTAGATAATTTCAATTTTATACAGATAGCAGTGTAGATATTTCCAAGTTCATACAGATAGCGGTGTAGATATTTCCACCTTTATAGAGATGGCGGTGTAGATATTTCCATGTTCATACAGATGGCGGTGTAGATATTTCCATGTTCGTACAGGTGGCGGTGTAGATATTTCCATGTTTATACAGATAGAAGTGTGGTTATTTCCATGTTTATGGAGATAGCAATGTAGATATTTCCACTGGTATACATATAGCTGTGTAGATATTTGCATGCTCATACTGATAGCAGTGTAGATATTTCCATGTTCGTACAGATACCGGTGTTGATATTTCCATGTTCATACAGATAGCGGTGTAGATATTTCCATGTTCATACAGATAACGGTGTAGATATTTCCATGTTCATACAGATAGTGGTGTAGATATTTCCATGTTCATACAGTTAGCGGTGTAGATATTTCCATGTTCATACTGATGGCGTTGTAGATATTTCCATGTTCATACAGATGGCGGTGTAGATATTTCCATGTTCGTACAGATAGCGGTGTAGATATTTCCATGTTTATACAGATAGCAGTGTAGATATTTCCATGTTTATACAGATAGCAGTGTAGATATTTCCAAGTTTATAGAGATAGTGGTGTAGATAATTTCAATTTTATACAGATAGCAGTGTAGATAATTCCAAGTTCATACAGATAGTGGTGTAGATATTTCCACGTTTATAGAGATGGCGGTGTAGATATTTCCATGTTCATACAGATGGCGGTGTGGATATTTCCATGTTTATACAGATAGCGGTGTGGATATTTCCATGTTTATACAGATAGTTGGGCAGAGATTTCCATGTTTATACAGATAGCAGTGTAGATATTTCCATCTTAATACAGATGGCGGTGTAGATATGTCCATGTTCGTACTGATGGCGGTGTAGATATTTCCATGTTCATACAGATGGCTGTGTAGATATTTCGAAGTTTATAGAGATAGCGCTGTAGTTATTTCCATATTTATAGGGAATTCTCTGTAGATATTTCCATGTATATGCAGATAGCTGTGTAGATATTTCCATGATAATGCAGATAGCGGTGTGGATATTTCCATGTTCATCCAGATGCCGGTGTAGATATATCCATGTTCATACAGATGGCGGTGAAGGTATTTCCATGTTCATACAGATGGCGGTGTAGATAATTCCATGTTCATACACATGGCGGTGTAGATATTTCCATGTTCGTAGAGATGGCTGTGTAGATATTTCCATGTTCATACAAATGGTGGTGTAGATATTTCCATGTTCATATAGATGGCGGTGTAGATATTTCCATGTTTGTACAGATAGCAGTGTAGTTATTTCCATGTTCATAGAGATAGCAGTGTAGATATTTCCATTGATATACAGATAGCTGTGTAGATATTTGCATGTTCATACAGATAGCGGTGTAGATATTTCCATGCTCATACAGATAGCGGTGTAGATATTTCCAGGGTCATACAGATAGCGTTGCAGATATTTCCATGTTCATGGAGATAGCGGTGTAGATATTTCCATGTTCATACAGATAGCGGTGTAGATATTTCCATGTTCATACAGATGGCGGTGTAGATATTTCCATGTTCATACAGATGGCGGTGTAGATATTTACATGTTCATACAGATGGCGGTGTAGATATTTCCATGTTCGTACGGATGGCAGTGTAGATATTTCCATGTACATACAGGTGGCGGTGTAGATATTTCCATGTTTATACAGATTGCAGTGTAGTTATTTCCATGTTTATAGAGATAGCAGTGTAGATATTTCCACTTATATACAGATAGCTGTGTAGATATTTGCAAGTTCATGCAGATAGTGGTGTAGATATTTCCATGTTCGTACAGAGAGCGGTGTAGATATTTCCATGTTCATACAGATAGCCTTGTAGATATTTCCATGTTCATACAGTTAGCAGTGTTGATATTTCCATGTTCATACAGATGGCGGTGTAGATATTTACATGTTCATACAGATGGCGGTGTAGATATTTCTATGTTCGTACAGATGGCGGTGTAGATACTTCCATGTTCATAGAGATGGCGGTGTAGATATTTCCATGTTTATGCAGATAGCGGTAAAGGTATTTCCATGTTTATACAGATGGTGGTGTAGATATTTCCATGTTTATAGAGATGGTGGTGTAGATATTTCCATGTTTATAATGATAGTGGTGTAGATATTTCCAAGTTTATAGAGGCAGCATTGTAGATATTTCCAAATTTATACAGATAGCGGTGAAGATATTTCCATGTTTATACAGATATCGGTGTAGATATTTCCATGTTTATACAGAGAGCAGTGTAGATATTTCCATGTTTATAGAGATAGTGGTGTAGATAATTTCAATTTTATACAGATAGCAGTGTAGATATTTCCAAGTTCATACAGATAGCGGTGTAGATATTTCCATTGATATACAGATAGCTGTGTAGATATTTGCATGTTCATACAGATAGTGGTGTAGATATTTCCATGTTCATACAGATAGCGGTGTAGATATTTCCATGTTTATAGAGATGGCGGTCTAGATATTTCCATGTTTATAGAGATAGTGGTGTAGTTATTTCCAAGTTTATAGAGACAGCATTGTAGATATTTCCATGTTTATGCACACAGCGGTATAGGTATTTCCATGTTCATACAGATTTCAGTGTAGATATTTCCATGTTTTTAGAGATGGCGGTGTAGATATTTTCACGTTTACACAGATGGCGGTGGAGATATTTCCATGTTTACACAGATAGCGGTGCAGACATTTCCATGTTTACACAGATAGCGGTGTGGATATTTCCATGTTTATGCAGATAGCGGTGTAGATATTTCAATGTTCATGCAGATAGCGGTGTAGATATTTCCATGTTCATCCAGATGCCGGTGTAGATATATCCATGTTCATACAGATGGCGGTGAAGATACTTCCATGTTCATACAGATGGCGGTATAGATATTTCCATGTTCATACACATGGCGGCGTAGATATTTCCATGTTCATAGAGATGGCGGTGTAGATATTTCCATGTTCATTCAAATGGCGGTGTAGATATTTCCATGTTCATAGAGATGGTGGTGTACATATTTCCATGTTTATACACATAGCAGTGTAGTTATTTCCATGTTTATAGAGATAGCAGTGTAGATATTTCCATTGATATACAGATAGCTGTGTAGATATTTGCATGTTCATACAGATAGCAGTGTAGATATTTCCTTGTTCATACTGATAGCGGTGTAGATATTTCCATGTTCAAACAGTTAACGGTGTAGATATTTCCATGTTCATACAGATGGCGGTGTATATATTTCCATGTTCATACAGATGCCGGTGTAGATATTTACATGTTCAAACAGATGGCGGTGTAGATATTTCCATGTTCGTACTGATGGCAGTGTAGATATTTCCATGTTCATACAGGTGGCGGTGTAGATATTCCCATGTTTTTACAGATAGCTGTGTAGTTATTTCCATGTTTATAGAGATAGCAGTGTAGATATTTCCATTGATGTACAGATAGCTGTGTAGATATTTGCATGTTCATACAGATAGCGGAGTAGATATATCCATGTTCATACAGATAGCGGTGTAGATATTTCCATGTTCATACAGATAGCGGTGTAGATATTTCCATGTTCTGACAGATAACGGTGTAGATATTTCCATGTTCATACAGATAGCGGTGTCGATATTTCCATGTTCACACAGATAGCGGTGTAGATATTTCCATGTTCATCCAGATGCCGGTGTAGATATATCCATGTCCATACAGATGGCGTTGAAGATATTTCCATGTTCATACAGATGGCGGTGTAGATATTTCCATGTTCATACAAATGGCGGTGTAGATATTTCCATGTTCATACAGATAGCGGTGTAGATATTTCCGTGTTCATACAAATGGCGGTGTAGATATTTCCATTTTCATAGAGGTGGCAGTGTAGATATTTCCATGTTTATACAGATAGCAATGTAGATATTTCCATGTTTATAGAGATAGCGGTGTAGATATTTCCATTGATATACAGATAGCTGTGTAGATATTTCCATGTTCATACAGATAGCGGTGTAGATATTTCCATGTTTTACAGATAGCGGTGTAGATATTTCCATGTTCATACAGATAGCGGTGTAGATATTTCCATGTTCATACAGATAGCAGTGTAGTTATTTCCATGTTTATAGAGATAGCAGTGTAGATATTTCCATTGATATACAGATAGCTGTGTAGATATTTACATGTTCATACAGATGGCGGTGTAGATATTTCCATGTTCGTACGGATGGCAGTGTAGATATTTCCATGTTCGTACAGGTGGCGGTGTAGATATTTCCACTTTTATAGAGATGGTGGTGTAGATATTTCCATCTTTATACAGATAGCTGTGTAGATATTTCCATGTTTATACAGATGGCGGTGTTGATATTTCAACCTTTATAGAGATAGCGGTGTAGATATTCCCATGTTCCTTCAGATGGCGGTTTAGATATTTCCATGTTTATAGAGATGGCGGTATAGATATTTCCATGTTTATACAGATGGCGGTGTAGATATTTCCATTTTTATAGAGATGGCGGTGTAGATATTTCCATGTTTGTACAGGTAGCGGTGAAGACATTTCCATATTTATACAGGTAGCGGTGCAGATATGTGAATTCATTAAACCTCTTCTTCTTTATAAATTACCCAGTCTTGGGTATGTCTTTATCAGCAGCATGAAAATTGACCTATACACTCACTGTCCATGAATGATTCTCTGTTAGCCCATTTGCACTGTTATAAAGAAATACCTGAGGCTGGGTGGTTTATAAAGAAATGAGGTTTATTTGGCTCCTTGTTCTGAAGGCTGTACGTGTAGCATAGTACTGGCACCAGCTTCCAGGGAGGGCCTCAGGAACCTTCCAAGCATGGTGGAAGGTGAAGGGAAACCAGCATATCACATGGTGAGAGAGGAAGCGAGAGAGACAGGGAGGAGGTGTCAGTCTCTTTTAAACAACCAGATATTGCATGAACTCACAGGGTAAGAACTCATTCATTACCAAGAGGACAGCACCAAGCCATTCAGGAGGCATCTGTCTCCAACATTGGGGATCACATTTTAACGTGAGATTTGAAGGGGACAAACATCCAAACTATGTCAGATACAAAAGCTGACAATGCTTAGGATCTTTAGCTGTTCCAGGTCCTGGGAAAAGGGAGAGAGTTAGCTTCCCTCGTTTATGCTGTGCTACTGCATATTATATTAGTAATTATTGTTCTCTAAAGGTTCTTAAAAGCAAATAAACAAATGCAAGGCAAAACATATGAAATGCAAGGCAAAACATACGAAATGCAAGGCAAATGCATTAAAAACTTTTGAGTGTTAATGTATAGATTTTATTTTATCTTTTTAATTTCTTTTGCTTAACCAAATAGATTATGTAGTTTTGATTAACTGGCCATGAAATAGCTCTGCCTACATAGAATTTCCCATGAATAATTATTTGTGGAGACTTTTGTGTGTGACCCAAATCCTCCCTCAAAACTGAAGTTTGCCCAGCTATTGGGAGTGTTGGCAAATCATGCCTCTCAGCTGATTCTCTCTAGAATTTATTCTCAGGAGATCTAATTAATAACTTGTCAAGCTGATGTCCATCCTTGGGGACAACTCGTATCTGAAGAATGGCCAGTGAAAGGTATTAAAACTCCATACTCCTGCCTCAATTTAGGGCAACTCTGAAGGGTCACCCCAGCTTCTCAGCTCCCCCTTGAGATTAGCTGAGGTATTTGTTGTGACTGCCTCACATCTCAAAACCCTTTATCCAATTCAGCTTTTTCGCCACAGTTGTTGGTTCCTAGGATTTTACCCAGTTAAATGTTCTCTACACAAATCTCTATCTCAAATCTGCTTTACAGGGAATGTGGCCTCAGACAGGTTTTCATTAGGTTCTGGACATAACTCTCATTAGTCATTGATATGATTCGGCTGTGTCTCTGCCCGAATCTCACCTTGATTGTAATTATCCCCGCATGTCAAGGATGGAGTCAGGTGGAGATAATTGAATCATAGGGGCGGGTTCCCCCTACTGTTCTCCTGGTAGCGAATAAGTCTCACGAGATCTGATGGTTTTCAAATGGGAGTTTCCCTACACAAGCTTTCTTCTCTGCTACCATTTAAGATGTGCCTTTGCTTCTTTTTTGCCTTCTGCCGTGACTGTGAGGCCTCCCCAGCCATGTGGAATTGTGAGTTCATTAAACCTCTTTCCTTTATAAATTACCCGGTCTTGGGTAGGACTTTATTAGCAGCATGAGAACAAACTAGTACAGTCTGTTCTATAAGCCCAAGTCGGATCACAGAGTCCCGCTTTCTGTTTCTTTTTTTTTTTCTAGCCCATATTTCTACTAAAACTTGACTCATAAAGACTCAAAACAAAATAATTAAGCATGGCTAATATTTATTTAATATTTTATACGTGTCAGGTACTGTATTTTGTAACTTATCTTTTAATAATCTTTCCAAATCTCTAAAAGGAGAATTCTGCTTTTTTATAGAGAAAATAAGGATGGCTCTGAAAATGTTAGTAGTAGAGGAAGCAGGGTGAGGGACATAGGGGGCACTTTGTGTTATTTGTGCATTTTACCATCAGTCTAAAATCAGGTCAAAATAAAAAAAAATGAGAAGTAGAAGCAGGTTGTTAAGATTTTCAGTGTGACTCTAGAATTTTTTTGTTTGTTGTTTGTTTTGGAGTGTAGTGGTAAGATCTCTGCTCACTGCAACCTCCACTTCCCAGGCTCAAGCAATTCTCCTGCCTCAGTCTCCCAAGTAGCTGGGATTATAGGTGCCTGCCACCACACCCAGCTAATTTTTGTATTTTTTTTTTTAGTAGAGATGGGGTTTCAGCATGTTGGCCAGGCCAGTCTCCAACTCCTGACTTCAAGTCATCCGCCCGCCTCAGCCTCCCGAAGTGCTGGGATTATAGGCATGAGCCACCACTCCTGGCCCAAAGTTCATATTTTAACTACTAACCTAAATTATTTTAAAAACAAAAGTCTCCTTGGACTCAAACCAGGTCAGAGTGACATGATCATGTGCCTGTTTTGTGCAGGGTGAAGTGAGATTATTATCTAGGAATTAGCTGAAATGTCTTGTTGTGGGCATAATTATTTCATATAAATTCTAAGCTTCATATTAGCACTTAGATTATAATTATCTAAACAATAGAGAACAATTTCATATAATTTTCAGTGTATCAGGTGAATCAACAGTATACATACAAGCATGCAGATGAATTTCAGTGAATATAGTGGTGACAATGCTCAACAGAATAAGTGTCCCCCACCCCAATCCTGCATCTTGCTCTTTCACTGTCCTAAAGATAGAACAAAATGGTTCAGGCATCCAGCTTGTCCCCTCCACACTTCACACTTTTACTTAATAGCAGCTTATCTTTAACACTTTGTCATCTTTAAGATGTTGCTAATTCTTTCTGGTAGATCCCAGGACTGAGGATGAGGAAGAATGATTTTATTTAAATAAGGTTGCTTAATTAAAAAACAATTTTTTTAGTTTTAAAATATTTTCATTATTTTATAAAATGTGGGTACAAAGGAGGTTTATATATTTGTGGGGTACATGAGATGTTTTAATACAGGCATGCAGTGTGAAATAATCACATCATGAGGAATGGGCTTTCCATCCCCTCAAGCATTTATCCTCTGAGTTAAAAACTATTCAATTGGCTGGGCGCGGTGGCTCACGCCTGTAGTCCCAGCTCTTTGGGAGGCCGAGGTGGGCGGATTGCCTGAGGTCAGGAGTTTGAGACCAGCCTGGCCAACATGATGAAACCCCATCTCTACTAAAAATACAAAAATTAGCCAGGTGTGGTGGCGAGTGCCTGTCATCCCAGCTACTCGGGAGGCTGAGACAGGAGAATCATTTGAACCTGGGAGGTGGAGGTTACAGTGAGCCGAGATCATGCCATTGTACTCCAGCCTGAGTGACAAGAGTGAAACTCCATGTCAAAAACAAACAAAAATCAATTACATTCTTTAAGTTATTAAAATTAAACATTGTAAATGATTTTTTTTCCCAAAGCTTTTTCAAAGAACAAAAAAAAGTAGAAACAAAGACACTTTCTACTGATTTCCAGCATGGTGACTCTGTATTTCTAGCATGTGTTAAGGTGAAAAATTGATTTTATGTTTAATACAAAACATAGCATAATGTAATGAAAAGCAAGATTGTAATGATAAAGGAAAATAACACTAGTGCTAATTTTTTTCAATTTGAAGCATTGGATTAAAATGAATTAGGTTATATTCCAACATGTTTATATTGAATTTCTTTTTTCTCCAATTGGTTTCTTTTTATTAATGGGGGAGTGTTGCATTTGTATAAGGTTTCCCTATTATATTCAATTGTTTTGAGATGCTTTTAATATGAAGTTTTTATGTTTTCTTTTTGATGTATACATGTTATGCTTTTATGCTGAATTTGATAATTGGTGCTGTATGTGCAAAGCAAATGTAATTTCCCAGCTTTTATTTTTTAAAGCCCTGGGAAGCAACATAATAAAGTAGAAATAGTATCAAGACAAGAGTTAGAATACCTGGATTCTAAAATTTAAATTAAATTAGGATCTAGTGACATTATAGGTGTTCCTTGATCTTCTGATGACCTGATTCCTCAAAAGAAAAATAAAATAATCTATAAATTGTTTCTAATTCTAAAACTCTATCAATCCTATTTTTAAAATTGTAATTAGTTGAACTCTGTAAGGTCACAAAAATCCCTATTAAGAAACTAAAATAAAATTTTATCCTATCTTAAAAATACTCTGATCTTTTTGTATATGCTGACATGAATTCTAATTATTTTTGAGCCCCTAAAAAATATTTAAGATCACAGTTTATGTTTTATTATTGACTTTCAGATAATTAACATTTTACTGATAGATATGAACAAATCTACTCTAACAGAGATAGTCATTAGTTTATTTCTCTCTTTTCAGTATCAATAAAAAGTATCGATTTACCAATAACAATGAATTAATTGCCTGAAATAAATGAAACGTAAGCAGCAAAAGTGAACCTTTTAGTATAACTCTTCTTGTAAACATTGACTTAGTTCAAAGGGAGCTTATCTTTAAAAAAAAAAGCGCTAATTCATGTCTATTGGTATAGATATAATCTTTTGTTCCTTGAAAATAGATCCTACTATACTCCAGACACTATGCCACTTGGTGCAGATATTAACACAAATAGCAGGTGATCATTGTCCTCATGGAGTTTATTTTAAAGAGAACAAAGTGAGACAAAGGCACACAAGCAAAGAACTACAATACAAAGGGGATGGCATCTGACTCAGCATGGAGGTGTCACGGAAGGTGTTGTTTTGCTTAGGTTTTGAAGTGTGGGTAGGAGATGGCCCATGTTGAGAGTGGGAACTGGGAATTAAAAAGATGAGGAGGTCTCTGCAAATCTACATGGATGGGAAGTAGCATGCTGATGTGGGAAACAACTAAAAAGTTCCAGAATGCATGGTTTATAAGGCGTGAGTCAGAGAGGGCTAGACCAGTAGCCAGATCAAGGATATCTCAGATGTTATAGTCATGAATTAGTGCATTGACCTGCAGGCCATGGGAGTCACTGAAGGTTTCAGTCAGGTAAGTGAGCTGATCAGAACAGTCCTTTAGATAGGCCGCTCTTTTGGCTGTAAGGGGGACACGTTTGAAGTAGGGCTATAGCTAAAAATATACAGACACTTCCTCTTTTCTACAGCCCTGCTGGCATCTGTTGTATTTTGACTTTTTAATAATAGCCATTCCAACCGGTATGAAATGGTATCTCATTGTGTTTTGATTTGCAATTTTCTGATGATTAGTGATTCTAATCATTTTTTTTTTGTATTTGTTGGCCATTTGTATGTGCTCTTTTGAGATGAGTTTGTTCATGTCCTTTGCCCATTTTTTAATTGGGTTATTTTTTTTCTAATTGATTTAAGTTCCCTGTAGATTCTGGATACTAAAAAACAAACAAAATCCAGAAGTAAATAAATTCTCAGGACACACACACCCACACCCACACCCACAGAGAGAGAGAGAGAGAGAGAGCGCCTAGGTAAGAGGCCACCAACCACCAGGGTCTAAACTGGGAACACTTTCTAGTACAGAATGAATGGAAAGGATTCATGAAATATCTAGAAAGTAACGTTAATGAGATTTACATGTATGGAGTGAATGAGGAGAAACAGGGATCATTCAGGATTCTGGTAGGGATAACAGGGGGAGCCATTAGTTGAAATTTTGAAGTGGGAGAAGGAGAGGCAGTTTTAGGGAGAAAGATGAGTTGTTTTTTAGGTATTTCAAACCCTTGAAGCTTCTATGGGACATCGAAGTGGAAATAACAGTCTGTGGGTTGGGACAATAAAGAAAGAAATTGGTTGAAGACTAGGGGAAGAGTATAGAGCAAAGAAATATTTAAGATAATAAACATAGAGAGATAGCTGAAAATGTGGGACTGGATTACAAAGGAAGAGTGATTTAGTTATGAAGCCCAAGGGCTGACAGGAATGGGTGACTACTCGAGGAGTTCATATGCATCTGTTATTGTATGAATAAAAAAAATTATCTGTTCCTTCCTAAAGATATCTTCAACCTGTTTTTGGATACATATGGGCACTGCTTTTCATTCTCTTAGCCCCATTTCTTATTTTAGCCTCTGCTGTAGCAATCAGTTCTGCACAGGCTTTGACCCAGGCTTTGACTACTTGGTGCAGGTGTGATATGACACTTACCTGGAATGGCCCACAGTTTGTGGCTGCTCTCACTTAAGCAGGTGGGATGCTCATGTAGGTGTAACCTAGAAGCTTGGTAGAGTTTATGCCCATGGGGCAACCTGTGACCACTCAAAAATAAAGCCCTTTCCTCCTCCCAGATTGAGGAGTCTTGCATTATGTAATAAAACTCCTTAGAAGGCCTATTAGGTTCCAATACAGCATTAGGCAACTTGATAAGTTATCCCATCATCAGCCTTCCTTTCTTCCCTCATTCCTCTGCCTCTCACTCTTTCTTCCTAAGTTAACTTCTTAGATAAAATGCCAACTTTCTATATTTTGTTTCACATCAGGGAAAATAATTGTATATCCCATTTCAAAAGCACATAAAAAGGTTACTGTATAGAAAATTTGTCTTTAATAGATTAAGGTGTAATTTTCCAAATACTTTAAAATTTTATTTCAGATACGTTTTTCATTTTTATAAGCTTCATCTAAAAGCAGAGTTCACCTAAGAATATACCTAAGAGCATATTACATAAAATATATTTTATATTTCAGTAGTTTAGCTAGGATTCTTTCAAAATTGAGAGGATCTACAAATATTTCTAACACATTAGTTTTCAGTCTTAAGGCTGAGTCAAGAACAAAGCTCCTAAACTTTGCATTGGTGATTGAGAACATTTTAAAATTGTTATTTAATTCATTAATTTATTTTTAAAAAATTTTCACATTGTAATCATATAGATTTATAGGATACAATTTGATGTTTCAATGAATATGTATGTTGTCTAATGATCCAATAAGGATACTTAGTGTATTAATTACCTCATGCATTTATCATTTCTTTTTCATAAGAAATTTCAAAATCCTTTCTTCTAGATACTTTGTAATATACAATATTTTACTTTTAACTATAGTCACCCTGCTTTGCAAAGAACACTTCAACTTATTCTTCCTATATAATTGTGATTTCATAACTGTTAACCAACCTATCTCCATTTTGCCCTCCCCACTTCTTCCTCGCTGTTTGGTAACCACTATTCTACTCTACTTCTCTATTAACATTTTTTTTTAAGATTCCACATATGAGAGAGATCATGCGGTATTTGCTTTCTGTGTCTGGCTTATTTCACCTAACATTGTATCCTACAGGGTCATCCATGTTGTTGCAACTGGCAGAATTTCATTCTTTTTTTATTGCTGAATAGTATTTCATTGTGTGTGTGTCCATATATATATATATTATATATAATAATATGTATAATTATAATTACACATAAAATTATATATAATTATAATTAATTTTATGTATAATTATAATTACACATAAAATTATATATAATTATAATTATAATTATATATAATTATATATAATAATAATATATATTATATGTAATATATAATATACATAACGTATATTATATATAATATACATAACGTATATTATATATATTGTACATGATATATATTATATATATTGTACATGATATATATTATATATATTATACATGATATATATTATACATAATATACATGATATTTATTATGTATATTATACATAATATATATTATGTATAATATACATAATATATATTATGTATAATATACATAATATATATTATATATATATAATTCACTTCTTTGTTTTTAGACACATAGGTTGATTCCATATCTGATTATTAGAAATAGTGCTACAGTAAACATAAGAGTGCAGATATTTTTCAAACACAATGATTTCATTTCCTATGGATATATACCCAGTAGTGGGATTGCTGGGTTATGTGATCGAATAATTGTTTTTTTGTTTTTTTTTTATTTTTTAGCGAATTTCCATAAAGTTTTGCTTAATGGTTGTACTAGTTTACAACTCCATCAACAGTGTGTAAGTGTTCCCTTTTCTCCACTTCCTTGCCAACTCTTGTTATCTTTTCCCTTTTTGGTAATAGCCATTCTAATGGGTGAACTGGTATCTCATTGTGGTTTTGATTTGCATTTCCCTGATGGTTAGTGATGTTGAACATGATTTTATTATATATTCATCTTGACCATTTCTATATTTTCTCTTGTGGCATGTCTTTTAGTTTATTTTGTCCTTTTTTTTTTTTTTTTGAGAAGGAGTCTTGCTCTGTTTCCCAAGCTGGAGTACAGTGGTGCAATCGGGGCTCACGGCAACCTCCATCTCCCTCTTTCAAGCAATTCCCCTGCCTCAGCCTGCTGAGTAGCCGGGGTTACAGGCACACGCCATCATGTTTGGCTAAATTTTTGTATTTTTAGTAGAGAAATGATTTCACCATATTGGTCAGGCTGGTCTCAAACTCCTGACCTCAGGCAATCCACCTGCCTCAGCCTCCCAGTTTTGCCCATTTTTAAATAAGTTTCTTATGTTTTTGCTGTTGAGTTGTTTAAGTTTCTTATATAATCTGGGCATTAACTCCTTAGCAGATGTATAGTTTGCAAATATTGTATCCCATTCTGTAAGTTGTTTTTTCACTCTGTTAAGTTTCCTTTGCTGTGCAAAAGTATTTTAGTTTGATGAAACCCCATTTATCTATTTTTGCTTTTGTTGCCTGTGCTTTTGACGTCTCATTTAAAAAATCCTTGTACAACCCAAAGTTATAGAGAATTTCCCACATGTTATCTTCTAGTAGTTTTTCATAGTTTTCAATCTTACCTTTAGGTCTTTAATCGCATTTGAGTTGATTTTGTATAAGGTAAAAGATAGGGGTCTGATTTCATTATCCCACATATAGATATCCAATCTTCTCAGTACCATTTAATGAAGACACTGTCTTTACCCCTGTGTGTGCTCTTGACTCCTTTTTTGAAAATCAGTTGACTTTAGGTATGAGAATTTATTTCTGAGCTGTATATTCTCTTCCATTGGTCTATGTGTTTGCTTTATGGCAGTGCCATGCTGTTTTGCTTACTATGGCTTTGTAGTATATTTTGAAGTCAGGTAGTGTGGTGCCTCCAGCTTTGTTATTTTTGCACAGGATTGCTTTGGTTATTTGGGGTCTTTTCTGGTTTCATACAAATTTTAGGGTATTTTTTTCTATTTCTGTGAAGAATTTCATTGTTATTTTGATAGGGATTGCATTGAATCTGTAGGACATTTTGTTAGTATGGTCATTTCAATAGTATCAATTCTTCCATTCCATGAGTATATAGTGTCCATTTTTTGTGTATCGTAAATTTTTCCATCAGTGTGTTATAGTTTTCATTGAAGAGATCTTTCATGACCTTGATTAAATTTATCTGCAGATTTCTTGGTAGCTATTGTAAATGGAATTCCTTTCTTGATGACTTTTTCAGATAGTTCACTATTAGTGTATAGAAACACCACTGAATTTTCTGTGTTGATTTTGTATACTACAACTTTACTGAATTTATTTATGATTTCTAGTAGTTTTTGGTCAAGTCTTTAGGGTTCTCACTCTATATAAGTATATATAGAAAGAACCCTAAAGAGAGAGAGATCATATATATCTATATGATCATATATATAGATGTATACATATGTATGTGAGATCACATTTTCTACAAACAGAAACAATCTGACTTCCTTCTTTCCAGTTTGGATCCCTCTTATTTATTTCTTTTGTCTAATTGCTCTGGCTCTGACCTCCAGTACTATGCTAAATAGAAGTGGTAGAAGTTGACATCCTTGTCTTCCTCCATATCATAGAGGAAAAGCATTTAACTATTCACCATAAATAAGATGTTAGCTGTGGGTTTGTCACATATGGCCTTTACTGCGTTGAGGTACACTCCTATACCTACTTTCTTGACAGTTTTTATCATAAACGAATGTTGACTTTTGTCAAGTGTTCTTTTTGCATCTGTTGAAATGATCACATGGTTTTTGTTTTTCTTTCTATTGTGGTGGTGTATCATATTTACTGATTTGTGCATGTTAAGCCATCCTTTCATCCCTGGGATGAATCCCACTTGATTATAGTGAATACTCTTTTTAGTGTGCTGTCGAAGTCAGTTCACTTGTATCTTGTTGAGAATTTTTGTATCTATGTTCTTCAGGAATATTGGCCTGTTATTTTCATTTTGTGCGTGTCTTTGTCTGGTTTTAGAATCAGGATATTGCGAGCCTCATAAGATGAGCATGGAAGTATTCCTTCCTCATTACTTTTGTGGAAAAGTTTGTGGAGAATTGGTAGTTATTCTTTAACTGTTTGGTAGAATTCAGCAGTGAAGACATCAGGTCCTGGGTGTTGGTTGTTGTTGTTGTTGTTTTGATGGAAGATGTTTTATTATTGATTCAATTTCCAAACTCATTATTGATGTGTTCAGATGTTATATTTCCTCACAATTTAATCTGGGTAGTTGTATGTGTGCAGAAATTTATTCATTTTATTCTACATTATCACATTTGTTGGCATATAGTTATGAGTAATGTCTTACAATCCCTTCTATTTCTGTGGTGTATCAGTTGTAATGTCTCCTTTTTCATCTTTTATTTATTTGAATTTTCTCTCCTTTTGTCTTAGTTTAGCTAAAGGTTTGTCAGTTTTACCTTTACACTTTGTCTTATTTATCTTTTGAAATATTTTTTAGTGTCTGTTTCCTTTATATCTGCTGTGAGCTTTATTATTTCCTTCCTTCTACGAATTTTGGGTTTAGTTTGTTTTTGATGTTCTAGTTACTTGAAGTGTATAATTTTGCTTTGTGATTTGAAAATCTTTCTTCATTTTTGGTGTAGGCTTTTATTGCTATAAATTTCCCTCTTAGAACTGCTTTTGCTACGTTCCATAGGTTTGGGTATGTTGGATTTTCATTCTTACTTGTCTCAGCGACTTTTGAAATTTTCCTATTAATGTCTTAATGAGACCTATTGATTTCTTGGGTGCATGCTATTTAATTTCCATGTTTTTATAAAATTTCCAAGGGCTTTCCTGTTGTTGATTTCTGGCTTTATATCACTGTAATCAGAAAAGATACTTCATATGATATCTGTCTTCTTAAGTTTGTTAAGACTTATTATGTGTCATAATGTATGATTGGTCCTAGAGAATGTTTGGTGTACAGTTGAGAATAATTTGTATTCTGCAGCTGTTGGATGATGTATTAGTCTGTTTTCATACTGCTGATAAAGACATACCCGAGACTGGGTAATTTACAGAGAAAAAGAGGTTTAGTGGACTCATAGTTCCACGTGGCTGGGGAGGTCTCCCAATCATGATGGAAGGCGAAAGGCACATCTTACATGGTAGCAAACAAAATAGAATTGAGAACCAAGTGAAAGGGTTCCCCCTTATAAAACCATCAGATCTTGTTAGACGTATTCACTACCACAAGAACAGTATGGGGGAAACCGCCCCCATGATTCAATTATCTCCCACTGGTTCCCTCCCACAACATGTATGAATTATGGGAGCTATAATCAAGATGAGATTTCGGTGGGGATATACAGCCAAACCATATCAGGTGAGATCTTCTTTACCTGCTAGGTCCATTTGGTCTATGGTATAGTTTGAGTCTGTCATTTTTTGGTTGATTTTCTCTTCATATAATCTGTCCATTTTTAAAGTGGAGTGTTGAAATTTCCTACTAATATTGTATTGCAGTCAATCTCTACCTTTAAATCTAATATTTGCTTTATATATATGGTTGTTCTGGTGTTGGGTACATATATAGTTACACCTAAGTAATATATATGTTATGTCCTCTTATTGAATTGGGCCTTTTATCATTTCATTATACAGCGACATTCTTTTTTTATATAGTTTTTTTATTTAAAGCCTTTTAAAATATGACATGACTGTGGCTACTCCTGCTTGCTTTTCATTTGTTTGCATAAAATATATTTTTCCATCTCTTCACTTTCAGTCTATTTATCTTTAATAGTGAGGTAAGTATCATGTAGGCAGCATATAGGTGGGTTTTGCTATCTGAATCCATTCATCCACTTTATATCTTTTAACTAGAGTTTAATCCACTTCTATTGAAGTTTATTATTGATAAATTAGGACTTCCTTCTACCATTTCATTAGTTGTTTTTTAGATTACTTTTTCACTTCTTCCTTTCTTATTGTTTATCTCTCTAGTTTGGTGGTTTTCTGTGGTGCTAAGCTTTGTTTCTTTTCCCTTTTTTGGTGTGTGTGTGTGTATCTGCTGTAATTTATTTCTTTCTGGTTAGTGAAGCTAACATACAGAGTCCTGTATTTGTAACAGACTATTTTACACTGATAACAACTTAACTTCTGTCACATAAAAATACTCTTGACTTCTCCCCCCCCACACACACAATTTATATTTTTGTTACGTTACATTGCATCTTTATGAATGGTAGACTCAATGGAACATAGGATCTATGTCACAACTAAATCAATTATTTAATGGCAGCATTAAAGCAGGCCAAAGAATGTGAAAAACTGGTGTGGGTGTATTTAACTTTTTAAAAACTCTGTTTCATAATGTTTTCATTAAAAAGTCTTTATCAGTTTGCTAATGCCTAATTTTTACAACCAGCCACCATAGATTTTACAGGATAAATATATTATTTCAGTGGTAATTGAAGCAGAATTTTTGTTGCTCTTCTTACCCTTAGAGATTGTGTATTATCCTCAGACGTAATTCTTTGATTTTTTTTTCTTTTCATGTTGTTACACATAGTTACCAACAATCAACGTGAGAATAACCTTTGAATATTTTCAAGCATTAAGATTTGTTTATACAGCTGCACAATTAGACAACCAACACTCTTGGGTCTTTACCTCTCAGCATACACCTGATTATTAACTTAAAGGTATGATGGGAAAAGTATCAATTTTTCTTGGTCACCTAGATTTAGAAATATGTAATAACTATAAGCTTGGGTCTGCTTCTTCAGAAGCCTAGGAAGTGGAGTGATGGTTCTCTGAAGAGGCTGGAAACAAAGTATGTGTTTCCAGAAGGCTTAATAGAATATGTTGAGACATAGGCCATTAACACAAAAGTGAAAGAAATGCAAAAAATGTATGAAAGTAAGGATTTGAGAAGGGAAATTTTATTTTTCAGTCTAAGATTCCTATGAATTATATGAAAGTAAATGTCCTATCCTTAAAATTAGCCAAAGGAAGCACTTTACTTATCAATATGATATGACTTTTCATACTCTTATCTAAAGATATCCTAAACTAAGATCCAGTTTTCTAAGAAAAGACTTTTTACTCATGCTTTAAAGCATGCTAGATGATTCCTACCACATCACATAATGTTGTTTACATGTATGATTTAAACTGCATTTATTCTTCAACTCACTGGTTCCTTAGGCTTCTTATCTTTCCTTGCACGCTTAGATAATTTTATGTAAAATTGATTTTTAGAAGTTTAGTTACTGGGCGTAGTGGCTGTCACCTGTAAACCCAGTACTTTGGGAATTCAAGGCAGGTGGATTGCTTGAGTCTTGGAGTTTGAGGCCTGCCTGGGAAAGATGACAAACCCCATTTGTACAAAAATAAAAATATTAGCTGGATATGGTGGCACATGCCTGTGGTCCCAGCTACTCCAAGGCTGAGGTGGGAGGATGACTTGAGTCCGAGAGGCAGAGGTGTGAGCCAAGATCATGCCCTGCTCTTCAGCCTGGGCAAAGAAGCCAGACCCTGTTTCAAAAAAAAAAATCTAGTGAGATTTGATTTCTATTTCTATGTGATTCAAAACTAGGAGAGCTTCAAGGCTAATGACTATTAAAAAATGGCCATTGCTACTTGCATTTTCTATGAAGCCAGCATACACAGCAACGTGCAACCTAAAAACCAAGCTATTTAATATGTAGCTTAGATTTCAGGTTTGATTGTCTTTGAGGTTTGATTATTGCAGAGATCAATTGCCAGACCAAATATAGACTAATTCTGTATTTGGTCTTTTTATCATATGAAACATCCCAGCCTTGGGTATAAATTAAGAGCAAGTACGGATGTTTATACCGATAGCGGTGTAGATATTTCCATGTTTATACAGATAGCGGTGTAGATATTTTCATGTCTATACAGATAGCGGTGTGGATGTTTCCATGTTTATACAGATAGTGGTGTAGATATTTCCATGTTTATAGAGATAGCGGTGTAGATATTTCCATGTTTCTACAGATAGCGTGGTAGACATTTCCATGTTTATAGAGACAGCGGTGTAGATATTTCTATATTTATAGAGATAGCGGTGTAGTTATTTCCATGTTTATACAGATAGCGGTGTAGATATTTCCATGTTTATACAGGTAGCAGTGTAGATATTTCCATGTTTGTACAGGTAGCGGTGAAGATATTTCCATATTTATACAGGTAGCGGTGCAGATATGTGAATTCATTAAACCTCTTTTTCTTTATAAATTACCCAGTCTTTGGTATGTCTTTATCAGCAGCATGAAAATTGACTAATACACTCACTGTCCATGAATGATACTCTGTTAGCCCATTTGCATTGTTATAAAGAAATACCTGAGGCTGGGTAATTTATAAAGAAATGAGGTTTATTTGGCTCCTTGTTCTGAAGGCTGTACATGAAGCATAGTACTGGCACCTGCTTCCAGGGAGGGCCTCAGGAACCTTCCAATCATGGTGGAAGGTGAAGGGAAACCAGCATATCACATGGTGAGAGAGGAAGCAAGAGAGACAGGGAGGAGGTGTCAGTCTCTTTTAAACAACCAGATATCGCATGAACTCACAGGGTAAGAACTCATTCATTACCAAGAGGACAGCACCAAGCCATTCAGGAGGCATCTATCTCCAACATTGGGGATCACATTTTAACGTGAGATTTGAAGGGGACAAACATCCAAACTATGTCAGATACCAAAGCTGACAATGCTTAGGATCTTTAGCTGTTCCAGGTTCTGGGAAAAGGGAGAGAGTTATCTTCCCTCGTCTTTGCTGTGCTACTCCATATTATATTGGTAATTATTGTTCTCTAAAGGTTCTTAAAAGCAAATAAACAAATGCAAGGCAAAACATTTGAAATGGAAGGCAAAACACAAGAAATGCAAGGCAAATGCATTAAAAACTTTTGAGTGTTAATATATAGATTTTATTTTATCTTTTTCATTTCTTTTGCTTAACCAAATAGATTATGTAGTTTTGATTAACTGGCCATGAAATAGCTCTGCCTACATAGAATTTCCCATGAATAATTGGTTGTGGAGACTTTTGTGTGTGACCCAAATCCTCCCTCAAAACTGAAGTTTGCCCAGCTATTGGGAGTGTTGGCAATTCATGCCTCTCAGCTGATTCTCTCTAGAATTTATTTTCAGGAGATCTAATTAATAACTTGTCAAGCTGATGTCCATCCTTGGGGACAACTCGTATCTGAAGAATGGTCAGTGAAAGGTATTAAAACTCCATACTCCTGCCTCAATTTAGGGCAACTCTGAAGGGTCACCCCAGCTTCTCAGCTCCCCCTTGAGATTAGCTGAGGTATTTGTTGTGACTGCCTCACATCTCAACTCCCTTTATCCAATTCAGCTTTTTTGCCACAGTTGTTGGTTCCTAGGATTTTACCCAGTTAAATGTTCTCTACACAAATCTCTATCTCAAATCTGCTTTACAGGGAATGTGGCCTCAGACAGGTTTTCATTAGGTTCTGGACATAACTCTCATTAGTCATTGATATGATTCGGCTGTGTCTCCGGCCGAATCTCACCTTGATTGTAATTATCCCCGCATGTCAAGGATGGAGTCAGGTGGAGATAATTGAATCATAGGGGCGGGTTCCCCCTACTGTTCTCCTGGTAGCGAATAAGTCTCACGAGATCTGATGCTTTTAAAATGGGAGTTTTCCTACACAAGCTTTCTTCTCTGCTACCATTTAAGATGTGCCTTTGCTTCTTTTTTGCCTTCTGCCGTGACTGTGAGGCCTCCCCAGCCATGTGGAATTGTGAGTTCATTAAACCTCTTTCCTTTATAAATTACCCGGTCTTGGGTAGGACTTTATTAGCAGCATGAGAACAAACTAGTACAGTCTGTTCTATAAGCCCAAGTCGGATCACAGGGTCCCGCTTTCTGTTTTTTTTTTTCTAGCCCATATTTCTACTAAAACTTGACTCATATAGACTTAAAACAAAATAATTAAGCATGGCTAATATTTATTTAATATTTTATACGTGTCAGGTACTGTATTTTGTAACTTATCTTTTAATAATCTTTCCAAATCTCTAAAAGGAGAATTCTGCTCTTTTATAGAGAAAATAAGGATGGCTCAATCTTTTGATTTTTATTACAAGCTTTACTTTGTATAACATATAATAAACTAAAAATATTGAAAGTTTAGAAACCATCAGCACACAATCGAGGTGATGGAAATATACTTCACCTCCAGTTTCCTGATGCCTCTTTATAATACATTTCTCTGGCCCCTCATTCCTGGCCCTTAAAAACCACCAAACTGCTTTCTGTCACTGGACAGTAATTTATACAGTCAAAAAATGTATATAAATACAATTTTACACTATGCACTTTTTTGTCTGACATTTTATGTTTTTTTCTCTGCATGTTTTACCTCTAGAGTCTGCCTTGTTTCACTTAGTATAATTATTTTGAGATTCATTCATGTTATAGTATGTATCCATAATTAATTCGGATAAAGCAAGTTAATTCATTAATGTATTGATTGATATTTAGACTGTTTCTAGTTTGGGCTATTATGAATACATGTGCTATGAACATTTGTGTTGATATCATTATATGAACACCTACTTTTATCTCTCTTGGGTAAATACCCAGGAGTGCAATGGCTGAGTCTTACGGCAGAAGTATGTTTAACATTTTAAGGGACTCTTGAACTGTTTTTCAAAGGTTACACTTTTTTGTATTCCCATCAGCAGTGTATGAGAGTTTCAGCTTCTCCACATCCAAGCCAGTGCTTGGCTATTATCAGTCATGCTAATCTTAGCTATTTAAAAATAGATAGTGGCGTCTCATTTTGGTTTTAATTTGCATTGCCCTAAGCATTAATTATGTTGAGCATATGTGCTTATTTACCAAACAAATGTCTACTTTGAAATGTCTGTTCCAGTCTTTCACCCAAGTTTTAAATGGGGTTGTTTGTTTTTCATTATTAAATTTTGAGCTTTTAAAATATATTTTTGATGCAAGCCTTTTATCAGATATATGAGTTGCAAATATTTTCTCCCAGCCTGCAGCTTGTCTTTTCAGTCTCTTAATAGATTCTTTTGAAGAGCAGATTCTTTTTTTTAAATTTGATGAGTTTTTCTTATCAATATATTATTATATAAATCATGCTGTGGGGTCATATCAAAGAAAGCTTTGCCTGACTCAAAGTCCCAAATGTTTTCACATCTTCCCTCTCCTCTCCTTTGGGAACTGAGATTACACGTAAATTCAGTTACTTGAAATGTACTGTCTACTATTGCTCTGTTCATGTTTTTTAAAAATTTATTTTCTCTCTATATTTTATTTTGAGAGGTGTCTATCTTTTCTTCTTTAATGACTAATGTGCTATCAGCCTACCATGTAGCTGGGACTACAGCCGCATGCTACTATGCCCCGCTAATTTTTGTATTTTTAGTAGAGATGGGATTTCACCATATTGGTCAGGCTGCTCCTGAACTCCTGACTTCGTGATCCACCTGCCTCGGCCTCGCAAAATGCTGAGATTACAGGCGTGAGCCACTGCGCCCAGCCTCCTTTAGTGTATCTTGCATGTCTCTATTTTAGAACATATAGAATACTGTTTCAATAAGCATTTTAATGTTCTTAACTGATAACTCTGGCACCTTGATTTACTCTGGATCAGTTCTGACTCAGTGATTTTTCTCCTTATTATGAGCCACGTTCTTCTGTCTTTTGTTGTTACTGTTGCGTCTCTGCTAAACTGTGTCTGGATGTCAGATACGGTGACTTTTATCTTATTGAGTGCTGGAAGTATATATAAATATTCTTGATCTTTGTATTGGTATGTATTTAAGTTTAGTTGGAAAGAGTTTGACTCTTTTTGGTCTTGCTTTAAAAATTCATTAGGTGGGATCAGACCAGTTCTCATTTTAGAGCTAATCACTCCCAACTAGTGAGGCAAGATCCTTCTGGGTATCCCTGGGAATCTTGAGGTGTTTCTGGGTTGGCTGATAAAATAAGCACTATTACTGGACCTTGGTGAGCATGTGTACTGTTACTTTTCATCTTATCTGTGTGTTGTTTCCCCAACCGTAGGTACTTTTCTCTAGGCCTGTCCTAACAATTACTTAGCTATGTACTTTAGGGGGACCCTTTGCAGAGCTCTGGAGTTCTCTTTCTGTGCAGCCCCTTCTTCTCGGAAACCTTGTCCTGAGAGCTCATGTCAACATGGTTTCTGTGGACTCTCAGCTCTGTCCCCTCAGCTCAGGGAGAACAATGGGCTCCTCTTGGGCTCTTCTCCTGGAGTAGTGGGCTGGAAAACTTTCTCCAGGCATAAATTAGGGCAGTTGATAGGCTCACCTTGTTTGAGACTGACTTTACAGGGTCTTGCAAACTTTTGTGGCATACATTTTGGCCATTTTTTTGGTTGTTTCAGGAGGGAGAGAAAGTCTAGTTCTTGTTACTCCATCATGGTCATTGCAGAAGTCAACCTAACTGATATTTATCAATACAGTCTGTTGCTACACATTGAACTTGCTTAAGATAATTTTTAGATGGCACAGAACTTTCTGTCCATTGAATGAGACTCTCTGCTTATTTTGCAAGTGCTCATTTGTATGGAGACATTTGTATGGAGAAACTTCAAAAAGTTTGTGGAAAAATGAAGTTAAAAGATAAACATTGAAAATGTGATCTTCGGTTTTCATCCCTAAAGAACTGATGGTCCTGGGAACTTAACAATGTCAATGCAGTCTCTTATACATTATTAACTTAAGAAAAATGGGTGCCCTTTCCACATTTGTTGAGATTGGGAAACAAAAAGAAGTCAGAAGGAGCCAAATCAGAGCTGTAAGGTGGATGCCTGACAATTTCCCATTGAGACTCTCACAAAATTGCCTTTGCTCGATGACAGGAATGAGCAGAAACATTGTGGTGTTAGAGGACTGTCTGCTAAAGCTTTCCCAGGTATTTTGCCCTAAAACTTTGGCTAACTTATTCAAAACACTCTCATGATATGCAGATATTATTGTTCTTTGACCTTCCACAAAGTCAACAAGCAAAATGCCTGGAATGTCCCCAAAAAACTGTTGCCGTGACCTTTGCTCTTGAGTGATCCCCTTTTGCTTTGACTGGACCACTTCCACCTTTGGTAGCCATTGCTTTGATTGTGTTTTGCCCTCAGGATCATACTGGGAAAGCCATGTTTTATCTTCTGTTACAATTCTTCAAAGAAATCCTTCAGGATCTTGACCCTAGTTCTTTAAAATTTTCATTGAGAGCTCTCCTCTTGTCTGCAGCTGATCTGAGCACAACACTTTTGGCACCCATGCAGTGGAAAGTTGGTTCAACTTTAATTTTTTAGTCAGAACTGTGTAAGCTGAACCAATTAAGATGTCTACGATGTTGGCTATTGTTTGTGCTGTTGATTATCAGTCCTCTTCAATTAGGGCACAAACAAGATTAATTTTTTTCCTTGAAAATTGATATGGATGATCTGTCCCTGTGGACTTCATCTTCCACATCATCTCGTTTCTTCTTTAAAAAAGCTGTCCGCTTGTGAACTACTGATTTCTTTGGTGCATTGTCCCCTCAAGCTTCTTGTAAAGCATCAGTGATTTCACCATTCTTTCACTCAAGCTTCATCATAATCTAATGTTTGTTCTTGCTTCAATTTTAGCAGAATTTACATTGCTCTGCTAGGGGCTCTTTTCAAACTAATGTCTACTCCTTCTTACTGTCTCAAACTAGATCCTGTTCAAACATGCTATAATAAATTAGTATGAGTTTATTTTGCTGCCAATATTGAAACCTTTGCATAGTTTTTTTCATAATATACATTTTCCATGAACTTTTTAAGGCCTCTCACGTATCCACAGCTAGAGTGCCTTACCTATTCTGACTTCAGTCAATTATTCAAGACCTTTCCTTGTCAGTGACACATTAGAAAGGTAGAGTATTGAAAAATAAGAGTAGCTTCTGCTGATTAAGAAATACTATATCTTTTTCTACTTCTTTCTTTTTTTTTTTTTTTTTTTTTCTTGAGACAGCAGCTTTCTCTGTCACCCAGGCTGGAGTGCAGTGGTGTGATCTCAGCTCACTGCAACCTCTGCCTCCCAGGGTCAAGTGATTCTCCTGCCTCAGCCTCCCGAGTAGCTGGGACTATAGGTGCCTGCCACCACACCCAGCTAATTTTTGTATTTTTAGTGGAGACAAGGTTTCACCATATTGGCCAGGCTGGTCTTGAACTCCTGACCTTGTGATCTGCCTGACTCGGCCTCCCAAAGCACTGGGATTACAGTCATGAGCAACTGTACCTAGCTTTCTACTTCTTTCTTATTATTTTCCTCCTCTCTCATTCCTATATTCTCTCCTTTCTCCTACTTTCCTCCCCACTCCCTGTTTCCTTCCTTTCATCTTTCCTATTTTCAGGACTTAATATTTCTTGAACCTCAGATATTATCATAGTATGTTATTTGTTTAATTTTCACATAACAATAATAGTTTAAATACAAATAATATTTATTTTCATCCCCATGTTATCAGTATAACAGTAAAGATGTGGAGAGGCCAGCTGGGCATGGTGGCTCAAGCCTGTAATCCCAGCACATTGGGAGGCCGAGGTGGGTGGATCACGAGGTCAGGAGATCGAGACCATCCTGGCTAACACGGTGAAACCCCATCTCTCCTAAAAAATAGAAAAAATTAGCTGGTCGTGGTGGCGCGTGCCTGTAGTCCCAGCTACTCGGGAGGCTGAGGCAGGAGAATAGTGTGAACCCGGGATGCAGAACTTGCAGTGAGTCAAGATCACGCCACTGCACTCCAGCCTTGGTGACAGAGCGAGACTCTGCCTCAAAAAAAAAAAAAAAATAAATAAATAAATGAAAATAAAATTAAAAAAAATGATGTGGAGAGGCCAAACCAATGGCTCTTATATCCACGTTATTTCTTCTAAATGATTTCACCTTAGTTTTGGTCTGCATCTCTAACCATAGCTAGTTGCAGTAGGACCTTCTATCTGGCCTTGCTGCTCTCATTTTTGGACCTCCTCACTGAAATCAAATTGATCTTTCTAAAATGCAAACCCGGTCTTAGTATTTTATTACTTAAAACCCATTGGTGGCTTTCCATGATTTATGGAATAAAGTCAAAATTCCTGTTTTTGCCCACGTTTCTGTGTGCCTCTCATCCCTACATTTACTGATTCCTGTGTGCCATAAATTGCCAGTTGTCCAGAGTTCATTCTCTTTTTGTACTTGGGAGGACTTCTGCATCCTGCAACTTTTCCCCTGAAACATGCTTGGAAAATACCTACTCATTTTTTTCAGATTCAGGTTAGTTTTTTACTTCAGTTTCTTTTCCTGAAGCTTATACTGACTGCTCCATATGGCTTTGGGGATTAGCTACTCATTCCTTTGTGCCCTTTTGTAGATACACATTTATCATGGAGTCTTTTTTTTTTTTTTGAGACAGAGTCTCACTCTGTCACCAGGCTGGAGTGCAGTGGTGTGATCTCAGCTCACTGCAACCTTTACCTTCCAGGTTCAATTGATTCTCTTGCCTCAGCCTCCCAAGTAACTAAAGCCATGCACCACCGTGCCCAGCTAATTTTTGTATTTTTAGTAGAGACGGGGTTTCACTATGTTGGCCAGGATGGTCTCGATCTCTTGACCTCGTGATCTGCCCACGTTGGCCTCCCAAAGTGCTGGGATTACAGGCATGAGCCACCACTCCCAATCAGTCATGCAGTCTTTATACTTACTTGTTTACTTGCCTGTGAGCTCACTGAATGCAGGGAATATTTCCTTGTTGCTCTAGCACCTACACCAGTACCTGGTATCCAGAAGCTGTATGCTAAATGTTTGTTGAGTGGCTGTTTGACTTAATGATTGTACTCCTAATTAGTAGATAGAAAGCCATGAACTTCCCAGTTCATCATTCTTTGTGCTCAATTCTGGTTTCTTTATTGTGTTCAAAAGAGTTCCTTAGTGACATAAAACTATGGAGCTAGTATGTCAGCTCATTTAAGCAATGATTGGTTTATGTATATAAGAGGCTTCAATAATTATATATTTTTATTTCAGTTTCAATAAATGATCAATTGATTAATTTTCTCTGTTTTGGCTTATTGTTCACATTTAATATCAAAAGTGTTTTACTTAAAATTATTCATGCCAATTATGACAGTTAGGTGAATATTACTTTGATTTACATTCCAGTAGTAGTTTTGGTTGAACCCTGAATATGCTAAGACGTCACTTTTCTTTTTTCTTATGAACAGGCTACTGTGTTTACATATATTATTAAAATCTTCTTTGAAAATACGAAGTGTTACATTTCTTATATTTAGTTCTCTGTGCTTCAGAATTCCTGTGATACTTGCACTTAAGTCCTTCTGAGCAGTTGATGTTAATATTTATGTGGTTAATTTCATGAAACATGGTGGTTTTCATTTCTATCATTAATTTATACAGGAGATAGACTGTTTTCCAGGTGTAAGCCCAGTCATATAATTAGAAAATTTATAAGCAGAAGGGAGTTATTTGGTCTAACCCATTTATTCTACAGATAGAGAAATTAGAGTCCAGAAACTCTGTCTTCTTTAAAGTCTTACAGGTATTTAAGAAAAAAGAATAGACTTGAGGTTTCTGTGTTCTGAACCCAGTGATCTTGACACTGTAATGATCTTCATCCATATTATTCACAGAAGTAAATATAATCACATATTAAATAAGAAACACAAATACTAAGGAGATATTATACTGAAAAATGAAATAATATTATCTTAATTATTTTGATCAGATTCAATATATAGCAGCTTGAAGGCTAATAATTCCAATGATTCTCTGAATAAACCATTTTTCTAATAAGATTACAGGTTTTAGTAATCTAATTATTTTGACTGATGCAAATGTTACCCCACCAGTCTGAAAAATGTGTTTATTTATATGTCATAAAGAATAATTTATTCCAAAAAGGCTAATTTTCAAAATATATGTATCTTCTGAAACTGTATCTATTTTTTTCCCACGTTTTCTAAATATAGTTTAGAGGGCGTTTGTAGATTTTCATGGTGCTGAAAAATTAAGGTATAATGGTCTCATGAAGGAGAATAATGTCATTTAGACATTGTAATTTTGGAGGATCACAATACTTTTTGGAATGTGGTTGTTGCAGCACTGGTCACTTATACTAATTATATAATAACATACTATACTAATGCAATAATATACCATATGAAATTATTAAATGGTAAATTTGTCTTAAATCCTCTAGAATACTGCAAAGAAATAGTTTATATAAGAAAGAGTACCATAGCATATGTGAACACAATGTTTCCTATTTTTTTCTTCTTTTTTATTTTTTTGAAGACAAGTTCTCACTCTGTTGCCCAGACTGGAGTTCAGTGCCATGTTCATAGTTCACTGCAACCTCAAACTCCCAAGCTCAAGTGATCCTCTTGATTCAGCCTCTGAAGTAGCTGTGCCTATAGGTGTGCACCACCACACTGGCTAATTTTTAAAATTTTTTATAGATATGTTGCCCAAGCTGGTCTCAAATTCTTGAGCTCAAGAGATCTTCTCACCTTGGCCTCCCAGAGTGTTGGGATTACAGGCATGAGCCACCATACTCAGCCAATATTTCTTTTCTAAAAGACATTTTCTAACATACTTCTCATTTTAACTAACATAATATTCAAAGTGTAGATCTGAGAAAGAGATAGTGCCTGCAGATCTGGGATCCTACATGCTAATATTATGGGATGCATTCAGATTTGATCAGCAGATATTCCATTTATTCTAGAACACCACCAGCAGAAGAATGTAATTACGTCTATCACTAAAACTTTGTGTCAATACAGACTACTGTATTTGTTATCATAGATGGTCCTTGGATGGCAGCCTTAAGCAATTTTAAACCTAGACAGGTGATGTACTTTTTCTTCTTGGATAATTTTCATTGTTTTATCTAATTTGGTTGTAACTAATGTGTTTAATATGGCTTGCTTGTTTTTTAAAAAGTTGTTCAGTATCCTTAGAACTCAGTGCTGATTTCTTTTTCTAGCAGGCCTTTTATATAGGACATCTCACTTTCTCCTGGCTCTCTACTACTAGCATGAGGTCTCTGAAAAAATCAAGACAGCCAAATAATTTGTTATAGAATAGCCTATGTAGAGGGACAGGGGAGGAGTCATATTCCAAGAGGGAAAGACCTTTGAGCCAGGCTCAATTTGTAGAGGCTGTTGAATGAAAATGAGAGAGAGAGAATGCACACTTTATTGCACTATTAAAGCAAAATTCTGACAATAACTTCTAAAAATGATTCCACTCTTATACACTGAGAATATGACAGACCTTCCAAAAGTATAATTTCTTACATGAACGTCCAGGTATATAAGGAAAAATAACTATTTCATACCAATATCTTCAGCCGCCTTTATTGTTGGTTCACCACATAGATTTTTATCAGAATCGCAGAACATTAATTTTTTAAATTAGCTACCATTACAACTAGCTTGAGAAGAACTTTCTTTTTAATAATTCGACCCAGATGCATTCTAGATATTCCAGTGTTACGAATCGATGGCTTCATGAGGAGCCGCTGTTGACTCATGCTATCTCTGGACACACTGACAGGAAATGTTTTCTTACACCTGTTTTCCTCCTGCTTTTCCTTGGTAGGACTTAGTTCCTTGGCATAGTTCAGTATCAATGGCAGTCATAGAGAAGTGTTACAAAAACCCAGCTTATTCCAACTTGTGAATTATTTGGCACCCAGGAACCAGGTCTTACAATCTTCAACCCACTTTTTCCTAACATGGCCCCTTTTCTGAAATGTTTATTTATATATGATGTAGGCCTGGGGAAAGGACATGGACTTTCAAAGAAAATATTCTGCAATAGATCTCTCAACTCCAGAGAACCTTGTGACTAAATCTGAAAGAATTCCACTGTGCTCTGATAACATCCTTTAATAATGAAGGAAAAGATATTTTTCCCCCAGGAGGATTTTGTAGTGAAAGAGATGGCATAATTTTTTTTAAATGTTGTTCATAATCTAATTTGTTTTTTCATTTGTGGGGTGTGTCTTAAATCCTAAATGGTACATCCTTTTTAAAATACTTCTAGTAATAAAATGTTTCTGAAGTTATGTTGTAAATATCATTGGACTATGTTTAATAATGTTAAGTTGATCCCACTTCCCCTGAAATTATATACATAAATGCTGAAAGTATAAATTTACATATACAACTTCATGGAACATTTTTCTTCCAAGTGTGCATTTGCTAGAATTTGCATTGAAAGGTTTTGGAAGGAGCCTGTTGGTATGAATCCTGTGTTAGCAACACTCAGATTTGTTGCATACTGAACAGCATGCTAAATCTCACTTCACAATCTTAGATTTCTCATCTACCATCTTGAGCTGAATTTAAAATATAACTGCAGTTTATTATGTCACCTGTTCGTCAAACACTGATGCAAAGCTTAGTTTTCAGTGTGAAGAACCCATGACTAGAGAAGGGAAGAAGAAAGGGTCAAGCAGACCTCATTAAAGAGTGTATGGGCAAGAAAACACATCAGATGTCTTGATAGGTTTTTTAAAGTCCTGTTAGACTTGTCATGATTTCCAAAACACTAAATGCCATCTAGTATTTTGGACCCTCCAAAATTACAGTAGAATATTATTATGGGTCATCTTAATTGGAAATATACAGGAAAATCCTGATGATTAATGTAGACTAGTGATAGCTCTCACACATTTATATAACCTATGTTGAAAAGAAAGAAGAAAGGCAGGAAGGAAAGAAGGAAAAAGAGCGGAGAGAGAGGAACAAGAAAACACGTGGATTTGTGGAAATGAAAATTTTTAAATTACTAATTTGCAAGAATGGGTAAGAAAAATACCGAGTATGAACATAAGTGCTTTCAATTCCGTTTGTCTCTTAATCCTTCTCAGTCCGTGGCCAGTTTTGAAACTTGGTGTAACTTCCTTCCTTTATTCCTCCCTCCCTTGCTCCCTCCATCCCTTCTTGCCAGCCTCCTTCCCTTCCTCTCTCCTTGAGTTTCCTTCTTCTTTCTTGTTCCCTCCCTCCCTCCCTCTCTCTTTTTTTCCCTTAGTTTCCCCGGAAGCACATATACCAGCCATTTGAATGCTTTCTGCTCATAGATACTGCCAAGCCCCCTCACCCAGACTGCTGACTAGATTTGGTAGAATGGAATGAGAAACATAGACTTTGTGTCTGTGGCGGCCACCTCTGATGTTGCAGATTTTTGCCGTGATTATGCACTCCAGCCGAGGGACGCTAGAGAGGTTGAAATTTCAACGGTGGGATTTGCCATTTTGGAATTTGCAGTAATGTACTGGATATGCTAACAGCAGCCTGGCTAGCCGCCACTTCACAAGGAAGTATTTAAATATACACGTGTAATATGAAGAAAATTGCATTAGATCATAAGGGATGAATTATTTTGTAAATGACTATACCATCAAATACCATACCTGATATCAATCATCTTCATCAGACAGTATCTGTGTATGTAAGTAGATAAACAAAAAAGCAGGAGTTTATTTCTCTCTAATGTATCCTTGACTCTCTAGCGGTGACCTCTGAAATGTCTCTTCTGATCCAGACTTGTTTGAATCATGTGCAACATTTTAGATTTGTCTTTTCTCTGCAAGTTTTTTTTGGTTAAGTACCATAACATATTGAACCAAATAGTTTTGCTTGCTTTCTATTGATGACACATGATTTTGGCTTTTATCTTCAGTGGAAAATCAATGTGTCACATGGCGTTCACTAAGAAAAAGGTATGGGGCCTCTTTGTAATTCTTTGTCAGATGGTTGCTTTATCTTGATTTATGCCTTCAAACTTTTTCCCATTCAGCAGAAAATATTGTGTCGCTATCTGTGAGAGCAAAGCGATCTATACCAATTTATGCTCTAAGTGTAGCCTCCTTCCAGAACTGCTTATGGAACATATCAACTCACTATAGATTAGGGACATAATGGATTCTTCTTTCTTAAAAGTGGCAGATTGACAATTTTAGTTCATATACAAGCTTTTATATTAACATTAAAACAATATTTCTATGTAAAGTAAAATATTGTAGTTGATTATTATTCGAGGGCCTCCCAGAATTTCAAGGTCTGAAAATAAATTCAATGTTCCTGGTGGTAACAAAATTGCTCCTACTTCCTTGTATCAGGACTGCCATTTGGAACTGCTGGGGAAGCTCTTTTCAGAAATTATTTTCAAAACAGCATTGTTGCCTTTTGCCAAACTGAAATCTGGTTGTAAACTTTTGAAAACTAGTTCCTTGGAATGGAATTCAAGTTGTCTTCTAAGCAGTTTTTTTTAACTCAAACATACATTCTATCTTGCTTTATTATGTCACTATTTGTGTACGAAACATATTTCTATTTTTACCATTTTCAATTTATTTACATTTACATTTACATTTGTGTGTATATATATACACACATACATACACTTTAAGTTCTGGGATACATATGCAGAACTTGCAGTTTTGTGAAATAGGTATACATGTGCTGTCGTGGTTTGCTGCACCCATCAACCCGTCATCTACATTAAGTATTTCTCCTAATGCTATCCCTCCTCTTTCCTTCCTACCCACTGACAGGCCCCAGTGTGTGATGTTCCCCTCCCTGTGTCTATGTGTTCTCTTTGTTCAACTCCCACTTATGAGTGAGAACATGTGGTGTTTGGTTTTCTGTTCTTGTGATAGTTTGCTGAGAATGATGGTTTCCAGCTTCATCCATGTCTCTGCAAAAGACATTAATCCATCCTTTTTTATAGCTGCATAGTATTCCATGGTGTATATGTGCCACATATTCTTTATCCAGTCTATCATTGATGGGCATTTGGGTTGGTTCCTAGTCTTTGCTATTGTGAATAGTGCTGCAATAAACATATGTGTGAATGTGTCTTTATAGTAGAATGATTTATAATCCTTTGGATGTGTACCTAGTAATGAGACTGTTAGGTCAAATGGTATTTCTAGTTCTGGATCCTTGAGGAATTGCTACACTGTCTTCCACAATGGTTGAACTAATTTACACTCCCACCAACAGTGTAAAAGCATTCCTATTTCTCCACATCCTCTCTAGCACCTGTTGTTTCCTGACTTTTTAATGATTGCCATTCTAACTGGCGCGAGATGGTATCTCATTGGACCAGGGGTGATGAGCTTTTTTTTTTTTTTCTTCGAGACAGCCTCACTCTGTCACCCAGGGTGGAGTGCAGTGGCACAATTTCGGCTCACTGCAACCTCCACCTAATGGGTTCAAGCAATTCTCCTGCCTTAGCCTCTTGAGTAGCTGGGATTACAGATATATACCACCACGCCTGGCTAAAGTTTTTTTTGTGTGTTTTTGGTAGAGACAGAGTTTCACCGTAGTGGCCAGGCAAGTCTCAAACTCCCGACCTTGTGATCCACTCGCCTTGGCCTCCCAAAGTGATGGGATTACAGGCGTGAGCCACCACGCCCAGCCTATGATGAGCTTTTTTTCATGTGTTTATTGGCCGCATAAATGTCTTCTTTTGAGAAGTGTCTGTTCATATCCTTTTCCCACTTTTTGATGGGGTTGTTTTTTTCTTGTAAATTTGTTTAAGTTCCTTGTAGATTCTGGATATTAGCCCTTTGTTAGATGGATAGATTGCAAAAATTTTCTCCCACTCTGTAGGTTGTGTGTTCACTCCGATGATAGTGTCTTTTGCTGTGCAGAAGCTATCTTTAGTTTAATTAGATCCCGTTTCTCAATTTTGGCTTTTGTTGCCACTGCTTTTGGTGTTTTAGTCATGAAGTCTTTGCCTATGCCTATGTTCTGAATGGTATTGGCTAGGTTTTCTTCTAGAGTTTTTATGGTTTTAGATCTTATGTTTAAGTCTTTAATCCATCTTGAGTTAATTATTTTATAAGGTGTAAGGAAGGGGTCCAGTTTCAGCTTTCTTCATATGGCTAGCCAGTTTTCCCATCACCATTGATTAAATAGTCAATCTTTCCCCATTGTTTGTTTCCGTCAGGTGTGTCAGAGATATGTTGTATATTTCATGGTACAATGCCTTCTGTCAATGGGGAAAAATAACAAGCATATATGGGATGAATGAAGTCTGCTATGGTTAAGGTTGAGAATATTTACTGATCCTTGAGTTCAGTCTCCAGGAATGTTGGAAATAGAGAATGGAGATAATGGAGATAAAGAAAAGTTCTGAAAATGACACTTCCCATAGTGTCAAAATTGTGATCTATTGGAGAATTCTGTGATACATCAAAATCTCTGTTTATACTGATGTTTGTTATTGTGTATGAGCATATCTTTATCAGGTGTAGGCTATTTCTATACTTTCATGTCTTTAAATCAATGTTTCTATTCACATATGTATATGTGCAAATAGAAGCATGTTAATATTATATATATATTTTTTCTGTCATTACCATGATTGCTATGATTATCATTAGCATGTATTATTAGTGTGACCGAAGTATCATCAGTATCAGTTTCTTTCTAACTGCAGTGCTCCTGTAATGCTTCATTTCTACAGAGCCAACCTACACCCACCGTTTCCCTGACTATAACTTTACCTAAAGTATAAGCCCTTATAAAGCCATGAAAGCCTACCAAGAATTGTCAAAGAAGCTAGGCAGCAGCCAGGCTCTGCCTTAGGAAAAGACTTTACTTTTTATTATCATGTGCAGTACTTAACTACTCGTTTTGACCTCTAAGATTTTGCTCTCCTATATTTCTATCCCCTGGCTTTCTGATATTTCATGTGATTATATTTGAAATTTTAACCTTGCTTTTCTTTTTGGAATCTCTGATATCTCTGCTGCCACAGGTAATGACAGGTTCCTCTCTAACTGTTGGTGTTATCCCTGGTCAGATTATTACTGATGACAGAAGTAGATGTTTTACGTGGATTCTCTCGATATCAGAAACAAATACAGATATCACAACTCAAAAATGACAGACTGATAACCATTATGAACTTAGATGCAACATTCTTAATACAATATTAGCAAAGTGAGTCTAGGAATATTTAAAAATGATAATGTGTTTTAACCAAGTGGGGCTTATCTCAAGTTGGTTTCAACAACTGAATATCTACCATGCTGACAGAAAAAAGAAAAATCACGTGACACTCTCAATAGATGCAAAAAAGGAATTTACAAAATGTAACACATTTTTTAAATTAAAAACTCCCAGCAAACTGAGGATAGAAAAGTACATTTTCAAACTGATTATGTGTTTACAGAAAATCTATAGCAAACATCTTACTTAAAATGGTGAAAGCCTTAATACTTTCTACATAAGATTATGAAAAATGCAATGATGTCCTCTCTCCCTAGTTCTTTAAAGTATTGCATTCAATATTAAATAAGTGGAAATATATACCAAGTTCATTGATAAATATTTAATACTTATGAGATGATAATTCTCCTGAAATTGATCTCTAGATTCAGTGGAATTCCCATGAAACCTTATAGGTCCTTTTGGATAAATTACAAAACTGATTCTAAAACAGGGAGAAAGAAAGAAGGGAAGGAAGGAGGAATGGACAGAAAGAAGAAAGAAATAAAGAGAAAAGAAAAGAAAATAAGAAATAAGTGACACCCAAGTTGGGAAGAAAGAAAAATACTATTCTCACATGATGGAAACATATACACAGAAAATCCTTAGGCATCTGCAGAAGTGTGCTAGAGGTATGAAGTGAATTTAACAAAGTTGTAGGATGAAAGATCAATAAATAAAATCAATTGTGTTTCTATACACAATCAACACCAATTAGAAAATAAAATTATGTAAGCAATTTAACTTATAATAGCCTCAAAAATAATAAAATAATTCAGAATAAATTTAATAAAAGGTATGCTGATCCAAAATTTCTAAATCACTAATACGAGAGATTGAATAGGTAGAAATATGTATCAAGTTCATTGGTAAATATACATGTCATACTTATTAGATGATAATTCTTCTGAAACTGATCTCCAGATTTGGCACAATCCCAATCAAACCTATAGGCCTTTTTGGAGAAATTACAAAGCTGATTCTAATTTTTTTTTTAAATATGGAAGTCCTAGAATAGCCAGAGCATGTTTTAGAAAGAAGAATAAAGTTGTAAAACTTTCCAAATTTCAAGACATATTGTAAAGCTACACTAACCAGTACAGTAAACTTACTGGCATGAAGAAGACATATATATCAGTGAAACAGAATAAATAATTTAGAAATATATCCAGCCTTACATGGCCAAAGTTGCCAAAATAATTCAATAAGGAAATCAATGTCTTTATAAAGATGGTACTAATAAAATTGGATATTAAATGGAGAATATGAACTTCAGAATTACCTCACACCATATCCTCAAGTTAACTCAACATGTATTTTATACATAATGTAAATATAAAAAGTATAAAGCTTACTGAATAGGAAAAATTTTTAATAATCTTACTATAGCTAAAAATTTTTTAGATAAGAAAAGGATGGATGAAAATGGAAAAAAATAGTAAGTTGGACTTCATGAAATTAAGACTTTTGCAATTTAAAACATAGCATCAAAAAATGAAAAGGCAAACCACAGATTGGGACAGAATAATTTTAAATATGTCTGATAAAGAACTTTCATCTAGAATGTACACATAACTAAAAAACTAAATAACAAAACACAAATAACTCATTTAACATAATATTTTGACCTAAATGGACCAAATATTTGTACAGATATTTTAATTTAAAAAGAGATGATGTCCAATACACAAATGAAAAGATACTTAACATTACCCGTCATCAGGGAAATGCAAGTTAAAACCACATTGAGGTACCACTGTACACCCACTGGAGTGGCTGACACGAGCAGAACTGACCATACCACATGATGTGAAGAATTGCTATTCACACCTGGCTAGTGGGACTTCAAAATGGTACAGACATTTTGGAAAGCAGTTTGGCAGTTTCTTTTAATGTTAAACTTAGTACTGATCATATAACCAAATAATTCCACTGCGACTCAAAATAAATAAAAACATATCCGTACCAAGCCTCATCCTTGAAGTTCATAGCAGATGTGTCCATCAACTTGTAAATGGATAAACCAGTTGTAGATGGAGTACCACTCAACAATAAAAAGGAGCAAACTGATACAACAGCAATATAAATGAATATCAAAAGCATTATGCTCAGTGAAAGAAGCTAGACATGAAAGACACCAATGTATCATTCCACTAATAGGATACTCTAGAAAATGCAAACTGTAGAAACAGAAGCAGATTAGTGGTTGCCTGTGTTCAGGAATGGAGAAAAGATCAAATGCAAAACAGCAAAAGAAAACATTTTGTGATGATGCAGATTTTCTGTATCTTGATCATGATTGTGGTCAAATGATGATATTCATCTGCCATAACCCATTAAATTGCACATTGAAAAGGGTGAATTTTACTGTGTGTACATTATACTTAAATGGAGCTGTAAATATGTTTGGAGCTTATCTGTGAACATTAGTTGCAGAGCAGGAGTTATTTTTATAGAGTGGAAATCTGCTAAGTGCCAACTTGAGAAGGGTTGAGAAAAATTAGAACCTTCTTCCAACACATTTCAGTTAGAACACTCTTAGGATGTCGTTACAGCTGTGCTCTATATTGGAGTCTCTGATGAAATCACATGTCTAACAATCTCAGCATGCCTTTAATCAACAGAATATACACATGTTTTCTTTTTTTACTATAAAGGATATACCAAACAACTTTTTCAAGACTTTACTTCAAAAAGGCACGTAGTTTTGCAACATTTTTGGTAAGTCTTTAATTATTTCAAAATGAAAAATTGAAAATAAAATGCAATTATTTACTCAGGGCCCCCACAAAAAAGGCCTGTACGGGGAATGCATGTGGTGTGTGTGTGTGTGTGTGTGTGTGTGTGTGTGTGTGTGTGTAAGTGTGTGATTTGAAGAATTGAAAAAATTTTAGTGGGGTTTTGTAGCATCACTTTGATAGCATCCTGTAATTTTGAATTGTGTTAGAAATAAAAATAAAGTGAATACACTGATAAAAGAATTTGAAAAGAATTTGCATTATTGCCTAAATTATGTGTGGTTTCCACAGTGGCATGAATCGAGCATCTTTAACCTACATAACAATATATCAGAATGTATTAGGTAAAAAATAAGTAAACTAGTATAACAAAGTTAAATATTTCTAAAGGAAAATTATAGCTTTATTTTTTTTCCTGAACTGTTTTGAGGAGATATTTACACCAAAAGATATTATCATTGATCAATGAAACTTTTTCAGAATTTGCTTGTGTCCCACCAATATTTGATTACATAGTGCTTCTGTGAGTTCCATTTCATTAATTTAGCATTGACAGGAGAGAAGGCAATGGCTCTGCAGCCTCTCTTGATGTGGCATGATCCTGGTTCCGCTGGCTGATATCTATTAGAACCATGGCCTTAATCATGCCTTTCATGCTTCTAACTTGATTTGCATTTGTTGTGTAATCCAAATTTATTCTCTCGTTTAGTCGCTTCCACCCATAGAAAAGCAGGTCTTTTTCATTTCTCCTTCACCATTGCCCCCATTTTTTCTTTTTGTCCTCCCATGATGAAAAACAAGACAGAAACAAACTATAACAACAACAGACACCTTTTGTCTGTGGTCACCAATGCATTGTAGCACTAAACTTTGTTCAAAATCTCTAGATCTGACCTCTATATCTGCTGTTCCCAGAGTTTTTCAATGTATTCTCTAGACTGCTGTGACCCATTGACAGAACGTCTAGCTATATTTAATTGAAAGTTATTACTGTCTGATATGGCTTGGCTGTGTCTGCACCGAAATCTCATCTTGCACTGTAGCTCCCATAATTCACATGTTGTGGGAGGCACCCAGTGAGAGGTAAGTGGATCATGGGGGCAGTTTTCCCCACACTGTTCTAGTGGTAGTGAATAAGTCTCATGAGATCTGATGGTTTTATAAGGGGAAACCCCTTTCGCCTTTCACTTGGTTCTCATTTGCTAAATCATGCCTCTCAGCTGATTCTCTCTAGAATTTATTCTCAGGAGATCTAATTAATAACTTGTCAAGCTGATGTCCATCCTTGGGGACAACTCGTATCTGAAGAATGGCCAGTGAAAGGTATTAAAACTCCATACTCCTGCCTCAATTTAGGGCAACTCTGAAGGGTCACCCCAGCTTCTCAGCTCCCCCTTGAGATTAGCTGAGGTATTTGTTGTGACTGCCTCACATCTCAACTCCCTTTATCCAATTCAGCTTTTTCGCCACAGTTGTTGGTTCCTAGGATTTTACCCAGTTAAATGTTCTCTACACAAATCTCTATCTCAAATCTGCTTTACAGGGAATGTGGCCTCAGACAGGTTTTCATTAGGTTCTGGACATAACTCTCATTAGTCATTGATATGATTCGGCTGTGTCTCCGGCCGAATCTCACCTTGATTGTAATTATCCCTGCATGTCAAGGATGGAGTCAGGTGGAGATAATTGAATCATAGGGGCGGGTTCCCCCTACTGTTCTCCTGGTAGCGAATAAGTCTCACCAGATCTGATGCTTTTAAAATGGGAGTTTCCCTACACAAGCTTTCTTCTCTGCTACCATTTAAGATGTGCCTTTGCTTCTTTTTTGCCTTCTGCCGTGACTGTGAGGCCTCCCCAGCCATGTGGAATTGTGAGTTCATTAAACCTCTTTCCTTTATAAATTACCCGGTCTTGGGTAGGACTTTATTAGCAGCATGAGAACAAACTAGTACAGTCTGTTCTATAAGCCCAAGTCGGATCACAGAGTCCCGCTTTCTGTTTTTTTTTTTCTAGCCCATATTTCTACTAAAACTTGACTCATATAGACTTAAAACAAAATAATTAAGCATGGCTAATATTTATTTAATATTTTATACGTGTCAGGTACTGTATTTTGTAACTTATCTTTTAATAATCTTTCCAAATCTCTAAAAGGAGAATTCTGCTTTTTTATAGAGAAAATAAGGATGGCTCTGAAAATGTTAGCATTAGGGGAAGTAGGGTGAGGGACATAGGGGGCACTTTGTGTTATTTGTGCATTTTACTATCAATCTAAAATCAGGTCAAAATAAAAATTAAAAAAATGAGTAGTAGAAGCAGGTTGTTAAGATTTTCAGTGTGACTCTAGAATTTTTTTGTTTGTTGTTTGTTTTGGAGTGTAGTGGTATTATCTCTGCTCACTGCAACCTCCACTTCCCAGGCTCAAGCAATTCTCCCCCTCAGTCTCCCAAGTAGCTCGGATTATAGGTGCCCCCCCCCCACACCCAGCTAATTTTTGTATTTTTTTTTTTTTTAGTAGAGATGGGGTTTCAGCATGTTGGCCAGGCCAGTCTCCAACTCCTGACTTCAAGTCATCCGCACGCCTCAGCCTCCCGAAGTGCTGGGATTATAGGCATGAGCCACCACTCCTGGCCCAAAGTTCATATTTTAACTACTAACCTAAATTATTTTAAAAACAAAAGCCTCCTTTGACTCAAACCAGGTCAGAGTGACATGATCATGTGCCTGTTTTGTGCAGGGTGAAGTGAGATTATTATCTAGGAAATAGCTGAAATGTCTTGTTGTGGGCATAAATATTTCATATAAATTCTAAGCTTCATATTAGCACTTAGATTATAATTATCTAAAGAATAGAGAACAATTTCATATAATTTTCAGTGTATCAGGCGAATCAAAAGTATACATACAAGCATGCAGATGAATTTCAGTGAATATAGTGGTGACAATGCTCAACAGAATATGTGTCCCCCACCCCATCCCTGCTTCTTGCTCTTTCACTGTCCTAAAGATAGAACAAAATGGTTCAGGCATCCAGCTTGTCCCCTCCACACTTCACACTTTTACTTAATAGCAGCTTATCTTTAACACTTTGTCATCTTTAAGATGTTGCTAATTCTTTCTGGTAGATCCCAGGACTGAGGATGAGGGAGAATGATTTTATTTAAATAAAGTTGCTTAATTAAAAAACAATTTTTTTTAGTTTTAAAATATTTTCATTATTTTATAAAATGTTTGTGGGTACATAGAAGGTTTATATATTTGTGGGGTACATGAGATGTTTTGATACAGGCATGCAGTGTGAAATAATCACATCATGAGGAATGGGCTTTCCATCCCCTCAAGCATTTATCCTCTGAGTTAAAAACTATTCAATTGGCTGGGCGCGGTGGCTCACGCCTGTAGTCCCAGCTCTTTGGGAGACCAAGGGGGGCGGATCGCCTGAGGTCAGGAGTTTGAGACCAGCCTGGCCAACATGATGAAACCCCATCTCTACTAAAAATACAAAAATTAGCCAGGTGTGGTGGCGAGTGCCTGTCATCCCAGCTACTCGGGAGGCTGAGACAGAAAAATCATTTGAACCTGGGAGGTGGAGGTTACAGTGAGCCGAGATCATGCCATTGTACTCCAGCCTGAGTGACAAGAGTGAAACTCCATGTCAAAAACAAACAAAAATCAATTACATTCTTTAAGTTATTAAAATTAAACATTGTAAATGATTTTTTTTCCCAAAGCTTTTTCAGAGAAAAAAAAAAGTAGAAACAAAGACACTTTCTACTGACTTCCAACATGGTGACTGTATTTCTAGCATGTGTTAAGGTGAAAAATTGATTTTATGTTTAATACAAAACATAGCATAATGTAATGAAAAGCAAGATTGTAATGATAAAGGGAAATAACACTAGTGCTAATTTTTTTCAATTTGAAGCATTGGATTAAAATGAATTAGGTTATATTCCAACATGTTTATATTGAATTTCTTTTTTCTCCAATTGGTTTCTTTTTATTATTGGGGGAGTGTCGCATTTGTATAAGGTTTCCCTATTATATTCAATTGTTTTGAGATGCTTTTAATATGAAGTTTTTATGTTTTCTTTTTGATGTATACATGTTATGCTTTTATGCTGAATTTGATAATTGGTGCTGTATGTGCAAAGCAAATGTAATTTCCCAGCTTTTATTTTTTAAAGCCCTGGGAAGCAACATAATAAAGTAGAAATAGTATCAAGACAAGAGTTAGAATACCTGGATTCTAAAATTTAAATTAAATTAGGATCTAGTGACATTATAGGTGTTCCTTGATCTTCTGATGACCTGATTCCTCAAAAGAAAAATAAAATAATCTATAAATTGTTTCTAATTCTAAAACTCTATCAATCCTATTTTTAAAATTGTAATTAGTTGAACTCTGTAAGGTCACAAAAATCCCTATTAAGAAACTAAAATAAAATTTTATCCTATCTTAAAAATACTCTGATCTTTTTGTATATGCTGACATGAATTCTAATTATTTTTGAGCCCCTAAAAAATATTTAAGATCACAGTTTATGTTTTATTATTGACTTTCAGATAATTAACATTTTACTGATAGATATGAACAAATCTACTCTAACAGAGATAGTCATTAGTTTATTTCTCTCTTTTCAGTATCAATAAAAAGTATCGATTTACCAATAACAATGAATTAATTGCCTGAAATAAATGAAACGTAAGCAGCAAAAGTGAACCTTTTAGTATAACTCTTCTTGTAAACATTGACTTAGTTCAAAGGGAGCTTATCTTTAAAAAAAAAGCGCTAATTCATGTCTATTGGTATAGATATAATCTTTTGTTCCTTGAAAATAGATCCTACTATACTCCAGACACTATGCCACTTGGTGCAGATATTAACACAAATAGCAGGTGATCATTGTCCTCATGGAGTTTATTTTAAAGAGAACAAAGTGAGACAAAGGCACACAAGCAAAGAACTACAATACAAAGGGGATGGCATCTGACTCAGCATGGAGGTGTCACGGAAGGTGTTGTTTTGCTTAGGTTTTGAAGTGTGGGTAGGAGATGGCCCATGTTGAGAGTGGGAACTGGGAATTAAAAAGATGAGGAGGTCTCTGCAAATCTACATGGATGGGAAGTAGCATGCTGATGTGGGAAACAACTAAAAAGTTCCAGAATGCATGGTTTATAAAGCGTGAGTCAGAGAGGGCTAGACCAGTAGCCAGATCAAGGATATCTCACATGTTATAGTCATGAATTAGTGCATTGACCTGCAGGCCATGGGAGTCACTGAAGGTTTCAGTCAGGTAAGTGAGCTGATCAGAACAGTCCTTTAGATAGGCCGCTCTTTTGGCTGTAAGGGGGACACGTTTGAAGTAGGGCTATAGCTAAAAATATACAGACACTTCCTCTTGTCTACAGCCCTGCTGGCATCTGTTGTATTTTGACTTTTTAGTAATAGCCATTCCAACCGGTATGAAATGGTATCTCATTGTGTTTTGATTTGCATTTTTCTGATGATTAGTGATTCTAAGCATTTTTTTTTTCGTGTATTTGTTGGCCCTTTGTATATGTTCTTTTGAGAAGTGTTTGTTCATGTCCTTTGCCCATTTTTTAATTGGGTTATTTTTTTTTCTAATTGATTTAAGTTCCCTGTAGATTCTGTATACTAAAAAACAAACAAAAACCAGAAGTAAATAAATTCTCAGGACACACACACCCACACCCATGCCCACAGAGAGAGAGAGAGAGAGAGCGCCTCGGTAACAGGCCACCAACCACCAGGGTCTAAACTGGGAACACTTTCTAGTACAGAATGAATGGAAAAGATTCATGAAATATCTAGAAAGTAACGTTAATGAGATTTACATGTATGGAGTGAATGAGGAGAAACGGATCATTCAGGATTCTGGTGGGAATAACAGGGGGAGCCATTAGTTGAAATTTTGAAGTGGGAGAAGGAGAGGGAGTTTTAGGGAGAAAGATGAGTTTTTTTTAGGTATTTCAAACCCTTGAAGCTTCTATGGGACATCGAAGTGGAAATAACAGTCTGTGGGTTGGGACAATAAAGAAAGAAATTGGTTGAAGACTAGGGGAAGAGTATAGAGCAAAGAAATATTTAAGATAATAAACATAGAGAGATAGCTGAAAATGTGGGACTGGATTACAAAGGAAGAATGATTTAGTTATGAAGCCCAAGGGCTGACAGGAATGGGTGACTACTCGAGGAGTTCATATGCATCTGTTATTGTATGAATAAAAAAAATTATCTGTTCCTTCCTAAAGATATCTTCAACCTGTTTTTGGATACATATGGGCACTGCTTTTCATTCTCTTAGCCCCATTTCTTATTTTAGCCTCTGCTGTAGCAATCAGTTCTGCACAGGCTTTGACCCAGGCTTTGACTAGTTGGTGCAGGTGTGATATGACACTTACCTGGAATGGCCCACAGTTTGTGGCTGCTCTCACTTAAGCAGGTGGGATGCTCATGTAGGTGTAACCTAGAAGCTTGGTAGAGTTTATGCCCATGGGGCAACCTGTGACCACTCAAAAATAAAGCCCTTTCCTCCTCCCAGATTGAGGAGTCTTGCATTATGTAATAAAACTCCTTAGAAGGCCTATTAGGTTCCAATACAGCATTAGGCAACTTGATAAGGTATCCCATCATCAGCCTTCCTTTCTTCCCTCATTCCACTGCCTCTCACTCTTTCTTCCTAAGTTAACTTCTTAGATAAAATGCCAACTTTCTATATTTTGTTTCACATCAGGGAAAATAATTGTATATCCCATTTCAAAAGCATATAAAAAGGTTACTGTATAGAAAATTTGTCTTTAATAGATTAAGCTGTAATTTTCCAAATACTTTAAAATTTTATTTCAGAAACGTTTTTCCATTTTATAAGCTTCATCTAAAAGCAGAGTTCACCTAAGAATATACCTAAGAGCATATTACATAGAATATATTTTATATTTCAGTAGTTTAGCTAGGATTCTTTCAAAATTGAGAGGATCTACAAATATTTCTAACACATTAGTTTTCAGTCTTAAGGCTGAGTCAAGAACAAAGCTCCTAAACTTTGTGTTGGTGATTGAGAACATTTTAAAATTGTTATTTAATTCATTAATTTATTTTTAAAAAATTTTCACATTGTAATTATATAGATTTATAGGATACAATTTGATGTTTCAATGAATATGTATGTTGTCTAATGATCCAATAAGGATACTTAGTGTATTAATTACCTCATGCATTCATCATTTCTTTTTAATAAGAAATTTCAAAATCCTTTCTTCTAGATACTTTGTAATATACAATACTTTACTAACTATAGTCACCCTGCTTTGCAAAGAACACTTCAACTTATTCTTCCTATATAATTGTGATTTCATAACTGTTAACCAATCTATCTCCATTTTGCCCTCCCCACTTCTTCCTCACTGTTTGGTAACCACTATTCTACTCTACTTCTCTATTAACTTTTTTTTTTTAAGATTTCACATATGAGAGAGATCATGCGGTATTTGCTTTCCGTGTCTGGCTTACTTCACTTAACATTGTATCCTGCAGGGTCATCCATGTTGTTGCAACTGGCAGAATTTCATTCTTGTTTTATGGCTGAATAGTAGTTCATTGTGTGTGTGTGTCCAAATACATATATATATATAATTAATTTTATGTATAATTATAATTACACATAAAATTATATATAATTATAATTATAATTATATGTAATTATACATATAATAATATATTATACGTAATATATAATATACATAATATAAGTTATGTATATTATACATAATATACGTTATGTATATTATATATGTATATATGTATTATATATGTATGTATATATATTATACGTTATATATTATATATAATATACATAATATGTTATGTATATTATATACATAATATATATTATGTATATAATATACATAACATATTTTGTATAGTATACATAATATATATTATATATAATATACATAATATATATTATATATAATATACATAATATATTATATATATTATACATCATATATATTATATAATATACTTAATATATATTATATATAATATACGTAGTATGTATTATATATTATATATAATATACATAATATATATTATATATAATATACATACTATATATTATATATAATATACATACTATATATTATATATAATATACATACTATATATTATATATAATATACATAATATATATTATATATAATATACATAATATATATTATATATAATATACATTATATATTATATATAATATACATACTATATATTATATATAATATACATAATATATATTATATATAATATACATACTATATATTATATATAATATACATACTATATATTATATATAATATACATAATATATTATATATAATATACATAATATATATTGTATATATATAATTCACTTGTTTGTTTTTAGACACATAGATTGATTCCATATCTGATTATTAGAAATAGTGCTACAGTAAACATAAGAGTGCAGATATTTTTCAAACACAATGATTTCATTTCCTATGGATGTATACCCAGTAGTGGGATTGCTGGGTTATGTGATCGAATGATTGTTTTTTTTGTTTTTTTTTTATTTTTAAGCGAATTTCCATAAAGTTTTGCTTAATGGTTGTACTAGTTTACAACCCCATCAACAGTGTGTAATTGTTCCCTTTTCTCCACTTCCTTGCCAACTCTTGTTATCTTTTCCCTTTTTGGTAATAGCCATTCTAATGGGTGAACTGGTATCTCATTGTGGTTTTGATTTGCATTTCCCTGATGGTTAGTGATGTTGAACATGATTTTATTATATATTCGTCTTGACCATTTCTATATTTTCTCTTGTGGCATGTCTTTTAGTTTATTTTGTCCTTTTTTTTTTTTTTTGAGAAGGAGTCTTGCTCTGTTACCCAAGCTGGAGTACAGTGGTGCAATCGGGGCTCACGGCAACCTCCATCTCCCTGGTTCAAGCAATTCCCCTGCCTCAGCCTGCTGAGTAGCCGGGGTTACAGGCACACGCCATCATGTTTGGCTAAATTTTTGTATTTTTAGTAGAGAAATGATTTCACCATATTGTTCAGGCTGGTCTCAAACTCCTGACCTCAGGCAATCCACCTGCCTCAGCCTCCCAGTTTTGCCCATTTTTAAATAAGTTATTTATGTTTTTGCTGTTGAGTTGTTTAAGTTTCTTATATAATCTGGGCATTAACTCCTTAGCAGATGTATAGTTTGCAAATATTGTATCCCATTCTGTAAGTTGTTTTTTCACTCTGTTAAGTTTCCTTTGCTGTGCAAAAGCATTTTAGTTTGATGAAACCCCATTTATCTATTTTTGCTTTTGTTGCCTGTGCTTTTGACGTCTCATTTAAAAAATCCTTGTACAACCCAAAGTTATAGAGAATTTCCCACATGTTATCTTCTAGTAGTTTTTCATAGTTTTCAATCTTACCTTTAGGTCTTTAATCGCATTTGAGTTGATTTTTGTATAAGGTAAAAGATAGGGGTCTGATTTCATTATCCCACATATAGATATCCAATCTTCTCAGTACCATTTAATGAAGACACTGTCTTTACCCCTGTGTGTGCTCTTGACTCCTTTTTTGAAAATCAGTTGACTTTAGGTATGAGAATTTATTTCTGAGCTGTATATTCTCTTCCATTGGTCTATGTGTTTGCTTTATGGCAGTGCCATGCTGTTTTGCTTACTATGGCTTTGTAGTATATTTTGAAGTCAGGTAGTGTGGTGCCTCCAGCTTTGTTATTTTTGCACAGGATTGCTTTGGTTATTTGGGGTCTTTTCTGGTTTCATACAAATTTTAGGGTATTTTTTTCTATTTCTGTGAAGAATTTCATTGTTATTTTGATAGGGATTGCATTGAATCTGTAGGACATTTTGTTAGTATGGTCATTTCAATAGTATCAATTCTTCCATTCCATGAGTATATAGTGTCCATTTTTTGTGTATTGTAAATTTTTCCATCAGTGTGTTATAGTTTTCATTGAAGAGATCTTTCATGACCTTGATTAAATTTATCTGCAGATTTCTTGGTAGCTATTGTAAATGGAATTCCTTTCTTGATGACTTTTTCAGATAGTTCACTATTAGTGTATAGAAACACCACTGAATTTTCTGTGTTGATTTTGTATACTACAACTTTACTGAATTTATTTATGATTTCTAGTAGTTTTTGGTCAAGTCTTTAGGGTTCTCACTCTATATAAGTATATATAGAAAGAACCCTAAAGAGAGAGAGATCATATATATCTATATGATCATATATATAGATGTATACATATGTATGTGAGATCACATTTTCTACAAACAGAAACAATCTGACTTCCTTCTTTCCAGTTTAGATCCCTCTTATTTATTTCTTTTGTCTAATTGCTCTGGCTCTGACCTCCAGTACTATGCTAAATAGAAGTGGTAGAAGTTGACATCCTTGTCTTCCTCCATATCAGAGAGGAAAAGCATTTAACTATTCACCATAAATAAGATGTTAGCTGTGGGTTTGTCACATATGGCCTTTACTGCGTTGAGGTACACTCCTATACCTACTTTCTTGACAGTTTTTATCATAAACGAATGTTGACTTTTGTCAAGTGTTCTTTTTGCATCTGTTGAAATGATCACATGGTTTTTGTTTTTCTTTCTATTGTGGTGGTGTATCATATTTACTGATTTGTGCATGTTAAGCCATCCTTTCATCCCTGGGATGAATCCCACTTGATTATAGTGAATACTCTTTTTAGTGTGCTGTCGAAGTCATTTCACTTGTATCTTGTTGAGAATTTTTGTATCTATGTTCTTCAGGAATATTGGCCTGTTATTTTCATTTTGTGCGTGTCTTTGTCTGGTTTTAGAATCAGGATATTGCGAGCCTCATAAGATGAGTATGGAAGTATTCCTTCCTCATTACTTTTGTGGAAAAGTTTGTGGAGAATTGGTAGTTATTCTTTAACTGTTTGGTAGAATTCAGCAGTGAAGACATCAGGTCCTGGGTGTTGGTTGTTGTTGTTGTTTTGATGGAAGATGTTTTATTATTGATTCAATTTCCAAACTCATTATTGATGTGTTCAGATGTTATATTTCCTCACAATTTAATCTGGGTAGTTGTATGTGTGCAGAAATTTATTCATTTTATTCTACATTATCACATTTGTTGGCATATAGTTATGAGTAATGTCTTACAATCCCTTCTATTTCTGTGGTGTATCAGTTGTAATGTCTCCTTTTTCATCTTTTATTTATTTGAATTTTCTCTCCTTTTGTCTTAGTTTAGCTAAAGGTTTGTCAGTTTTACCTTTACACTTTGTCTTATTTATCTTTTGAAATATTTTTTAGTGTCTGTTTCCTTTATATCTGCTGTGAGCTTTATTATTTCCTTCCTTCTACGAATTTTGGGTTTAGTTTCTTTTTGATGTTCTAGTTACTTGAAGTGTATAATTTTGCTTTGTGATTTGAAAATCTTTCTTCATTTTTGGTGTAGGCTTTTATTGCTATAAATTTCCCTCTTAGAACTGCTTTTGCTACGTTCCATATGTTTGGGTATGTTGGATTTTCATTCTTACTTGTCTCAGTGACTTTTGAAATTTTCCTATTAATGTCTTAATGAGACCTATTGATTTCTTGGGTGCATGCTATTTAATTTCCATGTTTTTATAAAATTTCCAAGGGCTTTCCTGTTGTTGATTTCTGGCTTTATATCACTGTAATCAGAAAAGATACTTCATATGATATCTGTCTTCTTAAGTTTGTTAAGACTTATTATGTGTCATAATGTATGATTGGTCCTAGAGAATGTTTGGTGTACAGTTGAGAATAATTTGTATTCTGCAGCTGCTGGATGATGTATTAGTCTGTTTTCATACTGCTGATAAAGACATACCCGAGACTGGGTAATTTACAGAGAAAAAGAGGTTTAGTGGACTCATAGTTCCACGTGGCTGGGGAGGTCTCCCAATCATGATGGAAGGCGAAAGGCACATCTTACATGGTAGCAAACAAAATAGAATTGAGAACCAAGTGAAAGGGTTCCCCCTTATAAAACCATCAGATCTTGTTAGACGTATTCACTACCACAAGAACAGTATGGGGGAAACCGCCCCCATGATTCAATTATCTCCCACTGGTTCCCTCCCACAACATGTATGAATTATGGGAGCTATAATCAAGATGAGATTTCGGTGGGGATATACAGCCAAACCATATCAGGTGAGATCTTCTTTACCTGCTAGGTCCATTTGGTCTATGGTATAGTTTGAGTCTGTCATTTATTGGTTGATTTTCTCTTCATATAATCTGTCCATTTTTAAAGTGGAGTGTTGAAATTTCCTACTAATATTGTATTGCAGTCTATCTCTACCTTTAAATCTAATATTTGCTTTACATATCTGGTTGTTCTCGTGTTGGGTACATATATAGTTACACCTAAGTAACATATATGTTACGTCCTCTTATTGAATTGGACCTTTTATCATTTCATTATACAGTGACATTCTTTTTTTATATAGTTTTTTTATTTAAAGCCTTTTAAAATATGACATGACTGTGGCTACTCCTGCTTGCTTTTCATTTGTTTGCATAATATATATTTTTCCATCTCTTCACTTTCAGTCTATTTGTCTTTAATAGTGAGGTAAGTATCATGTAGGCAGCATATAGGTGGGTTTTGCTATCTGAATCCATTCATCCACTTTATATCTTTTAAGTAGAGTTTAATCCACTTCTATTCAAGTTTATTATTGATAAATTAGGACTTCCTTCTACCATTTCATTACTTGTTTTTTAGATTACTTGTTCACTTCTTCCTTTCTTATTGTTCATCTCTCTAGTTTGGTGGTTTTCTGTGGTGCTAAGCTTTGTTTCTTTTCCCTTTTTTGGTGTGTGTGTGTGTATCTGCTGTAATTTATTTCTTTCTGGTAAGTGAAACTAACATACAGAGTCCTGTATTTGTAACAGACTATTTTACACTGATAACAACTTAACTTCTGTCACATAAAAATACTCTTGACTTCTCCCCTTCACACACACAATTTATACTTTTGTTACCTTACATTGCATCTTTATGAATGGTAGACTCAATGGAACATAGGATCTATGTCACAACTAAATCAATTATTTAATGGCAGCATTTAAGCAGCCCAAAGAATGTGAAAAACTGGTGTGGGTGTATTTAACTTTTTAAAAACTATGTTTCATAATGTTTTCATTAAAAAGTCTTTATCAGTTTGCTAAAGCCTAATTTTTACAACCAGCCACCATAGATTTTACAGGATAAATATATTATTTCAGTGGTAATTGAAGCAGAATTTTTGTTGCTCTTCTTACCCTTAGAGATTGTGTATTATCCTCAGACGTAATTCTTTGATTTTTTTTTCTTTTCATGTTGTTACACATAGTTACCAACAATCAACGTGAGAATAACCTTTGAATATTTTCAAGCATTAAGATTTGTTTATACAGCTGCACAATTAGACAACCAACACTCTTGGGTCTTTACCTCTCAGCATTCACCTGATTATTAACTTAAAGGTATGATGGGAAAAGTATCAATTTTTCTTGGTCACCTAGATTTAGAAATATGTAATAACTATAAGCTTGGGTCTGCTTCTTCAGAAGCCTAGGAAGTGGAGTGATGGTTCTCTGAAGAGGCTGGAAACAAAGTATGTGTTTCCAGAAGGCTTAATAGAATATGTTGAGACATAGGCCATTAACACAAAAGTGAAAGAAATGCAAAAAATGTATGAAAGTAAGGATTTGAGAAGGGAAATTTTATTTTTAAGTCTAAGATTCCTATGAATTATATGAAAGTAAATGTCCTATCCCTAAAATTAGCCAAAGGAAGCACTTCACTTATCAATGTGATATGACTTTTCCTACTCTTATCTAAAGATATCCTAAACTAAGATCCAGTTTTCTAAGAAAAGACCTTTTACTCATGCTTTAAAGCATGTTAGATGATTCCTACCACATCACATAATGTTGTTTACATGTATGATTTAAACTGCATTTATTCTTCAACTCACTGGTTCCTTAGGCTTCTTATCTTTCCTTGCACGCTTAGATAATTTTATGTAAAATTGATTTTTAGAAGTTTAGTTGCTGGGCGTAATGGCTGTCACCTGTAAACCCAGTACTTTGGGAATTCAAGGCAGGTGGATTTCTTGAGTCTTGGAGTTTGAGGCCTGCGTGGGAAAGATGACAAACCCCATTTGTACAAAAATAAAAATATTAGCTGGATATGGTGGCACATGCCTGTGGTCCCAGCTACCCCAAGTCTGAGGTGGGTGGATGGCTTGAGTCCGAGAGGCAGAGGTGTGAGCCAAGATCATGCCCTGCTCTTCACCCTGGGCAACGAAGCCAGACACTGTTTCAAAAAAAAAAAATCTAGTGAGATTAGATTTCTATTTCTATGTGATTCAAAATTAGGAGAACTTCAAGGCTAATGAATATTAAAAAATGGCCATTGCTACTTGCATGTTCTATGAAGCCAGCATACACAGCAACGTGCTACCTAAAAACCAAGCTACTTAATATGTAGCTTAGATTTCAGATTTGATTGTCTTTGAGGTTTCATTATTGCAGAGATCAATTGCCAGACCAAATATAGACTAATTATGTACTTGGTCTTTTTTCATATGAAACATCCCAGCCTTGGGTATAAATTAAGAGCAAATACGGATGTTTATACCGATAGCGGTGTAGATATTTCAATGTTTATACAGTTAGCGGTGTAGATATTTCCATGTCTACACAGATAGCGGTGTGGACATTTCCATGTTTATACAGATAGTGGTGTAGATATTTCCATGTTTATAGAGATAGCGGTATAGATATTTCCATGTTTATACAGATAGTGGTGTAGATATTTCCATGTTTATAGAGATAGCGGTATAGATATTTCCATGTTTATACAGATAGCGGTGCAGATATTTCCATGTATATACAGATAGCGGTGTAGATATTTCCATGTTTATACAGATGGCAGTGTAGATATTTCCATGTTTATAGAGATGGCGGTGTAGATATTTCCATGTTCCTACAGATGGCGGTGTAGGTATTTCCATGTTCATACAGATGGCGGTGAAGATATTTGCATGTTCATACAGATGTATGTGTACATATTTCCATGATCATACAGATGGTGGTGTGGATATTTCCATGTTCATACAGAGTTCGCGGTAGATATTTCCAAGTTCATACAGACGGCGGTGTAGATATTTCCATGTTCAAACAGATGGCGGTGTAGATATTTCCATGTTTATAGAGATTGCGGTGAAGATATTTCCATGTTTATGCAGATGGCCGTGTAGATATTCCCATTTTTATTCAGATGGCGGTGTAGATATTTCCATTTTATACAGATAGCGGTGTAGATATTTCCATGTTCATACAGATTGCGGTGAAGATATTTCCATCTTTATAGAGATAGCGGTGTAGATAGTTCCATGTTCATACAGATAGCGGTTTAGATATTTCCATGTTTATAGAGATGGCGGTGTAGATATTACCAAGTTCATACAGATGGCGGAGTAGATATTTCCATGTTTATAGAGATGGTGGTGTAGATATTTCCATGTTTATACAGATGGCGGTGCAGATATTTCCATGTTTATAGAGACAACGGTGTAGATATTTCCATGTTTATGAACATAGCGGTGTAAATATTTCCATGTTTATAGAGACAGCGGTGTAGACATTTCCATGTCAATAGAGATAGCATTCTAGATATTTCCATGTTTCTACAGATAGCGGTGTAGATATTTCAATGTTCATACAGATAGTAGTGTAGATATCTCCATGTTTATAGAGATAGCGGTGTAGACACCTCCCTGTTTTACAGATAGCAGTGTTGATATTTCCATGTTTATACAGATAGCGGTGTAGATATTTCCATGTTCATACAGATAGCGGTGTAGGTATTTCCATGTTCATACAGATAGCGGTGTAGATATTTCCATGTTCATACAGATGGCGGTGTAGATATTTCCATGTTCATACAGATAGCGGTGTAGATATTTCCATGTTCATACAGATAGCGTTGTAGATACTTCCATGTTCATTCAGATGGCGGAGTAGTTATTTCCATGTTTATAGAGATAGCGTTGTAGATGCCTCCATGTTTTACAGATGGCGCTGTAGATATTTTCATGTTCGTGCAGATAGCGGTGTAGGTGTTTCCATGTTTATAGAGATGGCGGTGTAGATATTTTCTTGTTTATAGAGATAGCGGTGAAGATATTTCCATGTTCATAGAGATCGCGGTGTAGATATTTCCATGTTTATACAGATAGCAGTGTAGGTATTTCCATGTTCATACAGATAGCGGTGTAGATATTTGCATCTTTATGCAGGTGGCAGTGTAGATATTTAAATGTTCATACAGATGGCGGTGTAGATATTTCCATGATTATAGAGAGGGTGGTGTTGATGTTTCCATGTTTATACAGACGGCGGTGTAGATATTTCCATGTTTATACAGATGGCGGTGTAGATATTTCCATGTTTATAGAGATGGCGGTGCAGATATTTCCATGTTTATACAGATGGCCGTGTAGATATTTCCATGTTCATACAGATGACGGTGTAGATATTTCCATGTTTACACAGATGGCAGTGTAGATATTTCCATGTATACACAGATAGCGTTGTAGATATTTCTATGTTTATAGAGATAGCGGTGTAGATATTTCCATGTTTATACAGATGGCGGTGTACATATTTCCATCTTCATAGTGATGGTGTTGTAGATATTTCCATGTTCAAAGAGAGGGCGGTATAGATATTTCTGTGTTCATGAAGATGGCGGTGTGGATATTTCCGTGTTTATGGAGATGGCGGTTTAGATATTTTCATGTTTATAGAGATAGCCGTGTAAATACTTCCATGTTCATACAGATGGCGCTGTAGATATTTTCATGTTCATACAGATAGCTGTGTAGATATTTCCAAGTTTATAGAGATGGCGGTGTAGATATTTCCATGTTTATGCAGATAGCGGTGTAGATATTTAAATGTTTATAGAGATAGCGGTGTAGATATTTCCATGTCCATACTGATTGCGGTGTAGATATTTATTTCCATCTTTATACAGACGGTGGTGTAGATATTTCCATATTCACACAGATGGCTGTGGAGATATTTAAATGTTTATAGAGATGGCAGTGTAGATATTTCCATGTTTCTACAGATGGCGGTGTAGATATTTCCATGTTTATAGAGATAGCGGTGTAGATATCTAGATGTTTATACATACAGCCGTGTAGATATTTCCATGTTCATGCAGTAGCGGTGTAGATATTTCTATGTATATACAGATAGCGGTGTGGATATTTCCATGTTTTTACAGATGGCAGTGTAGATATTTCTATTGTTATAGAGATGGCGGAGTAGCTATTTCCTTGTTTATACAGATAGCGGTGTAGATATTTGCATGTTTATAGAGATAGCGGTGTAGATATTTCCATGTTCATACAGAAAGCGGTGTAGATTTTCCATGTTCATACAGATGGCGGTGTAGATATTTCAATGTTTCTACAGGTAGTAGTGTAGATATCTCCATGTTTATAGAGATAGCGGTGTAGACACTTCCCTGTTTTGCAGATAGCAGTGTAGATATTTCCATGTTTATACAGATAGCGGTGTAGATATTTCCATGTTTATACAGATAGCGTTGTAGATATTTCCATGCTTATACACTTAGCGGTGTAGATATTTCCACATTTATACACATAGCGGTGTAGGTATTTCCATTTTTATAGTGATGGCGCTGTGGGTATTTCCATGTTCAAACAGATGGCGCTGTAGAAATTTCCATGTTTACGCAGATAGCGGTGTAGGCATTTCCATGTTTACACAGATACCGTTGTAGATATTTCCATGTTTATAGAGATAGCGGTGTAGATATTTCCATGTTTATACAGATAGCTGTGAAGATATTTCCATGTTTATAAAGATGGCGGTGTAGATATTTCCATGTTCATACAGATAGCGGTTTAGGTATTTTCATGTTTATACAGATAGCGGTGTAGATATTTCCATGTTTTTACAGATATCCTTGTAGATATTTCCATGTTTATACAGATGGCGGTGTAGATATTTCCATGTTTATACAGATGGCGGTGTAGGTATTTCCATGATTATGGAGATGGTGGTCTAGATACTTTCATGTTTAAGGAGATAGCGGTGTAGTTATTTCCATGTTTAGAGAGATAGCGGAGTTGATATTTCCATGTTCATTCTGATACCGGTGTAGATATTTCCATGTTCATACAGATAGCGGTGTAGATACTTCCATGTTCATTCAAATGGCGGGGTAGTTATTGCCATGTTTATAGAGATAGCGTTGAAGATGCCTCTATGTTTATACAGATGGCGCTGTAGATATATTCATTTTCATACGGATAGCGGTGTAGGTATTTCCATGTTTATACAGATAGCCGTGTAGATATTTCCATGTTCATACAGATGGCGGTGTAGATATTTCAATGTTTATACAGATAGTAGTGTAGATATCTCCATGTTTATAGAGATAGCGGTGTAGACACTTCCCTGTTTTGCAGATAGCAGTGTAGATATTACCATGTTTATACAGATAGCGGTGTAGATATTTCCGTGTTTATACAGATAGCGTTGTAGATATTTCCATGCTTATACACTAAGCGGTGTCGATATTTCCATCCTTATACACTTAACGGTGTAGATATTTCCATGTTTATACAGATAGCGGTGTAGGTATTTCCATCTTTATAGTGATGGCGCTGTGGATATTTCCATGTTCAAACAGATGGCGCTGTAGAAATTTCCATGTTTACACAGATAGCGGTGTAGACATTTCCTTGTTTACACAGATACCGTTGTAGATATTTCCATGTTTATAGAGATAGCGGTGTAGATATTTCCATGTTCATACAGATAGCGGTTTAGGTATTTTCATGTTTATACAGATAGCTCTGAAGATATTTCCATGTTTATAAAGATAGCGGTGTAGATATTTCCATGTTCATACAGATAGCGGTTTAGGTATTTTCATGTTTATACAGATAGCGGTGTAGATATTTCCTTGTTTTTACAGATAGCCTTGTAGATATTTAAATGTTTAAACTGATGGCGGTGTAGATATTTCCATGTTTATACAGATGGCGGTGTAGGTATTTCCATGTTTATGGAGATGGCGGTCTAGATACTTTCATGTTTAAGGAGATAGCGGTGTAGTTATTTCCATGTTCATATAGTAGCGGTGTAGATATTTCTATGTATATACTGATAGCGATGTGGATATTTCCAAGCTTTTACAGATGGCAGTGTAGATATTTCCATGTTTATAGAGATGGCGGTGTAGCTATTTCCTTGTTTATACAGATAGCGGTGTAGATATTTGCATATTTATAGAGATAGCGGTGTAGATATTTCCATGTTCATACAGATAGCGGTGTAGATATCTCCATGTTCATCCAGATGGCGGTGTAGATATTTCCATGGTCATACAGATGGCGGTGTAGATATTTCCATGTTTACAGAGATAGCGGTGTAGATATTTCCATGTTGTTACACATAGCGGTGCAGATATTTCCAAGTTTATAAAGATGGCGGTGTAGATATTTCCATGTTTCTACAGATAGCGGTATGGATATTTCCATGTTTATACAGATGGCGGTGTAGATATTTCCATGTTTGTAGAAATGGCAGTCTAGATATTTCCATGTTTATATAGATAGTGGTGTAGATATTTCCAAGTTTACAGAGATAGCGGTGTAGGTATTTCCATGTTTATACACATAGCGATGTAGATATTTCCATGTTTATACAGATAGCGGTGTAGATATTTCCATGTTTATACAGATAGCAGTGTAGATATTTCCATGTACATACAGATGGCGGTGTAGATATTTCCATGTTTATACAGATGGTGGTGTAGATATCTCCATGTTTATAGAGATAGCGGTGTAGACACTTCCCCGTTTTGCAGATAGCAGTGTAGATATTTCCATGTTTATACAGATAGCGGTGTAGATATTTCCATCTTTATACAGATAGCGGTGAAGATACTTTCATGTTTATACAGATAGCCGTGTACATATTTCTATGTTTATACACATAGCGTTGTAGATATTTCCATGCTTATACACTTAGCGGTGTAGATATTTCCATGTTTATACAGATAGCGGTGAAGGTATTTCCATCTTTATAGTGATGGGGCTGTGGATATTTCCATGTTCAAACAGAAGGCGGTGTAGAAATTTCCATGTTTACACAGATAGCGGTGTAGACATTTCCATGTTTACACAGATACCGTTGTAGATATTTCCATGTTTATAGAGATAGCGGTGTAGATATTTCCATGTTTATACAGATAGCAGTGGAGATATTTCCATGTTTACAGAGGTAGTGGTGTAGCTATTTCCATGTTTATGCAGATAGCGGTGTAGATATTTAAATGTTTATACATATAGCGGTGTAGATATTACCATGTCCATACTGATTGCGGGGTAAATATTTATTTCCATCTTTATACAGATGGTGGTGTAGATATTTCCATATTCACACAGATGGCTGTGGAGATATTTAAATGTTTATAGAGATGGCAGTGTAGATATTTCCATGTTTCTACAGATGGCGGTGTAGATATTTCCATGTTTATAGAGATAGCGGTGTAGATATCTAGATGTTTATACATACAGCGGTGTAGATTTTTCCATGTTCATACAGTAGGGGTGTAGATATTTCTATGTATATACAGATAGCGGTGTGGATATTTCCATGTTTTACAGATGGCAGTGTAGATATTTCCATGTTTATAGAGATGGCGGTGTAGCTATTTCCTTGTTTATACAGAAAGCGGTGTAGATATTTGCATGTTTATACAGATAGCGGTGTACATATTTCCAAGTTCATACTGATAGCGGTGTAGATATTTCCATGTTCATCCAGATGGCGGTGTAGATATTTCCATGGTCATACAGATGGCGGTGTAGATATTTCCATGTTTACAGAGAAAGCGGTGTAGATATTTTCATCTTGATACACATAGCGGTGCAGATATTTCCAAGTTTATAGAGATAGCGGTGTAGATATTTCCATGTTTATACAGATGGCCATGTAGATATTTCTATGTTCATACAGATGTCGGTGTAGCTATTTCCATGTTTACACAGATGGCAGTGTAGATATTTCCATGTATACACAGATAGCGTTGTAGATATTTCTATGTTTATAGAGATAGCGGTGTAGATATTTCCATGTTTATACAGATGGCGGTGTGCATATTTCCATCTTTATAGAGATGGCTTTGGAGATATTTCCATGTTCATACAGAGGGGTGTATAGATATTTCCGTGTTTATAAAGATGGCGGTGCAGATATTTCCGTTATTAGAGAGATGGCGGTTTAGATATTTTCATGTTTATAGAGATAGCCGTGTAGATACTTCCATGTTTATACAGATGGTGCTGTAGATATTTTCATGTTCATACAGATAGCGGTGTAGATATTTCCATGTTTATAGAGATGGCAGTGTAGATATTTCCTTGTTTAAACAGATAGCGGTGTAGATCTTTCCATGTTAACAGAGGAAGCGGTGTAGATATTTCCATGATTTCGCAGATAGCGGTGTAGATATTTAAATGTTTATACAGATAGTGGTGTGGATATTTCCATGTCCAAACTGATTGCGGAGTAGATATTAATTTCCATCTTTATACAGATGGTGGTGTGGATATTTCCATGTTGATACACATAGCGTTGCAGATATATCCAAGTTTATAGAGATAGCGGTGTAGATATTTCCATGTTTCTACAGATAGCGGTATAGATATTTCCATGTTTATACGGATGGTGGTGTAGGTATTTCCATGTTTATAGAAATGGCGGTCTAGATATTTCCATGTTTATAGAGATAGTGGTGTAGATATTTCCAAGTTGATAGAGATAGCGGTGTAGGTATTTCCATGTTTATACAGATAGCGGTGTAGATATTTCCATGTTTATACAGATAGCGGTGTAGATATTTCCATTTTTAAACAGATAGCAGTGTAGATATTTCCATGTACATACAGAGAGCGGTGTAGATATTTCCACATTTATAGAGATGGCGGTGTAGATATTTCCATGTTCATACAGATGGCGGTGTAGATATTTACATGTTCGCACGGATGGCAGTGTAGATATTTACATGTTCATACAGGTGGCGGTGTAGATATTTCCAAGTTTATACAGATAGCAGTGTAGTTATTTCCATGTTTATAGAGATAGCAGTGTAGATATTTCCATTTATATACAGATAGCTGTCTAGATATTTGCATGTTCATACAGATAGAGGTGTAGATATTTCCATGTTCGTACAGATAGCGGTGTAGATATTTCCATGTTCATACAGATAGCAGTGTAGATATTTCCATGTTCATAGGGATAACGGTGTAGATATTTCCATGTTCATACAGATAGCCTTGTAGATATTTCCATGTTCATACCGTTAGCGGTGTAGATATTTCCATGTTCATACAGATGGCGGTGTAGATATTTCCATGTTCATACAGATGGCGGTGTAGATATTTCCATGTTCGTACAGATGGCGGTGTAGATATTTCCATGTTCATAGAGATGGCGGTGTAGGTATTTCCATGTTTATGCAGATAGCGGTATAGGTATTTCCATGTTTATACTGATGGTGGTGTAGATATTTCCATGTTTATAGAGATGGCGGTCTAGATATTTCCATGTTTATAGAGATAGTGCTGTAGTTATTTCCAAGTTTATAGAGACAGCGTTGTAGATATTTCCATGTTTATACAGATAGCGGTGAAGATATTTCCATGTTTATACAGATAGCGGTGTAGATATTTCCATGTTTATACAGACAGCAGTGTAGATATTTCCATGTTTATAGAGATAGTGGTGTAGATAATTTCAATTTTATACAGATAGCAGTGTAGATATTTCCAAGTTCATACAGATAGCGGTGTAGATATTTCCACCTTTATAGAGATGGTGGTGTAGATATTTCCATGTTCATACAGATGGCGGTGTAGATATTTCCATGTTCGTACAGGTGGCGGTGTAGATATTTCCATGTTTATACAGATAGCAGTGTAGATATTTACATGTTTATAGAGATAGTGGTGTAGATAATTTCAATTTTATACCGAGAGCAGTGTAGATATTTCCAAGTTCATACAGATAGCGATGTAGTTGTTTCCACGTTTATAGAGATGGCGGTGTAGATATTTCCATGTTCATGCAGATGGCGGTGTAGATATTTCCATGTTCATACAAATGGCGGTGTAGATATTTCCATGTTCATAGAGATGGCGGTGTAGATATTTCCATGTTCATACAAATGGCAGTGTAGATATTTCCATGTTCATAGAGATGGCGGTGTAGATATTTCCATGTTTATACAGATAGCAGTGTAGTTTTTTCCATGTTTATTGAGATAGAAGTGTAGATATTTCCATTGATATACACATAGCTGTGTAGATAATTGCATGTTCATACTGATAGCGGTGTTGATCTTTCCATCTTCGTACAGATAGCGGTGTAGATATTTCCATGTTCATACAGATAGCGGTGTAGATATTTCCATGTTCATACAGATATCGGTGTAGATATTTCCATGTTCATACAGATAGCGGTGAAGATATTTCCATGGTCGTACAGTTAGCGGTTTAGATATTCCCATGTCCATAGAGATGACCGTGTAGATATTTACATGTTCATACAGATGGCGGTGTAGATATTTCCATGTTCGTACAGATGGCCGTGTAGATATTTCCATGTTCTTAGAGATGGCGGTGTAGATATTTCCATGTTTATGCAGATAGCGTTATAGATATTTCCATGTTTATACAGATGGTGGTGTAGATATTTCCATGTTTATAGAGATGGCGGTCTAGATATTTCCATGTTTATAGAGATAGCGGTGTAGTTATTTCCAAGTTTATAAAGACAGCGTTGTAGATATTTCCATGTTTATAGAGATAGTGGTGTAGATATTTCAATGTTTATACAGATAACAGTGTAGATATTTCCATGTTTATAGAGATAGTGGTGTAGATAATTTCAATTTTATTCTGGAAGCAGTGTAGATATTTCCAAGTTCATACAGATAGCGGTGTAGATATTTCCATGTTCGTACAGATAGCGGTGTAGATATTTCCATGTTCATACAGATCCCCGTGTAGATATTTCCATGTTCATACAGATAGCGGTGTAGATATTTCCATGTTCATACAGTTAGCGGTGTAGATATTTCTATGTTCATACAGATGGCGGTGTAGATATTTACATGTTCATGCAGATGGCGGTGTAGATATTTCCATGTTCGTACAGATGGCGTTGTAGATATTTCCATGTTTCTACAGATAGCAGTGTAGTTATTTCCATGTCTATAGAGATAGCAGTGTAGATATTTCCATTGATATTCAGATAGCTGTGTAGATATTTGCATGTTCATACAGATAGCGGTGTAGATATTTTCACCTTTATAGAGATGACGGTGTAGATATTTCCATGTTCATACAGATGGCGGTGTAGATATTTCCATGTTGGTACAGGTGGCAGTGTAGATATTTCCATGTTTATACAGATAGCAGTGTAGATATTTACATGTTTATAGAGATAGTGGTGTAGATAATTTCAATTTTATACCGAGAGCAGTGTAGATATTTCCAAGTTCATACAGATAGCGATGTAGTTATTTCCACGTTTATAGAGATGGCGGTGTAGATATTTCCATGTTCATGCAGAAGGCGGTGTAGATATTTCCATGTTCATACAAATGGCGGTGTAGATATTTCCATGTTCATAGAGATGGCGGTGTAGATATTTCCATGTTTATACAGATAGCAGTGTAGTTATTTCCATGTTTATAGAGATAGAAGTGTAGATATTTCCATTGATATACACATAGCTGTGTAGATATTAGCATGTTCATACTGATAGCAGTGTTGATATTTCCATCTTCGTACAGATAGCGGTGTAGATATTTCCATGTTCATACAGATAGCGGTGTAGATATTTCCATGTTCATACACATAGCGGTGTAGATATTTCCATGGTCATACAGTTAGCGGTTTAGATATTTCCATGTTCGTACAGATGGCCGTGTAGATATTTACATGTTCTTAGAGATGGCGGTGTAGATATTTCCATGTTTATGCAGATAGCGGTATAGATATTTCCATGTTTATACAGATGGTGGTGTAAATATTTCCATGTTTATAGAGATAGCGGTGTAGTTATTTCCAAGTTTATAAAGACAGCGTTGTAAATATTTCCATGTTTATACAGATAGCGGTGTAGATATTTTCATGTTTATACAGATAACAGTGTAGATATTTCCATGTTTATAGAGATAGTGGTGTAGATAATTTCAATTTTATACAGGAAGCAGTGTAGATATTTCCAAGTTCATACAGTCAGCGGTGTAGATATTTCCATGCTCATACAGATGGCAGTGTTGATATTTACATGTTCATACAGATGGTGGTGTAGATATTTCCATGTTCGTACGGATGGCAGTATAGATATTTCCATGTTCGTACAGGTGGCGGTGTAGATATTTCCATGTTTATACAGATAGCAGTGTAGTTATTTCCATGTTTATAGAGATAGCAGTGTAGATATTTCCATTGATAAACAGATAGCTGTGTAGTTATGTGTATGTTCATACAGATAGCGGTGTGGATATTTCCATGTTCGTATAGATAGCGGTGTAGATATTTCCATGTTCATACAGATAGCGGTGTAGATATTTCCATGTTCATACAGATAACGGTGTAGATATTTCCATGTTCATACAGATAGCGGTGTAGATATTTCCATGTTCATACAGATAGCGGTGTAGTTATTTCCATGTTCATACAGATGGTGGTGTAGATATTTACATGTTCATACAGATGGCGGTGTAGATATTTCCAAGTTCGTACAGATGGCGGTGTAGGTATTTCCATGTTCATAGAGATGGCGGAGTAGATATTTCCATGTTTACGCAGATAGCGGTATGGATATTTCCATGTTTATACAGATGGTGGTGTAGATATTTCCGTGTTTATAGAGATGGCGGTCTAGATATTTCCATGTTTACAGAGATAGTGGTGTAGTTATTTCCAAGTTTATGGAGAAGCGTTGTAGATATTTCCATGTTTATGCAGATAACGGTGAAGATATTTCCATGTTTATAGAGATAGCAGTGTAGATATTTCCATGTTTATAGAGATAGTGGTGTAGATAATTTCAATTTCATACCGAGAGCAGTGTAGATATTTCCAAGTTCATACAGATAGCTGTGTAGACATGTCCACGTTTATAGAGATGGCGGTGTAGATATTTCCATGTTCATGCTGATGGCGGTGTAGATATTTCCATGTTTATAGAGATGGCGGTGTAGATATTTTCATGTTTACACAGATGGCGGTGTAGATATTTCCATGTTTACACAGATAGCGGTGTAGACATTTCCATGTTTACACAGATAGCGGTGTGGATATTTGCATGTTTATGCAGATAGCGGTGTAGATATTTCCATCTTAATACAGATGGCGGTGTAGATATGTCCATGTTCGTACAGATGGCGGTGTAGATATTTCCATGTTCGTACAGATGGCGGTGTAGTTATTTCGAAGTTTATAGAGATAGCGCTGTAGTTATTTCCATATTTATAGAGAAATCTCTGTAGATATTTCCATGTATATGCAGATAGCTGTGTAGATATTTCCATGCTCATGCAGATAGCGGTGCAGTTATTTCCATGTTCATCCAGATGCCGGTGTAGATATATCCATGTTCATACAGATAGCGGTGAAGATATTTCCATGTTCGCATGGATGGCATTGTATATATTTCCATGTTTATTCAGGTGGCGGTGTAGATATTTCCATGTTTATACAGATAGCAGTGTAGTTATTTCCATGTTTATAGAGAGAGCAGTGTAGATATTTCCATTGATATACAGATAGCTGTGTAGATATATGCATGTTAATACAGAGAGCGGTGTAGATATTTCCATGTTCGTACAGATAGCGGTGTAGATATTTCCATGTTCATACAGATAACGGTGTAGATATTTCCATGTTCATACAGATAACGGTGTAGATATTTCCATGTTCATACAGATAGCCTTGTAGATATTTCCATGTTCATACAGTTAGCGTTGTAGATATTTCCATGTTCATAGAGATGGCGGTGTAGATATTTCCATGTTTATGCAGATAGCGGTATAGATATTTCCATGTTTATACAGATGGTGGTGTAGATATTTCCATGTTTATGGAGATGGCCGTCTAGATATTTCCATGTTTATAGAGATAGTGTTGTAGTTATTTCCAAGTTTCTAGTGACAGCGTTGTAGATATTTCCATGTTTATAAAGATTGCGGTGAAGATATTTCCATGTTTATACACATAGCGGTATAGATATTTCCATGTTTATACAGACAGCAGTGTAGATATTTCCATGTTTATAGAGATAGTGGTGTAGATAATTTCAATTTTATACAGATAGCAGTGTAGATATTTCTAAGTTGATACAGATAGCGGTGTAGATATTTCCACGTTTATAGAGATGGCGGTGTAGATATTTCCATGTCCATACAGATGGCAGTGTAGATATTTCCATGTTTTTAGAGATGGCGGTGTAGATATTTTCACGTTTACACAGATGGCAGTGGAGATATTTCCATGTTTACACTGATAGCGGTGCAGACATTTCCATGTTTACACAGATAGTTGGGCAGATAATTCCATGTTTATTGAGATAGCGGTGTAGATATTTCCCTCTTAATACAGATGGCGGTGTAGATATGTCCATGTTCGTACAGATGGCGGTGTAGATATTTCCATGTTTATACAGATATCAGTGTAGTTATTTCCATGTTTATAGAGATAGTAGTGTAGATATTTCCATTGATATACAGATAGCTGTTTAGATATTTCCATGTTCATACAGAGAGCGGTGTAGATATTTCCATGTTCGTACAGATAGCAGTGTAGATATTTCCATGTTCATACAGATCCCGGTGTTGATATTTCCATGTTCTTACAGATAGCGGTGTAGATATTTCCATGTTCATACAGTTAGCGGTGTAGATATTTCTATGTTCATACAGATGGCAGTGTAGATATTTACTTGTTCATGCAGATGGCGGTGTAGATATTTCCATGTTCGTACAGATGGCGGTGTAGATATTTCCATGTTCATAGAGATGGCGGTGTAGATATTTCCATGTTTCTACAGATAGCAGTGTAGTTATTTCCATTTTTATAGAGATAGTAGTGTAGATATTTCCATTGATATTCAGATAGCTGTGTAGATATTTGCATGTTCATACAGATAGCGGTGTAGATATTTCCATCCTCATACAGATAGCGGAGTAGATATTTCCATGTTCATACAGATAGCGGTGCAGATATTTCCATGTTCATACAGATAGCGGTGTAGTTATTTAAGTGTTCACACAGATGGCAGTGTAGATATTTGCATGTTCATACAGGTGGCAGTGTAGATATTTCCAAGTTCATACAGATAGCGGTGTAGATATTTCCTTGTTCATGCAGATAGCGGTGTAGATATTTCCTTGTTCATGCAGATAGCGGTGTAGATATTTCCTTGTCCATACAGTTAGCGGTGTAGATATTTCCATGCTCATACAGATGGCGGTGTTGATATTTACATGTTCATACAGATGGTGGTGTAGATATTTCCATGTTCGTACGGATGGCAGTATAGATATTTCCATGTTCGTACAGGTGGCGGTGTAGATATTTCCATGTTTATACAGGTAGCAGTGTAGTTATTTCCATGTTTATTGAGATAGCAGTGTAGATATTTCCATTGAAAAACAGATAGCTGTGTAGTTATGTGTATGTTCATACAGATAGCGGTGTAGATATTTCCATGTTCGTATAGATAGCGGTGTAGATATTTCCATGTTCATACAGATAGCGGTGTAGATATTTCCATGTTCATACAGATAACGGTGTAGATATTTCCATGTTGATACAGATAGCGGTGTAGATATTTCCATGTTCATACAGTTAGCCGTGTAGTTATTTCCATGTTCATACAGATGGTGGTGTAGATATTTACATGTTCATACAGATGGCGGTGTAGATTTTTCCAAGTTCGTACAGATGGCGGTGTAGATATTTCCATGTTCATAGAGATGGCGGAGTAGATATTTCCATGTTTGCGCAGATAGCGGTATAGATATTTCCATGTTTATACAGATGGTGGTGTAGATATTTCCGTGTTTATAGAGATGGCGGTCTAGATATTTCCATGTTTACAGAGATAGTGGTGTAGTTATTTCCAAGTTTATAGAGACAGCGTTGTAGATATTTCCATGTTTATGCAGATAGCGGTGAAGATATTTCCATGTTTATACAGATAGCAGTGTAGATATTTCCATGTTTATAGACATAGTGGTGTAGATAATTTCAATTTCATACCGAGAGCAGTGTAGATATTTCCAAGTTCATACAGATAGCGGTGTAGATATGTCCACGTTTATAGAGATGGCGGTGTAGATATTTCCATGTTCATTCTGATGGTGGTGTAGATATTTCCATGTATATAGAGATGGCGGTGTAGATATTTTCATGTTTACACAGATGGCGGTGTAGATATTTCCATGTTTACACAGATAGCGGTGTAGACATTTCCATGTTTACACAGATACCGGTGTGGATATTTGCATGTTTATGCAGATAGCGGTGTAGATATTTCCATCTTAATACAGATGGCGGTGTAGATATGTCCATGTTCGTACAGATGGCGGTGCAGATATTTCCATGTTCCTCCAGATGCCGGTGTAGATATATCCATGTTCATACAGATGGCGTTGAAGATATTTCCATGTTCGCATGGATGGCATTGTATATATTTCCATGTTTATACAGGTGGCGGTGTAGATATTTCCATGTTTATACAGATAGCAGTGTAGTTATTTCCATGTTTATAGAGAGAGCAGTGTAGATATTTCCATTGATATACAGATAGCTGTGTAGATATTTGCATGTTCATACAGAGAGCGGTGTAGATATTTCCATGTTCGTACAGTTAGCGGTGTAGATATTTCCATGTTCATACAGATGGCGGTGTAGATATTTCGAAGTTCATAGAGATAGCGCTGTAGTTATTTCCATATTCATAGAGAAATCTGTGTAGATATTTCCATGTGTATGCAGATAGCTGAGTAGATATTTCCATGTTCATGCAGATAGCGGTGTAGATATTTCCATGTTCATCCAGATGACGGTGTAGATATTTCCATGTTCATACAGATGGCGGTGACGATACTTCCATGTTCATACAGATGGCCGTGTAGATATTTCCATGTTCATACACATGGCGGTGTAGATATTTCCATGTTCATAGAGCTGGCGGTGTAGGTATCTGCATGTTCATACAAATGGCGGTGTAGGTATTTCATTGTTTGTACAGATAGCAGTGTAGTTATTTCCATGTTTATAGAGATAGCAGTGTAGATATTTCCATTGATATACAGATAGCTATGTAGATATTTCCATGTTCATACAGTTAGCGGTGTAGGTATTTCCATGTTCATACAAATGGCGGTGTAGATATTTACATGTTCATACAGATGGCGGTGTAGATATTTCCATGTTCGTACGGATGGCAGTGTAGATATTTCCATGTTCATACAGGTGGCGGTGTAGATATTTCCATGTTCATACAGGTGGCGGTGTAGATATTTCCATGTTTATACAGATAGCAGTGTAGTTATTTCCATGTTTATAGAGATAGCAGTGAAGATATTTCCATTGATATACAGATAGCTGTGTAGATATTTGCATGTTCATACAGATGGCGGTGTAGATATTTCGAAGTTTATAGAGATAGCACTGTAGTTATTTCCATATTTATAGAGAAATCTGTGTAGATATTTCCATGTATATGCAGATAGCTGTGTAGATATTTCCATGTTCATGCAGATAGCGGTGTAGATATTTCCCTGTTCATCCAGATGGCGGTGTAGATATTTCCATGTTCATACAGTTAGCGGTGTAGATATTTCCATGTTCATACAAATGGCGGTGTAGATATTTACATGTTCATACAGATGGAGGAGTAGATATTTCCATGTTCGTACGGATGGCGGTGTAGATATTTCCATGTTCATACAGGTGGTGGTGTAGATATTTCCATGTTCATACAGGTGGCGGTGTAGATATTCCCATGTTTTTACAGATAGCTGTGTAGTTATTTCCATGTTTATAGAGATAGCAGTGTAGATATTTCCATTGATATACAGACAGCTGTGTAGATATTTGCATTTTCATACAGAGAGCGGTGTAGATATTTCCATGTTCGTACAGATAGCGGTGTAGATATTTCCATGTTCATAGATAGCGGTGTAGATATTTCCATGTTCATACACATAGCGGTGTAGATATTTCCATGTTCATACACATAGCGGTGTAGATATTTCCATTTCATACAGATAACGGTGTAGATATTTCCATGTTCATACAGATAGCGGTGTAGATATTTCCATGTTCACACATATAGCGGTGTAGATATTTCCATGTTCATACAGTTAGCGGTGTAGATATTTCCATGTTCATACAGACGGCGGTGTAGATATTTACATGTTCATACAGACGGCGGTGAAGATATTTCCATGTTCATACAGATGGCGGTGTAGATATTTCCATGTTCATGCAGATGGCGGTGTAGATATTTCCATGTTCATACAAATGGCGGTGTGGATATTTCCATGTTCATAGAGATGGCGGTGTAGATATTTCCATGTTCATACAGATGGCGGTGTAGATATTTCCAAGTTCGTACAGATGGCGGTGTAGATATTTACATTTTCATGCAGATGGCGGTGTAGATATTTCCATGTTCGTACAGATGGCGGTGTAGATATTTCCATGTTCATAGAGATGGCGGTGTAGATATTTCCATCTTAACACAGATGGCGGTGTAGATATGTCCATGTTCGTACAGATGGCGGTGTAGATATTTCCATGTTCATACAGATGGCGGTGTAGATATTTCGAAGTTTATAGAGATAGCGCTGTAGTTATTTCCATATTCATAGAGAAATCTGTGTAGATATTTCCATGTGTATGCAGATAGCTGAGTAGATATTTCCATGTTCATGCAGATAGCGGTGTAGATATTTCCATGTTCATCCAGATGCCGGTGTAGATATTTCCATGTTCATACAGATGGCGGTGACGATATTTCCATGTTCATACAGATGGCCGTGTAGATATTTCCATGTTCATACACATGGCGGTGTAGATATTTCCATGTTCATAGAGCTGGCGGTGTAGATATTTCCATGTTCATACAAATGGCGGTGTAGATATTTCCATGTTCATAGAGATGGCGGTGTAGATATTTCATTGTTTGTACAGATAGCAGTGTAGTTATTTCCATGTTTATAGAGATAGCAGTGTAGATATTTCCATTGATATACAGATAGCTATGTAGATATTTGCATGTTCATACAGATAGCGGTGTAGATATTTCCATGCTCATACAGATAGCGGTGTAGATATTTCAATGTTCATACAGATAGCTGTGTAGATATTTCCATGTTCATACAGTTAGTGTTGTAGATATTTCCATGTTCATACAAATGGCGGTGTAGATATTTACATGTTCATACAGATGGCGGTGTAGATATTTCCATGTTCGTACGGATGGCAGTGTAGATATTTCCATGTTCATACAGGTGGCGGTGTAGATATTTCCATGTTCATACAGGTGGCGGGATAGATATTTCCATGTTTATAGAGATAGCAGTGTAGTTATTTCCATGTTTATAGAGATAGCAGTGAAGATATTTCCATTGATATACAGATAGCTGTGTAGATATTTGCATGTTCATACAGATGGCGGTGTAGATATTTCGAAGTTTATAGAGATAGCACTGTAGTTATTTCCATATTTATAGAGAAATCTGTGTAGATATTTCCATGTATATGCAGATAGCTGTGTAGATATTTCCATGTTCATGCAGATAGCGGTGTAGATATTTCCATGTTCATCCAGATGGCGGTGTAGTTATTTCCATGTTCATACAGTTAGCGGTGTAGATATTTCCATGTTCATACAAATGGCGGTGTAGATATTTACATGTTCATACAGATGGCGGTGTAGATATTTCCATGTTCATACAAATGGCGGTGTAGATATTTCCATGTTCATAGATAGCGGTGTAGATATTTCCATGTTCATACACATAGCGGTGTAGATATTTCCATGTTCATACACATAGCGGTGTAGATATTTCCATTTCATACAGATAACGGTGTAGATATTTCCATGTTCATACAGATAGCGGTGTAGATATTTCCATGTTCACACATATAGCGGTGTAGATATTTCCATGTTCATACAGTTAGCGGTGTAGATATTTCCATGTTCATACAGACGGCGGTGTAGATATTTACATGTTCATACAGACGGCGGTGAAGATATTTCCATGTTCATACAGATGGCGGTGTAGATATTTCCATGTTCATGCAGATGGCGGTGTAGATATTTCCATGTTCATACAAATGGCGGTGTGGATATTTCCATGTTCATAGAGATGGCGGTGTAGATATTTCCATGTTCATACAGATGGCGGTGTAGATATTTCCAAGTTCGTACAGATGGCGGTGTAGATATTTACATTTTCATGCAGATGGCGGTGTAGATATTTCCATGTTCGTACAGATGGCGGTGTAGATATTTCCATGTTCATAGAGATGGCGGTGTAGATATTTCCATCTTAACACAGATGGCGGTGTAGATATGTCCATGTTCGTACAGATGGCGGTGTAGATATTTCCATGTTCATACAGATGGCGGTGTAGATATTTCGAAGTTTATAGAGATAGCGCTGTAGTTATTTCCATATTCATAGAGAAATCTGTGTAGATATTTCCATGTGTATGCAGATAGCTGAGTAGATATTTCCATGTTCATGCAGATAGCGGTGTAGATATTTCCATGTTCATCCAGATGCCGGTGTAGATATTTCCATGTTCATACAGATGGCGGTGACGATATTTCCATGTTCATACAGATGGCCGTGTAGATATTTCCATGTTCATACACATGGCGGTGTAGATATTTCCATGTTCATAGAGCTGGCGGTGTAGATATTTCCATGTTCATACAAATGGCGGTGTAGATATTTCCATGTTCATAGAGATGGCGGTGTAGATATTTCATTGTTTGTACAGATAGCAGTGTAGTTATTTCCATGTTTATAGAGATAGCAGTGTAGATATTTCCATTGATATACAGATAGCTATGTAGATATTTGCATGTTCATACAGATAGCGGTGTAGATATTTCCATGCTCATACAGATAGCGGTGTAGATATTTCAATGTTCATACAGATAGCTGTGTAGATATTTCCATGTTCATACAGTTAGTGGTGTAGATATTTCCATGTTCATACAAATGGCGGTGTAGATATTTACATGTTCATACAGATGGCGGTGTAGATATTTCCATGTTCGTACGGATGGCAGTGTAGATATTTCCATGTTCATACAGGTGGCGGTGTAGATATTTCCATGTTCATACAGGTGGCGGGGTAGATATTTCCATGTTTATAGAGATAGCAGTGTAGTTATTTCCATGTTTATAGAGATAGCAGTGAAGATATTTCCATTGATATACAGATAGCTGTGTAGATATTTGCATGTTCATACAGATGGCGGTGTAGATATTTCGAAGTTTATAGAGATAGCACTGTAGTTATTTCCATATTTATAGAGAAATCTGTGTAGATATTTCCATGTATATGCAGATAGCTGTGTAGATATTTCCATGTTCATGCAGATAGCGGTGTAGATATTTCCATGTTCATCCAGATGGCGGTGTAGTTATTTCCATGTTCATACAGTTAGCGGTGTAGATATTTCCATGTTCATACAAATGGCGGTGTAGATATTTACATGTTCATACAGATGGCGGTGTAGATATTTCCATGTTCATACAAATGGCGGTGTAGATATTTCCATGTTCATAGAGATGGCGGTGTACATATTTCCATGTTTATGCAGATAGCGGTATAGGTATTTCCATGTTTATACAGATGGTGGTGTAGATATTTCCATGTTTATAGAGATGGCGGTCCAGATATTTCCATGTTTATACAGATAGTTGGGCAGATATTTCCATGTTCATACAAATGGCGGTGTAGATATTTCCATGTTCATAAAGATGGCGGTGTAGATATTTCCGTGTTCATACAAATGGCGGTGTAGATATTTCCATGTTCATAGAGATGGCGGTGTAGATATTTCCATGTTTATACAGATAGCAATGTAGATATTTCCATGTTTATAGAGATAGCGGTGTAGATATTTCCATTGATATACAGATAGCTGTGTAGATATTTGCATGTTCATACAGATAGCGGTGTAGATATTTCCATGTTCATACAGATAGCGGTGTAGATATTTCCATGTTCATACAGATAGCGGTGTAGATATTTCCATGTTTTACATATAGCGGTGTAGATATTTCCATGTTCATACAGATAGCTGTGTAGATATTTCCATGTTCATACAGTTAGCGGTGTAGATATTTCCATGTTCATACAGATGGCGGTGCAGATATTTACATGTTCATACAGATGGCCGTGTAGATATTTCCATGTTCGTACGGATGGCAGTGTAGATATTTCCATGTTCATTTAGGTGTCGGTGTAGATATTTCGATGTTCATACAGATAGCAGTGTAGTTATTTCCATGTTTATAGAGACAGCAATGTAGATATTTCCATGTTTATAAAGATCGCGGTGAAGATATTTCCATGTTTATAGAGATAGTGGTGAAGTTATTTCCAAGTTTATAGAGACAGCATTGTAGATATTTCCATGTTTATACAGATAGCGGTGAAGATATTTCCATGTTTATACAGATAGCGGTGTAGATATTTCCATGTTTATACAGATAGCAGTGTAGATATTTCCATGTTTATAGAGATAGTGGTGTAGATAATTTCAATTTTATACAGATAGCAGTGTAGATATTTCCATGTTTATAGAGATAGTGGTGTAGATAATTTCAATTTTATACAGATAGCGGTGTAGATATTTCCATGTTTACACAGATAGCAGTGTAGTTATTTCCATGTTTATAGATTTAGCTGTGTAGCTATTTCCATTGATATACAGATAGCTGTGTAGATATTTGCATGTTCATACAGATGGCGGTGTAGATATTTTGAAGTTTATAGAGATAGCGCTGTTGTTATTTCCATATTTATAGAGAAATCTGTGTAGATATTTCCATGTATATGCAGATAGGTGTGTAGATATTTCCGTGTTCAAGCAGATAGCGGTGTAGGTATTTCCATGTTCATCCAGATGCCGGTGTAGATATATCCATGTTCATACAGATGGCGGTGAAGATATTTCCATGTTCATACAGATGGCGGAGTAGATAATTCCATGTTCATACACATGGCGGTGTAGATATTTCCATGTTCATAGAGATGGCAGTGTAGATATTTCCATGTTTATACACATAGCAGTGTAGTTATTTCCATGTTTATAGAGATAGCAGTGTAGATATTTCCACTGATATACAGATTGCTGTGTAGATATTTGCATGTTCATACAGTTAGCGGTGTAGATATTTCCATGTTCATACTGATAGCGGTGTAGATATTTCCATGTTCATACAGTTAGCGGTGTAGATATTTCCATGTTCATACAGATGGCGGTGTAGATATTTCCATGTTCATACAGATGGCGGTGTACATATTTCCATGTTCGTACGTATGGCAGTGTAGATATTTCCGTTGATATAAAGATAGCTGTGTAGATATTTATATGTTCATACTGATGGCGGTGTAGATATTTCCATGTTCGTACAGGTGGCGGTGTAGATATTTCCATGTTTATACAGATAGCAGTGTAGTTATTTCCATGTTTATAGAGATAGCAATGTAGATATTTCCATTGGTATACATATAGCTGTGTAGATATTTGCATGTTCATACTGATAGCGGTGTAGATATTTCCATGTTCGTACAGATAGCGGTGTAGATATTTCCATGTTCATACACATAGCGGTGTAGATATTTCCATGTTCATACAGATAACGGTGTATATATTTCCATGTTCATACAGATAGCGGTGCAGATATTTCCATGTTCATACAGATAGCAGTGTAGATATTTCGATGTTCATACAGATAGCGGTGTAGATATTTTCATGTTCATACAGTTAGCAGTGTAGATATTTCCATGTTCATACAAATGGCGGTGTAGATATTTACATGTTCATACAGATGGCGGTGTAGATATTTCCATGTTCGCACGGATGGCAGTGTAGATATTTCCATGTTCATACAGGTGGCGGTGTAGATATTTCCATGTTTACACAGATAGCAGTGTAGTTATTTCCATGTTTATATATTTAGCAGTGTAGCTATTTCCATTGATATACAGATAGCTGTGTAGATATTTGCATGTTCATACAGATGGCGGTGTAGATATTTCGAAGTTTATAGAGATAGCGCTGTTGTTATTTCCATATTTATAGAGAAATCTGTGTAGATATTTCCATGTATATGCAGATAGGTGTGTAGATATTTCCGTGTTCAAGCAGATAGCGGTGTAGGTATTTCCATGTTCATCCAGATGCCGGTGTAGATATATCCATGTTCTTACAGATGGCGGTGAAGATATTTCCATGTTCATACAGATGGCGGTGTAGATAATTCCATGTTCATACACATGGCGGTGTAGATATTTCCATGTTCATAGAGATGGCGGTGTAGATATTTCCATGTTCAAACAAATGGCGGTGTAGATATTTCCGTGTTCATAGAGATGGCAGTGTAGATATTTCCATGTTCATACACATAGCAGTGTAGTTATTTCCATGTTTATAGAGATAGCAATGTAGATATTTCCATTGGTATACATATAGCTGTGTAGATATTTGCATGTTCATACTGATAGCGGTGTAGATATTTCCATGTTCGTACAGATAGCGGTGTAGATATTTCCATGTTCATACACATAGCGGAGTAGATATTTCCATGTTCATACAGATAACGGTGTAGATATTTCCATGTTCATACAGATAGCGGTGTATATATTTCCATGTTCGTACAGATGGCGGTGTAGATATTTCCATGTTCATACAGATGGCGGTGTAGATATTTCCATGTTCATACAGATGGCGGTGTAGATATTTCCATGTTCTTACAGATGGCGGTGTAGATATTTCCATGTTCATAGAGACGGCGGTGTAGATATTTCCATGTTTATGCAGATAGCGGTATAGATATTTCCATGTTTATACTGATGGTGGTGTAGATGTTTCCATGTTTATAGAGATGGCGGTCTAGATATTTCCATGTTTATAGAGATAGTGGTGTAGTTATTTCCAAGTTTATAGAGACAGCATTGAAGATATTTCCATGTTTATACAGATAGCGGTGAAGATATTTCCATGTTTATACAGAGAGCGGTGTAGATATTTCCATGTTTATAAAGATAGCAGTGTAGATGTTTCCATGTTTATAGAGATAGTGGTGTAGATAATTTCAATTTTATACAGATAGCTGTGTAGATATTTCCAAGTTCATACAGATAACGGTCTAGATATTTCCACGTTTATAGAGATGGCGGTGTAGATATTGCCATGTTCATACAGATGGCGGTGTAGATATTTCCATGTTTTTAGAGATGGCGGTGTAGATATTTTCACGTTTACACAGATGGCGGTGGAGATATTTCCATGTTTACACAGATAGCGGTGTAAACATTTCCATGTTTACACAGATAGCGGTGTGGATATTTCCATGTTTATGCAGATAGCGGTGTAGATATTTCCATGTTTATACAGATAGCGGTGCGGATATTTCCATGTTTATACAGATAGTTGGGCAGATATTTCCATGCTTATACAGATAGCGGTGTAGATATTTCCATCTTAATACAGATGGCGGTGTAGATATGTCCATGTTCGTACAGATGGCGGTGTAGATATTTCCATGTTCATACAGTTGGCGGTGTAGATATTTCCAAGTTTATAGAGATAGCGTTGTAGCTATTTCCATATTTATAGAGAAATCTCTGTAGATATTTCCATGTATATGCAGATAGCTGTGTAGATATTTCCATGTACATGCAGATAGCGGTGTAGATATTTCCATGTTCCTCCAGATGCCGGTGTAGATATATCCATGTTCATACAGATGGCGGTGAAGATATTTCCATGTTCATACAGATGGCGGCGTAGATATTTCCATGTTTGTACAAATGGCGGTGTAGATATTTCCATGTTCATAGAGATGGCGGTGTAGGTATTTCCATGTTTATGCAGATAGCGGTATAGGTATTTCCATGTTTATGCAGATAGCAGTGTAGTTATTTCTATGTTTATAGAGATAGCAATGTAGATATTTCCATTGATATACAGATAGCTGTGTAGATATTTGCATGTTCATACAGATAGTGGTGTAGATATTTCCATGTTCGTACAGATAGAGGTGTAGATATTTCCATGTTCATACAGATAGCGGTGTAGACATTTCCATGTTCATACAGATAACGGTGTATATATTTCCATGTTCATACAGATAGCGGTGTAGATATTTCCATGTTCATACAGTTAGCGGTGTAGATATTTCCATGTTCGTACAGATGGCGGTGTAGATATTTCCATGTTCATAGAGATGGTGGTGTAGATATTTCCATATTTATGCAGATAGCGGTATAGATATTTCCATGTTTATACAGATGGTGGTGTAGATATTTCCATGTTTATAGAGATGGCGGTCTAGATATTTCCATGTTTATAGAGATAGTGGTGTAGTTATTTCCAAGTTAATAGAGACAGCGTTGTAGATATTTCATGTTTATACAGATAGCGGTGAAGGTATTTCCATGTTTATACAGATAGAGGTGTAGATATTTCCATGTTCATACAGATAGCAGTGTAGATATTTCCATGTTTATAGAGATAGTTGTGTAGATAATTTCAATTTTATACAGATAGCAGTGTAGATATTTCCATTGATATACAGATAGCTGTGTAGATATTTATATGTTCATACTGATGGCGGTGTAGATATTTCCATGTTCGCACAGGTGGCGGTGTAGATATTTCCATGTTTATACAGATAGCAGTGTAGTTATTTCCATGTTTATAGAGATAGCAATGTAGATATTTCCATTGGTATACATATAGCTGTGTAGATATTTGCATGTTCATACTGATAGCGGTGTAGATATTTCCATGTTCGTACAGATAGCGGTGTAGATATTTCCATGTTCATACACATAGCGGAGTAGATATTTCCATGTTCATACAGATAACGGTGTAGATATTTCCATGTTCATACAGATAGCGGTGTAGATATTTCCATGTTCATACAGTTAACGGTGTAGATATTTCCATGTTCATACAGATAGCGGTGTAGATATTTCCACGTTTATAGAGATGGCGGTCTAGATATTTCCATGTTCATACACATGGCGGTGTAGATATTTCCATGTTTTTAGAGATGGCGGTGTAGATATTTTCATGTTTAGACGGATGGCGGTGTAGATATTTCCATGTTTATACAGGTAGCGGTGTAGACATTTCCATGTTTACACAGATGGCGGTGTGGATATTTCCATGTTTAAGCAGATAGCGGTGTAGATATTTCCATGTTTATACAGATATCGGTGCGGATATTTCCATGTTTATACAGATAGTTGGGCAGAGATTTCCATGTTTATATAGATAGCGGTGTAGATATTCCCATCTTAATACAGATGGCGGTGTAGATATGTCTATGTTCGTACAGATGGCGGTGTAGATTTTTCCATGTTCATACAGATGGCGGTGCAGATATTTCGAAGTTTATACAGATAGCGCTGTACATATTTCCATATTTATAGAGAAATCTGTGTAGATATTTCCATGTATATGCAGATATCTGTGTAGATATTTCCATGTTCATGCAGATAGCGGTGTAGATATTTCCACGTTCATCCAGATGCCGGTGTAGATATATCCGTGTTCATACAGATGGCAGTGAAGATATTTCCCTGTTCATACAGATGGCAGTGAAGATATTTCCATGTTCATACAGATGGCGGTGTAGATATTTCCATGTTCATACACATGGCGGTGTGGATATTTCCATGTTCATAGAGATGGCGGTGTAGATATTTCCATGTTCATACAAATGGCGGTGTACATATTTCCATGTTCATAGAGATGGCGCCGTAGATATTTCCATGTTTATACAGATAGCAGTGTAGTTATATCAATGTTTATAGAGATAGCAGTGTAGATATTTCCATTGATATACAGATAGCTGTGTAGATATTTGCATGTTCATACAGATAGCGGTGTAGATATTTCCATGTTAATATTGATAGCGGTGTAGATATTTCCATGTTCACTCAGTTAGCGGTGTTGATATTTCCATGTTCATACGGATGGCGGTGTAGATATTTCCATGTTCATACAGATGGCGGTGTAGATATTTACATGTTCATACAGATGGCGGTGTAGATATTTCCATGTTCGTACGGATGGCAGTGTAGATATTTCCATGTTCATACAGGTGGCGGTGTAGATATTCCCATGTTTTTACAGATAGCTGTGTAGTTATTCCCATGTTTATAGAGATAGCAGTGTAGATATTTCCATTGATATACAGATAGCTGTGTAGATATTTGCATATTCATACAGATAGCGGTGTAGATATTTCCATGTTCATACAGATAGCGGTGTAGATATTTCTATGTTCATACACATAGCGGTGTAGATATTTCCATGTTCATACAGATAGCGGTGTAGATATTTCCATGTTCATACAGATAGCGGTGTAGATATTTCCATGTTCACACAGATAGCGGTGTAGATATTTCCATGTTCATACAGTTAGCGGTGTAGATATTTCCATGTTCATGCAGATAGCGGTGTAGATATTTCCATGTTCATCCAGAAGCCGGTGTAGGTATATCCATGTTCATACAGATGGCGGTGAATGTATTTCCATGTTCATACAGATGGCGGTGTAGATATTTCCATGTTCATACTAATGGCGGTGTAGATATTTCTATGTTCATACAGATGGCGGTGTAGATATTTCCGTCTTCATACAAATGGCGGTGTAGATATTTCCATGTTCATAGAGATGGCGGTGTAGATATTTCCATGTTTATACTGATAGCAATGTAGATATTTCCATGTTTATAGAGATAGCGGTGTAGATTTTCCATGTTCATAAAGATAGCGGTGTAGATATTTCCATGTTCATACAGAAAGCGGTGTAGAAATTTCCATGTTTTACAGATAGCGGTGTAGATATTTCCATGTTCATACAGATAGCTGTGTAGATATTTCCATGATCATACAGATAGCCGTGTAGATATTTCCATGTTCATACAGATGGCGGTGTAGATATTTACATGTTCATACAGATGGCCATGTAGATATTTCCATGTTCGTACAGATGGGAGTGTAGATATTTCCATGTTCATACAGGTGTCGGTGTAGATATTTCCATGTTCATACAGATAGCAGTGTAGTTATTTCCATGTTTATACAGATAGCAATGTAGATATTTCCATTGATAAACATATAGCTGTGTAGATATTTGCATGTTCATACAGATAGCGGTGTAGATATTTCCATGTTCGTACAGATTGCGGTGTAGATATTTCCATGTTCTTACAGATTGCGGTGTAGATATTTCCATGTTCATACAGATAACGGTGTAGATATTTCCATGTTTATACAGATAGCGGTGTAGATATTTCCATGTTCATACAGTTAGCAGTGTAGATATTTCCATGTTCATACAGATGGCGGTGTAGATATTTACATGTTCATACAGATGGCGGTGTAGATATTTCCATGTTCATAGAGATGGAGGTGTAGATATTTCCGTGTTTATGCAGATAGCGGTATAGATATTTCCATGTTTATACAGATGGTGGTGTAGATATTTCCATGTTTATAGAGATGGCGGTCTAGATATTTCCATGTTTATAGAGATAGTGGTGAAGTTATTTCCAAGTTTATAGAGACAGCATTGTAGATATTTCCATGTTTATACAGATAGCGGTTAAGATATTTCCATGTTTATACAGATAGCGGTGTAGATATTTCCATGTTTATACAGATAGCAGTGTAGATATTTCCATGTTTATAGAGATAGTGGTGTAGATAATTTCAATTTTATACATATAGCTGTGTAGATATTTGCATGTTCATACTGATAGCGGTGTAGATATTTCCATGTTCGTACAGATAACGGTGTAGATATTTCCATGTTCATACAGATAGTGGTGTAGATATTTCCATGTTCATACAGTTAACGGTGTAGATATTTCCATGTTTATACAGATAGCAGTGTAGTTATTTCCATGTTTATAGAGATAGCAATGTAGATATTTCCATTGGTATACATATAGCTGTGTAGATATTTCCATGTTCATACACATAGCGGTGTAGATATTTCCATGTTCATACAGATAACGGTGTAGATATTTCCATGTTCATACAGATAGCGGTGTAGATATTTCCATGTTCATACAGTTAACGGTGTAGATATTTCCATGCTCATACAGATGGCGGTGTAGATATTTCCATGTTCATACAGATGGCGGTGTAGATATTTCCATGTTCGTACAGATGGCGGTGTAGATATTTCCATTTTCATAGAGATGGCGGTGTAGATATTTCCATGTTTATGCAGATAGCGGTATAGATATTTCCTTGTTTATACAGATGGTGTTGTAGATATCTCCATGTTTATAGAGATGGCGGTCTAGATATTTCCATGTTTATAGAGATAGTGGTGTAGTTATTTCCAAGTTTATAGAGACAGCATTGAAGATATTTCCATGTTTATACAGATAGCGGTGAAGATATTTCCATGTTTATACAGAGAGCGGTGTAGATATTTCCATGTTTATACAGATAGCAGTGTAGATATTTCCATGTTTATAGAGATAGTGGTGTAGATAATTTCAATTTTATACAGATAGCTGTGTAGATATTTCCAAGTTCATACAGATAACGGTCTAGATATTTCCACGTTTATAGAGATGGCGGTGTAGATATTGCCATGTTCATACAGATGGCGGTGTAGATATTTCCATGTTTTTAGAGATGGCGGTGTAGATATTTTCACGTTTACACAGATGGCGGTGGAGGTATTTCCAAGTTTACACAGATAGCGGTGTAAACATTTCCATGTTTACACAGATAGCGGTGTGGATATTTCCATGTTTATGCAGATAGCGGTGTAGATATTTCCATGTTTATACAGATAGCGGTGCGGATATTTCCATGTTTATACAGATAGTTGGGCAGATATTTCCATGCTTATACAGATAGCGGTGTAGATATTTCCATCTTAATACAGATGGCGGTGTAGATATGTCCATGTTCGTACAGATGGCGGTGTAGATATTTCCATGTTCATACAGTTGGCGGTGTAGATATTTCGAAGTTTATAGAGATAGCGTTGTAGCTATTTCCATATTTATAGAGAAATCTCTGTAGATATTTCCATGTATATGCATATAGCTGTGTAGATATTTCCATGTTCATGCAGATAGCGGTGTAGATATTTCCATGTTCTTCCAGATGCCGGTGTAGATATATCCATGTTCATACAGATGGCGGTGAAGATATTTCCATGTTCATACAGATGGCGGTGTAGATATTTCCATGTTCATACAGATGGCGGTGTAGATATTTCCATGTTCATAGAGATGGCGGTGTAGATATTTCCGTGTTCATACAAATGGCGGTGTATATATTTCCATGTTCATAGAGATGGCGGTGTAGATATTTCCATGTTTATACAGATAGCAATGTAGATATTTCTATGTTTATAGAGATAGCAGTCTAGATATTTCCATTGATATACAGATAGCTGTGTAGATATTTGCATGTTCATATAGATAGCGGTGTAGACATTTCCATGTTCATACAGATAGCCTTGTAGATATTTCCATGTTCATACAGTTAGCGGTGTAGATATTTCCATGTTCATACAGATGGCGGTGTAGATATTTACATGTTCATACAGATGGCGGTGTAGATATTTCCATGTTCGTACAGATGGCGGTGTAGATATTTCCATGTTCATAGAGATGGCGGTGTAGGTATTTCCATGTTTATGCAGATAGCGGTATAGGTATTTCCATGTTTATACAGATAGCAGTGTAGTTATTTCCATGTTTATAGAGATAGCAATGTAGATATTTCCATTGATATACAGATAGCTGTGTAGATATTTGCATGTTCATACAGATAGTGGTGTAGATATTTCCATGTTCGTACAGATAGAGGTGTAGATATTTCCATGTTCATACAGATAGCGGTGTAGACATTTCCATGTTCATACTGATAACGGTGTAGATATTTCCATGTTCATACAGATAGCGGTGTAGATATTTCCATGTTCATACAGTTAGCAGTGTAGATATTTCCATGTTCGTACAGATGGCGGTGTAGATATTTCCATGTTCATACAAATGGCGGTGTAGTTATTTCCATGTTCATAGAGATGGCGGTGTAGATATTTCCATGTTTATACAGATAGCAGTGTAGTTATTTCCATGTTTATAGAGATAGAAGTGTAGATATTTCCATTGATATACACATTGCTGTGTAGATATTTTCATGTTCATAGTGAAAGCAGTGTTGATATTTCCATCTTCGTACAGATAGCGGTGTAGATATTTCCATGTTCATACAGATAGCGGTGTAGATATTTCCATGTTCATACAGATATCGGTGTAGATATTTCCATGTTCATAGAGATAGCAGTGTAGATATTTCCATGGTCATACAGTTAGCGGTTTAGATATTTCCATGTCCATAGAGATGGCCGTGTAGATATTTACATGTTCATACAGATGGCGGTGTAGATATTTCCATGTTCGTACAGATGACCGTGTAGATATTTCCATGTTCTTAGAGATGGCGGTGTAGATATTTCCATGTTTATGCAGATAGCGGTATAAATATTTCCATGTTTATACAGATGGTGGTGTAAATATTTCCATGTTTATAGAGATGGCGGTCTAGATATTTCCATGTTTATAGAGATAGCGGTGTAGTTATTTCCAAGTTTATAAAGACAGCGTTGTAGATATTTCCATGTTTATACAGATAGCAGTGAAGATATTTTCATGTTTATACAGATAACAGTGTAGATATTTCCATGTTTATAGAGATAGTGGTGTAGATAATTTCAATTTTATACAGGAAGCAGTGTAGATATTTCCAAGTTCATACAGATAGCGGTGAAGATATTTCCACGTTTATAGAGATGGCGGTGTAGATATTTCCATGTTCATACAGATGGCGGTGTAGATATTTCCATGTTTATAGAGATGGCGGTGTAGATATTTCCATGTTTACACTGATGGTGGTGTAGATATTTCCAGTTTTACACAGACAGAGGTGTAGACATTTCCATGTTTACACAGATAGCGTTATGGATATTTCCATGTTTATGCAGATAGCGGTGTAGATATTTCCATGTTTATACAGATAGCGGTGCGGATATTTCCATGTTTATACAGATAGTTGGGCAGATATTTCCATGTTTATACAGATAGCGGTGTAGATATTTATATCTTAATACAGATGACGGTGTAGATAAGTCCATGTTCGTACAGATGGCGGTGTAGTTATTTCCATGTTCATACAGGTGGCGGTGTAGATATTTCGATGTTTATAGAGATAGCGTTGTAGTTATTTCCATATTTACAGAGAAATCTGTGTAGATATTTCCATGTATATGCAGATAGCTGTGTAGATATTTCCATGTAAATGCAGATAGCCGTGTAGATATTTCCATCTTCATCCAGATGCTGGTGTAGATATATCCATGCTCATACAGATGGCCGTGAAGATATTTCCATGTTCATACAGATGGCGGTGTAGATATTTCCATGTTCATTCAAAGGGCGGTGTAGATATTTCCATGTTCATAGAGATGGCGGTGTAGATATTTCCATGTTCATACAAATGGCGGTGTGGATATTTCCATGTTCATAGAGATGGCGGTGTAGATATTCCCATGTTTATACAGATAGCAGTGTAGTTATTTCCATGTTTATAGAGATAGTAGTGTAGATATTTCCATTGATATACAGATAGCTGTGTAGATATTTGCATGTTCATACAGATAGCGGTGTAGATATTTCCATGTTCATACAGATAGCGGTGTAGATATTTCCATGTTCATACAGATACCGGTGTAGATATTTCCATGTTCATACAGATAGCGGTGTAGATATTTCCATGTTCATACAGTTAGCGGTGTAGATATTTCTATGTTCATACAGATGGCGGTGTAGATATTTACATGTTCATGCAGATGGCGGTGTAGATATTTCCATGTTCGTACAGATGGCGGTGTAGATATTTCCATGTTCATAGAGATGGCAGTGTAGATATTTCCATGTTTCTACAGATAGCAGTGTAGTTATTTCCATGTTTATAGAGATAGCAGTGTAGATATTTCCATTGATAAACAGATAGCTGTGTAGTTATGTGTATGTTCATACAGATAGCGGTGTAGATATTTCCATGTTTGTACAGATAGCGGTGTGGATATTTCCATGTTCATACAGATAGCGGTGTAGATATTTCCATGTTCATACAGATAACGGTGAAGATATTTCCATGTTCATACAGATAGCGGTGTAGATATTTCCATGTTCATACAGTTAGCGGTGTAGTTATTTACATGTTCATACAGATGGTGGTGTAGATATTTACATGTTCATACAGATGGCGGTGTAGATATTTCCAAGTTCGTACAGATGGCGGTGTAGATATTTCCATGTTCATAGAGATGGTGGAGTAGATATTTCCATGTTTACGCAGATAGCGGTATAGATATTTCCATGTTTATACAGATGGTGGTGTAGATATTTCCGTGTTTATAGAGATGGCGGTCTAGTTATTTCCATGTTTACAGAGATAGTGGTGTAGTTATTTCCAAGTTTATGGAGAAGCGTTGTAGATATTTCCATGTTTATGCAGATAGCGGTGAAGATATTTCCATGTTTATACAGAGAGTGGTGTAGATATTTCCATGTTTATACAGATAGCAGTGTAGATATTTCCATGTTTATAGAGATAGTGGTGTAGATAGTTTCAATTTCATACTGAGAGCAGTGTAGATATTTCCAAGTTCATACAGATAGCGGTGTAGATATGTCCACGTTTATAGAGATGGCGGTGTAGATATTTCCATGTTCATGCTGATGGCGGTGTAGATATTTCCATGTTTTACAGATAGCGGTGTAGATATTTCCATGTTCATACAGATAGCGGTGCAGATATTTCCATGTTCATCCAGATGCCGGTGTAGATATATCCATGTTCATACAGTTGGCGGTGAAGATATTTCCATGTTCGCACGGATGTCATTGTATATATTTCCATGTTTATACAGGTGGCGGTGTAGATATTTCCATGTTTATACAGGTAGCAGTGTAGTTATTTCCATGTTCATAGAGAGAGCAGTGTAGATATTTCCATTGATATACAGATAGCTGTGTAGATATTTGCATGTTCATACAGAGAGCGGTGTAGATATTCCCATGTTCGTACAGATAGTGGTGTAGATATTTCCACGTTCATACAGATAGCGGTGTAGATATTTCCATGTTCATACAGATAACGGTGTAGATATTTCCATGTTCATACAGATAGCCTTGTAGATATTTCCATGTTCATACAGTTAGCGGTGTAGATATTTCCATGTTCATAGAGATGGTGGTGTAGATATTTCCATGTTTATGCAGATAGCGGTATAGATATTTCCATGTTTATACAGATGGTGGTGTAGATATTTCCATGTTTATAGAGATATCCGTCTAGATATTTCCATGTTTATAGAGATAGTGTTGTAGTTATTTCCAAGTTTCAAGAGACAGCGTTGTAGATATTTCCATGTTTATAAAGATTGCGGTGAAGATATTTCCATGTTTATACAGATAGCGGTGTAGATATTTCCATGTTCATACAGATAGCGGTGTAGATATTTCCATGTTCATACAGATAGCGGTGTAGATATTTCCATGTTCATACAGATGGCGGTGTAGATATTTACATGTTCATACAGTTGGCCGTGTAGATATTTCCATGTTCGTACGGATGGCAGTGTAGATATTTCCATGTTAATTTAGGTGTCGGTGTAGATATTTCCATGTTCATACAGATAGCAGTGTAGTTATTTCCATGTTTATAGAGACAGCAATGTAGTTATTTCCATGTTTATACAGATAGCGGTGAAGATATTTCCATGTTTATAGAGATAGTGGTGAAGTTATTTCCAAGTTTATAGAGACAGCATTGTAGATATTTCCATGTTTATACAGATAGCGGTGAAGATATTTCCAAGTTTATACAGATAGCGGTGTAGATATTTCCATGTTTATACAGATAGCAGTGTAGATATTTCCATGTTTATAGAGATAGTGGTGTAGATAATTTCAATTTTATACAGATAGCAGTGTAGATATTTCCAAGTTCATGCAGATAGTGGTGTAGATATTTCGACGTTTATAGAGATGGCGGTGTAGATATATCCATGTTCATACAGATGGCAGTGTAGATATTTCCATGTTTTTAGAGATAGCGGTGTAGATATTTTCACGTTTACACAGATGGCGGTGGAGATATTTCCATGATAACACAGATAGCGGTGCAGACATATCCATGTTTACACAGATAGCGGTGTGGATATTTCCATGTTTATGCAGATAGCGGTGTAGATATTTCCATCTTAATACAGATGGCGGTGTAGATATGTCCATTTTCGTACATATGGCGATGTAGATATTTCCATGTTCATACAGATGGCGGTGTAGATATTCGAAGTTTATAGAGATAGCGCTGTAGTCGTTTCCATATTTATAGAGAAATCTCTGTAGATATTTCCATGTTTATGCAGATAGCTGTGTAGATATTTCCATGTTCATGCAGATAGCGGTGTAGATATTTCCATGTTCATCCAGATGCCGGAGTAGATATATCCATGTTGATACAGATGGCGGTGAAGATATTTCCATGTTCATACAGATGTCGGTGTAGATATTTCCATGTTCATACACATGGCGGTGTAGATATTTCCATGTTCATAGAGATGGCGGTGTAGATATTTCATTGTTTGTACAGATAGCAGTATAGTTATTTCCATGTTTACAGAGATAGCAGTGTGGATATTTCCATTGATATACAGATAGCTGTGTAGATATATGCATGTTCATACAGATAGCGGTGTAGATATTTCCATGCTCATACAGATAGCGGTGTAGATATTTCCATGTTCATACAGATAGCGGTGCAGATATTTCCATGTTCATACAGATAGCAGTTTAGATATTTCGATGTTCATACAGATAGCGGTGTAGATATTTTCATGTTCATACAGTTAGCGGTGTAGATATTGCCATGTTCATACAAATGGCGGTGTAGATATTTACATGTTCATACAGATGGCGGTGTAGATATTTCCATGTTCGCACGGATGGCAGTGTAGATATTTCCATGTTCATACAGGTGGCGGTGTAGATATTTCCATGTTTACACAGATAGCAGTGTAGTTATTTCCATGTTTATAGATGTAGCAGGGTAGCTATTTCCATTGATATACAGATAGCTGTGTAGATATTTGCATGTTCATACAGATGGCGGTGTAGATATTTCGAAGTTTATAGAGATAGCCCTGTAGTTATTTCCATATTTATAGAGAAATCTGTGTAGATATTCCCATGTATATGCAGATAGGTGTGTAGATATTTCCGTGTTCAAGCAGATAGCGGTGTAGGTATTTCCATGTTCATCCAGATGCCTGTGTAGATATATCCATGTTCATACAGATGGCGGTGAAAATATTTCCATGTTCATACAGATGGCGGTGTAGATATTTCCATGTTCATACAAATGGCGGTGTAGATATTTCCGTGTTCATAGAGATGGCAGTGTAGATATTTCCATGTTTATACACATAGCAGTGTATTTATTTCCATGTTTATAGAGATAGCAGTGTAGATATTTCCATTGATATACAGATAGCTGTGTAGATATTTGCATGTTCATACAGTTAGCGGTGCAGATATTTCCATGTTCATACTGATAGCGGTGTAGATATTTCCATGTTCATACAGTTAGCGGTGTAGATATTTCCATGTTCATACAGATGGCGATGTAGATATTTCCATGTTCATACAGATGGCGGTGTAGATATTTCCATGTTCGTTCAGATGGCAGTGTAGATATTTCCACTGATATACAGATAGCTGTGTAGATATTTATATGTTCATACAGATGGCGGTGTAGATATTTCCATGTTCGTACAGGTGGCGGTGTAGATATTTCCATGTTTATACAGATAGCAGTGTAGTTATTTCCATGTTTATAGAGATAGCAATGTAGATATTTCCATTGGTATACATATAGCTGTGTAGATATTTGCATGTTCATACTGATAGCGGTGTAGATATTTCCATGTTCGTACAGATAGCGGTGTAGATATTTCCATGTTCATACAGATAGCGGTGTAGATATTTCCATGTTCATACAGATAACGGTGTAGATATTTCCATGTTCATACAGATAGCGGTGTAGATATTTCCATGTTCGTACAGTTAACGGTGTAGATATTTCCATGTTCATACAGATGGCGGTGGAGATATTTCCATGTTCGTACAGATGGCGGTGTAGATATTTCCATGTTCATAGAGATGGCGGTGTAGATATTTCCATGTTTATGCAGATAGCGGTATAGATATTTCCTTGTTTATACAGATGGTGGTGTAGATATTTCCATGTTTATAGAGATGGCGGTCTAGATATTTCCATGTTTATAGAGATAGTGGTGTAGTTATTTCCAAGTTTATAGAGACAGCATTGAAGATATTTCCATGTTTATACAGATAGCGGTGAAGATATTTCCATGTTTATACAGAGAGCGGTGTAGATATTTCCATGTTTATACAGATAGCAGTGTAGATATTTCCAGGTTTATAGAGATAGTGGTGTAGATAATTTCAATTTTATACAGATAGCAGTGTAAATATTTCCACGTTCATACAGATAATGGTCTAGATATTTCCACGTTTATAGAGATGGCGGTGTAGATATTTCCATGTTCATACAGATGGCGGTGTAGATATTTCCATGTTTTTAGAGATGGCGGTGTAGATATTTTCACGTTTACACAGATGGCGGTGTAGATATTTCCATGTTTACACAGATAGCGGTGTAGACATTTCCATGTTTACACAGATAGCGGTGTGGATATTTCCATGTTTATGCAGATAGCGGTGTAGATATTTCCATGTTTATACAGATAGCAGTGCGGATATTTCCATGTTTATACAGATAGTTGGGCAGATATTTCCATGTTTATACAGATAGCGGTGTAGATATTTCCATCTTAATACAGATGGCGGTGCAGATATGTCTATGTTCGTACAGATGGCGGTGTAGATATTTCCATGTTCATACATTTGGTGGTGTAGATATTTCGAAGTTTATAGAGATAGCGCTGTAGTTATTTCCATATTTATAGAGAAATCTGTGTAGATATTTCCATGTATATGCAGATAGCTGTGTAGATATTTCCATGTTCATGCAGATAGCGTTGTAGATATTTCCATGTTCATCCAGATGCCGTTGTAGATATATCCATGTTCATACAGATGGCGGTGTAGATATTTCCATGTTCATACACATGGCGGTGTAGATATTTCCATGTTCATAGAGATGGCGGTATAGATATTTCCATGTTTGTACGGATGGCAGTGTAGGTATTTCCATGTTCGTACAGGTAGTGGTGTAGATATTTCCATGTTTATACAGATAGCAGTGTAGTTATTTCCATGTTAATAGAGATAGCAATGTAGATATTTCCATTGATATACAGATAGCTGTGTAGATATTTGCATGTTCATACAGATAGCGGTGTAGATATTTCCATCTTCGTACAGATAGAGGTGTAGATATTTCCATGTTCATACAGATAGCGGTGTAGATATTTCCATGTTCATACAGATAATGATGTAGATATTTCCATGTTCATACAGATAGCGGTGTAGGTATTTCCATGTTCATACAGTTAGCGGTGTAGATATTTCCATGTTCGTACAGATGGCGGTGTAGATATTTCCATGTTCATACAGATAGCGGTGTAGATATTTCCATGTTCATACAGATAGCGGTGTAGATATTTCCATGTTCATACAGATGGCGGTGTAGATATTTACATGTTCATACAGTTGGCCGTGTAGATATTTCCATGTTCGTACGGATGGCAGTGTAGATATTTCCATGTTCATTTAGGTGTTGGTGTAGATATTTCCATGTTCATACAGATAGCAGTGTAGTTATTTCCATGTTTATAGAGACGGCAATGTAGATATTTCCATATTTATACAGATAGCAGTGAAGATATTTCCATGTTTATAGAGATAGTGGTGAAGTTATTTCCAAGTTTATAGAGACAGCATTGTAGATATTTCCATGTTTGTACAGATAGCGGTGAAGATATTTCCATGTTTATACAGATAGCGGTGTAGATATTTCCATGTTTATACAGATAGCAGTGTAGATATTTCCATGTTTATAGAGATAGTGGTGTAGATAATTTCAATTTTATACAGATAGCAGTGTAGATATTTCCAAGTTCATGCAGATAGTGGTGTAGATATTTCCACGTTTATAGAGATGGCGGTGTAGATATATCCATGTTCATACAGATGGCAGTGTAGATATATCCATGTTTTTAGAGATCGCGGTGTAGATATTTTCACGTTTACACAGATGGCGGTGGAGATATTTCCATGATAACACAGATAGCGGTGCAGACATATCCATGTTTACACAGATAGCGGTGTGGATATTTCCATGTTTATGCAGATAGCGGTGTAGATATTTCCATCTTAATACAGATGGCGGTGTAGATATGTCCATTTTCGTACAGATGGCGATGTAGATATTTCCATGTTCATACAGATGGCGGTGTAGATATTCGAAGTTTATAGAGATAGCGCTGTAGTTATTTGCATATTTATAGAGAAGTCTCTGTAGATATTTCCATGTTTATGCAGATAGCTGTGTAGATATTTCCATGTTCATGCAGATAGCGGTGTAGATATTTCCATGTTCATCCAGATGCCGGAGTAGATATATCCATGTTCATACAGATGGCGGTGAAGATATTTCCATGTTCATACAGATGTCGGTGTAGATATTTCCATGTTCATACACATGGCGGTGTAGATATTTCCATGTTCATAGAGATGGCGGTGTAGATATTTCATTGTTTGTACAGATAGCAGTATAGTTATTTCCATGTTTATAGAGATAGCAGTGTGGATATTTCCATTGATATACAGATAGCTGTGTAGATATATGCATGTTCATACAGATAGCGGTGTAGATATTTCCATGCTCATACAGATAGCGGTGTAGATATTTCCATGTTCATACAGATAGCGGTGCAGATATTTCCATGTTCATACAGATAGCAGTTTAGATATTTCGATGTTCATACAGATAGCGGTGTAGATATTTTCATGTTCATACAGTTAGCGGTGTAGATATTGCCATGTTCATACAAATGGCGGTGTAGATATTTACATGTTCATACAGATGGCAGTGTAGATATTTCCATGTTCATACAGGTGGCGGTGTAGATATTTCCATGTTTACACAGATAGCAGTGTAGTTATTTCCATGTTTATAGATGTAGCAGGGTAGCTATTTCCATTGATATACAGATAGCTGTGTAGATATTTGCATGTTCATACAGATGGCGGTGTAGATATTTCGAAGTTTATAGAGATAGCCCTGTAGTTATTTCCATATTTATAGAGAAATCTGTGTAGATATTCCCATGTATATGCAGATAGGTGTGTAGATATTTCCGTGTTCAAACAGATAGCTGTGTAGGTATTTCCATGTTCATCCAGATGCCTGTGTAGATATATCCATGTTCATACAGATGGCGGTGAAAATATTTCCATGTTCATACAGATGGCGGTGTAGATATTTCCATGTTCATACAAATGGCGGTGTAGATATTTCCGTGTTCATAGAGATGGCAGTGTAGATATTTCCATGTTTATACACATAGCAGTGTAGTTATTTCCATGTTTATAGAGATAGCAGTGTAGATATTTCCATTGATATACAGATAGCTGTGTAGATATTTGCATGTTCATACAGTTAGCGGTGCAGATATTTCCATGTTCATACTGATAGCGGTGTAGATATTTCCATGTTCATACAGTTAGCGGTGTAGATATTTCCATGTTCATACAGATGGCGATGTAGATATTTCCATGTTCATACAGATGGCGGTGTAGATATTTTCATGTTCGTACAGATGGCAGTGTAGATATTTCCACTGATATACAGATAGCTGTGTAGATATTTATATGTTCATACAGATGGCGGTGTAGATATTTCCATGTTCGTACAGGTGGCGGTGTAGATATTTCCATGTTTATACAGATAGCAGAGTAGTTATTTCCATGTTTATAGAGATAGCAATGTAGATATTTCCATTGGTATACATATAGCTGTGTAGATATTTGCATGTTCATACTGATAGCGGTGTAGATATTTCCATGTTCGTACAGATAGCGGTGTAGATATTTCCATGTTCCTACAGATAGCGGTGTAGATATTTCCATGTTCATACAGATAACGGTGTAGATATTTCCATGTTCATACAGATAGCGGTGTAGATATTTCCATGTTCGTACAGTTAACGGTGTAGATATTTCCATGTTCATACAGATGGCGGTGTAGATATTTCCGTGTTCATACAAATGGCAGTGTAGATATTTCCATGTTCATAGAGATGGCGGTGTACATATTTCCATGTTTATGCAGATAGTGGTATAGGTATTTCCATGTTTATACAGATGGTGGATTTATATATTTCCATGTTTATAGAGATGGCGGTCTAGATATTTCCATGTTTATAGAGATAGTGGTGTAGTTATTTCCAAGTTTATAGAGACAGCGTTGTAGATATTTCCATGTTTATACAGATAGCGGTGAAGATATTTCCATGTTTATACAGATAGCGATGTAGATATTTCCATGTTTATACAGACAGCAGTGTAGATATTTCCATGTTTATAGGGATAGTGGTGAAGATAATTTCAATTTTATACAGATAGCAGTGTAGACATTTCCAAGTTCATACAGATAGCGGTGTAGATATTTTCAACTTTATAGAGATGGCGGTGTAGATATTTCCATGTTCATTCAGATGGCGGTGTAGATATTTCCATGTTTGTACAGGTGGCGGTGTAGATATTTCCATGTTTATACAGATAGCAGTGTAGATATTTACATGTTTATAGAGATAGTGGTGTAGATAATTTCAATTTTATACCGAGAGCAGTGTAGATATTTCCAAGTTCATACAGATAGCGATGTAGTTATTTCCACGTTTATAGAGATGGCGGTGTAGATATTTCCATGTTCATGCAGATGGCGGTGTAGATATTTCCATGTTCATACAAATGGCGGTGTAGATATTTCCATGTTCATAGAGATGGCGGTGTAGATATTTCCATGTTCATACAAATGGCGGTGTAGTTATTTCCATGTTCATAGAGATGGCGGTGTAGATATTTCCATGTTTATACAGATAGCAGTGTAGTTATTTCCATGTTTATAGAGATAGAAGTGTAGATATTTCCATTGATATACACATAGCTGTGTAGATATTTGCATGTTCATAGTGATAGCGGTGTTGATATTTCCATCTTCGTACAGATAGCGGTGTAGATATTTCCATGTTCATACAGATAGCGGTGTAGATATTTCCATGTTCATACAGATATCGGTGTAGATATTTCCATGTTCATACAGATAGCAGTGTAGATATTTCCATGGTCATACAGTTAGTGGTTTAGATATTTCCATGTCCATGGAGATGGCCGTGTAGATATTTACATGTTCATACAGATGGCGGTGTAGATATTTCCATGTTCGTACAGATGACCGTGTAGATATTTCCATGTTCTTAGAGATGGCGGTGTAGATATTTCCATGTTTATGCAGATAGTGGTATAAATATTTCCATGTTTATACAGATGGTGGTGTAAATATTTCCATGTTTATAGAGATGGCGGTCTAGATATTTCCATGTTTATAGAGATAGCGGTGTAGTTATTTCCAAGTTTATAAAGACAGCGTTGTAGATATTTCCATGTTTATACAGATAGCGGTGAAGATATTTTCATGTTTATACAGATAACAGTGTAGATATTTCCATGTTTATAGAGATAGTGGTGTAGATAATTTCAATTTTATACAGGAAGCAGTGTAGATATTTCCAAGTTCATACAGATAGCGGTGAAGATATTTCCACCTTTATAGAGATGGCGGTGTAGATATTTCCATGTTCATACAGATGGCGGTGTAGATATTTCCATGTTTATAGAGATGGCGGTGTAGATATTTCCATGTTTACACTGATGGTGATGTAGATATTTCCAGGTTTACGCAGACAGAGGTGTAGACATTTCCATGTTTACACAGATAGCGTTATGGATATTTCCATGTTTATGCAGATAGCTGTGTAGATATTTCCATGTTTATACAGATAGCGGTGCGGATATTTCCATGTTTATACAGATAGTTGGGCAGATATTTCCATGTTTATACAGATAGCGGTGTAGATATTTATATCTTAATACAGATGGCGGTGTAGATAAGTCCATGTTCGTACAGATGGCGGTGTAGTTATTTCCATGTTCATACAGGTGGCGGTGTAGATATTTCGATGTTTATAGAGATAGCGTTGTTGTTATTTCCATATTTATAGAGAAATCTGTGTAGATATTTCCATGTATATGCAGATAGCTGTGTAGATATTTCCATGTAAATGCAGATAGCCGTGTAGATATTTCCATCTTCATCCAGATGCTGCTGTAGATATATCCATGCTCATACAGATGGCCGTGAAGATATTTCCATGTTCATACAGATGGCGGTGTAGATATTTCCATGTTCATTCAAAGGGCGGTGTAGATATTTCCATGTTCATAGAGATGGCGGTGTAGATATTTCCATGTTCATACAAATGGCGGTGTGGATATTTCCATGTTCATAGAGATGGCGGTGTAGATATTCCCATGTTTATACAGATAGCAGTGTAGTTATTTCCATGTTTATAGAGATATTAGTGTAGATATTTCCATTGATATACAGATAGCTGTGTAGATATTTGCATGTTCATACAGATAGCGGTGTAGATATTTCCATGTTCATACAGATAGCGGTGTAGATATTTCCATGTTCATACAGATACCGGTGTAGATATTTCCATGTTCATACAGATAGCGGTGTAGATATTTCCATGTTCATACAGTTAGCGGTGTAGATAATTCTATGTTCATACAGATGGCGGTGTAGATATTTACATGTTCATGCAGATGGCGGTGTAGATATTTCCATGTTCGTACAGATGGCGGTGTAGATATTTCCATGTTCATAGAGATGGCAGTGTAGATATTTCCATGTTTCTACAGATAGCAGTGTAGTTATTTCCATGTTTATAGAGATAGCAGTGTAGATATTTCCATTGATATTCAGATAGCTGTGTAGATATTTGTATGTTCATACAGATAGCGGTGTAGATATTTCCATGTTCATACAGATAGCGTTGTAGATATTTCCATGTTCATACAGATAACGGTGAAGATATTTCCATGTTCATACAGATAGCGGTGTAGATATTTCCATGTTCATACAGTTAGCGGTGTAGTTATTTACATGTTCATACAGATGGTGTTGTAGATATTTACATGTTCATACAGATGGCGGTGTAGATATTTCCAAGTTCGTACAGATGGCGGTGTAGATATTTCCATGTTCATAGAGATGGTGGAGTAGATATTTCCATGTTTACGCAGATAGCGGTATAGATATTTCCATGTTTATACAGATGGTGGTGTAGATATTTCCGTGTTTATAGAGATGGCGGTCTAGTTATTTCCATGTTTACAGAGATAGTGGTGTAGTTATTTCCAAGTTTATGGAGAAGCGTTGTAGATATTTCCATGTTTATGCAGATAGCGGTCAAGATATTTCCATGTTTATACAGAGAGTGGTGTAGATATTTCCATGTTTATACAGATAGCAGTGTAGATATTTCCATGTTTATAGAGACAGTGGTGTAGATAGTTTCAATTTCATACCGAGAGCAGTGTAGATATTTCCAAGTTCATACAGATAGCGGTGTAGATATGTCCACGTTTATAGAGATGGCGGTGTAGATATTTCCATGTTCATGCTGATGGCGGTGTAGATATTTCCATGTTTTACAGATAGCGGTGTAGATATTTCCATGTTCATACAGATAGCGGTGCAGATATTTCCATGTTCATCCAGATGCCGGAGTAGATATATCCATGTTCATACAGTTGGCGGTGAAGATATTTCCATGTTCGCACGGATGGCATTGTATATATTTCCATGTTTATACAGGTGGCGGTGTAGATATTTCCATGTTTATACAGGTAGCAGTGTAGTTATTTCCATGTTCATAGAGAGAGCAGTGTACATATTTCCATTGATATACAGATAGCTGTGTAGATATTTGCATGTTCATACAGAGAGCGGTGTAGATATTCCCATGTTCGGACAGATAGTGGTGTAGATATTTCCATATTCATACAGATAGCGGTGTAGATATTTCCATGTTCATACAGATAACGGTGTAGATATTTCCATGTTCATACAGATAGCCTTGTAGATATTTCCATGTTCATACAGTTAGCGGTGTAGATATTTCCATGTTCATAGAGATGGTGGTGTAGATATTTCCATGTTTATGCAGATAGCGGTATAGATATTTCCATGTTTATACAGATGGTGGTGTAGATATTTCCATGTTTATAGAGATATCCGTCTAGATATTTCCATGTTTATAGAGATAGTGTTGTAGTTATTTCCAAGTTTCAAGAGACAGCGTTGTAGATATTTCCATGTTTATAAAGATTGCGGTGAAGATATTTCCATGTTTATACAGATAGCGGTGTAGATATTTCCATGTTCATACAGATAGCGATGTAGATATTTCCATGTTCATACAGATAGCGGTGTAGATATTTACATGTTCATACAGTTGGCCGTGTAGATATTTCCATGTTCGTACGGATGGCAGTGTAGATATTTCCATGTTAATTTAGGTGTCGGTGTAGATATTTCCATGTTCATACAGATAGCAGTGTAGTTATTTCCATGTTTATAGAGACAGCAATGTAGTTATTTCCATGTTTATACAGATAGCGGTGAAGATATTTCCATGTTTATAGAGATAGTGGTGAAGTTATTTCCAAGTTTATAGAGACAGCATTGTAGATATTTCCATGTTTATACAGATAGCGGTGAAGATATTTCCATGTTCATACAGATGGCGATGTAGATATTTCCATGTTCATACAGATGGCGGTGTAGATATTTCCATGTTCGTACAGATGGCAGTGTAGATATTTCCACTGATATACAGATAGCTGTGTAGATATTTATATGTTCATACAGATGGCGGTGTAGATATTTCCATGTTCGTACAGGTGGCGGTGTAGATATTTCCATGTTTATACAGATAGCAGAGTAGTTATTTCCATGTTTATAGAGATAGCAGTGTAGATATTTCCATTGATATACAGATAGCTGAGTAGATATTTGCATGTTCATACAGATAGCGGTGTAGATATTTCAATGTTCGTACAGATAGCGGTGTAGATATTTCCATGTTCGTACAGATAGCGGTGTAGATATTTCCATGTTCCTACAGATAGCGGTGTAGATATTTCCATGTTCATACAGATAACGGTGTAGATATTTCCATGTTCATACAGATAGCGGTGTAGATATTTCCATGTTCGTACAGTTAACGGTGTAGATATTTCCATGTTCATACAGATGGCGGTGTAGATATTTCCGTGTTCATACAAATGGCAGTGTAGATATTTCCATGTTCATAGAGATGGCGGTGTACATATTTCCATGTTTATGCAGATAGTGGTATAGGTATTTCCATGTTTATACAGATGGTGGATTTATATATTTCCATGTTTATAGAGATGGCGGTCTAGATATTTCCATGTTTATAGAGATAGTGGTGTAGTTATTTCCAAGTTTATAGAGACAGCGTTGTAGATATTTCCATGTTTATACAGATAGCGGTGAAGATATTTCCATGTTTATACAGATAGCGATGTAGATATTTCCATGTTTATACAGACAGCAGTGTAGATATTTCCATGTTTATAGGGATAGTGGTGAAGATAATTTCAATTTTATACAGATAGCAGTGTAGACATTTCCAAGTTCATACAGATAGCGGTGTAGATATTTTCAACTTTATAGAGATGGCGGTGTAGATATTTCCATGTTCATTCAGATGGCGGTGTAGATATTTCCATGTTTGTACAGGTGGCGGTGTAGATATTTCCATGTTTATACAGATAGCAGTGTAGATATTTACATGTTTATAGAGATAGTGGTGTAGATAATTTCAATTTTATACCGAGAGCAGTGTAGATATTTCCAAGTTCATACAGATAGCGATGTAGTTATTTCCACGTTTATAGAGATGGCGGTGTAGATATTTCCATGTTCATGCAGATGGCGGTGTAGATATTTCCATGTTCATACAAATGGCGGTGTAGATATTTCCATGTTCATAGAGATGGCGGTGTAGATATTTCCATGTTCATACAAATGGCGGTGTAGTTATTTCCATGTTCATAGAGATGGCGGTGTAGATATTTCCATGTTTATACAGATAGCAGTGTAGTTATTTCCATGTTTATAGAGATAGAAGTGTAGATATTTCCATTGATATACACATAGCTGTGTAGATATTTGCATGTTCATAGTGATAGCGGTGTTGATATTTCCATCTTCGTACAGATAGCGGTGTAGATATTTCCATGTTCATACAGATAGCGGTGTAGATATTTCCATGTTCATACAGATATCGGTGTAGATATTTCCATGTTCATACAGATAGCAGTGTAGATATTTCCATGGTCATACAGTTAGTGGTTTAGATATTTCCATGTCCATGGAGATGGCCGTGTAGATATTTACATGTTCATACAGATGGCGGTGTAGATATTTCCATGTTCGTACAGATGGCCGTGTAGATATTTCCATGTTCTTAGAGATGGCGGTGTAGATATTTCCATGTTTATGCAGATAGTGGTATAAATATTTCCATGTTTATACAGATGGTGGTGTAAATATTTCCATGTTTTTAGAGATGGCGGTCTAGATATTTCCATGTTTATAGAGATAGCGGTGTAGTTATTTCCAAGTTTATAAAGACAGAGTTGTAGATATTTCCATGTTTATACAGATAGCGGTGAAGATATTTTCATGTTTATACAGATAACAGTGTAGATATTTCCATGTTTATAGAGATAGTGGTGTAGATAATTTCAATTTTATACAGGAAGCAGTGTAGATATTTCCAAGTTCATACAGATAGCGGTGAAGATATTTCCACGTTTATAGAGATGGCGGTGTAGATATTTCCATGTTCATACAGATGGCGGTGTAGATATTTCCATGTTTATAGAGATGGCGGTGTAGATATTTCCATGTTTACACTGATGGTGATGTAGATATTTCCAGGTTTACACAGACAGAGGTGTAGACATTTCCATGTTTACACAGATAGCGTTATGGATATTTCCATGTTTATGCAGATAGCTGTGTAGATATTTCCATGTTTATACAGATAGCGGTGCGGATATTTCCATGTTTATACAGATAGTTGGGCAGATATTTCCATGTTTATACAGATAGCGGTGTAGATATTTATATCTTAATACAGATGGCGGTGTAGATAAGTCCATGTTCGTACAGATGGCGGTGTAGTTATTTCCATGTTCATACAGGTGGCGGTGTAGATATTTCGATGTTTATAGAGATAGCGTTGTTGTTATTTCCATATTTATAGAGAAATCTGTGTAGATATTTCCATGTATATGCAGATAGCTGTGTAGATATTTCCATGTAAATGCAGATAGCCGTGTAGATATTTCCATCTTCATCCAGATGCTGGTGAAGATATATCCATGCTCATACAGATGGCCGTGAAGATATTTCCATGTTCATACAGATGGCGGTGTAGATATTTCCATGTTCATTCAAAGGGCGGTGTAGATATTTCCATGTTCATAGAGATGGCGGTGTAGATATTTCCATGTTCATACAAATGGCGGTGTGGATATTTCCATGTTCATAGAGATGGCGGTGTAGATATTCCCATGTTTATACAGATAGCAGTGTAGTTATTTCCATGTTTATAGAGATATTAGTGTAGATATTTCCATTGATATACACATAGCTGTGTAGATATTTGCATGTTCATACAGATAGCGGTGTAGATATTTCCATGTTCATACAGATAGCGGTGTAGATATTTCCATGTTCATACAGATACCGGTGTAGATATTTCCATGTTCATACAGATAGCGGTGTAGATATTTCCATGTTCATACAGTTAGCGGTGTAGATAATTCTATGTTCATACAGATGGCGGTGTAGATATTTACATGTTCATGCAGATGGCGGTGTAGATATTTCCATGTTCGTACAGATGGCGGTGTAGATATTTCCATGTTCATAGAGATGGCAGTGTAGATATTTCCATGTTTCTACAGATAGCAGTGTAGTTATTTCCATGTTTATAGAGATAGCAGTGTAGATATTTCCATTGATATTCAGATAGCTGTGTAGATATTTGTATGTTCATACAGATAGCGGTGTAGATATTTCCATGTTCATACAGATAGCGTTGTAGATATTTCCATGTTCATACAGATAACGGTGAAGATATTTCCATGTTCATACAGATAGCGGTGTAGATATTTCCATGTTCATACAGTTAGCGGTGTAGTTATTTACATGTTCATACAGATGGTGTTGTAGATATTTACATGTTCATACAGATGGCGGTGTAGATATTTCCAAGTTCGTACAGATGGCGGTGTAGATATTTCCATGTTCATAGAGATGGTGGAGTAGATATTTCCATGTTTACGCAGATAGCGGTATAGATATTTCCATGTTTATACAGATGGTGGTGTAGATATTTCCGTGTTTATAGAGATGGCGGTCTAGTTATTTCCATGTTTACAGAGATAGTGGTGTAGTTATTTCCAAGTTTATGGAGAAGCGTTGTAGATATTTCCATGTTTATGCAGATAGCGGTCAAGATATTTCCATGTTTATACAGAGAGTGGTGTAGATATTTCCATGTTTATACAGATAGCAGTGTAGATATTTCCATGTTTATAGAGACAGTGGTGTAGATAGTTTCAATTTCATACCGAGAGCAGTGTAGATATTTCCAAGTTCATACAGATAGCGGTGTAGATATGTCCACGTTTATAGAGATGGCGGTGTAGATATTTCCATGTTCATGCTGATGGCGGTGTAGATATTTCCATGTTTTACAGATAGCGGTGTAGATATTTCCATGTTCATACAGATAGCGGTGCAGATATTTCCATGTTCATCCAGATGCCGGAGTAGATATATCCATGTTCATACAGTTGGCGGTGAAGATATTTCCATGTTCGCACGGATGGCATTGTATATATTTCCATGTTTATACAGGTGGCGGTGTAGATATTTCCATGTTTATACAGGTAGCAGTGTAGTTATTTCCATGTTCATAGAGAGAGCAGTGTACATATTTCCATTGATATACAGATAGCTGTGTAGATATTTGCATGTTCATACAGAGAGCGGTGTAGATATTCCCATGTTCGGACAGATAGTGGTGTAGATATTTCCATATTCATACAGATAGCGGTGTAGATATTTCCATGTTCATACAGATAACGGTGTAGATATTTCCATGTTCATACAGATAGCCTTGTAGATATTTCCATGTTCATACAGTTAGCGGTGTAGATATTTCCATGTTCATAGAGATGGTGGTGTAGATATTTCCATGTTTATGCAGATAGCGGTATAGATATTTCCATGTTTATACAGATGGTGGTGTAGATATTTCCATGTTTATAGAGATATCCGTCTAGATATTTCCATGTTTATAGAGATAGTGTTGTAGTTATTTCCAAGTTTCAAGAGACAGCGTTGTAGATATTTCCATGTTTATAAAGATTGCGGTGAAGATATTTCCATGTTTATACAGATAGCGGTGTAGATATTTCCATGTTCATACAGATAGCGATGTAGATATTTCCATGTTCATACAGATAGCGGTGTAGATATTTACATGTTCATACAGTTGGCCGTGTAGATATTTCCATGTTCGTACGGATGGCAGTGTAGATATTTCCATGTTAATTTAGGTGTCGGTGTAGATATTTCCATGTTCATACAGATAGCAGTGTAGTTATTTCCATGTTTATAGAGACAGCAATGTAGTTATTTCCATGTTTATACAGATAGCGGTGAAGATATTTCCATGTTTATAGAGATAGTGGTGAAGTTATTTCCAAGTTTATAGAGACAGCATTGTAGATATTTCCATGTTTATACAGATAGCGGTGAAGATATTTCCATGTTCATACAGATGGCGATGTAGATATTTCCATGTTCATACAGATGGCGGTGTAGATATTTCCATGTTCGTACAGATGGCAGTGTAGATATTTCCACTGATATACAGATAGCTGTGTAGATATTTATATGTTCATACAGATGGCGGTGTAGATATTTCCATGTTCGTACAGGTGGCGGTGTAGATATTTCCATGTTTATACAGATAGCAGAGTAGTTATTTCCATGTTTATAGAGATAGCAGTGTAGATATTTCCATTGATATACAGATAGCTGAGTAGATATTTGCATGTTCATACAGATAGCGGTGTAGATATTTCAATGTTCGTACAGATAGCGGTGTAGATATTTCCATGTTCGTACAGATAGCGGTGTAGATATTTCCATGTTCCTACAGATAGCGGTGTAGATATTTCCATGTTCATACAGATAACGGTGTAGATATTTCCATGTTCATACAGATAGCGGTGTAGATATTTCCATGTTCGTACAGTTAACGGTGTAGATATTTCCATGTTCATACAGATGGCGGTGTAGATATTTCCGTGTTCATACAAATGGCAGTGTAGATATTTCCATGTTCATAGAGATGGCGGTGTACATATTTCCATGTTTATGCAGATAGTGGTATAGGTATTTCCATGTTTATACAGATGGTGGATTTATATATTTCCATGTTTATAGAGATGGCGGTCTAGATATTTCCATGTTTATAGAGATAGTGGTGTAGTTATTTCCAAGTTTATAGAGACAGCGTTGTAGATATTTCCATGTTTATACAGATAGCGGTGAAGATATTTCCATGTTTATACAGATAGCGATGTAGATATTTCCATGTTTATACAGACAGCAGTGTAGATATTTCCATGTTTATAGGGATAGTGGTGAAGATAATTTCAATTTTATACAGATAGCAGTGTAGACATTTCCAAGTTCATACAGATAGCGGTGTAGATATTTTCAACTTTATAGAGATGGCGGTGTAGATATTTCCATGTTCATTCAGATGGCGGTGTAGATATTTCCATGTTTGTACAGGTGGCGGTGTAGATATTTCCATGTTTATACAGATAGCAGTGTAGATATTTACATGTTTATAGAGATAGTGGTGTAGATAATTTCAATTTTATACCGAGAGCAGTGTAGATATTTCCAAGTTCATACAGATAGCGATGTAGTTATTTCCACGTTTATAGAGATGGCGGTGTAGATATTTCCATGTTCATGCAGATGGCGGTGTAGATATTTCCATGTTCATACAAATGGCGGTGTAGATATTTCCATGTTCATAGAGATGGCGGTGTAGATATTTCCATGTTCATACAAATGGCGGTGTAGTTATTTCCATGTTCATAGAGATGGCGGTGTAGATATTTCCATGTTTATACAGATAGCAGTGTAGTTATTTCCATGTTTATAGAGATAGAAGTGTAGATATTTCCATTGATATACACATAGCTGTGTAGATATTTGCATGTTCATAGTGATAGCGGTGTTGATATTTCCATCTTCGTACAGATAGCGGTGTAGATATTTCCATGTTCATACAGATAGCGGTGTAGATATTTCCATGTTCATACAGATATCGGTGTAGATATTTCCATGTTCATACAGATAGCAGTGTAGATATTTCCATGGTCATACAGTTAGTGGTTTAGATATTTCCATGTCCATGGAGATGGCCGTGTAGATATTTACATGTTCATACAGATGGCGGTGTAGATATTTCCATGTTCGTACAGATGGCCGTGTAGATATTTCCATGTTCTTAGAGATGGCGGTGTAGATATTTCCATGTTTATGCAGATAGTGGTATAAATATTTCCATGTTTATACAGATGGTGGTGTAAATATTTCCATGTTTTTAGAGATGGCGGTCTAGATATTTCCATGTTTATAGAGATAGCGGTGTAGTTATTTCCAAGTTTATAAAGACAGAGTTGTAGATATTTCCATGTTTATACAGATAGCGGTGAAGATATTTTCATGTTTATACAGATAACAGTGTAGATATTTCCATGTTTATAGAGATAGTGGTGTAGATAATTTCAATTTTATACAGGAAGCAGTGTAGATATTTCCAAGTTCATACAGATAGCGGTGAAGATATTTCCACGTTTATAGAGATGGCGGTGTAGATATTTCCATGTTCATACAGATGGCGGTGTAGATATTTCCATGTTTATAGAGATGGCGGTGTAGATATTTCCATGTTTACACTGATGGTGATGTAGATATTTCCAGGTTTACACAGACAGAGGTGTAGACATTTCCATGTTTACACAGATAGCGTTATGGATATTTCCATGTTTATGCAGATAGCTGTGTAGATATTTCCATGTTTATACAGATAGCGGTGCGGATATTTCCATGTTTATACAGATAGTTGGGCAGATATTTCCATGTTTATACAGATAGCGGTGTAGATATTTATATCTTAATACAGATGGCGGTGTAGATAAGTCCATGTTCGTACAGATGGCGGTGTAGTTATTTCCATGTTCATACAGGTGGCGGTGTAGATATTTCGATGTTTATAGAGATAGCGTTGTTGTTATTTCCATATTTATAGAGAAATCTGTGTAGATATTTCCATGTATATGCAGATAGCTGTGTAGATATTTCCATGTAAATGCAGATAGCCGTGTAGATATTTCCATCTTCATCCAGATGCTGGTGAAGATATATCCATGCTCATACAGATGGCCGTGAAGATATTTCCATGTTCATACAGATGGCGGTGTAGATATTTCCATGTTCATTCAAAGGGCGGTGTAGATATTTCCATGTTCATAGAGATGGCGGTGTAGATATTTCCATGTTCATACAAATGGCGGTGTGGATATTTCCATGTTCATAGAGATGGCGGTGTAGATATTCCCATGTTTATACAGATAGCAGTGTAGTTATTTCCATGTTTATAGAGATATTAGTGTAGATATTTCCATTGATATACACATAGCTGTGTAGATATTTGCATGTTCATACAGATAGCGGTGTAGATATTTCCATGTTCATACAGATAGCGGTGTAGATATTTCCATGTTCATACAGATACCGGTGTAGATATTTCCATGTTCATACAGATAGCGGTGTAGATATTTCCATGTTCATACAGTTAGCGGTGTAGATAATTCTATGTTCATACAGATGGCGGTGTAGATATTTACATGTTCATGCAGATGGCGGTGTAGATATTTCCATGTTCGTACAGATGGCGGTGTAGATATTTCCATGTTCATAGAGATGGCAGTGTAGATATTTCCATGTTTCTACAGATAGCAGTGTAGTTATTTCCATGTTTATAGAGATAGCAGTGTAGATATTTCCATTGATATTCAGATAGCTGTGTAGATATTTGTATGTTCATACAGATAGCGGTGTAGATATTTCCATGTTCATACAGATAGCGTTGTAGATATTTCCATGTTCATACAGATAACGGTGAAGATATTTCCATGTTCATACAGATAGCGGTGTAGATATTTCCATGTTCATACAGTTAGCGGTGTAGTTATTTACATGTTCATACAGATGGTGTTGTAGATATTTACATGTTCATACAGATGGCGGTGTAGATATTTCCAAGTTCGTACAGATGGCGGTGTAGATATTTCCATGTTCATAGAGATGGTGGAGTAGATATTTCCATGTTTACGCAGATAGCGGTATTGATATTTCCATGTTTATACAGATGGTGGTGTAGATATTTCCGTGTTTATAGAGATGGCGGTCTAGTTATTTCCATGTTTACAGAGATAGTGGTGTAGTTATTTCCAAGTTTATGGAGAAGCGTTGTAGATATTTCCATGTTTATGCAGATAGCGGTGAAGATATTTCCATGTTTATACAGAGAGTGGTGTAGATATTTCCATGTTCATGCTGATGGCGGTGTAGATATTTCCATGTTTTACAGATAGCGGTGTAGATATTTCCATGTTCATACAGATAGCGGTGCAGATATTTCCATGTTCATCCAGATGCCGGTGTAGATATATCCATGTTCATACAGTTGGCGGTGAAGATATTTCCATGTTCGCACGGATGGCATTGTATATATTTCCATGTTTATACAGGTGGCGGTGTAGATATTTCCATGTTTATACAGGTAGCAGTGTAGTTATTTCCATGTTCATAGAGAGAGCAGTGTAGATATTTCCATTGATTTACAGATAGCTGTGTAGATATTTGCATGTTCATACAGAGAGCGGTGTAGATATTCCCATGTTCGTACAGATAGTGGTGTAGATATTTCCATGTTCATACAGATAGCGGTGTAGATATTTCCATGTTCATACAGATAACGGTGTAGATATTTCCATGTTCATACAGATAGCCTTGTAGATATTTCCATGTTCATACAGTTAGCGGTGTAGATATTTCCATGTTCATAGAGATGGTGGTGTAGATATTTCCATGTTTATGCAGATAGCGGTATAGATATTTCCATGTTTATACAGATGGTGGTGTAGAAATTTCCATGTTTATAGAGATATCCGTCTAGATATTTCCATGTTTATAGAGATAGTGTTGTAGTTATTTCCAAGTTTCAAGAGACAGCGTTGTAGATATTTCCATGTTTATAAAGATTGCGGTGAAGATATTTCCATGTTTATACAGATAGCGGTGTAGATATTTCCATGTTCATACAGATAGCGGTGTAGATATTTACATGTTCATACAGTTGGCCGTGTAGATATTTCCATGTTCGTACGGATGGCAGCGTAGATATTTCCATGTTAATTTAGGTGTCGGTGTAGATATTTCCATGTTCATACAGATAGCAGTGTAGTTATTTCCATGTTTATAGAGACAGCCATGTAGTTATTTCCATGTTTATACAGATAGCGGTGAAGATATTTCCATGTTTACAGAGATAGTGGTGAAGTTATTTCCAAGTTTATAGAGACAGCATTGTAGATATTTCCATGTTTATACAGATAGCGGTGAAGATATTTCCATGTTCATACAGGTGGCGGTGTAGATATTTCCATGCTTACACAGATAACAGTGTAGTTATTTCCATGTTTATAGATGTAGCAGGGTAGCTATTTCCATTGATATACAGATAGCTGTGTAGATATTTGCATGTTCATACAGATGGTGGTGTAGATATTTCGAAGTTTATAGAGATAGCCCTGTAGTTATTTCCATATTTATAGAGAAATCTGTGTAGATATTTCCATGTATATGCAGATAGCTGTGTAGATATTTCCATGTTCATGCAGATAGCGTTGTAGATATTTCCATGTTCATCCAGATGCCGTTGTAGATATATCCATGTTCATACAGATGGCGGTGTAGATATTTCCATGTTCATACACATGGCGGTGTAGATATTTCCATGTTCATAGAGATGGCGGTGTAGATATTTCCATGTTTGTACGGATGGCAGTGTAGGTATTTCCATGTTCGTACAGGTAGTGGTGTAGATATTTCCATGTTTATACAGATAGCAGTGTAGTTATTTCCATGTTAATAGAGATAGCAATGTAGATATTTCCATTGATATACAGATAGCTGTGTAGATATTTGCATGTTCATACAGATAGCGGTGTAGATATTTCCATGTTCGTACAGATAGAGGTGTAGATATTTCCATGTTCATACAGATAGCGGTGTAGATATTTCCATGTTCATACAGATAATGATGTAGATATTTCCATGTTCATACAGATAGCGGTGTAGGTATTTCCATGTTCATACAGTTAGCGGTGTAGATATTTCCATGTTCGTACAGATGGCGGTGTAGATATTTCCATGTTCATACAGATAGCGGTGTAGATATTTCCATGTTCATACAGATAGCGGTGTAGATATTTCCATGTTCATACAGATGGCGGTGTAGATATTTACATGTTCATACAGTTGGCCGTGTAGATATTTCCATGTTCGTATGGATGGCAGTGTAGATATTTCCATGTTCATTTAGGTGTTGGTGTAGATATTTCCATGTTCATACAGATAGCAGTGTAGTTATTTCCATGTTTATAGAGACAGCAATGTAGATATTTCCATGTTTATGCAGATAGCGGTGAAGATATTTCCATGTTTATAGAAATAGTGGTGAAGTTATTTCCAAGTTTATAGAGACAGCATTGTAGATATTTCCATGTTTATACAGATAGCGGTGAAGATATTTCCATGTTTATACAGATAGCGGTGTAGATATTTCCATGTTTATACAGATAGCAGTGTAGATATTTCCACGTTTATAGAGATAGTGGTGTAGATAATTTCAATTTTATACAGATAGCAGTGTAGATATTTCCAAGTTCATGCAGATAGTGGTGTAGGTATTTCCACGTTTATAGAGATGGCGGTGTAGATATATCCATGTTCATACAGATGGCAGTGTAGATATTTCCATGTTTTTAGAGATCGCGGTGTAGATATTTTCACGTTTACACAGATGGCGATGGAGATATTTCCATGATAACACAGATAGCGGTGCAGACATATCCATGTTTACACAGATAGCGGTGTGGATATTTCCATGTTTATGCAGATAGCGGTGTAGATATTTCCATCTTAATACAGATGGCGGTGTAGATATGTCCATTTTCGTACAGATGGCGATGTAGATATTTCCATGTTCATACAGATGGCGGTGTAGATATTCGATGTTTATAGAGATAGCGCTGTAGTTATTTCCATATTTATAGAGAAATCTCTGTAGATATTTCCATGTTTATGCAGATAGCTGTGTAGATATTTCCATGTTCATGCAGATAGCGGTGTAGATATTTCCATGTTCATCCAGATGCCGGAGTAGATATATCCATGTTCATACAGATGGCGGTGAAGATATTTCCATGTTCATACAGATGTCGGTGTAGATATTTCCATGTTCATACACATGGAGGTGTAGATATTTCCATGTTCATAGAGATGGCGGTGTAGATATTTCATTGTTTGTACAGATAGCAGTATAGTTATTTCCATGTTTATAGAGATAGCAGTGTGGATATTTCCATTGATATACAGATAGCTGTGTAGATATATGCATGTTCATACAGATAGCGGTGTAGATATTTCCATGCTCATACAGATAGCGGTGTAGATATTTCCATGTTCATACAGATAGCGGTGCAGATATTTCCATGTTCATACAGATAGCAGTTTAGATATTTCGATGTTCATACAGATAGCGGTGTAGATATTTTCATGTTCATACAGTTAGCGGTGTAGATATTGCCATGTTCATACAAATGGAGGTGTAGATATTTACATGTTCATACAGATAGCAGTTTAGATATTTCGATGTTCATACAGATAGCGGTGTAGATATTTTCATGTTCATACAGTTAGCGGTGTAGATATTGCCATGTTCATACAAATGCCGGTGTAGATATTTACATGTTCATACAGATGGCGGTTTAGATATTTCCATGTTCGCACGGATGGCAGTGTAGATATTTCCATGTTCATACAGGTGGCGGTATAGGTATTTCCATGTTTACACAGATAGCAGTGTAGTTATTTCCATGTTTATAGATGTAGCAGGGAAGCTATTTCCATTGATATACAGATAGCTGTGTAGATATTTGCATGTTCATACAGATGGCGGTGTAGATATTTCGAAGTTTATAGAGATAGCCCTGTAGTTATTTCCATATTTATAGAGAAATCTGTGTAGATATTCCCATGTATATGCAGATAGGTGTGTAGATATTTCCGTGTTCAAGCAGATAGCGGTGTAGGTATTTCCATGTTCATCCAGATGCCTGTGTAGATATATCCATGTTCATACAGATGGCGGTGAAAATATTTCCATGTTCATACAGATGGCGGTGTAGATATTTCCATGTTCATACCAATGGCGGTGTAGATATTTCCGTGTTCATAGAGATGGCAGTGTAGATATTTCCATGTTTATACACATAGCAGTGTAGTTATTTCCATGTTTATAGAGATAGCAGTGTAGATATTTCCATTGATATACAGATAGCTGTGTAGATATTTGCATGTTCATACAGTTAGCGGTGCAGATATTTCCATGTTCAAACTGATAGCGGTGTAGATATTTCCATGTTCATACAGTTAGCGGTGTAGATATTTCCATGTTCATACAGATGGCGATGTAGATATTTCCATGTTCATACAGATGGCGGTGTAGATATTTCCATGTTCGTACAGATGGCAGTGTAGATATTTCCACTGATATACAGATAGCTGTGTAGATATTTATATGTTCATACAGATGGCGGTGTAGATATTTCCATGATCGTACAGGTGGCGGTGTAGATATTTCCATGTTTATACAGATAGCAGTGTAGTTATTTACATGTTTATAGAGATAGCAATTTAGATATTTCCATTGGTATACATATAGCTGTGTAGATATTTGCATGTTCATACTGATAGCGGTGTAGATATTTCCATGTTCGTACAGATAGCGGTGTAGATATTTCCATGTTCATACAGATAGCGGTGTAGATATTTCCATGTTCATACAGATAACGGTGTAGATATTTCCATGTTCATACAGATAGCGGTGTAGATATATCCATGTTCGTACAGTTAACGGTGTAGATATTTCCATGTTCATACAGATGGCGGTGTAGATATTTCCATGTTCATACAGATGGCGGTGTAGATATTTCCATGTTCGTACAGATGGCGGTGTAGATATTTCCATGTTCATAGAGATGGCGGTGTAGATATTTCCATGTTTATGCAGATAGCGGTATAGATATTTCCTTGTTTATACAGATGGTGGTGCAGATATTTCCATGTTTATAGAGATGGCGGTCTAGATATTTCCATGTTTATAGAGATAGTGGTGTAGTTATTTCCAAGTTTATAGAGACAGCATTGAAGATATTTCCATGTTTATACAGATAGCGGTGAAGATATTTCCATGTTTATACAGAGAGCGGTGTAGATATTTCCATGTTTATACAGATAGCAGTGTAGATATTTCCAGGTTTATAGAGATAGTGGTGTAGATAATTTCAATTTTATACAGATAGCAGTGTAGATATTTCCAAGTTCATACAGATAATGGTCTAGATATTTCCACGTTTTTAGAGATGGCGGTGTAGATATTTCCATGTTCATACAGATGGCGGTGTAGATATTTCCATGTTTTTAGAGATGGCGGTGTAGATATTTTCACGTTTACACAGATGGCGGTGTAGATATTTCCATGTTTACACAGATAGCGGTGTAGACATTTCCATGTTTACACAGATAGCGGTGTGGATATTTCCATGTTTATGCAGATAGCGGTGTAGATATTTCCATGTTTATACAGATAGCGGTGCGGATATTTCCATGTTTATACAGATAGTTGGGCAGATATTTCCATGTTTATACAGATAGCGGTGTAGATATTTCCATCTTAATACAGATGGCGGTGCAGATATGTCTATGTTCGTACAGATGGCGGTGTATATATTTCCATGTTCATACAGTTGGTGGTGTAGATATTTCGAAGTTTATAGAGATAGCGCTGTAGTTATTTCCATATTTATAGAGAAATCTGTGTAGATATTTCCATGTATATGCAGATTGCTGTGTAGATATTTCCATGTTCATGCAGATAGCGGTGTAGATATTTCCACGTTCATCCAGATGCCGATGTAGACATATCCGTATTCATGCAGATTGCGGTGAAGATATTTCCAAGTTCATACAGATGGCGGTGTAGATATTTCCATGTTCATACAGATGGCGGTGTAGATATTTCCATGTTCATAGAGATGGAGTTGTAGATATTTCCATGTTCATACAAATGGCGGTGTAGATATTTCCATGTTCATAGAGATGGCGCTGTAGATAGTTCCATGTTTATACAGATAGCAGTGTAGTTATTTCCATGTTTATAGAGATAGCAGTGTAGATATATCCATTGATATACAGATAGCTGTGTAGATATTTGCATGTTCATACAGATAGCGGTGTAGATATTTCCATGTTAATACTGATAGCGGTGTAGATATTTCCATGTTCACTCAGTTAGCGGTGTAGATATTTCCATGTTCATACAGAAGGCGGTGTAGATATTTCCATGTTCATACAGATGGCGGTGTACATATTTACATGTTCATACAGATGGCGGTGTAGATATTTCCATGTTCGTACGGATGGCAGTGTAGATATTTCGATGTTCATACAGGTGGCGGTGTAGGTATTCCCATGTTTTTACAGATAGCTGTGTAGTTATTCCCATGTTTCTAGAGATAGCAGTGTAGATATTTCCATTGATATAAAGATAGCTGTGTAGATATTTGCATGTTCATACAGATAGCGGTGAAGATATTTCCATGTTCATACAGATAGCGGTGTAGATATTTCCATGTTCATACACATAGCGGTGTAGATATTTCCATGTTCATACAGATAACGGTGTAGATATTTCCACGTTCACACAGATAGCGGTGTAGATATTTCCATGTTCATACAGTTAGCGGTGTAGATATTTCCATGTTCATGCAGATAGCGGTGTAGATATTTCCATGTTCATCCAGATGCCGGTGTAGATATATCCATGTTCATACAGATGGCGGTGAAGATATTTAAATGTTCATACAGATGGCGGTGTACATATTTCCATGTTCATACAAATGGCGGTGTAGATATTTCTATGTTCATACAGATGGCGGTGTAGATATTTCCGTGTTCATAGAAATGGCGGTGTAGATATTTCCATGTTCATAGAGATGGCGGTGTAGATATTTCCATGTTTATACAGATAGCAATGTAGATATTTCCATGTTTATAGAGATAGCGGTGTAGATATTTCCAATGATATACAGAGAGCTGTGTAGATATTTGCATGTACATACAGATAGCGGTGTAGATATTTCCATGTTCCTACAGATAGCGGTGTAGATATTTCCATGTTCATAAAGATAGCAGTGTAGATATTTCCATGTTTTACAGATTGCCGTGTAGATATTTCCATGTTCGTACAGATAGCGGTGTAGATATTTCCATGTTTATAGAGATGGTGGTCTAGATATTTCCATGTTTATAGAGATAGTGGTGTAGTTATTTCCAAGTTTGTAGAGACAGCGGTATAGATATTTCCATGTTTATGCAGACAGCCGTATAGATATTTCCATGTTCATACAGATTTCGGTGTAGATATTTCCATGTTTTTAGAGATGGCGGTGTAGATATTTTCACGCTTACACAGATGGCGGTGGAGATATTTCCATGTTTACGCAGATAGCGGTGCAGACATTTCCATGTTTACACAGATAGCGTTGTGGATATTTCCATGTTTATGCAGATAGCGGTGTAGATATTTCCATGTTTATACAGATAGCGGTGCGGATATTTCCATGTTTTTACAGATAGTTGGGCAGATATTTCCATGTTTATACAGATAGCGGTGTAGATATTTCCATCTTAATACAGATGGCGGTGTAGATATGTCCATGATCGTACAGATGGCGGTGTAGATATTTCCATGTTCATACAGATGGCGGTGTAGATATTTCGAAGTTTATAGAGATAGCGCTGCAGTTATTTCCATATTTATAGAGAAATCTGTGTAGATATTTCCATGTATATGCAGATAGCTGTGTAGATATTTCCATGTTCATGCAGATAGCGGTGTAGATATTTCCACGTTCATCCAGATGCCGGTGTGGATATATCCATGTTCATACAGATGGCGGTGAAGGTATTTCCATGTTCAAACAGATGGCGGTGAAGATATTTCCATGTTCATACAGATGGCGGTGTAGATATTTCCGTGTTCATAGAAATGGCGGTGTAGATATTTCCATGTTCATAGAGATGGCGGTGTAGATATTTCCATGTTTATACAGATAGCAATGTAGATATTTCCATGTTTATAGAGATAGCGGTGTAGATATTTCCTTTGATATACAGAGAGCTGTGTAGATATTTGCATGTACATACAGATAGCGGTGTAGATATTTCCATATTCCTACAGATAGCGGTGTAGATATTTACATGTTCATAAAGATAGCAGTGTAGATATTTCCATGTTTTATAGATTGCCGTGTAGATATTTCCATGTTCATACAGATAGCGGTGTAGATATTTCCATGGTTATAGAGATGGTGGTCTAGATATTTCCATGTTTATAGAGATAGTGGTGTAGTTATTTCCAAGTTTATAGAGACAGCGGTGTAGATATTTCCATGTTTATGCAGACAGCCGTATAGGTATTTCCATGTTCATACAGATTTCGGTGTAGATATTTCCATGTTTTTAGAGATGGCGGTGTAGATATTTTCACGTTTACACAGATGGCGGTGGAGATATTTCCATGTTTACACAGATAGCGGTGCAGACATTTCCATGTTTACACAGATAGCGTTGTGGATATTTCCATGTTTATGCAGATAGCGGTGTAGATATTTCCATGTTTATACAGATAGCGGTGCGGATATTTCCATGTTTATACAGATAGTTGGGCAGATATTTCCATGTTTATACAGATAGCGGTGTAGATATTTCCATCTCAATACAGATGGCGGTGTAGATATGTCCATGTTCGTACAGATGGCGGTGTAGATATTTCCATGTTCATACAGATGGCGGTGTAGATATTTCGAAGTTTATAGAGATAGCGCTGCAGTTATTTCCATATTTACAGAGAAATCTGTGTAGATATTTCCATGTATATGCAGATAGCTGTGTAGATATTTCCATGTTCATGCAGATAGCGGTGTAGATATTTCCACGTTCATCCAGATGCCGGTGTGGATATATCCATGTTCATACAGATGGCGGTGAAGATATTTCCATGTTCATACAGATGGCGGTGTAGATATTTCCATGTTCTTACACATGGCGGTGTAGATATTTCCATATTAATAGAGATGGCGATGTAGATATTTCCATGTTCATACAAATGGCGGTGTAGATATTTCCATGTTCATAGAGATGGCGCTGTAGATATTTCCATGTTTATACAGATAGCAGTGTAGTTATTTCAATGTGTATAGACATAGCAGTGTAGATATTTCCATTGATATACAGATAGCTGTGTAGATATTTCCATGTTCATACAGATAGCGGTGTAGATATTTCCATGTTAATACTGATAGCGGTGTGGATATTTCCATGTTCACACAGTTAGCGGTGTAGATATTTCCATCTTCATACAGATGGCGGTGTAGATATTTCCATGTTCATACAGATGGCGGTGTAGATATTTACATGTTCATACAGATGACGGTGTAGATATTTCCATGTTCGTACAGATGGCAGTGTAGATATTTCCATGTTCATACAGGTGGCGGTTTAGATATTCCCATGTTTTTACAGATAGCTGTGTAGTTATTTCCATGTTTATAGAGATAGCAGTGAAGATATTTCCATTGACATACAGATAGCTGTGTAGAAATTTGCATGTTCATACAGATAGCGGTGTAGTTATTTCCATGTTCATACAGATAGCGGTGTAGATATTTCCATGTTCATACACATAGCGGTGTAGATAATTCCATGTTCATACAGATAACGGTGTAGATATTTCCATGTTCATACAGATAGCGTTGTAGATATTTCCATGTTCACACAGATTGCGTTGTAGATATTTCCATGTTCATACAGTTAGCGGTGTAGATATTTCCATGTTCATGCAGATAGCGGTGTAGTTATTTCCATGTTCATCCAGATGCCGGTGTAGATATATCCATGTTCATACAGATAGCTGTGAAGATATTTACATGTTCATACAGATAGCGGTGCAGATATTTCCATGTTCATACAGATAGCTGTGTAGATATTTCCATGTTCATACAGATAGCGGTGTAGTTATTTCCATGTTCATACGGTTAGCGGTGTAGATATTTCCATGTTCATACAGATGGCGGTGTAGATATTTCCATGTTCATACAGATGGCGGTGTAGATATTTCCATGTTCGCACGGATGGCAGTGTAGATATTTCCATGTTCATACAGGTGGCGGTGTAGATATTTCCATGTTTATACAGATAGCAGTTTAGTTATTTCCATGTTTATAGAGATAGCAGTGTAGATAATTCCATTGATATACAGATAGCAGTGTAGATATTTGCATGTTCATACAGATAGCGGTGTAGATATTTCCATGTTCGTACAGACAGCCGTGTAGATATTTCCATGTTCATACAGCTAGTGGTGTAGATATTTCCGTGTTCATACAGATAACGGTGTAGATATTTCCATGTTCATACAGATAGCCTTGTAGATATTTCCATGTTCATACAGTGAGCGGTGTAGATATTTCCATGTTCATACAGATGGCGGTGTAGATATTTACATGTTCATACAGATGGCGGTGTAGATATTTCCATGTTCGTAAAGATGACGGTGTACATATTTCCATGTTCATAGAGATGGCGGAGTAGATATTTCCATGTTTATGCAGGTAGCGGTATAGATATTTCCATGTTTATACAGATGGTGGTGTAGATATTTCAATGTTTATAGAGACGGTGTTGTAGATATTTCCATGTTTATACAGATAGCGGTGAAGATATTTCCATGTTTGTACAGATTGCGGTGTAGATATTTCCATGTTTATACAGATAGCGGTGTCGATATTTCCATGTTTACAGAGATAGTGATGTAGATAATTTCAATTTTATACCGAGAACAGTGTATATATTTCCAAGTTCATACAGATAGCGATGTAGATATTTCCACATTTATAGAGATGGCGGTGTAGATATTTCCATGTTCATACAGATGGCGATGTAGATATTTCCATGTTCATACAAATGGCGGTGTAGATATTTCCATGTTCATAGAGATGGCGGGGTAGATATTTCCATGTTTATACAAATGGCGGTGTAGATATTTCCATGTTCATAGAGATGGCGGTGTAGATATTTCCATGTTTATACAGATAGCGGTGTAGATATTTCCATGTTTATTGAGATAGTGGTGTAGATAATTTCAATTTTATACCGAGAACAGTGTAGATATTTCCAAGTTCATACAGATAGCGATGTAGATATTTCCACGTTTATAGAGATGGCGGTGTAGATATTTCCATGTTCATACAGATGGCGGTGTAGATATTTCCATGTTCATACAAATGGCGGTGTAGATATTTCCATGTTCATAGAGATGGCGGTGTAGATATTTCCATGTTCATACAAATGGCGGTGTAGATATTTCCATGATCATAGAGATGGTGGTGTAGATATTTCCATGTTTATACAGATAGCAGTGTAGTTATTTCCATGTTTATAGAGATAGCAGTGTAGATATTTCCATTGATATACACATAGCTGTGTAGATATTTGCATGTTCATACAGACAGCGGTGTAGATATTTCCATCTTCGTACAGATAGTGGTTTAGGTATATCCATGTTCATACAGTTAGCTGTGTAGATATTTCCATGTTCATAGAGATGGCGGTGTAGTTATTTCCATGTTTATGCAGATAGCGGTAAAGATATTTCCATGTTTATACACTTGGTGGTGTAGATATTTCCATGTTTATAGAGATGGCGGTCTAGATATTTCCATGTTTATAGAGATAGTGGTGTAGATATTTACAAGTTTATAGAGACAGCATTGTAGATATTTCCATGTTTATACAGATAGCGGTGTAGATATTTCCATGTTTATTGAGATAGTGATGTAGATAATTTCAATTTTATACCGAGAACAGTGTAGATATTTCCAAGTTCATACAGATAGCGATGTAGATATTTCCACATTTATAGAGATGGCGGTGTAGATATTTCCATGTTCATACAGATGGCGATGTAGATATTTCCATGTTCATACAAATGGCGGTGTAGATATTTCCATGTTCATAGAGATGGCGGTGTAGATATTTCCATGTTTATACAAATGGCGGTGTAGATATTTCCATGTTCATAGAGATGGCGGTGTAGATATTTCCATGTTTATACAGATAGCAGTGTAGTTATTTCCATGTTTATAGAGATAGCAGTGTAGATATTTCCATTGATATACACATAGCTGTGTAGATATTTGCATGTTCATACAGACAGCGGTGTAGGTATTTCCATCTTCGTACAGATAGTGGTGTAGGTATTTCCATGTTCATACAGTTAGCGGTGTAGATATTTCCATGTTCATAGAGATGGCGGTGTAGTTATTTCCATGTTTATGCAGATAGCGGTAAAAGTATTTCCATGTTTATACACTTGGTGGTGTAGATATTTCCATGTTTATAGAGATGGCGGTCTAGATATTTCCTTGTTTATAGAGATAGTGGTGTAGTTATTTCCAAGTTTATAGAGACAGCATTGTAGATATTTCCATGTTTATACAGAGAGCGGTGCAGATATTTCCATGTTTATACAGATAGCAGTGTAGATATTCCCATGTTTTTAGAGATAGTGGTGTAGATAATTTCAATTTTATTCTGGAAGCAGTGTAGATATTTCCAAGTCCATACAGATAGCGGTGTAGATATTCCATGTTCATACAGATAGCGGTGTAGATATTTCCATGTTCATAGAGATAGCGGTGTAGATATTTCCATGTTCGTGCGTATGGCAGTGTAGATATTTCCATGTTCATACAGGTGGCGGTGTAGATATTTCCATGTTTATGCAGATAGCAGTGTAGTTATTTCCGTGTTTATAGAGATAGCAGTGTGGATATTTCCATTCATATACAGATAGCTTTGTAGATATTTCCATGTTCGTACAGATAGCGGTGTAGATATTTCCATGTTGATACAGATAGCGGTGTAGATAATTCCATGTTCATACAGATAACGGTGTAGATATTTCCATGTTCATACAGATGGCGGTGTAGATATTTCCATGTTCATACAGTTATCGGTGTAGATATTTCCATGTTCATACAGATGGTGGTGTAGATATTTGCATGTTCATACAGATGGCGGTGTAGATATTTCCATGTTCGTACAGATGGCGGTGTAGATATTTCCATGTTCATAGAGATGGCGGTGTAGATATTTCCATGTTTATGCAGATAGTGGTATAGATATTTCCATGTTTATACAGATGGTGGTGTAGATATTTCCATGTTTATAGAGATGGCGGTCTAGATATTTCCATGTTTATAGAGATAGTGGTGTAGTTATCTCCAAGTTTATAGAGGCAGCGTTGTTGATATTTCCATGTTTATACAGATAGCGGTGAAGTTATTTCCATGTTTATATGGATAGCGGTGTAGATATTTTCATGTTCATACAGATAACAGTGTAGATATTTCCATGTTTATAGAGATAGTGGTGTAGATAATTTCAATTTTATACAGATAGCAGTGTAGATGTTTCCAAGTTCATACAGATAGCGGTGTAGATATTTCCACGTTTATAGAGATGGCGGTGTAGATATTTCCATGTTCATACAGACGGCTGTGTAGATATTTCCATGTTTAGAGAGATGGCGGTGTAGATATTTCCATGTTTACACAGATGGCAGTGTAGATATTTCCATGTTTACACAGATAGCGGTGTAGACATTTCCATGTTTACACAGATAGCGGTGTGGATATTTCCATGTTTATGCAGATAGTGGTGTAGATATTTCCATGTTTATACAGAGAGCGGTGCGGATATTTCCATGTTTATACAGATAGTTGGGCAGATATTTCCATGTTTATACAGATCGCGGTGTAGATATTTCCATCTTAATACAGATGGCGGTGTAGATATCTCCATGTTCGTACAGATGGCGGTGTGGATATTTCCATGTTCGAACAGATGGCGGTGTAGATATTTCGAAGTTTATAGAGATAGCGCTGTAGTTATTTCCATATTTATAGAGAAATCTGTGTAGATATTTCCATGTATATTCAGATAGCTGTGTAGATATTTCCATGTTCATGCAGATAGCGGTGTAGATATTTCCACGTTCATCCAGATGCCACTGTAGATATATCCATGCTCATACAGATGGCGATGAAGATATTTCCATGTTCATACAGATGGCGGTGCACATATTTCCATGTTCATACAAATGGCCTTGTAGATATTTCCATGTTCATAGAGATGGCGGTGTAGATATTTCCATGTTCATACAAATGGCGGTGTAGATATTTCTATGTTCATAGAGATGGCGGTGTAGATATTTCCATGTTTATACACATAGCAGTGTAGTTATTTCCATGTTTATAGAGATAGCAGTGTAGATATTTCCGTTGATATACAGATAGCTGTGTAGATATTTGCATGTTCATACAGATAGCGGTGTAGATATTTCCATGTTCATTCAGTTAGCGGTGTAGATATTTCCATGTTCATCCAGATGGCGGTGTAGATATTTCCATGTTCATCCAGATGGCGGTGTAGATATTTCCATGTTCGTACAGATGGCGGTGTAGATATTTCCACGTTCGTGCAGATGGCGGTGTAGCTATTTCCATGTTCATAGAGATGGCGGAGTAGATATTTCCATGTTTATGCAGGTAGCGGTATAGATATTTCCATGTTTATACAGATGGTGGTGTAGATATTTCAATGTTTATAGAGACGGCGTTGTAGATATTTCCATGTTTATACAGATAGCGGTGAAGATATTTCCATGTTTGTACAGATAGCGGTGTAGATATTTCCATGTTTATACAGATAGCGGTGTAGATATTTCCATGTTTATTGAGATAGTGATGTAGATAATTTCAATTTTATACCGAGAACAGTGTAGATATTTCCAAGTTCATACAGATAGCGATGTAGATATTTCCACATTTATAGAGATGGCGGTGTAGATATTTCCATGTTCATACAGATGGCGATGTAGATATTTCCATGTTCATACAAATGGCGGTGTAGATATTTCCATGTTCATAGAGATGGCGGTGTAGATATTTCCATGTTTATACAAATGGCGGTGTAGATATTTCCATGTTCATAGAGATGGCGGTGTAGATATTTCCATGTTTATACAGATAGCAGTGTAGTTATTTCCATGTTTATAGAGATAGCAGTGTAGATATTTCCATTGATATACACATAGCTGTGTAGGTATTTGCATGTTCATACAGACAGCGGTGTAGGTATTTCCATCTTCGTACAGATAGTGGCGTAGTTATTTCCATGTTCATACAGTTAGCGGTGTAGATATTTCCATGTTCATAGAGATGGCGGTGTAGTTATTTCCATGTTTATGCAGATAGCGGTAAAAATATTTCCATGTTTATACACTTGGTGGGGTAGATATTTCCATGTTTATAGAGATGGCGGTCTAGATATTTCCATGTTTATAGAGATAGTGGTGTAGTTATTTCCAAGTTTATAGAGACAGCATTGTAGATATTTCCATGTTTATACAGATAGCGGTGCAGATATTTCCATGTTTATACAGATAGCAGTGTAGATATTTCCATGTTTATAGAGATAGTGGTATAGATAATTTCAATTTTATACAGGTAGCAGTGTAGATATTTCCAAGTTCATACAGATAGCGGTGTAGATATTCCATGTTCATACAGATAGCGGTGTAGATATTTCCATGTTCATACAGATAGCGGTGTAGATATTTCCATGTTCGTGCGGATGGCAGTGTAGATATTTCCATGTTCATACAGGTGGCGGTGTAGATATTTCCATGTTTATGCAGATAGCAGTGTAGTTATTTCCGTGTTTATAGAGATAGCAGTGTGGATATTTCCATTCATATACAGATAGCTGTGTAGATATTTGTATGTTCGTACAGATAGCGGTGTAGATATTTCCATGTTGATACAGATAGCGGTGTAGATAATTCCATGTTCATACAGATAACGGTGTAGATATTTCCATGTTCATGCAGATGGCGGTGTAGATATTTCCATGTTCATACAGTTAGCGGTGCAGATATTTCCATGTTCATACAGATGGCGGTGTAGATATTTGCATGTTCATACAGATGGCGGTGTAGATATTTCCATGTTCGTACAGATGGCGGTGTAGATATTTCCATGTTCATAGAGATGGCGGTGTAGGTATTTCCATGTTTATGCAGATAGTGGTATAGATATTTCCATGTTTATACAGATGGTGGCGTAGATATTTCCATGTTTATAGAGATGGCGGTCTAGATATTTCCATGTTTATAGAGATAGTGGTGTAGTTATCTCCAAGTTTATAGAGGCAGCGTTGTTGATATTTCCATGTTTATACAGATAGCGGTGAAGTTATTTCCATGTTTATACGGATAGCGGTGTAGATATTTTCATGTTTATACAGATAACAGTGTAGATATTTCCATGTTTATAGAGATAGTGGTGTAGATAATTTCAATTTTATACAGATAGCAGTGTAGATGTTTCCAAGTTCATACAGATAGCGGTGTAGATATTTCCACGTTTATAGAGATGGCGGTGTAGATATTTCCATGTTCATACAGACGGCTGTGTAGATATTTCCATGTTTAGAGAGATGGCGGTGTAGATATTTCCATGTTTACACAGATGTCGGTGTAGATATTTCCATGTTTACACAGATAGCGGTGTAGACATTTCCATGTTTACACAGATAGCGGTGTGGATATTTCCATGTTTATGCAGATAGTGGTGTAGATATTTCCATGTTTATACAGAGAGCGGTGCGGATATTTCCATGTTTATACAGATAGTTGGGCAGATATTTCCATGTTTATACAGATCGCGGTGTAGATATTTCCATCTTAATACAGATGGCGGTGTAGATATCTCCATGTTCGTACAGATGGCGGTGTAGATATTTCCATGTTCGTACAGATGGCGGTGTAGATATTTCGAAGTTTATAGAGATAGCGCTGTAGTTATTTCCATATTTATAGAGAAATCTGTGTAGATATTTCCATGTATATGCAGATAGCTGTGTAGATATTTCCATGTTCATGCAGATAGCGGTGTAGATATTTCCACGTTCATCCAGATGCCACTGTAGATATATCCATGCTCATACAGATGGCGATGAAGATATTTCCATGTTCATACAGATGGCGGTGCAGATATTTCCATGTTCATACAAATGGCCTGGTAGATATTTCCATGTTCATAGAGATGGCGGTGTAGATATTTCCATGTTCATACAAATGGCGGTGTAAATATTTCTATGTTCATAGAGATGGCGGTGTAGATATTTCCATGTTTATACACATAGCAGTGTAGTTATTTCCATGTTTATAGAGATAGCAGTGTAGATATTTCCGTTGATATACAGATAGCTGTGTAGATATTTGCATGTTCATACAGATAGCGGTGTAGATATTTCCATGTTCATACAGAGGGCGTTGTAGATATTTCCATGTTCATGCAGATAGCAGTGTAGATATTTCCATGTTCATACAGATAGCGGTGTAGATATTTCCATGTTCATACAAATAGCGGTGTAGATATTTCCATGTTCATACAGTTAGTGGTGTAGATATTTCCATGTTCATACAGATGGCGGTGTAGATATTTCCAGGTTCATACAGATGGCGGTGTAGATATTTCCATGTTCGTACGGATGGCAGTGTAGATATTTCCATGTTCATACAGGTGTCGGTGTATATATATCCATGTTTATACAGATAGCAGTGTAGTTATTTCCATGTTTATAGAGATATCAGTGTAGATATTTCCATTGATGTACAGATAGCTGTGTAGATATTTGCAAGTTCACACAGATAGCGGTGTAGATATTTCCATATTCGTACAGATAGCTGTGTAGATATTTCTATTTTCATACAGATAGCGGTGTAGATATTTGCATGTTCATAGAGATGGCAGTGTTGATATTTCCATGTTTATGCAGGTAGCGGTATATATATTTCCTTGTTTATACAGATGGTGGTGTAGATATTTCCATGTTTATAGAGATGGCAGTCTAGATATTTCCATGTTTATAGAGATAGTGGTGTAGTTATCTCAAAGTTTATAGAGACAGCATTGTAGATATTTCCATGTATATACAGATAGCGGTGAAGATATTTCCATGTTTATACAGATATCGGTGTAGATATTTCCATGTTTATACAGAGAGCGGTGTAGATATTTCCATGTTTATATAGATAGTGGTGTAGATAATTTCACTTTTATTCAGATAGCAGTGTAGATATTTCCACGTTTATAGAGATGGCGGTGTAGATATTTCCATGTTCATAAAGATGGCGGTGTAGATATTTCCATGTTTATACAGATGGCGGTGTAGATATTTTCATGTTCACACAGATAGCGGTGTAGACATTTCCATGTTTACACAGATAGCGGTGTGGATATTTCCATGTTTATGCAGATAGCGGTGTAGATATTTCCATGTTTGTACAGATAGCGGAGTAGATATTTCCATGTTCATACAGATGGCAGTTTAGATATTTCCATGTTCGTACAGATGGCGGTGTAGATATTTCCATGTTCATAGAGATGGTGGTGTAGATATTTCCATGTATATGCAGATAGCGGTGTAGATATTTCCATGTTTATACAGATGCTGGTGTAGGTATTTCCATGTTTATAGAGATGGCGGAGTAGATATTTCCATTGATATACAGATAGCTGTGTAGATATTTACATGTTCATACAGATGGCGGAGTAGATATTTCCATGTTCATAGAGATGGCGGTGTAGGTATTTCCATGTTTATGCAGATAGTGGTATAGATATTTCCATGTTTATACAGATGGTGGCGTAGATATTTCCATGTTTATAGAGATGGCGGTCTAGATATTTCCATGTTTATAGAGATAGTGGTGTAGTTATCTCCAAGTTTATAGAGGCAGCGTTGTTGATATTTCCATGTTTATACAGATAGCGGTGAAGTTATTTCCATGTTTATACGGATAGCGGTGTAGATATTTTCATGTTTATACAGATAACAGTGTAGATATTTCCATGTTTATAGAGATAGTGGTGTAGATAATTTCAATTTTATACAGATAGCAGTGTAGATGTTTCCAAGTTCATACAGATAGCGGTGTAGATATTTCCACGTTTATAGAGATGGCGGTGTAGATATTTCCATGTTCATACAGACGGCTGTGTAGATATTTCCATGTTTAGAGAGATGGCGGTGTAGATATTTCCATGTTTACACAGATGTCGGTGTAGATATTTCCATGTTTACACAGATAGCGGTGTAGACATTTCCATGTTTACACAGATAGCGGTGTGGATATTTCCATGTTTATGCAGATAGTGGTGTAGATATTTCCATGTTTATACAGAGAGCGGTGCGGATATTTCCATGTTTATACAGATAGTTGGGCAGATATTTCCATGTTTATACAGATCGCGGTGTAGATATTTCCATCTTAATACAGATGGCGGTGTAGATATCTCCATGTTCGTACAGATGGCGGTGTAGATATTTCCATGTTCGTACAGATGGCGGTGTAGATATTTCGAAGTTTATAGAGATAGCGCTGTAGTTATTTCCATATTTATAGAGAAATCTGTGTAGATATTTCCATGTATATGCAGATAGCTGTGTAGATATTTCCATGTTCATGCAGATAGCGGTGTAGATATTTCCACGTTCATCCAGATGCCACTGTAGATATATCCATGCTCATACAGATGGCGATGAAGATATTTCCATGTTCATACAGATGGCGGTGCAGATATTTCCATGTTCATACAAATGGCCTGGTAGATATTTCCATGTTCATAGAGATGGCGGTGTAGATATTTCCATGTTCATACAAATGGCGGTGTAAATATTTCTATGTTCATAGAGATGGCGGTGTAGATATTTCCATGTTTATACACATAGCAGTGTAGTTATTTCCATGTTTATAGAGATAGCAGTGTAGATATTTCCGTTGATATACAGATAGCTGTGTAGATATTTGCATGTTCATACAGATAGCGGTGTAGATATTTCCATGTTCATACAGAGGGCGTTGTAGATATTTCCATGTTCATGCAGATAGCAGTGTAGATATTTCCATGTTCATACAGATAGCGGTGTAGATATTTCCATGTTCATACAAATAGCGGTGTAGATATTTCCATGTTCATACAGTTAGTGGTGTAGATATTTCCATGTTCATACAGATGGCGGTGTAGATATTTCCAGGTTCATACAGATGGCGGTGTAGATATTTCCATGTTCATACGGATGGCAGTGTAGATATTTCCATGTTCATACAGGTGTCGGTGTATATATATCCATGTTTATACAGATAGCAGTGTAGTTATTTCCATGTTTATAGAGATATCAGTGTAGATATTTCCATTGATGTACAGATAGCTGTGTAGATATTTGCAAGTTCACACAGATAGCGGTGTAGATATTTCCATATTCGTACAGATAGCTGTGTAGATATTTCTATTTTCATACAGATAGCGGTGTAGATATTTGCATGTTCATAGAGATGGCAGTGTTGATATTTCCATGTTTATGCAGGTAGCGGTATATATATTTCCTTGTTTATACAGATGGTGGTGTAGATATTTCCATGTTTATAGAGATGGCAGTCTAGATATTTCCATGTTTATAGAGATAGTGGTGTAGTTATCTCAAAGTTTATAGAGACAGCATTGTAGATATTTCCATGTATATACAGATAGCGGTGAAGATATTTCCATGTTTATACAGATATCGGTGTAGATATTTCCATGTTTATACAGAGAGCGGTGTAGATATTTCCATGTTTATATAGATAGTGGTGTAGATAATTTCACTTTTATTCAGATAGCAGTGTAGATATTTCCACGTTTATAGAGATGGCGGTGTAGATATTTCCATGTTCATAAAGATGGCGGTGTAGATATTTCCATGTTTATACAGATGGCGGTGTAGATATTTTCATGTTCACACAGATAGCGGTGTAGACATTTCCATGTTTACACAGATAGCGGTGTGGATATTTCCATGTTTATGCAGATAGCGGTGTAGATATTTCCATGTTTGTACAGATAGCGGAGTAGATATTTCCATGTTCATACAGATGGCAGTTTAGATATTTCCATGTTCGTACAGATGGCGGTGTAGATATTTCCATGTTCATAGAGATGGTGGTGTAGATATTTCCATGTATATGCAGATAGCGGTGTAGATATTTCCATGTTTATACAGATGCTGGTGTAGGTATTTCCATGTTTATAGAGATGGCGGAGTAGATATTTCCATTGATATACAGATAGCTGTGTAGATATTTACATGTTCATACAGATGGCGGTGTAGATATTTCCATGATCGTACAGATGGCGGTGTAGATATTTCCACGTTCATACAGATGGCGGTGTAGATATTTCCATGTTCATAGAGATGGCGGAGTAGATATTTCCATGTTGATGCAGGTAGCGGTATAGATATTTCCATGTTTATACAGATGGTGGTGTAGATATTTCAATGTTTATAGAGACGGCGTTGTAGATATTTCCATGTTTATACAGATAGCGGTGAAGATATTTCCATGTTTATACAGATAGCGGTGTAGATATTTCCATGTTTATACAGATAGCGGTCTAGATATTTCCATGTTTATTGAGATAGTGGTGTAGATAATTTCAATTTTATACCGAGAACAGTGTAGATATTTCCAAGTTCATACAGATAGCGATGTAGATATTTCCACGTTTATAGAGATGGCGGTGTAGATATTTCCATGTTCATACAGATGGCGGTGTAGATATTTCCATGTTCATACAAATGGCGGTGTAGATATTTCCATGTTCATAGAGATGGCGGTGTAGATATTTCCATGTTCATACAAATGGCGGTGTAGATATTTCCATGATCATAGAGATGGCGGAGTAGATATTTCCATGTTTATACAGATAGCAGTGTAGTTATTTCCATGTTTATAGAGATAGCAGTGTAGATATTTCCATTGATATACACATAGCTGTGTAGATATTTGCATGTTCATACAGACAGCGGTGTAGATATTTCCATCTTCGTACAGATAGTGGTGTAGGTATGTCCATGTTCATACAGTTAGCGGTGTAGATATTTCCATGTTCATAGAGATGGTGGTGTAGTTATTTCCATGTTTATGCAGATAGCGGTAAAGATATTTCCATGTTTATACACTTGGTAGTGTAGATATTTCCATGTTTATAGAGATGGCGGTCTAGATATTTCCATGTTTATAGAGATAGTGGTGTAGTTATTTCCAAGTTTATAGAGACAGCATTGTAGATATTTCCATGTTTATACAGATAGCGGTGTAGATATTTCCATGTTTATAGAGATTGTGGTGTAGATAATTTCAATTTTATACAGGTAGCATTGTAGATATTTCGAAGTTCATACAGATAGCTTTGTAGATATTTCCACATTTATAGAGATGGCGGTGTAGATATTTCCATGTTCATACAGATGGCGGTGTAGATATTTCCATGTTTTTAGAGATGGTGGTGTAGATATATTCATGTTTACACAGAAGGCGGTGGAGATATTTCCATGTTTACTCAGATAGTGGTGTAGACATTTCCATGTTTACACAGATAGCGGTGTAGATATTTCCATGTTTATACAGATAGCGGTGCGGATTCTTCCATGTTTATACAGATAGTAGGGCAGATATTTCCATGTTTATACACATAGCGGTTTAGATATTTCAATCTTATTACAAATGGCGGTGTAGATATGTCCATGTTCATACAGATGGCGGTGTAGATATTTCGAAGTTTATAGAGATAGCGCTGTAGTTATTTCCATATTTATAGAGAAATCTCTGTAGTTATTTCCATGTATATGGAGATAGCTGTGTAGATATTTCCATGTTCATGCAGATAGCTGTGTAGATATTTCCATGTTCATCCAGATGCCGGTGTAGATATATACATGTTCATACAGATGGCGGTGAAGATATTTCCATGTTCATACAGATGGCGGTGTAGATATTTCCATGTTCATAGAGATGGCGGTGTAGATATTTCCATGTTCATACAGAGGGCGGTGTAGATATTTCCGTGTTCATACAAATGGCGGCATAGATATTTCCATGTTCATAGAGATGGCGGTGTAGATATTTCCATGTTTATACAGATAGCAATGTAGATATTTCCATGTTTATAGAGATAGCGGTGTAGATATTTCCATTGATATACAGATAGCTGTGTAGATATTTGCATGTTCATACAGATAGCGGTGTAGATATTTGCATGTTCATACAGATAGCGGTGTAGATATTTCCATGTTCATACAGATAGCTGTGTAGATATTTCCATGTTTTACAGATAGCGGTGTAGATATTTCCATGTTCATACAGATAGCGGTGTAGATGTTTCCATGTTCATACATTTAGCGGTGTAGATATTTCCATGTTCATACAGATGGCGGTGTAGGTATTTCCATGTTCATACAGATGGCGGTGTAGATGTTTCCATGTTCATACAGATGGCGGTGTAGATGTTTCCATGTTCATAGAGATGGCGGTGTAGTTAATTCCATGTTTATACAGATAGCAGTTTAGTTATTTCCATGTTTATAGAGATAGCAGTGTAGATATTTCCATTGATATACAGATAGCTGTGTAGATATTTGCATGTTCATACAGATAGCGGTGTAGATATTTCCATGTTCAAACTGATAGCGGTGTAGATATTTCCATGTTCATACAGTTAGCAGTGTAGATATTTGCATGTTCATACAGATGGCGGTGTAGATATTTCCATGTTCATACAGATGGCGGTGTAGATATTTACATGTTCATACAGATGGCGGTGTAGATATTTCCATGTTCGTACGGATGGCAGTGTAGATATTTCCACGTTCATACAGGTGGCGGTGTAGATATTCCCATGTTTTTACAGATAGCTGTGTAGTTATTTCCATGTTTATAGAGATAGCAGTGTGGATATTTCCATTGATATACAGATAGATGTGTAGATTTTTGCATGTTCATACAGATAGCGGTGTAGATATTTCCATGTTCATACAGATAGCGGTGTAGATATTTCCATTTTTATACACATAGCGGTGTAGATATTTCCATGTTCATACAGATAACGGTGTAGATATTTCCATGTTCATACAGATAGCGGTGTAGATATTTCCATGTTCACACAGATAGCGGTGTAGATATTTCCATGTTCATAAAGTTAGTGGTGTAGATATTTCCAAGTTCATCCAGATGCCGGTGTAGATATATCCATGTTCATACAGATTGCGGTGAAGATATTTCCATGTTCATACAGATGGCGTTGTAGATATTTCCATGTTCATACAAATGGCGGTGTAGATATTTCCATGTTCATACAAATGGCGGTGTAAATATTTCTATGTTCATAGAGATGGCGGTGTAGATATTTCCATGTTTATACACATAGCAGTGTAGTTATTTCCATGTTTATAGAGATAGCAGTGTAGATATTTCCGTTGATATACAGATAGCTGTGTAGATATTTGCATGTTCATACAGATAGCGGTGTAGATATTTCCATGTTCATACAGAGGGCGTTGTAGATATTTCCATGTTCATGCAGATAGCAGTGTAGATATTTCCATGTTCATACAGATAGCGGTGTAGATATTTCCATGTTCATACAAATAGCGGTGTAGATATTTCCATGTTCATACAGTTAGTGGTGTAGATATTTCCATGTTCATACAGATGGCGGTGTAGATATTTCCAGGTTCATACAGATGGCGTTGTAGATATTTCCATGTTCGTACGGATGGCAGTGTAGATATTTCCATGTTCATACAGGTGTCGGTGTATATATATCCATGTTTATACAGATAGCAGTGTAGTTATTTCCATGTTTATAGAGATATCAGTGTAGATATTTCCATTGATGTACAGATAGCTGTGTAGATATTTGCAAGTTCACACAGATAGCGGTGTAGATATTTCCATATTCGTACAGATAGCGGTGTAGATATTTCTATTTTCATACAGATAGCGGTGTAGATATTTGCATGTTCATAGAGATGGCAGTGTTGATATTTCCATGTTTATGCAGGTAGCGGTATATATATTTCCTTGTTTATACAGATGGTGGTGTAGATATTTCCATGTTTATAGAGATGGCAGTCTAGATATTTCCATGTTTATAGAGATAGTGGTGTAGTTATCTCAAAGTTTATAGAGACAGCATTGTAGATATTTCCATGTATATACAGATAGCGGTGAAGATATTTCCATGTTTATACAGATATCGGTGTAGATATTTCCATGTTTATACAGAGAGCGGTGTAGATATTTCCATGTTTATATAGATAGTGGTGTAGATAATTTCACTTTTATTCAGATAGCAGTGTAGATATTTCCACGTTTATAGAGATGGCGGTGTAGATATTTCCATGTTCATAAAGATGGCGGTGTAGATATTTCCATGTTTATACAGATGGCGGTGTAGATATTTTCATGTTCACACAGATAGCGGTGTAGACATTTCCATGTTTACACAGATAGCGGTGTGGATATTTCCATGTTTATGCAGATAGCGGTGTAGATATTTCCATGTTTGTACAGATAGCGGAGTAGATATTTCCATGTTCATACAGATGGCAGTTTAGATATTTCCATGTTCGTACAGATGGCGGTGTAGATATTTCCATGTTCATAGAGATGGTGGTGTAGATATTTCCATGTATATGCAGATAGCGGTGTAGATATTTCCATGTTTATACAGATGCTGGTGTAGGTATTTCCATGTTTATAGAGATGGCGGAGTAGATATTTCCATTGATATACAGATAGCTGTGTAGATATTTACATGTTCATACAGATGGCGGTGTAGATATTTCCATGATCGTACAGATGGCGGTGTAGATATTTCCACGTTCATACAGATGGCGGTGTAGATATTTCCATGTTCATAGAGATGGCGGAGTAGATATTTCCATGTTGATGCAGGTAGCGGTATAGATATTTCCATGTTTATACAGATGGTGGTGTAGATATTTCAATGTTTATAGAGACGGCGTTGTAGATATTTCCATGTTTATACAGATAGCGGTGAAGATATTTCCATGTTTATACAGATAGCGGTGTAGATATTTCCATGTTTATACAGATAGCGGTCTAGATATTTCCATGTTTATTGAGATAGTGGTGTAGATAATTTCAATTTTATACCGAGAACAGTGTAGATATTTCCAAGTTCATACAGATAGCGATGTAGATATTTCCACGTTTATAGAGATGGCGGTGTAGATATTTCCATGTTCATACAGATAGCGGTGTAGATATTTCCATGTTCATACAAATGGCGGTGTAGATATTTCCATGTTCATAGAGATGGCGGTGTAGATATTTCCATGTTCATACAAATGGCGGTGTAGATATTTCCATGATCATAGAGATGGCGGAGTAGATATTTCCATGTTTATACAGATAGCAGTGTAGTTATTTCCATGTTTATAGAGATAGCAGTGTAGATATTTCCATTGATATACACATAGCTGTGTAGATATTTGCATGTTCATACAGACAGCGGTGTAGATATTTCCATCTTCGTACAGATAGTGGTGTAGGTATGTCCATGTTCATACAGTTAGCGGTGTAGATATTTCCATGTTCATAGAGATGGTGGTGTAGTTATTTCCATGTTTATGCAGATAGCGGTAAAGATATTTCCATGTTTATACACTTGGTGGTGTAGATATTTCCATGTTTATAGAGATGGCGGTCTAGATATTTCCATGTTTATAGAGATAGTGGTGTAGTTATTTCCAAGTTTATAGAGACAGCATTGTAGATATTTCCATGTTTATACAGATAGCGGTGTAGATATTTCCATGTTTATAGAGATTGTGGTGTAGATAATTTCAATTTTATACAGGTAGCATTGTAGATATTTCGAAGTTCATACAGATAGCTTTGTAGATATTTCCACGTTTATAGAGATGGCGGTGTAGATATTTCCATGTTCATACAGATGGCGGTGTAGATATTTCCATGTTTTTAGAGATGGTGGTGTAGATATATTCATGTTTACACAGAAGGCGGTGGAGATATTTCCATGTTTACTCAGATAGTGGTGTAGACATTTCCATGTTTACACAGATAGCGGTGTAGATATTTCCATGTTTATACAGATAGCGGTGCGGATTCTTCCATGTTTATACAGATAGTAGGGCAGATATTTCCATGTTTATACACATAGCGGTTTAGATATTTCCATCTTATTACAGATGGCGGTGTAGATATGTCCATGTTCATACAGATGGCGGTGTAGATATTTCGAAGTTTATAGAGATAGCGCTGTAGTTATTTCCATATTTATAGAGAAATCTCTGTAGTTATTTCCATGTATATGGAGATAGCTGTTTAGATATTTCCATGTTCATGCAGATAGCTGTGTAGATATTTCCATGTTCATCCAGATGCCGGTGTAGATATATACATGTTCATACAGATGGCGGTGAAGATATTTCCATGTTCATACAGATGGCGGTGTAGATATTTCCATGTTCATAGAGATGGCGGTGTAGATATTTCCATGTTCATACAGAGGGCGGTGTAGATATTTCCGTGTTCATACAAATGGCGGCATAGATATTTCCATGTTCATAGAGATGGCGGTGTAGATATTTCCATGTTTATACAGATAGCAATGTAGATATTTCCATGTTTATAGAGATAGCGGTGTAGATATTTCCATTGATATACAGATAGCTGTGTAGATATTTGCATGTTCATACAGATAGCGGTGTAGATATTTCCATGTTCATACAAATGGCGGTGTAGATATTTCCATGATCATAGAGATGGCGGAGTAGATATTTCCATGTTTATACAGATAGCAGTGTAGTTATTTCCATGTTTATAGAGATAGCAGTGTAGATATTTCCATTGATATACACATAGCTGTGTAGATATTTGCATGTTCATACAGACAGCGGTGTAGATATTTCCATCTTCGTACAGATAGTGGTGTAGGTATGTCCATGTTCATACAGTTAGCGGTGTAGATATTTCCATGTTCATAGAGATGGTGGTGTAGTTATTTCCATGTTTATGCAGATAGCGGTAAAGATATTTCCATGTTTATACACTTGGTAGTGTAGATATTTCCATGTTTATAGAGATGGCGGTCTAGATATTTCCATGTTTATAGAGATAGTGGTGTAGTTATTTCCAAGTTTATAGAGACAGCATTGTAGATATTTCCATGTTTATACAGATAGCGGTGTAGATATTTCCATGTTTATAGAGATTGTGGTGTAGATAATTTCAATTTTATACAGGTAGCATTGTAGATATTTCGAAGTTCATACAGATAGCTTTGTAGATATTTCCACATTTATAGAGATGGCGGTGTAGATATTTCCATGTTCATACAGATGGCGGTGTAGATATTTCCATGTTTTTAGAGATGGTGGTGTAGATATATTCATGTTTACACAGAAGGCGGTGGAGATATTTCCATGTTTACTCAGATAGTGGTGTAGACATTTCCATGTTTACACAGATAGCGGTGTAGATATTTCCATGTTTATACAGATAGCGGTGCGGATTCTTCCATGTTTATACAGATAGTAGGGCAGATATTTCCATGTTTATACACATAGCGGTTTAGATATTTCCATCTTATTACAAATGGCGGTGTAGATATGTCCATGTTCATACAGATGGCGGTGTAGATATTTCGAAGTTTATAGAGATAGCGCTGTAGTTATTTCCATATTTATAGAGAAATCTCTGTAGTTATTTCCATGTATATGGAGATAGCTGTGTAGATATTTCCATGTTCATGCAGATAGCTGTGTAGATATTTCCATGTTCATCCAGATGCCGGTGTAGATATATACATGTTCATACAGATGGCGGTGAAGATATTTCCATGTTCATACAGATGGCGGTGTAGATATTTCCATGTTCATAGAGATGGCGGTGTAGATATTTCCATGTTCATACAGAGGGCGGTGTAGATATTTCCGTGTTCATACAAATGGCGGCATAGATATTTCCATGTTCATAGAGATGGCGGTGTAGATATTTCCATGTTTATACAGATAGCAATGTAGATATTTCCATGTTTATAGAGATAGCGGTGTAGATATTTCCATTGATATACAGATAGCTGTGTAGATATTTGCATGTTCATACAGATAGCGGTGTAGATATTTTCATGTTCATACAGATAGCGGTGTAGATATTTCCATGTTCATACACATAGCGGTGTAGATAATTCCATGTTCATACAGATAACAGTGTAGATATTTCCATGTTCATACAGATAGCGTTGTAGATATTTCCATGTTCACACAGATTGCGTTGTAGATATTTCCATGTTCATACAGTTAGCGGTGTAGATATTTCCATGTTCATGCAGATAGCGGTGTAGTTATTTCCATGTTCATCCAGATGCCGGTGTAGATATATCCATGTTCATACAGATAGCTGTGAAGATATTTACATGTTCATACAGATAGCGGTGCAGATATTTCCATGTTCATACAGATAGCTGTGTAGATATTTCCATGTTCATACAGATAGCGGTGTAGTTATTTCCATGTTCATACGGTTAGCGGTGTAGATATTTCCATGTTCATACAGATGGCGGTGTAGATATTTCCATGTTCATACAGATGGCGGTGTAGATATTTCCATGTTCGCACGGATGGCAGTGTAGATATTTCCATGTTCATACAGGTGGCGGTGTAGATATTTCCATGTTTATACAGATAGCAGTTTAGTTATTTCCATGTTTATAGAGATAGCAGTGTAGATAATTCCATTGATATACAGATAGCAGTGTAGATATTTGCATGTTCATACAGATAGCGGTGTAGATATTTCCATGTTCGTACAGACAGCCGTGTAGATATTTCCATGTTCATACAGCTAGTGGTGTAGATATTTCCGTGTTCATACAGATAACGGTGTAGATATTTCCATGTTCATACAGATAGCCTTGTAGATATTTCCATGTTCATACAGTGAGCGGTGTAGATATTTCCATGTTCATACAGATGGCGGTGTAGATATTTACATGTTCATACAGATGGCGGTGTAGATATTTCCATGTTCGTAAAGATGACGGTGTACATATTTCCATGTTCATAGAGATGGCGGAGTAGATATTTCCATGTTTATGCAGGTAGCGGTATAGATATTTCCATGTTTATACAGATGGTGGTGTAGATATTTCAATGTTTATAGAGACGGTGTTGTAGATATTTCCATGTTTATACAGATAGCGGTGAAGATATTTCCATGTTTGTACAGATTGCGGTGTAGATATTTCCATGTTTATACAGATAGCGGTGTCGATATTTCCATGTTTACAGAGATAGTGATGTAGATAATTTCAATTTTATACCGAGAACAGTGTATATATTTCCAAGTTCATACAGATAGCGATGTAGATATTTCCACATTTATAGAGATGGCGGTGTAGATATTTCCATGTTCATACAGATGGCGATGTAGATATTTCCATGTTCATACAAATGGCGGTGTAGATATTTCCATGTTCATAGAGATGGCGGGGTAGATATTTCCATGTTTATACAAATGGCGGTGTAGATATTTCCATGTTCATAGAGATGGCGGTGTAGATATTTCCATGTTTATACAGATAGCGGTGTAGATATTTCCATGTTTATTGAGATAGTGGTGTAGATAATTTCAATTTTATACCGAGAACAGTGTAGATATTTCCAAGTTCATACAGATAGCGATGTAGATATTTCCACGTTTATAGAGATGGCGGTGTAGATATTTCCATGTTCATACAGATGGCGGTGTAGATATTTCCATGTTCATACAAATGGCGGTGTAGATATTTCCATGTTCATAGAGATGGCGGTGTAGATATTTCCATGTTCATACAAATGGCGGTGTAGATATTTCCATGATCATAGAGATGGTGGTGTAGATATTTCCATGTTTATACAGATAGCAGTGTAGTTATTTCCATGTTTATAGAGATAGCAGTGTAGATATTTCCATTGATATACACATAGCTGTGTAGATATTTGCATGTTCATACAGACAGCGGTGTAGATATTTCCATCTTCGTACAGATAGTGGTTTAGGTATATCCATGTTCATACAGTTAGCTGTGTAGATATTTCCATGTTCATAGAGATGGCGGTGTAGTTATTTCCATGTTTATGCAGATAGCGGTAAAGATATTTCCATGTTTATACACTTGGTGGTGTAGATATTTCCATGTTTATAGAGATGGCGGTCTAGATATTTCCATGTTTATAGAGATAGTGGTGTAGATATTTACAAGTTTATAGAGACAGCATTGTAGATATTTCCATGTTTATACAGATAGCGGTGTAGATATTTCCATGTTTATTGAGATAGTGATGTAGATAATTTCAATTTTATACCGAGAACAGTGTAGATATTTCCAAGTTCATACAGATAGCGATGTAGATATTTCCACATTTATAGAGATGGCGGTGTAGATATTTCCATGTTCATACAGATGGCGATGTAGATATTTCCATGTTCATACAAATGGCGGTGTAGATATTTCCATGTTCATAGAGATGGCGGTGTAGATATTTCCATGTTTATACAAATGGCGGTGTAGATATTTCCATGTTCATAGAGATGGCGGTGTAGATATTTCCATGTTTATGCAGATAGCAGTGTAGTTATTTCCATGTTTATAGAGATAGCAGTGTAGATATTTCCATTGATATACACATAGCTGTGTAGATATTTGCATGTTCATACAGACAGCGGTGTAGGTATTTCCATCTTCGTACAGATAGTGGTGTAGGTATTTCCATGTTCATACAGTTAGCGGTGTAGATATTTCCATGTTCATAGAGATGGCGGTGTAGTTATTTCCATGTTTATGCAGATAGCGGTAAAAGTATTTCCATGTTTATACACTTGGTGGTGTAGATATTTCCATGTTTATAGAGATGGCGGTCTAGATATTTCCTTGTTTATAGAGATAGTGGTGTAGTTATTTCCAAGTTTATAGAGACAGCATTGTAGATATTTCCATGTTTATACAGAGAGCGGTGCAGATATTTCCATGTTTATACAGATAGCAGTGTAGATATTCCCATGTTTTTAGAGATAGTGGTGTAGATAATTTCAATTTTATTCTGGAAGCAGTGTAGATATTTCCAAGTCCATACAGATAGCGGTGTAGATATTCCATGTTCATACAGATAGCGGTGTAGATATTTCCATGTTCATAGAGATAGCGGTGTAGATATTTCCATGTTCGTGCGTATGGCAGTGTAGATATTTCCATGTTCATACAGGTGGCGGTGTAGATATTTCCATGTTTATGCAGATAGCAGTGTAGTTATTTCCGTGTTTATAGAGATAGCAGTGTGGATATTTCCATTCATATACAGATAGCTTTGTAGATATTTCCATGTTCGTACAGATAGCGGTGTAGATATTTCCATGTTGATACAGATAGCGGTGTAGATAATTCCATGTTCATACAGATAACGGTGTAGATATTTCCATGTTCATACAGATGGCGGTGTAGATATTTCCATGTTCATACAGTTATCGGTGTAGATATTTCCATGTTCATACAGATGGTGGTGTAGATATTTGCATGTTCATACAGATGGCGGTGTAGATATTTCCATGTTCGTACAGATGGCGGTGTAGATATTTCCATGTTCATAGAGATGGCGGTGTAGATATTTCCATGTTTATGCAGATAGTGGTATAGATATTTCCATGTTTATACAGATGGTGGTGTAGATATTTCCATGTTTATAGAGATGGCGGTCTAGATATTTCCATGTTTATAGAGATAGTGGTGTAGTTATCTCCAAGTTTATAGAGGCAGCGTTGTTGATATTTCCATGTTTATACAGATAGCGGTGAAGTTATTTCCATGTTTATATGGATAGCGGTGTAGATATTTTCATGTTCATACAGATAACAGTGTAGATATTTCCATGTTTATAGAGATAGTGGTGTAGATAATTTCAATTTTATACAGATAGCAGTGTAGATGTTTCCAAGTTCATACAGATAGCGGTGTAGATATTTCCACGTTTATAGAGATGGCGGTGTAGATATTTCCATGTTCATACAGACGGCTGTGTAGATATTTCCATGTTTAGAGAGATGGCGGTGTAGATATTTCCATGTTTACACAGATGGCAGTGTAGATATTTCCATGTTTACACAGATAGCGGTGTAGACATTTCCATGTTTACACAGATAGCGGTGTGGATATTTCCATGTTTATGCAGATAGTGGTGTAGATATTTCCATGTTTATACAGAGAGCGGTGCGGATATTTCCATGTTTATACAGATAGTTGGGCAGATATTTCCATGTTTATACAGATCGCGGTGTAGATATTTCCATCTTAATACAGATGGCGGTGTAGATATCTCCATGTTCGTACAGATGGCGGTGTGGATATTTCCATGTTCGAACAGATGGCGGTGTAGATATTTCGAAGTTTATAGAGATAGCGCTGTAGTTATTTCCATATTTATAGAGAAATCTGTGTAGATATTTCCATGTATATTCAGATAGCTGTGTAGATATTTCCATGTTCATGCAGATAGCGGTGTAGATATTTCCACGTTCATCCAGATGCCACTGTAGATATATCCATGCTCATACAGATGGCGATGAAGATATTTCCATGTTCATACAGATGGCGGTGCACATATTTCCATGTTCATACAAATGGCCTTGTAGATATTTCCATGTTCATAGAGATGGCGGTGTAGATATTTCCATGTTCATACAAATGGCGGTGTAGATATTTCTATGTTCATAGAGATGGCGGTGTAGATATTTCCATGTTTATACACATAGCAGTGTAGTTATTTCCATGTTTATAGAGATAGCAGTGTAGATATTTCCGTTGATATACAGATAGCTGTGTAGATATTTGCATGTTCATACAGATAGCGGTGTAGATATTTCCATGTTCATTCAGTTAGCGGTGTAGATATTTCCATGTTCATCCAGATGGCGGTGTAGATATTTCCATGTTCATCCAGATGGCGGTGTAGATATTTCCATGTTCGTACAGATGGCGGTGTAGATATTTCCACGTTCGTGCAGATGGCGGTGTAGCTATTTCCATGTTCATAGAGATGGCGGAGTAGATATTTCCATGTTTATGCAGGTAGCGGTATAGATATTTCCATGTTTATACAGATGGTGGTGTAGATATTTCAATGTTTATAGAGACGGCGTTGTAGATATTTCCATGTTTATACAGATAGCGGTGAAGATATTTCCATGTTTGTACAGATAGCGGTGTAGATATTTCCATGTTTATACAGATAGCGGTGTAGATATTTCCATGTTTATTGAGATAGTGATGTAGATAATTTCAATTTTATACCGAGAACAGTGTAGATATTTCCAAGTTCATACAGATAGCGATGTAGATATTTCCACATTTATAGAGATGGCGGTGTAGATATTTCCATGTTCATACAGATGGCGATGTAGATATTTCCATGTTCATACAAATGGCGGTGTAGATATTTCCATGTTCATAGAGATGGCGGTGTAGATATTTCCATGTTTATACAAATGGCGGTGTAGATATTTCCATGTTCATAGAGATGGCGGTGTAGATATTTCCATGTTTATACAGATAGCAGTGTAGTTATTTCCATGTTTATAGAGATAGCAGTGTAGATATTTCCATTGATATACACATAGCTGTGTAGGTATTTGCATGTTCATACAGACAGCGGTGTAGGTATTTCCATCTTCGTACAGATAGTGGCGTAGTTATTTCCATGTTCATACAGTTAGCGGTGTAGATATTTCCATGTTCATAGAGATGGCGGTGTAGTTATTTCCATGTTTATGCAGATAGCGGTAAAAATATTTCCATGTTTATACACTTGGTGGGGTAGATATTTCCATGTTTATAGAGATGGCGGTCTAGATATTTCCATGTTTATAGAGATAGTGGTGTAGTTATTTCCAAGTTTATAGAGACAGCATTGTAGATATTTCCATGTTTATACAGATAGCGGTGCAGATATTTCCATGTTTATACAGATAGCAGTGTAGATATTTCCATGTTTATAGAGATAGTGGTATAGATAATTTCAATTTTATACAGGTAGCAGTGTAGATATTTCCAAGTTCATACAGATAGCGGTGTAGATATTCCATGTTCATACAGATAGCGGTGTAGATATTTCCATGTTCATACAGATAGCGGTGTAGATATTTCCATGTTCGTGCGGATGGCAGTGTAGATATTTCCATGTTCATACAGGTGGCGGTGTAGATATTTCCATGTTTATGCAGATAGCAGTGTAGTTATTTCCGTGTTTATAGAGATAGCAGTGTGGATATTTCCATTCATATACAGATAGCTGTGTAGATATTTGTATGTTCGTACAGATAGCGGTGTAGATATTTCCATGTTGATACAGATAGCGGTGTAGATAATTCCATGTTCATACAGATAACGGTGTAGATATTTCCATGTTCATGCAGATGGCGGTGTAGATATTTCCATGTTCATACAGTTAGCGGTGCAGATATTTCCATGTTCATACAGATGGCGGTGTAGATATTTGCATGTTCATACAGATGGCGGTGTAGATATTTCCATGTTCGTACAGATGGCGGTGTAGATATTTCCATGTTCATAGAGATGGCGGTGTAGGTATTTCCATGTTTATGCAGATAGTGGTATAGATATTTCCATGTTTATACAGATGGTGGCGTAGATATTTCCATGTTTATAGAGATGGCGGTCTAGATATTTCCATGTTTATAGAGATAGTGGTGTAGTTATCTCCAAGTTTATAGAGGCAGCGTTGTTGATATTTCCATGTTTATACAGATAGCGGTGAAGTTATTTCCATGTTTATACGGATAGCGGTGTAGATATTTTCATGTTTATACAGATAACAGTGTAGATATTTCCATGTTTATAGAGATAGTGGTGTAGATAATTTCAATTTTATACAGATAGCAGTGTAGATGTTTCCAAGTTCATACAGATAGCGGTGTAGATATTTCCACGTTTATAGAGATGGCGGTGTAGATATTTCCATGTTCATACAGACGGCTGTGTAGATATTTCCATGTTTAGAGAGATGGCGGTGTAGATATTTCCATGTTTACACAGATGTCGGTGTAGATATTTCCATGTTTACACAGATAGCGGTGTAGACATTTCCATGTTTACACAGATAGCGGTGTGGATATTTCCATGTTTATGCAGATAGTGGTGTAGATATTTCCATGTTTATACAGAGAGCGGTGCGGATATTTCCATGTTTATACAGATAGTTGGGCAGATATTTCCATGTTTATACAGATCGCGGTGTAGATATTTCCATCTTAATACAGATGGCGGTGTAGATATCTCCATGTTCGTACAGATGGCGGTGTAGATATTTCCATGTTCGTACAGATGGCGGTGTAGATATTTCGAAGTTTATAGAGATAGCGCTGTAGTTATTTCCATATTTATAGAGAAATCTGTGTAGATATTTCCATGTATATGCAGATAGCTGTGTAGATATTTCCATGTTCATGCAGATAGCGGTGTAGATATTTCCACGTTCATCCAGATGCCACTGTAGATATATCCATGCTCATACAGATGGCGATGAAGATATTTCCATGTTCATACAGATGGCGGTGCAGATATTTCCATGTTCATACAAATGGCCTGGTAGATATTTCCATGTTCATAGAGATGGCGGTGTAGATATTTCCATGTTCATACAAATGGCGGTGTAAATATTTCTATGTTCATAGAGATGGCGGTGTAGATATTTCCATGTTTATACACATAGCAGTGTAGTTATTTCCATGTTTATAGAGATAGCAGTGTAGATATTTCCGTTGATATACAGATAGCTGTGTAGATATTTGCATGTTCATACAGATAGCGGTGTAGATATTTCCATGTTCATACAGAGGGCGTTGTAGATATTTCCATGTTCATGCAGATAGCAGTGTAGATATTTCCATGTTCATACAGATAGCGGTGTAGATATTTCCATGTTCATACAAATAGCGGTGTAGATATTTCCATGTTCATACAGTTAGTGGTGTAGATATTTCCATGTTCATACAGATGGCGGTGTAGATATTTCCAGGTTCATACAGATGGCGGTGTAGATATTTCCATGTTCGTACGGATGGCAGTGTAGATATTTCCATGTTCATACAGGTGTCGGTGTATATATATCCATGTTTATACAGATAGCAGTGTAGTTATTTCCATGTTTATAGAGATATCAGTGTAGATATTTCCATTGATGTACAGATAGCTGTGTAGATATTTGCAAGTTCACACAGATAGCGGTGTAGATATTTCCATATTCGTACAGATAGCTGTGTAGATATTTCTATTTTCATACAGATAGCGGTGTAGATATTTGCATGTTCATAGAGATGGCAGTGTTGATATTTCCATGTTTATGCAGGTAGCGGTATATATATTTCCTTGTTTATACAGATGGTGGTGTAGATATTTCCATGTTTATAGAGATGGCAGTCTAGATATTTCCATGTTTATAGAGATAGTGGTGTAGTTATCTCAAAGTTTATAGAGACAGCATTGTAGATATTTCCATGTATATACAGATAGCGGTGAAGATATTTCCATGTTTATACAGATATCGGTGTAGATATTTCCATGTTTATACAGAGAGCGGTGTAGATATTTCCATGTTTATATAGATAGTGGTGTAGATAATTTCACTTTTATTCAGATAGCAGTGTAGATATTTCCACGTTTATAGAGATGGCGGTGTAGATATTTCCATGTTCATAAAGATGGCGGTGTAGATATTTCCATGTTTATACAGATGGCGGTGTAGATATTTTCATGTTCACACAGATAGCGGTGTAGACATTTCCATGTTTACACAGATAGCGGTGTGGATATTTCCATGTTTATGCAGATAGCGGTGTAGATATTTCCATGTTTGTACAGATAGCGGAGTAGATATTTCCATGTTCATACAGATGGCAGTTTAGATATTTCCATGTTCGTACAGATGGCGGTGTAGATATTTCCATGTTCATAGAGATGGTGGTGTAGATATTTCCATGTATATGCAGATAGCGGTGTAGATATTTCCATGTTTATACAGATGCTGGTGTAGGTATTTCCATGTTTATAGAGATGGCGGAGTAGATATTTCCATTGATATACAGATAGCTGTGTAGATATTTACATGTTCATACAGATGGCGGAGTAGATATTTCCATGTTCATAGAGATGGCGGTGTAGGTATTTCCATGTTTATGCAGATAGTGGTATAGATATTTCCATGTTTATACAGATGGTGGCGTAGATATTTCCATGTTTATAGAGATGGCGGTCTAGATATTTCCATGTTTATAGAGATAGTGGTGTAGTTATCTCCAAGTTTATAGAGGCAGCGTTGTTGATATTTCCATGTTTATACAGATAGCGGTGAAGTTATTTCCATGTTTATACGGATAGCGGTGTAGATATTTTCATGTTTATACAGATAACAGTGTAGATATTTCCATGTTTATAGAGATAGTGGTGTAGATAATTTCAATTTTATACAGATAGCAGTGTAGATGTTTCCAAGTTCATACAGATAGCGGTGTAGATATTTCCACGTTTATAGAGATGGCGGTGTAGATATTTCCATGTTCATACAGACGGCTGTGTAGATATTTCCATGTTTAGAGAGATGGCGGTGTAGATATTTCCATGTTTACACAGATGTCGGTGTAGATATTTCCATGTTTACACAGATAGCGGTGTAGACATTTCCATGTTTACACAGATAGCGGTGTGGATATTTCCATGTTTATGCAGATAGTGGTGTAGATATTTCCATGTTTATACAGAGAGCGCTGCGGATATTTCCATGTTTATACAGATAGTTGGGCAGATATTTCCATGTTTATACAGATCGCGGTGTAGATATTTCCATCTTAATACAGATGGCGGTGTAGATATCTCCATGTTCGTACAGATGGCGGTGTAGATATTTCCATGTTCGTACAGATGGCGGTGTAGATATTTCGAAGTTTATAGAGATAGCGCTGTAGTTATTTCCATATTTATAGAGAAATCTGTGTAGATATTTCCATGTATATGCAGATAGCTGTGTAGATATTTCCATGTTCATGCAGATAGCGGTGTAGATATTTCCACGTTCATCCAGATGCCACTGTAGATATATCCATGCTCATACAGATGGCGATGAAGATATTTCCATGTTCATACAGATGGCGGTGCAGATATTTCCATGTTCATACAAATGGCCTGGTAGATATTTCCATGTTCATAGAGATGGCGGTGTAGATATTTCCATGTTCATACAAATGGCGGTGTAAATATTTCTATGTTCATAGAGTTGGCGGTGTAGATATTTCCATGTTTATACACATAGCAGTGTAGTTATTTCCATGTTTATAGAGATAGCAGTGTAGATATTTCCGTTGATATACAGATAGCTGTGTAGATATTTGCATGTTCATACAGATAGCGGTGTAGATATTTCCATGTTCATACAGAGGGCGTTGTAGATATTTCCATGTTCATGCAGATAGCAGTGTAGATATTTCCATGTTCATACAGATAGCGGTGTAGATATTTCCATGTTCATACAAATAGCGGTGTAGATATTTCCATGTTCATACAGTTAGTGGTGTAGATATTTCCATGTTCATACAGATGGCGGTGTAGATATTTCCAGGTTCATACAGATGGCGGTGTAGATATTTCCATGTTCATACGGATGGCAGTGTAGATATTTCCATGTTCATACAGGTGTCGGTGTATATATATCCATGTTTATACAGATAGCAGTGTAGTTATTTCCATGTTTATAGAGATATCAGTGTAGATATTTCCATTGATGTACAGATAGCTGTGTAGATATTTGCAAGTTCACACAGATAGCGGTGTAGATATTTCCATATTCGTACAGATAGCTGTGTAGATATTTCTATTTTCATACAGATAGCGGTGTAGATATTTGCATGTTCATAGAGATGGCAGTGTTGATATTTCCATGTTTATGCAGGTAGCGGTATATATATTTCCTTGTTTATACAGATGGTGGTGTAGATATTTCCATGTTTATAGAGATGGCAGTCTAGATATTTCCATGTTTATAGAGATAGTGGTGTAGTTATCTCAAAGTTTATAGAGACAGCATTGTAGATATTTCCATGTATATACAGATAGCGGTGAAGATATTTCCATGTTTATACAGATATCGGTGTAGATATTTCCATGTTTATACAGAGAGCGGTGTAGATATTTCCATGTTTATATAGATAGTGGTGTAGATAATTTCACTTTTATTCAGATAGCAGTGTAGATATTTCCACGTTTATAGAGATGGCGGTGTAGATATTTCCATGTTCATAAAGATGGCGGTGTAGATATTTCCATGTTTATACAGATGGCGGTGTAGATATTTTCATGTTCACACAGATAGCGGTGTAGACATTTCCATGTTTACACAGATAGCGGTGTGGATATTTCCATGTTTATGCAGATAGCGGTGTAGATATTTCCATGTTTGTACAGATAGCGGAGTAGATATTTCCATGTTCATACAGATGGCAGTTTAGATATTTCCATGTTCGTACAGATGGCGGTGTAGATATTTCCATGTTCATAGAGATGGTGGTGTAGATATTTCCATGTATATGCAGATAGCGGTGTAGATATTTCCATGTTTATACAGATGCTGGTGTAGGTATTTCCATGTTTATAGAGATGGCGGAGTAGATATTTCCATTGATATACAGATAGCTGTGTAGATATTTACATGTTCATACAGATGGCGGTGTAGATATTTCCATGATCGTACAGATGGCGGTGTAGATATTTCCACGTTCATACAGATGGCGGTGTAGATATTTCCATGTTCATAGAGATGGCGGAGTAGATATTTCCATGTTGATGCAGGTAGCGGTATAGATATTTCCATGTTTATACAGATGGTGGTGTAGATATTTCAATGTTTATAGAGACGGCGTTGTAGATATTTCCATGTTTATACAGATAGCGGTGAAGATATTTCCATGTTTATACAGATAGCGGTGTAGATATTTCCATGTTTATACAGATAGCGGTCTAGATATTTCCATGTTTATTGAGATAGTGGTGTAGATAATTTCAATTTTATACCGAGAACAGTGTAGATATTTCCAAGTTCATACAGATAGCGATGTAGATATTTCCACGTTTATAGAGATGGCGGTGTAGATATTTCCATGTTCATACAGATGGCGGTGTAGATATTTCCATGTTCATACAAATGGCGGTGTAGATATTTCCATGTTCATAGAGATGGCGGTGTAGATATTTCCATGTTCATACAAATGGCGGTGTAGATATTTCCATGATCATAGAGATGGCGGAGTAGATATTTCCATGTTTATACAGATAGCAGTGTAGTTATTTCCATGTTTATAGAGATAGCAGTGTAGATATTTCCATTGATATACACATAGCTGTGTAGATATTTGCATGTTCATACAGACAGCGGTGTAGATATTTCCATCTTCGTACAGATAGTGGTGTAGGTATGTCCATGTTCATACAGTTAGCGGTGTAGATATTTCCATGTTCATAGAGATGGTGGTGTAGTTATTTCCATGTTTATGCAGATAGCGGTAAAGATATTTCCATGTTTATACACTTGGTAGTGTAGATATTTCCATGTTTATAGAGATGGCGGTCTAGATATTTCCATGTTTATAGAGATAGTGGTGTAGTTATTTCCAAGTTTATAGAGACAGCATTGTAGATATTTCCATGTTTATACAGATAGCGGTGTAGATATTTCCATGTTTATAGAGATTGTGGTGTAGATAATTTCAATTTTATACAGGTAGCATTGTAGATATTTCGAAGTTCATACAGATAGCTTTGTAGATATTTCCACATTTATAGAGATGGCGGTGTAGATATTTCCATGTTCATACAGATGGCGGTGTAGATATTTCCATGTTTTTAGAGATGGTGGTGTAGATATATTCATGTTTACACAGAAGGCGGTGGAGATATTTCCATGTTTACTCAGATAGTGGTGTAGACATTTCCATGTTTACACAGATAGCGGTGTAGATATTTCCATGTTTATACAGATAGCGGTGCGGATTCTTCCATGTTTATACAGATAGTAGGGCAGATATTTCCATGTTTATACACATAGCGGTTTAGATATTTCCATCTTATTACAAATGGCGGTGTAGATATGTCCATGTTCATACAGATGGCGGTGTAGATATTTCGAAGTTTATAGAGATAGCGCTGTAGTTATTTCCATATTTATAGAGAAATCTCTGTAGTTATTTCCATGTATATGGAGATAGCTGTGTAGATATTTCCATGTTCATGCAGATAGCTGTGTAGATATTTCCATGTTCATCCAGATGCCGGTGTAGATATATACATGTTCATACAGATGGCGGTGAAGATATTTCCATGTTCATACAGATGGCGGTGTAGATATTTCCATGTTCATAGAGATGGCGGTGTAGATATTTCCATGTTCATACAGAGGGCGGTGTAGATATTTCCGTGTTCATACAAATGGCGGCATAGATATTTCCATGTTCATAGAGATGGCGGTGTAGATATTTCCATGTTTATACAGATAGCAATGTAGATATTTCCATGTTTATAGAGATAGCGGTGTAGATATTTCCATTGATATACAGATAGCTGTGTAGATATTTGCATGTTCATACAGATAGCGGTGTAGATATTTGCATGTTCATACAGATAGCGGTGTAGATATTTCCATGTTCATACAGATAGCTGTGTAGATATTTCCATGTTTTACAGATAGCGGTGTAGATATTTCCATGTTCATACAGATAGCGGTGTAGATGTTTCCATGTTCATACATTTAGCGGTGTAGATATTTCCATGTTCATACAGATGGCGGTGTAGGTATTTCCATGTTCATACAGATGGCGGTGTAGATGTTTCCATGTTCATACAGATGGCGGTGTAGATGTTTCCATGTTCATAGAGATGGCGGTGTAGTTAATTCCATGTTTATACAGATAGCAGTTTAGTTATTTCCATGTTTATAGAGATAGCAGTGTAGATATTTCCATTGATATACAGATAGCTGTGTAGATATTTGCATGTTCATACAGATAGCGGTGTAGATATTTCCATGTTCAAACTGATAGCGGTGTAGATATTTCCATGTTCATACAGTTAGCAGTGTAGATATTTGCATGTTCATACAGATGGCGGTGTAGATATTTCCATGTTCATACAGATGGCGGTGTAGATATTTACATGTTCATACAGATGGCGGTGTAGATATTTCCATGTTCGTACGGATGGCAGTGTAGATATTTCCACGTTCATACAGGTGGCGGTGTAGATATTCCCATGTTTTTACAGATAGCTGTGTAGTTATTTCCATGTTTATAGAGATAGCAGTGTGGATATTTCCATTGATATACAGATAGATGTGTAGATTTTTGCATGTTCATACAGATAGCGGTGTAGATATTTCCATGTTCATACAGATAGCGGTGTAGATATTTCCATTTTTATACACATAGCGGTGTAGATATTTCCATGTTCATACAGATAACGGTGTAGATATTTCCATGTTCATACAGATAGCGGTGTAGATATTTCCATGTTCACACAGATAGCGGTGTAGATATTTCCATGTTCATAAAGTTAGTGGTGTAGATATTTCCAAGTTCATCCAGATGCCGGTGTAGATATATCCATGTTCATACAGATTGCGGTGAAGATATTTCCATGTTCATACAGATGGCGTTGTAGATATTTCCATGTTCATACAAATGGCGGTGTAGATATTTCCATGTTCATACAAATGGCGGTGTAAATATTTCTATGTTCATAGAGATGGCGGTGTAGATATTTCCATGTTTATACACATAGCAGTGTAGTTATTTCCATGTTTATAGAGATAGCAGTGTAGATATTTCCGTTGATATACAGATAGCTGTGTAGATATTTGCATGTTCATACAGATAGCGGTGTAGATATTTCCATGTTCATACAGAGGGCGTTGTAGATATTTCCATGTTCATGCAGATAGCAGTGTAGATATTTCCATGTTCATACAGATAGCGGTGTAGATATTTCCATGTTCATACAAATAGCGGTGTAGATATTTCCATGTTCATACAGTTAGTGGTGTAGATATTTCCATGTTCATACAGATGGCGGTGTAGATATTTCCAGGTTCATACAGATGGCGGTGTAGATATTTCCATGTTCGTACGGATGGCAGTGTAGATATTTCCATGTTCATACAGGTGTCGGTGTATATATATCCATGTTTATACAGATAGCAGTGTAGTTATTTCCATGTTTATAGAGATATCAGTGTAGATATTTCCATTGATGTACAGATAGCTGTGTAGATATTTGCAAGTTCACACAGATAGCGGTGTAGATATTTCCATATTCGTACAGATAGCGGTGTAGATATTTCTATTTTCATACAGATAGCGGTGTAGATATTTGCATGTTCATAGAGATGGCAGTGTTGATATTTCCATGTTTATGCAGGTAGCGGTATATATATTTCCTTGTTTATACAGATGGTGGTGTAGATATTTCCATGTTTATAGAGATGGCAGTCTAGATATTTCCATGTTTATAGAGATAGTGGTGTAGTTATCTCAAAGTTTATAGAGACAGCATTGTAGATATTTCCATGTATATACAGATAGCGGTGAAGATATTTCCATGTTTATACAGAGAGCGGTGTAGATATTTCCATGTTTATACAGAGAGCGGTGTAGATATTTCCATGTTTATATAGATAGTGGTGTAGATAATTTCACTTTTATTCAGATAGCAGTGTAGATATTTCCACGTTTATAGAGATGGCGGTGTAGATATTTCCATGTTCATAAAGATGGCGGTGTAGATATTTCCATGTTTATACAGATGGCGGTGTAGATATTTTCATGTTCACACAGATAGCGGTGTAGACATTTCCATGTTTACACAGATAGCGGTGTGGATATTTCCATGTTTATGCAGATAGCGGTGTAGATATTTCCATGTTTGTACAGATAGCGGAGTAGATATTTCCATGTTCATACAGATGGCAGTTTAGATATTTCCATGTTCGTACAGATGGCGGTGTAGATATTTCCATGTTCATAGAGATGGTGGTGTAGATATTTCCATGTATATGCAGATAGCGGTGTAGATATTTCCATGTTTATACAGATGCTGGTGTAGGTATTTCCATGTTTATAGAGATGGCGGAGTAGATATTTCCATTGATATACAGATAGCTGTGTAGATATTTACATGTTCATACAGATGGCGGTGTAGATATTTCCATGATCGTACAGATGGCGGTGTAGATATTTCCACGTTCATACAGATGGCGGTGTAGATATTTCCATGTTCATAGAGATGGCGGAGTAGATATTTCCATGTTGATGCAGGTAGCGGTATAGATATTTCCATGTTTATACAGATGGTGGTGTAGATATTTCAATGTTTATAGAGACGGCGTTGTAGATATTTCCATGTTTATACAGATAGCGGTGAAGATATTTCCATGTTTATACAGATAGCGGTGTAGATATTTCCATGTTTATACAGATAGCGGTCTAGATATTTCCATGTTTATTGAGATAGTGGTGTAGATAATTTCAATTTTATACCGAGAACAGTGTAGATATTTCCAAGTTCATACAGATAGCGATGTAGATATTTCCACGTTTATAGAGATGGCGGTGTAGATATTTCCATGTTCATACAGATAGCGGTGTAGATATTTCCATGTTCATACAAATGGCGGTGTAGATATTTCCATGTTCATAGAGATGGCGGTGTAGATATTTCCATGTTCATACAAATGGCGGTGTAGATATTTCCATGATCATAGAGATGGCGGAGTAGATATTTCCATGTTTATACAGATAGCAGTGTAGTTATTTCCATGTTTATAGAGATAGCAGTGTAGATATTTCCATTGATATACACATAGCTGTGTAGATATTTGCATGTTCATACAGACAGCGGTGTAGATATTTCCATCTTCGTACAGATAGTGGTGTAGGTATGTCCATGTTCATACAGTTAGCGGTGTAGATATTTCCATGTTCATAGAGATGGTGGTGTAGTTATTTCCATGTTTATGCAGATAGCGGTAAAGATATTTCCATGTTTATACACTTGGTGGTGTAGATATTTCCATGTTTATAGAGATGGCGGTCTAGATATTTCCATGTTTATAGAGATAGTGGTGTAGTTATTTCTAAGTTTATAGAGACAGCATTGTAGATATTTCCATGTTTATACAGATAGCGGTGTAGATATTTCCATGTTTATAGAGATTGTGGTGTAGATAATTTCAATTTTATACAGGTAGCATTGTAGATATTTCGAAGTTCATACAGATAGCTTTGTAGATATTTCCACGTTTATAGAGATGGCGGTGTAGATATTTCCATGTTCATACAGATGGCGGTGTAGATATTTCCATGTTTTTAGAGATGGTGGTGTAGATATATTCATGTTTACACAGAAGGCGGTGGAGATATTTCCATGTTTACTCAGATAGTGGTGTAGACATTTCCATGTTTACACAGATAGCGGTGTAGATATTTCCATGTTTATACAGATAGCGGTGCGGATTCTTCCATGTTTATACAGATAGTAGGGCAGATATTTCCATGTTTATACACATAGCGGTTTAGATATTTCCATCTTATTACAGATGGCGGTGTAGATATGTCCATGTTCATACAGATGGCGGTGTAGATATTTCGAAGTTTATAGAGATAGCGCTGTAGTTATTTCCATATTTATAGAGAAATCTCTGTAGTTATTTCCATGTATATGGAGATAGCTGTTTAGATATTTCCATGTTCATGCAGATAGCTGTGTAGATATTTCCATGTTCATCCAGATGCCGGTGTAGATATATACATGTTCATACAGATGGCGGTGAAGATATTTCCATGTTCATACAGATGGCGGTGTAGATATTTCCATGTTCATAGAGATGGCGGTGTAGATATTTCCATGTTCATACAGAGGGCGGTGTAGATATTTCCGTGTTCATACAAATGGCGGCATAGATATTTCCATGTTCATAGAGATGGCGGTGTAGATATTTCCATGTTTATACAGATAGCAATGTAGATATTTCCATGTTTATAGAGATAGCGGTGTAGATATTTCCATTGATATACAGATAGCTGTGTAGATATTTGCATGTTCATACAGATAGCGGTGTAGATATTTCCATGTTCATACAAATGGCGGTGTAGATATTTGCATGATCATAGAGATGGCGGAGTAGATATTTCCATGTTTATACAGATAGCAGTGTAGTTATTTCCATGTTTATAGAGATAGCAGTGTAGATATTTCCATTGATATACACATAGCTGTGTAGATATTTGCATGTTCATACAGACAGCGGTGTAGATATTTCCATCTTCTTACAGATAGTGGTGTAGGTATGTCCATGTTCATACAGTTAGCGGTGTAGATATTTCCATGTTCATAGAGATGGTGGTGTAGTTATTTCCATGTTTATGCAGATAGCGGTAAAGATATTTCCATGTTTATACACTTGGTAGTGTAGATATTTCCATGTTTATAGAGATGGCGGTCTAGATATTTCCATGTTTATAGAGATAGTGGTGTAGTTATTTCCAAGTTTATAGAGACAGCATTGTAGATATTTCCATGTTTATACAGATAGCGGTGTAGATATTTCCATGTTTATAGAGATTGTGGTGTAGATAATTTCAATTTTATACAGGTAGCATTGTAGATATTTCGAAGTTCATACAGATAGCTTTGTAGATATTTCCACATTTATAGAGATGGCGGTGTAGATATTTCCATGTTCATACAGATGGCGGTGTAGATATTTCCATGTTTTTAGAGATGGTGGTGTAGATATATTCATGTTTACACAGAAGGCGGTGGAGATATTTCCATGTTTACTCAGATAGTGGTGTAGACATTTCCATGTTTACACAGATAGCGGTGTAGATATTTCCATGTTTATACAGATAGCGGTGCGGATTCTTCCATGTTTATACAGATAGTAGGGCAGATATTTCCATGTTTATACACATAGCGGTTTAGATATTTCCATCTTATTACAAATGGCGGTGTAGATATGTCCATGTTCATACAGATGGCGGTGTAGATAGTTCGAAGTTTATAGAGATAGCGCTGTAGTTATTTCCATATTTATAGAGAAATCTCTGTAGTTATTTCCATGTATATGGAGATAGCTGTGTAGATATTTCCATGTTCATGCAGATAGCTGTGTAGATATTTCCATGTTCATCCAGATGCCGGTGTAGATATATACATGTTCATACAGATGGCGGTGAAGATATTTCCATGTTCATACAGATGGCGGTGTAGATATTTCCATGTTCATAGAGATGGCGGTGTAGATATTTCCATGTTCATACAGAGGGCGGTGTAGATATTTCCGTGTTCATACAAATGGCGGCATAGATATTTCCATGTTCATAGAGATGGCGGTGTAGATATTTCCATGTTTATACAGATAGCAATGTAGATATTTCCATGTTTATAGAGATAGCGGTGTAGATATTTCCATTGATATACAGATAGCTGTGTAGATATTTGCATGTTCATACAGATAGCGGTGTAGATATTTGCATGTTCATACAGATAGCGGTGTAGATATTTCCATGTTCATACAGATAGCTGTGTAGATATTTCCATGTTTTACAGATAGCGGTGTAGATATTTCCATGTTCATACAGATAGCGGTGTAGATGTTTCCATGTTCATACATTTAGCGGTGTAGATATTTCCATGTTCATACAGATGGCGGTGTAGGTATTTCCATGTTCATACAGATGGCGGTGTAGATGTTTCCATGTTCATACAGATGGCGGTGTAGATGTTTCCATGTTCATAGAGATGGCGGTGTAGTTAATTCCATGTTTATACAGATAGCAGTTTAGTTATTTCCATGTTTATAGAGATAGCAGTGTAGATATTTCCATTGATATACAGATATCTGTGTAGATATTTGCATGTTCATATAGATAGCGGTGTAGATATTTCCATGTTCAAACTGATAGCGGTGTAGATATTTCCATGTTCATACAGTTAGCAGTGTAGATATTTGCATGTTCATACAGATGGCGGTGTAGATATTTCCATGTTCATACAGATGGCGGTGTAGATATTTACATGTTCATACAGATGGCGGTGTAGATATTTCCATGTTCGTACGGATGGCAGTGTAGATATTTCCACGTTCATACAGGTGGCGGTGTAGATATTCCCATGTTTTTACAGATAGCTGTGTAGTTATTTCCATGTTTATAGAGATAGCAGTGTGGATATTTCCATTGATATACAGATAGATGTGTAGATTTTTGCATGTTCATACAGATAGCGGTGTAGATATTTCCATGTTCATACAGATAGCGGTGTAGATATTTCCATTTTTATACACATAGCGGTGTAGATATTTCCATGTTCATACAGATAACGGTGTAGATATTTCCATGTTCATACAGATAGCGGTGTAGATATTTCCATGTTCACACAGATAGCGGTGTAGATATTTCCATGTTCATAAAGTTAGTGGTGTAGATATTTCCAAGTTCATCCAGATGCCGGTGTAGATATATCCATGTTCATACAGATTGCGGTGAAGATATTTCCATGTTCATACAGATGGCGTTGTAGATATTTCCATGTTCATACAAATGGCGGTGTAGATATTTCCATGTTCATACAAATGGCGGTGTAAATATTTCTATGTTCATAGAGATGGCGGTGTAGATATTTCCATGTTTATACACATAGCAGTGTAGTTATTTCCATGTTTCTAGAGATAGCAGTGTAGATATTTCCGTTGATATACAGATAGCTGTGTAGATATTTGCATGTTCATACAGATAGCGGTGTAGATATTTCCATGTTCATACAGAGGGCGTTGTAGATATTTCCATGTTCATGCAGATAGCAGTGTAGATATTTCCATGTTCATACAGATAGCGGTGTAGATATTTCCATGTTCATACAAATAGCGGTGTAGATATTTCCATGTTCATACAGTTAGTGGTGTAGATATTTCCATGTTCATACAGATGGCGGTGTAGATATTTCCAGGTTCATACAGATGGCGGTGTAGATATTTCCATGTTCGTACGGATGGCAGTGTAGATATTTCCATGTTCATACAGGTGTCGGTGTATATATATCCATGTTTATACAGATAGCAGTGTAGTTATTTCCATGTTTATAGAGATATCAGTGTAGATATTTCCATTGATGTACAGATAGCTGTGTAGATATTTGCAAGTTCACACAGATAGCGGTGTAGATATTTCCATATTCGTACAGATAGCGGTGTAGATATTTCTATTTTCATACAGATAGCGGTGTAGATATTTGCATGTTCATAGAGATGGCAGTGTTGATATTTCCATGTTTATGCAGGTAGCGGTATATATATTTCCTTGTTTATACAGATGGTGGTGTAGATATTTCCATGTTTATAGAGATGGCAGTCTAGATATTTCCATGTTTATAGAGATAGTGGTGTAGTTATCTCAAAGTTTATAGAGACAGCATTGTAGATATTTCCATGTATATACAGATAGCGGTGAAGATATTTCCATGTTTATACAGATATCGGTGTAGATATTTCCATGTTTATACAGAGAGCGGTGTAGATATTTCCATGTTTATATAGATAGTGGTGTAGATAATTTCACTTTTATTCAGATAGCAGTGTAGATATTTCCACGTTTATAGAGATGGCGGTGTAGATATTTCCATGTTCATAAAGATGGCGGTGTAGATATTTCCATGTTTATACAGATGGCGGTGTAGATATTTTCATGTTCACACAGATAGCGGTGTAGACATTTCCATGTTTACACAGATAGCGGTGTGGATATTTCCATGTTTATGCAGATAGCGGTGTAGATATTTCCATGTTTGTACAGATAGCGGAGTAGATATTTCCATGTTCATACAGATGGCAGTTTAGATATTTCCATGTTCGTACAGATGGCGGTGTAGATATTTCCATGTTCATAGAGATGGTGGTGTAGATATTTCCATGTATATGCAGATAGCGGTGTAGATATTTCCATGTTTATACAGATGCTGGTGTAGGTATTTCCATGTTTATAGAGATGGCGGAGTAGATATTTCCATTGATATACAGATAGCTGTGTAGATATTTACATGTTCATACAGATGGCGGTGTAGATATTTCCATGATCGTACAGATGGCGGTGTAGATATTTCCACGTTCATACAGATGGCGGTGTAGATATTTCCATGTTCATAGAGATGGCGGAGTAGATATTTCCATGTTGATGCAGGTAGCGGTATAGATATTTCCATGTTTATACAGATGGTGGTGTAGATATTTCAATGTTTATAGAGACGGCGTTGTAGATATTTCCATGTTTATACAGATAGCGGTGAAGATATTTCCATGTTTATACAGATAGCGGTGTAGATATTTCCATGTTTATACAGATAGCGGTCTAGATATTTCCATGTTTATTGAGATAGTGGTGTAGATAATTTCAATTTTATACCGAGAACAGTGTAGATATTTCCAAGTTCATACAGATAGCGATGTAGATATTTCCACGTTTATAGAGATGGCGGTGTAGATATTTCCATGTTCATACAAATGGCGGTGTAGATATTTCCATGTTCATAGAGATGGCGGTGTAGATATTTCCATGTTCATACAAATGGCGGTGTAGATATTTCCATGATCATAGAGATGGCGGAGTAGATATTTCCATGTTTATACAGATAGCAGTGTAGTTATTTCCATGTTTATAGAGATAGCAGTGTAGATATTTCCATTGATATACACATAGCTGTGTAGATATTTGCATGTTCATACAGACAGCGGTGTAGATATTTCCATCTTCGTACAGATAGTGGTGTAGGTATGTCCATGTTCATACAGTTAGCGGTGTAGATATTTCCATGTTCATAGAGATGGTGGTGTAGTTATTTCCATGTTTATGCAGATAGCGGTAAAGATATTTCCATGTTTATACACTTGGTGGTGTAGATATTTCCATGTTTATAGAGATGGCGGTCTAGATATTTCCATGTTTATAGAGATAGTGGTGTAGTTATTTCCAAGTTTATAGAGACAGCATTGTAGATATTTCCATGTTTATACAGATAGCGGTGTAGATATTTCCATGTTTATAGAGATTGTGGTGTAGATAATTTCAATTTTATACAGGTAGCATTGTAGATATTTCGAAGTTCATACAGATAGCTTTGTAGATATTTCCACGTTTATAGAGATGGCGGTGTAGATATTTCCATGTTCATACAGATGGCGGTGTAGATATTTCCATGTTTTTAGAGATGGTGGTGTAGATATATTCATGTTTACACAGAAGGCGGTGGAGATATTTCCATGTTTACTCAGATAGTGGTGTAGACATTTCCATGTTTACACAGATAGCGGTGTAGATATTTCCATGTTTATACAGATAGCGGTGCGGATTCTTCCATGTTTATACAGATAGTAGGGCAGATATTTCCATGTTTATACACATAGCGGTTTAGATATTTCCATCTTATTACAGATGGCGGTGTAGATATGTCCATGTTCATACAGATGGCGGTGTAGATATTTCGAAGTTTATAGAGATAGCGCTGTAGTTATTTCCATATTTATAGAGAAATCTCTGTAGTTATTTCCATGTATATGGAGATAGCTGTTTAGATATTTCCATGTTCATGCAGATAGCTGTGTAGATATTTCCATGTTCATCCAGATGCCGGTGTAGATATATACATGTTCATACAGATGGCGGTGAAGATATTTCCATGTTCATACAGATGGCGGTGTAGATATTTCCATGTTCATAGAGATGGCGGTGTAGATATTTCCATGTTCATACAGAGGGCGGTGTAGATATTTCCGTGTTCATACAAATGGCGGCATAGATATTTCCATGTTCATAGAGATGGCGGTGTAGATATTTCCATGTTTATACAGATAGCAATGTAGATATTTCCATGTTTATAGAGATAGCGGTGTAGATATTTCCATTGATATACAGATAGCTGTGTAGATATTTGCATGTTCATACAGATAGCGGTGTAGATATTTCCATGTTCATACAAATGGCGGTGTAGATATTTGCATGATCATAGAGATGGCGGAGTAGATATTTCCATGTTTATACAGATAGCAGTGTAGTTATTTCCATGTTTATAGAGATAGCAGTGTAGATATTTCCATTGATATACACATAGCTGTGTAGATATTTGCATGTTCATACAGACAGCGGTGTAGATATTTCCATCTTCTTACAGATAGTGGTGTAGGTATGTCCATGTTCATACAGTTAGCGGTGTAGATATTTCCATGTTCATAGAGATGGTGGTGTAGTTATTTCCATGTTTATGCAGATAGCGGTAAAGATATTTCCATGTTTATACACTTGGTAGTGTAGATATTTCCATGTTTATAGAGATGGCGGTCTAGATATTTCCATGTTTATAGAGATAGTGGTGTAGTTATTTCCAAGTTTATAGAGACAGCATTGTAGATATTTCCATGTTTATACAGATAGCGGTGTAGATATTTCCATGTTTATAGAGATTGTGGTGTAGATAATTTCAATTTTATACAGGTAGCATTGTAGATATTTCGAAGTTCATACAGATAGCTTTGTAGATATTTCCACATTTATAGAGATGGCGGTGTAGATATTTCCATGTTCATACAGATGGCGGTGTAGATATTTCCATGTTTTTAGAGATGGTGGTGTAGATATATTCATGTTTACACAGAAGGCGGTGGAGATATTTCCATGTTTACTCAGATAGTGGTGTAGACATTTCCATGTTTACACAGATAGCGGTGTAGATATTTCCATGTTTATACAGATAGCGGTGCGGATTCTTCCATGTTTATACAGATAGTAGGGCAGATATTTCCATGTTTATACACATAGCGGTTTAGATATTTCCATCTTATTACAAATGGCGGTGTAGATATGTCCATGTTCATACAGATGGCGGTGTAGATAGTTCGAAGTTTATAGAGATAGCGCTGTAGTTATTTCCATATTTATAGAGAAATCTCTGTAGTTATTTCCATGTATATGGAGATAGCTGTGTAGATATTTCCATGTTCATGCAGATAGCTGTGTAGATATTTCCATGTTCATCCAGATGCCGGTGTAGATATATACATGTTCATACAGATGGCGGTGAAGATACTTCCATGTTCATACAGATGGCGGTGTAGATATTTCCATGTTCATAGAGATGGCGGTGTAGATATTTCCATGTTCATACAGAGGGCGGTGTAGATATTTCCGTGTTCATACAAATGGCGGCATAGATATTTCCATGTTCATAGAGATGGCGGTGTAGATATTTCCATGTTTATACAGATAGCAATGTAGATATTTCCATGTTTATAGAGATAGCGGTGTAGATATTTCCATTGATATACAGATAGCTGTGTAGATATTTGCATGTTCATACAGATAGCGGTGTAGATATTTGCATGTTCATACAGATAGCGGTGTAGATATTTCCATGTTCATACAGATAGCTGTGTAGATATTTCCATGTTTTACAGATAGCGGTGTAGATATTTCCATGTTCATACAGATAGCGGTGTAGATGTTTCCATGTTCATACATTTAGCGGTGTAGATATTTCCATGTTCATACAGATGGCGGTGTAGGTATTTCCATGTTCATACAGATGGCGGTGTAGATGTTTCCATGTTCATACAGATGGCGGTGTAGATGTTTCCATGTTCATAGAGATGGCGGTGTAGTTAATTCCATGTTTATACAGATAGCAGTTTAGTTATTTCCATGTTTATAGAGATAGCAGTGTAGATATTTCCATTGATATACAGATAGCTGTGTAGATATTTGCATGTTCATACAGATAGCGGTGTAGATATTTCCATGTTCAAACTGATAGCGGTGTAGATATTTCCATGTTCATACAGTTAGCAGTGTAGATATTTGCATGTTCATACAGATGGCGGTGTAGATATTTCCATGTTCATACAGATGGCGGTGTAGATATTTACATGTTCATACAGATGGCGGTGTAGATATTTCCATGTTCGTACGGATGGCAGTGTAGATATTTCCACGTTCATACAGGTGGCGGTGTAGATATTCCCATGTTTTTACAGATAGCTGTGTAGTTATTTCCATGTTTATAGAGATAGCAGTGTGGATATTTCCATTGATATACAGATAGATGTGTAGATTTTTGCATGTTCATACAGATAGCGGTGTAGATATTTCCATGTTCATACAGATAGCGGTGTAGATATTTCCATTTTTATACACATAGCGGTGTAGATATTTCCATGTTCATACAGATAACGGTGTAGATATTTCCATGTTCATACAGATAGCGGTGTAGATATTTCCATGTTCACACAGATAGCGGTGTAGATATTTCCATGTTCATAAAGTTAGTGGTGTAGATATTTCCAAGTTCATCCAGATGCCGGTGTAGATATATCCATGTTCATACAGATTGCGGTGAAGATATTTCCATGTTCATACAGATGGCGTTGTAGATATTTCCATGTTCATACAAATGGCGGTGTAGATATTTCCATGTTCATACAAATGGCGGTGTAAATATTTCTATGTTCATAGAGATGGCGGTGTAGATATTTCCATGTTTATACACATAGCAGTGTAGTTATTTCCATGTTTATAGAGATAGCAGTGTAGATATTTCCGTTGATATACAGATAGCTGTGTAGATATTTGCATGTTCATACAGATAGCGGTGTAGATATTTCCATGTTCATACAGAGGGCGTTGTAGATATTTCCATGTTCATGCAGATAGCAGTGTAGATATTTCCATGTTCATACAGATAGCGGTGTAGATATTTCCATGTTCATACAAATAGCGGTGTAGATATTTCCATGTTCATACAGTTAGTGGTGTAGATATTTCCATGTTCATACAGATGGCGGTGTAGATATTTCCAGGTTCATACAGATGGCGGTGTAGATATTTCCATGTTCGTACGGATGGCAGTGTAGATATTTCCATGTTCATACAGGTGTCGGTGTATATATATCCATGTTTATACAGATAGCAGTGTAGTTATTTCCATGTTTATAGAGATATCAGTGTAGATATTTCCATTGATGTACAGATAGCTGTGTAGATATTTGCAAGTTCACACAGATAGCGGTGTAGATATTTCCATATTCGTACAGATAGCGGTGTAGATATTTCTATTTTCATACAGATAGCGGTGTAGATATTTGCATGTTCATAGAGATGGCAGTGTTGATATTTCCATGTTTATGCAGGTAGCGGTATATATATTTCCTTGTTTATACAGATGGTGGTGTAGATATTTCCATGTTTATAGAGATGGCAGTCTAGATATTTCCATGTTTATAGAGATAGTGGTGTAGTTATCTCAAAGTTTATAGAGACAGCATTGTAGATATTTCCATGTATATACAGATAGCGGTGAAGATATTTCCATGTTTATACAGATATCGGTGTAGATATTTCCATGTTTATACAGAGAGCGGTGTAGATATTTCCATGTTTATATAGATAGTGGTGTAGATAATTTCACTTTTATTCAGATAGCAGTGTAGATATTTCCACGTTTATAGAGATGGCGGTGTAGATATTTCCATGTTCATAAAGATGGCGGTGTAGATATTTCCATGTTTATACAGATGGCGGTGTAGATATTTTCATGTTCACACAGATAGCGGTGTAGACATTTCCATGTTTACACAGATAGCGGTGTGGATATTTCCATGTTTATGCAGATAGCGGTGTAGATATTTCCATGTTTGTACAGATAGCGGAGTAGATATTTCCATGTTCATACAGATGGCAGTTTAGATATTTCCATGTTCGTACAGATGGCGGTGTAGATATTTCCATGTTCATAGAGATGGTGGTGTAGATATTTCCATGTATATGCAGATAGCGGTGTAGATATTTCCATGTTTATACAGATGCTGGTGTAGGTATTTCCATGTTTATAGAGATGGCGGAGTAGATATTTCCATTGATATACAGATAGCTGTGTAGATATTTACATGTTCATACAGATGGCTGTGTAGATATTTCCATGATCGTACAGATGGCGGTGTAGATATTTCCACGTTCATACAGATGGCGGTGTAGATATTTCCATGTTCATAGAGATGGCGGAGTAGATATTTCCATGTTGATGCAGGTAGCGGTATAGATATTTCCATGTTTATACAGATGGTGGTGTAGATATTTCAATGTTTATAGAGACGGCGTTGTAGATATTTCCATGTTTATACAGATAGCGGTGAAGATATTTCCATGTTTATACAGATAGCGGTGTAGATATTTCCATGTTTATACAGATAGCGGTCTAGATATTTCCATGTTTATTGAGATAGTGGTGTAGATAATTTCAATTTTATACCGAGAACAGTGTAGATATTTCCAAGTTCATACAGATAGCGATGTAGATATTTCCACGTTTATAGAGATGGCGGTGTAGATATTTCCATGTTCATACAGATGGCGGTGTAGATATTTCCATGTTCATACAAATGGCGGTGTAGATATTTCCATGTTCATAGAGATGGCGGTGTAGATATTTCCATGTTCATACAAATGGCGGTGTAGATATTTCCATGATCATAGAGATGGCGGAGTAGATATTTCCATGTTTATACAGATAGCAGTGTAGTTATTTCCATGTTTATAGAGATAGCAGTGTAGATATTTCCATTGATATACACATAGCTGTGTAGATATTTGCATGTTCATACAGACAGCGGTGTAGATATTTCCATCTTCGTACAGATAGTGGTGTAGGTATGTCCATGTTCATACAGTTAGCGGTGTAGATATTTCCATGTTCATAGAGATGGTGGTGTAGTTATTTCCATGTTTATGCAGATAGCGGTAAAGATATTTCCATGTTTATACACTTGGTGGTGTAGATATTTCCATGTTTATAGAGATGGCGGTCTAGATATTTCCATGTTTATAGAGATAGTGGTGTAGTTATTTCCAAGTTTATAGAGACAGCATTGTAGATATTTCCATGTTTATACAGATAGCGGTGTAGATATTTCCATGTTTATAGAGATTGTGGTGTAGATAATTTCAATTTTATACAGGTAGCATTGTAGATATTTCGAAGTTCATACAGATAGCTTTGTAGATATTTCCACGTTTATAGAGATGGCGGTGTAGATATTTCCATGTTCATACAGATGGCGGTGTAGATATTTCCATGTTTTTAGAGATGGTGGTGTAGATATATTCATGTTTACACAGAAGGCGGTGGAGATATTTCCATGTTTACTCAGATAGTGGTGTAGACATTTCCATGTTTACACAGATAGCGGTGTAGATATTTCCATGTTTATACAGATAGCGGTGCGGATTCTTCCATGTTTATACAGATAGTAGGGCAGATATTTCCATGTTTATACACATAGCGGTTTAGATATTTCCATCTTATTACAGATGGCGGTGTAGATATGTCCATGTTCATACAGATGGCGGTGTAGATATTTCGAAGTTTATAGAGATAGCGCTGTAGTTATTTCCATATTTATAGAGAAATCTCTGTAGTTATTTCCATGTATATGGAGATAGCTGTTTAGATATTTCCATGTTCATGCAGATAGCTGTGTAGATATTTCCATGTTCATCCAGATGCCGGTGTAGATATATACATGTTCATACAGATGGCGGTGAAGATATTTCCATGTTCATACAGATGGCGGTGTAGATATTTCCATGTTCATAGAGATGGCGGTGTAGATATTTCCATGTTCATACAGAGGGCGGTGTAGATATTTCCGTGTTCATACAAATGGCGGCATAGATATTTCCATGTTCATAGAGATGGCGGTGTAGATATTTCCATGTTTATACAGATAGCAATGTAGATATTTCCATGTTTATAGAGATAGCGGTGTAGATATTTCCATTGATATACAGATAGCTGTGTAGATATTTGCATGTTCATACAGATAGCGGTGTAGATATTTGCATGTTCATACAGATAGCGGTGTAGATATTTCCATGTTCATACAGATAGCTGTGTAGATATTTCCATGTTTTACAGATAGCGGTGTAGATATTTCCATGTTCATACAGATAGCGGTGTAGATGTTTCCATGTTCATACATTTAGCGGTGTAGATATTTCCATGTTCATACAGATGGCGGTGTAGGTATTTCCATGTTCATACGGATGGCGGTGTAGATGTTTCCATGTTCATACAGATGGCGGTGTAGATGTTTCCATGTTCATAGAGATGGCGGTGTAGTTAATTCCATGTTTATACAGATAGCAGTTTAGTTATTTCCATGTTTATAGAGATAGCAGTGTAGATATTTCCATTGATATACAGATAGCTGTGTAGATATTTGCATGTTCATACAGATAGCGGTGTAGATATTTCCATGTTCAAACTGATAGCGGTGTAGATATTTCCATGTTCATACAGTTAGCAGTGTAGATATTTCCATTTTTATACACATAGCGGTGTAGATATTTCCATGTTCATAGAGATGGCGGTGTAGATATTTCCATGTTTATGGAGATGGCGGTCTAGATATTTCCATGTTTATAGAGATAGTGGTGTAGTTATTTCCAAGTTTATAGACACAGCTTTGTAGATATTTCCATGTTTATACAGATAGCGGTGAAGATATTTCCATGTTTATACTGATAGCGGTGTAGATATTTCCATGTTTATACAGATAGCAGTGTAGATATTTCCATGTTTATAGAGATAGTGGTGTAGATAATTTCAATTTTATACAGATAGCAGTGTAGATAATTCCAAGTTCATACAGATTGCGGTGTAGGTATTTCCACGTTTATAGAGATGGTGGTGTAGATATTTCCATGTTCATACAGATGGCGGTGTAGATAATTCCATGTTTTTAGAGATGGCGGTGTAGATATTTTCATGTTTACACAGATGGCGGTGGAGATATTTCCATGTTTACACAGATAGCGGTGTAGACATTTCAGTGTTTACACAGACAGCGGTGTGGATATTTCCACGTTTATGCAGATAGCGGTGTAGATATTTCCATGTTTATACAGATAGCAGTGCGGATATTTCCCTGTTTATACAGATAGTTGGGCAGATATTTCCATGTTTATACAGATAGCGGTGTAGATATTTCCATCTTAATACAGATGGCGGTGTAGATATGTCTATGTTCGAACAGATGGCGGTGCAGATATTTCCATGTTCATACAGATGGCGGTGTAGATATTTCGAAGTTTATAGAGATAGCGCTGTAGTTATTTCCATGTTTATAGAGAAATCTGTGTAGATATTTCCATGTATATGCAGATAGTTGTGTAGATATTTCCATGTTCATGCAGATAGCGGTGTAGATATTTCCATGTTCATACTGATGGCGGTGTAGATATTTACATGTTCATACAGATGGCGGTGTAGATATTTCCATGTTTGTAAAGATGACGGTGTAGATATTTCCATGTTCATAGAGATGGCGGTGTAGATATTTCCATGTTTATGCAGATAGCGGTATAGGTATTTCCATGTTTATACAGATGGTGGTGTAGATATTTCCATGTTTGTAGAGATGGCGGTCTAGATATTTCCATGTTTATAGAGATAGTACTGTAGTTATTTCCAAGTTTATAGAGAAAGCGTTGTAGATATTTCCTTGTTTATACAGATAGCGGTGAAGATATTTCCATGTTCATACAGATAGCAGTGTAGAAATTTCCAACTTCATACAGATATCGGTGTAGAAATTTCCATGTTCATACATATAGCAGTGTAGATATTTCCATGTTCATAGAGATGGCGGTGTAGATATTTCCATGTTCGTACACATGGCGCTGTAGATATTTCCATGTTCATAGAGATGACGGTGTAGATATTTCCATTTTCATACGGATGGCGGTGTAGATATTTCCATGTTCATACAGATGGCGGTGTAGTTATTTCCATGTTTATACAGATGGTAGTGTAGATATTTTCGTGTTTATGCAGAGGGCGGTTTAGATATTTCCATGTTTACAGAGATAGCGGTGTAGATCTTTCCATGTTGGTACACATAGCGGTGTAGAGATTTCCAAGTTTATAGAGATAGCCATGTAGATATTTCCATGTTTATAGAGATAGCGCTGTAGATAGTTCCTTGTTTATACAGATAGCGGTATAGATATTTCCTTGTTTCTACAGATGGCGGTGTAGATATTTCCATGTTTATAGAGACGGCAGTGTAGATATTTCATTGTTTATAGAGGTAGTGGTGTAGTTATTTCCAAGTTTATACAGATAGCTTTGTAGATATTTCCATGTTTATACAGATAGCGGTGTAGATATTTACATGTTTTTAGAGATGGCGGTCTAGATATTACCTTGTTTATACACATAGTGGTGTAGATATTTCAATGTTTATAGAGATAGTGGTGTAGATGTTTCCATTTTTATACAGATAGCAATGTAGATATTTCCATGTTCATAAAGATAGCAGTGTAGATATTTCCATGTTTACACAGATAGCGATGTGGATATTTCCATGTTCATTCAGATGGTGGTGTAGATATTTCTATGTTCGTACAGATGTCGGTGTAGATATTTCCATGTTCATAGAGATGGCGGTGTAGATATATCCATGTCTATAGAGATTGTGGTGTGGTTATTTCCATTTTTATTGAGATAACAGTGTAGATATTTCCATTTATATACAGATAGCTGTGTAGATATTTCCATGTTCATACAGATAGCGGTGGAGTTATTTCCATGTTCATACACATAGCGGTGTAGATATTTCAATGTTCATACAGATAGCGATCTAGTTATTTCCATGTTTATAGAGATAGCGGTGTAGATATTTCCATGTTTATGGACATAGCGGTGTAGATATTTCCACTTTTATACAGATAGCAGTGTGTATTTTTCCATGTTCATACACATAGCGGTTTATATATTTTCACCTTTAAAGAGATGGCGGTGTAGATATATCCATGTTCATACAATTGGTGATGTAGCTATTTCCATGTTTATAGAGATGGCGTTGTAGATATTTCCATGTTTATACAGATGGCGGTGTATATATTTCCATGTTCGTACAGATGGACTTGAAGATATTTCCATGTTCATAGAGATGGCGGTGTAGATATTTCCATGTTTATGCAGATAGCGGTATAGATATTTCCATGTTTATACAGATGGTGGTGTAGATATTTCCATGTTTATAGAGATGGCGGTCTAGATATTTCCATGTTTATAGAGATAGTGGTGTAGTTATTTCCAAGTTTATAGAGACAGTATTGTAGATATTTCCATGTTTATACAGATAGCGGTGTAGATATTTCCATGTTTATACAGATAGCAGTGTAGATATTTCCATGTTTATAGAGATTGTGGTGTAGATAATTTCAATTTTATACAGGTAGCATTGTAGATATTTCGAAGTTCATACAGATAGCTTTGTAGATATTTCCACGTTTATAGAGATGGCGGTGTAGATATTTCCATGTTCATACAGATGGCGGTGTAGATATTTCCATGTTTTTAGAGATGGTGGTGTAGATATATTCATGTTTACACAGAAGGCGGTGGAGATATTTCCATGTTTACTCACATAGTGGTGTAGACATTTCCATGTTTACACAGATAGCGGTGTAGATATTTCCATGTTTATACAGATAGCGGGGCGGATTCTTCCAGGTTTATACAGATAGTAGGGCAGATATTTCCATGATTATACAGATAGCGGTTTAGATATTTACATCTTATTACAGATGGCGGTGTAGATATGTCCATGTTCATACAGATGGCGGTGTAGATATTTCGAAGTTTATAGAGATAGCGCTGTAGTTATTTCCATATTTATAGAGAAATCTCTGTAGTTATTTCCATGTATATGCAGATAGCTGTGTAGATATTTCCATGTTCATGCAGATAGCTGTGTAGATATTTCCATGTTCATCCAGATGCCGGTGTAGATATATACATGTTCATACAGATGGCGGTGAAGATATTTCCATGTTCATGCAGATGGCGGTGTAGATATTTCCATGTTCATAGAGATGGCGGTGTAGATATTTCCATGTTCATACAGAGGGCGGTGTAGATATTTCCGTGTTCATACAAATGGCGGCGTAGATATTTCCATGTTCATAGAGATGGCGGTGTAGATATTTCCATGTTTATACAGATAGCAATGTAGATATTTCCATGTTTATAGAGATAGCGGTGTAGATATTTCCATTGATATACAGATAGCTGTGTAGATATTTGCATGTTCATACAGATAGCGGTGTAGATATTTCCATGTTCATACAGATAGCGGTGTAGATATTTCCATGTTCATACAGATAGCTGTGTAGATATTTCCATGTTTTACAGATAGCGGTGTAGATATTTCCATGTTCATACAGATAGCGGTGTAGATGTTTCCATGTTCATACATTTAGCGGTGTAGATATTTCCATGTTCATACAGATGGCGGTGTAGGTATTTCCATGTTCATACAGATGGCGGTGTAGATGTTTCCATGTTCGTACAGACGGCGGTGTAGATGTTTCCATGTTCATACAGGTGGCGGTGTAGATATTCCCATGTTTTTACAGATAGCTGTGTAGTTATTTCCATGTTTATAGAGATAGCAGTGTGGATATTTCCATTGATATACAGATAGATGTGTAGATTTTTGCATGTTCATACAGATAGCGGTGTAGATATTTCCATGTTCATACAGATAGCGGTGTAGATATTTCCATTTTTATACACATAGCTGTGTAGATATTTCCATGTTCATGCAGATAACGGTGTAGATATTTCCATGTTCATACAGATAGCGGTGTAGATATTTCCATGTTCACACAGATAGCGGTGTAGATATTTCCATGTTCATAAAGTTAGTGGTGTAGATATTTCCAAGTTCATCCAGATGCCGGTGTAGATATATCCATGTTCATACAGATTGCGGTGAAGGTATTTCCATGTTCATACAGATGGCGTTGTAGATATTTCCATGTTCATACAAATGGCGGTGTAGATATTTCTATGTTCATACAGATGGCGGTGTAGATATTTCCGTGTTCATGCAAATGGCGGTGTAGATATTTCCATGTTCATAGAGATGGCGGTTTAGATATTTCCATGTTTATAGAGATGGCGGTCTAGATATTTCCATGTTTATAGAGATAGTGGTGTAGTTATTTCCAAGTTTATAGAGACAGCATTGTAGATATTTCCATGTTTATACAGATAGCGGTGAAGATATTTCCATGTTTATATAGATAGCGGTGTAGATATTTCCATGTTTATACAGATAGCAGTGTAGATATTTCCATGTTTATAGAGATAGTGGTGTAGATAATTTCAATTTTATACAGATAGCAGTGTAGATAATTCCAAGTTCATACAGATTGCGGTGTAGGTATTTCCACGTTTATAGAGATGGCGGTGTAGATATTTTCATGTTTACACAGATGGCGGTGGAGATATTTCCATGTTTACACAGATAGCGGTGTAGACATTTCAGTGTTTACACAGACAGCGGTGTGGATATTTCCACGTTTATGCAGATAGCGGTGTAGATATTTCCATGTTTATACAGATAGCAGTGCGGATATTTCCCTGTTTATACAGATAGTTGGGCAGATATTTCCATGTTTATACAGATAGCGGTGTAGATATTTCCATCTTAATACAGATAGCGGTGTAGATATGTCTATGTTCGAACAGATGGCGGTGCAGATAATTCCATGTTCATACAGATGGCGGTGTAGATATTTCGAAGTTTATAGAGATAGCGCTGTAGTTACTTCCATATTTATAGAGAAATCTGTGTAGATATTTCCATGTATATGCAGATAGTTGTGTAGATATTTCCATGTTCATGCAGATAGCGGTGTAGATATTTCCATGTTCATACTGATGGCGGTGTAGATATTTACATGTTCATACAGATGGCGGTATAGATATTTCCATGTTTGTAAAGATGACGGTGTAGATATTTCCATGTTCATAGAGATGGCGGTGTAGATATTTCCATGTTTATGCAGATAGCGGTATAGGTATTTCCATGTTTATACAGATGGTGGTGTAGATATTTCCATGTTTGTAGAGATGGCGGTCTAGATATTTCCATGTTTATAGAGATAGTACTGTAGTTATTTCCAAGTTTATAGAGAAAGCGTTGTAGATATTTCCTTGTTTATACAGATAGCGGTGAAGATATTTCCATGTTCATACAGATAGCGGTGTAGAAATTTCCAACTTCATACAGATATCGGTGTAGAAATTTCCATGTTCATACATATAGCAGTGTAGATATTTCCATGTTCATAGAGATGGCGGTGTAGATATTTCCATGTTCGTACACATGGCGGTGTAGATATTTCCATGTTCATAGAGATGACGGTGTAGATATTTCCATTTTCATATGGATGGCGGTGTAGATATTTCCATGTTCATACAGATGGCGGTGTAGTTATTTCCATGTTTATACAGATGGCAGTGTAGATATTTTCGTGTTTATGCAGAGGGCGGTTTAGATATTTCCATGTTTACAGAGATAGCGGTGTAGATCTTTCCATGTTGGTACACATAGTGGTGTAGAGATTTCCAAGTTTATAGAGATAGCCATGTAGATATTTCCATGTTTATAGAGATAGCGCTGTAGATAATTCCTTGTTTATACAGATAGCGGTATAGATATTTCCTTGTTTCTACAGATGGCGGTGTAGATATTTCCATGTTTATAGAGACGGCAGTGTAGATATTTCCTTGTTTATAGAGGTAGTGGTGTAGTTATTTCCAAGTTTATACAGATAGCTTTGTAGATATTTCCATGTTTATACAGATAGCGGTGTAGATATTTCCATGTTTTTAGAGATGGCGGTCTAGATATTACCTTGTTTATACAGATAGTGGTGTAGATATTTCAATGTTTATAGAGATAGCGGTGTAGATGTTTCCATTTTTATACAGATAGCAATGTAGATATTTCCATGTTCATAAAGATAGCAGTGTAGATATTTCCATGTTTACACAGATAGCGATGTGGATATTTCCATGTTCATTCAGATGGTGGTGTAGATATTTCTAAGTTTGTACAGATGTCGGTGTAGATATTTCCATGTTCATAGAGATGGCGGTGTAGATATATCCATGTCTATAGAGATAGTGGTGTGGTTATTTCCATTTTTATTGAGATAGCAGTGTAGATATTTCCATTTATATACAGATAGCTGTGTAGATATTTCCATGTTCATACAGATAGCGGTGGAGTTATTTCCATGTTCATACAGATAGCGGTGTAGATATTTCAATGTTCATACAGATAGCGATCTAGATATTTCCATGTTTATAGAGATAGCGGTGTAGATATTTCCATGTTTATGGACATAACGGTGTAGATATTTCCACTTTTATACAGATAGCAGTGTGTATTTTTCCATGTTCATACAGTTAGCGGTGTATATATTTTCACCTTTAAAGAGATGGCGGTGTAGATATATCCATGTTCATACAATTGGTGATGTAGCTATTTCCATGTTTATAGAGATGGCGTTGTAGATATTTCCATGTTTATACAGATGGCGGTGTATATATTTCCATGTTCGAACAGATGGCCTTGAAGATATTTCCATGTTCATAGAGATGGCGGTGTAGATATTTCCATGTTTATGCAGATAGCGGTATAGATATTTCCATGTTTATACAGATGGTGGTGTAGATATTTCCATGTTTATAGAGATGGCGGTCTAGATATTTCCATGTTTATAGAGATAGTGGTGTAGTTATTTCCAAGTTTATAGAGACAGCGTTGTAGATATTTCCATGTTTATACAGATAGCGGTGAAGTTATTTCCATGTTTATACAGATAGCGCTGTAGATATTTTCATGTTTATACAGATAACAGTGTAGATATTTCCATGTTTACAGAGATAGTGGTTTAGATAATTTCAATTTTATACAGATAGCAGTGTAGATATTTCCAAGTTCATACAGATAGCGGTGTAGATATTTCCACGTTTATAGCGATGGCGGTGTAGATATTTCCATGTTCATACAGACGGCGGTGTAGATATTTCCATGTTTATAGAGATGGCCGTGTAGATATTTCCATGTTTACACAGATGGCGGTGTAAATATTTCCATGTTTACACAGATAGCGGTGTAGACATTTCCATGTTCATAGAGATGGCGGTGTAGATATTTCCATGTTCATACAAATGGCGGTGTAGATATTTCTATGTTCATAGAGATGGCGGTGTAGTTATTTCCATGTTTATACAGATAGCAGTGTAGTTATTTCCATGTTTATAGAGATAGCAGTGTAGATATTTCCATTGATATACAGATAGCTGTGTAGATATTTGCATGTTCATACAGATAGCGGTGTAGATATTTCCATGTTCATACAGAGGGCGGTGTAGATATTTCCATGTTCATACAGATAGCGGTGTAGAAATTTCCATGTTCATACAGATAGCTGTGTAGATATTTCCATGTTCATATAGTTAGCAGTGTAGATATTTCCATGTTCATAGAGATGGCGGTGTAGATATTTACATGTTCATACAGATGGCGGTGTAGATATTTCCATGTTCGTGTGTATGGCAGTGTAGATATTTCCATGTTCATACAGTTGGCAGTGTAGATATTTCCATGTATATACAGATAGCAGTGTAGTTATTTCCATGTTTATAGAGATAGCAGTGTGGATATTTCCATTCATATACAGATAGCTGTGTAGATATTTGCATGTTCGTACAGATAGCGGTGTACATATTTCCATGTTCATACGGATAGCGGTGTAGATATTTCCATGTTCAAACAGATAACGGTGTAGATATTTCCATGTTCATACAGATAGCGGTGTAGATATTTCCATGTTCCTAGAGATGGCGGTGTAGATATTTACATGTTCATACAGATGGCAGTGTAGATATTTCCATGTTCGTACAGATGGCGGTGTAGATATTTCCATGTTCATAGAGATGGCGGAGTAGATATTTCCATGTTTATACAGATAGCGGTATAGATATTTCCATGTTTATACAGATGGTGGTGTAGATATTTCCATGTTTATAGAGATGGCGGTCTAGATATTTCCATGTTTATAGAGATAGTGGTGTAGATATCTCCAAGTTTATAGAGGCAGCGTTGTTGATATTTCCATGTTTATACAGATAGCGGTGAAGTTATTTCCATGTTTATACGGATAGCGGTGTAGATATTTTCATGTTTATACAGATAACAGTGTAGATATTTCCATGTTTAAAGAGATAGTGGTGTAGATAATTTCAATTTTATACAGATAGCAGTGTAGATGTTTCCAAGTTCATACAGATAGCGGTGTAGATATTTCCACGTTTATAGAGATGGCGGTGTAGATATTTCCATGTTCATACAGACGGCTGTGTAGATATTTCCATGTTTATAGAGATGGCGGTGTAGATATTTTCATGTTTACACAGATGGCGGTGTAGATATTTCCATGTTTACACAGATAGCGGTGTAGACATTTCCATGTTTACACAGATAGCGGTGTGGATATTTCCATGTTTATGCAGATAGCGGTGTAGATATTTCCATGTTTATACAGAGAGCGGTGCGGATATTTCCATGTTTATACAGATAGTTGGGCAGATATTTCCATGTTTATACAGATCACGGTGTAGATATTTCCATCTTAATACAGATGGCGGTGTAGATATGTCCATGTTCGTACAGCTGGCGGTGTAGATATTTCCATGTTCATAGAGATGGCGGTGTAGATATTTCGAAGTTTATAGAGATAGCGCTGTAGTTATTTCCATATTTATAGAGAAATCTGTGTATATATTTCCATGTATATGCAGAGAGCTCTGTAGATATTTCCATGTTGATGCAGATAGCGGTGTAGATATTTCCATGTTCATCCAGATGCCACTGTAGATATATCCATGCTCATACAGATGGCGGTGAAGATATTTCCATGTTCATACAGATGGCGGTGTAGATATTTCCATGTTCATACACATAGCGGTGTAGATATTTCCATGTTCATAGAGATGGCGGTGTAGATATTTCCATGTTCATACAAATGGCGGTGTAGATATTTCTATGTTCATAAAGATGGTGGTGTAGATATTTCCATGTTTATACACATAGCAGTGTAGTTATTTCCATGTTTATAGAGATAGCAGTGTAGATATTTCCATTGATATACAGATAGCTGTGTAGATATTTGCATGTTCATACAGATAGCGGTGTAGATATTTCCATGTTCATACAGAGGGCGGTGTAGATATTTCCATGTTCATGCAGATAGCGGTGTAGATATTTCCATGTTCATACAGATAGCGGTGTAGATATTTCTATGTTCATACAGATTGCGGTGTAGATATTTCCATGTTCATACAGTTAGTGGTGTAGATATTTCCATGTTCATACAGATGGCGGTGTACATATTTCCAGGTTCATACAGATGGCGGTGTAGATATTTCCATGTTCGTACGGATGGCAGTGTAGATATTTCCATGTTCATACTGGTGGCGGTGTATATATTTCCATGTTTATACAGATAGCAGTGTAGTTATTTCCATGTTTATAGAGATATCAGTGTAGATATTTCCACTGATGTACAGATAGCTGTGTAGATATTTGCACGTTCACACAGATAGCGGTGTAGATATTTCCATATTCATACAGATAGCAGTGTAGATGTTTCTATTTTCATACAGATAGCGGTGTAGATATTTGCATGTTCATTGAGATGGCAGTGTTGATATTTTCATGTTTATGCAGATAGCGGTATAGATATTTCCTTGTTTATACAGATGGTGGTGTAGATATTTCCATGTTTATAGAGATGGCAGTCTAGATATTTCCATGTTCATACAAATGGCGGTGTAGTTATTTCCATCTTCATAGAGATGGCGGTGTAGATATTTCCATGTTCATAGAGATGGCGGTGTAGATATGTCCATGTTCATACAAATGGCGGTGTAGATATTTCCATGTTCATAGAGATGGCGGTGTAGATATTTCCATGTTTATACAGAGAGCAGTGTAGTTATTTCCATGTTTATAGAGATAGCAGTGTAGATATTTCCATTGATATACACATAGCTGTGTAGATATTTGCATGTTCATACAGACAGCGGTGTAGATATTTCCATCTTCGTACAGATAGTGGTGTAGGTATTTCCATCTTCATACAGTTAGCGGTGTAGATATTTCCATGTTCATAGAGATGGCGGTGTAGTTATTTCCATGTTTATGCAGATAGCGGTAAAAATATTTCCATGTTTATACACTTGGTGGAGTAGATATTTCCATGTTTATAGAGATGGCGGTCTAGATATTTCCTTGTTTATAGAGATAGTGGTGTAGTTATTTCCAAGTTTATAGAGACAGCATTGTAGGTATTTCCATGTTTATACAGATAGCGGTGCAGATATTTCCATGTTTATACAGATAGCAGTGTAGATATTTCCATGTTTATAGAGATAGTGGTGTAGATATTTTCAATTTTATACAGGTAGCAGTGTAGATATTTCCAAGTTCATACAGATAGCGGTGTAGATATTTCCATGTTCATACAGATAGCGGTGTAGATATTTCCATGTTCATACAGATAGCGGTGTAGATATTTCCATGTTCGTGCGGATGGCAGTGTAGATATTTCCATGTTCATACAGGTGGCGGTGTAGATATTTCCATGTTTATGCAGATAGCAGTGTAGTTATTTCCGTGTTTATAGAGATATCATTGTGGATATTTCCATTCATATACAGATAGCTGTGTAGATATTTGCATGTTCGTACAGATAGCGGTGTAGATATTTCCATGTTCATACAGATAGCGGTGTAGATATTTCCATGTCCATACAGATAACGGTGTAGATATTTCCATGTTCATACAGATGGCGGTGTAGATATTTCCATGTTCATACAGTTAGCGGTGTAGATATTTCCATGTTCATACAGATGGCGGTGTAGATATTTACATGTTCATACAGATGGCGGTGTAGATATTTCCATGTTCGTACAGATGGCGGTGTAGATATTTCCATGTTCATAGAGATGGCGGTGTAGATATTTCCATGGTTATGCAGATAGTGGTATAGATATTTCCATGTTTATACAGATGGTGGTGTAAATATTTCCATGTTTATAGAGATGGCGGTCTAGATATTTCCATGTTTATAGAGATAGTGGTGTAGTTATCTCCAAGTTTATAGAGGCAGCGTTGTTGATATTTCCATGTTTATACAGATAGCGGTGAAGTTATTTCCATGTTTATACCGATAGCGGTGTAGATATTTTCATGTTTATACAGATAACAGTGTAGATATTTCCATGTTTATAGAGATAGTTGTGTAGATAATTTCAATTTTATACAGATAGCAGTGTAGATGTTTCCAAGTTCATACAGATAGCTGTGTAGATATTTCCACGTTTATAGAGATGGCAGTGTAGATATTTCCATGTTCATACAGATGGCTGTGTAGATATTTCCATGTTTAGAGAGATGGCGGTGTAGATATTTCCATGTTTACACAGATGGCGGTGTAGATATTTCCATGTTTACACAGATAGCGGTGTAGACATTTCCATGTTTACACAGATAGCGGTGTGGATATTTCCATGTTTATGCAGACAGTGGTGTAGATATTTCCATGTTTAAAGAGAGAGCGGTGCGGATATTTCCATGTTTATACAGATAGTTGGGCAGATATTTCTATGTTTATACAGATCGCGGTGTAGATATTTCCATCTTAATACAGATTGCGGTGTAGTTATTTCCATGTTCGTACAGCTGGCGGTGTAGATATTTCCATGTTCATACAGATGGCGGTGTAGATATTTCGAAGTTTATAGAGATAGCGCTGTAGTTATTTCCATATTAATAGAGAAATCTGTGTAGATATTTCCATGTATATGCAGATAGCTGTGTAGATATTTCCATGTTCATGCAGATAGCGGTGTAGATATTTCCACATTCATCCAGATGCCACTGTAGATAAATCCATGCTCATACAGATGGCGGTGAAGATATTTCCATGTTCATACAGATCGCGGTGCAGATATTTCCATGTTCATACAAATGGCCTTGTAGATATTTCCATGTTCATAGAGATGGCGGTGTAGATATTTCCATGTTCATACAAATGGCGGTGTAGATATTTCTATGTTCATAGAGATGACAGTGTAGATATTTTCATGTTTATACACATAGCAGTGTAGTTATTTCCATGTTTATAGGGATAGCAGTGTAGATATTTCCGTTGATATACAGATAGCTGTGTAGATATTTGCATGTTCATACAGATAGCGGTGTAGATATTTCCATGTTCATACAGAGGGCGGTGTAGATATTTCCATGTTCATGCAGATAGCGGTGTAGATATTTCCATGTTCATACAGATAGCGGTGTAGATATTTCCATGTTCATACAAATAGCGGTGTAGATATTTCCATGTTCATACAGTTAGTGGTGTAGATATTTCCATGTTCATACAGATGGCGGTGTAGATATTTCAAGGTTCATACAGATGGCGGTGTAGATATTTCCATGTTCGTACGGATGGCAGTGCAGATATTTCCATGTTCATACAGGTGGCTGTGTATATATATCCATGTTTATACAGATAGCAGTGTAGTTATTTCCATGTTTATAGAGATATCAGTGTAGATATTTCCATTGATGTAAAGATAGCTGTGTAGATATTTGCAAGTTCACACAGATAGCAGTGTAGATATTTCCATATTAGTACAGATAGCAGTGTAGATATTTCTATTTTCATACAGATAGCGGTGTAGATATTTGCATGTTCATAGAGATGGCAGTGTTGATATTTCCATGTTTATGCAGGTAGCGGTATATATATTTCCTTGTTTATACAGATGGTGGTGTAGATATTTCCATGTTTATAGAGATGGCAGTCTAGATATTTCCATGTTTATAGAGATAGTGGTGTAGTTATTTCAAAGTTTATAGAGACAGCATTGTAGATATTTCCATGTATATACAGATAGCGGTGAAGATATTTCCATGTTTATACAGATATCGGTGTAGATATTTCCATGTTTATACAGAGAGCGGTGTAGATATTTCCATGTTTATAGAGATAGTGGTGTAGATAATTTCACTTTTATTCAGATAGCAGTGTAGATATTTCCACGTTTATAGAGATGGCGGTGTCGATATTTCCATGTTCATAAAGATGGCGGTGTAGATATTTCCATGTTTATACAGATGGCGGTGTAGATATTATCATGTTTACACAGATAGCGGTGTAGACATTTCCATGTTTGCACAGATAGCGGTGTGGATATTTCCATGTTTATGCAGATAGCGGTGTAGATATTTCCATGTTTATACAGATAGCGGTGAAGATATTTCCATGTTTATACAGATAGCGGTGTAGATATTTCCATGTTTATACAGATAGCGGTGTAGATATTTCCATGTTTATTGAGATAGTGGTGTAGATATTTCCATGTTCGTACAGATGGCGGTGTAGATATTTCCACGTTCGTACAGATGGCGGTGTAGATATTTCCATGTTCATAGAGATGGCGGAGTAGATATTTCCATGTTGATGCAGGTAGCGGTATAGATATTTCCATGTTTATACAGATGGTGGTGTAGATATTTCAATGTTTATAGAGACGGCGTTGTAGATATTTCCATGTTTATACAGATAGCGGTGAAGATATTTCCATGTTTATACAGATAGCGGTGTAGATATTTCCATGTTTATACAGATAGCGGTGTAGATATTTCCATGTTTATTGAGATAGTGGTGTAGATAATTTCAATTTTATACCAAGATCAGTGTAGATATTTCCAAGTTCATACAGATAGCGATGTAGATATTTCCACGTTTATAGAGATGGCGGTGTAGATATTTCCATGTTCATACAGATGGCGGTGTAGATATTTCCATGTTCATACAAATGGCGGTGTAGATATTTCCATGTTCATAGAGATGGCGGTGTAGATATTTCCATGTTCATACAAATGGCGGTGTAGATATTTCCATGTTCATAGAGATGGCGGTGTAGATATTTCCATGTTTATACAGATAGCAGTGTAGTTATTTCCATGTTTATAGAGATAGCAGTGTAGATATTTCCATTGATATACACATAGCTGTGTAGATATTTGCATGTTCATACAGACAGCGGTGTAGATATTTCCATCTTCGTACAGATAGTGGTGTAGGTATTTCCATGTTCATACAGTTAGCGGTGTAGATATTTCCATTTTCATAGAGATGGCGGTGTAGTTATTTCCATGTTTATGCAGATAGCGGTAAAGATATTTCCATGTTTTTACACTTGGTGGTGTAGATATTTCCATGTTTATAGAGATGGCGGTCTAGATATTTCCATGTTTATAGAGATAGTGGTGTAGTTATTTCCAAGTTTCTAGAGACAGCATTGTAGATATTTCCATGTTTATACAGATAGCGGTGTAGATATTTCCATGTTTATACAGAGAGCGGTGTAGATATTTCCATGTTTATAGAGATAGTGGTGTAGATAATTTCACTTTTATTCAGATAGCAGTGTAGATATTTCCACGTTTATAGAGATGGCGGTGTCGATATTTCCATGTTCATAAAGATGGCGGTGTAGATATTTCCATGTTTATACAGATGGCGGTGTAGATATTATCATGTTTACACAGATAGCGGTGTAGACATTTCCATGTTTGCCCAGATAGCGGTGTGGATATTTCCATGTTTATGCAGATAGCGGTGTAGATATTTCCATGTTTATACAGATAGCGGTGAAGATATTTCCATGTTTATACAGATAGCGGTGTAGATATTTCCATGTTTATACAGATAGCGGTGTAGATATTTCCATGTTTATTGAGATAGTGGTGTAGATATTTCCATGTTCGTACAGATGGCGGTGTAGATATTTCCACGTTCGTACAGATGGCGGTGTAGATATTTCCATGTTCATAGAGATGGCGGAGTAGATATTTCCATGTTGATGCAGGTAGCGGTATAGATATTTCCATGTTTATACAGATGGTGGTGTAGATATTTCAATGTTTATAGAGACGGCGTTGTAGATATTTCCATGTTTATACAGATAGCGGTGAAGATATTTCCATGTTTATACAGATAGCGGTGTAGATATTTCCATGTTTATACAGATAGCGGTGTAGATATTTCCATGTTTATTGAGATAGTGGTGTAGATAATTTCAATTTTATACCAAGATCAGTGTAGATATTTCCAAGTTCATACAGATAGCGATGTAGATATTTCCACGCTTATAGAGATGGCGGTGTAGATATTTCCATGTTCATACAGATGGCGGTGTAGATATTTCCATGTTCATACAAATGGCGGTGTAGATATTTCCATGTTCATAGAGATGGCGGTGTAGATATTTCCATGTTCATACAAATGGCGGTGTAGATATTTCCATGTTCATAGAGATGGCGGTGTAGATATTTCCATGTTTATACAGATAGCAGTGTAGTTATTTCCATGTTTATAGAGATAGCAGTGTAGATATTTCCATTGATATACACATAGCTGTGTAGATATTTGCATGTTCATACAGACAGCGGTGTAGATATTTCCATCTTCGTACAGATAGTGGTGTAGGTATTTCCATGTTCATACAGTTAGCGGTGTAGATATTTCCATTTTCATAGAGATGGCGGTGTAGTTATTTCCATGTTTATGCAGATAGCGGTAAAGATATTTCCATGTTTTTACACTTGGTGGTGTAGATATTTCCATGTTTATAGAGATGGCGGTCTAGATATTTCCATGTTTATAGAGATAGTGGTGTAGTTATTTCCAAGTTTCTAGAGACAGCATTGTAGATATTTCCATGTTTATACAGATAGCGGTGTAGATATTTCCATGTTTATACAGATAGCAGTGTAGATATTTCCATGTTTATAGAGATAGTGGTGTAGATAATTTCAATTTTATACAGGTAGCATTGTAGATATTTCGAAGTTCATACAGATAGCGGTGTAGATATTTCCACGTTTATAGAGATGGTGGTGTAGATATTTCCATGTTCATACAGATGGCGGTGTAGATATTTCCATGTTTTTAGAGATGGTGGTGTAGATATATTCATGTTTACACAGAAGGCGGTGGAGATATTTCCATGTTTACTCAGATAGTGGTGTAGACATTTCCATGTTTACACAGATAGCGGTGTGGATATTTCCATGTTCATACAAATGTCGGTGTAGATATTTCCATGTTCATACTGATAGCGGTGTAGATATTTCCATGTTCATACAGTTAGCGGTGTAGATATTTCCATGTTCATACAGATGGCGGTGTAGATATTTCCATGTTTTTAGAGATGGTGGTGTAGATATATTCATGTTTACACAGAAGGCGGTGGAGATATTTCCATGTTTACTCAGATAGTGGTGTAGACATTTCCATGTTTACACAGATAGCGGTGTAGATATTTCCATGTTTATACAGATAGCGGTGCGGATTCTTCCATGTTTATACAGATAGTAGGGCAGATATTTCCATGTTTATACAGTTAGCGGTTTAGATATTTCCATCTTATTACAGATGGCGGTGTAGATATGTCCATGTTCGTAAAGATGGCGGTGTAGATATTTCCATGTTCATACAGATGGCGGTGTAGATATTTCGAAGTTTATAGAGATAGCGCTGTAGTTATTTCCATATTTATAGAGAAATCTCTGTAGTTATTTCCATGTATATGCAGATAGCTGTGTAGATATTTCCATGTTCATGCAGATAGCGGTGTAGATATTTCCATGTTCATCCAGATGCCGGTGTAGATATATCCATGTTCATACAGATGGCGGTGAAGATATTTCCATGTTCATACAGATGGCGGTGTAGATATTTCCATGTTCATAGAGATGGCGGTGTAGATATTTCCATGTTCATACAGAGGGCGGTGTAGATATTTCCGTGTTCATACAAATGGCGGCGTAGATATTTCCATGTTCATAGAGATGGCGGTGTAGATATTTCCATGTTTATACAGATAGTAATGTAGATATTTCCATGTTTATAGAGATAGCGGTGTAGATATTTCCATTAATATACAGATAGCTGTGTAGATATTTGCATGTTCATACAGATAGCGGTGTAGATATTTCCATGTTTATACAGATAGCGGTGTAGATATTTCCATGTTCATACAGATAGCTGTGTAGATATTTCCATGTTTTACAGATAGCGGTGTAGATATTTCCATGTTCATACTGATGGCGGTGTAGATGTTTCCATGTTCGTACAGATGGCGGTGTAGATGTTTCCATGTTCATAGAGAGGGCGGTGAAGTTATTTCCATGTTTATGCAGATAGCGATATAGATATTTCCATGTTTATACACATGGTGGTGTAGATATTTCCATGTTTATAGAGATGGCGGTCTAGATATCTCCATGTTTATAGAGATAGTGGTGTAGTTATTTCCAAGTTTATAGAGACAGCATTGTAGATATTTCCATGTTTATACAGGTAGCGGTGAAGATATTTCCATGTTTATACAGATAGCGGTGTAGATATTTCCATGTTTATTCAGATAGCAGCGTAGATATTTCCATGTTTATAGAGATAGTGGTGTAGATAATTTCAATTTTATACAGATAGCAGTGTAGATATTTCCAAGTTCATACAGATAGCGGTGTAGGTATTTCCTCGTTTATAGAGATGGCGGTGTAGATATTTCCATGTTCATACAGATGGCGGTTTAGATATTTCCCAGTTTTTAGAGATGGCGGTGTAGATATTTTCATGTTTACACAGATGGCGGTGGAGATATTTCCATGTTTACACAGATAGCGGTGTAGACATTTCCATGTTTACACAGATAGCGGTGTGGGTATTTCCATGTTTATGCAGATAGCGGTGTAGATATTTCCATGTTTATACAGATAGCGGTGCAGATATTTCCATGTTTATACTGATATTTGGGCAGATATTTCCATGTTTATACAGATAGCGATGTAGATATTTCCATCTTAATACAGATGGCGGTGTGGATATGTCCATGTTCGTACAGATGGCGGTGTAGATATTTCCATGTTCATAAAGATGGCAGTGTAGATATTTCGAAGTTTATAGATATAGCGCTGTAGTTATTTCCATATTTATAGGGAAATCTCTGTAGATATTTCCATGTATATGCAGATAGCTGTGTAGATATTTCCATGTTCATGCAGACAGCGGTGTAGATATTTCCATGTTCATTCAGATGCCGGTGTAGATATATCCATGTTCATACAGATGGCAGTGAAGATATTTCCATGTTCATGCAGATGGCGGTGTAGATATTTCCATGTTCATACAGATGGCGGTGTAGATATTTCCATGTTCGTAGAGATGGCTGTGTAGATATATCCATGTTCATACAAATGGCGGTGTAGATATTTCCATGTTCATATAGATGGCGGTGTAGATATTTCCATGTTTGTAAAGATAGCAGTGTAGTTATTTCCATGTTTATAGAGATAGCAGTGTAGATATTTCCATTGATATACAGATAGCTGTGTAGATATTTGCATGTTGATACACATAGCGGTGTAGATATTTCCATGCTCATACAGATAGCGGTGTAGATATTTCCATGTTCATACAGATAGCGGTGCAGATATTTCCATGTTAATACAGATAGCGGTGTAGATATTTCCATGTTCATACAGATAGCGGTGTAGATATTTCCATGTTCATACAGTTAGCGGTGTAGATATTTACATGTTCGTACAGATGGCGGTGTAGATATTTACATGTTCATACAGATGGCGGTGTAGATATTTCCATGTTCGCATGGATGACAGTGAAGATATTTCCATGTTCATACAGGTGGCGGTGTAGATATTTCCATGTTTATACAGATAGCAGTGTAGTTATTTCCATGTTTATAGAGATAGCAGTGTAGATATTTCCATTTATATACAGATAACTGTGTAGATATTTGCATGTTCATACAGATAGCTGTGTAGCTATTTCCATGTTCGGACAGATAGCGGTGTAGATATTTCCATGTTCATACAGATAGCAGTGTAGTTATTTCCATGTTTATAGAGATAGCAATGCAGATATTTCCATTGATCTACATATAGCTGTGTAGATATTTGTATGTTCATACTGATAGCGTTGTAGTTATTTCCATGTTCGTACAGATAGCGGTGTAGTTATTTCCATGTTCATAGAGATAGCGGTGTAGATATTTCCATGTTCATACAGATAACGGTGTAGGTAAATCCATGTTCATACAGATAGCGGTGTAGATATTTCCATGTTCATACAGTTAGCGGTGTAGATATTTCCATGTTCATACAGATGGCAGTGTAGATATTTACATGTTCATACAGATAGCGGTGAAGATATTTCCATGTTCATAGAGATGGCGGTGTAGATATTTCCATGTTCATAGAGATGGCGGTGTAGATATTTCCATGTTTATGCAGATAGCGGTATAGATATTTCCATGTTTATACACTTGGTGGTGTAGATATTTCCATGTTTATAGAGATGGCGGTATAGATATTTCCATCTTTATAGAGATAGTGGTGTAGTTATTTCCAAGTTTATAGAGACAGCATTGTAGATATTTCCATGTTTATACAGATAGCGGTGTAGATATTTCCATGTTTATACAGATAGCAGTGTAGATATTTCCATGTTTATAGAGATAGTGGTGTAGATAGTTTCAATTTTATACAGGTAGCATTGTAGATATTTAGAAGTTCATACAGATAGCGGTGTAGATATTTCCACGTTTATAGAGATGGCCGTGTAGATATTTCCATGTTCATACAGATGGCGTTGTAGATATTTCCATGTTTTTAGAGATGGTGGTGTAGATATATTCATGTTTACACAGAAGGCGGTGGAGATATTTCCATGTTTACTCAGATAGTGGTGTAGACATTTCCATGTTTACACAGATAGCGGAGTAGATATTTCCATGTTTATACAGATAGCGGTGCGGAATCTTCCATGTTTATACAGATAGTAGGGCAGATATTTCCATGTTTATACAGATAGCGGTTTAGATATTTCCATCTTATTACAGATGGCGGTGTAGATATGTCCATGTTCGTAAAGATTGCGGTGTAGATATTTCCATGTTCATACAGATGGCGATGTAGATATTTCGAAGTTTATAGAGATAGCGCTGTAGTTATTTCCATATTTATAGAGAAATCTCTGTAGTTATTTCCATGTATATGCAGATAGCTGTGTAGATATTTCCATGTTCATGCAGATAGCGGTGTAGATATTTCCATGTTTATACTGATATTTGGGCAGATATTTCCATGTTTATACAGATAGCGATGTAGATATTTCCATCTTAATACAGATGGCGGTGTGGATATGTCCATGTTCGTACAGATGGCGGTGTAGATATTTCCATGTTCATAAAGATGGCAGTGTAGATATTTCGAAGTTTATAGATATAGCGCTGTAGTTATTTCCATATTTATAGGGAAATCTCTGTAGATATTTCCATGTATATGCAGATAGCTGTGTAGATATTTCCATGTTCATGCAGACAGCGGTGTAGATATTTCCATGTTCATTCAGATGCCGGTGTAGATATATCCATGTTCATACAGATGGCAGTGAAGATATTTCCATGTTCATGCAGATGGCGGTGTAGATATTTCCATGTTCATACAGATGGCGGTGTAGATATTTCCATGTTCGTAGAGATGGCTGTGTAGATATATCCATGTTCATACAAATGGCGGTGTAGATATTTCCATGTTCATATAGATGGCGGTGTAGATATTTCCATGTTTGTAAAGATAGCAGTGTAGTTATTTCCATGTTTATAGAGATAGCAGTGTAGATATTTCCATTGATATACAGATAGCTGTGTAGATATTTGCATGTTGATACACATAGCGGTGTAGATATTTCCATGCTCATACAGATAGCGGTGTAGATATTTCCATGTTCATACAGATAGCGGTGCAGATATTTCCATGTTAATACAGATAGCGGTGTAGATATTTCCATGTTCATACAGATAGCGGTGTAGATATTTCCATGTTCATACAGTTAGCGGTGTAGATATTTACATGTTCATACAGATGGCGGTGTAGATATTTACATGTTCATACAGATGGCGGTGTAGATATTTCCATGTTCGCATGGATGACAGTGAAGATATTTCCATGTTCATACCGGTGGCGGTGTAGATATTTCCATGTTTATACAGATAGCAGTGTAGTTATTTCCATGTTTATAGAGATAGCAGTGTAGATATTTCCATTTATATACAGATAACTGTGTAGATATTTGCATGTTCATACAGATAGCTGTGTAGCTATTTCCATGTTCGGACAGATAGCGGTGTAGATATTTCCATGTTCATACAGATAGCAGTGTAGTTATTTCCATGTTTATAGAGATAGCAATGCAGATATTTCCATTGATCTACATATAGCTGTGTAGATATTTGTATGTTCATACTGATAGCGTTGTAGTTATTTCCATGTTCGTACAGATAGCGGTGTAGTTATTTCCATGTTCATAGAGATAGCGGTGTAGATATTTCCATGTTCATACAGATAACGGTGTAGGTAAATCCATGTTCATACAGATAGCGGTGTAGATATTTCCATGTTCATACAGTTAGCGGTGTAGATATTTCCATGTTCATACAGATGGCAGTGTAGATATTTACATGTTCATACAGATAGCGGTGAAGATATTTCCATGTTCATAGAGATGGCGGTGTAGATATTTCCATGTTCATAGAGATGGCGGTGTAGATATTTCCATGTTTATGCAGATAGCGGTATAGATATTTCCATGTTTATACACTTGGTGGTGTAGATATTTCCATGTTTATAGAGATGGCGGTATAGATATTTCCATCTTTATAGAGATAGTGGTGTAGTTATTTCCAAGTTTATAGAGACAGCATTGTAGATATTTCCATGTTTATACAGATAGCGGTGTAGATATTTCCATGTTTATACAGATAGCAGTGTAGATATTTCCATGTTTATAGAGATAGTGGTGTAGATAGTTTCAATTTTATACAGGTAGCATTGTAGATATTTAGAAGTTCATACAGATAGCGGTGTAGATATTTCCACGTTTATAGAGATGGCCGTGTAGATATTTCCATGTTCATACAGATGGCGTTGTAGATATTTCCATGTTTTTAGAGATGGTGGTGTAGATATATTCATGTTTACACAGAAGGCGGTGGAGATATTTCCATGTTTACTCAGATAGTGGTGTAGACATTTCCATGTTTACACAGATAGCGGAGTAGATATTTCCATGTTTATACAGATAGCGGTGCGGATTCTTCCATGTTTATACAGATAGTAGGGCAGATATTTCCATGTTTATACAGATAGCGGTTTAGATATTTCCATCTTATTACAGATGGCGGTGTAGATATGTCCATGTTCGTAAAGATTGCGGTGTAGATATTTCCATGTTCATACAGATGGCGATGTAGATATTTCGAAGTTTATAGAGATAGCGCTGTAGTTATTTCCATATTTATAGAGAAATCTCTGTAGTTATTTCCATGTATATGCAGATAGCTGTGTAGATATTTCCATGTTCATGCAGATAGCGGTGTAGATATTTCCATGTTTATACTGATATTTGGGCAGATATTTCCATGTTTATACAGATAGCGATGTAGATATTTCCATCTTAATACAGATGGCGGTGTGGATATGTCCATGTTCGTACAGATGGCGGTGTAGATATTTCCATGTTCATAAAGATGGCAGTGTAGATATTTCGAAGTTTATAGATATAGCGCTGTAGTTATTTCCATATTTATAGGGAAATCTCTGTAGATATTTCCATGTATATGCAGATAGCTGTGTAGATATTTCCATGTTCATGCAGACAGCGGTGTAGATATTTCCATGTTCATTCAGATGCCGGTGTAGATATATCCATGTTCATACAGATGGCAGTGAAGATATTTCCATGTTCATGCAGATGGCGGTGTAGATATTTCCATGTTCATACAGATGGCGGTGTAGATATTTCCATGTTCGTAGAGATGGCTGTGTAGATATATCCATGTTCATACAAATGGCGGTGTAGATATTTCCATGTTCATATAGATGGCGGTGTAGATATTTCCATGTTTGTAAAGATAGCAGTGTAGTTATTTCCATGTTTATAGAGATAGCAGTGTAGATATTTCCATTGATATACAGATAGCTGTGTAGATATTTGCATGTTGATACACATAGCGGTGTAGATATTTCCATGCTCATACAGATAGCGGTGTAGATATTTCCATGTTCATACAGATAGCGGTGCAGATATTTCCATGTTAATACAGATAGCGGTGTAGATATTTCCATGTTCATACAGATAGCGGTGTAGATATTTCCATGTTCATACAGTTAGCGGTGTAGATATTTACATGTTCATACAGATGGCGGTGTAGATATTTACATGTTCATACAGATGGCGGTGTAGATATTTCCATGTTCGCATGGATGACAGTGAAGATATTTCCATGTTCATACAGGTGGCGGTGTAGATATTTCCATGTTTATACAGATAGCAGTGTAGTTATTTCCATGTTTATAGAGATAGCAGTGTAGATATTTCCATTTATATACAGATAACTGTGTAGATATTTGCATGTTCATACAGATAGCTGTGTAGCTATTTCCATGTTCGGACAGATAGCGGTGTAGATATTTCCATGTTCATACAGATAGCAGTGTAGTTATTTCCATGTTTATAGAGATAGCAATGCAGATATTTCCATTGATCTACATATAGCTGTGTAGATATTTGTATGTTCATACTGATAGCGTTGTAGTTATTTCCATGTTCGTACAGATAGCGGTGTAGTTATTTCCATGTTCATAGAGATAGCGGTGTAGATATTTCCATGTTCATACAGATAACGGTGTAGGTAAATCCATGTTCATACAGATAGCGGTGTAGATATTTCCATGTTCATACAGTTAGCGGTGTAGATATTTCCATGTTCATACAGATGGCAGTGTAGATATTTACATGTTCATACAGATAGCGGTGAAGATATTTCCATGTTCATAGAGATGGCGGTGTAGATATTTCCATGTTCATAGAGATGGCGGTGTAGATATTTCCATGTTTATGCAGATAGCGGTATAGATATTTCCATGTTTATACACTTGGTGGTGTAGATATTTCCATGTTTATAGAGATGGCGGTATAGATATTTCCATCTTTATAGAGATAGTGGTGTAGTTATTTCCAAGTTTATAGAGACAGCATTGTAGATATTTCCATGTTTATACAGATAGCGGTGTAGATATTTCCATGTTTATACAGATAGCAGTGTAGATATTTCCATGTTTATAGAGATAGTGGTGTAGATAGTTTCAATTTTATACAGGTAGCATTGTAGATATTTAGAAGTTCATACAGATAGCGGTGTAGATATTTCCACGTTTATAGAGATGGCCGTGTAGATATTTCCATGTTCATACAGATGGCGTTGTAGATATTTCCATGTTTTTAGAGATGGTGGTGTAGATATATTCATGTTTACACAGAAGGCGGTGGAGATATTTCCATGTTTACTCAGATAGTGGTGTAGACATTTCCATGTTTACACAGATAGCGGAGTAGATATTTCCATGTTTATACAGATAGCGGTGCGGATTCTTCCATGTTTATACAGATAGTAGGGCAGATATTTCCATGTTTATACAGATAGCGGTTTAGATATTTCCATCTTATTACAGATGGCGGTGTAGATATGTCCATGTTCGTAAAGATTGCGGTGTAGATATTTCCATGTTCATACAGATGGCGATGTAGATATTTCGAAGTTTATAGAGATAGCGCTGTAGTTATTTCCATATTTATAGAGAAATCTCTGTAGTTATTTCCATGTATATGCAGATAGCTGTGTAGATATTTCCATGTTCATGCAGATAGCGGTGTAGATATTTCCATGTTCATCCAGATGCCGGTGTAGATATATCCATGTTCATATAGATGGCGGTGAAGATATTTCCATGTTCATACAGATAGCAGTGTAGATATTTCCACCTTTATAGAGATGGCGGTGTAGATATTTACATGTTCATACAGATGGCGGTGTAGATATTTCCATGTTCGTACGGATGGCAGTGTAGATATTTCCATGTTCATACAGGTGGCGGTGTAGATATTCCCATGTTTTTACAGATAGCTGTGTAGTTATTTCCATGTTTATAGAGATAGCAGTGTGGATATTTCCATTGATATACAGATAGCTGTGTAGATATTTGCATGTTCATACAGATAGCGGTGTAGATATTTCCATGTTCATACAGATAGCGGTGTAGATATTTCCATGTTCACACAGATAGCGGTGTAGATATTTCCATGTTCATACAGTTAGCGGTGTAGATATCTCCATGTTCATCCAGATGCCGGTGTAGATATATCCATGTTCATACAGAAGGCGGTGAAGATCTTTCCATGTTCATACAGATGGCGGTGTAGATATTTCCATGTTCATACAAATGGCGGTGTAGATATTTTTATGTTCATACAGATGGCGTTGTAGATATTTCCGTGTTCATACTAATGGCGGTGTAGATATTTCCATGTTCATATAGATGGCGGTGTAGATATTTCCATGTTTATACAGATAGCGGTGTAGATATTTCCATGTTCATACAGATGGCGGTGTAGATATTTACATGTTCATACAGATAGCGGTGAAGATATTTCCATGTTCATAGAGATGGCGGTGTAGATATTTCCATGTTCATAGAGATGGCGGTGTAGATATTTCCATGTTTATGCAGATAGCGGTATAGATATTTCCATGTTTATACACTTGGTGGTGTAGATATTTCCATGTTTATAGAGATGGCGGTATAGATATTTCCATCTTTATAGAGATAGTGGTGTAGTTATTTCCAAGTTTATAGAGACAGCATTGTAGATATTTCCATGTTTATACAGATAGCGGTGTAGATATTTCCATGTTTATACAGATAGCAGTGTAGATATTTCCATGTTTATAGAGACAGTGGTGTAGATAGTTTCAATTTTATACAGGTAGCATTGTAGATATTTAGAAGTTCATACAGATAGCGGTGTAGATATTTCCACGTTTATAGAGATGGCCGTGTAGATATTTCCATGTTCATACAGATGGCGTTGTAGATATTTCCATGTTTTTAGAGATGGTGGTGTAGATATATTCATGTTTACACAGAAGGCGGTGGAGATATTTCCATGTTTACTCAGATAGTGGTGTAGACATTTCCATGTTTACACAGATAGCGGAGTAGATATTTCCATGTTTATACAGATAGCGGTGCGGATTCTTCCATGTTTATACAGATAGTAGGGCAGATATTTCCATGTTTATACAGATAGCGGTTTAGATATTTCCATCTTATTACAGATGGCGGTGTAGATATGTCCATGTTCGTAAAGATTGCGGTGTAGATATTTCCATGTTCATACAGATGGCGATGTAGATATTTCGAAGTTTATAGAGATAGCGCTGTAGTTATTTCCATATTTATAGAGAAATCTCTGTAGTTATTTCCATGTATATGCAGATAGCTGTGTAGATATTTCCATGTTCATGCAGATAGCGGTGTAGATATTTCCATGTTCATCCAGATGCCGGTGTAGATATATCCATGTTCATATAGATGGCGGTGAAGATATTTCCATGTTCATACAGATAGCAGTGTAGATATTTCCACCTTTATAGAGATGGCGGTGTAGATATTTACATGTTCATACAGATGGCGGTGTAGATATTTCCATGTTCGTACGGATGGCAGTGTAGATATTTCCATGTTCATACAGGTGGCGGTGTAGATATTCCCATGTTTTTACAGATAGCTGTGTAGTTATTTCCATGTTTATAGAGATAGCAGTGTGGATATTTCCATTGATATACAGATAGCTGTGTAGATATTTGCATGTTCATACAGATAGCGGTGTAGATATTTCCATGTTCATACAGATAGCGGTGTAGATATTTCCATGTTCACACAGATAGCGGTGTAGATATTTCCATGTTCATACAGTTAGCGGTGTAGATATCTCCATGTTCATCCAGATGCCGGTGTAGATATATCCATGTTCATACAGAAGGCGGTGAAGATATTTCCATGTTCATACAGATGGCGGTGTAGATATTTCCATGTTCATACAAATGGCGGTGTAGATATTTTTATGTTCATACAGATGGCGTTGTAGATATTTCCATGTTCATACTAATGGCGGTGTAGATATTTCCATGTTCATATAGATGGCGGTGTAGATATTTCCATGTTTATACAGATAGCGGTATAGATATTTCCATGTTTATGCAGATGGTGGTGTAGACATTTCCATGTTTATAGAGATGGCGGTCTAAATATTTCCATGTTTATAGAGATAGTGGTGCAGTAATTTTCCAAGTTTATAGAGACAGCATTGTAGGTATTTCCATGTTTATACAGATAGCGGTGAAGATATTTCCATGTTTATACAGATAGTGGTGTAGATATTTCCATGTTTATACAGATAGAAGTGTAGATATTTCCATGTTCATAGAGATAGTGGTGTAGATAATTTCAGTTTTATACAGATAGCATTGTAGATAATTCCAAGTTCATACAGATTGCGGTGTAGATATTTCCACGTTTATAGATATGGTGGTGTAGATATTTCCATGTTCATACAGATGGCGGTGTAGATATTTCCATGTTTTTAGAGATGGCGGTGTAGATATTTTCATGTTTACACAGATGGCAGAGGAGATATTTCCATGTTTACACAGATAGCGGTGTTGACATTTCAGTGTTTACACAGACAGCGGTGTGGATATTTCCACGTTTATGCAGATAGCGGTGTAGATATTTCCATGTTTATAGAGATAGCGGTGCAGATATTTCCCTGTTTATACAGATAGTTGGGCAGATATTTCCATGTTTATACAGATAGCGGTGTAGATGTTTCCATCTTAATACAGATGGCGGTGTAGATATGTCTATGGTCGTACAGATGGTGGTGTAGATATTTCCATGTTCATACAGATGGCGGTGTAGATATTTCGAAGTTTATAGAGATAGCGGTGTAGTTATTTCCATATTTATAGAGAAATCTGTGTAGATATTTCCATGTATATGCAGATAGTTGCGTAGATATTTCCATGTTCATGCAGATAGCGGTGTAGATATTTCCATGTTCATCCAGATGCCAGTGTAGATATATCTATTTTCATACAGATGGCGGTGAAGATATTTCCATGTTCATACAGATGGCGGTATAGATATTTCCATGTTCATACACATGGCGGTGTACATATATCCATGTTCATAGAGATGGCGGTGTAGATATTTCCATGTTCATACAAATGGCGGTGTAGATATTTCCATATTCATAGAGATGGCGGTGTAGATATTTCCATGTTTATACAGATAGCAATGTAGATATTTCCATGTTTATAGAGATAGCGGTGTAGATATTTCCATTGATATACAGATAGCGGTGTATATATTTGCATGTTCATAGAGATAGCGGTGTAGATATTTCCATGTTCATACAGATAGCGGTGTAGATATTTCCATGTTCATAGAGATAGCGGTGTAGATATTTCCATGTTTTACAGATAGTGGTGTAGATACTTCCATGTTCATACAGATAGCGGTGAATATATTTCCATGTTCATACAGTTAGCGGTGTAGATATTTCCATGTTCATACAGATGGCGGTGTAGATATTTACATCTTCATACAGATGGCGGTGTAGATATTTCCATGTTCGTATGGATGGCAGTGTAGATATTTCCATGTTCATACAGGTGGCGGTGTAGATATTTCCGTGTTCATACAGATAGCAGTGTAGTTATTTCCATTTATATAGAGATAGCAGTATAGATATTTCCATTGATATACAGATAGCTGTGTAGATATGTACATGTTCATACAGATGGCGGTGTAGATATTTCCATGTTCGTACGGATGGCAGTGTAGATATTTCCATGTTTATAGAGATAGCAATGTAGATATTTCCATTGATATACATATAGCTGTGTAGATATTTGCATGTTCATACATATGGCGGTGTAGATATTTCCATGTTTTTAGAGATGGCGGTGTAGATGTTTTCACGTTTACACAGATGGCGGTGGAGATATTTCCATGTTTACACAGATAGCGGTGTAGACATTTCCATGTTTACACAGATAGCGGTGTGGATATTTCCATGTTTATGCAGATAGCGGTGTAGATATTTCCATGTTTATACAGATAGTGGTGCGGATATTTCCATGTTTATACAGATAGTTGGGCAGATATTTCCATGTTTATAAAGATAGCGGTGTAGATATTTCCATTTAATACAGATGGCGGTGTAGATATGTCCATGTTCGTACAGATGGCTGTGTAGATATTTCCATGTTCATACAGATGGCGGTGTACATATTTCGAAGTTTATAGAGATAGCGCTGCAGTTATTTCCATATTTATAGAGAAATCTCTGTAGATATTTCCATGTATATGCAGATAGCTGAGTAGATATTTCCATGTTCATGCAGATAGCGGTGTAGATATTTCCAAGTTCATCCAGATGCCGGTGTAGATATATCCACGTTCATACAGATGGCGGTGAAGATATTTCCATGTTCATACTGATGGCGGTGTAGATATTTCCATGTTCATACACATGGCGGTGTAGATATTTCCATGTTCATGGAGATGGCGGTGTAGATATTTCCATGTTCATACAAATGGCGGTTTAGATATTTCCATCTTCATAGAGATGGCGGTGTAGATATTTCCATGTTTGTACAGATAGCAGTGTAGTTATTTCCATGTTTATAGAGAAGGCAGTGTAGATAATTCCATTGATATTCATATAGCTGTGTAGATATTTCCATGTTCATACAGATAGCGGTGCAGATATATCCATGTTCATACAGATAGCGGTGTAGATATTTCCATGTTCATACAGATAGCGGTGTAGATATTTCCATGTTCATACAGTTAGCGGTGTAGATATTTCCATGTTCATACAGATGGCGGTGTAGATATTTCCAAGTTCGCACGGATGGCAGTGTAGATATTTCCATGTTCATACAGGTGGCGGTGTAGATATTTCCATGTTTATACAGATGGCAGTTTAGTTATTTCCATGTTTATAGAGATAGCAGTGTAGATATTTCCATTGATATACAGATAGCTGTGTAGATATTTGCATGTTCATACAGATAGCGGTGTAGATATTTCCATGTTCGTACAGATAGCCGTGTAGATATTTCCATGTTCATACAGATAACGGTGTAGATATTTCCATGTTCATATAGATAGCCTTGTAGATATTTCCATGTTCATACAGTTAGCGGTGTAGATATTTCCATGTTCATACAGATGGCGGTGTAGATATTTCCATGTTCATACAGATGGCGGTGTAGATATTTCCATGTTTGTTAAGATGACGGTGTAGATATTTCCATGTTCATAGAGATGGCGGTGTAGATATTTCCATGTTTATGCAGATAGCGGTATAGGTATTTCCATGTTTATACAGATGGTGGTGTAGATATTTCCATGTTTGTAGAGATGGCGGTCTAGATATTTCCATGTTTATAGAAATAGTGCTGTAGATATTTCCAAGTTTATAGAGATAGTGCTGTAGTTATTTCCAAGTTTATAGAGACAGCATGTAGATATTTCCATGTTTATACAGATAGCAGTGAAGATATTTCCATGTTCATACAGATAGCGGTTTAGAAATTTCAAGCTTCATACAGATAGCGGTGTAGAAATTTCCATGTTCATACATATAGCGGTGTAGATATTTCCATGTTCATAGACATGGCGTTGTAGATATTTCCATGTTCGTACACATGGCGGTGTAGATATTTCCATATTCATAGAGATGACGGTGTAGATATTTCCATTTTCATACGGATGGCGGTGTAGATATTTCCATGTTCATACAGATGGCGGTGTAGATATTTCCATGTTTATACAGATGGCAGTGTAGATATTTTCGTGTTTATGCAGAGGGCGGTTTAGATATTTCCATGTTTACAGAGATAGCGGTGTAGATGTTTCCATGTTGGTACACATAGTGGTGTAGAGATTTCCAAGTTTATAGAGATAGCCATGTACATATTTCCATGTTCATACAGATGGCGGTATAGATATTTCCAAGTTCGTACAGATGGTGGTGTAGATATTTCCATGTTCATACAGGTGGCGGTGTAGATATTTCCATGTTTATACAGATAGCAGTGTAGTTATTTCCATGTTTATAGAGATAGCAGTGTGGATATTTCCATTGATATACAGATAGCAGTGTAGATATTTGCATGTTCATACACATAGCGGTGTAGATATTTCCATGTTCATACAGATAGCGGTGTAGATATTTCCATGTTCATACAGTTAGCGGTGTAGATATTTCCATGTTCATACAGATGGCGGTGTAGATATTTACATGTTCATACAGATGGCGGTGTAGATATTTCCATGTTCGTACAGATGGCGGTGTAGATATTTCCATGTTCATAGAGATGGTGGTGTAGATATTTCCATGTTTATACAGATAGCGGTGTAGATATTTCCATGTTTATACAGATGGTGGTGTAGGTATTTCCATGTTTATAGAGATGGCGGTGTAGATATTTCCATGTTTATAGAGATAGTGGTGTAGTTATTTCCAAGTTTATAGAGACAGCGTTGTAGATATTTCCGTGTTTATACAGATAGCGGTGCAGTTATTTCCATGTTTATACAGATAGCGGTGTAGATATTTCCATTTTTAAACAGATAACAGTGTAGATATTTCCATGTATATAGAGATAGTGGTGTAGATAATTTCAATTTTATACAGATATCAGTGTAGATATTTCCAAGTTCATACAGATTGCGGTGTAGATATTTCCACGTTTATAGAGATGGCATTGTTGATATTTCCATGTTCATACCCATGGCGGCGTAGATATTTCCATGTTCATACAGTTAGCGGTGTAGATATTTCCATGTTCATACAGATAGCGGTGTAGATATTTCCATGTTCATACAGATAGCGGTGTAGATATTTCCATGTTCATTCAGATAGCGGTGTAGATATTTCCATGTTCATACAGTTAGCGGTGTAGATATTTCCATGTTCATACAGATGGCGGTGTAGATATTTCCAAGTTCGCACGGATGGCAGTGTAGATATTTCCATGTTCATACAGGTGGCGGTGTAGATATTTCCATGTTTATACAGATGGCAGTTTAGTTATTTCCATGTTTATAGAGATAGCAGTGTAGATATTTCCATTGATATACAGATAGCTGTGTAGATATTTGCATGTTCATACAGATAGCGGTGTAGATATTTCCATGTTCGTACAGATAGCCGTGTAGATATTTCCATGTTCATACAGATAACGGTGTAGATATTTCCATGTTCATATAGATAGCCTTGTAGATATTTCCATGTTCATACAGTTAGCGGTGTAGATATTTCCATGTTCATACAGATGGCGGTGTAGATATTTCCATGTTCATACAGATGGCGGTGTAGATATTTCCATGTTTGTAAAGATGACGGTGTAGATATTTCCATGTTCATAGAGATGGCGGTGTAGATATTTCCATGTTTATGCAGATAGCGGTATAGGTATTTCCATGTTTATACAGATGGTGGTGTAGATATTTCCATGTTTGTAGAGATGGCGGTCTAGATATTTCCATGTTTATAGAAATAGTGCTGTAGATATTTCCAAGTTTATAGAGATAGTGCTGTAGTTATTTCCAAGTTTATAGAGACAGCGTTGTAGATATTTCCATGTTTATACAGATAGCAGTGAAGATATTTCCATGTTCATACAGATAGCGGTTTAGAAATTTCAAGCTTCATACAGATAGCGGTGTAGAAATTTCCATGTTCATACATATAGCGGTGTAGATATTTCCATGTTCATAGACATGGCGTTGTAGATATTTCCATGTTCGTACACATGGCGGTGTAGATATTTCCATATTCATAGAGATGACGGTGTAGATATTTCCATTTTCATACGGATGGCGGTGTAGATATTTCCATGTTCATACAGATGGCGGTGTAGATATTTCCATGTTTATACAGATGGCAGTGTAGATATTTTCGTGTTTATGCAGAGGGCGGTTTAGATATTTCCATGTTTACAGAGATAGCGGTGTAGATGTTTCCATGTTGGTACACATAGTGGTGTAGAGATTTCCAAGTTTATAGAGATAGCCATGTACATATTTCCATGTTCATACAGATGGCGGTATAGATATTTCCAAGTTCGTACAGATGGTGGTGTAGATATTTCCATGTTCATACAGGTGGCGGTGTAGATATTTCCATGTTTATACAGATAGCAGTGTAGTTATTTCCATGTTTATAGAGATAGCAGTGTGGATATTTCCATTGATATACAGATAGCTGTGTAGATATTTGCATGTTCATACACATAGCGGTGTAGATATTTCCATGTTCATACAGATAGCGGTGTAGATATTTCCATGTTCATACAGTTAGCGGTGTAGATATTTCCATGTTCATACAGATGGCGGTGTAGATATTTACATGTTCATACAGATGGCGGTGTAGATATTTCCATGTTCGTACAGATGGCGGTGTAGATATTTCCATGTTCATAGAGATGGTGGTGTAGATATTTCCATGTTTATGCAGATAGCGGTGTAGATATTTCCATGTTTATACAGATGGTGGTGTAGGTATTTCCATGTTTATAGAGATGGCGGTGTAGATATTTCCATGTTTATAGAGATAGTGGTGTAGTTATTTCCAAGTTTATAGAGACAGCGTTGTAGATATTTCCGTGTTTATACAGATAGCGGTGAAGTTATTTCCATGTTTATACAGATAGCGGTGTAGATATTTCCATTTTTAAACAGATAACAGTGTAGATATTTCCATGTATATAGAGATAGTGGTGTAGATAATTTCAATTTTATACAGATATCAGTGTAGATATTTCCAAGTTCATACAGATTGCGGTGTAGATATTTCCACGTTTATAGAGATGGCATTGTTGATATTTCCATGTTCATACCCATGGCGGCGTAGATATTTCCATGTTCATACAGTTAGCGGTGTAGATATTTCCATGTTCATACAGATAGCGGTGTAGATATTTCCATGTTCATACAGATTGCGGTGTAGATATTTCCATGTTCATTCAGATAGCGGTGTAGATATTTCCATGTTCATACAGATAACGGTGTAGATATTTCATGTTCATACAGATAGCGGTGTAGATATTTCCATGTTCATACAGTTAGTGGTGTAGATATTTCCATGTTCATACAGATGGCGGTGTAGATATATACATGTTAATACAGTTGGCGGTGTAGATATTTCCATGTTCGTACAGATGGCGGTGTAGATATTTCCATGTTCATAGAGATGGTGGTGTAGATATTTCCATGTTTATGCAGATAGCGGTGTAGATATTTCCATGTTTATACAGATGGTGGTGTAGGTATTTCCATGTTTATAGAGATGGCGGTGTAGATATTTCCATGTTTATAGAGATAGTGGTGTAGTTATTTCCAAGTTTATAGAGGCAGCGTTGTAGATATTTCCGTGTTTATACAGATAGCGGTGAAGTTATTTCCATGTTTATACAGATAGCGGTGTAGATATTTCCATTTTCATACAGATAACAGTGTAGATATTTCCATGTATATAGAGATAGTGGTGTAGATAATTTCAATTTTATACAGATAGCAGTGTAGATATTTGCAAGTTGATACAGATTGCGGTGTAGATATTTCCACGTTTATAGAGATGGCATTGTTGATATTTCCATGTTCATACAGATGGCGGTGTAGATATTTCCATGTTTTTAGAGATGGCGGTGTAGATATTTTCATGTTTACACAGATAGAGGTATAGATATTTAAATGTTTATACAGTTGGTGGTGTAGATATTTCCATGTATATAGAGATGGCGGTCTAGATATTTCCATGTTTACAGAGATAGTGGTGTAGTTAATTCCAAGTTTATAGAGACAGCGTTGTAGATATTTCCATGTTTATACAGATAGCGATGAAGATATTTCCATGTTTATACAGATAGCAGTGTAGATATTTCCATGTTTATAGAGATAGTGTTGTAGATAATTTCAATTTTATACAGAGAGCAGTGTAGATATTTCCAAGTTCATACAGATAGCGGTGTAGATATTTCCACGTTTATAGAGATGGCGGTGTAGATATTTCCATGTTTATGCAGATAGCAGTGTAGATATTTCCATGTTTACACGGATAGCGGTTTAGACATTTCCATGTTTACACAGATAGCGGTGTGGGTATTTCCATGTTTATGCAGATAGCAGTGTAGATATTTCCATGTTTATACAGATAGCGGTGCGGATATTTCCATGTTTATTCATATAGCGGTGCGGATATTTCCATGTTTATACAGATAGTTGGGCAGATATTTCCATGTTTATACAGATAGCGGTGTAGATATTTCCATCTTAATACAGATGGCGGTGTAGATATGTCCATGTTCGTACAGATGGCGGTGTAGATATTTCCATGTTCATACAGATGGCGGTGTACATATTTCGAAGTTTATAGAGATAGCGCTGTAGTTATTTCCATATTTATAGAGAAATCTGTGTAGATATTTCCATGTATATTCAGATAGCTGTGTAGATATTTCCATGTTCATGCAGATAGCGGTGTAGATATTTCCATGTTCATCCAGATGCCGGTGTACATATATCCATGTTCATACAGATGGCGGTGAAGATATTTCCATGTTCATACAGATGGCGGTGTAGGTATTTCCATGTTCATACAAATGGCGGTGTAGATATTTCCATGTTCATAGAGATGGTGGTGTAGATATTTCCAGGTTCATACAAATGGCGGTGTAGATATTTCCATGTTCATAGAGATGGCGGTGTAGATATTTCCATGTTTATACAGATAGCAGTGTGGTTATTTCCATGTTTATAGAGATACCAGAGTGGATATCTCCATTGATATACAGATAGCTGTGTAGATATTTGCATGTTCATACAGATAGCGGTGTAGATATTTCCATGTTCATACAGATAGCGGTGTAGATATTTCCATGTGCATACAGATGGCAGTGTAGATATTTCCATGTTCATACAGATAGCGGTGTTGATATTTCCATGTTCATACAGATGGCGGTGTAGATATTTCCATGTTCATACAGATAGCGGTGTAGATATTTCCATGTTCATACAGTTAGCGGTGTAGATATTTACATGTTCATACAGATAGCGGTGTAGAGATTTCCATGTTCATACAGATAGCGGTGTAGATATTTCCATGTTCATACAGATAGCGGTGTAGATATTTCCATGTTTATACAGATAGCGGTGCGGATATTTCCATGTTTATTCAGATAGCGGTGCGGATATTTCCATGTTTGTACAGATAGTTGGGCAGATATTTCCATGTTTATACAGATAGCGGTGTAGATATTTCCATCTTAATACAGATGGCAGTGCTGATATGTCCATGTTTGTACAGATGGCGGTGTAGATATTTCCATGTTCATACAGATGGCGGTGTAGATATTTCGAAGTCTATAGAGATAGCGCTGTAGTTATTTCCATATTTATAGAGAAATCTTTGTAGATATTTCCATGTATATTTAGATATCAGTGTAAATATTTCCATGTTCATGCAGATAGCGGTGTAGATATTTCCATCTTCATCCAGATGCCGGTGTACATATATCCATGTTCATACAGATGGCGGTGAAGATATTTTCATGTTCATACAGATGGTGGTGTAGATATTTCCATGTTCATACAAATGGCGATGTAGATATTTCCATGTTCATAGAGATGGTGGTGTAGATATTTCCATGTTCATACAAATGGCGGTGTAGATATTTCCATGTTCATAGAGATGGCGGTGTAGATATTTCCATTGATATACAGATAGCTGTGTAGATATTTGCATGTTCATAGAGATAACGGTGTAGATATTTCCATGTTCATACAGGTAGCGGTGTAGATATTTCCATGTTCCTACAGATACCGGTGTAGATATTTCCATGTTCATACAGATAGCGGTGTAGATATTTCCATGTTCATACAGACAGCGGTGTAGATAATTCCATGTTCATACAGCTAGCGGTGTAGATATTTCCATGTACATACAGATGGCGGTGTAGATATTTACATGTTCATACAAATGGCGGTGTAGATATTTCCATGTTCATACAGATAGCGGTGTAGATATTTCCATGTTCATACAGATAGCGGTGTAGATAATTCCATGTTCATACAGTTAGCTGTGTAGATATTTCCATGTTCATACAGATGGCGGTGTAGATATTTACATGTTCATACAGATGGCGGTGTAGATATTTCCATGTTCATACAGATGGCGGTTTAGATATTTCCATGTTCATACAGATAGCGGTGTAGATATTTCCATGTTCATACAGATAGCGGTGTAGACATTTCCATGTTCATACATTTAGCGGTGTAGATATTTCCACGTTCATACAGATGGCGGTGTAGATATTTCCATGTTCATACAGATAGCGGTGTAGATATTTCCTTGTTCATACAGATAGCGGTGTAGATATTTCCATGTTCATACCAATAGCGGTGTAGACATTTCCAAGTTCATACATTTAGCAGTGTAGATATTTCCATGTTCATACAGATGGCGGTGTAGATATTTCCATGTTTGTACGGATGGCAGTGTAGATATTTCCATGTTCATACAGGTGGCGGTGTAGATATTTCTATGTTTATACAGATAGCAGTGTAGTTATTTCCATGTTAATAGAGATAGCTGTGTGGATATTTCCATTGATATACAGATAGCTGTGTAGGTATTTGCATGTTCAAACAGATAGCGGTGTAGATATTTCCATGTTCATACAGATAGCGGTGTAGATATTTCCATGTTCATACAGTTAGCGGTGTAGATATTTCCATCTTCATCCAGATGGCGGTGTAGATATTTACATGTTCATACAGATGGTGGTGTAGATATTTCCATGTTCGAACAGATGGCGGTGTAGATATTTCCACGTTCGTACAGATGGTGGTGTAGATATTTCCATGTTCATAGAGATGGCGGTGTAGATATTTACATGTTCTTACAGATGGCGGTGTAGATATTTCCATGTTCGTACAGATGGCAGTGTAGATATTTCCACGTTCGTACAGATGGAGGTGTAGATATTTCCATGTTCATAGAGATGGCGGAGTAGATATTTCCATGTTTATGCAGGTAGCGGTATAGATATTTCCATGTTTATACAGATGGTGGTGTAGATATTTCCATGTTTATAGAGATGGCGGTCTAGATATTTCCATGTTTATACAGATAGCGGTGTAGATATTTCCATGTTTATACAGATAGCAGTGTAGATATTTCCATGTTTATAGGGATAGTGGTGTAGATAATTTCAATTTTATACCGAGAACAGTGAAGATATTTCCAAGTTCATACAGATAGCGATGTAGATATTTCCACGTTTATAGAGATGGTGATGTAGATATTTCCATGTTCATACAGATGGCGGTGTAGATATTTCCATGTTCATACAAATGGCGGTGTAGATTTTTCCATGTTCATAGAGATGGCGGTGTAGATTTTTCCATGTTTATTCAGATAGCAGTGTAGTTATTTCCATGTTTATAGAGATAGCAGTGTAGATATTTCCATTGATATACACATAGCTGTGTAGATATTTGCATGTTCATACAGATAGCGGTGTAGATATTTCCATCTTCGTACAGATAGTGGTGTAGATATTTCCATGTACATACAGATAGCGGTGTAGATATTTCCATGTTCATACACATGGCGGTGTAGATATTTCCATGTTCATAGAGATGGCTGTGTAGATATTTCCATGTTCATACAAATGGCGGTGTAGATATTTCCATGTTTATAGAGATGGCGGTCTAGATATTTCCATGTTTATAGAGATAGTGGTGTGGTTATTTCCAAGTTTATAGAGACAGTGTTGTAGATATTTCCATGTTTATACAGATAGCGGTGAACTTATTTCCAGGTTTATACAGATAGCGGTGTAGATATTTTCATGTTTATACAGATAACAGTGTAGATGTTTCAATGTTTATAGAGATAGTGGTGTAGATAATTTCAATTTTATACAGATAGCAGTGTAGATATTTCCAAGTTCATACAGATAGTGGGGTAGATATTTCCACGTTTATAGAGATGGCGGTGCCGATATTTCCATGTTCATACAGATGGCGGTGTAGATATTTCCATGTTTATAGAGATGGCGGTGTAGATATTTCCATGTTTACACAGATGTCGGTGTAGATATTTCCATGTTTACACAGATAGCGGTGTAGACATTTCCATGTTTACACAGATAGCGGTATGGATATTTCCATGTTTATGCCGATAGCGGTGTAGATATTTCCATGTTTACACAGATAGCGGTGCGGATATTTCCATGTTTATACAGATAGTTGGGCAGATATTTCCATGTTTATACAGATAGCGGTGTAGATATTTCAATCTTAATACAGATGGCGGTGTAGATATGTCCATGTTCCTACAGATGGCGGTGTAGATATTTCCATGTTCATACAGATAGCAGTGTAGATATTTCCATGTTTATAGAGATAGTGGTGAAGATAATTTCACTTTTATACAGATAGCAGTGTAGATATTTCCACGTTTATAGAGATGGCGGTGTAGATATTTCCATGTTCATACAGATGGCGGTGTAGATAAGTCCATGTTTGTACAGATGGCGGTCTAGATATTTCCATGTTCATACAGATGGCGGTGTAGATATTTCGAAGTTTATAGAGATATCGCTGTAGTTATTTCCATATTTATTGAGAAATCTGTGTATCTGTTTCCATGTATATGCAGATAGCTGTGTAGATATTTCCATTTTCATGCAGAAAGCGGTGCAGATATGTCCATGTTCATACTTTTAGCGGTGTAGATATTTCCATGTTCATACAGATGGCGGTGTAGATATTTACACGTTTATACAGATGGCAGTGTAGATATTTCCATGTTCGTACGGATGGCAGTGTAGATATTTCCATGTTCATATAGCTGGAGGTGTAGATATTTCCATGTTTATACAGATAGCAGTGTAGTTATTTCCATGTTTATACAGATAGCAGTGTAGATACTTCCATTGATATACAGATAGCTGTGTAGATATGTGCATGTTCATACAGATAGCGGTGTAGATATTTCCATTTTAGTACAGATAGCGGTGTAGATATTTCCATGTTCATACAGATAGCGGTGTAGATATTTCCATGTTCATACAGATAACGCTGTAGATATTTCCATGTTCATACAGATAGCGGTGTAGATATTTCCATGTTCATACAGTTAGCGGTGTAGATATTTCCATGTTCATACAGATGGCGGTGTAGATATTTACATGTTCATACAGATGGCGGTGTAGATATTTCCATGTTCGTACAGATGGCGGTGTAGATATTTCCATGTTCATAGAGATGGTGGTGTAGATATTTCCATGTTTATGCAGATAGCGGTGTAGATATTTCCATGTTTATACAGATGGTGGTGTAGGTATTTCCATGATTAAAGAGATGGCGGTGTAGATATTTCCATGTTTATAGAGATAATGGTGTAGTTATTTCCAAGTTTATAGAGACAGCGTTGTAGATATTTCCGTGTTTATACAGACAGCGGTGAAGTTATTTCCATGTTTATACACATAGCGGTGTAGATATTTCCATTTTTATACAGATAACAGTGTAGATATTTCCATGTATATAGAGATAGTGGTGTAGATAATTTCAATTTTATACAGATAGCAGTGTAGATATTTCCAAGTTCATACAGATTGCGGTGTAGATATTTCCACGTTTATAGAGATGGCATTGTTGATATTTCCATGTTCATACTGATGGTGGTGTAGATATTTCCATGTTTATAGAGATGGCGTTGTAGATATTTTCATGTTTACACAGATAGAGGTATAGACATTTCCATGTTTATACAGATGGTGGTGTAGATATTTCCATGTATATAGAGATGGCAGTCTAGATATTTCCATGTTTACAGAGATAGTGGTGTAGTTATTTCCAAGTTTATAGAGACAGCGTTGTAGATATTTCCATGTTTATACAGATAGTGGTGAAGATATTTCCATGTTTATACAGATAGCGGTGTAGATATTTCCATGTTTATACAGATAGCAGTGTAGATATTTCAATGTATATAGAGGTAGTGGTGTAGATAATTTCAATTTTATACAGAGAGCAGTGTAGATATTTGCAAGTTCATACAGATAGCGGTGTAGATATTTCCACGTTTATAGATATGGCGGTGTAGATATTTCCATGTTCATACAGATGGCGGTATAGATATTTCCATGTTCGTACAGATGGCGGTGTAGATATTTCCATGTTCATAGAGATGGCGGTGTAGATATTCCCATGTTTTTGCAGATAGCGGTATAGATATTTCCATGTTTGTACAGATGGTGGTGTAGATATTTCCATGTTTGTAGAGATGGCGGTCTAGATATTTCTATGTTTACAGAGATAGTGGTGTAGTTATTTCCAAGTTTATAGAGACAGTGTTGTAGATATTTCCATGTTTATACAGATAGTGGTGTAGATATTTCCCTGTTTATACAGATAGCAGTGTAGATATTTCCATGTTTATAGAGATAGTGGTGTAGATAATTTCAATTTTATACAGAGAGCAGTGTAGATATTTCCAAGTTCATACAGATAGCAGTGTAGATATTTCTACGTTTATAGAGATGACGGTGTAGATATTTCCATGTTCATACAGAGGACGGTGTAGATATTTCCATGTTTATAGGGATGGCGGTGTAGATATTTTCATGTTTACACAGATGGCGGTGTAGATAATTCCATGTTTACACGGATAGCTGTGTAGACATTTCCATGTTTACACAGATAGCGGTGCGGATATTTCCATGTTTATTCTGATAGCGGTGCGGATATTTCCATGTTTATACAGATAGTTGGGCAGTTATTTCCATGTTTATACAGATAGCGGTGAAGATATTTCCATCTTAATACAGATGGCGGTGTAGATATGTCCATGTTCATACAGATGGCGGTGTAGATATTTCCGTGTTCATATAGACGGCGGTGTAGATATTTCGAAGTTTATAGAGATAGCGCTGTAGTTATTTCCATATTTATAGAGAAATCAGTGTAGATATTTCCATGTATATTCAGATAGCTGTGTAGATATTTCCATGTTCATGCAGATAGCGGTGTAGATATTTCCATGTTCATCCAGATGCCGGTGTAGATATATCCATGTTCATACAGATGGCGGTGTAGGTATTTCCATGTTCATACAAATGGCGGTGTAGATATTTCCATGTTCATAGAGATGGCGGTGTAGATATTTCCAGGTTCATACAAATGGCGGTGTAGATATTTCCATGTTCATAGAGATGGCGGTGTAGATATTTACATGTTCATACAGATGGCGGTGTAGATATTTCCATGTTCATACAGATAGCGGTGTAGAGATTTCCATGTTCATACAGATAGCGGTGTAGATATTTCCATGTTCATACAGAGAGCGGTGTAGATATTTCCATGTTCATACAGTTAGCGGTGTAGATATTTCCATGTTCATACAGATGGCGGTGTAGATATTTACATGTTAATACAGATGGCGGTGTAGATATTTCCATGTTCGTACAGATGGCGGTGTAGATATTTCCATGTTCATAGAGATGGTGGTGTAGATATTTCCATGTTTATGCAGATAGCGGTGTAGATATTTCCATGTTTATACAGATGGTGGTGTAGGTATTTCCATGTTTATAGAGATGGCGGTGTAGATATTTCCATGTTTATAGAGATAGTGGTGTAGTTATTTCCAAGTTTATAGAGACAGCGTTGTAGATATTTCCGTGTTTATACAGATAGCGGTGAAGTTATTTCCATGTTTATACAGATAGCGGTGTAGATATTTCCATTTTTATACAGATAACAGTGTAGATATTTCCATGTATATAGAGATAGTGGTGTAGATAATTTCAATTTTATACAGATAGCAGTGTAGATATTTCCAAGTTCATACAGATTGCGGTGTAGATATTTCCACGTTTATAGAGATGGCATTGTTGATATTTCCATGTTCATACAGATGACGGTGTAGATATTTCCATGTTTTTAGAGATGGCGGTGTAGATATTTTCATGTTTACACAGATAGAGGTATAGATATTTCCATGTTTATACAGATGGCGGTGTAGATATTTCCATGTATATAGAGATGGCGGTCTAGATATTTCCATGTTTACAGAGATAGTGGTGTAGTTATTTCCAAGTTTATAGAGACAGCGTTGTAGATATTTCCATGTTTATACAGATAGCGGTGAAGATATTTCCATGTTTATACAGATAGCAGTGTAGATATTTCCATGTTTATAGAGATAGTGTTGTAGATAATTTCAATTTTATACAGAGAGCAGTGTAGATATTTCCAAGTTCATACAGATAGCGGTGTAGATATTTCCACGTTTATAGAGATGGCGGTGTAGATATTTCCATGTTCATACAGAGGACGGTGTAGATATTTCCATGTTTATAGGGATGGCGGTGTAGATATTTTCATGTTTACACAGATGGCGGTGTAGATATTTCCATGTTTACACAGATAGCGGTGTAGACATTTCCATGTTTACACAGATAGCGGTGTGGATATTTCCATGTTTATGCAGATAGCAGTGTAGATATTTCCATGTTTATACAGATAGCGGTGCGGATATTTCCATGTTTATTCAGATAGCGGTGCGGATATTTCCATGTTTATACAGATAGTTGGGCAGATATTTCCATGTTTATAGAGATAGCGGTGTAGATATTTCCATCTTAATACAGATGGCGGTGTAGATATGTCCATGTTCGTACAGATGGCAGTGTAGATATTTCCATGTTCATACAGATGGCGGTGTAGATATTTCGAAGTTTATAGAGATAGCGCTGTAGTTATTTCCATATTTATAGAGAAATTGGTGTAGATATTTCCATGTATATTCAGATAGCTGTGTACGTATTTCCATGTTCATGCAGATAGCGGTGTAGATATTTCCATGTTCATCCAGATGCCGGTGTACATATATCCATGTTCATACAGATGGCGGTGAAGATATTTCCATGTTAATACAGATGGCGGTGTAGGTATTTCCATGTTCATACAAATGGCGGTGTAGATATTTCCATGTTCATAGAGATGGTGGTGTAGATATTTCCATGTTCATACAAATGGCGGTGTAGATATTTCCATGTTCATAGAGATGGCGGTGTAGATATTTCCATGTTTATGCAGATAGCAGTGTGGTTATTTCCATGTTTATAGAGATACCAGAGTGGATATCTCCATTGATATACAGATAGCTGTGTAGATATTTCCATGTTCATACAGATAGCGGTGTAGATATTTCCATGTTCATACAGATAGCGGTGTAGATATTTCCATGTTCATACAGATAGCGGTGTAGATATTTCCATGTTCATACAGATGGCGGTGTATATATTTCCATCTTCATACAGATAGCGGTGTAGATAGTTCCATGTTCATACAGTTAGCGGTGTAGATATTTCCATGTTCATACAGATGGCGGTGTAGGTATTTACATGTTCATACAGATGGCGGTGTAGATATTTCCATGTTCATACAGATAGCGGTGTAGATATTTCCATGTTCATACAGATAGCGGTGTAGATATTTCCATGTTCATACAGATAGCGGTGTAGATATTTCCATGTTCATACCAATGGCGGTGTAGACATTTCCATGTTCATACAGTTAGCGGTGTAGATACTTCCATGTTCATACAGATAGCGGTGTAGATATTTCCATGTTCATACAGATAGCGGTGTAGATATTTCCATGTTCATACAGATAGCGGTGTAGATATTTCCATGTTCATACAGATAGCGGTGTAGATAATTCCATGTTCATACAGTTAGCGTTGTAGATATTTCCATGTTCATACAGATGGCGGTGTAGATATTTACATGTTCATACAGATGGCGGAGTAGATATTTCCATGTTCATACAGATAGCGGTGTAGATATTTCCATGTTCATACAGAGAGCGGTGTAGATAATTTCATGTTCATACAGTTAGCTGTGTAGATATTTCCATGTTCATACAGATGGCGGTGTAGATATTTACATGTTCATACAGATGGCGGTGTAGATATTTCCATGTTCATACAGATAGCGGTGTAGATATTTCCATGTTCATACAGTTAGCGGTGTTGTTATTTCCATGTTCATACAGATGGCTGTGTAGATATTTACATGTTCATACAGATGGCGGTGTAGATATTTCCATGTTCATACAGATAGCGGTGTAGAGATTTCCATGTTCATACAGATAGCGGTGTAGATATTTCCATGTTCATAAAGAGAGTGGTGTAGATATTTCCATGTTCATACCAATAGCGGTGTAGACATTTCCATGTTCATACAGTTAGCGGTGTAGATATTTCCATGTTCATACAGATAGCGGTGTAGATATTTCCATGTTCATACAGATTGCGGTGTAGATATTTCGATGTTCATTCAGATAGCGGTGTAGATATTTCCATGTTCATACAGATAACGGTGTAGATATTTCCATGTTCCTACAAATAGCAGTGTAGATATTTCCATGTTCATACAGTTAGCGGTGTAGATATTTCCATGTTCATACAGATTGCGGTGTAGATATATACATGTTAATACAGATGGCGGTGTAGATATTTCTATGTTCATACAGATGGCGGTGTAGGTATTTCCATGTTCATAGAGATGGTGGTGTAGATATTTCCATGTTTATGCAGATAGCGGTGTAGATATTTCCATGTTTATACAGATGGTGGTGTAGGTATTTCCATGTTTATAGAGATGGCGGTGTAGATATTTCCATGTTTATAGAGATAGTGGTGTAGTTATTTCCAAGTTTATAGAGACAGCGTTGTAGATATTTCCGTGTTTATACAGATAGCGGTGAAGTTATTTCCGTGTTTATACAGATAGCGGTGTAGATGTTTCCATTTTTATACAGATAACAGTGTAGATATTTCCATGTATATAGAGATAGTGGTTTAGATAATTTTAATTTTATACAGATAGCAGTGTAGATATTTGCAAGTTCATACAGATTGCGGTGTAGATATTTCCACGTTTATAGAGATGGCATTGTTGATATTTCCATGTTCATACAGATGGCTTTGTAGATATTTCCATGTTTTTAGAGATGGCGGTGTAGATATTTTCATGTTTACACAGATAGAGGTATAGATATTTCCATGTTTATACAGATGGTGGTGTAGATATTTCCATGTATATAGAGATGGCGGTCTAGATATTTCCATGTTTACAGAGATAGTGGTGTAGTTAATTCCAAGTTTATAGAGACAGCGTTGTAGATATTTCCATGTTTATACAGATAGCGGTGAAGATATTTCCATGTTTATACAGATAGCAGTGTACATATTTCCATGTTTATAGAGATAGTGTTGTAGATAATTTCAATTTTATACAGAGAGCAGTGTAGATATTTCCAAGTTCATACAGATAGCGGTGTATATATTTCCACGTTTATAGAGATGGCGGTGTAGATATTTCCATGTTTATGCAGATAGCAGTGTAGATATTTCCATGTTTACACGGATAGCGGTGTAGACATTTCCATGTTTACACAGATAGCGGTGTGGATATTTCCATGTTTATGCAGATAGCAGTGTAGATATTTCCATGTTTATACAGATAGCGGTGCGGATATTTCCATGTTTATTCAGATAGCGGTGCGGATATTTCCATGTTTATACAGATAGTTGGGCAGATATTTCCATGTTTATACAGATAGCGGTGTAGATATTTCCATCTTAATACAGATGGCGGTGTAGATATGTCCATGTTCGTACAGATGGCAGTGTAGATATTTCCAAGTTCATACAGATGGCGGTGTAGATATTTCGAAGTTTATAGAGATAGCGCTGTAGTTATTTCCATATTTATAGAGAAATCTGTGTAGATATTTCCATGTATATTCAGATAGCTGTGTAGATATTTCCATGTTCATGCAGATAGCGGTGTAGATATTTCCATGTTCATCCAGATGCCGGTGTACATATATCCATGTTCATACAGATGTCGGTGAAGATATTTCCATGTTCATACAGATGGCGGTGTAGGTATTTCCATGTTCATACAAATGGCGGTGTAGATATTTCCATGTTCATAGAGATGGTGGTGTAGATATTTCCAGGTTCATACAAATGGCGTTGTAGATATTTCCATGTTCATAGAGATGGCGGTCTAGATATTTCCATGTTTATACAGATAGCAGTGTGGTTATTTCCATGTTTATAGAGATACCAGAGTGGATATCTCCATTGATATACAGATAGCTGTGTAGATATTTGAATGTTCATACAGATAGCGGTGTAGATATTTCCATGTTCATACAGATAGCGGTGTAGATATTTCCAAGTGCATACAGATGTCGGTGTAGATATTTCCATGTTCATACAGATAGCGGTGTTGATATTTCCATGTTCATACAGATGGCGGTGTAGATATTTCCATGTTCATACAGATAGCGGTGTAGATATTTCCATGTTCATACAGTTAGCGGTGTAGATATTTACATGTTCATACAGATGGCGGTGTAGATATTTACATGTTCATACAGATGGCGGTGTAGATATTTCCATGTTCATACAGATGGCGGTGTAGAGATTTCCATGTTCATACTGATAGCGGTGTAGATATTTCCATGTTCATACAGATAGCGGTGTAGATATTTCCATTTTTATACAGATAGCGGTGCGGATATTTTCATGTTTATTCAGATAGCGGTGCGGATATTTCCATGTTTGTACAGATAGTTGGGCAGATATTTCCATGTTTATACAGATAGCGGTGTAGATATTTCCATCTTAATACAGATGGCAGTGTTGATATGTCCATGTTTGTACAGATGGCGGTGTAGATATTTCCATGTTCATACAGATGGCGCTGTAGATATTTCGAAGTTTATAGAGATAGCGCTGTAGTTATTTCCATATTTATAGAGAAATCTTTGTAGATATTTCCATGTATATTTAGATATCAGTGTAGATATTTCCATGTTCATGCAGATAGCGGTGTAGATATTTCCATCTTCATCCAGATGCCGGTGTACATATATCCATGTTCATACAGATGGCGGTGAAGATATTTTCATGTTCATACAGATGGTGGTGTAGATATTTCCATGTTCATTGAGATGGCGGTGTAGATATTTCCATATTTATAGAGATAGCAGTGTAGTTATTTCCATGTTCATACAAATGGCGGTGTAGATATTTCCATGTTCATAGAGATGGCGGTGTAGATATTTCCATATTTATAGAGATAGCAGTGTAGTTATTTCCATGTTTATGGAGATAGCAGTGTTGATATTTCCATTGATATACAGATAGCTGTGTAGATATTTGCATGTTCATAGAGATAACGGTGTAGATATTTCCATGTTCATACAGATAGCGGTGTAGATATTTCCATGTTCCTACAGATACCGGTGTAGATATTTCCATGTTCATACAGAGAGAGGTGTAGATATTTCCATGTTCATACAGACAGCGGTGTAGATAATTCCATGTTCATACAGCTAGCGGTGTAGATATTTCCATGTTTATACAGATAGTTGGGCAGATATTTCCATGTTTATACAGATTGCGGTGTAGATATTTCCATCTTAATACAGATGGCGGTATAGATATGTCTATGTTCGTACAGATGGTGTTGTAGATATTTCCTTGTTCATACAGATGGCGGTGTAGATATTTCGAAGTTTATAGAGATAGCGCTGTAGTTATTTCCATATTTATAGAGAAATCTGTGTAGATATTTCCATGTATATGCAGATAGCTGTGTAGATATTTCCATGTTCATGCAGATAGCGGTGTAGATATTTCCATGTTCATCCAGATGCCGGTGTAGATATATCCATGTTCATACAGATGGCGTAGAAGATATTTCCATGTTCATACAGATGGCGGTGTAGATATTTCCATGTTCATACACATGGCGGTGTAGATATTTCCATGTTCATAGAGATGGCGGTGTAGATATTTCCATGTTCATACTAATGGCGGTGTAGATATTTCCATGTTCATAGAGATGGCAGTGTTGATATTTCCATGTTTATACACATAGCAGTGTAGATATTTCCATGTTTATAGAGATAGCAGTGTAGATATTTCCAATGATATGAAGAAATCTGTGAAGATATTTGCATGTTCATACAGATAACGGTGTAGATATTTCCATGTTCAACAGATAGCGGTGTACATATTTCCATGTTCACACAGATAGCGGTGTAGATATTTATAAGTTCATACAGTTAGCGGTGTAGATATTTCCATGTTCATGCAGATAGCGGCGTAGATAATTCCATGCTCATCCATATGCCGGTGTAGATATTTCCATGTTCACACAGATGGCGGTGTAGATATTTACATGTTCATACAGATGGCGGTGTAGATATTTCCATGTTCGTACGGATGGCAGTGTAGATATTTCCATGTTCATACAGGTGGCGGTGTACATATTTCCATGTTCATACAGATGGCGATGTAGATATTTCTGTGTTCATACAAATGGCGGTGTAGATATTTCCATGTTCATAGAGATGGTGGTGTAGATATTTCCATGTTTATACAGATAGCAATGTAGATATTTCCATGTTTATACTGATTGCGGTGTAGATATTTCCATTGATATACAGATAGCTGTGTAGATATTTGCATGTTCATACAGATAGCGGTGTAGATATTTCCATGTTCATACAGATAGCGATGTAGTTATTTCCATGTTCATACAGATAGCAGTGTGGATATTTCCATGTTTTACAGATAGCGGTGTAGATATTTCCATGTTCATACAGATAGCGGGGTAGATATTTCCATGTTCATACAGTTAGCGGTGTAGATATTTCCATGTTCATCCTGATGCCGGTGTAGATATATCCATGTTCATACAGATGGCGGTGAAGATATTTCCATGTTCATACAGATGGTGGTGTAGATATTTCCATGTTCATACACATGGCAGTGTAGATATTTCCATGTTCATAGAGATGGCGGTGTAGATATTTCCATGTTCATACAAATGGCGGTGTAGATATTTCCATGTTCATAGAGATGGCGGTGTAGATATTTCCATGTTTGTACAGATAGCAGTGTAGTTATTTCCATGTTTATAGAGATAGCAGTGTAGATATTTCCATTGACATACAGATAGCTGTGTAGATATTTCCATGTTCATACAGATAGCGGTGCAGATATTTCCACGTTCATACAGATAGCTGTGTAGATATTTCCATGTTCATACAGATAGCGGTGTATTTATTTCCATGTTCATACAGTTAGCGGTGTAGATATTTCCATGTTCATACAGATGGCGGTGTAGATATTTCCATGTTCATACACATAGCGGTGTTGATATTTCCATGTTCATACAGATAACGGTGTAGATATTTGCATGTTCATACAGATAGCGGTGTAGATATTTCCATGTTCATACACATAGCGGTGTTGATATTTCCATGTTCATACAGATAACGGTGTAGATATTTGCATGTTCATACAGATAGCGGTATAGATATTTCCATGTTCACACAGATAGCGGTGTAGATATTTCCATGTTCATACAGTTAGCGCTTTAGATATTTCCATGTTCATGCAGATAGCGGTGTAGATATTTCCATGTTCATCCTGATGCCGGTGTAGATATATCCATGTTCATACAGATGGCGGTGAAGATATTTCCATGTTCATACAGATGGCGGTGTAGATATTTCCATATTCATACACATGGCAGTGTAGATATTTCCATGTTCATAGAGATGGCGGTGTAGATATTTCCATGTTCATACAAATGGTGGTGTAGATATTTCCATGTTCATAGAGATGGCGGTGTAGATATTTCCATGTTTGTACAGATAGCAGTGTAGTTATTTCCATGTTTATAGAGATAGCAGTGTAGATATTTCCATTGACATACAGATAGCTGTGTAGATATTTCCATGTTCATACAGATAGCGGTGCAGATATTTCCACGTTCATACAGATAGCTGTGTAGATATTTCCATGTTCATACAGATAGCGGTGTATTTATTTCCATGTTCATACAGTTAGCGGTGTAGATATTTCCATGTTCATACAGATGGCGGTGTAGATATTTCCATGTTCATACACATAGCGGTGTTGATATTTCCATGTTCATACAGATAACGGTGTAGATATTTGCATGTTCATACAGATAGCGGTGTAGATATTTCCATTTTCATACACATAGCGGTGTTGATATTTCCATGTTCATACAGATAACGGTGTAGATATTTGCATGTTCATACAGATAGCGGTGTAGATATTTCCATTTTCACACAGATAGCGGTGTAGATATTTCCATGTTCATACAGTTAGCGCTTTAGATATTTCCATGTTCATGCAGATAGCGGTGTAGATATTTCCATGTTCATCCTGATGCCGGTGTAGATATATCCATGTTCATACAGATGGCGGTGAAGATATTTCCATGTTCATACAGATGGCGCTGTAGATATTTCCATGTTCATACACATGGCAGTGTAGATATTTCCATGTTCATAGAGATGGCGGTGTAGATATTTCCATGTTCATACAAATGGCGGTGTAGATATTTCCATGTTCATAGAGATGGCGGTGTAGATATTTCCATGTTTGTACAGATAGCAGTGTAGTTGTTTCCATGTTTATAGAGATAGCAGTGTAGATATTTCCATTGACATACAGATAGCTGTGTAGGTATTTCCATGTTCATACAGATAGCGGTGCAGATATTTCCACGTTCATACAGATAGCTGTGTAGATATTTCCATGTTCATACAGATAGCGGTGTATTTATTTCCATGTTCATACAGTTAGCGGTGTAGATATTTCCATGTTCATACAGATGGCGGTGTAGATATTTCCATCTTCGTACGGATGGCAGTGTAGATATTTCCATGTTCATACAGGTGGCGGTGTATATATTTCCATGTTCACACAGATAGCAGTGTAGTTATTTCAATGTTTATAGAGATAGCAATGTAGATATTTCCATTGATATACATATAGCTGTGTAGATATTTGCATGTTCACACAGATAGCTGTGTAGATATTGCCATGTTCATACAGATAGATGTGTAGATATTTCCAAGTTCATACAGATAGCGGTGTAGATATTTCCATGTTCATACAGATAACGGTGTAGATATTTCCATGTTCATACAGATGGCGGTGTAGATATTTCCATGTTTTTAGAGATGGCGGGTTAGATATTTTCATGTTAACACAGATGGCGGTGGAGATACTTCCATGTTTACACAGATAGCGTTGTAGACATTTCCATGTTTACACACATAGCGGTGTGTATATTTCCACGTTTATGCAGATAGCGGTGTAGATATTTCCATGTTGATACAGATAGCGGTGCGGATATTTCCATGTTTATACAGATAGTTGGGCAGATATTTCCATGTTTATACAGATAGCGGTGTAGATATTTCCATCTTAATACAGATGGCGGTGTAGATATGTCTATGTTCGTACAGATGGCGGTGTAGATATTTGCATGTTCATAGGGATGGCGGTGTAGATATTTCCATGTTTATAGAGATAGTGGTGTAGTTATTTCCAAATTTATAGAGAAATCTGTGTAGATATTTCCATGTATATGCAGATAGTTGTGTAGATATTTCAATGTTCATCCAGATGCCGGTGTAGATATATCCATGTTCATACAGATGGCGGTGAAGATATTTCCATGTTCATACAGATGGCGGTGTAGATATTTCCATGTTCATACACATGGCGGTGTAGATATATCCATGTTCATAGAGATGGCGCTGTAGATATTTCCATGTTCATACAAATGGCGGTGTAGATATTTCCATATTCATAGAGATGGCGGTGTAGATATTTCCATGTTTATACAGATAGCAGTGTAGATATTTCCATGTTTATAGAGATAGCAGTGTAGATATTTCCATTGATATACAGATAGCTGTGTAGATATTTGCATGTTCATACAGATAGCGGTGTAGATATTTCCATGTTCATACTGATATCGGTGTAGATATTTCCATGTTCATGCAGTTAGCGGTGTAGTTATTTCCATGTTCATAGAGATGGCGGTGTAGATATTTACATGTTCATACAGATGGCCGTGTAGATATTTACATGTTCATACAGATGGCGGTGTAGATATTTCCATGTTCGTACGGATGGCAGTGTAGATATTTCCATGTTCATACAGGTGGCGGTGTAGATATTCCCCTGTTTTTACAGATAGCTGTGTAGTTATTTCCGTGTTTATAGAGATAGCATGGTAGATATTTCCATTGATATACAGATATCTGTGTAGATATTTGCATGTTCATATAGATAGCGGTGTAGATATTTCCCTGTTCATACAGATAGCGGTGTAGATATTTCCATGTTCATACACATAGCAGTGTAGATATTTCCATGTTCATACAGATAACGGTGTAGATATTTGCATGTTCATACAGATAGCGGTGTAGAAATTTCCATGTTCTCACAGATAGCGGTGTAGATATTTCCATGTTCATACAGTTAGCGGTGTAGATATTTCCATGTTCATGCAGATAGCGGTGTAGATATTTCCATGTTCATCCAGATGCCGGTGTAGATATATCCATGTTCATACAGATGGCGGTGAAGATATTTCCATGTTCATACAGATGGCGGTGTAGATATTTCCATGTTCATACACATGGCGGTGTAGATATTTCCATGTTCATAGAGATGGCGGTGTAGATATTTCCATGTTCATACAAATGGCGGTGTAGATATTTCCATGTTCATAGAGATGGCGGTTTAGATATTTCCATGTTTGTACAGATAGCAGAGTAGTTATTTCCATGTTTATAGAGATAGCAGTGTAGATATTTCCCTTGATATACAGATAGCTGTGTAGATATTTCCATGTTCATACAGATAGCGGTGCAGATATTTCCATGTTCATACAGATAGCGGTGTAGATATTTCCATGTTCCTACAGATAGCGGTGTAAATATTTCCATGTTTTACAGATAGCGGTGTAGATATTTCCATGTTCATACAGATAGCGGTGTAGATATTTCCATGTTCATACAGTTAGCGGTGTAGGTATTTCCATGTTTTACAGATAGCGGTATAGACATTTCCATGTTCATTCATATAGCGGTGTAGATATTTCCATGTTTTACAGATAGCGGTGTAGATATTTCCATGTTCATACAGATTGCGGTGTAGATATTTCCATGTTCGTACGGATGGCAGTGTAGATATTTCCATGTTCGTACAGGTGGCGGTGTAGATATTTCCATGTTTATACAGATAGCAGTGTAGTTATTTCAATATTTATAGAGATAGCAATGTAGATATTTCCATTGATATACATATAGCTTTGTAGATATTTGCATGTTCATACAGATAGCGGTGTAGATATTTCCATGTTGATACAGATAGAGGTGTAGATATTTCCATGTTCATGCACATAGCGGTGTAGATATTTCCATGTTCATACAGATAACGGGGTAGATATTTCCATGTTCATACAGATAGCGGTGTAGATATTTCCATGTTCATACAATTAGCGGTGTAGATATTTCCATGTTCATACATATGGCAGTGTAGATATTTACATGTTCATACAGATGGCGTTGTAGATATTTCCACGTTCGTACAGATGGCGGTGTAGATATTTCCATGTTCATAGAGATGGCGGTGTAGATATTTCCATGTTTATGCAGATAGCGGTATAGCTATTTTCATGTTTATACAGATGGTGGTGTAGATATTTCCCTGTTTATAGAGATGGCGGTCAAGATATTTCCATGTTTATAGAGATAGTGGTGTAGTTATTTCCAAGTTTATAGAGACAGCGTTGTAGATATTTCCATGTTTATACAGATAGCGGTGTAAATATTTCCATGTTTTACAGATAGCGGTGTAGATATTTCCATGTTTATAGAGATAGTGGTGTAGATAATTTCAATTTTATACAGATAGCAGTGTAGATAATTCCAAGTTCATACAGATAGCGGTGTAGATATTTCCACGTTTATAGAGATGGCGGTGTAGATATTTCCATGTTCATACAGATGGCGGTGTAGATATTTCCATGTTTTTAGAGATGGCGGTGTAGATATTTTCATGTTTACACAGATGGCGGTGGAGATACTTCCATGTTTACACAGATAGCGTTGTAGACATTTCGATCTTTACAGAGATAGCGGTGTGGATATTTCCACGTTTATGCAGATAGCGGTGTAGATATTTCCATGTTTATACAGATAGCGTTGCGGATATTTCCATTTTTATACAGATAGTTGGGCAGATATTTCCATGTTTATACAGATAGCGGTGTAGATATTTCCATCTTAATACAGATGGCGGTGTAGATATGTCTATGTTCGTACAGATGGCGGTGTAGATATTTGCATGTTCATAGGGATGGCGGTGTAGATATTTCGAAGTTTATAGAGATAGCCCCGTAGTTTTTCCAAATTTATAGAGAAACCTGTGTAGATATTTCCATGTATATGCAGATAGCCGTGTAGATATTTCCATGTTCATGCAGATAGCGGTGTAGATATTTCCATGTTCATCCAGATGCCGGTGTAGATATATCCATGTTTATACAGATGGCGGTGTAGATATTTCCATGTTCATACAAATGGCGGTGTAGATATATCCATGTTCATAGAGATGGCGGTGTAGATATTTCCATGTTCATACAAATGGCGGTGTACATATTTCCATATTCATAGAGATGGCGGTGTAGATATTTCCATGTTTATACTGATAGCAGTGTAGTTATTTCCATGTTTATAGAGATAGCAGTGTAGATATTTCCATTGATATATAGAGAGCTGTGTAGATATTTGCATGTTCATACAGATATCGGTGTAGATATTTCCATGTTCATACTGATAGCGGTGTAGATATTTCCATGTTCATACAGTTAGCGGTGTAGATATTTCCATGTTCATACAGATGGTGGTGTAGATATTTCCATGTTCATACAGATGGCCGTGTAGATATTTACATGTTCATACAGATGGCGGTGTAGACATTTCCATGTTCGTACGGATGGCAGTGTAGATATTTCCATGTTCATACAGGTGGCGGTGTAGATATTCCCCTGTTTTTACAGATAGCTGTGTAGTTATTTCCGTGTTTATAGAGATAGCAGGGTAGATATTTCCATTGATATACAGATATCTGTGTAGATATTTGCATGTTCATACACATAGCGGTGTAGATATTTCCATGTTCATACAGATAGCGGTGTAGATATTTCCATGTTCATACACATAGCGGTGTAGATATTTCCATGTTCATACAGATAACGGTGTAGATATTTGCATGTTCATACAGATAGCGGTGTACATATTTCCATGTTCACACAGATAGCGGTGTAGATATTTCCATATTCATACAGTTAGCGGTGTAGATATTTCCATGTTCATGCAGATAGCGGTGTAGATATTTCCATGTTCATCCTGATGCCGGTGTAGATATATCCATGTTCATACAGATGGCAGGGTAGTTATTTCCATGTTTATAGAGATAGCAGTGTAGATATTTCCATTGATATACAGATAGCTGTGTAGATATTTACATGTTCATACAGATGGCGGTGTAGATATTTCCATGTTCGTACGGATGGCAGTGTAGATATTTCCATGTTCGTACAGGTGGCGGTGTAGATATTTCCATGTTTATTCAGATAGCAGTGTAGTTATTTCAATGTTTATAGAGATAGCAATGTAGATATTTCCATTGATATACATATAGCTTTGTAGATATTTGCATGTTCATACAGATAGCGGTGTAGATATTTCCATGTTGATACAGATAGAGGTGTAGATATTTCCATGTTCATACACATAGCGGTGTAGATATTTCCATGTTCATACAGATAACGGGGTAGATATTTCCATGTTCATACGGATAGCGGTGTAGATATTTCCATGTTCATACAGTTAGCGGTGTAGATATTTCCATGTTCATACATATGGGGGTGTAGATATTTACATGTTCATACAGATGGCGTTGTAGATATTTCCACGTTTGTACAGATGGCGGTGTAGATATTTCCATGTTCATAGAGATGGTGGTGTAGATATTTCCATGTTTATGCAGATAGCGGTATAGCTATTTTCATGTTTATACAGATGGTGGTGTAGATATTTCCATGTTTATAGAGATGGCGGTCTAGATATTTCCATGTTTATAGAGATAGTGGTGTAGTTATTTCCAAGTTTATAGAGACAGCGTTGTAGATATTTCCATGTTTATACAGATAGCGGTGAAGATATTTCCATGTTTATTCAGATAGTGGTGTAGATATTTCCATGTTTATAAAGATAGCGGTGTAGATATTTCCATGTTTATAGAGATGGCGGTGTAGATATTTTCAATTTTATACAGATAGCAGTGTAGATAATTCCAAGTTCATACAGATAGCGGTGTAGATATTTCCACGTTTATAGAGATGGCGGTGTAGATATTTCCATGTTCATACAGATGGCGGTGTAGATATTTCCATGTTTTTAGAGATGGCGGTGTAGATATTTTCATGTTTACACAGATGGCGGTGGAGATACTTCCATGTTTACACAGATAGCGTTGTAGACATTTCCATCTTTACAAAGATAGCGGTGTGTATATTTCCACGTTTATGCAGATAGCGGTGTAGAGATTTCCATGTTTATACAGATAGCGGTGCGGATATTTCCATGTTTATACAGATAGTTGGGCAGATATTTCCATGTTTATACAGATAGCGGTGTAGATATTTCCATCTTAATACAGATGGCGGTGTAGATATGACTATGTTCGTACAGATGGCGGTGTAGATATTTGCATGTTCATAGGGATGGCAGTGTAGATATTTCGAAGTTTATAGAGATAGCCCTGTAGTTATTTCCAAATTTATAGAGAAATCTGTGTAGATATTTCCATGTATATGCAGATAGCTGTGTAGATATTTCCATGTTCATGCAGATAGCGGTGTAGATATTTCCATGTTCATCCAGATGCCGGTGTAGATATATCCATGTTCATACAGATGGCGGTGTAGATATTTCCATGTTCATACACATGGCGGTGTAGATATATCCATGTTCATACAAATGGCGGTGTAGATATTTCCATGTTCATACAAATGGCGGTGTAGATATTTCCATATTCATAGAGATGGCGGTGTAGATATTTCCATGTTTATACAGATAGCAGTGTAGATATTTCCATGTTTATAGAGATAGCAGTGTAGATATTTCCATTGATATACAGATAGCTGTGTAGATATTTGCATGTTCATACAGATATCGGTGTAGATATTTCCATGTTCATACTGATAGCGGTGTAGATATTTCCATGTTCATACAGTTAGCGGTGTAGATATTTCCATGTTCATACAGATGGCGGTGTAGATATTTCCATGTTCATACAGATGGCCATGTAGATATTTACATGATCATACAGATGGCGGTGTAGACATTTCCATGTTCGTACGGATGGCAGTGTAGATATTTCCATGTTCATACAGGTGGCGGTGTAGATATTCCCGTTTTTACAGATAGCTGTGTAGTTATTTCCGTGTTTATAGAGAAAGCAGGGTAGATATTTCCATTGATATACAGATAGCTGTGTAGATATTTGCATGTTCATACAGATAGCGGTGTAGATATTTCCATGTTCATACAGATAGCGGTGTAGATATTTCCATGTTCATACACATAGCGGTGTAGATATTTCCATGTTCATACAGATAACGGTGTAGATATTTGCATGTTCATACAGATAGCGGTGTAGATATTTCCATGTTCACACAGATAGCGGTGTAGATATTTCCATGTTCATACAGTTAGCGGTGTAGATATTTCCATGTTCATGCAGATAGCGGTATAGATATTTCCATGTTCATCCTGATGCCGGTGTAGATATATCCGTGTTCATACAGATGGCGGTGAAGATATTTCCATGTTCATACACATGGCGGTGTAGATATTTCCATGTTCATAGAGATGGCGGTGTAGATATTTCCATGTTCATATAAATGGCGGTGTAGATATTTCCATGTTCATAGAGATGGCGGTGTAGATATTTCCATGTTTGCACAGATAGCAGTGTAGTTATTTCCATGTTTAAAGAGATAGCAGTGTAGATATTTCCATTGATATACAGATAGCTGTGTAGATATTTCCATGTTCATACAGATAGCGGTGCAGATATTTCCACGTTCATACAGATAGCGGTGTAGATATTTCCATGTTCATACAGATAGCGGTGTAGTTATTTCCATGTTCATACAGTTAGCGGTGTAGATATTTCCATGTTCATACAGATGGCTCTGTAGATATTTCCATGTTCATACAGATGGTGGTGTAGATATTTACATGTTCGTACAGATGGTGGTGTAGATATTTCCATGTTCGTACGGATGGCAGTGTAGATATTTCCATGTTCATACAGGTGGCGGTGTAGATATTTCCATGTTCATACAGATAGCAGTGTAGTTATTTCAATGTTTATAGAGATAGCAATGTAGATATTTCCATTGATATACACATAGCTGTGTAGATATTTGCATGTTCATACAGATAGCGGTGTAGATATTGCCATGTTCATACAGATAGGGGTGTAGATATTTCCATGTTCATACAGATAGCGGTATAGATACTTCCATGTTCATACAGATAACGGTGTAGATATTTCCATGTTCATACAGATGGCGGTGTAGATATTTCCATGTTTTTAGAGATGGCGGTGTAGATATTTTCATGTTTACACAGATGGCGGTGGAGATACTTCCATGTTTACACAGATAGCGTTGTAGACATTTCCATGTTTACAAAGATAGCGGTGTGTATATTTCCACGTTTATGCAGATACCGGTGTAGATATTTCCATGTTTATACAGATAGCGATGCGGATATTTCCATGTTTATATAGATACTTGGGCAAATATTTCCATGTTTATTCAGATAGCTGTGTAGATATTTCCATCTTTATACAGATGGCGGTGTAGAAATGTCTATGTTCGTACAGATGGCGGTGTAGATATTTGCATGTTCATAGGGATGGCGGTGTAGATATTTCGAAGTTTATAGAGATAGCGCTGTAGTTATTTCCAAATTTATAGAGAAATCTGTGTAGATATTTCCATGTATATGCAGATAATTGTGTAGATATTTCCATATTCATAGAGATGGCGGTGTAGATATTTCCATGTTTATACAGATAGCAGTGTAGATATTTCCATGTTTATAGAGATAGCAGTGTAGATATTTCCATTGATATACAGATAGCTGTGTAGATATTTGCATGTTCATACAGATATCGGTGTAGATATTTCCATGTTCATACTGATAGCGGTGTAGATATTTCCATGTTCATACAGTTAGCGGTGTAGATATTTCCATGTTCATACAGATGGCGGTGTAGATATTTCCATGTTCATACAGATGGCCATGTAGATATTTACATGATCATACAGATGGCGGTGTAGACATTTCCATGTTCGTACGGATGGCAGTGTAGATATTTCCATGTTCATACAGGTGGCGGTGTAGATATTCCCGTTTTTACAGATAGCTGTGTAGTTATTTCCGTGTTTATAGAGAAAGCAGGGTAGATATTTCCATTGATATACAGATAGCTGTGTAGATATTTGCATGTTCATACAGATAGCGGTGTAGATATTTCCATGTTCATACAGATAGCGGTGTAGATATTTCCATGTTCATACACATAGCGGTGTAGATATTTCCATGTTCATACAGATAACGGTGTAGATATTTGCATGTTCATACAGATAGCGGTGTAGATATTTCCATGTTCACACAGATAGCGGTGTAGATATTTCCATGTTCATACAGTTAGCGGTGTAGATATTTCCATGTTCATGCAGATAGCGGTATAGATATTTCCATGTTCATCCTGATGCCGGTGTAGATATATCCGTGTTCATACAGATGGCGGTGAAGATATTTCCATGTTCATACACATGGCGGTGTAGATATTTCCATGTTCATAGAGATGGCGGTGTAGATATTTCCATGTTCATATAAATGGCGGTGTAGATATTTCCATGTTCATAGAGATGGCGGTGTAGATATTTCCATGTTTGCACAGATAGCAGTGTAGTTATTTCCATGTTTAAAGAGATAGCAGTGTAGATATTTCCATTGATATACAGATAGCTGTGTAGATATTTTCATGTTCATACAGATAGCGGTGCAGATATTTCCACGTTCATACAGATAGCGGTGTAGATATTTCCATGTTCATACAGATAGCGGTGTAGTTATTTCCATGTTCATACAGTTAGCGGTGTAGATATTTCCATGTTCATACAGATGGCTCTGTAGATATTTCCATGTTCATACAGATGGTGGTGTAGATATTTACATGTTCATACAGATGGTGGTGTAGATATTTCCATGTTCGTACGGATGGCAGTGTAGATATTTCCATGTTCATACAGGTGGCGGTGTAGATATTTCCATGTTCATACAGATAGCAGTGTAGTTATTTCAATGTTTATAGAGATAGCAATGTAGATATTTCCATTGATATACATATAGCTGTGTAGATATTTGCATGTTCATACAGATAGCGGTGTAGATATTGCCATGTTCATACAGATAGGGGTGTAGATATTTCCATGTTCATACAGATAGCGGTATAGATACTTCCATGTTCATACAGATAACGGTGTAGATATTTCCATGTTCATACAGATGGCGGTGTAGATATTTCCATGTTTTTAGAGATGGCGGTGTAGATATTTTCATGTTTACACAGATGGCGGTGGAGATACTTCCATGTTTACACAGATAGCGTTGTAGACATTTCCATGTTTACAAAGATAGCGGTGTGTATATTTCCACGTTTATGCAGATACCGGTGTAGATATTTCCATGTTTATACAGATAGCGATGCGGATATTTCCATGTTTATATAGATACTTGGGCAGATATTTCCATGTTTATTCAGATAGCTGTGTAGATATTTCCATCTTTATACAGATGGCGGTGTAGAAATGTCTATGTTCGTACAGATGACGGTGTAGATATTTGCATGTTCATAGGGATGGCGGTGTAGATATTTCGAAGTTTATAGAGATAGCGCTGTAGTTATTTCCAAATTTACAGAGAAATCTGTGTAGATATTTCCATGTATATGCAGATAATTGTGTAGATATTTCCATATTCATAGAGATGGCGGTGTAGATATTTCCATGTTTATACAGATAGCAGTGTAGATATTTCCATGTTTATAGAGATAGCAGTGTAGATATTTCCATTGATATACAGATAGCTGTGTAGATATTTGCATGTTCATACAGATATCGGTGTAGATATTTCCATGTTCATACTGATAGCGGTTTAGATATTTCCATGTACATACAGTTAGCGGTGTAGATATTTCCATGTTCATACAGATGGCCATGTAGATATTTACATGATCATACAGATGGCGGTGTAGACATTTCCATGTTCGTACGGATGGCAGTGTAGATATTTCCATGTTCATACAGGTGGCGGTGTAGATATTCCCGTTTTTACAGATAGCTGTGTAGTTATTTCCGTGTTTATAGAGAAAGCAGGGTAGATATTTCCATTGATATACAGATAGCTGTGTAGATATTTGCATGTTCATACAGATAGCGGTGTAGATATTTCCATGTTCATACAGATAGCGGTATAGATATTTCCATGTTCATACACATAGCGGTGTAGATATTTCCATGTTCATACAGATAACGGTGTAGATATTTGCATGTTCATACAGATAGCGGTGTAGATATTTCCATGTTCTCACAGATAGCGGAGTAGATATTTCCATGTTCATACAGTTAGTGGTGTAGATATTTCCAAGTTCATGCAGATAGCGGTGTAGATATTTCCATGTTCATCCAGATGCCGGTGTAGATATATTCATGTTCATACAGATGGCGGTGAAGATATTTCCATGTTCATACAGATGGCGGTGTAGATATTTCCATGTTCATACACATGGCAGTGTAGATATTTCTATGTTCATAGAGATGGCGGTGTAGATATTTCCATGTTCATACAAATGGCGGTGTAGATATTTCCATGTTCATAGAGATGGCGGTGTAGATATTTCCATGTTTGTACAGGTAGCATTGTAGTTATTTCCATGTTTATAGAGATAGCAGTGTAGATATTTCCCTTGATATACAGATAGCTGTGTAGATATTTCCATGTTCATACAGATAGCGGTGTAGTTATTTCCTTGTTCATACAATTAGCGGTGTAGATATTTCCATGTTCATACAGATGGCGGTGTAGATATTTCCATGTTCATACAGATGGCGGTGTAGATATTTCCATGTTCATACAGATGGCGGTGTAGATATTTCCATGTTCGTACGGATGGCAGTGTAGATATTTCCATGTTCATACAGGTGGCGGTGTAGATATTTCCATGTTCATACAGATAGCAGTGTAGTTATTTCCATGTTTATAGAGATAGCAGTGTAGATATTTCCATTGATATACAGATGGCCGTGTAGATATTTACATGTTCATACAGATGGCGGTGTAGATATTTCCATGTTCGTACGGATTGCAGTGTAGATATTTCCATGTTCATACAGGTGGCGGTGTAGATATTCCCCTGTTTTTACAGATAGCTGTGTAGTTATTTCCGTGTTTATAGAGATAGCAGTATAGATATTTCCATTGATATACAGATAACTGTGTAGATATTTGCATGTTCATACAGATAGCGGTATAGATATTTCCCTGTTCACACAGATAGCGGTGTAGATATTTCCATGTTCATACACATAGCGTTGTAGATATTTCCATGTTCATACAGATAACGGTGTAGATATTTGCATGTTCATACAGATAGCGGTGTAGATATTTCCATGTTCTCACAGATAGCGGAGTAGATATTTCCATGTTCATACAGTTAGCGGTGTAGATATTTCCAAGTTCATGCAGATAGCGGTGTAGATATTTCCATGTTCATCCAGATGCCGGTGTAGATATATCCATGTTCATACAGATGGCGATGAAGATATTTCCATGTTCATTCAGATGGCGGTGTAGATATTTCCATGTTCATACACATGGCAGTGTAGATATTTCCATGTTCATAGAGATGGCGGTGTAGATAATTCCATGTTCATACAAATGGCGGTGTAGATATTTCCATGTTCATAGAGATGGCGGTGTAGATATTTCCATGTTTGTACAGGTAGCATTGTAGTTATTTCCATGTTTATAGAGATAGCAGTGTAGATATTTCCCTTGATATACAGATAGCTGTGTAGATATTTCCATGTTCATACAGATAGCGGTGCAGATATTTCCATGTTCTTACAGATAGCGGTGTAGATATTTCCATGTTCATACAGATAGCGGTGTAGTTATTTCCTTGTTCATACAATTAGCGGTGTAGATATTTCCATGTTCATACAGATGGCGGTGTAGATATTTCCATGTTCATACAGATGGCGGTGTAGATACTTCCATGTTCATACAGATGGCGGTGTAGATATTTCCATGTTCGTACGGATGGCGGTGTAGATATTTCCATGTTCATACAGGTGGCGGTGTAGATATTTCCATGTTCATACAGATAGCAGTGTAGTTATTTCCATGTTTATAGAGATAGCAGTGTAGATATTTCCATTGATATACAGATAGCTGTGTAGATATTTACATGTTCATACAGATGGCGGTGTAGATATTTCCATGTTTGTACGGATGGCAGTGTACATATTTCCATGTTCGTACAGGTGGCGGTGTAGATATTTCCATGTTTATACAAATAGCAGTGTAGTTATTTCAATGTTTATAGAGATAGCAATGCAGATATTTCCATTGATATACATATAGCTGTGTAGATATTTGCATGTTCATACAGATAGCGGTGTAGATATTTCCATGTTCATACAGAGGGCGGTGTAGATATTTCCATGTTCGTACAGATGGCGGGGAAGATATTTCCATGTTCATAGGGATGGCGTTGTAGATATTTCCATGTTTATGCAGATAGCGGTATAAATATTTCCATGTTTATACAGATGGTGGTGTAGATATTTCCATGTTTATAGAGATGGCGGTCTAGATATTTCCATGTTTATAGAGATAGTGGTGTAGTTATTTCCAAGTTTATAGAGACAGCGTTGTAGATATTTCCATGTTTATACAGATAGCTGTGAAGAAATTTCCATGTTTAGACAGATAGCGGTATAGATATTTCCATGTTTATACAGATAACAGTGTAGATATTTCCATGTTTATAGAGATAGTGGTGTAGATAATTTCAATTTTATACAGATAGCAGTGTAGATAATTCCAAGTTCATACAGGTAGCGGTGTAGATATTTCCACGTTTATAGAGATGGTGGTGTAGATATTTCCATGTTCATAAAAATGGCGGTTTAGATATTTCCATGTTTATATAGATATTTGGGCAGATATTTCCATGTTTATTCAGATAGCTGTGTAGATATTTCCATCTTAATACAGATGGCGGTGTAGAAATGTCTATGTTCGTACAGATGGCGGTGTAAATATTTGCATGTTCATAGGGAAGCCGGTGTAGATATTTCGAAGTTTATAGAGATAGCGCTGTAGTTATTTCCAAATTTATAGAGAAATCTGTGTAGATATTTCCATGTATATGCAGATAGTTGTGTAGATATTTCCATGTTCATGCAGATAGCGGTGTAGATATTTCCATGTTCATCCAGATGCCGGTGTAGATATATCCATGTTCATACAGATGGCGGTGAAGCTATTTCCATGTTCATACAGATGGCGGTGTAGATATTTCCATGTTCATACACATAGCGGTGTAGATATATCCATGTCCATAGAGATGGCGCTGTAGATATTTCCATGTTCATACAAATGGCGGTGTAGATATTTCCATATTCATAGAGATGGCGGTGTAGATATTTCCATGTTTATACAGATAGCAGTGTAGATATTTCCATGTTCGTACAGGTGGCGGTGTAGATATTTCCATGTTTATGCAGTTAGCAGTGTAGTTATTTCAATGTTTATAGAGATAGCAATGTAGATATTTCCATTGATATACATATAGCTTTGAAGATATTTGCATGTTCATACAGATAGCGGTGTAGATATTTCCATGTTCATACAGATAGAGGTGTAGATATTTCCATGTTCATACACATAGCGGTGTACATATTTCCATGTTCATACAGATAACGGGGTAGATATTTCCATGTTCATACAGATAGCGGTGTAGATATTTCCATGTTCATTCAGTTAGCGGTGTAGATATTTCCATGTTCATACATATGGCGGTGTAGATATTTACATGTTCATACAGATGGCGTTGTAGATATTTCCACGTTCGTACAGATGGCGGTGTAGATATTTCCATGTTCATAGAGATGGCGGTGTAGATATTTCCATGTTTATGCAGATAGCGGTATAGCTATTTTCATGTTTATACAGATGGCGGTGTAGATATTTCCATGTTTATAGAGATGGCGGTCTAGATATTTCCATGTTTATAGAGATAGTGGTGTAGATATTTCCAAGTTTATAGAGACAGCGTTGTAGATATTTCCATGTTTATACAGATAGCGGTGAAGGTATTTCCATGTTTATACAGATAGTGGTGTAGATATTTCCATGTTTATACAGATAGCGGTGTAGATATTTCCATGTTTATAGAGATAGTGGTGTAGATAATTTCAATTTTATACAGATAGCAGTGTAGATACTTCCAAGTTCATACAGATAGCGGTGTAGATATTTCCACGTTTATAGAGATGGCCGTGTAGATATTTCCATGTTCATACAGATGGCGGTGTAGTTATTTCCATGTGTTTAGAGATGGCGGTGTAGATATTTTCATGTTTACACAGATGGCGGTGGAGATACTTCCATGTTTACACAGATAGCGTTGTTGACATTTCCATGTTTACACAGATAGCGGTGTGTATATTTCCACGTTTATGCAGATAGCGGTGTAGATATTTCCATGTTTATACAGATAGCGGTGCGGGTATTTCCATGTTTATACAGATAGTTGGGCTGATATTTCCATGTTTATACAGATAGCGGTGTAGATATTTCCATCTTAATACAGATTGCGGTGTAGATATGTCTATGTTCGTACAGATGGTGGTGTAGATATTTGCATGTTCATAGGGATGGCGGTGTAGATATTTCCAAGTTTATAGAGATAGCGCTGTAGTTATTTCCAAATTTATAGAGAAATCTGAGTAGATATTTCCATGTATATGCAGATAGCTGTGTAGATATTTCCATGTTCATCCAGATAGTGGTGTAGATATTTCCATGTTCATCCAGATGCCGGTGTAGATATATCCATGTTCATACAGATGGCGGTGTAGATATTTCCATGTTCATACACATGGCGGTGTAGATATATCCATGTTCATAGAGATGGCGGTGTAGATATTTCCATGTTCATACAAATGGCGGTGTAGATATTTCCATATTCATAGAGATGGCGGTGTAGATATTTCCATGTTTATACAGATAGCAGTGTAGTTATTTCCATGTTTATAGAGATAGCAGTGCAGATATTTCCATTGATATACAGATAGATGTGTAAATATTTGCATGTTCATACAGATATCGGTGTAGATATTTCCTTGTTCATACAGATAGCGGTGTAGATATTTCCATGTTCATACAGTTAGCGGTGTAGATATTTCCATGTTCATACAGATGGCGGTGTAGATATTTCCATGTTCATACAGATGGCCGTGTAGATATTTCCATGTTCATACAGATGGCGGTGTAGATATTTCCATGTTCGTACGGATGGCAGTGTAGATATTTCCATGTTCATACAGGTGGCGGTGTAGATATTCCCCTGTTTTTACAGATAGCTGTGTAGTTATTTCCGTGTTTATAGAGATAGCAGGGTAGATATTTCCATTCATATACAGATAGCTGTGTAGATATTTGCATGTTCATACAGATAGCGGTGTAGATATTTCCATGTTCATACAGATATCGGTGTAGATATTTCCATGTTCATACACATAGCGGTGTAGATATTTCCATGTTCATACAGATAACGGTGTAGATATTTGCATGTTCATACAGACAGCGGTGTAGATATTTCCATGTTCACACAGATAGCGGTGTAGATATTTCCATGTTCATACAGTTAGCGGTGTATATATTTCCATGTTCATGCAGATAGCGGTGTAGATATTTCCATGTTCATCCTGATGCCGGTGTAGATATATCCATGTTCATACAGATGGCGGTGAAGATATTTCCATGTTCATACACATGGCGGTGTAGATATTTCCATGTTCATAGAGATGGCGGTGTAGATATTTCCATATTCATATAAATGGCGGTGTAGATATTTCCATGTTCATAGAGATGGCGGTGTAGGTATTTCCATGTTTGTACAGATAGCAGTGTAGATATTTCCATTGATATACAGATAGCTGTGTAGATATTTCCATGTTCATACAGATAGCGGTGCAGATATTTCCACGTTCATACAGATAGCTGTGTAGATATTTCCATGTTCACACAGATAGCGGTGTAGTTATTTCCATGTTCATACAGTTAGCGGTGTAGATATTTCCATGTTCATACAGATGGCGGTGTAGAGATTTCCATGTTCATACAGATGGCGGTGTAGATATTTACATGTTCATACAGATGGCAGTGTAGATATTTCCATGTTCATACGGATGGCAGTGTAGATATTTCCATGTTCATACAGATAGAGGTGTAGATATTTCCATGTTCATACACATAGCGGTGTACATATTTCCATGTTCATACAGATAACGGGGTAGATATTTCCATGTTCATACAGATAGCGGTGTAGATATTTCCATGTTCATTCAGTTAGCGGTGTAGATATTTCCATGTTCATACATATGGCGGTGTAGATATTTACATGTTCATACAGATGGCGTTGTAGATATTTCCACGTTCGTACAGATGGCGGTGTAGATATTTCCATGTTCATAGAGATGGCGGTGTAGATATTTCCATGTTTATGCAGATAGCGGTATAGCTATTTTCATGTTTATACAGATGGCGGTGTAGATATTTCCATGTTTATAGAGATGGCGGTCTAGATATTTCCATGTTTATAGAGATAGTGGTGTAGATATTTCCAAGTTTATAGAGACAGCGTTGTAGATATTTCCATGTTTATACAGATAGCGGTGAAGGTATTTCCATGTTTATACAGATAGTGGTGTAGATATTTCCATGTTTATACAGATAGCGGTGTAGATATTTCCATGTTTATAGAGATAGTGGTGTAGATAATTTCAATTTTATACAGATAGCAGTGTAGATACTTCCAAGTTCATACAGATAGCGGTGTAGATATTTCCACGTTTATAGAGATGGCCGTGTAGATATTTCCATGTTCATACAGATGGCGGTGTAGTTATTTCCATGTGTTTAGAGATGGCGGTGTAGATATTTTCATGTTTACACAGATGGCGGTGGAGATACTTCCATGTTTACACAGATAGCGTTGTTGACATTTCCATGTTTACACAGATAGCGGTGTGTATATTTCCACGTTTATGCAGATAGCGGTGTAGATATTTCCATGTTTATACAGATAGCGGTGCGGGTATTTCCATGTTTATACAGATAGTTGGGCTGATATTTCCATGTTTATACAGATAGCGGTGTAGATATTTCCATCTTAATACAGATTGCGGTGTAGATATGTCTATGTTCGTACAGATGGTGGTGTAGATATTTGCATGTTCATAGGGATGGCGGTGTAGATATTTCCAAGTTTATAGAGATAGCGCTGTAGTTATTTCCAAATTTATAGAGAAATCTGAGTAGATATTTCCATGTATATGCAGATAGCTGTGTAGATATTTCCATGTTCATCCAGATAGTGGTGTAGATATTTCCATGTTCATCCAGATGCCGGTGTAGATATATCCATGTTCATACAGATGGCGGTGTAGATATTTCCATGTTCATACACATGGCGGTGTAGATATATCCATGTTCATAGAGATGGCGGTGTAGATATTTCCATGTTCATACAAATGGCGGTGTAGATATTTCCATATTCATAGAGATGGCGGTGTAGATATTTCCATGTTTATACAGATAGCAGTGTAGTTATTTCCATGTTTATAGAGATAGCAGTGCAGATATTTCCATTGATATACAGATAGATGTGTAAATATTTGCATGTTCATACAGATATCGGTGTAGATATTTCCTTGTTCATACAGATAGCGGTGTAGATATTTCCATGTTCATACAGTTAGCGGTGTAGATATTTCCATGTTCATACAGATGGCGGTGTAGATATTTCCATGTTCATACAGATGGCCGTGTAGATATTTCCATGTTCATACAGATGGCGGTGTAGATATTTCCATGTTCGTACGGATGGCAGTGTAGATATTTCCATGTTCATACAGGTGGCGGTGTAGATATTCCCCTGTTTTTACAGATAGCTGTGTAGTTATTTCCGTGTTTATAGAGATAGCAGGGTAGATATTTCCATTCATATACAGATAGCTGTGTAGATATTTGCATGTTCATACAGATAGCGGTGTAGATATTTCCATGTTCATACAGATATCGGTGTAGATATTTCCATGTTCATACACATAGCGGTGTAGATATTTCCATGTTCATACAGATAACGGTGTAGATATTTGCATGTTCATACAGACAGCGGTGTAGATATTTCCATGTTCACACAGATAGCGGTGTAGATATTTCCATGTTCATACAGTTAGCGGTGTATATATTTCCATGTTCATGCAGATAGCGGTGTAGATATTTCCATGTTCATCCTGATGCCGGTGTAGATATATCCATGTTCATACAGATGGCGGTGAAGATATTTCCATGTTCATACACATGGCGGTGTAGATATTTCCATGTTCATAGAGATGGCGGTGTAGATATTTCCATATTCATATAAATGGCGGTGTAGATATTTCCATGTTCATAGAGATGGCGGTGTAGGTATTTCCATGTTTGTACAGATAGCAGTGTAGATATTTCCATTGATATACAGATAGCTGTGTAGATATTTCCATGTTCATACAGATAGCGGTGCAGATATTTCCACGTTCATACAGATAGCTGTGTAGATATTTCCATGTTCACACAGATAGCGGTGTAGTTATTTCCATGTTCATACAGTTAGCGGTGTAGATATTTCCATGTTCATACAGATGGCGGTGTAGAGATTTCCATGTTCATACAGATGGCGGTGTAGATATTTACATGTTCATACAGATGGCAGTGTAGATATTTCCATGTTCATACGGATGGCAGTGTAGATATTTCCATGTTCATACAGGTGGCGGTGAGATATTTCCATGTTCATACAGATAGCAGTGTAGTTATTTCAATGTTTATAGAGATAGCAATGTAGATATTTCCATTGATATACATATAGCTGTGTAGATATTTGCATGTTCATACAGATAGCGGTGTAGATATTGCCATGTTCTTACAGAGAGAGGTGTAGATATTTCCATGTTAATACAGATAGCGGTGTAGATATTTCCATGTTCATACACATAGCGGTGTAGATATTTCCATGTTCATACAGATGGCGGTGTAGATATTTCCACGTTTTTAGAGATGGCGGTGTAGATATTTTCATGTTTACACAGATGGCTGTGGAGATACTTCCATGTTTACACAGATAGCGTTGTAGACATTTCCATGTTTACACAGATAGCGGTGTGTATATTTCCACGTTTATGCAGATAGCGGTGTAGATATGTCCATGTTTATACAGATAGAGGTGCGGATATTTCCATGTTTATACAGATAGTTGGGCAGATATTTCCATGTTTATTCAGATAGCGGTGTAGATATTTCCATCTTAATACAGATGGCGGTGTAGATATGTCTATGTTCGTACAGATGGCGTTGTAGATATTTGCATGTTCATAGGGATGGGGGTGTAGATATTTCGAAGTTTATAGAGATAGCGCTGTAGTTATTTCCAAATTTATAGAGAAATCTGTGTAGATATTTCCATGTATATGCAGATAGTTGTGTAGATATTTCCATGTTCATGCAGATAGCGGTCTAGATATTTCCATGTTCATCCAGATGCCGGTGTAGATATATCCATGTTCATACAGATGGCGGTGAAGATATTTCCATGTTCATACAGATGGCGGTGTAGATATTTCCATGTTCATACAAATGGCGGTGTAGATATTTCCATCTTCATAGAGATGGCGGTGTAGATATTTCCATGTTTATACAGATAGCAGTGTAGATATTTCCATGTTTATAGAGATAGCAGTGTAGATATTTCCAATGATATACAGATAGCTGTGTAGATATTTGCATGTTCATACAGATAGCGGTGTAGATATTTCCATGTTCATACTGATAGTGGTGTAGATATTTCCATGTTCATACACATAGCGGTGTAGATATTTCCATGTTCATACAGTTAGCGGTGTAGATATTTCCATGTCCATGCAGATAGCGGTGTAGATATTTCCATGTTCATCCAGATGCCAGTGTAGATATATCCATGTTCATACAGATGGCGGTGAAGATATTTCCATGTTCATACAGATGGCGGTGTAGATATTTCCATGTTCATACACATGGCGGTGTAGATATTTCCATGTTCATAGAGATGGCGGTGTAGATATTTCCATGTTCATACAAATGGCGGTGTAGATATTTCCATGTTCATAGAGATGGCGGTGTAGATATTTCCATGTTTGTACAGATAGCAGTGTATTCATTTCCATGTTTATAGAGATAGCAGTGTAGATATTTCCCTTGATATACAGATAGCTGTGTAGATATTTCCATGTTCATACGGATAGCGGTGCAGATATTTCCATGTTTATAGAGATAGCGGTGTAGATATTTCCATGTTCATACAGATAGCGGTGTAGTTATTTCCATGTTCATACAGTTAGCAGTGTAGATATTTCCATGTTCATACAGATGGCGGTGTAGATATTTCCATGTTCATACAGATGGCGGTGTAGGTATTTCCATGTTCATACAGATGGCGGTGTAGATATTTCCATGTTCGTACGGATGGCACTGTAGATATTTCCATGTTCATACAGGTGGCGGTGTAGATATTTCCATGTTCATACAGATAGCAGTGTAGTTATTTCCATGTTTAAAGAGATAGCAGTGTAGATATTTCCATTGATATACAGATAGCTGTGTAGATATTTACATGTTCATACAGATGGCGGTGTAGATATTTCCATGTTTGTACGGATGGCAGTGTACATATTTCCATGTTCGTACAGGTGGCGGTGTAGATATTTCCATGTTTATACAAATAGCAGTGTAGTTATTTCAATGTTTATAGAGATAGCAATGTAGATATTTCCATTGATATACATATAGCTGTGTAGATATTTGCATGTTCATACAGATAGCGATGTAGATATTGCCATGTTCATACAGATAGAGGTGTAGATATTTCCATGTTCATACAGATAGCGGTGTAGATATTTCCATGTACATACTGATAACGGTGTAGATATTTCCATGTTCATACAGATTGCGGTGTAGATATTTCCATGTTCATACAGTTAGCGGTGTAGATATTTCCATGTTCATACATAATGACGGTGTAGATATTTACATGTTCATACAGATGGCGTTGTAGATATTTCCATGTTCGTACAGATGGCGGTGTAGATATTTCCATGTTCATAGAGATGGCGGTGCAGATATTTCCATGTTTATGCAGATAGCGGTATGGATATTTTCATGTTTATACAGATGGTGGTGTAGATATTTCCATGTTTATAGAGATGGCCGTCTAGATATTTCCATGTTTATAGAGATAGTGGTGTAGTTATTTCCAAGTTTATAGAGACAGCGTTGCAGATATTTCCATGTTTATACAGATAGCGGTGAAGATATTTCCATGTTTATACAGATAGTGGTGTAGATATTTCCATGTTTATACAGATAGCGGTGTAGATATTTCCATGTTTTTAGAGATAGTGGTGTAGATAATTTCAATTTTATACAGATAGCAGTGTAGATAATTCCAAGTTCATACAGATAGCGGTGTAGATATTTCCACGTTTATAGAGATGGCGGTGTAGATATTTCCATGTTCATACAGATGGCGGTGTAGATATTTCCATGTTTTTAGAGATGGCGGTGTAGATATTTTCATGTTTACACAGATGGCGGTGGAGATACTTCCATGTTTACACAGATAGCGTTGTAGACATTTCCATGTTTACACAGATAGCGGTGTGTATATTTCCACGTTTATGCAGATAGCGGTGTAGATATTTCCATGTTTATACAGATAGCGGTGCGGATATTTCCATGTTTATACAGATAGTTGGGCAGATATTTCCATGTTTATACAGATAGCGGTGTAGATATTTCCATCTTAATACAGATGGCGGTGTAGATATGTCTATGTTCGTACAGATGCCGGTGTAGATATTTGCAAGTTCATAGGGATGGCGGTGTAGATATTTCGAATTTTATAGAGATAGCGCTGTAGTTATTTCCAAATTTATAGAGAAATCTGTGTAGATATTTCCATGTATATGCAGATAGTTGTGTAGATATTTCCATGTTCATGCAGATAGCTGTGTAGATATTTCCATGTTCATCCAGATGCCGGTGTAGATATATCCATGTTCATACAGATGGCGGTGAAGATATTTCCATGTTCATACAGATGGCGGTGTAGATATTTCCATGTTCATACACATGGCGGTGTAGATATATCCATGTTCATAGAGATGGCGCTGTAGATATTTCCATGTTCATACAAATGGCAGTGTAGATATTTCCATATTCATAGAGATGGCGGTGTAGGTATTTCCATGTTTATACAGATTGCAGTGTAGATATTTCCATGTTTATAGAGATAGCAGTGTAGATATTTCCATTGATATACAGATAGCTGTGTAGATATTTGCATGTTCATACAGATAGCGGTGTAGATATTTCCATGTTCATACAGATGGCGGTGTAGATATTTCCATGTTCATACAGATGGCCGTGTAGATATTTACATGTTCATACAGATGGCGGTGTAGATATTTCCATGTTCATACAAATGGCAGTGTAGATATTTCCATATTCATAGAGATGGCGGTGTAGATATTTCCATGTTTATACAGATTGCAGTGTAGATATTTCCATGTTTATAGAGATAGCAGTGTAGATATTTCCATTGATATACAGATAGCTGTGTAGATATTTGCATGTTGATACAGATAGCGGTGTAGATATTTCCATGTTCATACAGATGGCGGTGTAGATATTTCCATGTTCATACAGATGGCCGTGTAGATATTTACATGTTCATACAGATGGCGGTGTAGATATTTCCATGTTCATACAGATGGCGGTGTAGATATTTACATGTTCATACAGATGGCGGTGTAGATATTTCAATGTTCGTACGGATGGCAGAGTAGATATTTCCATGTTCGTACAGGTGGCGGTGTAGATATTTCCATGTTTATACAGATAGCAGTGTAGTTATTTCAATGTTTATAGAGATCGCAATGTGGATATTTCCATTGATATACAAATAGCTTTGTAGATATTTGCATGTTCATACAGATAGCGTTGTAGATATTTCCATGTTCATACAGATAGAGGTGTAGATATTTCCATGTTCATACACATAGCGGTGTAGCTATTTCCATGTTCATACAGATAACGGGGTAGATATTTCCATGTTCATACAGATAGCGGTGTAGATTTTTCCATGTTCATACAGTTAGCGGTGTAGATATTTCCATGTTCTTACATATGGCGGTGTAGATATTTACATGTTCATACAGATGGCGTTGTAGATATTTCCACGTTCGTACAGATGGCGGTGTAGATATTTCCATGTTCATAGAGATGGCGTTGTAGATATTTCCATGTTTATGCAGATAGCGGTATAGATATTTTCATGTTTATACAGATGTTGGTGTAGATATTTCCATGTTTATAGAGATGGCGGTCTAGTTATTTCCATGTTTATAGAGATAGTGGTGTATTTATTTCCAAGTTTATAGAGACAGCTTTGTAGATATTTCCATGTTTATACAGATAGCGGTGAAGATATTTCCATGTTTATACAGATAGTGGTGTAGATATTTCCATGTTTATACAGATAGCGGTGTAGATATTTCCATGTTTATAGAGATAGTGGTGTAGATAATTTCAATTTTATACAGATAGCAGTGTAGATAATTCCAAGTTCATACAGATAGCGGTGTAGATATTTCCACGTTTATAGAGATGGCGGTGTAGATATTTCCATGTTCATACAGATGGCGGTGAGGATATTTCCATGTTTTTAGAGATGGCGGTGTAGATATTTTCATATTTACACAGATGGCGTTGGAGATACTTCCATGTTTACACAGATAGCGTTGTAGACATTTCCTTGTTTACACAGATAGCGGTGTGTATATTTCCACGTTTATGCAGATAGCGGTGTAGATATTTCCATGTTTATAGAGATAGAGGTGCGGATATTTCCATGTTTATACAGATAGTTGGGCAGCTATTTCCATGTTTATATAGATAGCAGTGTAGATATTTCCATCTTAATACAGATGGCGGTGTAGGTATGTCTATGTTCGTACAGATGGCGGTGTAGATATTTGCATGTTCACAGGGATGGCGGTGTAGATATTTCGAAGTTTATAGAGATAGCGCTGTAGTTATTTCCAAATTTATAGAGAAATCTGTGTAGATATTTCCATGTATATGCAGATAGCTGTGTAGATATTTCCATGTTCATGCAGATAGCGGTGTAGATATTTCCATGTTCATCCAGATGCCGGTGTAGATATATCCATGTTCATACAGATGGCGGTGTAGATATTTCCATGTTCATACACATGGCGGTGTAGATATATCCATGTTCATAGAGATGGCGGTGTAGATATTTCCATGTTCATACAAATGGCGGTGTAGATATTTCCATGTTCATAGAGATGGCGGTGTAGATATTTCCATGTTTGTACAGATAGCAGTGTAGATATTTCCATGTTTAAAGAGATAGCAGTGTAGATATTTCCATTGTTATACAGATAGCTGTGTAGATATTTCCATGTTCATACAGATAGCGGTGCAGATATTTCCACGTTCATACATATAGGTGTGTAGTTATTTCCATGTTCACACAGATAGCGGTGTAGTTATTTCCATGTTCATACAGTTAGCGGTGTAGATATTTCCATGTTCATACAGATGGCGGTGTAGATATTTCCATGTTCATACAGATGGCGGTGTAGATATTTCCATGTTCATACAGATGGCGGTGTAGATATTTCCATGTTTTTAGAGATGGCGGTGTAGATATTTTCATGTTTACACAGATAGCGGTATAGATATTTCCATGTTTATACAGATAGCAGTGTAGTTATTTCCATGTTTATACAGATAGCGGTGAAGATATTTCCACTTTGACACAGATAGCGGTGTGGATTTTCCATGTTTATACAGATAGCGGTGTAGATATTTCCATGTTAATACAGATAGCGGTGCAGATATTTCCATGTTTATACAGATAGCCGTGCAGATATTTCCAAGTTTATACAGATAGCGGTGTAGATATTTCCATGTTTATAAAGATAGCGGTGTAGGTATTTGCATCTTAATAAAGATGGTGGTGTAGATATTTCCATGTTCCTACAGATGGCGGTGTAGATATTTCCATCTTCATACAGATGGCGGTGTAGAAATTTCGAAGTTTATACAGTTAGCGGTGTAGATATTTCCATGTTTATAGAGAAAGCTGTGTAGATATTTCCATGTATATGCAGATAGCTGTGTAGATATTTCCATGTTCATGCAGATAGCGGTGTAGCTATTTACATGTTCATCCAGATGCCAGTGTAGATATATCCATGTTCGTACAGATGGCGGTGAAGATATTTCCCTGTTCATACAGAAGGCGGTGAATATATTTCCATGTTCATAGAGATGGCGGTGTAGATATTTCCATGTTCATACAAATGGCGGTGTACATATTTCCATGTTCATAGAGATGGCGTTGTGGATATTTCCATGTTTATAAAGATAGCAGTGTAGTTATTTCCATGTTTATAGAGATAGCAGTGTAGATATTTCCACTGATATACAGATAGCGGTGTAGATATTCGCATGTTCACACAGATATCGGTGTAGATATTTCCATGTTCATACAGATAGCCGTGTAGATATTTCCATGTTCTTACAGATGGCCGTGTAGATATTTCCATGTTCATAGACATGGCGTTGTAGATATTTCCATGTTTATACAGATAGCAGTGTAGTTATTTCCATGTTTATAGGGATAGCAGTGTAGATATTTCCATTGATATACAGGTAGCGGTATAGATATTTGCATGTTCATACGGTTGGCGGTGTAGATATTTCCATGTTTATACAGAGGGCGGTTTACATATTTCCATGTTTACACAGATAGCGGTGTAGACATTACCATGTTGATACACATAGCGGTGTAGATATTTCCAAGTTTATAGAGATATCGATGAGGATATTTCCATGTTTATAGAGAAAGCGTTGTAGATATTTCCATGTTTATATAGATAGCGGTATAGATATTTCCATGTTTATACAGATCGCGGTGTAGATATTTCCATGTTTATAGTGATGGCAGTGTAGATATTTCCATGTTCATACAAATGGCAGTGTAGATATTTCCATGTTTTTAGAGATAGCGGTGTAGTTATTTGCTTTTGTATAGAGAAATCTGTGTAGATATTTCCCTGTATATGTAGCTAGCTGTGTAGATATTTCCATGTTCACACAGATAGCGGTGTAGATATTTCCATGTTCATACACATAGCGGTGTAGGTATTTCCATGTTCATACAGATAGTCGTGTAGATATTTCCATGTTCATACAGGTAGCGGTGTAGCTATTTCCATGTTCATCGTGATGGCGGTGAAGGTATTTCCATGTTCATACAGATGGCGGTTAAGATATTTCCATGTTCATTCAGATGGCGGTGTAGATATTTCCATGTTCGTACACATGGCGGTGTAGATATTTCCATGTTTATAGAGATGGCGGTGTAGAAATTTCCCTTTTCATACGGAAGGCATTGTAGATATTTCCATGTTCATACAGATGGTGGTGTAGGTATTTCCATGTTTATACAGATAGCGGTTTAGATATTTCCATGTTTATACAGATAGCGGTGTAGATATTTCCATCTTAATACGGATGGCGTTGTAGATATTTCCATGTTCCTACAGGTGGCAGTGTATATATTTCCATGTTCATACAGATAGCGGTGTAGATATTTCCATGTTTATAGAGATAGCGGTGTAGATATTTCCTTGTTTATAGAGAAAGGTGTGTAGATATTTCCGTGTACATGCAGTTAGCTGTGTAGATATTTCCATGTTCATTCAGATAGCGGTGTAGATATTTCCATGTTCATACAGATAGCAGTGTAGATATTTCCATGTTCATACAGATAGCGATGTAGATATTTCCATGTTCTTACAGGTAGCGGTGTGGATATTTCCAAGTTCATACGGATGGCGGTGTAGATATTTCCATGTTCATACAGATGGCAGTGTAGATATTTCCATGTTCATGCAGATGGCGGTGAAGATACATTCATGTTCATACTGATGGCGGTGTAGATAATTCTATGTTCATACAAATGGCGGTTTAGATATTTCTATGTTCATAGAGATGGCGGTGTATTTATTTCCATGTTTATAGAGATAGCGGTGTAGTTATTTCCATGTTTACAGAGATAGCGGTGTAGAAATTTCCATGTTCCAACAGATAGAGGTGTACATATTTCCATGATCATACAGATAGCCGTGTAGATATATCCATGTTCATACAGATAGCAGTGTAGATATTTCCTTGTTCATCATGATGGCGGTGAAGATATTTCCATGTTCATACTGATGGCGGTTAAGATATTTCCATGTTCATACAGATGGCGGTGTAGATATTGCCATGTTCGTACACATGGCGGTGTAGATATTTCCATGTTTATAGAGATGGCGGTGTAGATATTTCCCTTTTCATACGGATGGCATTGTAGATATTTCAATGTTCATGCAGATGGCGGTGTAGATATTTCCATGTTTATACAGATAGCGGTGTAGATATTTCCATGTTTATACAGATAGCGGTGTAGATATTTCCATCTTAATACACATAGCGGTGCAGTTATTTCCATGTTCATACAGTTAGCGGTGTAGATATTTCCATGTTCATACAGATATCGGTGTAGATATTTCCATGTGCATACCGATGGTGGTGAAGATATTTACATGTTCAAACAGATGGCGGTGTAGATATTTCTATGTTCATGCAGATGGCGGTGTAGATATTACCATGCTCATAGACATGGCAGTGTAGATATTTCCATGTTCATACGGATGGTGGTGTAGATATTTCCATGTTCATACAGATGGCATTGTAGATATTTCCATGTTTATAAAGATGGCCGTGTAGATATTTCCATGTTTATACAGAGGACGGTTTAGATATTTCCATGTTTACACAGATAGCCGTGTAGATATTTCAATGTTCATACATATAGCGGTGTACATATTTCCATGGGCATGCAGATAGCCGTGTAGATATTTCCATGTTCATACACATGGCGGTGTAGATATTTCCATGTTCATACAGATGGCGGTGAAGATATTTACATGTTCATACAGAGGGCAGTGTAGATATTTCTATGTTCATAGAGATGGCGGTGTAGATATTTCCATGTTCATAGAGATGGCGGTGTAGATATTTCCGTGTTCATACGGATGGCAGTGTAGATATTTCCATGTTCATACAGATGGCGGTGTAGATATTTCCATCTTTATAAAGATGGCGGTGTAGATATTTCCATGTTTATACTGAGGGCGGTTTAGATATTTCCGTGTTTGCAGAGATAGCGGTGTAGATATTTCCATGTTTATAGAGATAGCGATGAGGATATTTCCATGTTTATAGAGAAAGCATTGTAGATATTTCCATGTTTATATAGATAGCGGTATAGATATTTCCATGTTTATACAGATGGCGTTGTAGATATTAACATATTTAGAGAGAGGGAGGTGAAGATATTTCCATGTTTATGCAGATTGCACTGTAGAGATTTCCATGTTTACACAGATGGCGGTGTGGATATCTCCATGTTTATACAGAGAGCGGTGTAGATATTTCCATGTTTATACAGATAGCAGTGTAGATATTTCCATCTTAATATAGATGGCTTTGTAGATATGTCCATGTTTGTACAGATGGCGGTGTAGATATTTCCATGTTCATACGGATGGCGGTGTAGATATTTCGAAGTTTATAGAGATAGCGCTGTAGTTATTTCCATATTTATAGAGAAATCTCTGAAGATATTTCCATGTATATGCAGATAGCAGTGTAGATATTTCCATGTCCATGCAGATAGCGGTGTAGATATTTCCATCTTAATACACATAGCGGTGCAGTTATTTCCATGTTCATACAGTTAGCGGTGTAGATATTTCCATGTTCATACAGATATCGGTGAAAATATTTCCATGTTCATACAGATGGCGGTGTAGATATTTCCATGTTCATACAAATGGCGGTGTAGATATTTCCATGTTCATAGAGATGGCGTTGTAGATATTTTCGTGTTTATACAGATAGCGGTGTAGATATTTCCATCTTAATACACATAGCGGTGCAGTTATTTCCATGTTCATACAGTTAGCGGTGTAGATATTTCCATGTTCATACAGATATCGGTGTAGATATTTCCATGTGCATACCGATGGTGGTGAAGATATTTACATGTTCAAACAGATGGCGGTGTAGATATTTCTATGTTCATGCAGATGGCGGTGTAGATATTACCATGCTCATAGACATGGCAGTGTAGATATTTCCATGTTCATACGGATGGTGGTGTAGATATTTCCATGTTCATACAGATGGCATTGTAGATATTTCCATGTTTATAAAGATGGCCGTGTAGATATTTCCATGTTTATACAGAGGACGGTTTAGATATTTCCATGTTCATACAGATGGCGGTGAAGATATTTCCATGTTCATACAAATGGCAGTGTAGATATTTCCATGTTTATAGAGATAGCGGTGTAGTTATTTCCTTGTGTATAGAGAAAGCTGTGTAGATATTTCCCTGTATATGTAGTTAGCTGTGTAGATATTTCCATGTATACACAGATAGCGGTGTAGATATTTCCATGTTCATACAGATAGCAGTGTAGATATTTCCATGTTCATACAGGTAGCGGTGTAGCTATTTCCATGTTCATCCAGAAGGCGGTGTAGATATTTCCATGTTCATGCAGATGGCGGTGTAGATATTTCTATTTTCATGCAGATGGCGGTGAAGATATTTCCATGTTCATACAGATGGCGGTGTAGATATTTCCATGTTCATACAAATGGCGGTGTAGATATTTCCGTGTTCATAGAGGTGGCGGTGTAGTTATTTCCATGTTTATAGAGATAGCGGTGTAGTTATTTCCACGTTTACAGAGATAGCGGTGTAGATATTTCCATTTATATACATATAGCTGTGTAGATATTTCAATGTTCATACAGATAGCGGTGTAGGTATTTCCATGTTCTTACAGGTAGCGGTGTAGATATTTCCATGTTCATACGGATGGCGGTGTAGATATTTCAATGTTCATACAGATAGCGGTGTAGATATTTCCATGTTCATACAGATAGCGGTGTAGATATTTCCATGTTCATCGTGATGGCGGTGAAGCTATTTCCATGTTCATACAGATGGCAGTTAAGATATTTCCAGGTTCATACTGATGGCGGTGTAGATGTTTCCATGTTCGTACAGATGGCGGTGTAGATATTTCCATGTTCATAGAGATGGCAGTGTAGATATTTCCATGTTTATGCAGATAGCGGTGTAGATATTTCCTTGTTCGTACACATGGTGGTGTAGATATTTCCATGTTTATAGAGATGGCGGTGTAGATATTTCCCTTTTCATACGGATGGCGTTGTAGGTATTTCCATGTTCATACAGATGACGGTGTAGATATTTCCATGTTAATACAGATAGCGGTGTAGATATTTCCATGTTTATACAGATAGCACTGTAGATATTTCCATCTTAATACAGATGGTGTTGTAGATATTTCCATGTTCCTACAGGTGGCAGTGTAGATATTTCCATGTTCATACAAATGGCGGTGTAGATATTTCAATGTTTATAGAGATAGAGGTGTAGATATTTCTTAGTTTATATAGAATGCTGTGTAGATATTTCCGTGCATATGCAGTTAGTTGTGTAGATATTTCCATGTTCATACAGATAGCAGTGTAGATATTTCCATGTTCATACAGATAGCAGTGTAGATATTTCCATGTTCATACAGATAGCGATGTAGATATTTCCATGTTCTTACAAGTAGCGGTGCAGATATTTCCATGTTCATACAGATGGCGGTGTAGATATTTCCATGTTCATGCAGATGGCGGTGAAGATACTTCCATGTTCATACAGATGGCGGTGTAGATAATTCTATGTTCATACAAATGGCTGTTTAGATATTTCCATGTTCATAGAGATGGTGGTGTAGTTATTTCCATGTTTATAGAGATAGCGGTGTAGTTATTTCCATGTTTACAGAGATAGCGGTGTAGAAATTTCCATGTTCCAACAGATAGAGGTGTACATATTTCCATGTTCATACAGATAGCGGTGTAGATATTTCCATATTCATACAGATAGCGGTGTAGATATTTACATGTTCATCGTGTTGGCGGTGAAGATATTTCCATGTTCAAACAGATGGCGGTTAAGATATTTCCATGTTCATACAGATGGCGGTGTAGATATTTCCATGTTCGTACAGATGGCGGTGTAGATATTTCCATGTTTATAGAGATGGCGGTGTAGATATTTCCCTTTTCATACGGATGGCATTGTACATATTTCCATGTTCATACAGATGGCGGTGTAGATATTTCCATGTTTATACAGATAGCGGTGTAGATATTTCCATGTTCATACAGATGGCGGTGTAGATATTTCCATATTCATGCAGATAGTGGTGAAGATATTTACATGTTCAAACAGATGGCGGTGTAGATATTTCTATGTTCATGCAGATGGCGGTGTAGATATTTCCATGTTCATACTAATGGCGGTGTAGATATTTCCATGTTTATAGAGATAGCGGTGTAGATATTTCCTTATTTATAGAGAAAGCTGTGTAGATATTTCCGTGTATAGGCAGTTAGCTGTGTAGATATTTTCATGTTCATACAGATAGCGGTGTAGATTTTTCCATGTTCATACAGATAGCAGTGTAGATATTTCCATGTTCATACAGATACCGTTGTAGATATTTCCATGTTCATACAGATAGCGGTGTAGATATTTCCATGTTCATCCAGATGGTGGTGAAGATATTTCCATGTTCATACAGATGGCGGTGAAGGTATATCCATGTTCATACAGATGGCGGTGTAGATATTTCCATGTTCGCACACATGGCGGTGTAGATATTTCCATGTTCATAGAGATGGCGGTGTAGATATTTCCATTTTCAAACGGAGGGAGGTGTAGATATTTCCATGTTCCTTCAGATGTGGGTGTAGATATTTCCATGTTTATAGAGATGGCGGTGTAGATATTTTCGTGTTTATACAGGCGCTGATTTAGATATTTCTATGTTTACAGAGATAGCAGTGTAGATATTTCCATGTTGATACACATAGCGGTGTAGAGATTTCCAAGTTTTTAGAGATAGCGGTGTAGATATTTCCAAGTTTACAGAGATAGCAGTGTAGATATTTCCATGTTTATAGAGATGGCGGTGTAGATATTTCCATGTTTATACTGATAGCGGTATAGATATTTCCATGTTTATACAGATGGCGGTGTAGATATTTCCATGTTTATTGAGATGGCCGCCTAGATATTTCTATGTTTTCAGAGATAGTGTTGTAGATATTTCCGAGATTATAGTGTTACAGGTGTAGATATTTCCATGTTTATACAGGTAGCGGTGAAGATATTTCCATATTTATACAGATAGCGGTGTAGATATTTACATGTTTATGGAGATGGCAGTCTAGACACTTTCTTGTTTTACAGATAGCGGGGTACATATTTCCATGTTTATAGAGATAGCGGTGTAGATATTTCCAATTTTATACAGATAGCAGTGTAGATATTTCCATGTTCATACAGATAGCGGTGTAGATATTTCCACGTTTATAGAGATGGCGGTGTAGATATTTCCATGTTCATACAGATGGCGTTGTAGATATTTCCATATTTAGAGAGAGGGAGGTGAAGATATTTCCATGTTTATGCAGATTGCACTGTAGAGATTTCCATGTTTACACAGATGGCGGTGTGGATATCTCCATGTTTATACAGAGAGCGGTGTAGATATTTCCATGTTTATACAGATAGCAGTGTAGATATTTCCATCTTAATATAGATGGCTTTGTAGATATGTCCATGTTTGTACAGATGGCGGTGTAGATATTTCCATGTTCATACGGATGGCGGTGTAGATATTTCGAAGTTTATAGAGATAGCGCTGTAGTTATTTCCATATTTATAGAGAAATCTCTGAAGATATTTCCATGTATATGCAGATAGCAGTGTAGATATTTCCATGTCCATGCAGATAGCGGTGTAGATATTTCCATGTTCATCCAGATGCCGGTGTAGATATATCAATGTTCATACAGATGGCGGTGAAAATATTTCCATGTTCAAACAGATGGCGGTTAAGATATTTCCATGTTCATACAGATGGCGGTGTAGATATTTCCATGTTCGTACAGATGGCGGTGTAGATATTTCCATGTTTATAGAGATGGCGGTGTAGATATTTCCCTTTTCATACGGATGGCATTGTACATATTTCCATGTTCATACAGATGGCGGTGTAGATATTTCCATGTTTATACAGATAGCGGTGTAGATATTTCCATGTTCATACAGATGGCGGTGTAGATATTTCCATATTCATGCAGATAGTGGTGAAGATATTTACATGTTCAAACAGATGGCGGTGTAGATATTTCTATGTTCATGCAGATGGCGGTGTAGATATTTCCATGTTCATACTAATGTCGGTGTAGATATTTCCATGTTTATAGAGATAGCGGTGTAGATATTTCCTTATTTATAGAGAAAGCTGTGTAGATATTTCCGTGTATAGGCAGTTAGCTGTGTAGATATTTTCATGTTCATACAGATAGCGGTGTAGATTTTTCCATGTTCATACAGATAGCAGTGTAGATATTTCCATGTTCATACAGATACCGTTGTAGATATTTCCATGTTCATACAGATAGCGGTGTAGATATTTCCATGTTCATCCAGATGGTGGTGAAGATATTTCCATGTTCATACAGATGGCGGTGAAGGTATATCCATGTTCATACAGATGGCGGTGTAGATATTTCCATGTTCGCACACATGGCGGTGTAGATATTTCCATGTTCATAGAGATGGCGGTGTAGATATTTCCATTTTCAAACGGAGGGAGGTGTAGATATTTCCATGTTCCTTCAGATGTGGGTGTAGATATTTCCATGTTTATAGAGATGGCGGTGTAGATATTTTCGTGTTTATACAGGCGCTGATTTAGATATTTCTATGTTTACAGAGATAGCAGTGTAGATATTTCCATGTTGATACACATAGCGGTGTAGAGATTTCCAAGTTTTTAGAGATAGCGGTGTAGATATTTCCAAGTTTACAGAGATAGCAGTGTAGATATTTCCATGTTTATAGAGATGGCGGTGTAGATATTTCCATGTTTATACTGATAGCGGTATAGATATTTCCATGTTTATACAGATGGCGGTGTAGATATTTCCATGTTTATTGAGATGGCCGCCTAGATATTTCCATGTTTTCAGAGATAGTGTTGTAGATATTTCCGAGATTATAGTGTTACAGGTGTAGATATTTCCATGTTTATACAGGTAGCGGTGAAGATATTTCCATATTTATACAGATAGCGGTGTAGATATTTACATGTTTATGGAGATGGCAGTCTAGACACTTTCTTGTTTTACAGATAGCGGGGTACATATTTCCATGTTTATAGAGATAGCGGTGTAGATATTTCCAATTTTATACAGATAGCAGTGTAGATATTTCCATGTTCATACAGATAGCGGTGTAGATATTTCCACGTTTATAGAGATGGCGGTGTAGATATTTCCATGTTCATACAGATGGCGTTGTAGATATTTCCATATTTAGAGAGAGGGAGGTGAAGATATTTCCATGTTTATGCAGATTGCACTGTAGAGATTTCCATGTTTACACAGATGGCGGTGTGGATATCTCCATGTTTATACAGAGAGCGGTGTAGATATTTCCATGTTTATACAGATAGCAGTGTAGATATTTCCATCTTAATATAGATGGCTTTGTAGATATGTCCATGTTTGTACAGATGGCGGTGTAGATATTTCCATGTTCATACGGATGGCGGTGTAGATATTTCGAAGTTTATAGAGATAGCGCTGTAGTTATTTCCATATTTATAGAGAAATCTCTGAAGATATTTCCATGTATATGCAGATAGCAGTGTAGATATTTCCATGTCCATGCAGATAGCGGTGTAGATATTTCCATGTTCATCCAGATGCCGGTGTAGATATATCAATGTTCATACAGATGGCGGTGAAAATATTTCCATGTTCATACAGATGGCGGTGTAGATATTTCCATGTTCATACAAATGGCGGTGTAGATATTTCCATGTTCATAGAGATGGCGTTGTAGATATTTTCGTGTTCATACAAATGGCGGTGTAGATATTTCCATGTTCATAGAGATGGGGGTGTAGATATTTCCATGTTTATACAGATAGCAATGTAGTTATTTCCATGTTTATAGAGATAGCGGTGTAGATATTTCCATTGATATACAGATAGCTCTGTAGATATTTGAATCTTCATACAGATAGCGGTGTAGATATTTCCATGTTCAAACAGATAGCGGTGTAGATATTTCCATGTTCATACAGATAGCAGTGTAGATATTTCCATGTTCATACAGAGAGTGGTGTAGATATTTCCATGTTCATTCTGATAGCGGTGTAGATATTTCCATGTTCATACAGTTAGCGGTGTAGATATTTCCAAGTTCATACAGATGGCTGTGTAGATATTTTCTTGTTCGTACAGATGGCAGTGTAGATATTTCCATGTTCGTACGAATGGCAGTGTAGGTATTTCCATGTTCATACAGGTGGCGGTGTAGATATTTCCATGTTTATACAGATAGCAGTTTAGTTATTTCCATGTTTATAGAGATAGCTGTGTAGATATTTCCATTGATATACAGATAGCTGTGTAGATATTTGCATGTTCATACAGATAGCGGTGTAGGTATTTCCATGTTCGTACAGATAGCGGTGTAGATATTTCCATGTTCATACAGATAGCGGTGTAGATATTTCCATGTTCATACAGTTAGCGGTGTAGATATTTCCATGATCATACACATGGCGGTGTAGATATTTACATGTTCATACAGATGGCGGTGTAGATATTTCCATGTTCATACAAATGGCGGTGTAGATATTTCCATGTTCATAGAGATGGCAGTGTAGGTATTTCCATGTTTATGCAGATAGCGGTATAGATATTTCCATGTTTATACAGATGGTGGTGTAGATATTTCCATGTTTATAGAGATGGCGGTGAAGATATTTCCATGTTTATAGAGATAGTGGTGTAGTTATTTCCAAGTATATAGAGACAGCGTTGTAGATATTTCCATGTTTATTCAGATAGTGGTGAAGATATTTCCATGTTTATACAGATAGTGGTGTAGATATTTCCATGTTTATACAGATAACAGTGTAGATATTTCCATGTTTATAGAGATAGTGGTGTAGATAATTTCAATTTTATACAGAGAGCAGTGTAGATATTTCCAAGTTCATACAGATAGCGGTGTAGATATTTCCACGTTTATAGAGATGGCGGTGTAGATATTTCCATGTTCATACAGATGGCGGTGTAGATATTTCCATGTTTATAGAGATGTCGGTGTAGATATTTCCATTTTTACACAGATGGCGGTGTAGATATTTCCCTGTTTACACAGATAGCGGTGTAGACATTTCCATGTTTACACAGATTGCGGTGTGGATATTTCCAGGTTTATGCAGATAGCGGTGTAGATATTTCCATGTTTATACAGAGAGCGGTGTAGATATTTCCATCTTAATATAGATGGCTTTGTAGATATTTCCATGTTCATACAGATAGCGTTGCAGATATTTCCACGTTCATACATATAGGTGTGTAGTTATTTCCATGTTCACACAGATAGCAGTGTAGATATTTCCATGTTCATACAGATGGCGGTGTAGATATTTCCATGTTCATACAGATGGCGGTGTAGATATTTCCATGTTCGTACGGATGGCAGTGCAGATATTTCAATGTTCGTACAGGTGGCGGTGTAGATATTTCCATGTTTATACAGATAGCAGTGTAGATATTTCCATGTTTATAGAGATAGCAATGTAGATATTTCCATTGATATACAGATAGCTGTGTAGATATTTGCATGTTCATACAGATAGCGGTGTAGGTATTTCCATGTTCGTACAGATAGTGGTGTAGATATTTCCATGTTCATGCAGATAGCGGTGTAGATATTTCCATGTTCATTCAGATGCTGGTGTAAATATATCCACGTTCATACAGATGGCGGTGAAGATATTTCCATGTTCATACAGATAACGGTGTAGATATTTCCATGTTCATAGAGATAGCGGTGTAGATATTTCCATGTTCATACAGTTAGCGGTGTAGATATTTCCATGTTCATACAGTTAGCGGTGTAGATATTTCCATGTTCATACAGATGTCGGTGTAGATATTTACATATTCATACAGATGGCGGTGTAGGTATTTCCATGTTCGTACAGATGGCGGTGTAGATATTTCCATATTCATGGAGATGGCGGTGTAGATATTTCCATGTTTATGCAGATACCGGTATAGATATTTCCATGTTTATACAGATGGTGGTGTAGATATTTCCATGTTTATGGGGATGGCGGTGTAGATATTTTCATGTTTACACAGATGGCGGTGTAGATATTTCTATGTTTACACAGATAGCGGTGTAGACTTTTCCATGTTTACACAGATAGCGGTGTGGATATTTCCATGTTTATGCAGATAGCAGTGTAGATATTTCCATGTTTATACAAATAGCGGTGCGGATATTTCCATGTTTATACAGATAGTTGGACTGATATTTCCATGTTTATACAGATAGCGGTGTTGATATTTCCATCTTAATACAGATGCCGGTGTAGATATTTCGAAGTTTACAGAGATTGTGCTGTAGTTATTTCCATATTTATAGAGAAATCTGTGTAGATATTTCCATGTATATTCAGATAGCTGTTTAGATATTTCCATGTTCGTGCAGATAGCGGTGTAGATGTTTCCATGTTCATCCAGATGCCGGTGTACATATATCCATGTTCATACTGATGGCGGTGAAGGTATTTCCATGTTCATACAGATGGCGGTGTAGATATTTACATGTTCATACAGATGGCGGTGTAGATATTTCCATGTTCGTATAGATGGCGGTGTAGATATTTCCATGTTCATAGAGATGGCGGTGTAGATGTTTCCATGTTTATGCAGATAGCCGTACAGATATTTCCATGTTTATACAGATGGTAGTGTAGATATTTCCATGTTTATAGAGATGGCAGTCTAGATATTTCCATGTTTATACAGATAGCGGTAATGATATTTCCATGTTTATACAGATAGCGGTGTAGATATTTCCATGTTTATAGAGATAGCAGTGTAGCTATTTACATGATTATAGAGATAGTGGTGTAGATAATTTCAATTTTATACCGAGAGCAGTGTTGATATTTCCAAGTTCATACAGATAGCGACGTAGTTATTTCCACGTTTATAGAGATGGCGGTGTAGATATGTCCATGTTCATGCAGATGGCGGTGTAGATATTTCCATGTTCATACAAATGACGGTGTAGATATTTCCATGTTCATAGAGATGGCGGTGTAGATATTTCCATGTTCATACAAATGGCGGTGTAGATATTTCCATGTTCATAGAGATGGCGGTGTAGATATTTCCATGTTTATACAGATAGCAGTGTAGTTATTTCAATGTTTATAGAGATAGAAGTGTAGATATTTCCATTGATATACACATAGCTGTGTAGGTATTTGCATGTTCATACTGATAGTGGTGTTGATATTTCCATCTTTGTACAGATAGCGGTGTAGATATTTCCATGTTCATACAGATAGCGGTGTAGATATTTCCATGTTCATACAAATATCGGTGTAGATATTTCCATGTTCATACAGATAGCGGTGTAGATATTTCCATGGTCATACAGTTAGCGGTTTAGATATTTCCATGTTCATAGAGATGGCCGTGTAGATATTTCAATGTTCATTCAGATGGCGCTGAAGATATTTCCATGTTCGTACAGATGGCCGTGTAGATATTTCCATGTTCTTAGAGATGGCGGTTTAGATATTTCCATGTTTATGCAGATAGCGGTATGGATATTGCCATGTTTATACAGATGGTGGTGTAGATATTTCCATGTTTATAGAGATGGCGTTCTAGATATTTCCATGTTTATAGAGATAGCGGTGTAGTTATTTCCAAGTTTATAGAGACAGCGTTGTAGATATTTCCATGTTTATACAGATAGCGGTGAAGTTATTTCCATGTTTATACAGATAGCGGTGTAGATGTTTTCATGTTTCTACAGATAACAGTGTAGATATTTCCATGTTTATAGAGATGGCGGTGTAGATATTTCCATGTTTACACAGATGGCGGTGTAGATATTTCCAGGTTTACACAGACAGAGTTGTAGACATTTCCATGTTTACACAGATAGCGGTATGGATATTTCCATGTTTATGCAGATAGCGGTGTAGATATTTCCATGTTTATACAGATAGCGGTGCGTATATTTCCATGTTTATACAGATAGTGGGGCAGATATTTCCATGTTTATACAGATAGCGGTGTAGATATTTCCATCTTAATACAGATGGCGGTGTAGATATGTCCATGTTCGTACAGATGGCGGTGTAGTTATTTCCATGTTCATACAGATGTCGGTGTAGATATTTCAAAGTTTATAGAGATAGCGCTGTAGTTATTTCCATATTTATAGAGAAATATGTGTAGATATTTCCATGTATATGCAGATAGCTGCGTAGATATTTCCATGTAAATGCAGATACCCGTGTAGATATTTACATGTTCATCCAGATGCCGGTGTAGATATATCCATGCTCATACAGAAGGCGGTGAAGATATTTCCATGTTCATACAGATGGCGGTGTAGATATTTCCATGTTCATACAAATGGCAGTGTAGATATTTCCATGTTCATAGAGATGGCGGTGTAGATATTTCTATGTTCATACATATGGCGGTGTAGATATTTCCATGTTTACACAGATAGTGGTGTGGATATTTCCATGTTTATGCAGATAGCAGTGTAGATATTTCCATGTTTATACAGATAGCGTTGCGGATATTTCCATGTTTATTCAGATAGCGGTGCGGATATTTCCATGTTTATACAGATAGTTGGGCAGATATTTCCATGTTTATACAGATAGCGGTGTAGATATTTCCATCTTAATACAGATGGCGGTGTAGATATGTCCATGTTCGTACAGATGGCGGTGTAGATATTTCCATGTTCATACAGATGGGGGTGTAGATATTTCGAAGTTTATAGAGATAGCGCTGTAGTTATTTCCATATTTATAGAGAAATTGGTGTAGATATTTCCATGTATATTCAGATAGCTGTGTAGATATTTACATGTTCATGCAGATAGCGGTGTAGATATTTCCATGTTCATCCAGATGCCGGTGTACATATATCCATGTTCATACAGATGGCGTTGAAGATATTTCCATGTTCATACAGATGGCCGTGTAGGTATTTCCATGTTCATACAAATGGCGGTGTAGATATTTCCATGTTCATAGAGATGGTGGTGTAGATATTTCCAGGTTCATACAAATGGAGGTGTAGATATTTCCATGTTCATAGAGATGGCGGTGTAGATATTTCCATGTTTATACAGATTGCAGTGTGGTTATTTCCATGTTTATAGAGATACCAGAGTGGATATCTCCATTGATAAACAGATAGCTGTGTAGATATTTGCATGTTCATACAGATAGCGGTGTAGATATTTCCATGTTCATACAGATAGCGGTGTAGATATTTCCATGTTCATACAGATAGCGGTGTAGATATTTCCATGTTCATACAGATGGCGGTGTAGATATTTCCATGTTCATACAGATAGCGGTGTAGATATTTCCATGTTCATACAGTTATCGGTTTAGATATTTCCATGTTCATACAGATAGCGGTGTAGGTATTTACATGTTCATACAGATGGCGGTGTAGATATTTCCATGTTCATACAGATAGCGGTGTAGATATTTCCATGTACATACAGATAGCGGTGTAGATATTTCCATGTTCATACAGATAGCGGTGTAGATATTTCCATGTTCATACCAATGGCGGTGTAGACATTTTCATATTCATACAGTTAGCGGTGTAGATATTTCCATGTTCCTACAGATAGCAGTGTAGATATTTCCATGTTCATACAGATAGCGGTGTAGATATTTCCATGTTCGTACAGATAGCGGTGTAGATATTTCCATGTTCATACTGATAGCGGTGTAGATAATTCCATGTTCATACAGTTAGCGGTGTAGATATTTCCATGTTCATTCAGATGGCGGTGTAGATATTTACATGTTCATACAGATGGCGGAGTAGATATTTCCATGTTCCTACAGTTAGCTGTGTAGATATTTCCATGTTCATACAGATGGCGGTGTAGATATTTACATGTTCATGCAGATGGCGGTGTAGATATTTCCATGTTCATACAGATAGCGGTGTAGATATTTCCATGTTCATACAGATAGCGGTGTAGATATTTCCATGTTCATACAGATAGCGGTGCAGATATTTCCATGTTCATACCAATAGCGGTGTAGACATTTCCATGTTCATACATTTAGCGGTGTAGATATTTCCATGTTCATACAGATGGCGGTGAAGATATTTCCATGTTCATACAGATGGCGGTGTAGATATTTACATGTTTGTACGGATGGCAGTGTAGATATTTCCATGTTCATACAGGTGGCGGTGTAGATATTTCCATGTTTATACAGATAGCAGTGTAGTTATTTCCATGTTTATAGGGACAGCTGTGTAGATATTTCCATTGATATACAGATAGCTGTGTAGATATTTGCATGTTCATTCAGATAGCAGTGTAGATATTTCCATGTTCGTACAGATAGCGGTGTAGATATTTCCATGTTCATACAGATAACGGTGTAGATATTTCCATGTTCATAGCGATAGCGGTGTAGATATTTCCATGTTCATACAGTTAGCGGTGTAGATATTTCCATGTTTGTACAGATGGTGGTGTAGATATTTCAATGTTTACAGAGATGGCGGTCTAGATATTTCCATGTTTACAGAGATAGTGGTGTAGTTATTTCCAAGTTTATAGAGACAGTGTTGTAGATATTTCCATGTTTATACAGATAGCGGTGTAGATATTTCCACGTTTATAGAGATGGCGGTGTAGATATTTCCATGTTCATACAGAGGACGGTGTAGATATTTCCATGTTTATAGGGATGGCGGTGTAGATATTTTCATGTTTACACAGATGGCGGTGTAGATAATTCCGTGTTTACACGGATAGCGGTGTAGACATTTCCATGTTTACACAGACAGCGGTGCGGATATTTCCATGTTTATTCAGATAGCGGTGCAGATATTTCCATGTTTGTACAGATAGTTGGTCAGATATTTCCATGTTTATACAGGTAGCGGTGTAGATATTTCCATCTTAATACAGATGGCGGTTTAGATATGTCCATGTTCGTACAGATGGTGGTGTAGATATTTCCGTGTTCATACAGATGGCAGTGTAGATATTTCGAAGTTTATAGAGATAGCGCTGTAGTTATTTCCATATTTATAGAGAAATCGGTGTAGGTATTTCCATGTATATTCAGATAGCTGTGTAGATATTTCCATGTTCATACAGATAGCGGTGTAGATATTTCCATGTTCATCCAGATGCCGTTGTACATATATCCATGTTCATACAGATGGCGGTGAAGATATTTCCATGTTCATACAGATGGCGGTGTAGGTATTTCCATGTTCATACAAATGGCGGTGTAGATATTTCCATGTTCATAGAGATGGCGGTGTAGATATTTCCAGGTTCATACAAATGGCGGTGTAGATATTTCCATGTTCATAGAGATGGCGGTGTAGATAATTCCATGTTTATACAGATAGCAGTGTAGTTATTTCCATGTTTATAGAGATACCAGTGTGGATATTTCCATTGATATACAGATAGCTGTGAAGATATTTGAATGTTCATACAGATAGCGGTGTAGATATTTCCATGTGCATACAGATGGCGGTGTAGATATTTCCATGTTCATACCAATAGCGGTGTTGATATTTCCATGTTCATACAGATGGCAGTGTAGATATTTCCATGTTCATACAGATAGCGGTGTAGATATTTCCATGTTCATACAGTTAGCGGTGTAGATATTTACATGTTCATACAGATGGCGGTGTAGATATTTATATGTTCATACAGATGGCGGTGTAGATATTTCCATGTTCATACAGATGGCGGTGTAAATATTTCCATGTTTTTAGAGATGGCGGTGTAGATATTTTCATGTTTACACAGATGGCGGTGTAGATATTTCCATGTTTACACAGATGTTGGTGTAGCTATTTCCATGTTTATAGGGATGGCGGTGTAGATATTTTCATGTTTACACAGATGGCGGTGTAGATATTTCCATGTTTACACAGATAGCGGTGTAGACATTTCCATGTTTACACAGACAGCGGTGTGGATATTTCCATGTTTATGCAGATAGCCGTGTAGATATTTCCATGTTTATACAGATAGCGGTGCGGATATTTCCATGTTTATACAGATAGTTGGGCAGATATTTCCATGTTTATACAGATAGCGGTGTAGATATTTCCATCTTAATACAGATGGCGGTGTAGATATGTCCATGTTTGTACAGCTGGCGGTGTAGATATTTCCATGTTCATACAGATGGCGGTGTAGATATTTCGAAGTTTATAGAGATAGCGCTGTAGTTATTTCCATATTTATAGAGAAATCTGTGTAGATATTTCCATGTTCATCCAGATGCCGGTGTACATATATCCATGTTCATACAGATGGCGGTAAAGATATATCCATGTTCATACAAATGGCGGTGTAGATATTTCCATGTTCATAGAGATGGCGGTGTAGATAATTCCATGTTCATACAAATGGCGGTGTAGATATTTCCATGTTCATAGAGATGGCGGTGTAGATATTTCCATATTTATACAGATAGCAGTGTAGTTATTTCCATGTTTATAGGGAAAGCAGTGTAGATATTTTCATGGATATACAGATAGCTGTGTAGATATTTGCATGTTCATACAGATAGCGGTCCAGATATTTCCATGTTCATACAGATAGCGGTGTAGATATTTCCATGTTCATACAGATAGCGGTGTAGATATTTCCATGTTCATACAGATAGCGGTGTAGATATTTCCATGTTCATACAGATAGCGGTGTAGATATTTCCATGTTCATACAGTTAGCGGTGTTGATATTTCCATGTTCATACAGATGGCGGTGTAGATATTTACATGTTCATACACATGGCGGTGTAGATATTCCCATGTTCATACAGATGGCGGTGCAGATATTTCCATGTTCATACAGATGGCGGTGTAGATATTTCCATGTTCATACAGATATTGGTGTAGATATTTCCATGTTCATACCAATAGCGGTGTAGATATTTCCATGTTCATACAGTTAGCGGTGTAGATATTTCCAGGTTCATACAGATGGCGGTGTAGATATTTACATGTTCATACAGAGGGCGGTGTAGATATTTCCATGTTCGTACAGATGGCGGTGTAGATATTTTCATGCTTATACAGATAGCCGTGTAGTTCTTTCCATGTTTATAGAGATAGCAGTGTATACATTTCCATTGATATACAGATAGCTGTGTAGATATTTGCATGGTCACATAGATAGCGATGTAGATATTTCCATGTTCGTACAGATAGCAGTGTAGATATTTCCATGTTCATACAGATTGCGGTGTATATATTTCCATGTTCCTACAGATAACGGTGTAGATATTTCCATGTTCATACAGTTAGCAGTGTAGATATTTCCATGTTCATACAGATGGCGGTGTAGATATTTACATGTTCATACAGATGGCGGTATAGATATTTCAATGTTCCTACAGATGGCGGTGTCGATATTTCCATGTTCATAGAGATGGCGGTGTAGATATTTCCATGTTTATGCAGATAGCGGTATAGATATTTCCATGTTTATACAGATGGTGGTGTAGATATTTCCATGTTTATAGGGATGGCGGTGTAGATATTTTCATGTTTACACAGATGGCGGTGTAGATATTTCCATGTTTACACAGATGGCGGTGTAGACATTTCCATGTTTACACAGATAGCGGTGTGGATATTTCCATGTTTATGCAGATAGTTGGGCAGATATTTCCATGTTTATACAGATAGCGGTGTAGCTATTTCCATCTTAATACAGATGGCGGTGTAGATATGTCCATGTTTGTACAGATGGCGGTGTAGATATTTCCATGTTCATCCAGATGCCGGTGTACATATATCCATGTTCATACAGATGGCGGTGAAGATATTTCCATGTTCATACAAATGGCGGTGTAGATATTTCCATGTTCATAGAGATGGCGGTGTAGATATTTCCGTGTTCATACAAATGGCGGTGTAGATATTTCCATGTTCATAGATATGGCAGTGTAGATATTTCCATATTTATACAGATAGCAGTGTAGTTATTTCCATGTTTATAGAGATAGCAGTGTAGATATTTCCATTGATATACAGATAGCAGTGTAGATATTTCCATGTTCATACAGATAGCGGTGTACATATTTCCATGTTCATACAGATAGCGGTGTAGATATTTCCATGTTCATACAGGTGGCGGTGTAGATATTTCCATGTTTATATAGATAGCAGTGTAGTTATTTCCATGTTTATTGAGATAGCTGTGTAGATATTTCCATTGATATACAGATAGCTGTGTAGATATTTGCATGTTCGTACAGATAGCGGTGTAGATATTTCCATGTTCGTACAGATAGCGGTGTAGATATTTCCATGTTCGTACAGATAGCGGTGTAGATATTTCCATGTTCATACAGATAACGGTGTAGATATTTCCATGTTCATACAGATAGCGGTGTAGATATTTCCATGTTCATGCAGTTAGCGGTGTAGATATTTCCATGTTCATACAGATGGCGGTGTAGATATTTACATGTTCATACTGATGGCGGTATAGATATTTCCATGTTCGTACAGATGGCGGTGTAGATATTTCTATGTTCATAGAGATGGCGGCGTAGATATTTCCATGTTTATGCAGATAGCGGTACAGATATTTCCATGTTTATACAGACGGTGGTGTAGATATTGCCATGTTTTTAGAGATGGAGGTCTAGATATTTCCATGTTTACACTGATAGCGGTGTAGACATTTCCATGTTTACACAGATAGCGGTGTGGATATTTCCATGTTTATGCAGATAGCAGTGTAGATATTTTCATGTTTATACAGATAGCGGTGTGGATATTTCCATGTTTATACAGATAGTTGGGCAGATATTTCCATGTTTATACAGATAGCGGTGCAGATATTTCCATCTTAATACAGATGGCGTTGTAGATATTTCCATGTTCCTAGAGATGGCAGTATAGATATTTCCATGTTCATACAAATGGCATTGTGGATATTTAAATGTTCATAGAGATAGCGGTGTATTTATTTCCTTGTTTATAGAGTAAGCTATGTAGATATTTCCAGGTATACGCAGTTAGCTGTGTAGATATTTCCATGTTCATACAGATAGCGGTGTAGATATTTCCATGTTCATACAGATAGCGGTGTAGATATTTCCATATTCATACAGATTTCGGTGTAGATATTTCCCTGTTCATACAGATGGCGGTGTAGATATTTCCCTGTTTATAGAGATAGCGTTGTAGATATTTCCATGTTTATACAGATAGCGGTATGGATATTTCCATGTTTATACAGATAGCGGTGTAGATATTTCCAAGTTTATAGAGATGGCGGTCTACATATTTCCATGTTGATAGAGATGGTGGTGTAGTTATTTCCAAGTTTGTAGAGACAGCATTGTAGATATTTCCATGTTTATACAGATAGCGGTGAAGATATTTCCATGTCTATACAGATAGCGGTGTAGATATCTCCATGTTTATACAGATAGCGGTGTATATATTTACATGTTTATAGAGGTGGCGGTCTAGATATTCTCTTGTTTATACAGATAGCCATGTAGTTCTTTCCATGTTTATAGAGATAGCGGTGTAGATAATTCCAATTTTATACAGATAGCAGTTTAGATATTTCCATGTTCATACAAATAGCGGTGTAGATATTTCCACGTTTATAGAGATGGCGGTGTAGATATTTCCATGTTCATACAGATGGCGGGGTAGATATTTCCATGTTTACACAGATAGCATTGTAGATATTTCCAAGCTGATACACATAGCGGTGTAGATATTTCCGTGTCAATAGAGATAGCGGTGTAGTTATTTCCTTGTTTATAGAGAAAGCTGTGTAGATATTTCCATGTGTATGCTGTTAGCTCTGTAGATATTTCCATGTTTACACTGATAACGGTGTAGACATTTCCATCTTTCCACAGATAGCGGTGTAGACATTTCCATGTTTACACAGATAGCATTGTTAATATTTACATGTTTATAGAGATAGCGGTGTAGTTATTTCCAAGTTTATACAGACAGCTTTGAAGATATTTCCATGTTTATAGAGATAGCAGTGTAGTTATTTCCATGTTTATAGAGAAAGCTGTAAAGATATTTCCATGTTTATACAGATAGCCTTGTAGATATTTCCATGTTTATTCAGATATCGGTTTAGATATTTCCATGTTTCTACAGATAGCGGTGTGGATATTTGCATCTTAATACAGATGGCGGTGTAGATATTTCCATGTCAATACAGATGGCGGTGCAGATATTTCCATGTTCATACAGATGGCGGTGTAGATATTTCCATGTTTACACAGATAGTGGTGTAGACCTTTCCATGTTTACACAGATAGCGTTGTAGATATTTACATGTTTCTAGAGATAATAGTGTAGTTATTTCCATGTTTATACAAATAGCGGTGAAGTTATTTCCATGTTTACACAGATAGCAGTGTGGATATTTCAATGATTATACAGAGAGCGGTGTGGATATTTCCATGTTTATACAGATAGTGGTGTTGATATTTCCATGTTTATACAGATAGCGGTGTGGATATTTCCATGTTTATGCATATAGTGGTGTGGATATTTTCATGTTTATACAGATAGCAGTGTAGATATTTCCATGTTTATACAGATAGCGGTGTAGTTATTTCCATGTTCATACAGATAGCGGTGTAGATATTTCCATGTTTATACAGATAGCGGTGTAGATATTTCCATGTTTGTAGACATGGCGGTCTAGATATTTCCATGTTTATAGAGATAGTGGTGTAGTTATTTCCAGGTTTGTAGAGACAGCGTTGTAGATATTTCTGTGTTTATACAGATAGCGGTGAAGATATTTCCATGTTTATACAGATAGCGGTGTATATATTTCCATGTTTATACAGATAGCGGTGTAGATATTTACAAGTTTATAGAGATGGTGGTCCAGATATTGTCTTGTTTATACAGATAGCGGTGTAGATATTTCCATGCTTATAGAGATAGCGGTGTAGATTATTCCAATTTTATACAGATAGCAGTGTAGATGTTTCCATGTTCATACAAATAGCGGTGTAGATATTTCAACGTTTATAGAGATGGTGGTGTAGATATTTCCATGTTCATACAGATGGCGGTGTAGATATTTCCATGTTTACACAGATAGCGGTGTAGATATTTCCATGTTGATACACATAGCGGTGTAGTTATTTCCACGTTTATAGAGAAAGCTGTGCAGAACTTTCCGTGTATATGGAGATAGCTGTGTAGATATTTCCACGTTTATACAGATAGTGGTGTAGTTATTTCCATGTTTATACAGATATCGGTGTAGGTATTTCCATGTTTCTACAGATAGCGGTGTGGATATTTCATGGATTATACAGAGAGCAGTGTAGATATTTCCTTGTTTATACAGATAGCGGTGCTGATATTTCCATGTTTATACAGATAGCGGTGTGGATATTTCCATGTTTATACATATAGCGGTATGGATATTTCCATTTTTATACAGATAGCGGTGTAGATATTTCCATGTTTACACAGATAGCCGTGTGGATATATCCATGTTTATACAGATATCGGTGTAGATATTTCCATGTTTCTTCAGATAGCGCTTCTGATATTTCCATCTTAATACAGATGGCGGTGTAGATATTTCCATGTTCCTACAGATGGCGGTGCAGATTTTTCCATGTTCCTACAGATGGCGGTGTAGATATTTCCATGTTTATGGAGATGGCAGTGTAGAAATTTCCATGCTTATATATAAAGCTGTGTAGATATTTCCATGTGTATGCAGATAGCTGTGTAGATATTTCCATGTTTATACAGATACTGGTGTAGATATTTCCATGTTTATACCGATATCGGTGTAGATATTTCCATGTTTCTACAGATAGCGGTGTGGATATTTGCATCTTAATACAGATGGCGGTGTAGATATTTCCATGTTTTTACTGATGGCGCTGAAGATATTTCCATGTTCATACAGATGGCGCTGTATATATTTCCAGTTTTGTAGAGATAGTGGTGTAGTTATTTCCATGTTTATAGAGACAGCGGTGTAGAGTTTTCCATGTATATACATATAGCTATGCAGATATTTCCAAGTTCTTACAGACAGCGATGTATATATTTCCATGTTCATACAGATAGCAGAGTGGATATTTCCATGTGCATACAGGTAGCGGTGTAGATATTTCCATGTTTACACAGATAGTGGTGTAGACCTTTCCTTGTTGAAACAGACAGCGTTGTAGATATTTACATGTTTATAGAGATAGTGGTGTAGTTATTTCCATGTTTATACAGATAGCGGTGAAGTTATTTCCATGTTTACACGGATAGCGGTGTGGATATTTCATGGATTATACAGTGAGCGGTGTAGATATTTCCATGTTTATACAGACAGCGGTGCTGATATTTCCATGTTTATACAGATACCGGTGTGGATATTTCCATGTTTATACATATATCTGTGTGGATATTTCCATGTTTATACAGATAGTGGTGTAGATATTTCCATGTTTACACAGATAGCGGTGTGGATATCACCATGTTTATACAGACAGCGGTGTAGATATTTCCATGTTTATACAGATAGCGGTTCAGATATTTCCATCTTAATACAGATGGCAGTGTAGATATTTCCATGTTCCTACAGATGGCGGTGTAGATTTTTCCATGTTCCTACAGATGGCGGTGTACATATTTCCAAGTTTATAGAGATGGCGGTGTAGTTATTTCCATGTTTATATAGAAAGCTGTGTAGATATTTCCATGTATATGCAGATAGCTGTGTAGATATTTCCATGTTCATACAGATAGCAGTGTTGATATTTCCATGTTCATACCAATAGCGGTGTAGATATTTCCATGTTCATACAGTTAGCGGTGTAGATATTTCCATGTTCATACAGATGGCGGTGTAGATATTTACATGTTCATACAGATGGCGGTGTAGATATTTCCATGTTCGTACGGATGGCAGTGTAGATATTTCCATGTTCATACAGGTGGCGGTGTAGATATTTCCATGTTGATACACATAGCAGTGTAGTTATTTCCATGTTTATAGAGATAGCTGTGTGGATATTTCCATTGATATACAGATAGCTGTGTGGATATTTGCATGTTCATACAGATAGCGGTGTAGATATTTCCATGTTCGTACAGATAGCGGTGTAGATATTTCCATGTTCATACAGATAGCGGTGTAGATATTTCCACGTTTATAGAGGTGGCGGTGTAGATATTTCCATGTTCATGCAGATGGCGGTGTAGATATTTCCATGTTTATAGGGATGGCGGTGTAGATATTTCCATGTTTACACAGATAGCGGTGTAGACATTTCCATGTTTACACTGATAGCGGTGTGGATATTTCCATGTTTATGCAGATAGCAGTGTAGATATTTCCATGTTTATACAGATAGCGGTGCAGATATTTCCATGTTCATACCGATAGCGGTGTAGATATTACCATATTCATACAGTTAGCGGTGTAGATATTTCCATGTTCGTACAGATGGCGGTGTAGATATTTACATGTTCATACAGATGGCGGTGTAGATATTTCCATGTTCGTACGGATGGCGGTGTAGATATTTCCATGTTCATACAGGTGGCGGTGTAGATATTTCCGTGTTTATGCAGATAGCAGTGTAGTTATTTCCATGTTTATAGAGATAGCAGTGTAGATATTTCCATTGTTATACAGATAGCTGTGTAGATATTTGCATGTTCATACAGATAGCGGTGTAGATATTTCCATGTTCGTACAGATAGCGGTGTAGATATTTCCATGTTCATACATATAGCGGTGTAGATATTTCCATGTTTATGCAGATAGCGGTATAGTTATTTCCATGTTTATACAGATGGTGGTGTAGGTATTTCCATGTTTATAGAGATGGCGGTCTAGATATTTTCATGTTTACAGAGATAGTGGTGTAGTTATTTCCAAGTTTATAGAGACAGCGTTGTAGATATTTCCATGTTTATACAGATAGCGGTGAAGATATTTCCATGTTTATACAGATAGCGGTGTAGATATTTCCATGTTTATAGAGATAGTGGTGTAGATAATTTCAATTTTATACAGATAGCGGTGTAGATATTTCCACGTTTATAGAGATGGCGGTGTAGATATTTCAATGTTCATACAGATGGCGGTGTAGATATTTCCATGTTCATACAGATAGCGGTGTAGATATTTCCATGTTCATATAGTTAGCGGTGTAGATATTTCCATGTTCATACCAATAGCGGTGTAGACATTTCCATGTTCATTCATTTAGCGGTGTAGATATTTCCATTTTCATACAGATGGCGGTGAAGATATTTACATGTTCGTACAGATGGCGGTGAAGATATTTCCATGTTCATACTAATGGCGGTGTAGATATTTCCATGTTCATACAGATGGCGGTGTAGATATTTCCGTGTTCATACAAATTGCGGTGTAGATATTTCCATGTTCATAGAGATGGCGGTGTAGATATTTCCATGTTTATACAGATAGCAATGTAGATATTTCCATGTTTATAGAGATAGCGGTGTAGATATTTCCATTGATATACAGATAGCTGTGTAGATGTTTCCATGTTCATACAGATAGCGGTGTAGATATTTCCATGTTCATACAGATAGCGGTGTAGATATTTCCATGTTCATACAGTAAGCTTTGTAGTTATTTCCATGTTCATACAGATGGCGGTGTAGATATTTACATGTTCATACAGATGGCGGTGTAGATATTTCCATGTTTGTACGGATGGCAGTGTAGTTATTTCCATGTTCATACAGGTGGCGGTGTAGATATTTCCATGTTCATACAGATAGCAGTGTTGTTATTTCCATGTTTATAGAGAGAGCAGTGTAGATATTTCCACTGATATACAGATAGCTGTGTAGATACATACATGTTCATACAGATGGCGGTGTAGATATTTCCATGTTCGTACGGATGGCAGTGTAGATATTTCCATGTTCGTACAGGTGGTGGTGTAGATATTTCCATGTTTATACAGATAGCAGTGTAGTTATTTCCATGTTTATAGAGATAGCAATGTAGATATTTCCATTGATATACATATAGCTGTGAAGATGTTTGCATGTTCATACTGATAGCGGTGTAGATATTTCCATTTTCGTACAGAAGGCGGTGTAGATATTTCCATGTTCATACAGATAGCGGTGTAGATATTTCCATGTTCATACATATAACGGTGTAGATATTTCCATGTTCATACAGATAGCGGTGTAGATATTTCCATGTTCATACAGTTAGCGGTGTAGATATTTCCATGTTCATACAGGTGGCGGTGTAGATATTTACATGTTCATACAGATGGCGGTGTAGATATTTCCATGTTCGTAGAGATGGTGGTGTAGATATTTCCATGTTCATAGAGATGGCGGTGTAGATATTTTCATGTTTATGCAGATAGCGGTATAGATATTTCCATGTTTATACAGATAGCGGTGTAGTTATTTCCATGTTTATACAGATAGCGGTGAAGATATTTCCACTTTGACACAGATAGCGGTGTGGATTTTCCATGTTTATACAGATAGCGGTGTAGATCTTTCCATGTTAATACAGATAGCGGTGCAGATATTTCCATGTTTATACAGATAGCCGTGCAGATATTTCCAAGTTTATACAGATAGCGGTGTAGATATTTCCATGTTTATAAAGATAGCGGTGTAGGTATTTCCATCTTAATATAGATGGTGGTGTAGGTATTTCCATGTTCCTACAGATGGCGGTGTAGATATTTCCATCTTCATACAGATGGCGGTGTAGCTATTTCGAAGTTTATAGAGTTAGCGGTGTAGATATTTCCATGTTTATAGAGAAAGCTGTGTAGGTATTTCCATGTATAGGCAGATAGCTGTGTAGATATTTCCATGTTCATGCAGATAGCGGTGTAGATATTTACATGTTCATCCAGATGCCAGTGTAGATATATCCATGTTCGTACAGATGGCGGTGAAGATATTTCCCTGTTCATACAGAAGGTGGTGAATATATTTCCATGTTCATAGAGATGGCGGTGTAGTTATTTCCATGTTTATAGAGATAGCGGTGTAGTTATTTCCATGTTTACAGAGATAGCGGTGTAGAAATTTCCATGTTCCAACAGATAGAGGTGTACATATTTCCATGTTCACACAGATAGCAGTGTATTTATTTCCATGTTTATAGAGATAGCAGTGTAGATATTTCCATTGATATACTGTTAGCTGTGTAGATATTTATATGTTCATACAGATGGCGGTGTAGGTATTTCCATGTTCGTACAGGTGGCGGTGTAGATATTTCCATGTTCATACAGATAGCGGTGTAGATATTTCCATGTTCATACAGATAACGGTGTAGATATTTCCATGTTTATACAGATAGCGGTGTAGATATTTCCATGTTCATACAGTTAGCAGTGTAGATATTTCCATGTTCATCGTGACGGCGGTGAAGATATTTCCATGTTCATACAGATGTCGGTGAAGATATTTCCATGTTCATACAGATGGCGGTGTAGATATTTCCATGTTCATACAGTTAGCAGTGTAGATATTTCCATGTTCATCGTGACGGCGGTGAAGATATTTCCATGTTCGTACAGATGGCGGTGAAGATATTTCCCTGTTCATACAGAAGGTGGTGAATATATTTCCATGTTCATAGAGATGGCGGTGTAGTTATTTCCATGTTTATAGAGATAGCGGTGTAGTTATTTCCATGTTTACAGAGATAGCGGTGTAGAAATTTCCATGTTCCAACAGATAGAGGTGTACATATTTCCATGTTCATACAGATAGCGGTGTAGATATTTCAATGTTCATACATATAGCGGTGTAGATATTTCCATGTTCATCGTGACGGCGGTGAAGATATTTCCATGTTCATACAGATGTCGGTGAAGATATTTCCATGTTCATACAGATGGCGGTGTAGATATTTCCATGTTCATACACATGGTGGTGTAGATATTTCCAAGTTTATAGAGACGGAGGTGTAGATATTTCCCTTTTCATATGGATGGCATTGAATATATTTCCATCTTAATACAGATAGCGGCGCAGTTATTTCCATGTTCATACAGTTAGCGGTGTAGATATTTCCATGTTTTACAGATGGCGGTGTAGTTATTTCCATGTTCATGCAGATAGTGGTGAAGATATTTACATGTTCAAACAGATGGCTTTGTAGATATTTCTATGTTCATGCAGATGGCGGTGTAGATATTTTCGTCTTCATACGGATGGCAGTGTAGATATTTCCATGTTCATACAGATGGTGGTGTAGATATTTCCATCTTTATAAAGATGGCGGTGTAGATATTTCCATGTTCATACAGAGGGCCGTATAGATATTTCCATGTTTACACAGATAGCGGTGTAGATATTTCCATGTTGATACACATAGCGGTGTAGATATTTCCAAGTTTATAGAGATAGCGATGAGGATATTTCCATGTTTATAAAGAAAGCGTTGTAGATATTTCCATGTTCATACAGATAGCGGTGTAGATATTTCCATGTTCATCCAGATGGTGGTGAAGATATTTCCATGTTCATACAGATGGCGGTGAAGTTATATCCATGTTCATACAGATGGCGGTGTAGATATTTCCATGTTCGCACACATGGCGGTGTAGATATTTCCATGTTCATAGAGATGGCGGTGTAGATATTTCCATTTTCATACGGAGGGAGGTGTAGATATTTCCATGTTCCTTCAGATGTGGGTGTAGATATTTCCATGTTTATAGAGATGGCAGTGTAGATATTTTCGTGTTTATACAGGCGCTGATTTAGATATTTCTATGTTTACAGAGATAGCAGTGTAGATATTTCCATGTTGATACACATAGCGGTGTAGAGATTTCCAAGTTTATAGAGATAGCGGTGTAGATATTTCCAAGTTTACAGAGATAGCAGTGTAGATATTTCCATGTTTATAGAGATGGCGGTGTAGATATTTCCATGTTTATACTGATAGCGGTATAGATATTTCCATGTTTATACAGATGGCGGTGTAGATATTTCTATGTTTATTGAGATGGCCGCCTAGATATTTCCATGTTTTCAGAGATAGTGTTGTAGATATTTCCGAGATTATAGTGATACAGGTGTAGATATCTCCATATTTATACAGATAGCGGTGAAGATATTTCAATATTTATACAGATAGCGGTGTAGATATTTACATGTTTATGGAGATGGCGGTCTAGATACTTTCTTGTTTTACAGATAGCGGGGTAGATATTTCCATGTTTATAGAGATAGCGGTGTAGATATTTCCAATTTTATACAGATAGCAGTGTAGATATTTCCATGTTCATACAGATAGCGGTGTAGATATTTCCACGTTTATAGAGATGGCGGTGTAGATAATTCCATGTTCATACAGATGGCGTTGTAGATATTTCCATATTTAGAGAGAGGGAGGTGAAGATATTTCCATGTTTATGCAGATTGCACTGTAGATATTTCCATGTTTACACAGATGGCGGTGTGGATATCTCCATGTTTATACAGAGAGCGGTGTAGATATTTCCATGTTTATACAGATAGCGGTGTAGATATTTCCATCTTAATATAGATGGCTTTGTAGATATGTCCATGTTTGTACAGATGGCGGTGTAGATATTTCCATGTTCATACGGATGGCGGTGTAGATATTTCGAAGTTTATAGAGATAGTGCTGTAGTTATTTCCATATTTATAGAGAAATCTCTGAAGATATTTCCATGTATATGCAGAGAGCTTTGTAGATATTTCCATGTCCATGCAGATAGCGGTGTAGATATTTCCATGTTCATCCAGATGCCGGTGTAGATATATCCATGTTCATACAGATGGCGGTGAAAATATTTCCATGTTCATACAGATGGCGGTGTAGATATTTCCATGTTCATACAAATGGCGGTGTAGATATTTCCATGTTCATAGAGATGGCGTTGTAGATATTTCCGTGTTCATACAAATGGCGGTGTAGATATTTCCATGTTCATAGAGATGGGGGTGTAGATATTTCCATGTTTATACAGATAGCAATGTAGTTATTTCAATGTTTATAGAGATAGCGGTGTAGATATTTCCATTGATATACAGATAGCTCTGTAGATATTTGCATCTTCATACAGATAGCGGTGTAGATATTTCCATGTTCAAACAGATAGCGGTGTAGATATTTCCATGTTCATACAGATAGCAGTGTAGATATTTCCATGTTCATACAGAGAGTGGTGTAGATATTTCCATGTTCATTCAGATAGCGGTGTAGATATTTCCAAGTTCATACAGATGGCTCTGTAGATATTTTCATGTTCGTACAGGTGGCAGTGTAGATATTTCCATGTTCGTACGAATGGCAGTGTAGGTATTTCCATGTTCATGCAGGTGGCGGTGTAGATATTTCCATGTTTATACAGATAGCAGTGTGGTTATTTCCATGTTTATAGAGGTAGCTGTGTAGATATTTCCATTGATATACAGATTGCTGTGTAGATATTTGCATGTTCATACAGATAGCGGTGTAGGTATTTCCATGTTCGTACAGATAGCGGTGTAGATATTTCCATGTTCATACAGTTAGCGGTGTAGATATTTCCATGATCATACAGATGGCGGTGTAGATATTTACATGTTCATACAGATGGCGGTGTAGATATTTCCATGTTCGTACAGATGGCGGTGTAGATATTTCCATGTTGATAGAGATGGCAGTGTAGGTATTTCCATGTTTATGCAGATAGCGGTATAGATATTTCCATGTTTATACAGATGGTGGTGTAGATATTTCCATGTTTATAGAGATGACGGTGTAGTTATTTCCAAGTTTATAGAGACAGTGTTGTAGATATTTCCGTGTTCATACAGATAGCGGTGTAGATATTTCCATGTTCATAAAGATAACGGTGTAGATATTTCCATGTTCATACAGATAGCGGTGTAGATATTTCCATGTTCATACAGATAACGGTGTATATATTTCCATGTTCATACAGATGGTGGTGTATATATTTACATGTTCATACAGATGGCGGTGCAGATATTTCCAACTTCGTACAGATGGCGGTGTAGATATTTCCATGTTTACGCAGATAGCGGTATAGATATTTCCATGTTTATACTGATGGTGCTGTAGATATTTCCGTGTTTATAGAGATGGCGGTCTAGATATTTCCATGTTTACAGAGATAGTGGTGTAATTATTTCCAAGTTTATAGAGAAGCGTTGTAGATATTTCCAAGTTTATACAGATAGCGGTGAAGATATTTCCATGTTTATACAGATAGCGGTGTAGATATTTCCATGTTTATACAGATAACAGTGTAGATATTTCCATGTTTATAGAGATAGTGGTGTAGATAATTTCAATTTCATACCGATAGCAGTGTAGATATTTCCAAGTTCATACAGATAGCGGTGTAGATATTTCCATGTTTATAGAGAAGGCGGTGTAGATATTTCCATGTTCATACTGATGGCGGTGTAGATATTTCCATGTTTATAGAGATGGCGGTGTAGATATTTTCATGTTTACACAGATGGCGTTGTAGATATTTCCATGTTTACACAGATAGCGGTGTAGACATTTCCATGTTTACACAGATAGCGGTGTGGATATTTCCATGTTTATGCAGATAGTGGTGTAGATATTTCCATGTTTATACAGATAGCGGTGTAGATATTTCCATCTTAATACAGATGGCGGTGTAGATATGTCCATGTTCGTACAGATGGCGGTGTAGATATTTCCATGTTCATACAGATGGCGGTGTAGTTATTTCGAAGTTTATAGATATAGCGCTGTAGTTATTTCCATATTTATAGAGAAATCTCTGTAGATATTTCCATGTATATGCAGATAGCTGTGTAGACTTTTCCATGTTCATGCAGATAGCGGTGCAGATATTTCCATGTTCATCCAGATGCCGGTGTAGATATATCCATGTTCATACAGATGGCGGTGAAGATATTTCCATGTTCATACAGATGGCGGTGTAGATATTTCCATGTTCATACACATAGCGGTGTAGATATTTCCATGTTCATAGAGATGGCGGTGTAGATAATTCCATGTTCATACAAATGGGGGTGTAGATATTTCCATGTTCATAGAGACGGCGGTGTAGATATTTCATTGTTTGTACAGATAGCAGTGTAGTTATTTCCATGTTTATAGAGATAGCAGTGTATATATTTCCATTGATATACAGATAGCTGTGTAGATATTTGCATGTTCATACAGATAGCGGTGTAGATATTTCCATGCTCATACAGATAGCGGTGTAGATATTTCCATGCTCATACAGATAGCGGTGCAGATATTTCCATGTTCATACAGTTAGCGGTGTAGATATTTCCATGTTCATACTGATAGCGGTGTAAATATTTCCATGTTCCTACAGATGGCGGTGTAGATAATTCCATGTTCATACAGATGGCGGTGTAGATGTCTACATGTTCATGCAGATGGCGGTGTAGATATCTCCATGTTCGTACGGATGGCAGTGTAGATATTTCCATGTTCATACAGGTGGCGGTGTAGATATTCACATGTTTATACAGATAGCAGTGTAGTTATTTCCATGTTTAAAGAGATAGCAGTGTAGATATTTCCATTGATAAACAGATAGCTTTGTAGATAGTTGCATGTTCATACAGATAGCGGTGAAGATGTTTCCATGTTCGTACAGATAGCGGTGTAGATATTTCCATGTTCATACAGATGGCGGTGTAGATGTTTCCATGTTCGTACAGATAGTGGTGTAGATATTTCCTTGTGTATAGAGATGGCGGTCTAGATATTTCCATGTTTATAGAGATAGTGGTGTAGTTATTTCCAAGTTTATAGAGACAGCGTTGTAGATATTTCCATGTTTATAAAGATAGCGGTGAAGATATTTCCATGTTTATACAGATAGCGGTGTAGATATTTTCATGTTCATAGAGATAGTGGTGTAGATGATTTCAATTTTATACAGAGAGCAGTGTAGATATTTCCAAGTTCATACAGATAGCGGTTTAGATATTTCCATGTTCACACAGATAGCGGTGTAGATATTTCCATGTTCATACAGTTAGCAGTGTAGATATTTCCATGTTCATGCAGATAGCGGTGTAGGTATTTCCATGTTCATCCAGATGCCGGTGTAAATATATCCACGTTCATACAGATGGCGGTGAAGATATTTCCATGTTCATACAGATGGCGTTGTAGATATTTCCATGTTCATACAAATGGCGGTGTAGATATTTCCATGTTCATACAGATGGCGGTGTAGATATTTCCGTGTTCATACAAATGGCGGTGTTGATATTTCCATGTTCATAGACATGGCGGTGTACATATTTCCATGTTAATGCAGATAGCGGTATAGGTATTTCCATGTTTATACAGATGGTGGTGTAGATATTTCCATGTGTATAGAGATGGCGGTCTAGATATTTCCATGTTTATAGAGATAGTGGTGTAGTTATTTCCAAGTTTATAGAGACAGCGTTGTAGATATTTTCATGTTTGTGAAGATAGCGGTGAAGATATGTCCATGTTTACAGATAGTGGTGTAGATATTTCCTTGTTTATACAGACAGCAGGCTAGAGATTTCCATGTTTATAGAGATAGTGGTGTAGATAATTTCAATTTTATACAGATAGCAGTGTAGATATTTCCAAGTTCATACAGATAGCGGTGTAGATATTTCCACCTTTATAGAGATGGCGGTGTAGATATTTCCATGTTCATACAGATGGCGGTGTAGATATTTCCATGTTTATAGAGATGGCGGTGTAGATATTTTCATGTTTACACAGATGGCGGTGTAGATATTTCCATGTTTACACAGATAGCGGTGTAGACATTTCCATGTTTACACAGATAGCGGTGTGGATATTTCCACGTTTATGCAGATAGCGGTGTAGATATTTCCATGTTTATACAGATAGCGGTGTTGATATTTCCCTGTTTATACAGATATTTGGGCAGATATTTCCATGTTTATACAGATTGTGGTGTAGATATTTCCATCTTAATACAGATGGCGGTGTAGATATGTCTATGTTCATACAGATGGCGTTGTAGATATTTCCATGTTCATACAGATGGCAGTGTAGATATTTCGAAGTTTATAGAGATAGCGCTGTAGTTATTTCCATATTTATAGAGAAATCTGTGTAGATATTTCCATGTATATGCAGATAGCTGTGTAGATATTTCCATGTTCATGCAGATAGCGGTGTAGATATTTCCATGTTCATCCAGATGCCGGTGTAGATATATCCATGTTCATACAGATGGCGTTGAAGATATTTCCATCTTCATACAGATGGCGGTGTAGATATATCCATGTTCATACAGACGGCGGTGTAGATATTTCCATGTTTATAGAGATAGCGGTGTAGATATTTTCATGTTTACACAGATGGCGGTGTAGATATTTCCATGTTTACGCAGATAGCGGTATAGATATTTCCATGTTTATACTGATGGTGCTGTAGATATTTCCGTGTTTATAGAGATGGCGGTCTAGATATTTCCATGTTTACAGAGATAGTGGTGTAGTTATTTCCAAGTTTATAGAGAAGCGTTGTAGATATTTCCAAGTTTATACAGATAGCGGTGAAGATATTTCCATGTTTATACAGATAGCGGTGTAGATATTTCCATGTTTATACAGATAACAGTGTAGATATTTCCATGTTTATAGAGATAGTGGTGTAGATAATTTCAATTTCATACCGATAGCAGTGTAGATATTTCCAAGTTCATACAGATAGCGGTGTAGATATTTCCATGTTTATAGAGAAGGCGGTGTAGATATTTCCATGTTCATACTGATGGCGGTGTAGATATTTCCATGTTTATAGAGATGGCGGTGTAGATATTTTCATGTTTACACAGATGGCGTTGTAGATATTTCCATGTTTACACAGATAGCGGTGTAGACATTTCCATGTTTACACAGATAGCGGTGTGGATATTTCCATGTTTATGCAGATAGTGGTGTAGATATTTCCATGTTTATACAGATAGCGGTGTAGATATTTCCATCTTAATACAGATGGCGGTGTAGATATGTCCATGTTCGTACAGATGGCGGTGTAGATATTTCCATGTTCATACAGATGGCGGTGTAGTTATTTCGAAGTTTATAGATATAGCGCTGTAGTTATTTCCATATTTATAGAGAAATCTCTGTAGATATTTCCATGTATATGCAGATAGCTGTGTAGACTTTTCCATGTTCATGCAGATAGCGGTGCAGATATTTCCATGTTCATCCAGATGCCGGTGTAGATATATCCATGTTCATACAGATGGCGGTGAAGATATTTCCATGTTCATACAGATGGCGGTGTAGATATTTCCATGTTCATACACATAGCGGTGTAGATATTTCCATGTTCATAGAGATGGCGGTGTAGATAATTCCATGTTCATACAAATGGGGGTGTAGATATTTCCATGTTCATAGAGACGGCGGTGTAGATATTTCATTGTTTGTACAGATAGCAGTGTAGTTATTTCCATGTTTATAGAGATAGCAGTGTATATATTTCCATTGATATACAGATAGCTGTGTAGATATTTGCATGTTCATACAGATAGCGGTGTAGATATTTCCATGCTCATACAGATAGCGGTGTAGATATTTCCATGCTCATACAGATAGCGGTGCAGATATTTCCATGTTCATACAGTTAGCGGTGTAGATATTTCCATGTTCATACTGATAGCGGTGTAAATATTTCCATGTTCCTACAGATGGCGGTGTAGATAATTCCATGTTCATACAGATGGCGGTGTAGATGTCTACATGTTCATGCAGATGGCGGTGTAGATATCTCCATGTTCGTACGGATGGCAGTGTAGATATTTCCATGTTCATACAGGTGGCGGTGTAGATATTCACATGTTTATACAGATAGCAGTGTAGTTATTTCCATGTTTAAAGAGATAGCAGTGTAGATATTTCCATTGATAAACAGATAGCTTTGTAGATAGTTGCATGTTCATACAGATAGCGGTGAAGATGTTTCCATGTTCGTACAGATAGCGGTGTAGATATTTCCATGTTCATACAGATGGCGGTGTAGTTGTTTCCATGTTCGTACAGATAGTGGTGTAGATATTTCCATGTGTATAGAGATGGCGGTCTAGATATTTCCATGTTTATAGAGATAGTGGTGTAGTTATTTCCAAGTTTATAGAGACAGCGTTGTAGATATTTCCATGTTTATAAAGATAGCGGTGAAGATATTTCCATGTTTATACAGATAGCGGTGTAGATATTTTCATGTTCATAGAGATAGTGGTGTAGATGATTTCAATTTTATACAGAGAGCGGTGTAGATATTTCCAAGTTCATACAGATAGCTGTGTAGATATTTCCATGTTCACACAGATAGCGGTGTAGATATTTCCATGTTCATACAGTTAGCAGTGTAGATATTTCCATGTTCATGCAGATAGCGGTGTAGGTATTTCCATGTTCATCCAGATGCCGGTGTAAATATATCCACGTTCATACAGATGGCGGTGAAGATATTTCCATGTTCATACAGATGGCGTTGTAGATATTTCCATGTTCATACAAATGGCGGTGTAGATATTTCCATGTTCATACAGATGGCGGTGTAGATATTTCCGTGTTCATACAAATGGCGGTGTTGATATTTCCATGTTCATAGACATGGCGGTGTACATATTTCCATGTTAATGCAGATAGCGGTATAGGTATTTCCATGTTTATACAGATGGTGGTGTAGATATTTCCATGTGTATAGAGATGGCGGTCTAGATATTTCCATGTTTATAGAGATAGTGGTGTAGTTATTTCCAAGTTTATAGAGACAGCGTTGTAGATATTTTCATGTTTGTAAAGATAGCGGTGAAGATATGTCCATGTTTACAGATAGTGGTGTAGATATTTCCTTGTTTATACAGACAGCAGGCTAGAGATTTCCATGTTTATAGAGATAGTGGTGTAGATAATTTCAATTTTATACAGATAGCAGTGTAGATATTTCCAAGTTCATACAGATAGCGGTGTAGATATTTCCACCTTTATAGAGATGGCGGTGTAGATATTTCCATGTTCATACAGATGGCGGTGTAGATATTTCCATGTTTATAGAGATGGCGGTCTAGATATTTCCATGTTTACAGAGATAGTGGTGTAGTTATTTCCAAGTTTATAGAGAAGCGTTGTAGATATTTCCAAGTTTATACAGATAGCGGTGAAGATATTTCCATGTTTATACAGATAGCGGTGTAGATATTTCCATGTTTATACAGATAACAGTGTAGATATTTCCATGTTTATAGAGATAGTGGTGTAGATAATTTCAATTTCATACTGATAGCAGTGTAGATATTTCCAAGTTCATACAGATAGCGGTGTAGATATTTCCATGTTTATAGAGAAGGCGGTGTAGATATTTCCATGTTCATACTGATGGCGGTGTAGATATTTCCATGTTTATAGAGATGGCGGTGTAGATATTTTCATGTTTACACAGATGGCGTTGTAGATATTTCCATGTTTACACAGATAGCGGTGTAGACATTTCCATGTTTACACAGATAGCGGTGTGGATATTTCCATGTTTATGCAGATAGTGGTGTAGATATTTCCATGTTTATACAGATAGCGGTGTAGATATTTCCATCTTAATACAGATGGCGGTGTAGATATGTCCATGTTCGTACAGATGGCGGTGTAGATATTTCCATGTTCATACAGATGGCGGTGTAGTTATTTCGAAGTTTATAGATATAGCGCTGTAGTTATTTCCATATTTATAGAGAAATCTCTGTAGATATTTCCATGTATATGCAGATAGCTGTGTAGACTTTTCCATGTTCATGCAGATAGCGGTGCAGATATTTCCATGTTCATCCAGATGCCGGTGTAGATATATCCATGTTCATACAGATGGCGGTGAAGATATTTCCATGTTCATACAGATGGCGGTGTAGATATTTCCATGTTCATACACATAGCGGTGTAGATATTTCTATGTTCATAGAGATGGCGGTGTAGATAATTCCATGTTCATACAAATGGGGGTGTAGATATTTCCATGTTCATAGAGACGGCGGTGTAGATATTTCATTGTTTGTACAGATAGCAGTGTAGTTATTTCCATGTTTATAGAGATAGCAGTGTATATATTTCCATTGATATACAGATAGCTGTGTAGATATTTGCATGTTCATACAGATAGCGGTGTAGATATTTCCATGCTCATACAGATAGCGGTGTAGATATTTCCATGCTCATACAGATAGCGGTGCAGATATTTCCATGTTCATACAGTTAGCGGTGTAGATATTTCCATGTTCATACTGATAGCGGTGTAAATATTTCCATGTTCCTACAGATGGCGGTGTAGATAATTCCATGTTCATACAGATGGCGGTGTAGATGTCTACATGTTCATGCAGATGGCGGTGTAGATATCTCCATGTTCGTACGGATGGCAGTGTAGATATTTCCATGTTCATACAGGTGGCGGTGTAGATATTCACATGTTTATACAGATAGCAGTGTAGTTATTTCCATGTTTAAAGAGATAGCAGTGTAGATATTTCCATTGATAAACAGATAGCTTTGTAGATAGTTGCATGTTCATACAGATAGCGGTGAAGATGTTTCCATGTTCGTACAGATAGCGGTGTAGATATTTCCATGTTCATACAGATGGCGGTGTAGTTGTTTCCATGTTCGTACAGATAGTGGTGTAGATATTTCCATGTGTATAGAGATGGCGGTCTAGATATTTCCATGTTTATAGAGATAGTGGTGTAGTTATTTCCAAGTTTATAGAGACAGCGTTGTAGATATTTCCATGTTTATAAAGATAGCGGTGAAGATATTTCCATGTTTATACAGATAGCGGTGTAGATATTTTCATGTTCATAGAGATAGTGGTGTAGATGATTTCAATTTTATACAGAGAGCGGTGTAGATATTTCCAAGTTCATACAGATAGCTGTGTAGATATTTCCATGTTCACACAGATAGCGGTGTAGATATTTCCATGTTCATACAGTTAGCAGTGTAGATATTTCCATGTTCATGCAGATAGCGGTGTAGGTATTTCCATGTTCATCCAGATGCCGGTGTAAATATATCCACGTTCATACAGATGGCGGTGAAGATATTTCCATGTTCATACAGATGGCGTTGTAGATATTTCCATGTTCATACAAATGGCGGTGTAGATATTTCCATGTTCATACAGATGGCGGTGTAGATATTTCCGTGTTCATACAAATGGCGGTGTTGATATTTCCATGTTCATAGACATGGCGGTGTACATATTTCCATGTTAATGCAGATAGCGGTATAGGTATTTCCATGTTTATACAGATGGTGGTGTAGATATTTCCATGTGTATAGAGATGGCGGTCTAGATATTTCCATGTTTATAGAGATAGTGGTGTAGTTATTTCCAAGTTTATAGAGACAGCGTTGTAGATATTTTCATGTTTGTAAAGATAGCGGTGAAGATATGTCCATGTTTACAGATAGTGGTGTAGATATTTCCTTGTTTATACAGACAGCAGGCTAGAGATTTCCATGTTTATAGAGATAGTGGTGTAGATAATTTCAATTTTATACAGATAGCAGTGTAGATATTTCCAAGTTCATACAGATAGCGGTGTAGATATTTCCACCTTTATAGAGATGGCGGTGTAGATATTTCCATGTTCATACAGATGGCGGTGTAGATATTTCCATGTTTATAGAGATGGCGGTGTAGATATTTTCATGTTTACACAGATGGCGGTGTAGATATTTCCATGTTTACACAGATAGCGGTGTAGACATTTCCATGTTTACACAGATAGCGGTGTGGATATTTCCACGTTTATGCAGATAGCGGTGTAGATATTTCCATGTTTATACAGATAGCGGTGTTGATATTTCCCTGTTTATACAGATATTTGGGCAGATATTTCCATGTTTATACAGATTGTGGTGTAGATATTTCCATCTTAATACAGATGGCGGTGTAGATATGTCTATGTTCATACAGATGGCGTTGTAGATATTTCCATGTTCATACAGATGGCAGTGTAGATATTTCGAAGTTTATAGAGATAGCGCTGTAGTTATTTCCACATTTATAGAGAAATCTGTGTAGATATTTCCATGTATATGCAGATAGCTGTGTAGATATTTCCATGTTCATGCAGATAGCGGTGTAGATATTTCCATGTTCATCCAGATGCCGGTGTAGATATATCCATGTTCATACAGATGGCGGTGAAGATATTTCCATCTTCATACAGATGGCGGTGTAGATATATCCATGTTCATACAGACGGCGGTGTAGATATTTCCATGTTTATAGAGATAGCGGTGTAGATATTTTCATGTTTACACAGATGGCGGTGTAGATATTTCCATGTTTACACAGATAGCGGTGTAGACATTTCCATGTTTACACAGATAGCGTTGTGGATATTTCCACGTTTATGCAGATAGCGGTGTAGATATTTCCATGTTTATACAGATAGCGGTGCGGATATTTCCATGTTTATACAGATAGTTGGGCAGATATTTCCATGTTTATACAGATTGCGGTGTAGATATTTCCATCTTAATACAGATGGCGGTATATATATGTCTATGTTCGTACAGATGGTGTTGTAGATATTTCCTTGTTCATAGAGATGGCGGTGTAGATATTTCGAAGTTTATAGAGATAGCGCTGTAGTTATTTCCATATTTATAGAGAAATCTGTGTAGATATCTCCATGTATATGCAGATAGCTGTGTAGACATTTCCATGCTCATGCAGATAGCGGTGTAGATATTTCCATGTTCATCCAGATGCCGGTGTAGATATATCCATGTTCATACAGATGGCGGTGAAGATATTTCCATGTTCATACAGATGGCGGTGTAGATATTTCCATGTTCATACACATGGAGGTGTAGATATTTCCATGTTCATAGAGATGGCGGTGTAGATATTTCCATGTTCATACTAATGGCGGTGTAGATATTTCCATGTTCATAGAGATGGCAGTGTAGATATTTCCATGTTTATACACATAGCAGTGTAGTTATTTCCATGTTTATAGAGATAGCAGTGTAGATATTTCCAATGATATTAAGAAACCTGTGAAGATATTTCCATGTTCATACAGATAACGGTGTAGATATTTCCATGTTCAACAGATAGCGGGGTAGATATTTCCATGTTCACACAGATAGCGGTGTAGATATTTATAAGTTCATACAGTTAGCGGTGTAGATATTTCCATGTTCATGCAGATAGCGGTGTAGATATTTCCATGCTCATCCAGATGCCGGTGTAGATATTTCCATGTTCACACAGATGGCGGTGTAGATATTTACATGTTCATACAGATGGCGGTGTAGATATTTCCATGTTCGTACGGATGGCAGTGTAGATATTTCCATGTTCATACAGGTGGCGGTGTAGATATTTCCATGTTTATACAGATGACGATGTAGATAATTCCGTGTTCATACAAATGGCGGTGTAGATATTTCCATGTTCATAGAGATGGTGGTGTAGATATTTCCATGTTTATACAGATAGCAATGTAGATATTTCCATGTTTATACAGATTGCGGTGTAGATATTTCCATTGATATACAGATAGCTGTGTAGATATTTGCATGTTCATACAGATAGCGGTGTAGATATTTCCATGTTCATACTGATAGCGGTGTAGTTTTTTCCATGTTCATACAGATAGCGGTGTAGATATTTCCATGTTTTACAGATAGCGGTGTAGATATTTCCATGTTCATACAGATAGCGGGGTAGATATTTCCATGTTCATACAGTTAGCGGTGTAGATATTTCCATGTTCATACAGATGGCGGTGTAGATATTTACATGTTCATACAGATGGCGGTGTAGATATTTCCAAGTTCATACGGATGGCAGTGTAGATATTTCCATGTTCATACAGGTGTCGGCGTAGATATTTCCATGTTCACACAGATAGCAGTGTATTTATTTCCATGTTTATAGAGATAGCAGTGTAGATATTTCCATTGATATACTGTTAGCTGTGTAGATATTTATATGTTCATACAGATGGCGGTGTAGGTATTTCCATGTTCGTACAGGTGGCGGTGTAGATATTTCCATGTTCATACAGATAGCGGTGTAGATATTTCCATGTTCATACAGATAACGGTGTAGATATTTCCATGTTTATACAGATAGCGGTGTAGATATTTCCATGTTCATACAGTTAGCAGTGTAGATATTTCCATGTTCATACAGATGGCGGTGTAGATATTTCATTGTTTGCACAGATAGCAGTGTAGTTATTTCCATGTTTATAGAGATAGCAGTGTAGATATTTCCATGTTCATACATATAGCTGTGTAGATATTTGCATGTTCATACAGATAGCGTTGTAGGTATTTCCATCCTCATACAGATAGCGGTGTAGATATTTCCATGTTCATACAGATAGCGGTGTAGATATTTCCATGTTCATACGGATAGCGGTGTAGATATTTAAATGTTCGCACGGATGGCAGTTTAGATATTTCCATGTTCATACAGGTGGCGGTGCAGATATTTCCATGTTTATACAGATAGCAGTGTAGTTATTTCCATGATTATAGAGATAGCAGTGTAGATATTTCCGTTGATATAGAGATAGCTGTGTAGATATTTGCATGTTCATACAGATAGCGGTGCAGCTATTTCCATGTTCATACAGATGGCGGTGTAGATATTTACATGTTCATACAGATGGCGGTGTAGATATTTCCATGTTCGTACAGAAGGCGGTGTAGATATTTCCATGTTCATAGAGATGGCGGTGTAGATATTTCCATGTTTCTGCAGATAGCGGTATAGGTATTTCCATGTTTATACAGATGGTGGTGTAGATATTTCCATGTTTATAGAGATGGCGGTCTAGATATTTCCATGTTTATAGAGATAGTGGTGTAGTTATTTCCAAGTTTATAGAGACAGCGTTGTAGATATTTCCATGTTTATAAAGATAGCGGTGAAGATATTTCCATGTTTATACAGATAGTGGTGTAGATATTTCCATGTTTTTACATTCAGCAGTGCAGGTATTTCCGTGTTTATAGAGATAGTGGTGTAGATAATTTCAATTTTATACAGATAGCAGTGTAGATATTTCCAAGTTCATACAGATAGCGGTGTAGATATTTCCACGTTTATAGAGATGGCGGTGTAGATATTTCCATGTTGATACAAATGGCGATGTAGATATTTCCATGTTTTTAGATATGGCGGTGTAGATATTTTCACGTTTACAGAGATGGCGGTGGAGATATTTCCATGTTTACAAAGATAGCGGTGCAGACATTTCCATGTTTACACAGATAGCGGTGTGGATATTTCCATGTTTATGCAGATAGCGGTGTAGATATTTCCATGTTTATACAGATAGCGGTGCGGATATTTCCATGTTTATACAGATATTTGGGCAGATATTTCCATGTTTAAACAGAGAGCGGTGTAGATATTTCCATCTTAATACAGATGGCGGTGTAGATATGTCAATGTTCGTACAGATGGCGGTGTAGATATTTCCATGTTCATACAGATGGCGGTGTAGATATTTCGAAGTTTATAGAGATAGCGCTGTAGTTATTTCCATATTTATAGAGAAATCTCTGTAGATATTTCCATGTATATTCAGATAGCTATGTAGATATTTCCATGTTCATGCAGATAGCGGTGTAGATATTTCCATGTTCATCCAGATGCCGGTGTAGATATATCCATGTTCATACAGATGGCGGTGAAGATATTTCCATGTTCATACAGATGGCGTTGTAGATATTTCCATGTTCATACACACGGCAGTGTAGATATTTCCGTGTTCATAGAGATGGCTGTGTAGATATTTCCGTGTTCATACAAATGGCGGTGTAGATATTTCCATGTTCATAGAGATGGCGGTGTAGATATTTCATTGTACAGATAGCAGTGTAGTTATTTCCATGTTTATAGAGATAGCAGTGTAGATATTTCCACTGATATACAGATAGCTCTGTAGATATTTGCATGTTCATTCAGATAGCGGTGTAGATATTTCCATGCTCATACAGATAGCGGTGTAGATATTTCCATGCTCCTACAGATAGCGGTGTAGATATTTTCATGTTCATACAGTTAGCGGTGTAGATATTTCCATGTTCATACAAATGGCGGTGTAGATATTTATATGTTCATACAGATGGCGGTGAAGATATTTCCATGTTTATACAGATAGCAGTGTAGTTATTTCCATGTTTATAGATTTAGCAGTGTAGCTATTTCCATTGATATACAGATAGCTGTGTAGATATTTGCATGTTCATACAGATGGCGGTGTAGATATTTCGAAGTTTATAGAGATAGCGCTGTAGTTATTTCCATATTTATAGAGAAATCTGTGTAGATATTTCCATGTATATGCAGATAGCGGTGTAGATATTTCCATGTTCATCCAGATGCCGGTGTAGATATACCCATGTTCATACAGATTGCGGTGAAGATGTTTCCATGTTCATACAGATGGCGGTGTAGATATTTCCATGTTCATACACATGGCGGTGTAGATATTTCCATGTTCATAGAGATGGCGGTGTAGATATTTCCATGTTCATACAAATGGCGGTGTAGGTATTTCCGTGTTCATAGAGATGGCAGTGTAGATATTTCCACGTTTATACACATAGCAGTGTAGTTATTTCAATGTTTATAGAGATAGCAGTGTAGATATTTCCATTGATATACAGATAGCTGTGTAGATATTTGCATGTTCATACAGATAGCGGTGTAGATATTTCCATGTTCATACTGATAGCGGTGTAGATATTTGCATGTTCATACAGATAGCGTTGTAGATATTCGCATGTTCATACAGATAGCGTTGTAGATATTTCCATCCTCATACAGATAGCGGTGTAGATATTTCCATGTTCATACAGATAGCGGTGTAGATATTTCCATGTTCATACGGATAGCGGTGTAGATATTTAAATGTTCGCACGGATGGCAGTGTAGATATTTCCATGTTCATACAGGTGGCGGTGCAGATATTTCCATGTTTATACAGATAGCAGTGTAGTTATTTCCATGATTATAGAGATAGCAGTGTAGATATTTCCGTTGATATAGAGATAGCTGTGTAGATATTTGCATGTTCATACAGATAGCGGTGCAGCTATTTCCATGTTCATACAGATGGCGGTGTAGATATTTACATGTTCATACAGATGGCGTTGTAGATATTTCCATGTTCGTACAGAAGGCGGTGTAGATATTTCCATGTTCATAGAGATGGCGGTGTAGATATTTCCATGTTTCTGCAGATAGCGGTATAGGTATTTCCATGTTTATACAGATGGTGGTGTAGATATTTCCATGTTTATAGAGATGGCGGTCTAGATATTTCCATGTTTATAGAGATAGTGGTGTAGTTATTTCCAAGTTTATAGAGACAGCGTTGTAGATATTTCCATGTTTATAAAGATAGCGGTGAAGATATTTCCATGTTTATACAGATAGTGCTGTAGATATTTCCATGTTTTTACATTCAGCAGTGCAGGTATTTCCATGTTTATAGAGATAGTGGTGTAGATAATTTCAATTTTATACAGATAGCAGTGTAGATATTTCCAAGTTCATACAGATAGCGGTGTAGATATTTCCACGTTTATAGAGATGGCGGTGTAGATATTTCCATGTTGATACAAATGGCGATGTAGATATTTCCATGTTTTTAGATATGGCGGTGTAGATATTTTCACGTTTACAGAGATGGCGGTGGAGATATTTCCATGTTTACAAAGATAGCGGTGCAGACATTTCCATGTTTACACAGATAGCGGTGTGGATATTTCCATGTTTATGCAGATAGCGGTGTAGATATTTCCATGTTTATACAGATAGCGGTGCGGATATTTCCATGTTTATACAGATATTTGGGCAGATATTTCCATGTTTAAACAGAGAGCGGTGTAGATATTTCCATCTTAATACAGATGGCGGTGTAGATATGTCAATGTTCGTACAGATGGCGGTGTAGGTATTTCCATGTTCATACAGATGGCGGTGTAGATATTTCAAAGTTTATAGAGATAGCGCTGTAGTTATTTCCATATTTATAGAGAAATCTCTGTAGATATTTCCATGTATATTCAGATAGCTATGTAGATATTTCCATGTTCATGCAGATAGCGGTGTAGATATTTCCATGTTCATCCAGATGCCGGTGTAGATATATCCATGTTCATACAGATGGCGGTGAAGATATTTCCATGTTCATACAGATGGCAGTGTAGATATTTCCATGTTCATACACACGGCAGTGTAGATATTTCCGTGTTCATAGAGATGGCGGTGTAGATATTTCCGTGTTCATACAAATGGCGGTGTAGATATTTCCATGTTCATAGAGATGGCGGTGTAGATATTTCATTGTACAGATAGCAGTGTAGTTATTTCCATGTTTATAGAGATAGCAGTGTAGATATTTCCATTGATATACAGATAGCTCTGTAGATATTTGCATGTTCATTCAGATAGCGGTGAAGATATTTCCATGCTCATGCAGATAGCGGTGTAGATATTTCCATGCTCCTACAGATAGTGGTGTAGATATTTTCATGTTCATACAGTTAGCGGTGTAGATATTTCCATGTTCATACAAATGGCGGTGTAGATATTTATATGTTCATACAGATGGCGGTGAAGATATTTCCATGTTTATACAGATAGCAGTGTAGTTATTTCCATGTTTATAGATTTAGCAGTGTAGCTATTTCCATTGATATACAGATAGCTGTGTAGATATTTGCATGTTCATACAGATGGCGGTGTAGATATTTCGAAGTTTATAGAGATAGCGCTGTAGTTATTTCCATATTTATAGAGAAATCTGTGTAGATATTTCCATGTATATGCAGATAGCTGTGTAGATATTTCCATGTTCATGCAGATAGCGGTGTAGATATTTCCATGTTCATCCAGATGCCGGTGTAGATATACCCATGTTCATACAGATTGCGGTGAAGATGTTTCCATGTTCATACAGATGGCGGTGTAGATATTTCCATGTTCATACACATGGCGGTGTAGATATTTCCATGTTCATAGAGATGGCGGTGTAGATATTTCCATGTTCATACAAATGGCGGTGTAGATATTTCCGTGTTCATAGAGATGGCAGTGTAGATATTTCCACGTTTATACACATAGCAGTGTAGTTATATCAATGTTTATAGAGATAGCAGTGTAGATATTTCCATTGATATACAGATAGCTGTGTAGATATTTGCATGTTCATACAGATAGCGGTGTAGATATTTCCATGTTCATACTGATAGCGGTGTAGATATTTCCAAGTTCATACAGTTAGCGGTGTAGATATTTCCATGTTCATACAGATGGCGGTGTAGATATTTCCCTGTTCATACAGATGGTGGCGTAGATATTTACATGTTCATACAGATGGCGGTGTAGATATTTCCATGTTCGTACGGATGGCAGTGTAGATATTTCCATGTTCATACAGGTGGCGGTGTAGATATTCCCTTGTTTTTACAGATAGCTGTGTAGTTGTTTCCATGTTTATAGAGATAGCAGTGTAGATATTTCCATTGATATACAGATAGCTGTGTAGATATTTGCATGTTCATACAGATAGCTGTGTAGATATTTCCATGTTCATACAGATAGCGGTGTAGATATTTCCATGTTCATACAGATAACAGTGTAGATATTTCCATGTTAATACAGATAGCGGTGTAGATATTTCCATGTTCACACAGATAGCGGTGTAGTTATTTCCATGTTCATACAGTTAGCGGTGTAGATATTTCCGTGTTTTGCAGATAGCAGTGTAGATATATCCATGTTCTTCCAGATGCCGGTGTAGATATATCCATGTTCATACAGATGGCGGTGAAGATATTTCCAAGTTCATACAGATGGCGGTGTAGATATTTCCATGTTCATACAAATGGCGGTGTAGATATTTCCATGTTCATACAGATGGCGGTGTAGATATTTCCGTGTTCATACAAATGGCAGTGTAGATATTTCCATGTTCATAGAGATGGCGGTGTACATATTTCCATGTTTATGCAGATAGCGGTATAGGTATTTCCATGTTTATACAGATGGTGGTGTAGATATTTCCATGTTTATAGAGATGGCGGTCTAGATATTTCCATGTTTATAGAGATAGTGGTGTAGTTATTTCCAAGTTTATAGAGACAGCGTTGTAGATATTTCCATGTTTATAAAGATAGCGGTGAAGATATTTGCATGTTTATACAGACAGCAGTGTAGATATTTCCATGTTTATAGAGATAGTGGTGTAGATAATTTCAATTTTATACAGATAGCAGTGTAGATATTTCCAAGTTCATACAGATAGCGGTGTAGATATTTCCACCTTTATAGAGATGGCGGTGTAGATATTTCCATGTTCATACAGATGGCGGTGTAGATATTTTCATGTTCATACAGGTGGCGGTGTAGATATTTCCATGTTTATACAGATAGAAGTGTGGTTATTTCTATGTTTATAGAGATAGCAATGTAGATATTTCCATTGGTATACATATAGCTGTGTAGATATTTGCATGCTCATACTGATAGCGGTGTTGATATTTCCATGTTCATACAGATAGCGGTGTAGATATTTCCATGTTCATACACATAGCGGTGTAGATATTTCCATGTTCACAGAGATGACGGTGTAGGTATTTGCATGTTCATACAGATAGCGGTGTAGATATTTCCATGTTCACACAGATAGCGGTGTAGATATTTCCATGTTCATACAGTTAGCGCTTTAGATATTTCCATGTTCATGCAGATAGCGGTGTAGATATTTCCATGTTCATCCTGATGCCGGTGAAGATATATCCATGTTCATACAGATGGCGGTGAAGATATTTCCATGTTCATACACATGGCAGTGTACATATTTCCATGTTCATAGAGATGGCGGTGTAGATATTTCCATGTTCATACAAATGGCGGTGTAGATATTTCCATGTTCATAGAGATGGCGGTGTAGATATTTCCATGTTTGTACAGATAGCAGTGTAGTTATTTCCATGTTTATAGAGATAGCAGTGTAGATATTTCCATTGGCATACAGATAGCTGTGTAGATATTTCCATGTTCATACAGATAGCGGTGCAGTTATTTCCACGTTCATACAGATAGCGGTGTAGATATTTCCATGTTCATACAGATAGCGGTGTATTTATTTCCATGTTCATACAGTTAGCGGTGTAGATATTTCCATGTTCATACAGATGGCGGTGTAGATATTTCCATGTTCGTACGGATGGCAGTGTAGTTATTTCCATGTTCATACAGGTGGCGGTGTATATATTTCCATGTTCATACAGATAGCAGTGTAGTTATTTCAATGTTCATAGAGATAGCAATGTAGATATTTCCATTGATATACATATAGCTGTGTAGATATTTGCATGTTCACACAGATAGCTGTGTAGATATTGACATGTTCATACAGATATAGGTGTAGATATTTCCAAGTTCATACAGATAGCGGTGTAGATATTTCCATGTTCATACAGATAACGGTGTAGATATTTCCATGTTCATACAGATGGCGGTGTAGATATTTCCATGTTTTTAGAGATGGCAGTTTAGATATTTTCATGTTAACACAGATGGCGGTGGAGATACTTCCATGTTTACACAGATAGCGTTGTAGACATTTCCATGTTTACACAGATAGCGGTGTGTATATTTCCACGTTTATGCAGATAGCGGTGTAGATATTTCCATGTTTATACAGATAGCGGTGCGGATATTTCCATGTTTATACAGATAGTTGGGCAGATATTTCCATGTTTATACACATAGCGGTGTAGATATTTCCATCTTAATACAGATGGCGGTGTAGATATGTCTATGTTCGTACAGATGGCGGTGTAGATATTTGCATGTTCATAGGGATGGCGGTGTAGATATTTCCATGTTTATAGAGATAGTGGTGTAGTTATTTCCAAATTTATAGAGAAATCTGTGTAGATATTTCCATGTATATGCAGATAGTTGTGTAGATATTTCCATGTTCATGCACATAGCGGTGTAGATATTTCCATGTTCATCCAGATGCCGGTGTAGATATATCCATGTTCATACAGATGGCGGTGAAGATATTTCCATGTTCATACAGATGGCGGTGTAGATATTTCCATGTTCATACACATCGCGTTGTAGATATATCCATGTTCATAGAGATGGCGCTGTAGATATTTCCATGTTCATACAAATGGCGGTGTAGATATTTCCATATTCATAGAGATGGCGGTGTAGATATTTCCATGTTTATACAGATAGCAGTGTGGATATTTCCATGTTTATAGAGATAGCAGTGTAGATATTTCCATTGATATACAGATAGCTGTGTAGATATTTGCATATTCATACAGATAGCAGTGTAGATATTTCCATGTTCATACTGATAGCGGTGTAGATATTTCCATGTTCATACAGTTAGCGGTGTAGATATTTCCATGTTCATACAGATGGCGGTGTAGATATTTCCATGTTCATACAGATGGCCGTGTAGATATTTACATGTTCATACAGATGGCGGTGTAGATATTTCCATGCTCGTACGGATGGCAGTATAGGTATTTCCATGTTCATACAGGTGGCGGTGTAGATATTCCCCTGTTTTTACAGATAGCTGTGTAGTTATTTCCGTGTTTATAGAGATAGCAGGGTAGATATTTCCATTGATATACAGATATCTGTGTAGATATTTGCATGTTCCTACAGATAGCGGTGTAGATATTTCCCTGTTCATACAGATAGCCGTGTAGATATTTCCATGTTCATACAAATAGCGGTGTAGATATTTCCATGTTCATACAGATAACGGTGTAGATATTTGCATGTTCCTACAGATAGCGGTGTAGATATTTCCATGTTCTCACAGATAGCGGTGTAGATATTTCCATATTCATACAGTTAGCAGTGTAGATACTTCCATGTTCATGCAGATAGCGGTGTAGATATTTCCATGTTCATCCAGATGCCGGTGTAGATATATCCATGTTCATACAGATGGCGGTGAAGATATTTCCATGTTCATACAGATGGCGGTGTAGATATTTCCATGTTCATACACATGGCGGTGTAGATATTTCCATGTTCATAGAGATGGCGGTGTAGATATTTCCATGTTCATACAAATGGCGGTGTAGATATTTCCATGTTCATGGAGATGGCGGTGTAGATATTTCCATGTTTGTACAGATAGCAGAGTAGTTATTTCCATGTTTATAGAGATAGCTGTGTAGATATTTCCCTTGATATACAGATAGCGGTACAGATATTTCCATGTTCATTCAGATAGCGGTGTAGATATTTCCATGTTTATAGAGATAGTGGTGTAGATAATTTCAATTTTATACAGATAACAGTGTAGATAATTCCAAGTTCATACAGATAGCGGTGTAGATATTTCCACGTTTATAGAGATGGCGGTGTAGATATTTTCATGTTTACACAGATGGCGGTGGAGATACTTCCATGTTTACACAGATAGCGTTGTAGACATTTCCATCTTTACACAGATAGCGGTGTGTATATTTCCACGTTTATGCAGATAGCGGTGTAGATATTTCCATGTTTATACAGATAGCGGTGCGGATATTTCCATGTTTATACAGATAGTTGGGCAGATATTTCCATGTTTATACAGATAGCGGTGTAGATATTTCCATCTTAATACAGATGGCGGTGTAGATATGTCTATGTTCGTACAGATGGCGGTGTAGATATTTGCATGTTCATAGGGATGGCAGTGTAGATATTTCGAAGTTTATAGAGATAGCCCTGTAGTTATTTCCAAATTTATAGAGAAATCTGTGTAGATATTTCCATGTATATGCAGATAGCTGTGTAGATATTTCCATGTTCATGCAGATAGCGGTGTAGATATTTCCATGTTCATCCAGATGCCGGTGTAGACATATCCATGTTGATACAGATGGCGGTGTAGATATTTCCATGTTCATACACATGGCGGTGTAGATATATCCATGTTCATACAAATGGCGGTGTAGATATTTCCATGTTCATACAAATGGCGGTGTACATATTTCCATATTCATAGAGATGGCGGTGTAGATATTTCCATGTTTATACAGATAGCAGTGTAGTTATTTCCATGTTTATATAGATAGCAGTGTAGATATTTCCATTGATATACAGATAGCTGTGTAGATATTTGCATGTTCATACAGATATCGGTGTAGATATTTCCATGTTCATACTGATAGCGGTGTAGATATTTCCATGTTCATACAGTTAGCGGTGTAGATATTTCCATGTTCATACAGATGGCGGTGTAGATATTTCCATGTTCATACAGATGGCCATGTAGATATTTACATGATCATACAGATGGCGGTGTAGACATTTCCATGTTCGTACGGATGGCAGTGTAGATATTTCCATGTTCATACAGGTGGCGGTGTAGATATTCCCGTTTTTACAGATAGCTGTGTAGTTATTTCCGTGTTTATAGAGATAGCAGGGTAGATATTTCCATTGATATACAGATAGCTGTGTAGATATTTCCATGTTCATACAGATAGCGGTGTAGATATTTCCCTGTTCATACAGATAGCGGTGTAGATATTTCCATGTTCATACACATAGTGGTGTAGATATTTCCATGTTCATACAGATAACGGTGTAGATATTTGCATGTTCATACAGATAGCGGTGTAGATATTTCCATGTTCACACAGATAGCGGTGTAGATATTTCCATGTTCATACAGTTAGCGGTGTAGATATTTCCATGTTCATGCAGATAGCGGTGTAGATATTTCCATGTTCATCCTGATGCCGGTGTAGATATATCCATGTTCATACAGATGGCGGTGAAGATATTTCCATGTTCATACACATGGCGGTGTAGATATTTCCATGTTCATAGAGATGGCGGTGTAGATATTTCCATGTTCATATAAATGGCGGTGTAGATATTTCCATGTTCATACAGATGGCGGTGTAGATATTTCCATGTTTGTACAGATAGCAGTGTAGTTATTTCCATGTTTAAAGAGAGAGCAGTGTACATATTTCCATTGATATACAGATAGCTGTGTAGATATTTCCATGTTCATACAGATAGCGGTGTAGATATTTCCATGTTCATACTGATAGCGGTGTAGATATTTCCATGTTCATACAGTTAGCGGTGTAGATATTTCCATCTTCATACTGATGGCGGTGTAGATATTTCCATGTTCATACAGATGGCCGTGTAGATATTTACATGTTCATACAGATGACGGTGTAGATATTTCCATGTTGATACAGATGGCGGTGTAGATATTTACATGTTCATACAGATGGCGGTGTAGATATTTCAATCTTCGTACGGATGGCAATGTAGATATTTCCATGTTCATACAGGTGGCGGTGTAGATATTCCCATGTTTTTACAGATAGCTGTGTAGATATTTCCATGTTTATAGAGATAGCAGTGTAGATATTTCCATTGATATATAGATAGCTTTCTAGATATTTGCATGTTCATACAGATAGCGGTGTAGATATTTCCATGTTCATACAGTTAGCGGTGTAGATATTTCCATGTTCATACAGTTAGCGGTGTAGATATTTCCATGTTCACGTAGATACCGGAGTAGATATTTCCATGTTCATCCAGATGCCGGTGTAGATATATCCATGTTCATACAGATGGTGGTGAAGATATTTCCATGTTCATACAGATGGCGGTGTAGATATTTCCATGTTCATACAGATGGTGGTGTAGATATTTCCATGTTCATACAGATGGCCGTGTAGATATTTACATGTTCATACAGATGGCGGTGTAGACATTTCCATGTTCGTACGGATGGCAGTGTAGATATTTCCATGTTCATACAGGTGGCGGTGTAGATATTCCCCTGCTTTTACAGATAGCTGTGTAGTTATTTCCGTGTTTATAGAGATAGCAGGGTAGATATTTCCATTGATATACAGATAGCTGTGTAGATATTTGCATGTTCATACAGATAGCGGTGTAGATATTTCCATGTTCATACAGATAGCGGTGTAGATATTTCCATGTTCATACACATAGCGGTGTAGATATTTCCATGTTCATACAGATAACGGTGTAGATATTTGCATGTTCATACAGATAGCGGTGTACATATTTCCATGTTCACACAGATAGCGGTGTAGATATTTCCATATTCATACAGTTAGCGGTGTAGATATTTCCATGTTCATGCAGATAGCGGTGTAGATATTTCCATGTTCATCCTGATGCCGGTGTAGATATATCCATGTTCATACAGATGGCAGTGTAGTTATTTCCATGTTTATAGAGATAGCGATGTAGATATTTCCATTGATATACAGATAGCTGTGTAGATATTTACATGTTCATACAGATGGCGGTGTAGATATTTCCATGTTCGTACAGGTGGCGGTGTAGATATTTCCATGTTATACAGATAGCAGTGTAGTTATTTCAATGTTTATAGAGATAGCGATGTAGATATTTCAATGTTTATAGAGATAGCGATGTAGATATTTCCATTGATATAGATATAGCTTTGTAGATATTTGCATGTTCATACAGATAGCGGTGTAGATATTTCCATGTTGATACAGATAGAGGTGTAGATATTTCCATTTTCATACACATAGCGGTGTAGATATTTCCATGTTCATAGAGATAACGGTGTAGATATTTCCATGTTCATACAGATAGCGGTGTAGATATTTCCATGTTCATACAGTTAGCGGTGTAGATATTTCCATGTTCATACATATGGCGGTGTAGATATTTACATGTTCATACAGATGGCGTTGTAGATATTTCCACGTTCGTACAGATGGCGGTGTAGATATTTCCATGTTCATAGAGATGGCGGTGTAGATATTTCCATGTTTATGCAGATAGCGGTATAGCTATTTTCATGTTTATACAGATGGTGGTGTAGATATTTCCATGTTTATAGAGATGGCGGTCTAGATATTTCCATGTTTATAGAGATAGTGGTGTAGTTATTTCCAAGTTTATAGAGACAGCGTTGTAGATATTTCCATGTTTATACAGATAGCAGTGTAGATATTTCCAAGTTCATACAGATAGCGGTGTAGATATTTCCACCTTTATAGAGATGGCGGTGTAGATATTTCCATGTTCATACAGATGGCGGTGTAGATATTTTCATGTTCGTACAGGTGGCGGTGTAGATATTTCCATGTTTATACAGATAGAAGTGTGGTTATTTCTATGTTTATAGAGATAGCAATGTAGATATTTCCATTGGTATACATATAGCTGTGTAGATATTTGCATGCTCATACTGATAGCGGTGTAGATATTTCCATGGTCATACAGATAGCGGTGTAGATATTTCCATGTTCATACACATAGCGGTGTAGATATTTCCATGTTCACAGAGATGACGGTGTAGATATTTGCATGTTCATACAGATAGCGGTGTAGATATTTCCATATTCACACAGATAGCGGTGTAGATATTTCCATGTTCATACAGTTAGCGCTTTAGATATTTCCATGTTCATGCAGATAGCGGTGTAGATATTTCCATGTTCATCCTGATGCCGGTGAAGATATATCCATGTTCATACAGATGGCGGTGAAGATATTTCCATGTTCATACACATGGCAGTGTACATATTTCCATGTTCATAGAGATGGCGGTGTAGATATTTCCATGTTCATACAAATGGCGGTGTAGATATTTCCATGTTCATAGAGATGGCGGTGTAGATATTTCCATGTTTGTACAGATAGCAGTGTAGTTATTTCCATGTTTATAGAGATAGCAGTGTAGATATTTCCATTGGCATACAGATAGCTGTGTAGATATTTCCATGTTCATACAGATAGCGGTGCAGTTATTTCCACGTTCATACAGATAGCTGTGTAGATATTTCCATGTTCATACAGATAGCGGTGTATTTATTTCCATGTTCATACAGTTAGCGGTGTAGATATTTCCATGTTCATACAGATGGCAGTGTAGATATTTCCATGTTCGTACGGATGGCAGTGTAGTTATTTCCATGTTCATACAGGTGGCGGTGTATATATTTCCATGTTCATACAGATAGCAGTGTAGTTATTTCAATGTTCATAGAGATAGCAATGTAGATATTTCCATTGATATACATATAGCTGTGTAGATATTTGCATGTTCACACAGATAGCTGTGTAGATATTGCCATGTTCATATAGATAGAGGTGTAGATATTTCCAAGTTCATACAGATAGCGGTGTAGATATTTCCATGTTCATACAGATAACGGTGTAGATATTTCCATGTTCATACAGATGGCGGTGTAGATATTTCCATGTTTTTAGAGATGGCAGTGTAGATATTTTCATGTTAACACAGATGGCGGTGGAGATACTTCCATGTTTACACAGATAGCGTTGTAGACATTTCCATGTTTACACAGATAGCGGTGTGTATATTTCCACGTTTATGCAGATAGCGGTGTAGATATTTCCATGTTTATACAGATAGCGGTGCGGATATTTCCATGTTTATACAGATAGTTGGGCAGATATTTCCATGTTTATACAGATAGCGGTGTAGATATTTCCATCTTAATACAGATGGCGGTGTAGATATGTCTATGTTCGTACAGATGGCGGTGTAGATATTTGCATGTTCATAGGGATGGCGGTGTAGATATTTCCATGTTTATAGAGATAGTGGTGTAGTTATTTCCAAATTTATAGAGAAATCTGTGTAGATATTTCCATGTATATGCAGATAGTTGTGTAGATATTTCCATGTTCATGCACATAGCGGTGTAGATATTTCCATGTTCATCCAGATGCCGGTGTAGATATATCCATGTTCATACAGATGGCGGTGAAGATATTTCCATGTTCATACAGATGGCGGTGTAGATATTTCCATGTTCATACACATCGCGTTGTAGATATATCCATGTTCATAGAGATGGCGCTGTAGATATTTCCATGTTCATACAAATGGCGGTGTAGATATTTCCATATTCATAGAGATGGCGGTGTAGATATTTCCATGTTTATACAGATAGCAGTGTAGATATTTCCATGTTTATAGAGATAGCAGTGTAGATATTTCAATTGATATACAGATAGCTGTGTAGATATTTGCATATTCATAAAGATAGCGGTGTAGATATTTCCATGTTCATACTGATAGCGGTGTAGATATTTCCATGTTCATACAGTTAGCGGTGTAGATATTTCCATGTTCATACAGATGGCGGTGTAGATATTTCCATGTTCATACAGATGGCCGTGTAGATATTTACATGTTCATACAGATGGCGGTGTAGATATTTCCATGCTCGTACGGATGGCAGTATAGGTATTCCCATGTTCATACAGGTGGCGGTGTAGATATTCCCCTGTTTTTACAGATAGCTGTGTAGTTATTTCCGTGTTTATAGAGATAGCAGTGTAGATATTTCCATTGATATACAGATATCTGTGTAGATATTTGCATGTTCCTACAGATAGCTGTGTAGATATTTCCCTGTTCATACAGATAGCGGTGTAGATATTTCCATGTTCATACAAATAGCGGTGTAGATATTTCCATGTTCATACAGATAACGGTGTAGATATTTGCATGTTCCTAAAGATAGCGGTGTAGATATTTCCATGTTCTCACAGATAGCGGTGTAGATATTTCCATATTCATACAGTTAGCGGTGTAGATACTTCCTTGTTCATGCAGATAGCCTTGTAGATATTTCCATGTTCATCCAGATGCCGGTGTAGATATATCCATGTTCATACAGATGGCGGTGAAGATATTTCCATGTTCATACAGATGACGGTGTAGATATTTCCATGTTCATACAAATGGCGGTGTAGATATTTCCATGTTCATGGAGATGGCGGTGTAGATATTTCCATGTTTGTACAGATAGCAGAGTAGTTATTTCCATGTTTATAGAGATAGCAGTGTAGATATTTCCCTTGATATACAGATGGCGGTATAGATATTTCCATGTTCATTCAGATAGCGGTGTAGATATTTCCATGTTTTACAGATAGCGGTGTAGATATTTCCATCTTCATACAGATGGCGGTGTAGATATTTCCATGTTCGTACGGATGGCAGTGTAGATATTTCCATGTTCGCACAGGTGGCGGTGTAGATATTTCCATGTTTATACAGATAGCAGTGTAGTTATTTCAATGTTTATAGAGATAGCAATGTAGATATTTCCATTGATATACATATAGCTTTGTAGATATTTGCATGTTCATACAGATAGCGGTGTAGATATTTCCATGTTGATACAGATAGAGGTGTAGATATTTCCATGTTCATACACATAGCGGTGTAGATATTTCCATGTTCATACAGATAACGGGGTAGATATTTCCATGTTCATACAGATAGCGGTGTAGATATTTCCATGTTCATACAGTTAGCGGTGTAGATATTTCCATGTTCATACATATGGCGGTGTAGATATTTACATGTTCATACAGATGGCGTTGTAGATATTTCCACGTTCGTACAGATGGCGGTGTAGATATTTCCATGTTCTTAGAGATGGCGGTGTAGATATTTCCATGTTTATGCAGATAGCGTTATAGATATTTCCATGTTTATACAGATGGTGGTGTAGATATTTCCATGTTTATAGAGATGGCGGTCTAGATATTTCCATGTTTATAGAGATAGTGGTGTAGTTATTTCCAAGTTTATAGAGACAGCGTTGTAGATATTTCCATGTTTATACAGATAGTGGTGTAAATATTTCCATGTTTTACAGATAGCGGTGTAGATATTTCCATGTTTATAGAGATAGTGGTGTAGATAATTTCAATTTTATACAGATAGCAGTGTAGATAATTCCAAGTTCATACAGATAGCGGTGTAGATATTTCCACGTTTATAGAGATGGCGGTGTGGATATTTCCATGTTCATACAGATGGCGGTGTAGATATTTCCATGTTTTTAGAGATGGTGGTGTAGATATTTTCATGTTTACACAGATGGCGGTGGAGATACTTCCATGTTTACACAGATAGCGTTGTAGACATTTCCATCTTTACACAGATAGCGGTGTGTATATTTCCACGTTTATGCAGATAGCGGTGTAGATATTTCCATGTTATACAGATAGCGGTGCGGATATTTCCATGTTTATACAGATAGTTGGGCAGATATTTCCATGTTTATACAGATAGCGGTGTAGATATTTCCATCTTAATACAGATGGCGGTGTAGATATGTCTATGTTCGTACAGATGGCGGTGTAGATATTTGCATGTTCATAGGGATGGCAGTGTAGATATTTCGAAGTTTATAGAGATAGCCCTGTAGTTATTTCCAAATTTATAGAGAAACCTGTGTAGATATTTCCATGTATATGCAGATAGCTCTGTAGATATTTCCATGTTCATGCAGATAGCGGTGTAGATATTTCCATGTTCATCCAGATGCCGGTGTAGATATATCCATGTTCATACAGATGGCGGTGTAGATATTTCCATGTTCATACAAATGGCGGTGTAGATATATCCATGTTCATAGAGATGGCGGTGTAGATATTTCCATGTTCATACAAATGGCGTTGTAGATATTTCCATATTCATAGAGATGGCGGTGTAGATATTTCCATGTTTATACAGATAGCAGTGTAGTTATTTCCATGTTTATAGAGTTAGCAGTGTAGATATTTCCATTGATATACAGAGAGCTGTGTAGATATTTGCATGTTCATACAGATATCGGTGTAGATATTTCCATGTTCATACTGATAGCGGTGTAGATATTTCCATGTTCATACAGATGGCCGTGTAGATATTTACATGTTCATACAGATGGCGGTGTAGACATTTCCATGTTCGTACGGATGGCAGTGTAGATATTTCCATGTTCATACAGGTGGCGGTGTAGATCTTCCCCTGTTTTTACAGATAGCTGTGTATTTATTTCCGTGTTTATAGAGATAGCAGGGTAGATATTTCCATTGATATACAGATAGCTGTGTAGATATTTGCATGTTCATACAGATAGCGGTGTAGATATTTCCATGTTCATACAGATAGCGGTGTAGATATTTCCATGTTCATACACATAGCGGTGTAGATATTTCCATGTTCATACAGATAACGGTGTAGATATTTGCATGTTCATACAGATAGCGGTGTACATATTTCCATGTTCACACAGATAGCGGTGTAGATATTTCCATATTCATACAGTTAGCGGTGTAGATATTTCCATGTTCATGCAGATAGCGGTGTAGATATTTCCATGTTCATCCTGATGCCGGTGTAGATATATCCATGTTCATACAGATGGCAGTGTAGTTATTTCCATGTTTATAGAGATAGCAGTGTAGATATTTCCATTGATATACAGATAGCTGTGTAGATATTTGCATGTTCATACAGATATCGGTGTAGATATTTCCATGTTCATACTGATAGCGGTGTAGATATTTCCATGTTCATACAGTTAGCGGTGTAGATATTTCCATGTTCATACAGATGGCGGTGTAGATATTTCCATGTTCATACAGATGGCCATGTAGATATTTACATGATCATACAGATGGCGGTGTAGACATTTCCATGTTCGTACGGATGGCAGTGTAGATATTTCCATGTTCATACAGGTGGCGGTGTAGATATTCCCGTTTTTACAGATAGCTGTGTAGTTATTTCCGTGTTTATAGAGATAGCAGGGTAGATATTTCCATTGATATACAGATAGCTGTGTAGATATTTCCATGTTCATACAGATAGCGGTGTAGATATTTCCATGTTCATACAGATAGCGGTGTAGATATTTCCATGTTCATACACATAGCGGTGTAGATATTTCCATGTTCATACAGATAACGGTGTAGATATTTGCATGTTCATACATATAGCGGTGTAGATATTTCCATGTTCACACAGATAGCGGTGTAGATATTTCCATGTTCATACAGTTAGCGGTGTAGATATTTCCATGTTCATGCAGATAGCGGTGTAGATATTTCCATGTTCATCCTGATGCCGGTGTAGATATATCCATGTTCATACAGATGGCGGTGAAGATATTTCCATGTTCATACAGATGGCGGTGTAGATATTTCCATGTTCATAGAGATGGCGGTGTAGATATTTCCATGTTCATATAAATGGCGGTGTAGATATTTCCATGTTCATAGCGATGGCGGTGTAGATATTTCCATGTTTGTACAGATAGCAGTGTAGTTATTTCCATGTTTAAAGAGAGAGCAGTGTACATATTTCCATTGATATACAGATAGCTGTGTAGATATTTCCATGTTCATACAGATAGCGGTGTAGATATTTCCATGTTCATACTGATAGCGGTGTAGATATTTCCATGTTCATACAGATAGCGGTGTAGATATTTCCATGTTCATACAGTTAGCGGTGTAGATATTTCCATGTTCATACATATGGCGGTGTAGATATTTACATGTTCATACAGATGGCGTTGTAGATATTTCCACGTTCGTACAGATGGCGGTGTAGATATTTCCATGTTCATAGAGATGGCGGTGTAGATATTTCCAGGTTCATACAAATGGCGGTGTAGATATTTCCATGTTCATAGAGATGGCGGTGTAGGTAATTCCATGTTTATACAGATAGCAGTGTAGTTATTTCCATGTTTATAGAGATACCAGTGTGGATATTTCCATTGATATACAGATAGCTGTGAAGATATTTGAATGTTCATACAGATAGCGGTGTAGATATTTCCATGTGCATACAGATGGCGGTGTAGATATTTCCATGTTCATACCAATAGCGGTGTTGATATTTCCATGTTCATACAGATGGCGGTGTAGATATTTCCATGTTCATACAGATAGCGGTGTAGATATTTCCATGTTCATACAGTTAGCGGTGTAGATATTTACATGTTCATACAGATGGCGGTGTAGATATTTACATGTTCATACAGATGGCGGTGTAGATATTTCCATGTTCATACAGATGGCGGTGTAAATATTTCCATGTTTTTAGAGATGGCGGTGTAGATATTTTCATGTTTACACAGATGGCGGTGTAGATATTTCCATGTTTACACAGATGTTGGTGTAGCTAATTCCATGTTTATAGGGATGGCGGTGTAGATATTTTCATGTTTACACAGATGGCGGTGTAGATATTTCCATGTTTACACAGATAGCGGTGTAGACATTTCCATGTTTACACAGACAGCGGTGTGGATATTTCCATGTTTATGCAGATAGCCGTGTAGATATTTCCATGTTTATACAGATAGCGGTGCGGATATTTCCATGTTTATACAGATAGTTGGGCAGATATTTCCATGTTTATACAGATAGCGGTGTAGATATTTCCATCTTAATACAGATGGCGGTGTAGATATGTCCATGTTTGTACAGCTGGCGGTGTAGATATTTCCATGTTCATACAGATGGCGGTGTAGATATTTCGAAGTTTATAGAGATAGCGCTGTAGTTATTTCCATATTTAAAGAGAAATCTGTGTAGATATTTCCATGTTCATCCAGATGCCGGTGTACATATATCCATGTTCATACAGATGGCGGTGAAGATATATCCATGTTCATACAAATGGCGGTGTAGATATTTCCATGTTCATAGAGATGGCGGTGTAGATAATTCCATGTTCATACAAATGGCGGTGTAGATATTTCCATGTTCATAGAGATGGCGGTGTAGACATTTCCATATTTATACAGATAGCAGTGTAGTTATTTCCATGTTTATTGAGATAGCTGTGTAGATATTTCCATTGATATACAGATAGCTGTGTAGATATTTGCATGTTCGTACAGATAGCGGTGTAGATATTTCCATGTTCGTACAGATAGCGGTGTAGATATTTCCATGTTCGTACAGATAGCGGTGTAGATATTTCCATGTTCATACAGATAACGGTGTAGATATTTCCATGTTCATACAGATAGCGGTGTAGATATTTCCATGTTCATGCAGTTAGCGGTGTAGATATTTCCATGTTCATACAGATGGCGGTGTAGATATTTACATGTTCATACTGATGGCGGTATAGATATTTCCATGTTCGTACAGATGGCGGTGTAGATATTTCTATGTTCATAGAGATGGCGGCGTAGATATTTCCATGTTTATGCAGATAGCAGTACAGATATTTCCATGTTTATACAGACGGTGGTGTAGATATTGCCATGTTTTTAGAGATGGAGGTCTAGATATTTCCATGTTTACACTGATAGCGGTGTAGACATTTCCATGTTTACACAGATAGCGGTGTGGATATTTCCATGTTTATGCAGATAGCAGTGTAGATATTTTCATGTTTATACAGATAGCGGTGTGGATATTTCCATGTTTATACAGATAGTTGGGCAGATATTTCCATGTTTATACAGATAGCGGTGCAGATATTTCCATCTTAATACAGATGGCGTTGTAGATATTTCCATGTTCCTAGAGATGGCAGTATAGATATTTCCATGTTCATACAAATGGCATTGTGGATATTTAAATGTTCATAGAGATAGCGGTGTATTTATTTCCTTGTTTATAGAGTAAGCTATGTAGATATTTCCAGGTATACGCAGTTAGCTGTGTAGATATTTCCATGTTCATACAGATAGCGGTGTAGATATTTCCATGTTCATACAGATAGCGGTGTAGATATTTCCATATTCATACAGATTTCGGTGTAGATATTTCCCTGTTCATACAGATGGCGGTGTAGATATTTCCCTGTTTATAGAGATAGCGTTGTAGATATTTCCATGTTTATACAGATAGCGGTATGGATATTTCCATGTTTATACAGATAGCGGTGTAGATATTTCCAAGTTTATAGAGATGGCGGTCTACATATTTCCATATTGATAGAGATGGTGGTGTAGTTATTTCCAAGTTTGTAGAGACAGCATTGTAGATATTTCCATGTTTATACAGATAGCGGTGAAGATATTTCCATGTCTATACAGATAGCGGTGTAGATATCTCCATGTTTATACAGATAGCGGTGTATATATTTACATGTTTATAGAGGTGGCGGTCTAGATATTCTCTTGTTTATACAGATAGCCATGTAGTTCTTTCCATGTTTATAGAGATAGCGGTGTAGATAATTCCAATTTTATACAGATAGCAGTTTAGATATTTCCATGTTCATACAAATAGCGGTGTAGATATTTCCACGTTTATAGAGATGGCGGTGTAGATATTTCCATGTTCATACAGATGGCGGGGTAGATATTTCCATGTTTACACAGATAGCATTGTAGATATTTCCAAGCTGATACACATAGCGGTGTAGATATTTCCGTGTCAATAGAGATAGCGGTGTAGTTATTTCCTTGTTTATAGAGAAAGCTGTGTAGATATTTCCATGTGTATGCTGTTAGCTCTGTAGATATTTCCATGTTTACACTGATAACGGTGTAGACATTTCCATCTTTCCACAGATAGCGGTGTAGACATTTCCATGTTTACACAGATAGCATTGTTAATATTTACATGTTTATAGAGATAGCGGTGTAGTTATTTCCAAGTTTATACAGACAGCTTTGAAGATATTTCCATGTTTATAGAGATAGCAGTGTAGTTATTTCCATGTTTATAGAGAAAGCTGTAAAGATATTTCCATGTTTATACAGATAGCCTTGTAGATATTTCCATGTTTATTCAGATATCGGTTTAGATATTTCCATGTTTCTACAGATAGCGGTGTGGATATTTGCATCTTAATACAGATGGCGGTGTAGATATTTCCATGTCAATACAGATGGCGGTGCAGATATTTCCATGTTCATACAGATGGCGGTGTAGATATTTCCATGTTTACACAGATAGTGGTGTAGACCTTTCCATGTTTACACAGATAGCGTTGTAGATATTTACATGTTTCTAGAGATAATAGTGTAGTTATTTCCATGTTTATACAAATAGCGGTGAAGTTATTTCCATGTTTACACAGATAGCAGTGTGGATATTTCAATGATTATACAGAGAGCGGTGTGGATATTTCCATGTTTATACAGATAGTGGTGTTGATATTTCCATGTTTATACAGATAGCGGTGTGGATATTTCCATGTTTATGCATATAGTGGTGTGGATATTTTCATGTTTATACAGATAGCAGTGTAGATATTTCCATGTTTATACAGATAGCGGTGTAGTTATTTCCATGTTCATACAGATAGCGGTGTAGATATTTCCATGTTTATACAGATAGCGGTGTAGATATTTCCATGTTTATAGACATGGCGGTCTAGATATTTCCATGTTTATAGAGATAGTGGTGTAGTTATTTCCAGGTTTGTAGAGACAGCGTTGTAGATATTTCTGTGTTTATACAGATAGCGGTGAAGATATTTCCATGTTTATACAGATAGCGGTGTATATATTTCCATGTTTATACAGATAGCGGTGTAGATATTTACAAGTTTATAGAGATGGTGGTCCAGATATTGTCTTGTTTATACAGATAGCGGTGTAGATATTTCCATGCTTATAGAGATAGCGGTGTAGATTATTCCAATTTTATACAGATAGCAGTGTAGATGTTTCCATGTTCATACAAATAGCGGTGTAGATATTTCAACGTTTATAGAGATGGTGGTGTAGATATTTCCATGTTCATACAGATGGCGGTGTAGATATTTCCATGTTTACACAGATAGCTGTGTAGATATTTCCATGTTTATACAGATAGTGGTGTAGATATTTCCATGTTTATACAGATATCGGTGTAGGTATTTCCATGTTTCTACAGATAGCGGTGTGGATATTTGCATCTTGATACAGATGGCGGTGTAGATATTTCCATGTTTATACTGATGGCGCTGAAGGTATTTCCATGTTCATACAGATGGCGGTGTAGATATTTCTATGTTTATAGAGATGGCGGTGTAGATATTTCCACGTTTTTACTGATGGCGGTGTAGATATTTCCATGTATATAGAGAAGACGGTGTAGATATTTCCATGTTTATACAGAAAGCGGTGTAGATATTTCCATGTTTACACAGATAGTGGTGTAGACTTTTCCATGTTGAAACAGATAGTGTTGTAGATATTTACTTGTTTATAGAGATAGTGGTGTAGTTATTTCCATGTTTATACAGATAGCGGTGAAGTTATTTCCATGTTTACACAGATAGCGGTGTGGATATTTCATGGATTATACAGAGAGCAGTGTAGATATTTCCTTGTTTATACAGATAGCGGTGCTGATATTTCCATGTTTATACAGATAGCGGTGTGGATACTTCCATGTTTATACATATAGCGGTATGGATATTTCCATTTTTATACAGATAGCGGTGTAGATATTTCCATGTTTACACAGATAGCCGTGTGGATATCTCCATGTTTATACAGATATCGGTGTAGATATTTCCATGTTTCTTCAGATAGCGCTTCTGATATTTCCATCTTAATACAGATGGCGGTGTAGATATTTCCATGTTCCTACAGATGGCGATGTAGATTTTTCCATGTTCCTACAGATGGCGGTGTAGATATTTCCATGTTTATGGAGATGGCAGTGTAGAAATTTCCATGCTTATATATAAAGCTGTGTAGATATTTCCATGTGTATGCAGATAGCTGTGTAGATATTTCCATGTTTATACAGATACTGGTGTAGATATTTCCATGTTTATACAGATATCGGTGTAGATATTTCCATGTTTCTACAGATAGCGGTGTGGATATTTGCATCTTAATACAGATGGCGGTGTAGATATTTCCATGTTTTTACTGATGGCGCTGAAGATATTTCCATGTTCATACAGATGGCGCTGTATATATTTCCAGTTTTGTAGAGATAGTGGTGTAGTTATTTCCATGTTTATAGAGACAGCGGTGTAGAGTTTTCCATGTATATACATATAGCTATGCAGATATTTCCAAGTTCTTACAGACAGCGATGTATAAATTTCCATGTTCATACAGATAGCAGAGTGGATATTTCCATGTTCATACAGGTAGCGGTGTAGATATTTCCATGTTTACACAGATAGTGGTGTAGACCTTTCCTTGTTGAAACAGACAGCGTTGTAGATATTTACATGTTTATAGAGATAGTGGTGTAGTTATTTCCATGTTTATACAGATAGCGGTGAAGTTATTTCCATGTTTACACGGATAGCGGTGTGGATATTTCATGGATTATACAGTGAGCGGTGTAGATATTTCCATGTTTATACAGACAGCAGTGCTGATATTTCCATGTTTATACAGATACCGGTGTGGATATTTCCATGTTTATACATATATCTGTGTGGATATTTCCATGTTTATACAGATAGTGGTGTAGATATTTCCATGTTTACACAGATAGCGGTGTGGATATCACCATGTTTATACAGACAGCGGTGTAGATATTTCCATGTTTATACAGATAGCGGTTCAGATATTTCCATCTTAATACAGATGGCAGTGTAGATATTTCCATGTTCCTACAGATGGCGGTGTAGATTTTTCCATGTTCCTACAGATGGCGGTGTACATATTTCCAAGTTTATAGAGATGGCGGTGTAGTTATTTCCATGTTTATATAGAAAGCTGTGTAGATATTTCCATGTATATGCAGATAGCTGTGTAGATATTTCCATGTTCATACAGATAGCAGTGTTGATATTTCCATGTTCATACCAATAGCGGTGTAGATATTTCCATGTTCATACAGTTAGCGGTGTAGATATTTCCATGTTCATACAGATGGCGGTGTAGATATTTACATGTTCATACAGATGGCGGTGTAGATATTTCCATGTTCGTACGGATGGCAGTGTAGATATTTCCATGTTCATACAGGTGGCGGTGTAGATATTTCCATGTTTATACACATAGCAGTGTAGTTATTTCCATGTTTATAGAGATAGCTGTGTGGATATTTCCATTGATATACAGATAGCTGTGTGGATATTTGCATGTTCATACAGATAGCGGTGTAGATATTTCCATGTTCGTACAGATAGCGGTGTAGATATTTCCATGTTCATACAGATAGCGGTGTAGATATTTCCACGTTTATAGAGGTGGCGGTGTAGATATTTCCATGTTCATGCAGATGGCGGTGTAGATATTTCCATGTTTATAGGGATGGCGGTGTAGATATTTCCATGTTTACACAGATAGCGGTGTAGACATTTCCATGTTTACACTGATAGCGGTGTGGATATTTCCATGTTTATGCAGATAGCAGTGTAGATATTTCCATGTTTATACAGATAGCGGTGCAGATATTTCCATGTTCATACCGATAGCGGTGTAGATATTACCATATTCATACAGTTAGCGGTGTAGATATTTCCATGTTCGTACAGATGGCGGTGTAGATATTTACATGTTCATACAGATGGCGGTGTAGATATTTCCATGTTCGTACGGATGGCGGTGTAGATATTTCCATGTTCATACAGGTGGCGGTGTAGATATTTCCGTGTTTATGCAGATAGCAGTGTAGTTATTTCCATGTTTATAGAGATAGCAGTGTAGATATTTCCATTGTTATACAGATAGCTGTGTAGATATTTGCATGTTCATACAGATAGCGGTGTAGATATTTCCATGATCGTACAGATAGCGGTGTAGATATTTCCATGTTCATACATATAGCGGTGTAGATATTTCCATGTTTATGCAGATAGCGGTATAGTTATTTCCATGTTTATACAGATGGTGGTGTAGGTATTTCCATGTTTATAGAGATGGCGGTCTAGATATTTTCATGTTTACAGAGATAGTGGTGTAGTTATTTCCAAGTTTATAGAGACAGCGTTGTAGATATTTCCATGTTTATACAGATAGCGGTGAAGATATTTCCATGTTTATACAGATAGCGGTGTAGATATTTCCATGTTTATAGAGATAGTGGTGTAGATAATTTCAATTTTATACAGATAGCGGTGTAGATATTTCCACGTTTATAGAGATGGCGGTGTAGATATTTCAATGTTCATACAGATGGCGGTGTAGATATTTCCATGTTCATACAGATAGCGGTGTAGATATTTCCATGTTCATATAGTTAGCGGTGTAGATATTTCCATGTTCATACCAATAGCGGTGTAGACATTTCCATGTTCATTCATTTAGCGGTGTAGATATTTCCATTTTCATACAGATGGCGGTGAAGATATTTACATGTTCGTACAGATGGCGGTGAAGATATTTCCATGTTCATACTAATGGCTGTGTAGATATTTCCATGTTCATACAGATGGCGGTGTAGATATTTCCGTGTTCATACAAATTGCGGTGTAGATATTTCCATGTTCATAGAGATGGCGGTATAGATATTTCCATGTTTATACAGATAGCAATGTAGATATTTCCATGTTTATAGAGATAGCGGTGTAGATATTTCCATTGATATACAGATAGCTGTGTAGATATTTCCATGTTCATACAGATAGCGGTGTAGATATTTCCATGTTCATACAGATAGCGGTGTAGATATTTCCATGTTCATACAGTAAGCTTTGTAGATATTTCCATGTTCATACAGATGGCGGTGTAGATATTTACATGTTCATACAGATGGCGGTGTAGATATTTCCATGTTTGTACGGATGGCAGTGTAGTTATTTCCATGTTCATACAGGTGGCGGTGTAGATATTTTCATGTTCATACAGATAGCAGTGTTGTTATTTCCATGTTTATAGAGAGAGCAGTGTAGATATTTCCACTGATATACAGATAGCTGTGTAGATACATACATGTTCATACAGATGGCGGTGTAGATATTTCCATGTTCTTACGGATGGCAGTGTAGATATTTCCATGTTCGTACAGGTGGTGGTGTAGATATTTCCATGTTTATACAGATAGCAGTGTAGTTATTTCCATGTTTATAGAGATAGCAATGTAGATATTTCCATTGATATACATATAGCTGTGAAGATGTTTGCATGTTCATACTGATAGCGGTGTAGATATTTCCATTTTCGTACAGAAGGCGGTGTAGATATTTCCATGTTCATACAGATAGCGGTGTAGATATTTCCATGTTCATACATATAACGGTGTAGATATTTCCATGTTCATGCAGATAGCGGTGTAGATATTTCCATGTTCATACAGTTAGCGGTGTAGATATTTCCATGTTCATACAGGTGGCGGTGTAGATATTTACATGTTCATACAGATGGCGGTGTAGATATTTCCATGTTCGTAGAGATGGTGGTGTAGATATTTCCATGTTCATAGAGATGGCGGTGTAGATATTTTCATGTTTATGCAGATAGCGGTATAGATATTTCCATGTTTATACAGATAGCGGTGTAGTTATTTCCATGTTTATACAGATAGCGGTGAAGATATTTCCACTTTGACACAGATAGCGGTGTGGATTTTCCATGTTTATACAGATAGCGGTGTAGATATTTCCATGTTAATACAGATAGCGGTGCAGATATTTCCATGTTTATACAGATAGCCGTGCAGATATTTCCAAGTTTATACAGATAGCGGTGTAGATATTTCCATGTTTATAAAGATAGCGGTGTAGGTATTTCCATCTTAATATAGATGGTGGTGTAGGTATTTCCATGTTCCTACAGATGGCGGTGTAGATATTTCCATCTTCATACAGATGGCGGTGTAGCTATTTCGAAGTTTATAGAGTTAGCGGTGTAGATATTTCCATGTTTATAGAGAAAGCTGTGTAGGTATTTCCATGTATAGGCAGATAGCTGTGTAGATATTTCCATGTTCATGCAGATAGCGGTGTAGATATTTACATGTTCATCCAGATGCCAGTGTAGATATATCCATGTTCGTACAGATGGCGGTGAAGATATTTCCCTGTTCATACAGAAGGTGGTGAATATATTTCCATGTTCATAGAGATGGCGGTGTAGTTATTTCCATGTTTATAGAGATAGCGGTGTAGTTATTTCCATGTTTACAGAGATAGCGGTGTAGAAATTTCCATGTTCCAACAGATAGAGGTGTACATATTTCCATGTTCATACAGATAGCGGTGTAGATATTTCAATGTTCATACATATAGCGGTGTAGATATTTCCATGTTCATCGTGACGGCGGTGAAGATATTTCCATGTTCATACAGATGTCGGTGAAGATATTTCCATGTTCATACAGATGGCGGTGTAGATATTTCCATGTTCATACACATGGTGGTGTAGATATTTCCAAGTTTATAGAGACGGCGGTGTAGATATTTCCCTTTTCATATGGATGGCATTGAATATATTTCCATCTTAATACAGATAGCGGTGCAGTTATTTCCATGTTCATACAGTTAGCGTTGTAGATATTTCCATGTTTTACAGATGGCGGTGTAGTTATTTCCATGTTCATGCAGATAGTGGTGAAGATATTTACATGTTCAAACAGATGGCTTTGTAGATATTTCTATGTTCATGCAGATGGCGGTGTAGATATTTTCGTCTTCATACGGATGGCAGTGTAGATATTTCCATGTTCATACAGATGGTGGTGTAGATATTTCCATCTTTATAAAGATGGCGGTGTAGATATTTCCATGTTCATACAGAGGGCCGTATAGATATTTCCATGTTTACACAGATAGCGGTGTAGATATTTCCATGTTGATACACATAGCGGTGTAGATATTTCCAAGTTTATAGAGATAGCGATGAGGATATTTCCATGTTTATAAAGAAAGCGTTGTAGATATTTCCATGTTTATACAGATACCGGTCTATATATTTCCATGTTTATACAGATTGCGGTGTAGGTATTTCCATGTTTATAGTGATGGCAATGTAGATATTTCCATGTTCATACAAATGGCAGTGTAGATATTTCCATGTTTATAGAGATAGCGGTGTAGTTATTTCCTTGTGTACAGAGAAATCTGTGTAGATATTTCTCTGTATATGTAGTTAGCTGTGTAGATATTTCCATGTTCACACAGATAGCGGTGTAGATATTTCCATGTTCATGCAGATGGCAGTGTAGATATTTCTATGTTCATGCAGATGGCGGTGAAGGTATTTCCATGTTCATACAAATGGCGGTGTAGATATTTCCATGTTCATAAAAATGGCGGTGTAGATATTTCCGGGTTCATAGAGGTGGCAGTGTAGTTATTTCCATGTTTATAGAGATAGAGGTGTAGTTATTTTCTCGTTTACAGAGATAGCGGTGTAGATATTTCCATTTATTTACATATAGCTGTGTAGATATTTCCATGTTCATACAGATAGCGGTGTAGATATTTCCATGTTCATACAGATAGTGGTGTAGAAATTACCATGTTCCAACAGATAGAGGTGTACATATTTCCATGTTCATACAGATAGCGGTGTAGATATTTCCATGTTCATACAGATAGCGGTGTAGATATTTCCATGTTCATCGTGATGGCGGTGAAGATATTTCCATGTTCATACAGATGGCAGTTAAGATATCTCCAGGTTCATACTGATGGCGGTGTAGATGTTTCCATGTTCGTACAGATGGCGGTGTAGATATTTCCATGTTCATAGAGATGGCAGTGTAGATATTTCCATGTTTATGCAGATAGCGGTGTAGATATTTCCATGTTCGTACACATGGTGGTGTAGATATTTCCATGTTTATAGAGATGGCGGTGTAGATATTTCCCTTTTCATACGGATGGCGTTGTAGGTATTTCCATGTTCATACAGATGGCGGTGTAGATATTTCCATGTTTACACAGATAGCTGTGTAGATATTTCCATGTTTATACAGATAGTGGTGTAGATATTTCCATGTTTATACAGATATCGGTGTAGGTATTTCCATGTTTCTACAGATAGCGGTGTGGATATTTGCATCTTGATACAGATGGCGGTGTAGATATTTCCATGTTTATACTGATGGCGCTGAAGGTATTTCCATGTTCATACAGATGGCGGTGTAGATATTTCTATGTTTATAGAGATGGCGGTGTAGATATTTCCACGTTTTTACTGATGGCGGTGTAGATATTTCCATGTATATAGAGAAGACGGTGTAGATATTTCCATGTTTATACAGAAAGCGGTGTAGATATTTCCATGTTTACACAGATAGTGGTGTAGACTTTTCCATGTTGAAACAGATAGTGTTGTAGATATTTACTTGTTTATAGAGATAGTGGTGTAGTTATTTCCATGTTTATACAGATAGCGGTGAAGTTATTTCCATGTTTACACAGATAGCGGTGTGGATATTTCATGGATTATACAGAGAGCAGTGTAGATATTTCCTTGTTTATACAGATAGCGGTGCTGATATTTCCATGTTTATACAGATAGCGGTGTGGATACTTCCATGTTTATACATATAGCGGTATGGATATTTCCATTTTTATACAGATAGCGGTGTAGATATTTCCATGTTTACACAGATAGCCGTGTGGATATCTCCATGTTTATACAGATATCGGTGTAGATATTTCCATGTTTCTTCAGATAGCGCTTCTGATATTTCCATCTTAATACAGATGGCGGTGTAGATATTTCCATGTTCCTACAGATGGCGATGTAGATTTTTCCATGTTCCTACAGATGGCGGTGTAGATATTTCCATGTTTATGGAGATGGCAGTGTAGAAATTTCCATGCTTATATATAAAGCTGTGTAGATATTTCCATGTGTATGCAGATAGCTGTGTAGATATTTCCATGTTTATACAGATACTGGTGTAGATATTTCCATGTTTATACAGATATCGGTGTAGATATTTCCATGTTTCTACAGATAGCGGTGTGGATATTTGCATCTTAATACAGATGGCGGTGTAGATATTTCCATGTTTTTACTGATGGCGCTGAAGATATTTCCATGTTCATACAGATGGCGCTGTATATATTTCCAGTTTTGTAGAGATAGTGGTGTAGTTATTTCCATGTTTATAGAGACAGCGGTGTAGAGTTTTCCATGTATATACATATAGCTATGCAGATATTTCCAAGTTCTTACAGACAGCGATGTATAAATTTCCATGTTCATACAGATAGCAGAGTGGATATTTCCATGTTCATACAGGTAGCGGTGTAGATATTTCCATGTTTACACAGATAGTGGTGTAGACCTTTCCTTGTTGAAACAGACAGCGTTGTAGATATTTACATGTTTATAGAGATAGTGGTGTAGTTATTTCCATGTTTATACAGATAGCGGTGAAGTTATTTCCATGTTTACACGGATAGCGGTGTGGATATTTCATGGATTATACAGTGAGCGGTGTAGATATTTCCATGTTTATACAGACAGCAGTGCTGATATTTCCATGTTTATACAGATACCGGTGTGGATATTTCCATGTTTATACATATATCTGTGTGGATATTTCCATGTTTATACAGATAGTGGTGTAGATATTTCCATGTTTACACAGATAGCGGTGTGGATATCACCATGTTTATACAGACAGCGGTGTAGATATTTCCATGTTTATAAAGATAGCGGTGTAGGTATTTCCATCTTAATATAGATGGTGGTGTAGGTATTTCCATGTTCCTACAGATGGCGGTGTAGATATTTCCATCTTCATACAGATGGCGGTGTAGCTATTTCGAAGTTTATAGAGTTAGCGGTGTAGATATTTCCATGTTTATAGAGAAAGCTGTGTAGGTATTTCCATGTATAGGCAGATAGCTGTGTAGATATTTCCATGTTCATGCAGATAGCGGTGTAGATATTTACATGTTCATCCAGATGCCAGTGTAGATATATCCATGTTCGTACAGATGGCGGTGAAGATATTTCCCTGTTCATACAGAAGGTGGTGAATATATTTCCATGTTCATAGAGATGGCGGTGTAGTTATTTCCATGTTTATAGAGATAGCGGTGTAGTTATTTCCATGTTTACAGAGATAGCGGTGTAGAAATTTCCATGTTCCAACAGATAGAGGTGTACATATTTCCATGTTCACACAGATAGCAGTGTATTTATTTCCATGTTTATAGAGATAGCAGTGTAGATATTTCCATTGATATACTGTTAGCTGTGTAGATATTTATATGTTCATACAGATGGCGGTGTAGGTATTTCCATGTTCGTACAGGTGGCGGTGTAGATATTTCCATGTTCATACAGATAGCGGTGTAGATATTTCCATGTTCATACAGATAACGGTGTAGATATTTCCATGTTTATACAGATAGCGGTGTAGATATTTCCATGTTCATACAGTTAGCAGTGTAGATATTTCCATGTTCATACAGATGGCGGTGTAGATATTTCATTGTTTGCACAGATAGCAGTGTAGTTATTTCCATGTTTATAGAGATAGCAGTGTAGATATTTCCATGTTCATACATATAGCTGTGTAGATATTTGCATGTTCATACAGATAGCGTTGTAGGTATTTCCATCCTCATACAGATAGCGGTGTAGATATTTCCATGTTCATACAGATAGCGGTGTAGATATTTCCATGTTCATACGGATAGCGGTGTAGATATTTAAATGTTCGCACGGATGGCAGTTTAGATATTTCCATGTTCATACAGGTGGCGGTGCAGATATTTCCATGTTTATACAGATAGCAGTGTAGTTATTTCCATGATTATAGAGATAGCAGTGTAGATATTTCCGTTGATATAGAGATAGCTGTGTAGATATTTGCATGTTCATACAGATAGCGGTGCAGCTATTTCCATGTTCATACAGATGGCGGTGTAGATATTTACATGTTCATACAGATGGCGGTGTAGATATTTCCATGTTCGTACAGAAGGCGGTGTAGATATTTCCATGTTCATAGAGATGGCGGTGTAGATATTTCCATGTTTCTGCAGATAGCGGTATAGGTATTTCCATGTTTATACAGATGGTGGTGTAGATATTTCCATGTTTATAGAGATGGCGGTCTAGATATTTCCATGTTTATAGAGATAGTGGTGTAGTTATTTCCAAGTTTATAGAGACAGCGTTGTAGATATTTCCATGTTTATAAAGATAGCGGTGAAGATATTTCCATGTTTATACAGATAGTGGTGTAGATATTTCCATGTTTTTACATTCAGCAGTGCAGGTATTTCCGTGTTTATAGAGATAGTGGTGTAGATAATTTCAATTTTATACAGATAGCAGTGTAGATATTTCCAAGTTCATACAGATAGCGGTGTAGATATTTCCACGTTTATAGAGATGGCGGTGTAGATATTTCCATGTTGATACAAATGGCGATGTAGATATTTCCATGTTTTTAGATATGGCGGTGTAGATATTTTCACGTTTACAGAGATGGCGGTGGAGATATTTCCATGTTTACAAAGATAGCGGTGCAGACATTTCCATGTTTACACAGATAGCGGTGTGGATATTTCCATGTTTATGCAGATAGCGGTGTAGATATTTCCATGTTTATACAGATAGCGGTGCGGATATTTCCATGTTTATACAGATATTTGGGCAGATATTTCCATGTTTAAACAGAGAGCGGTGTAGATATTTCCATCTTAATACAGATGGCGGTGTAGATATGTCAATGTTCGTACAGATGGCGGTGTAGATATTTCCATGTTCATACAGATGGCGGTGTAGATATTTCGAAGTTTATAGAGATAGCGCTGTAGTTATTTCCATATTTATAGAGAAATCTCTGTAGATATTTCCATGTATATTCAGATAGCTATGTAGATATTTCCATGTTCATGCAGATAGCGGTGTAGATATTTCCATGTTCATCCAGATGCCGGTGTAGATATATCCATGTTCATACAGATGGCGGTGAAGATATTTCCATGTTCATACAGATGGCGTTGTAGATATTTCCATGTTCATACACACGGCAGTGTAGATATTTCCGTGTTCATAGAGATGGCTGTGTAGATATTTCCGTGTTCATACAAATGGCGGTGTAGATATTTCCATGTTCATAGAGATGGCGGTGTAGATATTTCATTGTACAGATAGCAGTGTAGTTATTTCCATGTTTATAGAGATAGCAGTGTAGATATTTCCACTGATATACAGATAGCTCTGTAGATATTTGCATGTTCATTCAGATAGCGGTGTAGATATTTCCATGCTCATACAGATAGCGGTGTAGATATTTCCATGCTCCTACAGATAGCGGTGTAGATATTTTCATGTTCATACAGTTAGCGGTGTAGATATTTCCATGTTCATACAAATGGCGGTGTAGATATTTATATGTTCATACAGATGGCGGTGAAGATATTTCCATGTTTATACAGATAGCAGTGTAGTTATTTCCATGTTTATAGATTTAGCAGTGTAGCTATTTCCATTGATATACAGATAGCTGTGTAGATATTTGCATGTTCATACAGATGGCGGTGTAGATATTTCGAAGTTTATAGAGATAGCGCTGTAGTTATTTCCATATTTATAGAGAAATCTGTGTAGATATTTCCATGTATATGCAGATAGCGGTGTAGATATTTCCATGTTCATCCAGATGCCGGTGTAGATATACCCATGTTCATACAGATTGCGGTGAAGATGTTTCCATGTTCATACAGATGGCGGTGTAGATATTTCCATGTTCATACACATGGCGGTGTAGATATTTCCATGTTCATAGAGATGGCGGTGTAGATATTTCCATGTTCATACAAATGGCGGTGTAGGTATTTCCGTGTTCATAGAGATGGCAGTGTAGATATTTCCACGTTTATACACATAGCAGTGTAGTTATTTCAATGTTTATAGAGATAGCAGTGTAGATATTTCCATTGATATACAGATAGCTGTGTAGATATTTGCATGTTCATACAGATAGCGGTGTAGATATTTCCATGTTCATACTGATAGCGGTGTAGATATTTGCATGTTCATACAGATAGCGTTGTAGATATTCGCATGTTCATACAGATAGCGTTGTAGATATTTCCATCCTCATACAGATAGCGGTGTAGATATTTCCATGTTCATACAGATAGCGGTGTAGATATTTCCATGTTCATACAGATAGCGGTGTAGATATTTCCATGTTCATACGGATAGCGGTGTAGATATTTAAATGTTCGCACGGATGGCAGTGTAGATATTTCCATGTTCATACAGGTGGCGGTGCAGATATTTCCATGTTTATACAGATAGCAGTGTAGTTATTTCCATGATTATAGAGATAGCAGTGTAGATATTTCCGTTGATATAGAGATAGCTGTGTAGATATTTGCATGTTCATACAGATAGCGGTGCAGCTATTTCCATGTTCATACAGATGGCGGTGTAGATATTTACATGTTCATACAGATGGCGTTGTAGATATTTCCATGTTCGTACAGAAGGCGGTGCAGATATTTCCATGTTCATAGAGATGGCGGTGTAGATATTTCCATGTTTCTGCAGATAGCGGTATAGGTATTTCCATGTTTATACAGATGGTGGTGTAGATATTTCCATGTTTATAGAGATGGCGGTCTAGATATTTCCATGTTTATAGAGATAGTGGTGTAGTTATTTCCAAGTTTATAGAGACAGCGTTGTAGATATTTCCATGTTTATAAAGATAGCGGTGAAGATATTTCCATGTTTATACAGATAGTGCTGTAGATATTTCCATGTTTTTACATTCAGCAGTGCAGGTATTTCCATGTTTATAGAGATAGTGGTGTAGATAATTTCAATTTTATACAGATAGCAGTGTAGATATTTCCAAGTTCATACAGATAGCGGTGTAGATATTTCCACGTTTGTAGAGATGGCGGTGTAGATATTTCCATGTTGATACAAATGGCGATGTAGATATTTCCATGTTTTTAGATATGGCGGTGTAGATATTTTCACGTTTACAGAGATGGCGGTGGAGATATTTCCATGTTTACAAAGATAGCGGTGCAGACATTTCCATGTTTACACAGATAGCGGTGTGGATATTTCCATGTTTATGCAGATAGCGGTGTAGATATTTCCATGTTTATACAGATAGCGGTGCGGATATTTCCATGTTTATACAGATATTTGGGCAGATATTTCCATGTTTAAACAGAGAGCGGTGTAGATATTTCCATCTTAATACAGATGGCGGTGTAGATATGTCAATGTTCGTACAGATGGCGGTGTAGGTATTTCCATGTTCATACAGATGGCGGTGTAGATATTTCAAAGTTTATAGAGATAGCGCTGTAGTTATTTCCATATTTATAGAGAAATCTCTGTAGATATTTCCATGTATATTCAGATAGCTATGTAGATATTTCCATGTTCATGCAGATAGCGGTGTAGATATTTCCATGTTCATCCAGATGCCGGTGTAGATATATCCATGTTCATACAGATGGCGGTGAAGATATTTCCATGTTCATACAGATGGCAGTGTAGATATTTCCATGTTCATACACACGGCAGTGTAGATATTTCCGTGTTCATAGAGATGGCGGTGTAGATATTTCCGTGTTCATACAAATGGCGGTGTAGATATTTCCATGTTCATAGAGATGGCGGTGTAGATATTTCATTGTACAGATAGCAGTGTAGTTATTTCCATGTTTATAGAGATAGCAGTGTAGATATTTCCATTGATATACAGATAGCTCTGTAGATATTTGCATGTTCATTCAGATAGCGGTGAAGATATTTCCATGCTCATGCAGATAGCGGTGTAGATATTTCCATGCTCCTACAGATAGTGGTGTAGATATTTTCATGTTCATACAGTTAGCGGTGTAGATATTTCCATGTTCATACAAATGGCGGTGTAGATATTTATATGTTCATACAGATGGCGGTGAAGATATTTCCATGTTTATACAGATAGCAGTGTAGTTATTTCCATGTTTATAGATTTAGCAGTGTAGCTATTTCCATTGATATACAGATAGCTGTGTAGATATTTGCATGTTCATACAGATGGCGGTGTAGATATTTCGAAGTTTATAGAGATAGCGCTGTAGTTATTTCCATATTTATAGAGAAATCTGTGTAGATATTTCCATGTATATGCAGATAGCTGTGTAGATATTTCCATGTTCATGCAGATAGCGGTGTAGATATTTCCATCTTCATCCAGATGCCGGTGTAGATATACCCATGTTCATACAGATTGCGGTGAAGATGTTTCCATGTTCATACAGATGGCGGTGTAGATATTTCCATGTTCATACACATGGCGGTGTAGATATTTCCATGTTCATAGAGATGGCGGTGTAGATATTTCCATGTTCATACAAATGGCGGTGTAGATATTTCCGTGTTCATAGAGATGGCAGTGTAGATATTTCCACGTTTATACACATAGCAGTGTAGTTATATCAATGTTTATAGAGATAGCAGTGTAGATATTTCCATTGATATACAGATAGCTGTGTAGATATTTGCATGTTCATACAGATAGCGGTGTAGATATTTCCATGTTCATACTGATAGCGGTGTAGATATTTCCAAGTTCATACAGTTAGCGGTGTAGATATTTCCATGTTCATACAGATGGCGGTGTAGATATTTCCCTGTTCATACAGATGGTGGTGTAGATATTTACATGTTCATACAGATGGCGGTGTAGATATTTCCATGTTCGTACGGATGGCAGTGTAGATATTTCCATGTTCATACAGGTGGCGGTGTAGATATTCCCTTGTTTTTACAGATAGCTGTGTAGTTGTTTCCATGTTTATAGAGATAGCAGTGTAGATATTTCCATTGATATACAGATAGCTGTGTAGATATTTGCATGTTCATACAGATAGCTGTGTAGATATTTCCATGTTCATACAGATAGCGGTGTAGATATTTCCATGTTCATACAGATAACAGTGTAGATATTTCCATGTTAATACAGATAGCGGTGTAGATATTTCCATGTTCACACAGATAGCGGTGTAGTTATTTCCATGTTCATACAGTTAGCGGTGTAGATATTTCCGTGTTTTGCAGATAGCAGTGTAGATATATCCATGTTCTTCCAGATGCCGGTGTAGATATATCCATGTTCATACAGATGGCGGTGAAGATATTTCCAAGTTCATACAGATGGCGGTGTAGATATTTCCATGTTCATACAAATGGCGGTGTAGATATTTCCATGTTCATACAGATGGCGGTGTAGATATTTCCGTGTTCATACAAATGGCAGTGTAGATATTTCCATGTTCATAGAGATGGCGGTGTACATATTTCCATGTTTATGCAGATAGCGGTATAGGTATTTCCATGTTTATACAGATGGTGGTGTAGATATTTCCATGTTTATAGAGATGGCGGTCTAGATATTTCCATGTTTATAGAGATAGTGGTGTAGTTATTTCCAAGTTTATAGAGACAGCGTTGTAGATATTTCCATGTTTATAAAGATAGCGGTGAAGATATTTGCATGTTTATACAGACAGCAGTGTAGATATTTCCATGTTTATAGAGATAGTGGTGTAGATAATTTCAATTTTATACAGATAGCAGTGTAGATATTTCCAAGTTCATACAGATAGCGGTGTAGATATTTCCACCTTTATAGAGATGGCGGTGTAGATATTTCCATGTTCATACAGATGGCGGTGTAGATATTTTCATGTTCGTACAGGTGGCGGTGTAGATATTTCCATGTTTATACAGATAGAAGTGTGGTTATTTCTATGTTTATAGAGATAGCAATGTAGATATTTCCATTGGTATACATATAGCTGTGTAGATATTTGCATGCTCATACTGATAGCGGTGTTGATATTTCCATGTTCATACAGATAGCGGTGTAGATATTTCCATGTTCATACACATAGCGGTGTAGATATTTCCATGTTCACAGAGATGACGGTGTAGGTATTTGCATGTTCATACAGATAGCGGTGTAGATATTTCCATGTTCACACAGATAGCGGTGTAGATATTTCCATGTTCATACAGTTAGCGCTTTAGATATTTCCATGTTCATGCAGATAGCGGTGTAGATATTTCCATGTTCATCCTGATGCCGGTGAAGATATATCCATGTTCATACAGATGGCGGTGAAGATATTTCCATGTTCATACACATGGCAGTGTACATATTTCCATGTTCATAGAGATGGCGGTGTAGATATTTCCATGTTCATACAAATGGCGGTGTAGATATTTCCATGTTCATAGAGATGGCGGTGTAGATATTTCCATGTTTGTACAGATAGCAGTGTAGTTATTTCCATGTTTATAGAGATAGCAGTGTAGATATTTCCATTGGCATACAGATAGCTGTGTAGATATTTCCATGTTCATACAGATAGCGGTGCAGTTATTTCCACGTTCATACAGATAGCGGTGTAGATATTTCCATGTTCATACAGATAGCGGTGTATTTATTTCCATGTTCATACAGTTAGCGGTGTAGATATTTCCATGTTCATACAGATGGCGGTGTAGATATTTCCATGTTCGTACGGATGGCAGTGTAGTTATTTCCATGTTCATACAGGTGGCGGTGTATATATTTCCATGTTCATACAGATAGCAGTGTAGTTATTTCAATGTTCATAGAGATAGCAATGTAGATATTTCCATTGATATACATATAGCTGTGTAGATATTTGCATGTTCACACAGATAGCTGTGTAGATATTGACATGTTCATACAGATATAGGTGTAGATATTTCCAAGTTCATACAGATAGCGGTGTAGATATTTCCATGTTCATACAGATAACGGTGTAGATATTTCCATGTTCATACAGATGGCGGTGTAGATATTTCCATGTTTTTAGAGATGGCAGTTTAGATATTTTCATGTTAACACAGATGGCGGTGGAGATACTTCCATGTTTACACAGATAGCGTTGTAGACATTTCCATGTTTACACAGATAGCGGTGTGTATATTTCCACGTTTATGCAGATAGCGGTGTAGATATTTCCATGTTTATACAGATAGCGGTGCGGATATTTCCATGTTTATACAGATAGTTGGGCAGATATTTCCATGTTTATACACATAGCGGTGTAGATATTTCCATCTTAATACAGATGGCGGTGTAGATATGTCTATGTTCGTACAGATGGCGGTGTAGATATTTGCATGTTCATAGGGATGGCGGTGTAGATATTTCCATGTTTATAGAGATAGTGGTGTAGTTATTTCCAAATTTATAGAGAAATCTGTGTAGATATTTCCATGTATATGCAGATAGTTGTGTAGATATTTCCATGTTCATGCACATAGCGGTGTAGATATTTCCATGTTCATCCAGATGCCGGTGTAGATATATCCATGTTCATACAGATGGCGGTGAAGATATTTCCATGTTCATACAGATGGCGGTGTAGATATTTCCATGTTCATACACATCGCGTTGTAGATATATCCATGTTCATAGAGATGGCGCTGTAGATATTTCCATGTTCATACAAATGGCGGTGTAGATATTTCCATATTCATAGAGATGGCGGTGTAGATATTTCCATGTTTATACAGATAGCAGTGTGGATATTTCCATGTTTATAGAGATAGCAGTGTAGATATTTCCATTGATATACAGATAGCTGTGTAGATATTTGCATATTCATACAGATAGCAGTGTAGATATTTCCATGTTCATACTGATAGCGGTGTAGATATTTCCATGTTCATACAGTTAGCGGTGTAGATATTTCCATGTTCATACAGATGGCGGTGTAGATATTTCCATGTTCATACAGATGGCCGTGTAGATATTTACATGTTCATACAGATGGCGGTGTAGATATTTCCATGCTCGTACGGATGGCAGTATAGGTATTTCCATGTTCATACAGGTGGCGGTGTAGATATTCCCCTGTTTTTACAGATAGCTGTGTAGTTATTTCCGTGTTTATAGAGATAGCAGGGTAGATATTTCCATTGATATACAGATATCTGTGTAGATATTTGCATGTTCCTACAGATAGCGGTGTAGATATTTCCCTGTTCATACAGATAGCGGTGTAGATATTTCCATGTTCATACAAATAGCGGTGTAGATATTTCCATGTTCATACAGATAACGGTGTAGATATTTGCATGTTCCTACAGATAGCGGTGTAGATATTTCCATGTTCTCACAGATAGCGGTGTAGATATTTCCATATTCATACAGTTAGCAGTGTAGATACTTCCATGTTCATGCAGATAGCGGTGTAGATATTTCCATGTTCATCCAGATGCCGGTGTAGATATATCCATGTTCATACAGATGGCGGTGAAGATATTTCCATGTTCATACAGATGGCGGTGTAGATATTTCCATGTTCATACACATGGCGGTGTAGATATTTCCATGTTCATAGAGATGGCGGTGTAGATATTTCCATGTTCATACAAATGGCGGTGTAGATATTTCCATGTTCATGGAGATGGCGGTGTAGATATTTCCATGTTTGTACAGATAGCAGAGTAGTTATTTCCATGTTTATAGAGATAGCTGTGTAGATATTTCCCTTGATATACAGATAGCGGTACAGATATTTCCATGTTCATTCAGATAGCGGTGTAGATATTTCCATGTTTATAGAGATAGTGGTGTAGATAATTTCAATTTTATACAGATAACAGTGTAGATAATTCCAAGTTCATACAGATAGCGGTGTAGATATTTCCACGTTTATAGAGATGGCGGTGTAGATATTTTCATGTTTACACAGATGGCGGTGGAGATACTTCCATGTTTACACAGATAGCGTTGTAGACATTTCCATCTTTACACAGATAGCGGTGTGTATATTTCCACGTTTATGCAGATAGCGGTGTAGATATTTCCATGTTTATACAGATAGCGGTGCGGATATTTCCATGTTTATACAGATAGTTGGGCAGATATTTCCATGTTTATACAGATAGCGGTGTAGATATTTCCATCTTAATACAGATGGCGGTGTAGATATGTCTATGTTCGTACAGATGGCGGTGTAGATATTTGCATGTTCATAGGGATGGCAGTGTAGATATTTCGAAGTTTATAGAGATAGCCCTGTAGTTATTTCCAAATTTATAGAGAAATCTGTGTAGATATTTCCATGTATATGCAGATAGCTGTGTAGATATTTCCATGTTCATGCAGATAGCGGTGTAGATATTTCCATGTTCATCCAGATGCCGGTGTAGATATATCCATGTTGATACAGATGGCGGTGTAGATATTTCCATGTTCATACACATGGCGGTGTAGATATATCCATGTTCATACAAATGGCGGTGTAGATATTTCCATGTTCATACAAATGGCGGTGTACATATTTCCATATTCATAGAGATGGCGGTGTAGATATTTCCATGTTTATACAGATAGCAGTGTAGTTATTTCCATGTTTATATAGATAGCAGTGTAGATATTTCCATTGATATACAGATAGCTGTGTAGATATTTGCATGTTCATACAGATATCGGTGTAGATATTTCCATGTTCATACTGATAGCGGTGTAGATATTTCCATGTTCATACAGTTAGCGGTGTAGATATTTCCATGTTCATACAGATGGCGGTGTAGATATTTCCATGTTCATACAGATGGCCATGTAGATATTTACATGATCATACAGATGGCGGTGTAGACATTTCCATGTTCGTACGGATGGCAGTGTAGATATTTCCATGTTCATACAGGTGGCGGTGTAGATATTCCCGTTTTTACAGATAGCTGTGTAGTTATTTCCGTGTTTATAGAGATAGCAGGGTAGATATTTCCATTGATATACAGATAGCTGTGTAGATATTTCCATGTTCATACAGATAGCGGTGTAGATATTTCCCTGTTCATACAGATAGCGGTGTAGATATTTCCATGTTCATACACATAGTGGTGTAGATATTTCCATGTTCATACAGATAACGGTGTAGATATTTGCATGTTCATACAGATAGCGGTGTAGATATTTCCATGTTCACACAGATAGCGGTGTAGATATTTCCATGTTCATACAGTTAGCGGTGTAGATATTTCCATGTTCATGCAGATAGCGGTGTAGATATTTCCATGTTCATCCTGATGCCGGTGTAGATATATCCATGTTCATACAGATGGCGGTGAAGATATTTCCATGTTCATACACATGGCGGTGTAGATATTTCCATGTTCATAGAGATGGCGGTGTAGATATTTCCATGTTCATATAAATGGCGGTGTAGATATTTCCATGTTCATAGAGATGGCGGTGTAGATATTTCCATGTTTGTACAGATAGCAGTGTAGTTATTTCCATGTTTAAAGAGAGAGCAGTGTACATATTTCCATTGATATACAGATAGCTGTGTAGATATTTCCATGTTCATACAGATAGCGGTGTAGATATTTCCATGTTCATACTGATAGCGGTGTAGATATTTCCATGTTCATACAGTTAGCGGTGTAGATATTTCCATCTTCATACTGATGGCGGTGTAGATATTTCCATGTTCATACAGATGGCCGTGTAGATATTTACATGTTCATACAGATGACGGTGTAGATATTTCCATGTTGATACAGATGGCGGTGTAGATATTTACATGTTCATACAGATGGCGGTGTAGATATTTCAATCTTCGTACGGATGGCAATGTAGATATTTCCATGTTCATACAGGTGGCGGTGTAGATATTCCCATGTTTTTACAGATAGCTGTGTAGATATTTCCATGTTTATAGAGATAGCAGTGTAGATATTTCCATTGATATATAGATAGCTTTCTAGATATTTGCATGTTCATACAGATAGCGGTGTAGATATTTCCATGTTCATACAGATAGCGGTGTAGATATTTCCATGTTCATACAGTTAGCGGTGTAGATATTTCCATGTTCATACAGTTAGCGGTGTAGATATTTCCATGTTCACGTAGATACCGGAGTAGATATTTCCATGTTCATCCAGATGCCGGTGTAGATATATCCATGTTCATACAGATGGTGGTGAAGATATTTCCATGTTCATACAGATGGCGGTGTAGATATTTCCATGTTCATACAGATGGTGGTGTAGATATTTCCATGTTCATACAGATGGCCGTGTAGATATTTACATGTTCATACAGATGGCGGTGTAGACATTTCCATGTTCGTACGGATGGCAGTGTAGATATTTCCATGTTCATACAGGTGGCGGTGTAGATATTCCCCTGCTTTTACAGATAGCTGTGTAGTTATTTCCGTGTTTATAGAGATAGCAGGGTAGATATTTCCATTGATATACAGATAGCTGTGTAGATATTTGCATGTTCATACAGATAGCGGTGTAGATATTTCCATGTTCATACAGATAGCGGTGTAGATATTTCCATGTTCATACACATAGCGGTGTAGATATTTCCATGTTCATACAGATAACGGTGTAGATATTTGCATGTTCATACAGATAGCGGTGTACATATTTCCATGTTCACACAGATAGCGGTGTAGATATTTCCATATTCATACAGTTAGCGGTGTAGATATTTCCATGTTCATGCAGATAGCGGTGTAGATATTTCCATGTTCATCCTGATGCCGGTGTAGATATATCCATGTTCATACAGATGGCAGTGTAGTTATTTCCATGTTTATAGAGATAGCGATGTAGATATTTCCATTGATATACAGATAGCTGTGTAGATATTTACATGTTCATACAGATGGCGGTGTAGATATTTCCATGTTCGTACAGGTGGCGGTGTAGATATTTCCATGTTATACAGATAGCAGTGTAGTTATTTCAATGTTTATAGAGATAGCGATGTAGATATTTCAATGTTTATAGAGATAGCGATGTAGATATTTCCATTGATATAGATATAGCTTTGTAGATATTTGCATGTTCATACAGATAGCGGTGTAGATATTTCCATGTTGATACAGATAGAGGTGTAGATATTTCCATTTTCATACACATAGCGGTGTAGATATTTCCATGTTCATAGAGATAACGGTGTAGATATTTCCATGTTCATACAGATAGCGGTGTAGATATTTCCATGTTCATACAGTTAGCGGTGTAGATATTTCCATGTTCATACATATGGCGGTGTAGATATTTACATGTTCATACAGATGGCGTTGTAGATATTTCCACGTTCGTACAGATGGCGGTGTAGATATTTCCATGTTCATAGAGATGGCGGTGTAGATATTTCCATGTTTATGCAGATAGCGGTATAGCTATTTTCATGTTTATACAGATGGTGGTGTAGATATTTCCATGTTTATAGAGATGGCGGTCTAGATATTTCCATGTTTATAGAGATAGTGGTGTAGTTATTTCCAAGTTTATAGAGACAGCGTTGTAGATATTTCCATGTTTATACAGATAGCAGTGTAGATATTTCCAAGTTCATACAGATAGCGGTGTAGATATTTCCACCTTTATAGAGATGGCGGTGTAGATATTTCCATGTTCATACAGATGGCGGTGTAGATATTTTCATGTTCGTACAGGTGGCGGTGTAGATATTTCCATGTTTATACAGATAGAAGTGTGGTTATTTCTATGTTTATAGAGATAGCAATGTAGATATTTCCATTGGTATACATATAGCTGTGTAGATATTTGCATGCTCATACTGATAGCGGTGTAGATATTTCCATGGTCATACAGATAGCGGTGTAGATATTTCCATGTTCATACACATAGCGGTGTAGATATTTCCATGTTCACAGAGATGACGGTGTAGATATTTGCATGTTCATACAGATAGCGGTGTAGATATTTCCATATTCACACAGATAGCGGTGTAGATATTTCCATGTTCATACAGTTAGCGCTTTAGATATTTCCATGTTCATGCAGATAGCGGTGTAGATATTTCCATGTTCATCCTGATGCCGGTGAAGATATATCCATGTTCATACAGATGGCGGTGAAGATATTTCCATGTTCATACACATGGCAGTGTACATATTTCCATGTTCATAGAGATGGCGGTGTAGATATTTCCATGTTCATACAAATGGCGGTGTAGATATTTCCATGTTCATAGAGATGGCGGTGTAGATATTTCCATGTTTGTACAGATAGCAGTGTAGTTATTTCCATGTTTATAGAGATAGCAGTGTAGATATTTCCATTGGCATACAGATAGCTGTGTAGATATTTCCATGTTCATACAGATAGCGGTGCAGTTATTTCCACGTTCATACAGATAGCTGTGTAGATATTTCCATGTTCATACAGATAGCGGTGTATTTATTTCCATGTTCATACAGTTAGCGGTGTAGATATTTCCATGTTCATACAGATGGCAGTGTAGATATTTCCATGTTCGTACGGATGGCAGTGTAGTTATTTCCATGTTCATACAGGTGGCGGTGTATATATTTCCATGTTCATACAGATAGCAGTGTAGTTATTTCAATGTTCATAGAGATAGCAATGTAGATATTTCCATTGATATACATATAGCTGTGTAGATATTTGCATGTTCACACAGATAGCTGTGTAGATATTGCCATGTTCATATAGATAGAGGTGTAGATATTTCCAAGTTCATACAGATAGCGGTGTAGATATTTCCATGTTCATACAGATAACGGTGTAGATATTTCCATGTTCATACAGATGGCGGTGTAGATATTTCCATGTTTTTAGAGATGGCAGTGTAGATATTTTCATGTTAACACAGATGGCGGTGGAGATACTTCCATGTTTACACAGATAGCGTTGTAGACATTTCCATGTTTACACAGATAGCGGTGTGTATATTTCCACGTTTATGCAGATAGCGGTGTAGATATTTCCATGTTTATACAGATAGCGGTGCGGATATTTCCATGTTTATACAGATAGTTGGGCAGATATTTCCATGTTTATACAGATAGCGGTGTAGATATTTCCATCTTAATACAGATGGCGGTGTAGATATGTCTATGTTCGTACAGATGGCGGTGTAGATATTTGCATGTTCATAGGGATGGCGGTGTAGATATTTCCATGTTTATAGAGATAGTGGTGTAGTTATTTCCAAATTTATAGAGAAATCTGTGTAGATATTTCCATGTATATGCAGATAGTTGTGTAGATATTTCCATGTTCATGCACATAGCGGTGTAGATATTTCCATGTTCATCCAGATGCCGGTGTAGATATATCCATGTTCATACAGATGGCGGTGAAGATATTTCCATGTTCATACAGATGGCGGTGTAGATATTTCCATGTTCATACACATCGCGTTGTAGATATATCCATGTTCATAGAGATGGCGCTGTAGATATTTCCATGTTCATACAAATGGCGGTGTAGATATTTCCATATTCATAGAGATGGCGGTGTAGATATTTCCATGTTTATACAGATAGCAGTGTAGATATTTCCATGTTTATAGAGATAGCAGTGTAGATATTTCAATTGATATACAGATAGCTGTGTAGATATTTGCATATTCATAAAGATAGCGGTGTAGATATTTCCATGTTCATACTGATAGCGGTGTAGATATTTCCATGTTCATACAGTTAGCGGTGTAGATATTTCCATGTTCATACAGATGGCGGTGTAGATATTTCCATGTTCATACAGATGGCCGTGTAGATATTTACATGTTCATACAGATGGCGGTGTAGATATTTCCATGCTCGTACGGATGGCAGTATAGGTATTTCCATGTTCATACAGGTGGCGGTGTAGATATTCCCCTGTTTTTACAGATAGCTGTGTAGTTATTTCCGTGTTTATAGAGATAGCAGTGTAGATATTTCCATTGATATACAGATATCTGTGTAGATATTTGCATGTTCCTACAGATAGCTGTGTAGATATTTCCCTGTTCATACAGATAGCGGTGTAGATATTTCCATGTTCATACAAATAGCGGTGTAGATATTTCCATGTTCATACAGATAACGGTGTAGATATTTGCATGTTCCTAAAGATAGCGGTGTAGATATTTCCATGTTCTCACAGATAGCGGTGTAGATATTTCCATATTCATACAGTTAGCGGTGTAGATACTTCCTTGTTCATGCAGATAGCCTTGTAGATATTTCCATGTTCATCCAGATGCCGGTGTAGATATATCCATGTTCATACAGATGGCGGTGAAGATATTTCCATGTTCATACAGATGACGGTGTAGATATTTCCATGTTCATACAAATGGCGGTGTAGATATTTCCATGTTCATGGAGATGGCGGTGTAGATATTTCCATGTTTGTACAGATAGCAGAGTAGTTATTTCCATGTTTATAGAGATAGCAGTGTAGATATTTCCCTTGATATACAGATGGCGGTATAGATATTTCCATGTTCATTCAGATAGCGGTGTAGATATTTCCATGTTTTACAGATAGCGGTGTAGATATTTCCATCTTCATACAGATGGCGGTGTAGATATTTCCATGTTCGTACGGATGGCAGTGTAGATATTTCCATGTTCGCACAGGTGGCGGTGTAGATATTTCCATGTTTATACAGATAGCAGTGTAGTTATTTCAATGTTTATAGAGATAGCAATGTAGATATTTCCATTGATATACATATAGCTTTGTAGATATTTGCATGTTCATACAGATAGCGGTGTAGATATTTCCATGTTGATACAGATAGAGGTGTAGATATTTCCATGTTCATACACATAGCGGTGTAGATATTTCCATGTTCATACAGATAACGGGGTAGATATTTCCATGTTCATACAGATAGCGGTGTAGATATTTCCATGTTCATACAGTTAGCGGTGTAGATATTTCCATGTTCATACATATGGCGGTGTAGATATTTACATGTTCATACAGATGGCGTTGTAGATATTTCCACGTTCGTACAGATGGCGGTGTAGATATTTCCATGTTCTTAGAGATGGCGGTGTAGATATTTCCATGTTTATGCAGATAGCGTTATAGATATTTCCATGTTTATACAGATGGTGGTGTAGATATTTCCATGTTTATAGAGATGGCGGTCTAGATATTTCCATGTTTATAGAGATAGTGGTGTAGTTATTTCCAAGTTTATAGAGACAGCGTTGTAGATATTTCCATGTTTATACAGATAGTGGTGTAAATATTTCCATGTTTTACAGATAGCGGTGTAGATATTTCCATGTTTATAGAGATAGTGGTGTAGATAATTTCAATTTTATACAGATAGCAGTGTAGATAATTCCAAGTTCATACAGATAGCGGTGTAGATATTTCCACGTTTATAGAGATGGCGGTGTGGATATTTCCATGTTCATACAGATGGCGGTGTAGATATTTCCATGTTTTTAGAGATGGTGGTGTAGATATTTTCATGTTTACACAGATGGCGGTGGAGATACTTCCATGTTTACACAGATAGCGTTGTAGACATTTCCATCTTTACACAGATAGCGGTGTGTATATTTCCACGTTTATGCAGATAGCGGTGTAGATATTTCCATGTTATACAGATAGCGGTGCGGATATTTCCATGTTTATACAGATAGTTGGGCAGATATTTCCATGTTTATACAGATAGCGGTGTAGATATTTCCATCTTAATACAGATGGCGGTGTAGATATGTCTATGTTCGTACAGATGGCGGTGTAGATATTTGCATGTTCATAGGGATGGCAGTGTAGATATTTCGAAGTTTATAGAGATAGCCCTGTAGTTATTTCCAAATTTATAGAGAAACCTGTGTAGATATTTCCATGTATATGCAGATAGCTCTGTAGATATTTCCATGTTCATGCAGATAGCGGTGTAGATATTTCCATGTTCATCCAGATGCCGGTGTAGATATATCCATGTTCATACAGATGGCGGTGTAGATATTTCCATGTTCATACAAATGGCGGTGTAGATATATCCATGTTCATAGAGATGGCGGTGTAGATATTTCCATGTTCATACAAATGGCGTTGTAGATATTTCCATATTCATAGAGATGGCGGTGTAGATATTTCCATGTTTATACAGATAGCAGTGTAGTTATTTCCATGTTTATAGAGTTAGCAGTGTAGATATTTCCATTGATATACAGAGAGCTGTGTAGATATTTGCATGTTCATACAGATATCGGTGTAGATATTTCCATGTTCATACTGATAGCGGTGTAGATATTTCCATGTTCATACAGATGGCCGTGTAGATATTTACATGTTCATACAGATGGCGGTGTAGACATTTCCATGTTCGTACGGATGGCAGTGTAGATATTTCCATGTTCATACAGGTGGCGGTGTAGATCTTCCCCTGTTTTTACAGATAGCTGTGTATTTATTTCCGTGTTTATAGAGATAGCAGGGTAGATATTTCCATTGATATACAGATAGCTGTGTAGATATTTGCATGTTCATACAGATAGCGGTGTAGATATTTCCATGTTCATACAGATAGCGGTGTAGATATTTCCATGTTCATACACATAGCGGTGTAGATATTTCCATGTTCATACAGATAACGGTGTAGATATTTGCATGTTCATACAGATAGCGGTGTACATATTTCCATGTTCACACAGATAGCGGTGTAGATATTTCCATATTCATACAGTTAGCGGTGTAGATATTTCCATGTTCATGCAGATAGCGGTGTAGATATTTCCATGTTCATCCTGATGCCGGTGTAGATATATCCATGTTCATACAGATGGCAGTGTAGTTATTTCCATGTTTATAGAGATAGCAGTGTAGATATTTCCATTGATATACAGATAGCTGTGTAGATATTTGCATGTTGATACAGATATCGGTGTAGATATTTCCATGTTCATACTGATAGCGGTGTAGATATTTCCATGTTCATACAGTTAGCGGTGTAGATATTTCCATGTTCATACAGATGGCGGTGTAGACATTTCCATGTTCATACAGATGGCCATGTAGATATTTACATGATCATACAGATGGCGGTGTAGACATTTCCATGTTCGTACGGATGGCAGTGTAGATATTTCCATGTTCATACAGGTGGCGGTGTAGATATTCCCGTTTTTACAGATAGCTGTGTAGTTATTTCCGTGTTTATAGAGATAGCAGGGTAGATATTTCCATTGATATACAGATAGCTGTGTAGATATTTCCATGTTCATACAGATAGCGGTGTAGATATTTCCATGTTCATACAGATAGCGGTGTAGATATTTCCATGTTCATACACATAGCGGTGTAGATATTTCCATGTTCATACAGATAACGGTGTAGATATTTGCATGTTCATACATATAGCGGTGTAGATATTTCCATGTTCACACAGATAGCGGTGTAGATATTTCCATGTTCATACAGTTAGCGGTGTAGATATTTCCATGTTCATGCAGATAGCGGTGTAGATATTTCCATGTTCATCCTGATGCCGGTGTAGATATATCCATGTTCATACAGATGGCGGTGAAGATATTTCCATGTTCATACAGATGGCGGTGTAGATATTTCCATGTTCATAGAGATGGCGGTGTAGATATTTCCATGTTCATATAAATGGCGGTGTAGATATTTCCATGTTCATAGCGATGGCGGTGTAGATATTTCCATGTTTGTACAGATAGCAGTGTAGTTATTTCCATGTTTAAAGAGAGAGCAGTGTACATATTTCCATTGATATACAGATAGCTGTGTAGATATTTCCATGTTCATACAGATAGCGGTGTAGATATTTCCATGTTCATACTGATAGCGGTGTAGATATTTCCATGTTCATACAGATAGCGGTGTAGATATTTCCATGTTCATACAGTTAGCGGTGTAGATATTTCCATGTTCATACATATGGCGGTGTAGATATTTACATGTTCATACAGATGGCGTTGTAGATATTTCCACGTTCGTACAGATGGCGGTGTAGATATTTCCATGTTCATAGAGATGGCGGTGTAGATATTTCCAGGTTCATACAAATGGCGGTGTAGATATTTCCATGTTCATAGAGATGGCGGTGTAGGTAATTCCATGTTTATACAGATAGCAGTGTAGTTATTTCCATGTTTATAGAGATACCAGTGTGGATATTTCCATTGATATACAGATAGCTGTGAAGATATTTGAATGTTCATACAGATAGCGGTGTAGATATTTCCATGTGCATACAGATGGCGGTGTAGATATTTCCATGTTCATACCAATAGCGGTGTTGATATTTCCATGTTCATACAGATGGCGGTGTAGATATTTCCATGTTCATACAGATAGCGGTGTAGATATTTCCATGTTCATACAGTTAGCGGTGTAGATATTTACATGTTCATACAGATGGCGGTGTAGATATTTACATGTTCATACAGATGGCGGTGTAGATATTTCCATGTTCATACAGATGGCGGTGTAAATATTTCCATGTTTTTAGAGATGGCGGTGTAGATATTTTCATGTTTACACAGATGGCGGTGTAGATATTTCCATGTTTACACAGATGTTGGTGTAGCTAATTCCATGTTTATAGGGATGGCGGTGTAGATATTTTCATGTTTACACAGATGGCGGTGTAGATATTTCCATGTTTACACAGATAGCGGTGTAGACATTTCCATGTTTACACAGACAGCGGTGTGGATATTTCCATGTTTATGCAGATAGCCGTGTAGATATTTCCATGTTTATACAGATAGCGGTGCGGATATTTCCATGTTTATACAGATAGTTGGGCAGATATTTCCATGTTTATACAGATAGCGGTGTAGATATTTCCATCTTAATACAGATGGCGGTGTAGATATGTCCATGTTTGTACAGCTGGCGGTGTAGATATTTCCATGTTCATACAGATGGCGGTGTAGATATTTCGAAGTTTATAGAGATAGCGCTGTAGTTATTTCCATATTTATAGAGAAATCTGTGTAGATATTTCCATGTTCATCCAGATGCCGGTGTACATATATCCATGTTCATACAGATGGCGGTGAAGATATATCCATGTTCATACAAATGGCGGTGTAGATATTTCCATGTTCATAGAGATGGCGGTGTAGATAATTCCATGTTCATACAAATGGCGGTGTAGATATTTCCATGTTCATAGAGATGGCGGTGTAGACATTTCCATATTTATACAGATAGCAGTGTAGTTATTTCCATGTTTATTGAGATAGCTGTGTAGATATTTCCATTGATATACAGATAGCTGTGTAGATATTTGCATGTTCGTACAGATAGCGGTGTAGATATTTCCATGTTCGTACAGATAGCGGTGTAGATATTTCCATGTTCGTACAGATAGCGGTGTAGATATTTCCATGTTCATACAGATAACGGTGTAGATATTTCCATGTTCATACAGATAGCGGTGTAGATATTTCCATGTTCATGCAGTTAGCGGTGTAGATATTTCCATGTTCATACAGATGGCGGTGTAGATATTTACATGTTCATACTGATGGCGGTATAGATATTTCCATGTTCGTACAGATGGCGGTGTAGATATTTCTATGTTCATAGAGATGGCGGCGTAGATATTTCCATGTTTATGCAGATAGCAGTACAGATATTTCCATGTTTATACAGACGGTGGTGTAGATATTGCCATGTTTTTAGAGATGGAGGTCTAGATATTTCCATGTTTACACTGATAGCGGTGTGGACATTTCCATGTTTACACAGATAGCGGTGTGGATATTTCCATGTTTATGCAGATAGCAGTGTAGATATTTTCATGTTTATACAGATAGCGGTGTGGATATTTCCATGTTTATACAGATAGTTGGGCAGATATTTCCATGTTTATACAGATAGCGGTGCAGATATTTCCATCTTAATACAGATGGCGTTGTAGATATTTCCATGTTCCTAGAGATGGCAGTATAGATATTTCCATGTTCATACAAATGGCATTGTGGATATTTAAATGTTCATAGAGATAGCGGTGTATTTATTTCCTTGTTTATAGAGTAAGCTATGTAGATATTTCCAGGTATACGCAGTTAGCTGTGTAGATATTTCCATGTTCATACAGATAGCGGTGTAGATATTTCCATGTTCATACAGATAGCGGTGTAGATATTTCCATATTCATACAGATTTCGGTGTAGATATTTCCCTGTTCATACAGATGGCGGTGTAGATATTTCCCTGTTTATAGAGATAGCGTTGTAGATATTTCCATGTTTATACAGATAGCGGTATGGATATTTCCATGTTTATACAGATAGCGGTGTAGATATTTCCAAGTTTATAGAGATGGCGGTCTACATATTTCCATATTGATAGAGATGGTGGTGTAGTTATTTCCAAGTTTGTAGAGACAGCATTGTAGATATTTCCATATTTATACAGATAGCGGTGAAGATATTTCCATGTCTATACAGATAGCGGTGTAGATATCTCCATGTTTATACAGATAGCGGTGTATATATTTACATGTTTATAGAGGTGGCGGTCTAGATATTCTCTTGTTTATACAGATAGCCATGTAGTTCTTTCCATGTTTATAGAGATAGCGGTGTAGATAATTCCAATTTTATACAGATAGCAGTTTAGATATTTCCATGTTCATACAAATAGCGGTGTAGATATTTCCACGTTTATAGAGATGGCGGTGTAGATATTTCCATGTTCATACAGATGGCGGGGTAGATATTTCCATGTTTACACAGATAGCATTGTAGATATTTCCAAGCTGATACACATAGCGGTGTAGATATTTCCGTGTCAATAGAGATAGCGGTGTAGTTATTTCCTTGTTTATAGAGAAAGCTGTGTAGATATTTCCATGTGTATGCTGTTAGCTCTGTAGATATTTCCATGTTTACACTGATAACGGTGTAGACATTTCCATCTTTCCACAGATAGCGGTGTAGACATTTCCATGTTTACACAGATAGCATTGTTAATATTTACATGTTTATAGAGATAGCGGTGTAGTTATTTCCAAGTTTATACAGACAGCTTTGAAGATATTTCCATGTTTATAGAGATAGCAGTGTAGTTATTTCCATGTTTATAGAGAAAGCTGTAAAGATATTTCCATGTTTATACAGATAGCCTTGTAGATATTTCCATGTTTATTCAGATATCGGTTTAGATATTTCCATGTTTCTACAGATAGCGGTGTGGATATTTGCATCTTAATACAGATGGCGGTGTAGATATTTCCATGTCAATACAGATGGCGGTGCAGATATTTCCATGTTCATACAGATGGCGGTGTAGATATTTCCATGTTTACACAGATAGTGGTGTAGACCTTTCCATGTTTACACAGATAGCGTTGTAGATATTTACATGTTTCTAGAGATAATAGTGTAGTTATTTCCATGTTTATACAAATAGCGGTGAAGTTATTTCCATGTTTACACAGATAGCAGTGTGGATATTTCAATGATTATACAGAGAGCGGTGTGGATATTTCCATGTTTATACAGATAGTGGTGTTGATATTTCCATGTTTATACAGATAGCGGTGTGGATATTTCCATGTTTATGCATATAGTGGTGTGGATATTTTCATGTTTATACAGATAGCAGTGTAGATATTTCCATGTTTATACAGATAGCGGTGTAGTTATTTCCATGTTCATACAGATAGCGGTGTAGATATTTCCATGTTTATACAGATAGCGGTGTAGATATTTCCATGTTTATAGACATGGCGGTCTAGATATTTCCATGTTTATAGAGATAGTGGTGTAGTTATTTCCAGGTTTGTAGAGACAGCGTTGTAGATATTTCTGTGTTTATACAGATAGCGGTGAAGATATTTCCATGTTTATACAGATAGCGGTGTATATATTTCCATGTTTATACAGATAGCGGTGTAGATATTTACAAGTTTATAGAGATGGTGGTCCAGATATTGTCTTGTTTATACAGATAGCGGTGTAGATATTTCCATGCTTATAGAGATAGCGGTGTAGATTATTCCAATTTTATACAGATAGCAGTGTAGATGTTTCCATGTTCATACAAATAGCGGTGTAGATATTTCAACGTTTATAGAGATGGTGGTGTAGATATTTCCATGTTCATACAGATGGCGGTGTAGATATTTCCATGTTTACACAGATAGCTGTGTAGATATTTCCATGTTTATACAGATAGTGGTGTAGATATTTCCATGTTTATACAGATATCGGTGTAGGTATTTCCATGTTTCTACAGATAGCGGTGTGGATATTTGCATCTTGATACAGATGGCGGTGTAGATATTTCCATGTTTATACTGATGGCGCTGAAGGTATTTCCATGTTCATACAGATGGCGGTGTAGATATTTCTATGTTTATAGAGATGGCGGTGTAGATATTTCCACGTTTTTACTGATGGCGGTGTAGATATTTCCATGTATATAGAGAAGACGGTGTAGATATTTCCATGTTTATACAGAAAGCGGTGTAGATATTTCCATGTTTACACAGATAGTGGTGTAGACTTTTCCATGTTGAAACAGATAGTGTTGTAGATATTTACTTGTTTATAGAGATAGTGGTGTAGTTATTTCCATGTTTATACAGATAGCGGTGAAGTTATTTCCATGTTTACACAGATAGCGGTGTGGATATTTCATGGATTATACAGAGAGCAGTGTAGATATTTCCTTGTTTATACAGATAGCGGTGCTGATATTTCCATGTTTATACAGATAGCGGTGTGGATACTTCCATGTTTATACATATAGCGGTATGGATATTTCCATTTTTATACAGATAGCGGTGTAGATATTTCCATGTTTACACAGATAGCCGTGTGGATATCTCCATGTTTATACAGATATCGGTGTAGATATTTCCATGTTTCTTCAGATAGCGCTTCTGATATTTCCATCTTAATACAGATGGCGGTGTAGATATTTCCATGTTCCTACAGATGGCGATGTAGATTTTTCCATGTTCCTACAGATGGCGGTGTAGATATTTCCATGTTTATGGAGATGGCAGTGTAGAAATTTCCATGCTTATATATAAAGCTGTGTAGATATTTCCATGTGTATGCAGATAGCTGTGTAGATATTTCCATGTTTATACAGATACTGGTGTAGATATTTCCATGTTTATACAGATATCGGTGTAGATATTTCCATGTTTCTACAGATAGCGGTGTGGATATTTGCATCTTAATACAGATGGCGGTGTAGATATTTCCATGTTTTTACTGATGGCGCTGAAGATATTTCCATGTTCATACAGATGGCGCTGTATATATTTCCAGTTTTGTAGAGATAGTGGTGTAGTTATTTCCATGTTTATAGAGACAGCGGTGTAGAGTTTTCCATGTATATACATATAGCTATGCAGATATTTCCAAGTTCTTACAGACAGCGATGTATAAATTTCCATGTTCATACAGATAGCAGAGTGGATATTTCCATGTTCATACAGGTAGCGGTGTAGATATTTCCATGTTTACACAGATAGTGGTGTAGACCTTTCCTTGTTGAAACAGACAGCGTTGTAGATATTTACATGTTTATAGAGATAGTGGTGTAGTTATTTCCATGTTTATACAGATAGCGGTGAAGTTATTTCCATGTTTACACGGATAGCGGTGTGGATATTTCATGGATTATACAGTGAGCGGTGTAGATATTTCCATGTTTATACAGACAGCAGTGCTGATATTTCCATGTTTATACAGATACCGGTGTGGATATTTCCATGTTTATACATATATCTGTGTGGATATTTCCATGTTTATACAGATAGTGGTGTAGATATTTCCATGTTTACACAGATAGCGGTGTGGATATCACCATGTTTATACAGACAGCGGTGTAGATATTTCCATGTTTATACAGATAGCGGTTCAGATATTTCCATCTTAATACAGATGGCAGTGTAGATATTTCCATGTTCCTACAGATGGCGGTGTAGATTTTTCCATGTTCCTACAGATGGCGGTGTACATATTTCCAAGTTTATAGAGATGGCGGTGTAGTTATTTCCATGTTTATATAGAAAGCTGTGTAGATATTTCCATGTATATGCAGATAGCTGTGTAGATATTTCCATGTTCATACAGATAGCAGTGTTGATATTTCCATGTTCATACCAATAGCGGTGTAGATATTTCCATGTTCATACAGTTAGCGGTGTAGATATTTCCATGTTCATACAGATGGCGGTGTAGATATTTACATGTTCATACAGATGGCGGTGTAGATATTTCCATGTTCGTACGGATGGCAGTGTAGATATTTCCATGTTCATACAGGTGGCGGTGTAGATATTTCCATGTTTATACACATAGCAGTGTAGTTATTTCCATGTTTATACAGATAGCTGTGTGGATATTTGCATGTTCATACAGATAGCGGTGTAGATATTTCCATGTTCGTACAGATAGCGGTGTAGATATTTCCATGTTCATACAGATAGCGGTGTAGATATTTCCACGTTTATAGAGGTGGCGGTGTAGATATTTCCATGTTCATGCAGATGGCGGTGTAGATATTTCCATGTTTATAGGGATGGCGGTGTAGATATTTCCTTGTTTACACAGATAGCGGTGTAGACATTTCCATGTTTACACTGATAGCGGTGTGGATATTTCCATGTTTATGCAGATAGCAGTGTAGATATTTCCATGTTTATACAGATAGCGGTGCAGATATTTCCATGTTCATACCGATAGCGGTGTAGATATTACCATATTCATACAGTTAGCGGTGTAGATATTTCCATGTTCGTACAGATGGCGGTGTAGATATTTACATGTTCATACAGATGGCGGTGTAGATATTTCCATGTTCGTACGGATGGCGGTGTAGATATTTCCATGTTCATACAGGTGGCGGTGTAGATATTTCCGTGTTTATGCAGATAGCAGTGTAGTTATTTCCATGTTTATAGAGATAGCAGTGTAGATATTTCCATTGTTATACAGATAGCTGTGTAGATATTTGCATGTTCATACAGATAGCGGTGTAGATATTTCCATGATCGTACAGATAGCGGTGTAGATATTTCCATGTTCATACATATAGCGGTGTAGATATTTCCATGTTTATGCAGATAGCGGTATAGTTATTTCCATGTTTATACAGATGGTGGTGTAGGTATTTCCATGTTTATAGAGATGGCGGTCTAGATATTTTCATGTTTACAGAGATAGTGGTGTAGTTATTTCCAAGTTTATAGAGACAGCGTTGTAGATATTTCCATGTTTATACAGATAGCGGTGAAGATATTTCCATGTTTATACAGATAGCGGTGTAGATATTTCCATGTTTATAGAGATAGTGGTGTAGATAATTTCAATTTTATACAGATAGCGGTGTAGATATTTCCACGTTTATAGAGATGGCGGTGTAGATATTTCAATGTTCATACAGATGGCGGTGTAGATATTTCCATGTTCATACAGATAGCGGTGTAGATATTTCCATGTTCATATAGTTAGCGGTGTAGATATTTCCATGTTCATACCAATAGCGGTGTAGACATTTCCATGTTCATTCATTTAGCGGTGTAGATATTTCCATTTTCATACAGATGGCGGTGAAGATATTTACATGTTCGTACAGATGGCGGTGAAGATATTTCCATGTTCATACTAATGGCTGTGTAGATATTTCCATGTTCATACAGATGGCGGTGTAGATATTTCCGTGTTCATACAAATTGCGGTGTAGATATTTCCATGTTCATAGAGATGGCGGTATAGATATTTCCATGTTTATACAGATAGCAATGTAGATATTTCCATGTTTATAGAGATAGCGGTGTAGATATTTCCATTGATATACAGATAGCTGTGTAGATATTTCCATGTTCATACAGATAGCGGTGTAGATATTTCCATGTTCATACAGATAGCGGTGTAGATATTTCCATGTTCATACAGTAAGCTTTGTAGATATTTCCATGTTCATACAGATGGCGGTGTAGATATTTACATGTTCATACAGATGGCGGTGTAGATATTTCCATGTTTGTACGGATGGCAGTGTAGTTATTTCCATGTTCATACAGGTGGCGGTGTAGATATTTTCATGTTCATACAGATAGCAGTGTTGTTATTTCCATGTTTATAGAGAGAGCAGTGTAGATATTTCCACTGATATACAGATAGCTGTGTAGATACATACATGTTCATACAGATGGCGGTGTAGATATTTCCATGTTCTTACGGATGGCAGTGTAGATATTTCCATGTTCGTACAGGTGGTGGTGTAGATATTTCCATGTTTATACAGATAGCAGTGTAGTTATTTCCATGTTTATAGAGATAGCAATGTAGATATTTCCATTGATATACATATAGCTGTGAAGATGTTTGCATGTTCATACTGATAGCGGTGTAGATATTTCCATTTTCGTACAGAAGGCGGTGTAGATATTTCCATGTTCATACAGATAGCGGTGTAGATATTTCCATGTTCATACATATAACGGTGTAGATATTTCCATGTTCATGCAGATAGCGGTGTAGATATTTCCATGTTCATACAGTTAGCGGTGTAGATATTTCCATGTTCATACAGGTGGCGGTGTAGATATTTACATGTTCATACAGATGGCGGTGTAGATATTTCCATGTTCGTAGAGATGGTGGTGTAGATATTTCCATGTTCATAGAGATGGCGGTGTAGATATTTTCATGTTTATGCAGATAGCGGTATAGATATTTCCATGTTTATACAGATAGCGGTGTAGTTATTTCCATGTTTATACAGATAGCGGTGAAGATATTTCCACTTTGACACAGATAGCGGTGTGGATTTTCCATGTTTATACAGATAGCGGTGTAGATATTTCCATGTTAATACAGATAGCGGTGCAGATATTTCCATGTTTATACAGATAGCCGTGCAGATATTTCCAAGTTTATACAGATAGCGGTGTAGATATTTCCATGTTTATAAAGATAGCGGTGTAGGTATTTCCATCTTAATATAGATGGTGGTGTAGGTATTTCCATGTTCCTACAGATGGCGGTGTAGATATTTCCATCTTCATACAGATGGCGGTGTAGCTATTTCGAAGTTTATAGAGTTAGCGGTGTAGATATTTCCATGTTTATAGAGAAAGCTGTGTAGGTATTTCCATGTATAGGCAGATAGCTGTGTAGATATTTCCATGTTCATGCAGATAGCGGTGTAGATATTTACATGTTCATCCAGATGCCAGTGTAGATATATCCATGTTCGTACAGATGGCGGTGAAGATATTTCCCTGTTCATACAGAAGGTGGTGAATATATTTCCATGTTCATAGAGATGGCGGTGTAGTTATTTCCATGTTTATAGAGATAGCGGTGTAGTTATTTCCATGTTTACAGAGATAGCGGTGTAGAAATTTCCATGTTCCAACAGATAGAGGTGTACATATTTCCATGTTCATACAGATAGCGGTGTAGATATTTCAATGTTCATACATATAGCGGTGTAGATATTTCCATGTTCATCGTGACGGCGGTGAAGATATTTCCATGTTCATACAGATGTCGGTGAAGATATTTCCATGTTCATACAGATGGCGGTGTAGATATTTCCATGTTCATACACATGGTGGTGTAGATATTTCCAAGTTTATAGAGACGGCGGTGTAGATATTTCCCTTTTCATATGGATGGCATTGAATATATTTCCATCTTAATACAGATAGCGGTGCAGTTATTTCCATGTTCATACAGTTAGCGTTGTAGATATTTCCATGTTTTACAGATGGCGGTGTAGTTATTTCCATGTTCATGCAGATAGTGGTGAAGATATTTACATGTTCAAACAGATGGCTTTGTAGATATTTCTATGTTCATGCAGATGGCGGTGTAGATATTTTCGTCTTCATACGGATGGCAGTGTAGATATTTCCATGTTCATACAGATGGTGGTGTAGATATTTCCATCTTTATAAAGATGGCGGTGTAGATATTTCCATGTTCATACAGAGGGCCGTATAGATATTTCCATGTTTACACAGATAGCGGTGTAGATATTTCCATGTTGATACACATAGCGGTGTAGATATTTCCAAGTTTATAGAGATAGCGATGAGGATATTTCCATGTTTATAAAGAAAGCGTTGTAGATATTTCCATGTTTATACAGATACCGGTCTATATATTTCCATGTTTATACAGATTGCGGTGTAGGTATTTCCATGTTTATAGTGATGGCAATGTAGATATTTCCATGTTCATACAAATGGCAGTGTAGATATTTCCATGTTTATAGAGATAGCGGTGTAGTTATTTCCTTGTGTACAGAGAAATCTGTGTAGATATTTCTCTGTATATGTAGTTAGCTGTGTAGATATTTCCATGTTCACACAGATAGCGGTGTAGATATTTCCATGTTCATGCAGATGGCAGTGTAGATATTTCTATGTTCATGCAGATGGCGGTGAAGGTATTTCCATGTTCATACAAATGGCGGTGTAGATATTTCCATGTTCATAAAAATGGCGGTGTAGATATTTCCGGGTTCATAGAGGTGGCAGTGTAGTTATTTCCATGTTTATAGAGATAGAGGTGTAGTTATTTTCTCGTTTACAGAGATAGCGGTGTAGATATTTCCATTTATTTACATATAGCTGTGTAGATATTTCCATGTTCATACAGATAGCGGTGTAGATATTTCCATGTTCATACAGATAGTGGTGTAGAAATTACCATGTTCCAACAGATAGAGGTGTACATATTTCCATGTTCATACAGATAGCGGTGTAGATATTTCCATGTTCATACAGATAGCGGTGTAGATATTTCCATGTTCATCGTGATGGCGGTGAAGATATTTCCATGTTCATACAGATGGCAGTTAAGATATCTCCAGGTTCATACTGATGGCGGTGTAGATGTTTCCATGTTCGTACAGATGGCGGTGTAGATATTTCCATGTTCATAGAGATGGCAGTGTAGATATTTCCATGTTTATGCAGATAGCGGTGTAGATATTTCCATGTTCGTACACATGGTGGTGTAGATATTTCCATGTTTATAGAGATGGCGGTGTAGATATTTCCCTTTTCATACGGATGGCGTTGTAGGTATTTCCATGTTCATACAGATGGCGGTGTAGATATTTCCATGTTTACACAGATAGCTGTGTAGATATTTCCATGTTTATACAGATAGTGGTGTAGATATTTCCATGTTTATACAGATATCGGTGTAGGTATTTCCATGTTTCTACAGATAGCGGTGTGGATATTTGCATCTTGATACAGATGGCGGTGTAGATATTTCCATGTTTATACTGATGGCGCTGAAGGTATTTCCATGTTCATACAGATGGCGGTGTAGATATTTCTATGTTTATAGAGATGGCGGTGTAGATATTTCCACGTTTTTACTGATGGCGGTGTAGATATTTCCATGTATATAGAGAAGACGGTGTAGATATTTCCATGTTTATACAGAAAGCGGTGTAGATATTTCCATGTTTACACAGATAGTGGTGTAGACTTTTCCATGTTGAAACAGATAGTGTTGTAGATATTTACTTGTTTATAGAGATAGTGGTGTAGTTATTTCCATGTTTATACAGATAGCGGTGAAGTTATTTCCATGTTTACACAGATAGCGGTGTGGATATTTCATGGATTATACAGAGAGCAGTGTAGATATTTCCTTGTTTATACAGATAGCGGTGCTGATATTTCCATGTTTATACAGATAGCGGTGTGGATACTTCCATGTTTATACATATAGCGGTATGGATATTTCCATTTTTATACAGATAGCGGTGTAGATATTTCCATGTTTACACAGATAGCCGTGTGGATATCTCCATGTTTATACAGATATCGGTGTAGATATTTCCATGTTTCTTCAGATAGCGCTTCTGATATTTCCATCTTAATACAGATGGCGGTGTAGATATTTCCATGTTCCTACAGATGGCGATGTAGATTTTTCCATGTTCCTACAGATGGCGGTGTAGATATTTCCATGTTTATGGAGATGGCAGTGTAGAAATTTCCATGCTTATATATAAAGCTGTGTAGATATTTCCATGTGTATGCAGATAGCTGTGTAGATATTTCCATGTTTATACAGATACTGGTGTAGATATTTCCATGTTTATACAGATATCGGTGTAGATATTTCCATGTTTCTACAGATAGCGGTGTGGATATTTGCATCTTAATACAGATGGCGGTGTAGATATTTCCATGTTTTTACTGATGGCGCTGAAGATATTTCCATGTTCATACAGATGGCGCTGTATATATTTCCAGTTTTGTAGAGATAGTGGTGTAGTTATTTCCATGTTTATAGAGACAGCGGTGTAGAGTTTTCCATGTATATACATATAGCTATGCAGATATTTCCAAGTTCTTACAGACAGCGATGTATAAATTTCCATGTTCATACAGATAGCAGAGTGGATATTTCCATGTTCATACAGGTAGCGGTGTAGATATTTCCATGTTTACACAGATAGTGGTGTAGACCTTTCCTTGTTGAAACAGACAGCGTTGTAGATATTTACATGTTTATAGAGATAGTGGTGTAGTTATTTCCATGTTTATACAGATAGCGGTGAAGTTATTTCCATGTTTACACGGATAGCGGTGTGGATATTTCATGGATTATACAGTGAGCGGTGTAGATATTTCCATGTTTATACAGACAGCAGTGCTGATATTTCCATGTTTATACAGATACCGGTGTGGATATTTCCATGTTTATACATATATCTGTGTGGATATTTCCATGTTTATACAGATAGTGGTGTAGATATTTCCATGTTTACACAGATAGCGGTGTGGATATCACCATGTTTATACAGACAGCGGTGTAGATATTTCCATGTTTATAAAGATAGCGGTGTAGGTATTTCCATCTTAATATAGATGGTGGTGTAGGTATTTCCATGTTCCTACAGATGGCGGTGTAGATATTTCCATCTTCATACAGATGGCGGTGTAGCTATTTCGAAGTTTATAGAGTTAGCGGTGTAGATATTTCCATGTTTATAGAGAAAGCTGTGTAGGTATTTCCATGTATAGGCAGATAGCTGTGTAGATATTTCCATGTTCATGCAGATAGCGGTGTAGATATTTACATGTTCATCCAGATGCCAGTGTAGATATATCCATGTTCGTACAGATGGCGGTGAAGATATTTCCCTGTTCATACAGAAGGTGGTGAATATATTTCCATGTTCATAGAGATGGCGGTGTAGTTATTTCCATGTTTATAGAGATAGCGGTGTAGTTATTTCCATGTTTACAGAGATAGCGGTGTAGAAATTTCCATGTTCCAACAGATAGAGGTGTACATATTTCCATGTTCATACAGATAGCGGTGTAGATATTTCAATGTTCATACATATAGCGGTGTAGATATTTCCATGTTCATCGTGACGGCGGTGAAGATATTTCCATGTTCATACAGATGTCGGTGAAGATATTTCCATGTTCATACAGATGGCGGTGTAGATATTTCCATGTTCATACACATGGTGGTGTAGATATTTCCAAGTTTATAGAGACGGCGGTGTAGATATTTCCCTTTTCATATGGATGGCATTGAATATATTTCCATCTTAATACAGATAGCGGTGCAGTTATTTCCATGTTCATACAGTTAGCGTTGTAGATATTTCCATGTTTTACAGATGGCGGTGTAGTTATTTCCATGTTCATGCAGATAGTGGTGAAGATATTTACATGTTCAAACAGATGGCTTTGTAGATATTTCTATGTTCATGCAGATGGCGGTGTAGATATTTTCGTCTTCATACGGATGGCAGTGTAGATATTTCCATGTTCATACAGATGGTGGTGTAGATATTTCCATCTTTATAAAGATGGCGGTGTAGATATTTCCATGTTCATACAGAGGGCCGTATAGATATTTCCATGTTTACACAGATAGCGGTGTAGATATTTCCATGTTGATACACATAGCGGTGTAGATATTTCCAAGTTTATAGAGATAGCGATGAGGATATTTCCATGTTTATAAAGAAAGCGTTGTAGATATTTCCATGTTTATACAGATACCGGTCTATATATTTCCATGTTTATACAGATTGCGGTGTAGGTATTTCCATGTTTATAGTGATGGCAATGAAGATATTTCCATGTTCATACAAATGGCAGTGTAGATATTTCCATGTTTATAGAGATAGCGGTGTAGTTATTTCCTTGTGTACAGAGAAATCTGTGTAGATATTTCTCTGTATATGTAGTTAGCTGTGTAGATATTTCCATGTTCACACAGATAGCGGTGTAGATATTTCCATGTTCATGCAGATGGCAGTGTAGATATTTCTATGTTCATGCAGATGGCGGTGAAGGTATTTCCATGTTCATACAAATGGCGGTGTAGATATTTCCATGTTCATAAAAATGGCGGTGTAGATATTTCCGGGTTCATAGAGGTGGCAGTGTAGTTATTTCCATGTTTATAGAGATAGAGGTGTAGTTATTTTCTCGTTTACAGAGATAGCGGTGTAGATATTTCCATTTATTTACATATAGCTGTGTAGATATTTCCATGTTCATACAGATAGCGGTGTAGATATTTCCATGTTCATACAGATAGTGGTGTAGAAATTACCATGTTCCAACAGATAGAGGTGTACATATTTCCATGTTCATACAGATAGCGGTGTAGATATTTCCATGTTCATACAGATAGCGGTGTAGATATTTCCATGTTCATCGTGATGGCGGTGAAGATATTTCCATGTTCATACAGATGGCAGTTAAGATATCTCCAGGTTCATACTGATGGCGGTGTAGATGTTTCCATGTTCGTACAGATGGCGGTGTAGATATTTCCATGTTCATAGAGATGGCAGTGTAGATATTTCCATGTTTATGCAGATAGCGGTGTAGATATTTCCATGTTCGTACACATGGTGGTGTAGATATTTCCATGTTTATAGAGATGGCGGTGTAGATATTTCCCTTTTCATACGGATGGCGTTGTAGGTATTTCCATGTTCATACAGATGGCGGTGTAGATATTTCCATGTTTACACAGATAGCTGTGTAGATATTTCCATGTTTATACAGATAGTGGTGTAGATATTTCCATGTTTATACAGATATCGGTGTAGGTATTTCCATGTTTCTACAGATAGCGGTGTGGATATTTGCATCTTGATACAGATGGCGGTGTAGATATTTCCATGTTTATACTGATGGCGCTGAAGGTATTTCCATGTTCATACAGATGGCGGTGTAGATATTTCTATGTTTATAGAGATGGCGGTGTAGATATTTCCACGTTTTTACTGATGGCGGTGTAGATATTTCCATGTATATAGAGAAGACGGTGTAGATATTTCCATGTTTATACAGAAAGCGGTGTAGATATTTCCATGTTTACACAGATAGTGGTGTAGACTTTTCCATGTTGAAACAGATAGTGTTGTAGATATTTACTTGTTTATAGAGATAGTGGTGTAGTTATTTCCATGTTTATACAGATAGCGGTGAAGTTATTTCCATGTTTACACAGATAGCGGTGTGGATATTTCATGGATTATACAGAGAGCAGTGTAGATATTTCCTTGTTTATACAGATAGCGGTGCTGATATTTCCATGTTTATACAGATAGCGGTGTGGATACTTCCATGTTTATACATATAGCGGTATGGATATTTCCATTTTTATACAGATAGCGGTGTAGATATTTCCATGTTTACACAGATAGCCGTGTGGATATCTCCATGTTTATACAGATATCGGTGTAGATATTTCCATGTTTCTTCAGATAGCGCTTCTGATATTTCCATCTTAATACAGATGGCGGTGTAGATATTTCCATGTTCCTACAGATGGCGATGTAGATTTTTCCATGTTCCTACAGATGGCGGTGTAGATATTTCCATGTTTATGGAGATGGCAGTGTAGAAATTTCCATGCTTATATATAAAGCTGTGTAGATATTTCCATGTGTATGCAGATAGCTGTGTAGATATTTCCATGTTTATACAGATACTGGTGTAGATATTTCCATGTTTATACAGATATCGGTGTAGATATTTCCATGTTTCTACAGATAGCGGTGTGGATATTTGCATCTTAATACAGATGGCGGTGTAGATATTTCCATGTTTTTACTGATGGCGCTGAAGATATTTCCATGTTCATACAGATGGCGCTGTATATATTTCCAGTTTTGTAGAGATAGTGGTGTAGTTATTTCCATGTTTATAGAGACAGCGGTGTAGAGTTTTCCATGTATATACATATAGCTATGCAGATATTTCCAAGTTCTTACAGACAGCGATGTATAAATTTCCATGTTCATACAGATAGCAGAGTGGATATTTCCATGTTCATACAGGTAGCGGTGTAGATATTTCCATGTTTACACAGATAGTGGTGTAGACCTTTCCTTGTTGAAACAGACAGCGTTGTAGATATTTACATGTTTATAGAGATAGTGGTGTAGTTATTTCCATGTTTATACAGATAGCGGTGAAGTTATTTCCATGTTTACACGGATAGCGGTGTGGATATTTCATGGATTATACAGTGAGCGGTGTAGATATTTCCATGTTTATACAGACAGCAGTGCTGATATTTCCATGTTTATACAGATACCGGTGTGGATATTTCCATGTTTATACATATATCTGTGTGGATATTTCCATGTTTATACAGATAGTGGTGTAGATATTTCCATGTTTACACAGATAGCGGTGTGGATATCACCATGTTTATACAGACAGCGGTGTAGATATTTCCATGTTTATACAGATAGCGGTTCAGATATTTCCATCTTAATACAGATGGCAGTGTAGATATTTCCATGTTCCTACAGATGGCGGTGTAGATTTTTCCATGTTCCTACAGATGGCGGTGTACATATTTCCAAGTTTATAGAGATGGCGGTGTAGTTATTTCCATGTTTATATAGAAAGCTGTGTAGATATTTCCATGTATATGCAGATAGCTGTGTAGATATTTCCATGTTCATACAGATAGCAGTGTTGATATTTCCATGTTCATACCAATAGCGGTGTAGATATTTCCATGTTCATACAGTTAGCGGTGTAGATATTTCCATGTTCATACAGATGGCGGTGTAGATATTTACATGTTCATACAGATGGCGGTGTAGATATTTCCATGTTCGTACGGATGGCAGTGTAGATATTTCCATGTTCATACAGGTGGCGGTGTAGATATTTCCATGTTTATACACATAGCAGTGTAGTTATTTCCATGTTTATAGAGATAGCTGTGTGGATATTTCCATTGATATACAGATAGCTGTGTGGATATTTGCATGTTCATACAGATAGCGGTGTAGATATTTCCATGTTCGTACAGATAGCGGTGTAGATATTTCCATGTTCATACAGATAGCGGTGTAGATATTTCCACGTTTATAGAGGTGGCGGTGTAGATATTTCCATGTTCATGCAGATGGCGGTGTAGATATTTCCATGTTTATAGGGATGGCGGTGTAGATATTTCCATGTTTACACAGATAGCGGTGTAGACATTTCCATGTTTACACTGATAGCGGTGTGGATATTTCCATGTTTATGCAGATAGCAGTGTAGATATTTCCATGTTTATACAGATAGCGGTGCAGATATTTCCATGTTCATACCGATAGCGGTGTAGATATTACCATATTCATACAGTTAGCGGTGTAGATATTTCCATGTTCGTACAGATGGCGGTGTAGATATTTACATGTTCATACAGATGGCGGTGTAGATATTTCCATGTTCGTACGGATGGCGGTGTAGATATTTCCATGTTCATACAGGTGGCGGTGTAGATATTTCCGTGTTTATGCAGATAGCAGTGTAGTTATTTCCATGTTTATAGAGATAGCAGTGTAGATATTTCCATTGTTATACAGATAGCTGTGTAGATATTTGCATGTTCATACAGATAGCGGTGTAGATATTTCCATGATCGTACAGATAGCGGTGTAGATATTTCCATGTTCATACATATAGCGGTGTAGATATTTCCATGTTTATGCAGATAGCGGTATAGTTATTTCCATGTTTATACAGATGGTGGTGTAGGTATTTCCATGTTTATAGAGATGGCGGTCTAGATATTTTCATGTTTACAGAGATAGTGGTGTAGTTATTTCCAAGTTTATAGAGACAGCGTTGTAGATATTTCCATGTTTATACAGATAGCGGTGAAGATATTTCCATGTTTATACAGATAGCGGTGTAGATATTTCCATGTTTATAGAGATAGTGGTGTAGATAATTTCAATTTTATACAGATAGCGGTGTAGATATTTCCACGTTTATAGAGATGGCGGTGTAGATATTTCAATGTTCATACAGATGGCGGTGTAGATATTTCCATGTTCATACAGATAGCGGTGTAGATATTTCCATGTTCATATAGTTAGCGGTGTAGATATTTCCATGTTCATACCAATAGCGGTGTAGACATTTCCATGTTCATTCATTTAGCGGTGTAGATATTTCCATTTTCATACAGATGGCGGTGAAGATATTTACATGTTCGTACAGATGGCGGTGAAGATATTTCCATGTTCATACTAATGGCTGTGTAGATATTTCCATGTTCATACAGATGGCGGTGTAGATATTTCCGTGTTCATACAAATTGCGGTGTAGATATTTCCATGTTCATAGAGATGGCGGTATAGATATTTCCATGTTTATACAGATAGCAATGTAGATATTTCCATGTTTATAGAGATAGCGGTGTAGATATTTCCATTGATATACAGATAACTGTGTAGATATTTCCATGTTCATACAGATAGCGGTGTAGATATTTCCATGTTCATACAGATAGCGGTGTAGATATTTCCATGTTCATACAGTAAGCTTTGTAGATATTTCCATGTTCATACAGATGGCGGTGTAGATATTTACATGTTCATACAGATGGCGGTGTAGATATTTCCATGTTTGTACGGATGGCAGTGTAGTTATTTCCATGTTCATACAGGTGGCGGTGTAGATATTTTCATGTTCATACAGATAGCAGTGTTGTTATTTCCATGTTTATAGAGAGAGCAGTGTAGATATTTCCACTGATATACAGATAGCTGTGTAGATACATACATGTTCATACAGATGGCGGTGTAGATATTTCCATGTTCTTACGGATGGCAGTGTAGATATTTCCATGTTCGTACAGGTGGTGGTGTAGATATTTCCATGTTTATACAGATAGCAGTGTAGTTATTTCCATGTTTATAGAGATAGCAATGTAGATATTTCCATTGATATACATATAGCTGTGAAGATGTTTGCATGTTCATACTGATAGCGGTGTAGATATTTCCATTTTCGTACAGAAGGCGGTGTAGATATTTCCATGTTCATACAGATAGCGGTGTAGATATTTCCATGTTCATACATATAACGGTGTAGATATTTCCATGTTCATGCAGATAGCGGTGTAGATATTTCCATGTTCATACAGTTAGCGGTGTAGATATTTCCATGTTCATACAGGTGGCGGTGTAGATATTTACATGTTCATACAGATGGCGGTGTAGATATTTCCATGTTCGTAGAGATGGTGGTGTAGATATTTCCATGTTCATAGAGATGGCGGTGTAGATATTTTCATGTTTATGCAGATAGCGGTATAGATATTTCCATGTTTATACAGATAGCGGTGTAGTTATTTCCATGTTTATACAGATAGCGGTGAAGATATTTCCACTTTGACACAGATAGCGGTGTGGATTTTCCATGTTTATACAGATAGCGGTGTAGATATTTCCATGTTAATACAGATAGCGGTGCAGATATTTCCATGTTTATACAGATAGCCGTGCAGATATTTCCAAGTTTATACAGATAGCGGTGTAGATATTTCCATGTTTATAAAGATAGCGGTGTAGGTATTTCCTTCTTAATATAGATGGTGGTGTAGGTATTTCCATGTTCCTACAGATGGCGGTGTAGATATTTCCATCTTCATACAGATGGCGGTGTAGCTATTTCGAAGTTTATAGAGTTAGCGGTGTAGATATTTCCATGTTTATAGAGAAAGCTGTGTAGGTATTTCCATGTATAGGCAGATAGCTGTGTAGATATTTCCATGTTCATGCAGATAGCGGTGTAGATATTTACATGTTCATCCAGATGCCAGTGTAGATATATCCATGTTCGTACAGATGGCGGTGAAGATATTTCCCTGTTCATACAGAAGGTGGTGAATATATTTCCATGTTCATAGAGATGGCGGTGTAGTTATTTCCATGTTTATAGAGATAGCGGTGTAGTTATTTCCATGTTTACAGAGATAGCGGTGTAGAAATTTCCATGTTCCAACAGATAGAGGTGTACATATTTCCATGTTCATACAGATAGCGGTGTAGATATTTCAATGTTCATACATATAGCGGTGTAGATATTTCCATGTTCATCGTGACGGCGGTGAAGATATTTCCATGTTCATACAGATGTCGGTGAAGATATTTCCATGTTCATACAGATGGCGGTGTAGATATTTCCATGTTCATACACATGGTGGTGTAGATATTTCCAAGTTTATAGAGACGGCGGTGTAGATATTTCCCTTTTCATATGGATGGCATTGAATATATTTCCATCTTAATACAGATAGCGGTGCAGTTATTTCCATGTTCATACAGTTAGCGTTGTAGATATTTCCATGTTTTACAGATGGCGGTGTAGTTATTTCCATGTTCATGCAGATAGTGGTGAAGATATTTACATGTTCAAACAGATGGCTTTGTAGATATTTCTATGTTCATGCAGATGGCGGTGTAGATATTTTCGTCTTCATACGGATGGCAGTGTAGATATTTCCATGTTCATACAGATGGTGGTGTAGATATTTCCATCTTTATAAAGATGGCGGTGTAGATATTTCCATGTTCATACAGAGGGCCGTATAGATATTTCCATGTTTACACAGATAGCGGTGTAGATATTTCCATGTTGATACACATAGCGGTGTAGATATTTCCAAGTTTATAGAGATAGCGATGAGGATATTTCCATGTTTATAAAGAAAGCGTTGTAGATATTTCCATGTTTATACAGATACCGGTCTATATATTTCCATGTTTATACAGATTGCGGTGTAGGTATTTCCATGTTTATAGTGATGGCAATGTAGATATTTCCATGTTCATACAAATGGCAGTGTAGATATTTCCATGTTTATAGAGATAGCGGTGTAGTTATTTCCTTGTGTACAGAGAAATCTGTGTAGATATTTCTCTGTATATGTAGTTAGCTGTGTAGATATTTCCATGTTCACACAGATAGCGGTGTAGATATTTCCATGTTCATGCAGATGGCGGTGTAGATATTTCTATGTTCATGCAGATGGCGGTGAAGGTATTTCCATGTTCATACAAATGGCGGTGTAGATATTTCCATGTTCATAAAAATGGCGGTGTAGATATTTCCGGGTTCATAGAGGTGGCAGTGTAGTTATTTCCATGTTTATAGCGATAGAGGTGTAGTTATTTTCTCGTTTACAGAGATAGCGGTGTAGATATTTCCATTTATTTACATATAGCTGTGTAGATATTTCCATGTTCATACAGATAGCGGTGTAGATATTTCCATGTTCATACAGATAGTGGTGTAGAAATTACCATGTTCCAACAGATAGAGGTGTACATATTTCCATGTTCATACAGATAGCGGTGTAGATATTTCCATGTTCATACAGATAGCGGTGTAGATATTTCCATGTTCATCGTGATGGCGGTGAAGATATTTCCATGTTCATACAGATGGCAGTTAAGATATCTCCAGGTTCATACTGATGGCGGTGTAGATGTTTCCATGTTCGTACAGATGGCGGTGTAGATATTTCCATGTTCATAGAGATGGCAGTGTAGATATTTCCATGTTTATGCAGATAGCGGTGTAGATATTTCCATGTTCGTACACATGGTGGTGTAGATATTTCCATGTTTATAGAGATGGCGGTGTAGATATTTCCCTTTTCATACGGATGGCGTTGTAGGTATTTCCATGTTCATACAGATGGCGGTGTAGATATTTCCATGTTAATACAGATAGCGGTGTAGATATTTCCATGTTTATACAGATAGCACTGTAGACATTTCCATCTTAATACAGATGGCGTTGTAGATATTTCCATGTTCCTACAGGTGGCAGTGTAGATATTTCCATGTTCATACAAATGGCGGTGTAGATATTTCAATGTTTATAGAGATAGCGGTGTAGATATTTCCTAGTTTATAGAGAAAGCTGTGTAGATATTTCCGTGTATATGCAGTTAGCTGTGTAGATATTTCCATGTTCATACAGATAGCAGTGTAGATATTTCCATGTTCATACAGATAGCAGTGTAGATATTTCCATGTTCATACAGATAGCGATGTAGATATTTCCATGTTCTTACAAGTAGCGGTGCAGATATTTCCATGTTCATACAGATGTCGGTGTAGATATTTCCTTGTTCATGCAGATGGCGGTGAAGATACTTCCATGTTCGTACAGATGGCGGTGTAGATAATTCTATGTTCATGCAAATGGCTGTTTAGATATTTCCATGTTCATAGAGATGGTGGTGTAGTTATTTCCATGTTTATAGAGATAGCGGTGTAGTTATTTCCATGTTTACAGAGATAGCGGTGTAGAAATTTCCATGTTCCAACAGATAGAGGTGTAAATATTTCCATGTTCATACAGATAGCGGTGTAGATATTTCCATTTTCATACAGATAGCGGTGTAGATATTTACATGTTCATCGTGTTGGCGGTGAAGATATTTCCATGTTCATACAGATGGCGGTTAAGATATTTCCATGTTCATACAGATGGCCGTGTAGATATTTCGATGTTCGTACGATGTTCGTAGATATTTCCATGTTTATAGAGATGGCGGTGTAGATATTTCCCTTTTCATACGGATGGCATTGTACATATTTCCATGTTCATACAGATGGCGGAGTAGATATTTCCATGTTTATACAGATAGCGGTGTAGATATTTCCATGTTAATACAGATGGCGGTGTAGATAATTCCATATTCATGCAGATAGTGGTGAAGGTATTTACATGTTCAAACAGATGGCGGTGTAGATATTTCTATGTTCATGCAGATGGCGGTGTAGATATTTCCATGTTCATACAAATGGCGGTGTAGATATTTCCATGTTTATAGAGATAGCAGTGTAGATATTTCCTTATTTATAGAGAAAGCTGTGTAAATATTTCCGTGTATAGGCAGTTAGCTGTGTAGATATTTTCATGTTCATACAGATAGCGGTGTAGATTTTTCCATGTTCATACAGATTGCAGTGTAGATATTTCCATGTTCATACAGATAGCGGTGTAGATATTTCCATGTTCTTACAGGTAGCGGTGTAGATATATCCATGTTCATACGGATGGTGGTGTAGATATTTCCATGTTCATACAGATGGCGGTGTAGATATTTCCATCTTCACGCAGATGGCGGTGAAGGTATATCCATGTTCATACAGATGACGGTGTAGATATTTCTATGTTCATACAAATGGCGGTTTAGATATTTCCATGTTCATAGTGATGGCGGTGTAGTTATTTCCATGCTTATAGAGATGGCGGTGTAGTTATTTCCATGTTTATAGACACAGCAATGGATATATTTCCATTTACATGCAGATAGCTGTGTAGATATTTCCATGTTCATACAGATAGCCATGTAGATATTTCCAATTTCATACAGATAGCGGTGTAGTAATTTCCATGTTCATACAGATAGCGGTGTACATATTTCCATGTTCATACAGATACCGTTGTAGATATTTCCATGTTCATACAGATAGCGGTGTAGATATTTCCATGTTCATCCAGATGGTGGTGAAGATATTTCCATGTTCATACAGATGGCGGTGAAGTTATATCCATGTTCATACAGATGGCGGTGTAGATATTTCCATGTTCGCACACATGGCGGTGTAGATATTTCCATGTTCATAGAGATGGCGGTGTAGATATTTCCATTTTCATACGGAGGGAGGTGTAGATATTTCCATGTTCCTTCAGATGTGGGTGTAGATATTTCCATGTTTATAGAGATGGCAGTGTAGATATTTTCGTGTTTATACAGGCGCTGATTTAGATATTTCTATGTTTACAGAGATAGCAGTGTAGATATTTCCATGTTGATACACATAGCGGTGTAGAGATTTCCAAGTTTATAGAGATAGCGGTGTAGATATTTCCAAGTTTACAGAGATAGCAGTGTAGATATTTCCATGTTTATAGAGATGGCGGTGTAGATATTTCCATGTTTATACTGATAGCGGTATAGATATTTCCATGTTTATACAGATGGCGGTGTAGATATTTCTATGTTTATTGAGATGGCCGCCTAGATATTTCCATGTTTTCAGAGATAGTGTTGTAGATATTTCCGAGATTATAGTGATACAGGTGTAGATATCTCCATATTTATACAGATAGCGGTGAAGATATTTCAATATTTATACAGATAGCGGTGTAGATATTTACATGTTTATGGAGATGGCGGTCTAGATACTTTCTTGTTTTACAGATAGCGGGGTAGATATTTCCATGTTTATAGAGATAGCGGTGTAGATATTTCCAATTTTATACAGATAGCAGTGTAGATATTTCCATGTTCATACAGATAGCGGTGTAGATATTTCCACGTTTATAGAGATGGCGGTGTAGATAATTCCATGTTCATACAGATGGCGTTGTAGATATTTCCATATTTAGAGAGAGGGAGGTGAAGATATTTCCATGTTTATGCAGATTGCACTGTAGATATTTCCATGTTTACACAGATGGCGGTGTGGATATCTCCATGTTTATACAGAGAGCGGTGTAGATATTTCCATGTTTATACAGATAGCGGTGTAGATATTTCCATCTTAATATAGATGGCTTTGTAGATATGTCCATGTTTGTACAGATGGCGGTGTAGATATTTCCATGTTCATACGGATGGCGGTGTAGATATTTCGAAGTTTATACAGATAGTGCTGTAGTTATTTCCATATTTATAGAGAAATCTCTGAAGATATTTCCATGTATATGCAGAGAGCTTTGTAGATATTTCCATGTCCATGCAGATAGCGGTGTAGATATTTCCATGTTCATCCAGATGCCGGTGTAGATATATCCATGTTCATACAGATGGCGGTGAAAATATTTCCATGTTCATACAGATGGCGGTGTAGATATTTCCATGTTCATACAAATGGCGGTGTAGATATTTCCATGTTCATAGAGATGGCGTTGTAGATATTTCCGTGTTCATACAAATGGCGGTGTAGATATTTCCATGTTCATAGAGATGGGGGTGTAGATATTTCCATGTTTATACAGATAGCAATGTAGTTATTTCAATGTTTATAGAGATAGCGGTGTAGATATTTCCATTGTTATACAGATAGCTCTGTAGATATTTGCATCTTCATACAGATAGCGGTGTAGATATTTCCATGTTCAAACAGATAGCGGTGTAGATATTTCCATGTTCATACAGATAGCAGTGTAGATATTTCCATGTTCATACAGAGAGTGGTGTAGATATTTCCATGTTCATTCAGATAGTGGTGTAGATATTTCCAAGTTCATACAGATGGCTGTGTAGATATTTTCATGTTCGTACAGATGGCAGTGTAGATATTTCCATGTTCGTACGAATGGCAGTGTAGGTATTTCCATGTTCATGCAGGTGGCGGTGTAGATATTTCCATGTTTATACAGATAGCAGTGTGGTTATTTCCATGTTTATAGAGGTAGCTGTGTAGATATTTCCATTGATATACAGATTGCTGTGTAGATATTTCCATGTTCATACAGATAGCGGTGTAGGTATTTCCATGTTCGTACAGATAGCGGTGTAGATATTTCCATGTTGATAGAGATGGCAGTGTAGGTATTTCCATGTTTATGCAGATAGCGGTATAGATATTTCCATGTTTATACAGATGGTGGTGTAGATATTTCCATGTTTATAGAGATGACGGTGTAGTTATTTCCAAGTTTATAGAGACAGCGTTGTAGATATTTCCGTGTTCATACAGATAGCGGTGTAGATATTTCCATGTTCATACAGTTAGCGGTGTAGATATATCCATGTTCATACAGATGGCGGTGTAGATATTTACATGTTCATGCAGATGGCGGTGTAGATATTTCCATGTTCGTACAGATGGCGGTGTAGATATTTCCATGTTCATAGAGATGGCACTGTAGATTTTTCCATGTTTATGCAGATAGCGGTATAGATATTTCCATGTTTATACAGATTGTGGTGTAGACATTTCCATGTTTATAGAGATGGCGGTCAAGATATTTCCATGTTTATAGAGATAGTGGTGTAGTTATTTCCAAGTTTATAGAGACAGCGTTGTAGATATTTCCATGTTTATACAGATAGCGGTGAAGATATTTCCATGTTTATACAGATAGTGGTGTAGATATTTCCATGTTTATACAGATAGCAGTGTAGATATTTCCATGTTTATAGAGATAGTGTTGTAGATAATTTCAATTTTATACAGATAGCAGTGTAGATACTTCCAAGTACATACAGATAGCAGTGTAGATATTTCCACGTTTATAGAGATGGCGGTGTAGATATTTACATGTTCATACAGATGGCGGTGTAGATATTTCCATGTTTATAGAGATGGCGGTGTAGATATTTTCATGTTTACACAGATGGCGGAGTAGATATTTCCATGTTTACACAGATAGCGGTGTAGACATTTCCATGTTTACACAGATAGCGGTGTGGATACTTCCATGTTTATGCAGATAGCGGTGTAGATATTTCCATGTTTATACAGATAGCGGTGCGGATATTTCCATGTTTATGCAGATAGTTGGGCAGATATTTCCATGTTTATACAGATAGCGGTGCGGATATTTCCATGTTTATACAGATAGTTGGACAGATATTTCCATGTTTATGCAGACAGCGGTGTAGATATTTCCATCTTAATAAAGATGGCGGTGTAGATATGTCCATGTTCGTACAGATGGCGGTGTAGATATTTCCATGTTCATACAGATGGTTGTGTAGATATTTCGAAGTTTATAGAGATAGCGCTGTAGTTATTTCCATATTTATAGAGAAATCTGTGTAGATATTTCCATGTATATGCCGATAGCTGTGTAGATATTTCTATGTTCATGCAGATAGCGGTGTAGATATTTCCATGTTCATCCAGATGCCGGTGTAGATATATCCATGTTCATACAGATGGCGGTGAAGGCATTTCCATGTTCATACAGAGGGCGGTGTAGATATTTCCATGTTCATACAAATGGCGGTGTAGATATTTCCATGTTCATAGAGATGGCGGTGTGGATATTTCCATGTTCATACAAATGGCGGTGTAGATATTTCCATGTTCATAGAGATGGCGGTGTAGATATTTCCATGTTTATACAGATAGCAGTGTAGTTATTTCCATGTTTATAGAGATAGCAGTGTAGATATATCCATTGATATTCAGATAGCTATGTAGTTATGTGTATGTTCATACAGATAGCGGTGTAGATATTTCCATGTTCATACAGATAGCGGTGTAGATATTTCCATGTTCATAAAGATAACGGTGTAGATATTTCCATGTTCATACAGATAGCGGTGTAGATATTTCCATGTTCATCCAGATGGTGGTGAAGATATTTCCATGTTCATACAGATGGCGGTGAAGTTATATCCATGTTCATACAGATGGCGGTGTAGATATTTCCATGTTCGCACACATGGCGGTGTAGATATTTCCATGTTCATAGAGATGGCGGTGTAGATATTTCCATTTTCATACGGAGGGAGGTGTAGATATTTCCATGTTCCTTCAGATGTGGGTGTAGATATTTCCATGTTTATAGAGATGGCAGTGTAGATATTTTCGTGTTTATACAGGCGCTGATTTAGATATTTCTATGTTTACAGAGATAGCAGTGTAGATATTTCCATGTTGATACACATAGCGGTGTAGAGATTTCCAAGTTTATAGAGATAGCGGTGTAGATATTTCCAAGTTTACAGAGATAGCAGTGTAGATATTTCCATGTTTATAGAGATGGCGGTGTAGATATTTCCATGTTTATACTGATAGCGGTATAGATATTTCCATGTTTATACAGATGGCGGTGTAGATATTTCTATGTTTATTGAGATGGCCGCCTAGATATTTCCATGTTTTCAGAGATAGTGTTGTAGATATTTCTGAGATTATAGTGATACAGGTGTAGATATCTCCATATTTATACAGATAGCGGTGAAGATATTTCAATATTTATACAGATAGCGGTGTAGATATTTACATGTTTATGGAGATGGCGGTCTAGATACTTTCTTGTTTTACAGATAGCGGGGTAGATATTTCCATGTTTATAGAGATAGCGGTGTAGATATTTCCAATTTTATACAGATAGCAGTGTAGATATTTCCATGTTCATACAGATAGCGGTGTAGATATTTCCACGTTTATAGAGATGGCGGTGTAGATAATTCCATGTTCATACAGATGGCGTTGTAGATATTTCCATATTTAGAGAGAGGGAGGTGAAGATATTTCCATGTTTATGCAGATTGCACTGTAGATATTTCCATGTTTACACAGATGGCGGTGTGGATATCTCCATGTTTATACAGAGAGCGGTGTAGATATTTCCATGTTTATACAGATAGCGGTGTAGATATTTCCATCTTAATATAGATGGCTTTGTAGATATGTCCATGTTTGTACAGATGGCGGTGTAGATATTTCCATGTTCATACGGATGGCGGTGTAGATATTTCGAAGTTTATACAGATAGTGCTGTAGTTATTTCCATATTTATAGAGAAATCTCTGAAGATATTTCCATGTATATGCAGAGAGCTTTGTAGATATTTCCATGTCCATGCAGATAGCGGTGTAGATATTTCCATGTTCATCCAGATGCCGGTGTAGATATATCCATGTTCATACAGATGGCGGTGAAAATATTTCCATGTTCATACAGATGGCGGTGTAGATATTTCCATGTTCATACAAATGGCGGTGTAGATATTTCCATGTTCATAGAGATGGCGTTGTAGATATTTCCGTGTTCATACAAATGGCGGTGTAGATATTTCCATGTTCATAGAGATGGGGGTGTAGATATTTCCATATTTATACAGATAGCAATGTAGTTATTTCAATGTTTATAGAGATAGCGGTGTAGATATTTCCATTGATATACAGATAGCTCTGTAGATATTTGCATCTTCATACAGATAGCGGTGTAGATATTTCCATGTTCAAACAGATAGCGGTGTAGATATTTCCATGTTCATACAGATAGCAGTGTAGATATTTCCATGTTCATACAGAGAGTGGTGTAGATATTTCCATGTTCATTCAGATAGCGGTGTAGATATTTCCAAGTTCATACAGATGGCTGTGTAGATATTTTCATGTTCGTACAGATGGCAGTGTAGATATTTCCATGTTCGTACGAATGGCAGTGTAGGTATTTCCATGTTCATGCAGGTGGCGGTGTAGATATTTCCATGTTTATACAGATAGCAGTGTGGTTATTTCCATGTTTATAGAGGTAGCTGTGTAGATATTTCCATTGATATACAGATTGCTGTGTAGATATTTGCATGTTCATACAGATAGCGGTGTAGGTATTTCCATGTTCGTACAGATAGCGGTGTAGATATTTCCATGTTCATACAGATAGCGGTGTAGATATTTCCATGTTCATACAGTTAGTGGTGTAGATATTTCCATGATCATACAGATGGCGGTGTAGATATTTACATGTTCATACAGATGGCGGTGTAGATATTTCCATGTTCGTACAGATGGCGGTGTAGATATTTCCATGTTGATAGAGATGGCAGTGTAGGTATTTCCATGTTTATGCAGATAGCGGTATAGATATTTCCATGTTTATACAGATGGTGGTGTAGATATTTCCATGTTTATAGAGATGACGGTGTAGTTATTTCCAAGTTTATAGAGACAGCGTTGTAGATATTTCCGTGTTCATACAGATAGCGGTGTAGATATTTCCATGTTCATAAAGATAACGGTGTAGATATTTCCATGTTCATACAGATAGCGGTGTAGATATTTCCATGTTCATACAGATAACGGTGTATATATTTCCATGTTCATACAGATGGTGGTGTAGATATTTACATGTTCATACAGATGTCGGTGCAGATATTTCCAACTTCGTACAGATGGCGGTGTAGATATTTCCATGTTTACGCAGATAGCGGTATAGATATTTCCATGTTTATACTGATGGTGCTGTAGATATTTCCGTGTTTATAGAGATGGCGGTCTAGATATTTCCATGTTTACAGAGATAGTGGTGTAGTTATTTCCAAGTTTATAGAGAAGCGTTGTAGATATTTCCAAGTTTATACAGATAGCGGTGAAGATATTTCCATGTTTATACAGATAGCGGTGTAGATATTTCCATGTTTATACAGATAACAGTGTAGATATTTCCATGTTTATAGAGATAGTGGTGTAGATAATTTCAATTTCATACCGATAGCAGTGTAGATATTTCCAAGTTCATACAGATAGCGGTGTAGATATTTCCATGTTTATAGAGAAGGCGGTGTAGATATATCCATGTTCATACTGATGGCGGTGTAGATATTTCCATGTTTATAGAGATGGCGGTGTAGATATTTTCATGTTTACACAGATGGCGTTGTAGATATTTCCATGTTTACACAGATAGCGGTGTAGACATTTCCATGTTTACACAGATAGCGGTGTGGATATTTCCATGTTTACGCAGATAGTGGTGTAGATATTTCCATGTTTATACAGATAGCGGTGTAGATATTTCCATCTTAATACAGATGGCGGTGTAGATATGTCCATGTTCGTACAGAAGGCGGTGTAGATATTTCCATCTTAATACAGATGGCGGGGTAGATATGTCCATGTTCGTACAGATGGCGGTGTAGATATTTCCATGTTCATACAGATGGCGGTGTAGTTATTTCGAAGTTTATAGATATAGCGCTGTAGTTATTTCCATATTTATAGAGAAATCTCTGTAGATATTTCCATGTATATGCAGATAGCTGTGTAGACTTTTCCATGTTCATGCAGATAGCGGTGCAGATATTTCCATGTTCATCCAGATGCCGGTGTAGATATATCCATGTTCATACAGATGGCGGTGAAGATATTTCCATGTTCATACAGATGGCGGTGTAGATATTTCCATGTTCATACACATAGCGGTGTAGATATTTCCATGTTCATAGAGATGGCGGTGTAGATAATTCCATGTTCATACAAATGGGGGTGTAGATATTTCCATGTTCATAGAGACGGCGGTGTAGATATTTCATTGTTTGTACAGATAGCAGTGTAGTTATTTCCATGTTTATAGAGATAGCAGTGTATATATTTCCATTGATATACAGATAGCTGTGTAGATATTTGCATGTTCATACAGATAGCGGTGTAGATATTTCCATGCTCATACAGATAGCGGTGTAGATATTTCCATGCTCATACAGATAGCGGTGCAGATATTTCCATGTTCATACAGTTAGCGGTGTAGATATTTCCATGTTCATACTGATAGCGGTGTAAATATTTCCATGTTCATACAGATGGCGGTGTAGATAATTCCATGTTCATACAGATGGCGGTGTAGATGTCTACATGTTCATGCAGATGGCGGTGTAGATATCTCCATGTTCGCACGGATGGCAGTGTAGATATTTCCATGTTCATACAGGTGGCGGTGTAGATATTAACATGTTTATACAGATAGCAGTGTAGTTATTTCCATGTTTAAAGAGATAGCAGTGTAGATATTTCCATTGATAAACAGATAGCTTTGTAGATAGTTGCATGTTCATACAGATAGCGGTGAAGATGTTTCCATGTTCGTACAGATAGCGGTGTAGATATTTCCATGTTCATACAGATGGCGGTGTAGATGTTTCCATGTTCGTACAGATAGTGGTGTAGATATTTCCATGTGTATAGAGATGGCGGTCTAGATATTTCCATGTTTATAGAGATAGTGGTGTAGTTATTTCCAAGTTTATAGAGACAGCGTTGTAGATATTTCCATGTTTATAAAGATAGCGGTGAAGATATTTCCATGTTTATACAGATAGCAGTGTAGATATTTTCATGTTCATAGAGATAGTGGTGTAGATAATTTCAATTTTATACAGAGAGCAGTGTAGATATTTCCAAGTTCATACAGATAGCGGTGTAGATATTTCCATGTTCACACAGATAGCGGTGTAGATATTTCCATGTTCATACAGTTAGCAGTGTAGATATTTCCATGTTCATGCAGATAGCGGTGTAGGTATTTCCATGTTCATCCAGATGCCGGTGTAAATATATCCACGTTCATACAGATGGCGGTGAAGATATTTCCATGTTCATACAGATGGCGTTGTAGATATTTCCATGTTCATACAAATGGCGGTGTAGATATTTCCATGTTCATACAGATGGCGGTGTAGATATTTCCGTGTTCATACAAATGGCGGTGTTGATATTTCCATGTTCATAGACATGGCGGTGTACATATTTCCATGTTAATGCAGATAGCGGTATAGGTATTTCCATGTTTATACAGATGGTGGTGTAGATATTTCCATGTGTATAGAGATGGCGGTCTAGATATTTCCATGTTTATAGAGATAGTGGTGTAGTTATTTCAAGTTTATAGAGACAGCGTTGTAGATATTTTCATGTTTGTAAAGATAGCGGTGAAGATATGTCCATGTTTACAGATAGTGGTGCAGATATTTCCTTGTTAATACAGACAGCAGGCTAGAGATTTCCATGTTTATAGAGATAGTGGTTTAGAAAATTTCAATTTTATACAGATAGCAGTGTAGATATTTCCAAGTTCATACAGATAGCGGTGTAGATATTTCCACCTTTATAGAGATGGCGGTGTAGATATTTCCATGTTCATACAGATGGCGGTGTAGATATTTCCATGTTTATAGAGATGGCGGTGTAGATATTTTCATGTTTACACAGATGGCGGTGTAGATATTTCCATGTTTACACAGATAGCGGTGTAGACATTTCCATGTTTACACAGATAGCGGTGTGGATATTTCCACGTTTATGCAGATAGCGGTGTAGATATTTCCATGTTTATACAGATAGCGGTGTTGATATTTCCCTGTTTATACAGATATTTGGGCAGATATTTCCATGTTTATACAGATTGTGGGGTAGATATTTCCATCTTAATAGAGATGGCGGTGTAGATATGTCTATGTTCATACAGATGGCGTTGTAGATATTTCCATGTTCATACAGATGGCAGTGTAGATATTTCGAAGTTTATAGAGATAGCGCTGTAGTTATTTCCATATTTATAGAGAAATCTGTGTAGATATTTCCATGTATATGCAGATAGCTGTGTAGATATTTCCATGTTCATGCAGATAGCGGTGTAGATATTTCCATGTTCATCCAGATGCCGGTGTAGATATATCCATGTTCATACAGATGGCGGTGAAGATATTTCCATCTTCATACAGATGGCGGTGTAGATATATCCATGTTCATACAGACGGCGGTGTAGATATTTCCATGTTTATAGAGATAGCGGTGTAGATATTTTCATGTTTACACAGATGGCGGTGTAGATATTTCCATGTTTACACAGATAGCGGTGTAGACATTTCCATGTTTACACAGATAGCGTTGTGGATATTTCCACGTTTATGCAGATAGCGGTGTAGATATTTCCATGTTTATACAGATAGCGGTGCGGATATTTCCATGTTTATACAGATAGTTGGGCAGATATTTCCATGTTTATACAGATTGCGGTGTAGATATTTCCATCTTAATACAGATGGCGGTATATATATGTCTATGTTCGTACAGATGGTGTTGTAGATATTTCCTTGTTCATACAGATGGCGGTGTAGATATTTCGAAGTTTATAGAGATAGCGCTGTAGTTATTTCCATATTTATAGAGAAATCTGTGTAGATATTTCCATGTATATGCCGATAGCTGTGTAGACATTTCCATGCTCATGCAGATAGCGGTGTAGATATTTCCATGTTCATCCAGATGCCGGTGTAGATATATCCATGTTCATACAGATGGCGGTGAAGATATTTCCATGTTCATACAGATGGCGGTGTAGATATTTCCATGTTCATACACATGGAGGTGTAGATATTTCCATGTTCATAGAGATGGCGGTGTAGATATTTCCTTGTTCATACTAATGGCGGTGTAGATATTTCCATGTTCATAGAGATGGCAGTGTAGATATTTCCATGTTTATACACATAGCAGTGTAGTTATTTCCATGTTTATAGAGATAGCAGTGTAGATATTTCCAATGATCTGAAGAAACCTGTGAAGATATTTCCATGTTCATACAGATAACGGTGTAGATATTTCCATGTTCAACAGATAGCGGTGTAGATATTTCCATGTTCACACAGATAGCGGTGTAGATATTTATAAGTTCATACAGTTAGCGGTGTAGATATTTCCATGTTCATGCAGATAGCGGTGTAGATATTTCCATGCTCATCCAGATGCCGGTGTAGATATTTCCATGTTCACACAGATGGCGGTGTAGATATTTACATGTTCATACAGATGGCGGTGTAGATATTTCCATGTTCGTACGGATGGCAGTGTAGATATTTCCATGTTCATACAGGTGGCGGTGTAGATATTTCCATGTTTATACAGATGGCGATGTAGATATTTCCGTGTTCATACAAATGGCTGTGTAGATATTTCCATGTTCATAGAGATGGTGGTGTAGATATTTCCATGTTTATACAGATAGCAATGTAGATATTTCCATGTTTATACAGATTGCGGTGTAGATATTTCCATTGATATACAGATAGCTGTGTAGATATTTGCATGTTCATACAGATAGCGGTGTAGATATTTCCTTGTTCATACAGATAGCGGTGTAGTTTTTTCCATGTTCATGCAGATAGCGGTGTAGATATTTCCATGTTTTACAGATAGCGGTGTAGATATTTCCATGTTCATACAGATAGCGGGGTAGATATTTCCATGTTCATACAGTTAGCGGTGTAGATATTTCCATGTTCATACAGATGGCGGTGTAGATATTTACATGTTCATACAGATGGCGGTGTAGATATTTCCATGTTCATACGGATGGCAGTGTAGATATTTCCATGTTCATACAGGTGTCGGCGTAGATATTTCCATGTTCACACAGATAGCAGTGTATTTATTTCCATGTTTATAGAGATAGCAGTGTAGATATTTCCATTGATATACTGTTAGCTGTGTAGATATTTATATGTTCATACAGATGGCGGTGTAGGTATTTCCATGTTCGTACAGGTGGCGGTGTAGATATTTCCATGTTCATACAGATAGCGGTGTAGATATTTCCATGTTCATACAGATAACGGTGTAGATATTTCCATGTTTATACAGATAGCGGTGTAGATATTTCCATGTTCATACAGTTAGCAGTGTAGATATTTCCATGTTCATACAGATGGCGGTGTAGATATTTCATTGTTTGCACAGATAGCAGTGTAGTTATTTCCATGTTTATAGAGATAGCAGTGTAGATATTTCCATGTTCATACAGATAGCTGTGTAGATATTTGCATGTTCATACAGATAGCGTTGTAGGTATTTCCATCCTCATACAGATAGCGGTGTAGATATTTCCATGTTCATACAGATAGCGGTGTAGATATTTCCATGTTCATACGGATAGCGGTGTAGATATTTAAATGTTCGCACGGATGGCAGTGTAGATATTTCCATGTTCATACAGGTGGCGGTGCAGATATTTCCATGTTTATACAGATAGCAGTGTAGTTATTTCCATGATTATAGAGATAGCAGTGTAGATATTTCCGTTGATATAGAGATAGCTGTGTAGATATTTGCATGTTCATACAGATAGCGGTGCAGCTATTTCCATGTTCATACAGATGGCGGTGTAGATATTTACATGTTGATACAGATGGCGGTGTAGATATTTCCATGTTCGTACAGAAGGCGGTGTAGATATTTCCATGTTCATAGAGATGGCGGTGTAGATATTTCCATGTTTCTGCAGATAGCGGTATAGGTATTTCCATGTTTATACAGATGGTGGTGTAGATATTTCCATGTTTATAGAGATGGCGGTCTAGATATTTCCATGTTTATAGAGATAGTGGTGTAGTTATTTCCAAGTTTATAGAGACAACGTTGTAGATATTTCCATGTTTATAAAGATAGCGGTGAAGATATTTCCATGTTTATACAGATAGTGGTGTAGATATTTCCATGTTTTTACATTCAGCAGTGCAGGTATTTCCATGTTTATAGAGATAGTGGTGTAGATAATTTCAATTTTATACAGATAGCAGTGTAGATATTTCCAAGTTCATACAGATAGCGGTGTAGATATTTCCACTTTTATAGAGATGGCGGTGTAGATATTTCCATGTTGATACAAATGGCGATGTAGATATTTCCATGTTTTTAGATATGGCGGTGTAGATATTTTCACGTTTACAGAGATGGCGGTGGAGATATTTCCATGTTTACAAAGATAGCGGTGCAGACATTTCCATGTTTACACAGATAGCGGTGTGGATATTTCCATGTTTATGCAGATAGCGGTGTAGATATTTCCATGTTTATACAGATAGCGGTGCGGATATTTCCATGTTTATACAGATATTTGGGCAGATATTTCCATGTTTAAACAGAGAGCGGTGTAGATATTTCCATCTTAATACAGATGGCGGTGTAGATATGTCAATGTTCGTACAGATGGCGGTGTAGGTATTTCCATGTTCATACAGATGGCGGTGTAGATATTTCGAAGTTTATAGAGATAGCGCTGTAGTTATTTCCATATTTATAGAGAAATCTCTGTAGATATTTCCATGTATATTCAGATAGCTATGTAGATATTTCCATGTTCATGCAGATAGCGGTGTAGATATTTCCATGTTCATCCAGATGCCGGTTTAGATATATCCATGTTCATACAGATGGCGGTGAAGATATTTCCATGTTCATACAGATGGCAGTGTAGATATTTCCATGTTCATACACACGGCAGTGTAGATATTTCCGTGTTCATAGAGATGGCGGTGTAGATATTTCCGTGTTCATACAAATGGCGGTGTAGATATTTCCATGTTCATAGAGATGGCGGTGTAGATATTTCATTGTACAGATAGCAGTGTAGTTATTTCCATGTTTATAGAGATAGCAGTGTAGATATTTCCATTGATATACAGATAGCTCTGTAGATATTTGCATGTTCATTCAGATAGCGGTGAAGATATTTCCATGCTCATACAGATAGCGGTGTAGATATTTCCATGCTCCTACAGATAGTGGTGTAGATATTTTCATGTTCATACAGTTAGCGGTGTAGATATTTCCATGTTCATACAAATGGCGGTGTAGATATTTATATGTTCATACAGATGGCGGTGAAGATATTTCCATGTTTATACAGATAGCAGTGTAGTTATTTCCATGTTTATAGATTTAGCAGTGTAGCTATTTCCATTGATATACAGATAGCTGTGTAGATATTTGCATGTTCATACAGATGGCGGTGTAGATATTTCGAAGTTTATAGAGATAGCGCTGTAGTTATTTCCATATTTATAGAGAAATCTGTGTAGATATTTCCATGTATATGCAGATAGCTGTGTAGATATTTCCATGTTCATGCAGACAGCGGTGTAGATATTTCCATGTTCATCCAGATGCCGGTGTAGATATACCCATGTTCATACAGATTGCGGTGAAGATGTTTCCATGTTCATACAGATGGCGGTGTAGATATTTCCATGTTCATACATATGGCGGTGTAGATATTTCCATGTTCATAGAGATGGCGGTGTAGATATTTCCATGTTCATACAAATGGCGGTGTAGATATTTCCGTGTTCATAGAGATGGCAGTGTAGATATTTCCACGTTTATACACATAGCAGTGTAGTTATATCAATGTTTATAGAGATAGCAGTGTAGATATTTCCATTGATATACAGATAGCTGTGTATATATTTGCATGTTCATACAGATAGCGGTGTAGATATTTCCATGTTCATACTGATAGCGGTGTAGATATTTCCAAGTTCATACAGTTAGCGGTGTAGATATTTCCATGTTCATACAGATGGCGGTGTAGATATTTCCCTGTTCATACAGATGGTGGTGTAGATATTTACATGTTCATACAGATGGCGGTGTAGATATTTCCATGTTCGTACGGATGGCAGTGTAGATATTTCCATGTTCATACAGGTGGCGGTGTAGATATTCCCTTGTTTTTACAGATAGCTGTGTAGTTGTTTCCATGTTTATAGAGATAGCAGTGTAGATATTTCCATTGATATACAGATAGCTGTGTAGATATTTGCATGTTCATACAGATAGCTGTGTAGATATATCCATGTTCATACAGATAGCGGTGTAGATATTTCCATGTTCATACAGATAATAGTGTAGATATTTCCATGTTAATACAGATAGCGGTGTAGATATTTCCATGTTCACACAGATAGCGGTGTAGTTATTTCCATGTTCATACAGTTAGCGGTGTAGATATTTCCGTGTTTTGCAGATAGCAGTGTAGATATATCCATGTTCTTCCAGATGCCGGTGTAGATATATCCATGTTCATACAGATGGCGGTGAAGATATTTCCAAGTTCATACAGATGGCGGTGTATATATTTCCATGTTCATACAAATGGCGGTGTAGATATTTCCATGTTCATACAGATGGCGGTGTAGATATTTCCGTGTTCATACAAATGGCAGTGTAGATATTTCCATGTTCATAGAGATGGCGGTGTACATATTTCCATGTTTATGCAGATAGCGGTATAGGTATTTCCATGTTTATACAGATGGTGGTGTAGATATTTCCATGTTTATAGAGATGGCGGTCTAGATATTTCCATGTTTATAGAGATAGTGGTGTAGTTATTTCCAAGTTTATAGAGACAGCGTTGTAGATATTTCCATGTTTATAAAGATAGCGGTGAAGATATTTGCATGTTTATACAGACAGCAGTGTAGATATTTCCATGTTTATAGAGATAGCAATGTAGATATTTCCTTTGGTATACATATAGCTGTGTAGATATTTGCATGCTCATACTGATAGCGGTGTTGATATTTCCATGTTCATACAGATAGCGGTGTAGATATTTCCATGTTCATACACATAGCGGTGTAGATATTTCCATGTTCACAGAGATGACGGTGTAGATATTTGCATGTTCATACAGATAGCGGTGTAGATATTTCCATGTTCACACAGATAGCGGTGTAGATATTTCCATGTTCATACAGTTAGCGCTTTAGATATTTCCATGTTCATGCAGATAGCGGTGTAGATATTTCCATGTTCATCCTGATGCCGGTGAAGATATATCCATGTTCATACAGATGGCGGTGAAGATATTTCCATGTTCATACACATGGCAGTGTACATATTTCCATGTTCATAGAGATGGCGGTGTAGATATTTCCATGTTCATACAAATGGCGGTGTAGATATTTCCATGTTCATAGAGATGGCGGTGTAGATATTTCCATGTTTGTACAGATAGCAGTGTAGTTATTTCCATGTTTATAGAGATAGCAGTGTAGATATTTCCATTGGCATACAGATAGCTGTGTAGATATTTCCATGTTCATACAGATAGCGGTGCAGTTATTTCCACGTTCATACAGATAGCTGTGTAGATATTTCCATGTTCATACAGATAGCGGTGTATTTATTTCCATGTTCATACACTTAGCGGTGTAGATATTTCCATGTTCATACAGATGGCGGTGTAGATATTTCCATGTTCGTACGGATGGCAGTGTAGTTATTTCCATGTTCATACAGGTGGCGGTGTATATATTTCCATGTTCATACAGATAGCAGTGTAGTTATTTCAATGTTCATAGAGATAGCAATGTAGATATTTCCATTGATATACATATAGCTGTGTAGATATTTGCATGTTCACAGAGATAGCTGTGTAGATATTGCCATGTTCATACAGATATAGGTGTAGATATTTCCAAGTTCATACAGATAGCGGTGTAGATATTTCCATGTTCATACAGATAACGGTGTAGATATTTCCATGTTCATACAGATGGCGGTGTAGATATTTCCATGTTTTTAGAGATGGCAGTTTAGATATTTTCATGTTAACACAGATGGCGGTGGAGATACTTCCATGTTTACACAGATAGCGTTGTAGACATTTCCATGTTTACACAGATAGCGGTGTGTATATTTCCACGTTTATGCAGATAGCGGTGTAGATATTTCCATGTTTATACAGATAGCGGTGCGGATATTTCCATGTTTATACAGATAGTTGGGCAGATATTTCCATGTTTATACAGATAGCGGTGTAGATATTTCCATCTTAATACAGATGGCGGTGTAGATATGTCTATGTTCGTACAGATGGCGGTGTAGATATTTGCATGTTCATAGGGATGGCGGTGTAGATATTTCCATGTTTATAGAGATAGTGGTGTAGTTATTTCCAAATTTATAGAGAAATCTGTGTAGATATTTCCATGTATATGCAGATAGTTGTGTAGATATTTCCCTGTTCATGCACATAGCGGTGTAGATATTTCCATGTTCATCCAGATGCCGGTGTAGATATATCCATGTTCATACAGATGGCGGTGAAGATATTTCCATGTTCATACAGATGGCGGTGTAGATATTTCCATGTTCATACACATCGCGTTGTAGATATATCCATGTTCATAGAGATGGCGCTGTAGATATTTCCATGTTCATACAAATGGCGGTGTAGATATTTCCATATTCATAGAGATGGCGGTGTAGATATTTCCATGTTTATACAGATAGCAGTGTGGATATTTCCATGTTTATAGAGATAGCAGTGTAGATATTTCCATTGATATACAGATAGCTGTGTAGATATTTGCATATTCATACAGATAGCGGTGTAGATATTTCCATGTTCATACTGATAGCGGTGTAGATATTTCCATGTTCATACAGTTAGCGGTGTAGATATTTCCATGTTCATACAGATGGCGGTGTAGATATTTCCATGTTCATACAGATGGCCGTGTAGATATTTACATGTTCATACAGATGGCGGTGTAGATATTTCCATGCTCGTACGGATGGCAGTATAGGTATTTCCATGTTCATACAGGTGGCGGTGTAGATATTCCCCTGTTTTTACAGATAGCTGTGTAGTTATTTCCGTGTTTATAGAGATAGCAGGGTAGATATTTCCATTGATATACAGATATCTGTGTAGATATTTGCATGTTCCTACAGATAGCGGTGTAGATATTTCCCTGTTCATACAGATAGCGGTGTAGATATTTCCATGTTCATACAAATAGCGGTGTAGATATTTCCATGTTCATACAGATAACGGTGTAGATATTTGCATGTTCCTACAGATAGCGGTGTAGATATTTCCATGTTCTCACAGATAGCGGTGTAGATATTTCCATATTCATACAGTTAGCAGTGTAGATACTTCCATGTTCATGCAGATAGCGGTGTAGATATTTCCATGTTCATCCAGATGCCGGTGTAGATATATCCATGTTCATACAGATGGCGGTGAAGATATTTCCATGTTCATACAGATGGCGGTGTAGATATTTCCATGTTCATACACATGGCGGTGTAGATATTTCCATGTTCATAGAGATGGCGGTGTAGATATTTCCATGTTCATACAAATGGCGGTGTAGATATTTCCATGTTCATGGAGATGGCGGTGTAGATATTTCCATGTTTGTACAGATAGCAGAGTAGTTATTTCCATGTTTATAGAGATAGCAGTGTAGATATTTCCCTTGATATACAGATAGCGGTATAGATATTTCCATGTTCATTCAGATAGCGGTGTAGATATTTCCATGTTTATAGAGATAGTGGTGTAGATAATTTCAATTTTATACAGATAACAGTGTAGATAATTCCATGTTCATACAGATAACGGTGTAGATATTTGCATGTTCCTACAGATAGCGGTGTAGATATTTCCATGTTCTCACAGATAGCGGTGTAGATATTTCCATATTCATACAGTTAGCAGTGTAGATACTTCCATGTTCATGCAGATAGCGGTGTAGATATTTCCACGTTTATAGAGATGGCGGTGTAGATATTTTCATGTTTACACAGATGGCGGTGGAGATACTTCCATGTTTACACAGATAGCGTTGTAGACATTTCCATCTTTACACAGATAGCGGTGTGTATATTTCCACGTTTATGCAGATAGCAGTGTAGTTATTTCCATGTTTATATAGATAGCAGTGTAGATATTTCCATTGATATACAGATAGCTGTGTAGATATTTGCATGTTCATACAGATATCGGTGTAGATATTTCCATGTTCATACTGATAGCGGTGTAGATATTTCCATGTTCATACAGTTAGCGGTGTAGATATTTCCATGTTCATACAGATGGCGGTGTAGATATTTCCATGTTCATACAGATGGCCATGTAGATATTTACATGATCATACAGATGGCGGTGTAGACATTTCCATGTTCGTACGGATGGCAGTGTAGATATTTCCATGTTCATACAGGTGGCGGTGTAGATATTCCCGTTTTTACAGATAGCTGTGTAGTTATTTCCGTGTTTATAGAGATAGCAGGGTAGATATTTCCATTGATATACAGATAGCTGTGTAGATATTTCCATGTTCATACAGATAGCGGTGTAGATATTTCCATGTTCATACAGATAGCGGTGTAGATATTTCCATGTTCATACACATAGCGGTGTAGATATTTCCATGTTCATACAGATAACGGTGTAGATATTTGCATGTTCATACAGATAGCGGTGTAGATATTTCCATGTTCACACAGATAGCGGTGTAGATATTTCCATGTTCATACAGTTAGCGGTGTAGATATTTCCATGTTCATGCAGATAGCGGTGTAGATATTTCCATGTTCATCCTGATGCCGGTGTAGATATATCCATGTTCATACAGATGGCGGTGAAGATATTTCCATGTTCATACAGATGGCGGTGTAGATATTTCCATGTTCATAGAGATGGCGGTGTAGATATTTCCATGTTCATATAAATGGCGGTGTAGATATTTCCATCTTCATAGAGATGGCGGTGTAGATATTTCCATGTTTGTGCAGATAGCAGTGTAGTTATTTCCATGTTTAAAGAGAGAGCAGTGTACATATTTCCATTGATATACAGATAGCTGTGTAGATATTTACATGTTCATACAGATAGCGGTGTAGATATTTCCATGTTCATACTGATAGCGGTGTAGATATTTCCATGTTCATACAGTTAGCGGTGTAGATATTTCCATCTTCATACTGATGGCGGTGTAGATATTTCCATGTTCATACAGATGGCCGTGTAGATATTTACATGTTCATACAGATGACGGTGTAGATATTTCCATGTTGATACAGATGGCGGTGTAGATATTTACATGTTCATACAGATGGCGGTGTAGATATTTCAATCTTCGTACGGATGGCAATGTAGATATTTCCATGTTCATACAGGTGCCGGTGTAGATATTCCCATGTTTTTACAGATAGCTGTGTAGATATTTCCATGTTTATAGAGATAGCAGTGTAGATATTTCCATTGATATATAGATAGCTTTCTAGATATTTGCATGTTCATACAGATAGCGGTGTAGATATTTCCATGTTCATACAGATAGCGGTGTAGATATTTCCATGTTCATACAGTTAGCGGTGTAGATACTTCCATGTTCATACAGTTAGCGGTGTAGATATTTCCATGTTCACGTAGATACCGGAGTAGATATTTCCATGTTCATCCAGATGCCGGTGTAGATATATCCATGTTCATACAGATGGCGGTTAAGGTATTTCCATGTTCATACAGATGGCGGTGTAGATATTTCCATGTTCATACAGATGGTGGTGTAGATATTTCCATGTTCATACAGATGGCCGTGTAGATATTTACATGTTCATACAGATGGCGGTGTAGACATTTCCATGTTCGTACGGATGGCAGTGTAGATATTTCCATGTTCATACAGGTGGCGGTGTAGATATTCCCCTGTTTTTTCAGATAGCTGTGTAGTTATTTCCGTGTTTATAGAGATAGCAGGGTAGATATTTCCATTGATATACAGATAGCTGTGTAGATATTTGCATGTTCATACAGATAGCGTTGTAGATATTTCCATGTTCATACAGATAGCGGTGTAGATATTTCCATGTTCATACACATAGCGGTGTAGATATTTCCATGTTCATACAGATAACGGTGTAGATATTTGCATGTTCATACAGATAGCGGTGTACATATTTCCATGTTGACACAGATAGCGGTGTAGATATTTCCATATTCATACAGTTAGCGGTGTAGATATTTCCATGTTCATGCAGATAGCGGTGTAGATATTTCCATGTTCATCCTGATGCCGGTGTAGATATATCCATGTTCATACAGATGGCAGTGTAGTTATTTCCATGTTTATAGAGATAGCAGTGTAGATATTTCCATTGATATACAGATAGCTGTGTAGATATTTACATGTTCATACAGATGGCGGTGTAGATATTTCCATGTTTATACAGATAGCAGTGTAGTTATTTCAATGTTTCTAGAGATAGCGATGTAGGTATTTCAATGTTTATAGAGATAGCGATGTAGATATTTCCATTGATATACATATAGCTTTGTAGATATTTGCATGTTCATACAGATAGCGGTGTAGATATTTCCATGTTGATACAGATAGAGGTGTAGATATTTCCATGTTCATACACATAGCGGTGTAGATATTTCCATGTTCATACAGATAACGGTGTAGATATTTCCATGTTCATACAGATAGCGGTGTAGATATTTCCATGTTCATACAGTTAGCGGTGTAGATATTTCCATGTTCATACATATGGCGGTGTAGATATTTACATGTTCATACAGATGGCGTTGTAGATATTTCCACGTTCGTACAGATGGCGGTGTAGATATTTCCATGTTCATAGAGATGGCGGTGTAGATATTTCCATGTTTATGCAGATAGCGGTATAGCTATTTTCATGTTTATACAGATGGTGGTGTAGATATTTCCATGTTTATAGAGATGGCGGTCTAGATATTTCCATGTTTATAGAGATAGTGGTGTAGTTATTTCCAAGTTTATAGAGACAGCGTTGTAGATATTTCCATGTTTATACAGATAGCGGTGAAGTTATTTCCATGTTTATACAGATAGTGGTGTAGATATTTCCATGTTTATACAGATACCGGTGTAGATATTTCCATGTTTATAGAGATAGTGGTGTAGATAATATCAATTTTATACAGATAACAGTGTAGATAATTCCAAGTTCATACAGATAGCGGTGTAGATATTTCCACGTTTATAGAGATGGCGATGTAGATATTTCCATGTTCATACAGATGGCGGTGTAGATATTTCCATGTTTTTAGAGATGGTGGTGTAGATATTTTCATGTTTACACAGATGGCGGTGGAGATACTTCCATGTTTACACAGATAGCGTTGTAGACATTTCCATGTTTACACAGATAGCGGTGTGTATATTTCCACGTTTATGCAGATAGCGGTGTAGATATTTCCATGTTTATACAGATAGCGGTGCGGATATTTCCATGTTTATACAGATAGTTGGGCAGATATTTCCATGTTTATAGAGATAGCGGTGTAGATATTTCCATCTTAATACAGATGGCGGTGTAGATATGTCTATGTTCATACAGATGGCGGTGTAGATATTTGCATGTTCATAGGGATGGCAGTGTAGATATTTCGAAGTTTATAGAGATAGCCCTGTAGTTATTTCCAAATTTATAGAGAAATCTGTGTAGATATTTCCATGTATATGCAGATAGCTGTGTAGATATTTCCATGTTCATGCAGATAGCGGTGTAGATATTTCCATGTTCATCCAGATGCCGGTGTAGATATATCCATGTTCATACAGATGGCGGTGTAGATATTTCCATGTTCATACACATGGCGGTGTAGATATATCCATGTTCATAGAGATGGCGGTGTAGATATTTCCATGTTCATACAAATGGCGGTGTAGATATTTCCATATTCATAGAGATGGCGGTGTAGATATTTCCATGTTTATACAGATAGCAGTGTAGTTATTTCCATGTTTATAGAGATAGCAGTGTAGATATTTCCATTGATATACAGATAGCTGTGTAGATATTTGCATGTTCATACAGATATCGGTGTAGATATTTCCATGTTCATACTGATAGCGGTGTAGATATTTCCATGTTCATACAGTTAGCGGTGTAGATATTTCCATGTTCATACAGATGGCGGTGTAGATATTTCCATGTTCATACAGATGGCCATGTAGATATTTACATGTTCATACAGATGGCAGTGTAGATATTTCAATCTTCGTACGGATGGCAATGTAGATATTTCCATGTTCATACAGGTGGCGGTGTAGATATTCCCATGTTTTTACAGATAGCTGTGTAGATATTTCCATGTTTATAGAGATAGCAGTGTAGATATTTCCATTGATATATAGATAGCTGTGTAGAAATTTGCATGTTCATACAGATAGCGTTGTAGATATTTCCATGTTCATACAGATAGCGGTGTAGATATTTCCATGTTCATACAGATAGCGGTGTAGATATTTCCATGTTCATACAGTTAGCGGTGTAGATATTTCCATGTTCATACAGTTAGCGGTGTAGATATTTCCATGTTCACGTAGATACCGGAGTAGATATTTCCATGTTCATCCAGATGCCGGTGTAGATATATCCATGTTCATACAGATGGCGGTGAAGATATTTCCATGTTCATACAGATGGCGGTGTAGATATTTCCATGTTCATACAAATTGCGGTGTAGATATTTCTATGTTCATACAAATGGCGGTGTAGATATTTCCGTGTTCATACAAATGGCGGTGTAGATATTTCCATGTTCATAGAGATGGCGGTGTAGATATTTCCATGTTTATACAGATAGCAATGTAGATATTTCCATGTTTTTATAGATAGCAGTGTAGATATTTCCATTGATATACAGATAGCTGTGTAGATATTTGCATGTTCATACAGATAGCGGTGTAGATATTTCCATGTTCATACAGATAGCGGTGTAGATATTTCCATGTTTTACAGATAGCGGTGTAGATATTTCCATGTTCATACAGATAGCGGTGTAGATATTTCCATGTTCATACAGTTAGCGGTGTAGATATTTCCATGTTTTACAGATAGCGCTATAGATATTTCCATGTTCAAACAGATAGCGGTGTAGATATTTCCATGTTTTACAGATAGCGGTGTAGATATTTCCATGTTCATACGGATAGCGGTATAGATATTTCCATGTTCGTACAGTTAGCGGTGTAGATATTTCCATGTTCATACAGATGGCGGTGTAGATATTTCCATGTTCACACAGATGGCGGTGTAGATATTTCCATGTTCGAACGGATGGCAGTGTAGGTATTTCCATGTTCATACAGATGGCGGTGTAGATATTTCCATGTTCATACAGATGGCGGTGTAGATATTTCGAAGTTTATACAGATAGCGCTGTACTTATTTCCATATTTATAGAGAAATCTGTGTAGATGTTTCCATGTATATGCAGATAGCTGTGTAGATATTTCCATGTTCATGCAGATAGCGGTGTAGATATTTCCATGTTCATCCAGATGCCGGTGTAGATATATCCGTGTTCATACAGATGGCTTTGAAGATATTTCCATGTTCATACAGATCTCGGTGTAGATATATCCATGTTCATACACATGGCGGTGTAGATATTTCCATGTTCATAGAGATGGCGGTGAAGATATTTCCATGTTCATACAGATGGCGGTGTAGATATTTCCATGTTCATACACATGGCGGTGTAGATATTTCCATGTTTATACAGATAGCAGTGTAGTTATTACCATGTTTATAGAGATAGCAGTGTAGATATTTCCATTGATATACAGATAGCTGTGTAGATATTTGCATGTTCATACAGATAGCGGTGTAGATATTTTCATGTTAATACTGATAGCGGTGTACATATTTCCATGTTCACACAGTTAGCGGTGTAGATATTTCCATGTTCATACAGATCTCGGTGTAGATATATCCATGTTCATACACATGGCGGTGTAGATATTTCCATATTCATACACATGGCGGTGTAGATATTTACATGTTCATACAGATGGCGGTGTAGATATTTCCATGTTCATACAAATGGCGGTGTAGATATTTCCATATTCATAGAGATGGCGGTGTAGATATTTCCATGTTTATACAGATAGCAGTGTAGTTATTTCCATGTTTATAGAGATAGCAGTGTAGATATTTCCATTGATATACAGATAGCTGTGTAGATATTTGCATGTTCATACAGATAGCGGTGTAGATATTTCCATGTTCATACAGATAGCGGTGTAGATATTTCCATGTTCATACACATAGCGGTGTAGATATTTCCATGTTCATACCGATAACGGTGCAGATATTTGCATGTTCATACAGATAGCGGTGTAGATATTTCCATGTTCACTCAGATAGCGGTGTACATATTTCCATGTTCATACAGTTAGCGGTGTAGATATTTCCATGTTCATGCAGATAGCGGTGTAGATATTTCCATGTTCATCCTGATGCCGGTGTAGATGTATCCATGTTCATACAGATGGCGGTGTAGATATTTCCATGTTCATACACATGGCAGTGTAGATATTTCCATGTTCATAGAGATGGCGGTGTAGATATTTCCATGATCATACAAATGGCGGTGTAGATATTTCCTTGTTCATAGAGATGGCGGTGTAGATATTTCCATGTTTGTACAGATAGCAGTGTAGTTATTTCCATGTTTATAGAGATAGCAGTGTCGATATTTCCGTTGATATACAGATAGCTGTGTAGATATTTCCATGTTCATACAGATAGCGGTGCAGATATTTCCACGTTCATACAGATAGCGGTGTAGATATTTCCATGTTCATACAGATAGCGGTGTATTTATTTCCATGTTCATACAGTTAGCGGTGTAGATATTTCCATGTTCATACAGATGGCGGTGTAGATATTTCCATGTTCATACAGATGGCGGTGTAGATATTTCCATGTTCATACAGATGGCGGTGTAGATATTTCCATGTTCATACAGATGGCGGTGTAGATATTTCCATGTTCATACGGATGGCAGTGTAGATATTTCCATGTTCATACCGGTGGCTGTGTAGATATTTCCATGTTCATACAGATAGCAGTGTAGTTATTTCAATGTTTATAGAGATAGCAATGTAGATATTTCCATTGATATACATATAGCTGTGTAGATATTTCCATGTTCATACAGATAGCGGTGTAGATATTGCCATGTTCATACAGATAGAGGTGTAGATATTTCCAAGTTCATATAGATAGCGGTGTAGATATTTCCATGTTCATACAGATAACGGTGTAGATATTTCCATGTTCATACAGATGGAGGGGCAGATATTTCCATGTTTTTAGAGATGGCGGTGTAGATATTTTCATGTTTACACAGATGGCGGTGGAGATACTTCCATGTTTACACAGATAGCGTTGTAGACATTTCCATGTTTACACAGATAGCGGTGTGTATATTTCCACGTTTATGCAGATAGCGGTGTAGATATTTCCATGTTTATACAGATAGCGGTGCGGATATTTCCATGTTTATACAGATAGTTGGGCAGATATTTCCATGTTTACACAGTTAGCGGTGTAGATATTTCAATCTTAATACAGATGGCGATGTAGATATGTCTATGTTCGTACAGATGGCAGTGTAGATATTTGCATGTTCATAGGGATGGCGGTGTAGATATTTCCATGTTTATAGAGATAGTGGTGTAGTTATTTCCAAATTTATAGAGAAATCTGTGTAGATATTTCCATGTATATGCAGATAGTTGTGTAGATATTTCCATGTTCATGCACATAGCGGTGTAGATATTTCCATGTTCATCCAGATGCCGGTGTAGATTTATCCATGTTCATACAGATGGCGGTGAAGATATTTCCATGTTCATACAGATGGCGGTGTAGATATTTCCATGTTCATACACATGGCGGTGTAGATATATCCATGTTCATAGAGATGGCGCTGTAGATATTTCCATGTTCATACAAATGGCGGTGTAGATATTTCCATATTCATAGAGATGGCGGTGTAGATATTTCCATGTTTATAGAGAGAGCAGTGTAGATATTTCCATTGATATACAGATAGCTGTGTAGATATTTGCATGTTCATACAGATAGCGGTGTAGATATTTCCATTTTCTCACAGATAGCGGTGTAGATATTTCCATGTTCATACAGTTAGCGGTGTTGATATTTCCATGTTCATGCAGATAGCGGTGTAGATATTTCCATGTTCATACAGATGCCGGTGTAGATATATCCATGTTCATACAGATGGCGGTGAAGATATTTCCATGTTCATACAGATGGCGGTGTAGATATTTCCATGTTCATACACATGGCGGTGTAGATATTTCCATGTTCATAGAGATGGCGGTGTAGATATTTCCATGTTCATACAAATGGCGGTGTAGATATTTCCATGTTCATAGAGATGGCGGTGTAGATATTTCCATGTTTGTACAGATAGCAGAGTAGTTATTTCCATTTTTATAGAGATAGCAGTGTCGATATTTCCCTTGATATACAGATAGCTGTGTAGATATTTGCATGTTCATACAGATAGCTGTGTAGATATTTCCATGTTCATACAGATAGCGGTGTAGTTATTTCCATGTTCATACAGTTAGCGGTGTAGATATTTCCATGTTCATACAGATGGCGGTGTATATATTTCCATGTTCATACAGATGGCGGTGTAGATATTTACATGTTCATACAGATGGCGATGTAGTTATTTCCATGTTTATAGAGATAGCAGTGTAGATATTTCCATTGATATACCGATAGCTGTGTAGATATTTCGATCTTCATGCAGATAGCGGTGTAGATATTTCCATGTTCATCCAGATGCCGGTGTAGCTATATCCATGTTCATACAGATGGCGGTGTAGATATTTCCATGTTCATACAAATGGCGGTGTAGATATTTCTATGTTCATACTGATGGCGGTGTAGATATTTCCGTGTTCATACAAATGGCGGTGTAGATATTTCCATGTTCATAGAGATGGCGGTGTAGATATTTCCATGTTTATACAGACAGAATTTAGATATTTCCATCTTTAAAGAGATAGCGGTGTAGATATTTCCATTGATATACAGATAGCTGTGTAGATATTTGCATGTTCATACAGATAACGGTGTAGATATTTCCATTTTCATACAGATAGCGGTGTAGATATTTCCATGTTCATAGAGATGGCGGTGTGGATATTTCCATGTTTATGCAGATAGCGGTATAGTTATTTCCATGTTTATACAGATGGTGGTGTAGGTATTTCCATGTTTATAGAGATGGCGGTCTAGATATTTTCATGTTTACAGAGATAGTGGTGTAGTTATTTCCAAGTTAATAGAGACAGCGTTGTAGATATTTCCATGTTTATACAGATAGCGGTGAAGATATTTCCATGTTTATACAGATTGCGGTGTAGATATTTCCATGTTTATACAGATAGCGGTGTAGATATTTCCATGTTTATAGAGATAGTGGTGTAGATAATTTCAATTTTATACAGATAGCAGTGTACATATTTCCACGTTTATAGAGATGGCGGTGTAGATATTTCAATGTTCATACAGATGGCGGTGTAGATATTTCCATGTTCATACAGATAGCGGTGTAGATATTTCCATGTTCATATAGTTAGCGGTGTAGATATTTCCATGTTCATACCAACAGCGGTGTAGACATTTCCATGTTCATTCATTTAGCGGTGTAGATATTTCCATTTCCATACAGATGGCGGTGAAGATATTTACATGTTCGTACAGATGGCGGTGAAGATATTTCCATTTTCATACTAATGGCGGTGTAGATATATCCATGTTCATACAGATGGCGGTGTAGATATTTCCGTGTTCATACAAATTGCGGTGTAGATATTTCCATGTTCATAGAGATGGCGGTGTAGATATTTCCATGTTTATACAGATAGCAATGTAGATATTTCCATGTTTATAGAGATAGCGGTGTAGATATTTCCATTGATATACAGATAGCTGTGTAGATATTTCCATGTTCATACAGATAGCGGTGTAGATATTTCCATGTTCATACAGATAGCGGTGTAGATATTTCCATGTTCATTCAGTAAGCGGTGTAGATATTTCCATGTTCATACAGATGGCGGTGTAGATATTTACATGTTCATATAGATGGCGGTGTAGATATTTCCATGTTTGTACGGATGGCAGTGTAGTTATTTCCATGTTCATACAGGTGGCGGTGTAGATATTTCCATGTTTATACACATAGCAGTGTAGTTATTTCCATGTTTATAGAGATAGCTGTGTGGATATTTCCATTGATATACAGATAGCTGTGCGGATATTTGCATGTTCATACAGATAGCGGTTTAGATATTTCCATGTTCGTACAGATAGCGGTGTAGATATTTCCATGTTCATACAGATAGCGGTGTAGATATTTCCACGTTTATAGAGATGGCGGTGTAGATATTTCCATGTTCATGCAGATAGCGGTGTAGATATTTCCATGTTTATAGAGATGGCGGTGTAGATATTTCCATGTTTACACAGATAGCGGTGTAGACATTTCCATGTTTACACAGATAGCGGTGTGGATATTTCCATGTTTATGCAGATAGCAGTGTAGATATTTCCATGTTTATACAGATAGCGGTGCAGATATTTCCATGTTCATACAGATAGCGGTGTAGATATTTCCATGTTCATACCGATAGCGGTGTAGGTATTACCATGTTCATACAGTTAGCGGTGTAGATATTTCCATGTTCGTACAGATGGCGGTGTAGATATTTACACGTTCATACAGATGGCGGTGTAGCTATTTCCATGTTCGTACGGATGGCGGTGTAGATATTTCAATGTTCATACAGGTGGCGGTGTAGATATTTCCGTGTTTATGCAGATAACAGTGTAGTTATTTCCAAGTTTATAGAGATAGCAGTGTAGATATTTCCATTGTTATACAGATAGCTGTATAGATATTTGCATGTTCATACAGATAGCGGTGTAGATATTTCCATGTTCATACAGATAGCGGTGTAGATATTTCCATGTTCATACAGATAGCGGTGTAGATATTTCCAAGTTCATACAGATAACGGTAGAGATATTTCCATGTTCGTACAGATGGCAGTGTAGATATTTCCATGTTCATAGAGATGGCGGTGTGGATATTTCCATGTTTATGCAGATAGCGGTATAGTTATTTCCATGTTTATACAGATGGTGGTGTAGGTATTTCCATGTTTATAGATATGGCGGTCTAGATATTTTCATGTTTACAGAGATAGTGGTGTAGTTATTTCCAAGTTAATAGAGACAGCGTTGTAGATATTTCCATGTTTATACAGATAGCGGTGAAGATATTTCCATGTTTATACAGATTGCGGTGTAGATATTTCCATGTTTATACAGATAGCGGTGTAGATATTTCCATGTTTATAGAGATAGTGGTGTAGATAATTTCAATTTTATACAGATAGCAGTGTACATATTTCCACGTTTATAGAGATGGCGGTGTAGATATTTCAATGTTCATACAGATGGCGGTGTAGATATTTCCATGTTCATACAGATAGCGGTGTAGATATTTCCATGTTCATATAGTTAGCGGTGTAGATATTTCCATGTTCATACCAACAGCGGTGTAGACATTTCCATGTTCATTCATTTAGCGGTGTAGATATTTCCATTTCCATACAGATGGCGGTGAAGATATTTACATGTTCGTACAGATGGCGGTGAAGATATTTCCATTTTCATACTAATGGCGGTGTAGATATATCCATGTTCATACAGATGGCGGTGTAGATATTTCCGTGTTCATACAAATTGCGGTGTAGATATTTCCATGTTCATAGAGATGGCGGTGTAGATATTTCCATGTTTATACAGATAGCAATGTAGATATTTCCATGTTTATAGAGATAGCGGTGTAGATATTTCCATTGATATACAGATAGCTGTGTAGATATTTCCATGTTCATACAGATAGCGGTGTAGATATTTCCATGTTCATACAGATAGCGGTGTAGATATTTCCATGTTCATTCAGTAAGCGGTGTAGATATTTCCATGTTCATACAGATGGCGGTGTAGATATTTACATGTTCATATAGATGGCGGTGTAGATATTTCCATGTTTGTACGGATGGCAGTGTAGTTATTTCCATGTTCATACAGGTGGCGGTGTAGATATTTCCATGTTTATACACATAGCAGTGTAGTTATTTCCATGTTTATAGAGATAGCTGTGTGGATATTTCCATTGATATACAGATAGCTGTGCGGATATTTGCATGTTCATACAGATAGCGGTTTAGATATTTCCATGTTCGTACAGATAGCGGTGTAGATATTTCCATGTTCATACAGATAGCGGTGTAGATATTTCCACGTTTATAGAGATGGCGGTGTAGATATTTCCATGTTCATGCAGATAGCGGTGTAGATATTTCCATGTTTATAGAGATGGCGGTGTAGATATTTCCATGTTTACACAGATAGCGGTGTAGACATTTCCATGTTTACACAGATAGCGGTGTGGATATTTCCATGTTTATGCAGATAGCAGTGTAGATATTTCCATGTTTATACAGATAGCGGTGCAGATATTTCCATGTTCATACAGATAGCGGTGTAGATATTTCCATGTTCATACCGATAGCGGTGTAGGTATTACCATGTTCATACAGTTAGCGGTGTAGATATTTCCATGTTCGTACAGATGGCGGTGTAGATATTTACACGTTCATACAGATGGCGGTGTAGCTATTTCCATGTTCGTACGGATGGCGGTGTAGATATTTCAATGTTCATACAGGTGGCGGTGTAGATATTTCCGTGTTTATGCAGATAACAGTGTAGTTATTTCCAAGTTTATAGAGATAGCAGTGTAGATATTTCCATTGTTATACAGATAGCTGTATAGATATTTGCATGTTCATACAGATAGCGGTGTAGATATTTCCATGTTCATACAGATAGCGGTGTAGATATTTCCATGTTCATACAGATAGCGGTGTAGATATTTCCAAGTTCATACAGATAACGGTAGAGATATTTCCATGTTCGTACAGATGGCAGTGTAGATATTTCCATGTTCATAGAGATGGCGGTGTGGATATTTCCATGTTTATGCAGATAGCGGTATAGTTATTTCCATGTTTATACAGATGGTGGTGTAGGTATTTCCATGTTTATAGATATGGCGGTCTAGATATTTTCATGTTTACAGAGATAGTGGTGTAGTTATTTCCAAGTTAATAGAGACAGCGTTGTAGATATTTCCATGTTTATACAGATAGCGGTGAAGATATTTCCATGTTTATACAGATTGCGGTGTAGATATTTCCATGTTTATACAGATAGCGGTGTAGATATTTCCATGTTTATAGAGATAGTGGTGTAGATAATTTCAATTTTATACAGATAGCAGTGTACATATTTCCACGTTTATAGAGATGGCGGTGTAGATATTTCAATGTTCATACAGATGGCGGTGTAGATATTTCCATGTTCATACAGATAGCGGTGTAGATATTTCCATGTTCATATAGTTAGCGGTGTAGATATTTCCATGTTCATACCAACAGCGGTGTAGACATTTCCATGTTCATTCATTTAGCGGTGTAGATATTTCCATTTTCATACAGATGGCGGTGAAGATATTTACATGTTCGTACAGATGGCGGTGAAGATATTTCCATTTTCATACTAATGGCGGTGTAGATATATCCATGTTCATACAGATGGCGGTGTAGATATTTCCGTGTTCATACAAATTGCGGTGTAGATATTTCCATGTTCATAGAGATGGCGGTGTAGATATTTCCATGTTTATACAGATAGCAATGTAGATATTTCCATGTTTATAGAGATAGCGGTGTAGATATTTCCATTGATATACAGATAGCTGTGTAGATATTTCCATGTTCATACAGATAGCGGTGTAGATATTTCCATGTTCATACAGATAGCGGTGTAGATATTTCCATGTTCATTCAGTAAGCGGTGTAGATATTTCCATGTTCATACAGATGGCGGTGTAGATATTTACATGTTCATATAGATGGCGGTGTAGATATTTCCATGTTTGTACGGATGGCAGTGTAGTTATTTCCATGTTCATACAGGTGGCGGTGTAGATATTTCCATGTTTATACACATAGCAGTGTAGTTATTTCCATGTTTATAGAGATAGCTGTGTGGATATTTCCATTGATATACAGATAGCTGTGCGGATATTTGCATGTTCATACAGATAGCGGTTTAGATATTTCCATGTTCGTACAGATAGCGGTGTAGATATTTCCATGTTCATACAGATAGCGGTGTAGATATTTCCACGTTTATAGAGATGGCGGTGTAGATATTTCCATGTTCATGCAGATAGCGGTGTAGATATTTCCATGTTTATAGAGATGGCGGTGTAGATATTTCCATGTTTACACAGATAGCGGTGTAGACATTTCCATGTTTACACAGATAGCGGTGTGGATATTTCCATGTTTATGCAGATAGCAGTGTAGATATTTCCATGTTTATACAGATAGCGGTGCAGATATTTCCATGTTCATACAGATAGCGGTGTAGATATTTCCATGTTCATACCGATAGCGGTGTAGGTATTACCATGTTCATACAGTTAGCGGTGTAGATATTTCCATGTTCGTACAGATGGCGGTGTAGATATTTACACGTTCATACAGATGGCGGTGTAGCTATTTCCATGTTCGTACGGATGGCGGTGTAGATATTTCAATGTTCATACAGGTGGCGGTGTAGATATTTCCCTGTTTATGCAGATAACAGTGTAGTTATTTCCAAGTTTATAGAGATAGCAGTGTAGATATTTCCATTGTTATACAGATAGCTGTATAGATATTTGCATGTTCATACAGATAGCGGTGTAGATATTTCCATGTTCATACAGATAGCGGTGTAGATATTTCCATGTTCATACAGATAGCGGTGTAGATATTTCCAAGTTCATACAGATAACGGTAGAGATATTTCCATGTTCGTACAGATGGCAGTGTAGATATTTCCATGTTCATAGAGATGGCGGTGTGGATATTTCCATGTTTATGCAGATAGCGGTATAGTTATTTCCATGTTTATACAGATGGTGGTGTAGGTATTTCCATGTTTATAGATATGGCGGTCTAGATATTTTCATGTTTACAGAGATAGTGGTGTAGTTATTTCCAAGTTAATAGAGACAGCGTTGTAGATATTTCCATGTTTATACAGATAGCGGTGAAGATATTTCCATGTTTATACAGATTGCGGTGTAGATATTTCCATGTTTATACAGATAGCGGTGTAGATATTTCCATGTTTATAGAGATAGTGGTGTAGATAATTTCAATTTTATACAGATAGCAGTGTACATATTTCCACGTTTATAGAGATGGCGGTGTAGATATTTCAATGTTCATACAGATGGCGGTGTAGATATTTCCATGTTCATACAGATAGCGGTGTAGATATTTCCATGTTCATATAGTTAGCGGTGTAGATATTTCCATGTTCATACCAATAGCGGTGTAGACATTTCCATGTTCATTCATTTAGCGGTGTAGATATTTCCATTTTCATACAGATGGCGGTGAAGATATTTACATGTTCGTACAGATGGCGGTGAAGATATTTCCATTTTCATACTAATGGCGGTGTAGATATTTCCATGTTCATACAGATGGCGGTGTAGATATTTCCGTGTTCATACAAATTGCAGTGTAGATATTTCCATGTTCATAGAGATGGCGGTGTAGATATTTCCATGTTTATACAGATAGCAATGTAGATATTTCCATGTTTATAGAGATAGCGGTGTAGATATTTCCATTGATATACAGATAGCTGTGTAGATATTTCCATGTTCATACAGATAGCGGTGTAGATATTTCCATGTTCATACAGATAGCGGTGTAGATATTTCCATGTTCATTCAGTAAGCGGTGTAGATATTTCCATGTTCATACAGATGGCGGTGTAGATATTTACATGTTCATATAGCTGGCGGTGTAGATATTTCCATGTTTGTACGGATGGCAGTGTAGTTATTTCCATGTTCATACAGGTGGCGGTGTAGATATTTCCATGTTCATACAGATAGCAGTGTAGTTATTTCCATGTTTATAGAGAGAGCAGTGTAGATATTTCCACTGATATACAGATAGCTGTGTAGATACATATATGTTCATACAGATGGCGGTGTAGATATTTCCATGTTCGTACGGATGGCAGTGTAGATATTTCCATGTTCGTACAGGTGGCGGTGTAGATATTTCCATGTTTATACAGATAGCAGTGTAGTTATTTCCATGTTTATAGAGATAGCAATGTAGATATTTCCATTGATATACATATAGCTGTGAAGATGTTTGCATGTTCATACTGATAGCGGTGTAAATATTTCCATTTTCGTACAGTAGGCGGTGTAGATATTTCCATGTTCATACAGATAGCGGTGTAGATATTTCCATGTTCATACAGAAAACGGTGTAGATATTTCCATGTTCATACAGATAGCGGTGTAGATATTTCCATGTTCATACAGTTAGCGGTGTAGATATTTCCATGTTCATACTAATGGCGGTGTAGATATTTCCATGTTCATAGAGATTGCGGTGTGGTTATTTCCATGTTCATACAAATGGCGGTGTAGATATTTCCATGTTCGTAGAGATGGCGATGTAGATATTTCCATGTTCATAGAGATGGCGGTGTAGATATTTCCATGTTTTTACAGATAGCAGTGTAGTTATTTCCATGTTTATAGAGATAGCAGTGTAGATATTTCCATTGATATACAGATAGCTGTGTAGATATTTGCATGTTCATACAGATAGCGGTGTAGATATTTCCATGTTCATACTGATAGCGGTGTAGATATTTATATGTTCATACAGTTAGCAGTGTAGATTTTCCATGTTCATACAGATGGCGGTGTAGATATTTCCATGTTCGTACGGATGGCAGTGTAGATGTTTCCATGTTCTTACAGGTGGCGGTGTAGATATTTCCATGTTTTTACAGATAGCAGTGTAGTTATTTCCATGTTTATAGAGATAGCATTGTAGATATTTCCATTGATATACATATAGCTGTCTAGATATTTGCATGTTCATACTGATAGCGGTGTAGATATTTCCATGTTCGTACAGATAACGGTGTAGACATTTCCATGTTCATACAGTTAGCGGTGTAGATATTTCCATGTTCATACAGATGGTGGTGTAGATATTTCCATGTTCATACAGATGGCGGTGTAGATATTTCCATGTTCATAGAGATGGCGGTGTAGATATTTCCATGTTTATGCAGATAGCGGTATAGATATTTCCATGTTTATACAGATGGTGGTGTAGATATTTCCATGTTTATAGAGATGGCGGTCTAGATATTTCCATGTTTATAGAGATAGTGGTGTAATTATTTCCAAGTTTATAGAGACAGCATTGTAGATATTTCCATGTTTATATAGATTGTGGTGAAGATATTTCCATGTTCATACAGATAGCGGTGTAGATATTTCCATGTTCATATAGTTAGCGGTGTAGATATTTCCATGTTCATACCAATAGCGGTGTAGACATTTCCATGTTCATTCATTTAGCGGTGTAGATATTTCCATTTTCATACAGATGGCGGTGAAGATATTTACATGTTCGTACAGATGGCGGTGAAGATATTTCCATTTTCATATTAATGGCGGTGTAGATATTTCCATGTTCATACAAATTGCGGTGTAGATATTTCCATGTTAATAGAGATGGCGGTGTAGATATTTCCATGTTTATACAGATAGCAATGTAGATATTTCCATGTTTATAGAGATAGCGGTGTAGATATTTCCATTGATATACAGATAGCTGTGTAGATATTTCCATGTTCATACAGATAGCGGTGTAGATATTTCCATGTTCATACAGATAGCGGTGTAGATATTTCCATGTTCATTCAGTAAGCGGTGTAGATATTTCCATGTTCATACAGATGGCGGTGTAGATATTTACATGTTCATATAGATGGCGGTGTAGATATTTCCATGTTTGTACGGATGGCAGTGTAGTTATTTCCATGTTCATACAGGTGGCGGTGTAGATATTTCCATGTTCATACAGATAGCAGTGTAGTTATTTCCATGTTTATAGAGAGAGCAGTGTAGATATTTCCACTGATATACAGATAGCTGTGTAGATACATATATGTTCATACAGATGGCGGTGTAGATATTTCCATGTTCGTACGGATGGCAGTGTAGATATTTCCATGTTCGTACAGGTGGCGGTGTAGATATTTCCATGTTTATACAGATAGCAGTGTAGTTATTTCCATGTTTATAGAGATAGCAATGTAGATATTTCCATTGATATACATATAGCTGTGAAGATGTTTGCATGTTCATACTGATAGCGGTGTAAATATTTCCATTTTCGTACAGAAGGCGGTGTAGATATTTCCATGTTCATACAGATAGCAGTGTAGATATTTCCATGTTCATACAGAAAACGGTGTAGATATTTCCATGTTCATACAGATAGCGGTGTAGATATTTCCATGTTCATACAGTTAGCGGTGTAGATATTTCCATGTTCATACTAATGGCGGTGTAGATATTTCCATGTTCATAGAGATTGCGGTGTGGTTATTTCCATGTTCATACAAATGGCGGTGTAGATATTTCCATGTTCGTAGAGATGGCGATGTAGATATTTCCATGTTCATAGAGATGGCGGTGTAGATATTTCCATGTTTTTACAGATAGCAGTGTAGTTATTTCCATGTTTATAGAGATAGCAGTGTAGATATTTCCATTGATATACAGATAGCTGTGTAGATATTTGCATATTCATACAGATAGCGGTGTAGATATTTCCATGTTCATACTGATAGCGGTGTAGATATTTATATGTTCATACAGTTAGCAGTGTAGATTTTCCATGTTCATACAGATGGCGGTGTAGACATTTCCAAGTTCATACAGATGGCGGTGTAGATATTTCCATGTTCATAGAGATAGCGGTGTAGTTATTTCCATGTTCATACCAATAGAGGTGTAGATATTTCCATGTTCATACAGTAAGCGGTGTAGATATTTCCATGTTCATACAGATGGCGGTGTAGATATTTCCATGTTCATACAGTTAGCGGTGTAGATATTTCCATGTTCATACAAATGGCAGTGTAGATATTTCCATGTTCATAGAGATGGTGGTGTAGATCTTTCCTTGTTTATACAGATAGCAGTGTAGTTATTTCCATGTTTATAAAGATAGCATTGTAGATATTTCCATTGATATACAGATAGCGGTGTAGATATTTCCATGTTAATACAGATAGCGGTGTAGATATTTCCATGTTCATACAGTTAGCGGTGTAGATATTTCCATGTTCATACAGATGGCGGTGTAGTTATTTCCATGTTCATACAGATGGCGGTGTAGATATTTCCATGTTCATACAGATGGCGGTGTAGATATTTCCAGGTTCATAGAAATGGCGGTCTAGATATTTCCATTTTTACAGAGATAGTGGTGTAGTTATTTCCAAGTTTATAGAGACAGTGTTGTAGATATTTCCATGTTTATACAGATAGCGGTGAAGATATTTCCATGTTTATACAGATAGCTGTGTAGATATTTCCATGTTTATACAGATTGCAGTGTAGATATTTCCATGTTTATAGAGACAGTGGTGTAGACAATTTCAATTTATACCGAGAGCAGTGTAGATATTTCCAAGTTCATACAGATAGCGGTGTAGATATTTCCACGTTTATAGAGATGGCGGTGTATATATTTCCATGTTCATGCAGATGGCGGTGTAGATATTTCCATGTTCATACAAATGGCGGTGTAGGTATTTCCATGTTCATAGAGATGGCGGTGTAGATATTTCCATGTTCATACAAATGGCAGTGTAGATATTTCCATGTTCATAGAGATGGCGGTGCAGATATTTCCATGTTTATACAGTTAGCAGTGTAGTTATTTCCATGTTTATAGAGATAGCATTGAAGATATATCCATTGATATACAGATAGCTGTGTTGATATTTGCATGTTCATACAGATAGCGGTGTAGATATTTCCATGTTCGTACAGATAGCGGTGTAGATATTTCCATGTTAATACAGATAGCGGTGTAGTTATTTCCATGTTCAGACAGATAACGGTGTAGATATTTCCATGTTCATACAGATAGCGGTGTAGATACTTCTATGTTCATACAGTTAGGGGTGAAGATATTTCCATGTTCATGCAGATGGCGGTGTAGATATTTACATGTTCATACAGATGGCGGTATAGATATTTCCATGTTCGTACAGATCGCGGTGTAGATATTTCCATGTTCATACAGATAGCGGTGTAGATATTTCCATGTTCATACAGATAGCGGTGTAGGTATTTCCATGTTCATACAGTTAGCGGTGTAGGTATTTCCATGTTCATTCAGATGGCGGTGCAGATATTTACGTGTTCATAGGGATGGCAGTGTAGATATTTCCATGTTTAAACAGATAGCAGTGTAGATATTTCCATGTTTATAGAGATAGTGGTGTAGATAATTTCAATTTTATACAGAGAGCTGTGTAGGTATTTCCAAGTTCATACAGATAGCGGTGTAGATATTTCCACGTTTTTAGAGATGGCGGTGTAGATATTTCCATGTTCATACATATGGCAGTGTAGATATTTCCACGTTTATAGGGATGGCCGTGTAGATATTTTCATGTTTACACAGATGGCGGTGTAGATATTTCCATGTTCATACAGTTAGCGGTGTAGATATTTCCATGTTCATACAGATGGTGGTGTAGATATTTACATGTTCATACAGATGGCGGTGTAGATATTTCCATGTTCATACAGATGTCGGTGTAGATATTTCCATGTTCATACAGATAGTGGTGTAGCTATTTCCAGATTCATACCAATAGCGGTGTAGATATTTCCATGTTCATACAGTTAGCTGTGTAGATATTTCCATGTTCATACAGATGGCGGTGAAGATATTTACATGTTCATACAGATGGCGGTGTAGATATTTCCATGTTCGTACGGATGGCAGTGTAGATATTTCCATGTTCATATAGGTGGCGGTGTAGACATTTCCATGTTTATACAGATAGCAGTATACTTATTTCCATGTTATAGAGATAGCAGTGTGGATATTTACATTGATATACAGATAGCTGGGTAGGTATTTGCATGTTCATACAGATAGCGGTGTAGATATTTCCATGTTCGTACAGATAGCTGTGTAGATATTTCCATGTTCATACAGATAGCGGTGTACATATTTCCATGTTCATACAGATAACGGTGTAGATATTTCCATGTTCATACAGATAGCAGTGTAGATATTTCCATGTTCACAGAGTTAGCAGTGTAGATATTTCCATGTTCATAGAGATAACGGTGTAGATATTTCCATGTTCATACAGATAACGGTGTAGATATTTCCATGTTCATACAGTTAGCGGTGTAGATATTTCCATGTTCATACAGTTAGCGGTGTAGATATTTCCATGTTCTTACTGATGGCAGTGTAGATATTTACATGTTCATACAGATGGCGGTGTAGATATTTCCATGTTCATACAGATGGCGGTGTAGATATTTCGATGTTCATGTAGATGGCGGTGTAGGTATTTCCATGTTCATACAAATGGCGTTGTTTATATTTCCACGATCATAGAGATGGCGATGTAGATATTTCCATGTTTATACAGATAGCAGTGTAGTTATTTCCATGTTTATAGAGATAGCAGTGTAGATATTTCCATTGATATACAGATAGCTGTGTAGATATTTGCATTTTCGTACAGATAGCGGTGTAGATATTTCCATGTTCATACAGATAGCGGTGTAGATATTTCCATGTTCATACAGTTGGCGGTGTAGATATTTCCATCTTCTTACAGATGGCAGTGTAGATATTTCCAAGTTCATACAGATGGCGGTGTAGATATTTCCATGTTCATACAGATAGCGGTGTGGATATTTCCATGTTCATACAGATAGCGGTGTAGGTATTTCCATGTTCATACAGTTAGCGGTGTAGATATTTCCATGTTCATTCAGATGGCGATGCAGATATTTACGTGTTCATAGAGATGGCGGTGTAGATATTTCCATGTTTAAACAGATAGCAGTGTAGATATTTCCATGTTTATAGAGATAGTGGTTTAGATAATTTCAATTTTATACAGAGAGCTGTGTAGGTATTTCCAAGTTCATACAGATAGCGGTGTAGATATTTCCACGTTTATAGAGATGGCGGTGTAGATATTTCCATGTTCATACAGATGGCAGTGTAGATATTTCCACGTTTATAGGGATGGCCGTGTAGATATTTTCATGTTTACACAGATGTCCGTGTAGATATTTCCATGTTTACACAGATAGCGGTGTAGACATTTCCATGTTTACACAGATAGCGGTGTGGATATTTCCATGTTCATACAAATGTCGGTGAAGATATTTCCATGTTCATAGAGATGACGGTGTAGATATTTCCATGTTTATACAGATAGCAGTGTAGTTATTACCATGTTTATAGAGATAGCAGTGTAGATATTTCCATTGATATACAGATAGCTGTGTTGATATTTGCATATTCATACAGATAGCGGTGTAGGTATTTCCATGTTTATTCAGATCGCGGTGTAGATATTTCCATACTCATACAGTTAGCGGTGTAGATATTTCCATGTTCATATAAATGGCGGTGCAGATATTTCCATGTTTGTACAGATAGCAGTGTAGATATTTCCATGTTTATAGAGATAGCAGTGGAGATATTTCCATTGATATACAGATAGCTGTGTAGATTTTGGCATGTTCATACACATAGCGGTGTAGATATTTCAATGTTCATACAGATAGCGGTGTAGATATTTCCATGTTCGTACAGAGAGCGGTGTAGGTATTTCCATGTTCATACAGATAGCGGTGTAGATATTTCCATGTTCATACAGTTAGCGGTGTAGATATTTCCATGTTCATACAGATGGCGGTGTAGATATTTTCATGTTCATACAGATGGCGGTGTAGACATTTCCAAGTTCATACAGATGGCGGTGTAGATATTTCCATGTTCATAGAGATAGCTGTGTAGTTATTTCCATGTTCATACCAATAGTGGTGTAGATATTTCCATGTTCATACAGTAAGCGGTGTAGATATTTCCATGTTCATACAGATGGCGGTGTAGATATTTCCATGTTCATACAGTTAGCGGTGTAGATATTTCCATGTTCATACAAATGGCAGTGTAGATATTTCCATGTTCATAGAGATGGTGGTGTAGATCTTTCCTTGTTTATACAGATAGCAGTGTAGTTATTTCCATGTTTATAAAGATAGCATTGTAGATATTTCCATTGATATACAGATAGCGGTGTAGATATTTCCATGTTCATACAGATAGCGGTGTAGATATTTCCATGTTCATACAGTTAGCGGTGTAGATATTTCCATGTTCATACAGATGGCGGTGTAGATATTTCCATGTTCATACAGATGGCGGTGTAGATATTTCCATGTTCATACAGATGGCGGTGTAGATATTTCCAGGTTCATAGAGATGGCGGTCTAGATATTTCCATGTTTACAGAGATAGTGGTGTAGTTATTTCCAAGTTTATAGAGACAGTGTTGTAGATATTTCCATGTTTATACAGATAGCGGTGAAGATATTTCCATATTTATACAGATAGCGGTGTAGATATTTCCATGTTTATACAGATTGCAGTGTAGATATTTCCATGTTTATAGAGATAGTGGTGTAGACAATTTCAATTTATACCGAGAGCAGTGTAGATATTTCCAAGTTCATACAGATAGCGGTGTAGATATTTCCACGTTTATAGAGATGGCGGTGTATATATTTCCATGTTCATGCAGATGGCGGTGTAGATATTTCCATGTTCATACAAATGGCGGTGTAGGTATTTCCATGTTCATAGAGATGGCGGTGTAGATATTTCCATGTTCATACAAATGGCAGTGTAGTTATTTCCATGTTCATAGAGATGGCGGTGTAGATATTTCCATGTTTATACAGATAGCAGTGTAGTTATTTCCATGTTTATAGAGATAGCAGTGTAGATATTTCCATTGATATACAGATAGCTGTGTAGATATTTGCATTTTCGTACAGATAGCGGTGTAGATATTTCCATGTTCATACAGATAGCGGTGTAGATATTTCCATGTTCATACAGTTAGCGGTGTAGATATTTCCATCTTCTTACAGATGGCAGTGTAGATATTTCCAAGTTCATACAGATGGCGGTGTAGATATTTCCATGTTCATACAGATAGCGGTGTGGATATTTCCATGTTCATACAGATAGCGGTGTAGGTATTTCCATGTTCATACAGTTAGCCGTGTGGATATTTCCATGTTCATTCAGATGGCGGTGCAGATATTTACGTGTTCATAGAGATGGCGGTGTAGATATTTCCATGTTTAAACAGATAGCAGTGTAGATATTTCCATGTTTATAGAGATAGTGGTTTAGATAGTTTCAATTTTATACAGAGAGCTGTGTAGGTATTTCCAAGTTCATACAGATAGCGGTGTAGATATTTCCACATTTATAGAGATGGCGGTGTAGATATTTCCATGTTCATTCAGATGGCAGTGTAGATATTTCCACGTTTATTGGGATGGACGTGTAGATATTTTCATGTTTACACAGATGGCGGTGTAGATATTTCCGTGTTTACTCAGATAGCGGTGTAGACATTTCCATGTTTACACAGATAGCGGTGTGGATATTTCCATGTTCATACAAATGTCGGTGAAGATATTTCCATGTTCATAGAGATGACGGTGTAGATATTTCCATGTTTATACAGATAGCAGTGTAGTTATTACCATGTTTATAGAGATAGCAGTGTAGATATTTCCATTGATATACAGATAGCTGTGTAGATATTTGCATATTCATACAGATAGCGGTGTAGGTATTTCCATGTTTATTCAGATCGCGGTGTAGATATTTCCATATTCATACAGTTAGCGGTGTAGATATTTCCATGTTCATATAAATGGCGGTGCAGATATTTCCATGTTTGTACAGATAGCAGTGTAGATATTTCCATGTTTATAGAGATAGCAGTGGAGATATTTCCATTGATATACAGATAGCTGTGTAGATTTTGGCATGTTCATACACATAGCGGTGTAGATATTTCAATGTTCATACAGATAGCGGTGTAGATATTTCCATGTTCGTACAGAGAGCGGTGTAGGTATTTCCATGTTCATACAGATAGCGGTGTAGATATTTCCATGTTCATACAGATGGCGGTGTAGATATTTCCATGTTCATACAGTTAGCGGTGTAGATATTTCCATGTTCATACAAATGGCGTTGTAGATATTTCCATGTTCATAGAGATGGCGGTGTAGATATTTCCATGTTCATACAAATGGCGGTGTAGTTATTTCCATGTTCATAAAGATGGCGGTGTAGATCTTTCCATGTTTATACAGATAGCAGTGTAGTTATTTCCAAGTTTATAGAGATAGCAGTATGGATATTTCCATTGATATACAGATAGCTGTGTAGGTATTTACATGTTCATACAGATAGTGGTGTAGATATTTCCATGTTCGTACAGATAGCGGTGTAGATATTTCCATGTTCATACAGATAGCGGTGTAGATATTTCCATGTTCATACAGTTAGCGGTGTAGATATTTCCATGTTCATACAGATGGCGGTGTAGATATTTCCATGTTCGTACAGATGGCGGTGTAGATATTTCCATGTTCATAGAGATGGCAGTGTAGATATTTCCATGTTTATGCAGATAGCGGTATAGATATTTCCATGTTTATACAGATGGTGGTGTAGATATTTCCATGTTTATAGAGATGGCGGTCTAGATATTTCCATGTTCACAGAGATAGTGGTGTAGTTATTTCCAAGTTTATAGAGACAGCGTTGTAGATATTTCCATGTTTATACAGATAGCGGTGAAGATATTTCCATGTTTATACAGATAGCGGTGTAGATATTTCCATGTTTATACAGATAGCAGTGTAGATATTTCCATGTTTATAGAGATAGTGGTGTAGAGAATTTCAATTTATACCGAGAGCAGTGTAGATATTTCCAAGTTCATACAGATAGCGGTGTAGATATTTCCACGTTTATAGAGATGGCAGTGTAGATATTTCCATGTTCATGCAGACGGCGGTGTAGATATTTCCATGTTCATACAAATGACGGTGTAGGTATTTCCATGTTCATAGAGATGGCGGTGTAGATATTTCCATGTTCATACAAATGGCGGTGTAGGTATTTCCATGTTCATAGAGATGGCGGTGTAGATATTTCCATGTTCATACAGATAGTAGTGTAGATATTTCCATGTTCATACAGATAGCGGTGTAGATATTTCCAAGTTCATACAGTGAGCGGTGTAGATATTTCCATGTTCATACAGATAGCGGTGCAGATATTTCCATGTTCATACAGATGGCAGTGTAGATATTTCCATGTTCGTACGGATGGCAGTGTAGATATTTCCATGTTCATACAGGTGGTGGTGTAGATATTTCCATGTTTATACAGATAGCAGTGTAGTTATTTCCATGTTTATAGAGATAGCATTGTAGATATTTCCATTGATATACAGATAGCTGTGTAGATATTTGCATGTTCATACAGATTGCGGTGTAGATATTTCCATGTTCGTACAGATAGCGGTGTAGATATTTCCATGTTCATACAGTTAGCGGTGAAGATATTTCCATGTTCATACAGATGGCGGTGTAGATATTTACATGTTCATACAGATGGCGGTATAGATATTTCCATGTTCATAGAGATAGCGGTGTAGATATTTCCACGTTTATAGAGATGGAGGTGTAGATATTTCCATGTTCATACAGATGGCAGTGTAGTTATTTCTACGTTTATAGGGATGGCGGTGTAGATATTTTCATGTTTACACAGATGGCGGTGTAGATATTTCCATGTTTACACAGATAGCGGTGTAGACATTTCCATGTTTACACAGATAGCGGTGTGGATATTTCCGTGTTCATACAAATGTTGGTGAAGATATTTCCATGTTCGTAGAGATGACGGTGTAGATATTTCCATGTTTATACAGATAGCAGTGTAGTTATTACCATGTTTATAGAGATAGCAGTGTAGATATTTCCATTGATATTCAGATAGCTGTGTAGATATTTCCATGCTCATACAGTCAGCGGTGTAGATATTTCCATATTCGTACAGAGAGCGGTGTAGATATTTCCATGTTCATACAGATGGCGGTGTAGATATTTCCACGTTCATACAGTTAGTGGTGTAGATATTTCCATGTTCATACAAATGGCGGTGTAGATATTTCCATGTTCATACAGATGGCGGTGTAGATATTTCCAAGTTCATACAAATGGCGTTGTAAATATTTCCATGTTCATAGAGATGGCTGTGTAGATCTTTCCATGTTTATACATATAGCAGTGTAGTTATTTCCATGTTTATAAAGATAGCAGTGTAGATATTTCCATTGATATACAGATAGCGGTGTAGATATTTCCATGTTCATACAGATAGCGGTGTAGATATTTCCATGTTCATTCAGTTAGCGGTGTAGATATTTTCATGTTCATAGAGATGGTGGTGTAGATATTTACATGTTCATACAGATGGCGGTGTAGACATTTTCATATTCATACAGATGGCGGTGTAGATATTTCCATGTTCATAGAGATAGCGGTGTAGTTATTTCCATTTTCATACCAATAGAGGTGTAGATATTTCCATGTTCATACAGTAAGCGGTGTAGATATTTCCATGTTCATAGAGATGGCGGTGTAGATATTTACATGTTCATGCAGATGGCGGTGTAGATATTTCCATGTTCGTACGGTTGGCAGTGTAGATATTTCCATGTTCATATAGGTGGCGGTGTAGATATTTCCATGTTTATACAGATAGCAGTGTAGTTATTTCCATGTTTATAAAGAGAGCATTGTAGATATTTCCATTGATATACAGATCGCGGTGTAGATATTTCCATGTTCATACAGATAGCGGTGTAGATATTTCCATGTTCATACAGATAGCGGTGTAGGTATTTCCATGTTCATACAGTTAGCGGTGTAGGTATTTCCATGTTCATTCAGATGGCGGTGCAGATATTTACGTGTTCATAGGGATGGCAGTGTAGATATTTCCATGTTTAAACAGATAGCAGTGTAGATATTTCCATGTTTATAGAGATAGTGGTGTAGATAATTTCAATTTTATACAGAGAGCTGTGTAGGTATTTCCAAGTTCATACAGATAGCGGTGTAGATATTTCCACGTTTTTAGAGATGGCGGTGTAGATATTTCCATGTTCATACATATGGCAGTGTAGATATTTCCACGTTTATAGGGATGGCCGTGTAGATATTTTCATGTTTACACAGATGGCGGTGTAGATATTTCCATGTTCATACAGTTAGCGGTGTAGATATTTCCATGTTCATACAGATGGTGGTGTAGATATTTACATGTTCATACAGATGGCGGTGTAGATATTTCCATGTTCATACAGATGTCGGTGTAGATATTTCCATGTTCATACAGATAGTGGTGTAGTTATTTCCAGATTCATACCAATAGCGGTGTAGATATTTCCATGTTCATACAGTTAGCTGTGTAGATATTTCCATGTTCATACAGATGGCGGTGAAGATATTTACATGTTCATACAGATGGCGGTGTAGATATTTCCATGTTCGTACGGATGGCAGTGTAGATATTTCCATGTTCATATAGGTGGCGGTGTAGACATTTCCATGTTTATACAGATAGCAGTATACTTATTTCCATGTTATAGAGATAGCAGTGTGGATATTTACATTGATATACAGATAGCTGGGTAGGTATTTGCATGTTCATACAGATAGCAGTGTAGATATTTCCATGTTCGTACAGATAGCTGTGTAGATATTTCCATGTTCATACAGATAGCGGTGTACATATTTCCATGTTCATACAGATAACGGTGTAGATATTTCCATGTTCATACAGATAGCAGTGTAGATATTTCCATGTTCACAGAGTTAGCAGTGTAGATATTTCCATGTTCATACAGATAACGGTGTAGATATTTCCATGTTCATACAGTTAGCGGTGTAGATATTTCCATGTTCATACAGTTAGCGGTGTAGATATTTCCATGTTCTTACTGATGGCAGTGTAGATATTTACATGTTCATACAGATGGCGGTGTAGATATTTCCATGTTCATACAGATGGCGGTGTAGATATTTCGATGTTCATGTAGATGGCGGTGTAGGTATTTCCATGTTCATACAAATGGCATTGTTTATATTTCCACGATCATAGAGATGGCGATGTAGATATTTCCATGTTTATACAGATAGCAGTGTAGTTATTTCCATGTTTATAGAGATAGCAGTGTAGATATTTCCATTGATATACAGATAGCTGTGTAGATATTTGCATTTTCGTACAGATAGCGGTGTAGATATTTCCATGTTCATACAGATAGCGGTGTAGATATTTCCATGTTCATACAGTTAGCGGTGTAGATATTTCCATCTTCTTACAGATGGCAGTGTAGATATTTCCAAGTTCATACAGATGGCGGTGTAGATATTTCCATGTTCATACAGATAGCGGTGTGGATATTTCCATGTTCATACAGATAGCGGTGTAGGTATTTCCATGTTCATACAGTTAGCGGTGTGGATATTTCCATGTTCATTCAGATGGCGGTGCAGATATTTACGTGTTCATAGAGATGGCGGTGTAGATATTTCCATGTTTAAACAGATAGCAGTGTAGATATTTCCATGTTTATAGAGATAGTGGTTTAGATAGTTTCAATTTTATACAGAGAGCTGTGTAGGTATTTCCAAGTTCATACAGATAGCGGTGTAGATATTTCCACGTTTATAGAGATGGCGGTGTAGATATTTCCATGTTCATTCAGATGGCAGTGTAGATATTTCCACGTTTATTGGGATGGACGTGTAGATATTTTCATGTTTACACAGATGGCGGTGTAGATATTTCCGTGTTTACTCAGATAGCGGTGTAGACATTTCCATGTTTACACAGATAGCGGTGTGGATATTTCCATGTTCATACAAATGTCGGTGAAGATATTTCCATGTTCATAGAGATGACGGTGTAGATATTTCCATGTTTATACAGATAGCAGTGTAGTTATTACCATGTTTATAGAGATAGCAGTGTAGATATTTCCATTGATATACAGATAGCTGTGTAGATATTTGCATATTCATACAGATAGCGGTGTAGGTATTTCCATGTTTATTCAGATCACGGTGTAGATATTTCCATATTCATACAGTTAGCGGTGTAGATATTTCCATGTTCATATAAATGGCGGTGCAGATATTTCCATGTTTGTACAGATAGCAGTGTAGATATTTCCATGTTTATAGAGATAGCAGTGGAGATATTTCCATTGATATACAGATAGCTGTGTAGATTTTGGCATGTTCATACACATAGCGGTGTAGATATTTCAATGTTCATACAGATAGCGGTGTAGATATTTCCATGTTCGTACAGAGAGCGGTGTAGGTATTTCCATGTTCATACAGATAGCGGTGTAGATATTTCCATGTTCATACAGATGGCGGTGTAGATATTTCCATGTTCATACAGTTAGCGGTGTAGATATTTCCATGTTCATACAAATGGCGTTGTAGATATTTCCATGTTCATAGAGATGGCGGTGTAGATATTTCCATGTTCATACAAATGGCGGTGTAGTTATTTCCATGTTCATAAAGATGGCGGTGTAGATCTTTCCATGTTTATACAGATAGCAGTGTAGTTATTTCCAAGTTTATAGAGATAGCAGTATGGATATTTCCATTGATATACAGATAGCTGTGTAGGTATTTACATGTTCATACAGATAGTGGTGTAGATATTTCCATGTTCGTACAGATAGCGGTGTAGATATTTCCATGTTCATACAGATAGCGGTGTAGATATTTCCATGTTCATACAGTTAGCGGTGTAGATATTTCCATGTTCATACAGATGGCGGTGTAGATATTTCCATGTTCGTACAGATGGCGGTGTAGATATTTCCATGTTCATAGAGATGGCAGTGTAGATATTTCCATGTTTATGCAGATAGCGGTATAGATATTTCCATGTTTATACAGATGGTGGTGTAGATATTTCCATGTTTATAGAGATGGCGGTCTAGATATTTCCATGTTCACAGAGATAGTGGTGTAGTTATTTCCAAGTTTATAGAGACAGCGTTGTAGATATTTCCATGTTTATACAGATAGCGGTGAAGATATTTCCATGTTTATACAGATAGCGGTGTAGATATTTCCATGTTTATACAGATAGCAGTGTAGATATTTCCATGTTTATAGAGATAGTGGTGTAGACAATTTCAATTTATACCGAGAGCAGTGTAGATATTTCCAAGTTCATACAGATAGCGGTGTAGATATTTCCACGTTTATAGAGATGGCAGTGTAGATATTTCCATGTTCATGCAGACGGCGGTGTAGATATTTCCATGTTCATACAAATGACGGTGTAGGTATTTCCATGTTCATAGAGATGGCGGTGTAGATATTTCCATGTTCATACAAATGGCGGTGTAGGTATTTCCATGTTCATAGAGATGGCGGTGTAGATATTTCCATGTTCATACAGATAGTAGTGTAGATATTTCCATGTTCATACAGATAGCGGTGTAGATATTTCCAAGTTCATACAGTGAGCGGTATAGATATTTCCATGTTCATAGAGATAGCGGTGTAGATATTTCCACGTTTATAGAGATGGAGGTGTAGATATTTCCATGTTCATACAGATGGCAGTGTAGTTATTTCTACGTTTATAGGGATGGCGGTGTAGATATTTTCATGTTTACACAGATGGCGGTGTAGATATTTCCATGTTTACACAGATAGCGGTGTAGACATTTCCATGTTTACACAGATAGCGGTGTGGATATTTCCGTGTTCATACAAATGTTGGTGAAGATATTTCCATGTTCGTAGAGATGACGGTGTAGATATTTCCATGTTTATACAGATAGCAGTGTAGTTATTACCATGTTTATAGAGATAGCAGTGTAGATATTTCCATTGATATTCAGATAGCTGTGTAGATATTTCCATGCTCATACAGTCAGCGGTGTAGATATTTCCATATTCGTACAGAGAGCGGTGTAGATATTTCCATGTTCATACAGATGGCGGTGTAGATATTTCCACGTTCATACAGTTAGTGGTGTAGATATTTCCATGTTCATACAAATGGCAGTGTAGATATTTCCACGTTTATAGGGATGGCCGTGTAGATATTTTCATGTTTACACAGATGGCGGTGTAGATATTTCCATGTTCATACAGTTAGCGGTGTAGATATTTCCATGTTCATACAGATGGTGGTGTAGATATTTACATGTTCATACAGATGGCGGTGTAGATATTTCCATGTTCATACAGATGTCGGTGTAGATATTTCCATGTTCATACAGATAGTGGTGTAGTTATTTCCAGATTCATACCAATAGCGGTGTAGATATTTCCATGTTCATACAGTTAGCTGTGTAGATATTTCCATGTTCATACAGATGGCGGTGAAGATATTTACATGTTCATACAGATGGCGGTGTAGATATTTCCATGTTCGTACCGATGGCAGTGTAGATATTTCCATGTTCATATAGGTGGCGGTGTAGACATTTCCATGTTTATACAGATAGCAGTATACTTATTTCCATGTTATAGAGATAGCAGTGTGGATATTTACATTGATATACAGATAGCTGGGTAGGTATTTGCATGTTCATACAGATAGCAGTGTAGATATTTCCATGTTCGTACAGATAGCTGTGTAGATATTTCCATGTTCATACAGATAGCGGTGTACATATTTCCATGTTCATACAGATAACGGTGTAGATATTTCCATGTTCATACAGATAGCAGTGTAGATATTTCCATGTTCACAGAGTTAGCAGTGTAGATATTTCCATGTTCATACAGATAACGGTGTAGATATTTCCATGTTCATACAGTTAGCGGTGTAGATATTTCCATGTTCATACAGTTAGCGGTGTAGATATTTCCATGTTCTTACTGATGGCAGTGTAGATATTTACATGTTCATACAGATGGCGGTGTAGATATTTCCATGTTCATACAGATGGCGGTGTAGATATTTCGATGTTCATGTAGATGGCGGTGTAGGTATTTCCATGTTCATACAAATGGCATTGTTTATATTTCCACGATCATAGAGATGGTGATGTAGATATTTCCATGTTTATACAGATAGCAGTGTAGTTATTTCCATGTTTATAGAGATAGCAGTGTAGATATTTCCATTGATATACAGATAGCTGTGTAGATATTTGCATTTTCGTACAGATAGCGGTGTAGATATTTCCATGTTCATACATATAGCGGTGTAGATATTTCCATGTTCATACAGTTAGCGGTGTAGATATTTCCATCTTCTTACAGATGGCAGTGTAGATATTTCCAAGTTCATACAGATGGCGGTGTAGATATTTCCATGTTCATACAGATAGCGGTGTGGATATTTCCATGTTCATACAGATAGCGGTGTAGGTATTTCCATGTTCATACAGTTAGCGGTGTGGATATTTCCATGTTCATTCAGATGGCGGTGCAGATATTTACGTGTTCATAGAGATGGCGGTGTAGATATTTCCATGTTTAAACAGATAGCAGTGTAGATATTTCCATGTTTATAGAGATAGTGGTTTAGATAGTTTCAATTTTATACAGAGAGCTGTGTAGGTATTTCCAAGTTCATACAGATAGCGGTGTAGATATTTCCACGTTTATAGAGATGGCGGTGTAGATATTTCCATGTTCATTCAGATGGCAGTGTAGATATTTCCACGTTTATTGGGATGGACGTGTAGATATTTTCATGTTTACACAGATGGCGGTGTAGATATTTCCGTGTTTACTCAGATAGCGGTGTAGACATTTCCATGTTTACACAGATAGCGGTGTGGATATTTCCATGTTCATACAAATGTCGGTGAAGATATTTCCATGTTCATAGAGATGACGGTGTAGATATTTCCATGTTTATACAGATAGCAGTGTAGTTATTACCATGTTTATAGAGATAGCAGTGTAGATATTTCCATTGATATACAGATAGCTGTGTAGATATTTGCATATTCATACAGATAGCGGTGTAGGTATTTCCATGTTTATTCAGATCGCGGTGTAGATATTTCCATATTCATACAGTTAGCGGTGTAGATATTTCCATGTTCATATAAATGGCGGTGCAGATATTTCCATGTTTGTACAGATAGCAGTGTAGATATTTCCATGTTTATAGAGATAGCAGTGGAGATATTTCCATTGATATACAGATAGCTGTGTAGATTTTGGCATGTTCATACACATAGCGGTGTAGATATTTCAATGTTCATACAGATAGCGGTGTAGATATTTCCATGTTCGTACAGAGAGCGGTGTAGGTATTTCCATGTTCATACAGATAGCGGTGTAGATATTTCCATGTTCATACAGATGGCGGTGTAGATATTTCCATGTTCATACAGTTAGCGGTGTAGATATTTCCATGTTCATACAAATGGCGTTGTAGATATTTCCATGTTCATAGAGATGGCGGTGTAGATATTTCCATGTTCATACAAATGGCGGTGTAGTTATTTCCATGTTCATAAAGATGGCGGTGTAGATCTTTCCATGTTTATACAGATAGCAGTGTAGTTATTTCCAAGTTTATAGAGATAGCAGTATGGATATTTCCATTGATATACAGATAGCTGTGTAGGTATTTACATGTTCATACAGATAGTGGTGTAGATATTTCCATGTTCGTACAGATAGCGGTGTAGATATTTCCATGTTCATACAGATAGCGGTGTAGATATTTCCATGTTCATACAGTTAGCGGTGTAGATATTTCCATGTTCATACAGATGGCGGTGTAGATATTTCCATGTTCGTACAGATGGCGGTGTAGATATTTCCATGTTCATAGAGATGGCAGTGTAGATATTTCCATGTTTATGCAGATAGCGGTATAGATATTTCCATGTTTATACAGATGGTGGTGTAGATATTTCCATGTTTATAGAGATGGCGGTCTAGATATTTCCATGTTCACAGAGATAGTGGTGTAGTTATTTCCAAGTTTATAGAGACAGCGTTGTAGATATTTCCATGTTTATACAGATAGCGGTGAAGATATTTCCATGTTTATACAGATAGCGGTGTAGATATTTCCATGTTTATACAGATAGCAGTGTAGATATTTCCATGTTTATAGAGATAGTAGTGTAGAGAATTTCAATTTATACCGAGAGCAGTGTAGATATTTCCAAGTTCATACAGATAGCGGTGTAGATATTTCCACGTTTATAGAGATGGCAGTGTAGATATTTCCATGTTCATGCAGACGGCGGTGTAGATATTTCCATGTTCATACAAATGACGGTGTAGGTATTTCCATGTTCATAGAGATGGCGGTGTAGATATTTCCATGTTCATACAAATGGCGGTGTAGGTATTTCCATGTTCATAGAGATGGCGGTGTAGATATTTCCATGTTCATACAGATAGTAGTGTAGATATTTCCATGTTCATACAGATAGCGGTGTAGATATTTCCAAGTTCATACAGTGAGCGGTGTAGATATTTCCATGTTCATACAGATAGCGGTGCAGATATTTCCATGTTCATACAGATGGCAGTGTAGATATTTCCATGTTCGTACGGATGGCAGTGTAGATATTTCCATGTTCATACAGGTGGTGGTGTAGATATTTCCATGTTTATACAGATAGCAGTGTAGTTATTTCCATGTTTATAGAGATAGCATTGTAGATATTTCCATTGATATACAGATAGCTGTGTAGATATTTGCATGTTCATACAGATTGCGGTGTAGATATTTCCATGTTCGTACAGATAGCGGTGTAGATATTTCCATGTTCATACAGTTAGCGGTGAAGATATTTCCATGTTCATACAGATGGCGGTGTAGATATTTACATGTTCATACAGATGGCGGTATAGATATTTCCATGTTCATAGAGATAGCGGTGTAGATATTTCCACGTTTATAGAGATGGAGGTGTAGATATTTCCATGTTCATACAGATGGCAGTGTAGTTATTTCTACGTTTATAGGGATGGCGGTGTAGATATTTTCATGTTTACACAGATGGCGGTGTAGATATTTCCATGTTTACACAGATAGCGGTGTAGACATTTCCATGTTTACACAGATAGCGGTGTGGATATTTCCGTGTTCATACAAATGTTGGTGAAGATATTTCCATGTTCGTAGAGATGACGGTGTAGATATTTCCATGTTTATACAGATAGCAGTGTAGTTATTACCATGTTTATAGAGATAGCAGTGTAGATATTTCCATTGATATTCAGATAGCTGTGTAGATATTTCCATGCTCATACAGTCAGCGGTGTAGATATTTCCATATTCGTACAGAGAGCGGTGTAGATATTTCCATGTTCATACAGATGGCGGTGTAGATATTTCCATGTTCATACAGATGGCGGTGTAGATATTTCCAAGTTCATACAAATGGCGTTGTAAATATTTCAATGTTCATAGAGATGGCTGTGTAGATCTTTCCATGTTTATACATATAGCAGTGTAGTTATTTCCATGTTTATAAAGATAGTAGTGTAGATATTTCCATTGATATACAGATAGCGGTGTAGATATTTCCATGTTCATACAGATAGTGGTGTAGATATTTCCATGTTCATTCAGTTAGCGGTGTAGATATTTTCATGTTCATAGAGATGGTGGTGTAGATATTTACATGTTCATACAGATGGCGGTGTAGACATTTTCATATTCATACAGATGGCGGTGTAGATATTTCCATGTTCATAGAGATAGCGGTGTAGTTATTTCCATGTTCATACCAATAGAGGTGTAGATATTTCCATGTTCATACAGTAAGCGGTGTAGATATTTCCATGTTCATAGAGATGGCGGTGTAGATATTTACATGTTCATGCAGATGGCGGTGTAGATATTTCCATGTTCGTACGGTTGGCAGTGTAGATATTTCCATGTTCATATAGGTGGCGGTGTAGATATTTCCATGTTTATACAGATAGCAGTGTAGTTATTTCCATGTTTATAAAGAGAGCATTGTAGATATTTCCATTGATATACAGATAGCGGTGTAGATATTTCCATGTTCATACAGTTAGCGGTGTAGATATTTCCATGTTCATACAGATGGCGGTGTAGATATTTACATGTTCATACAGATGGCGGTGTAGATATTTCCATGTTCATACAGATGGCGGTGTAGATATTTCCATGTTCATACAGTTAGCGGTGTAGATATTTCCATGTTCATACAGATGGCGGTGTAGATATTTACATGTTCATACAGATGGCGGTGATGATATTTCCATGTTCGTACGGATGGCAGTGTAGATATTTCCATGTTCATATAGGTGGCGGTGTAGATATTTCCATGTTTATACAGATAGCAGTGTAGTTATTTCCATGTTTACAGAGATAGCAGTGTGGATATTTCCATTGATATACAGATAGCTGTGTAGGTATTTGCATGTTCATACAGATAGCGGTGTAGATATTTCCATGTTCGTACAGATAGCGGTGTAGATATTTCCATGTTCATACAGATAGCGGTGTAGATATTTCCATGTTCATACAGTTAGCGGTGTAGATATTTCCATGTTCATACAGATGGCGGTGTAGATATTTACATGTTCATACAGATGGAAGTGTAGATATTTCCATGTTCGTACAGATGGCGGTGTAGATATTTCCAGGTTCATAGAGATGGCAGTGTAGATATTTCAATGTTTATGCAGATAGCGGTATAGATATTTCCATGTTTATACAGATCGTGGTGTAGATATTTCCATGTTTATAGAGATGGCGGTCTAGATATTTCCATGTTTACAGAGATAGTGGTGTAGTTATTTCCAAGTTTATAGAGACAGTGTTGTAGATATTTCCATTTTTCTACAGATAGCGGTGAAGATATTTCCATGTTTATACAGATAGCGGTGTAGATATTTCCATGTTTATACAGATTGCAGTGTAGATATTTCCATGTTTATAGAGATAGTGGTGTAGACAATTTCAATTCATACCGAGAGCAGTGTAGATATTTCCAAGTTCATACAGATAGCGGTGTAGATATTTCCACGTTTATAGAGATGGCGGTGTATATATTTCCATGTTCATGCAGATGGCGGTGTAGATATTTCCATGTTCATACAAATGGCGGTGTAGGTATTTCCATGTTCATAGAGATGGCGGTGTAGATATTTCCATGTTCATACAAATGGCAGTGTAGATATTTCCATGTTCATACAGATGGCGGTGTAGATATATCCATGTTTATACAGATAGCAGTGTAGTTATTTCCATGTTTATAAAGATAGCATTGAAGATATATCCATTGATATACAGATAGCTGTGTAGATATTTGCATGTTCATACAGATAGCGGTGTAGAAATTTCCATGTTCGTACAGATAGCGGTGTATATATTTCCAAGTTAATACAGATAGCGGTGTAGTTATTTCCATGTTCATACAGATAACGGTGTAGATATTTCCATGTTCATACAGATAGCGGTGTAGATACTTCTATGTTCATACAGTTAGGGGTGAAGATATTTCCATGTTCATGCAGATGGCGGTGTAGATATTTACATGTTCATACAGATGGCGGTATAGATATTTCCATGTTCGTTCAGATCGCGGTGTAGATATTTCCATGTTCATACAGATAGCGGTGTAGATATTTCCATGTTCATACAGATAGCGGTGTAGGTATTTCCATGTTCATACAGTTAACGGTGTAGATATTTCCATGTTCATTCAGATGGCGGTGCAGATATTTACGTGTTCATAGAGATGGCAGTGTAGATATTTCCATGTTTAAACAGATAGCAGTGTAGATATTTCCATGTTTATAGAGATAGTGGTGTAGATAATTTCAATTTTATACAGAGAGCTGTGTAGGTATTTCCAAGTTCATACAGATAGCGGTGTAGATATTTCCACGTTTTTAGAGATGGCGGTGTAGATATTTCCATGTTCATACATATGGCAGTGTAGATATTTCCACCTTTATAGGGATGGCCGTGTAGATATTTTCATGTTTACACAGATGGCGGTGTAGATATTTCCATGTTCATACAGTTAGCGGTGTAGATATTTCCATGTTCATACAGATGGTGGTGTAGATATTTACATGTTCATACAGATGGCGGTGTAGATATTTCCATGTTCATACAGATGTCGGTGTAGATATTTCCATGTTCATACAGATAGTGGTGTAGTTATTTCCAGATTCATACCAATAGCGGTGTAGATATTTCCATGTTCATACAGTTAGCGGTGTAAATATTTCCATGTTCATACAGATGGCGGTGTAGATATTTACATGTTCATACAGATGGCGGTGTAGATATTTCCATGTTCGTACGGATGGCAGTGTATATATTTCCATGTTCATATAGGTGGCGGTGTAGACATTTCCATGTTTATACAGATAGCAGTACACTTATTTCCATGTTATAGAGATAGCAGTGTGGATATTTACATTGATATACAGATAGCTGTGTAGGTATTTGCATGTTCATACAGATAGCGGTGTAGATATTTCCATGTTCGTACAGATAGCTGTGTAGATATTTCCATGTTCATACAGATAGCGGTGTAGATATTTCCATGTTCATACAGATAACGGTGTAGATATTTCCATGTTCATACAGATAGCAGTGTAGATATTTCCATGTTCACAGAGTTAGCAGTGTAGATATTTCCATGTTCATAGAGATAACGGTGTAGATATTTCCATGTTCATACAGATAACGGTGTAGATATTTCCATGTTCATACAGTTAGCGGTGTAGATATTTCCATGTTCATACAGTTAGCGGTGTAGATATTTCCATGTTCTTACTGATGGCAGTGTAGATATTTACATGTTCATACAGGTGGCGGTGTAGATATTTCCATGTTCATACAGATGGCGGTGTAGATATTTCGATGTTCATGTAGATGGCGGTGTAGATAATTCCATGTTCATACAAATGGCGTTGTTTATATTTCCACGATCATAGAGATGGCGATGTAGATAATTCCATGTTTATACAGATAGCAGTGTAGTTATTTCCATGTTTATAGAGATAGCAGTGTAGATATTTCCATTGATATACAGATAGCTGTGTAGATATTTGCATGTTCATACAGATAGCGGAGTAGATATTTCCATGTTTATACAGATAGCGGTGTAGATATTTCCATGTTCATACAGATAGCGGTGTAGATATTTCCATGTTCATACAGTTAGCGGTGTAGATATTTCCATCTTCTTACAGATGGCAGTGTAGATATTTCCAAGTTCATACAGATGGCGGTGTAGATATTTCCATGTTCATACAGATAGCGGTGTGGATATTTCCATGTTCATACAGATAGCGGTGTAGGTATTTCCATGTTCATACAGTTAGCGGTGTGGATATTTCCATGTTCATTCAGATGGCGGTGCAGATATTTACGTGTTCATAGAGATGGCGGTGTAGATATTTCCATGTTTAAACAGATAGCAGTGTAGATATTTCCATGTTTATAGAGATAGTGGTTTAGATAGTTTCAATTTTATACAGAGAGCTGTGTAGGTATTTCCAAGTTCATACAGATAGCGGTGTAGATATTTCCACGTTTATAGAGATGGCGGTGTAGATATTTCCATGTTCATTCAGATGGCAGTGTAGATATTTCCACGTTTATAGGGATGGCAGTGTAGATATTTTCATGTTTACACAGATGGCGGTGTAGATATTTCCATGTTTACTCAGATAGCGGTGTAGACATTTCCATGTTTACACAGATAGCGGTGTGGATATTTCCATGTTCATACAAATGTCGGTGAAGATATTTCCATGTTCATAGAGATGACGGTGTAGATATTTCCATGTTTATACAGATAGCAGTGTAGTTATTACCATGTTTATAGAGATAGCAGTGTAGATATTTCCATTGATATACAGATAGCTGTGTAGATATTTGCATATTCATACAGATAGCGGTGTAGGTATTTCCATGTTTATTCAGATCGCGGTGTAGATATTTCCATATTCATACAGTTAGCGGTGTAGATATTTCCATGTTCATATAAATGGCGGTGCAGATATTTCCATGTTTGTACAGATAGCAGTGTAGATATTTCCATGTTTATAGAGATAGCAGTGGAGATATTTCCATTGATATACAGATAGCTGTGTAGATTTTGGCATCTTCATACACATAGCGGTGTAGATATTTCAATGTTCATACAGATAGCGGTGTAGATATTTCCATGTTCGTACAGAGAGCGGTGTAGGTATTTCCATGTTCATACAGATAGCGGTGTAGATATTTCCATGTTCATACAGATGGCGGTGTAGATATTTCCATGTTCATACAGTTAGCTGTGTAGATATTTCCATGTTCATACAAATGGCGTTGTAGATATTTCCATGTTCATAGAGATGGCGGTGTAGATATTTCCATGTTCATACAAATGGCGGTGTAGATATTTCCATGTTCATAAAGATGGCGGTGTAGATCTTTCCATGTTTATACAGATAGCAGTGTAGTTATTTCCAAGTTTATAGAGATAGCAGTATGGATATTTCCATTGATATACAGATAGCTGTGTAGGTATTTACATGTTCATACAGATAGTGGTGTAGATATTTCCATGTTCGTACAGATAGCGGTGTAGATATTTCCATGTTCATACAGATAGCGGTGTAGATATTTCCATGTTCATACAGTTAGCGGTGTAGATATTTCCATGTTCATACAGATGGCGGTGTAGATATTTCCATGTTCGTACAGATGGCGGTGTAGATATTTCCATGTTCATAGAGATGGCAGTGTAGATATTTCCATGTTTATGCAGATAGCGGTATAGATATTTCCATGTTTATACAGATGGTGGTGTAGATATTTCCATGTTTATAGAGATGGCGGTCTAGATATTTCCATGTTTACAGAGATAGTGGTGTAGTTATTTCCAAGTTTATAGAGACAGCGTTGTAGATATTTCCATGTTTATACAGATAGCGGTGAAGATATTTCCATGTTTATACAGATAGCGGTGTAGATATTTCCATGTTTATACAGATAGCAGTGTAGATATTTCCATGTTTATAGAGATAGTGGTGTAGACAATTTCAATTTATACCGAGAGCAGTGTAGATATTTCCAAGTTCATACAGATAGCGGTGTAGATATTTCCACGTTTATAGAGATGGCAGTGTAGATATTTCCATGTTCATGCAGACGGCGGTGTAGATATTTCCATGTTCATACAAATGACGGTGTAGGTATTTCCATGTTCATAGAGATGGCGGTGTAGATATTTCCATGTTCATACAAATGGCGGTGTAGGTATTTCCATGTTCATAGAGATGGCGGTGTAGATATTTCCATGTTCATACAAATGGCGGTGTAGGTATTTCCATGCTCATAGAGATGGCGGTGTAAATATTTCCATGTTCATACAGATAGAGGTGTAGATATTTCCATGTTCATACAGTTAGCGGTGTAGATATTTCCATGTTCTTACAGATGGCAGTATAGATATTTACATGTTCATACAGATAACGGTGTAGATATTTCCATGTTCATACAGATGGCGGTGTAGATATTTCCATGTTCATACAGATAGCGGTGTAGATATTTCCATGTTCATACAGATAGCGGTGTAGATATTTCCAAGTTCATACAGTGAGCGGTGTAGATATTTCCATGTTCATACAGATAGCGGTGCAGATATTTCCATGTTCATACAGATGGCAGTGTAGATGTTTCCATGTTCGTACGGATGGCAGTGTAGATATTTCCATGTTCATACAGGTGGCGGTGTAGATATTTCCATATTTATACAGATAGCAGTGTAGTTATTTCCATGTTTATAGAGATAGCATTGTAGATATTTCCATTGATATACAGATAGCTGTGTAGATATTTGCATGTTCATACAGATAGCGGTGTAGATATTTCCATGTTCGTACAGATAGCGGTGTAGATATTTCCATGTTCATACAGTTAGCGGTGAAGATATTTCCATGTTCATACAGATGGCGGTGTAGATATTTACATGTTCATACAGATGGCGGTATAGATATTTCCATGTTCATAGAGATAGCGGTGTAGATATTTCCACGTTTATAGAGATGGAGGTGTAGATATTTCCATGTTCATACAGATGGCAGTGTAGTTATTTCTGCGTTTATAGGGATGGCGGTGTAGATATTTTCATGTTTACACAGATGGCGGTGTAGATATTTCCATGTTTACACAGATAGCGGTGTAGACATTTCCATGTTTACACAGATAGCGGTGTGGATATTTCCGTGTTCATACAAATGTCGGTGAAGATATTTCCATGTTCGTAGAGATGACGGTGTAGATATTTCCATGTTTATACAGATAGCAGTGTAGTTATTACCATGTTTACAGAGATAGCAGTGTAGATATTTCCATTGATTTACAGATAGCTGTGTAGATATTTCCATGCTCATACAGTCAGCGGTGTAGATATTTCCATATTCGTACAGAGAGCGGTGTAGATATTTCCATGTTCATACAGATGGCGGTGTAGATATTTCCAAGTTCATACAGTTAGTGGTGTAGATATTTCCATGTTCATACAAATGGCGGTGTAGATATTTCCATGTTCATACAGATGGCGGTGTAGATATTTCCAAGTTCATACAAATGGCGTTGTAAATATTTCCATGTTCATAGAGATGGCTGTGTAGATCTTTCCATGTTTATACATATAGCAGTGTAGTTATTTCCATGTTTATAAAGATAGCAGTGTAGATATTTCCATTGATATACAGATAGCGGTGTAGATATTTCCATGTTCATACAGATAGTGGTGTAGATATTTCCATGTTCATTCAGTTAGCGGTGTAGATATTTCCATGTTCATAGAGATGGTGGTGTAGATATTTACATGTTCATACAGATGGCGGTGTAGACATTTTCATGTTCATACAGATGGCGGTGTAGATATTTCCATGTTCATAGAGATAGCGGTGTAGTTATTTCCATGTTCATACCAATAGAGGTGTAGATATTTCCATGTTCATACAGTAAGCGGTGTAGATATTTCCATGTTCATAGAGATGGCGGTGTAGATATTTACATGTTCATGCAGATGGCGGTGTAGATATTTCCATGTTCGTACGGATGGCAGTGTAGGTATTTCCATGTTCATATAGGTGGCGGTGTAGATATTTCCATGTTTATACAGATAGCAGTGTAGTTATTTCCATGTTTACAGAGATAGCAGTGTGGATATTTCCATTGATATACAGATAGCTGTGTAGGAATTTGCATGTTCATACAGATAGCGGTGTAGATATTTCCATGTTCGTACAGATAGCGGTGTAGATATTTCCATGTTCATACAGATAGCGGTGTAGATATTTCCATGTTCATACAGTTAGCGGTGTAGTTATTTCCATGTTCATACAGATGGCGGTGTAGATATTTACATGTTCATACAGATGGTGATGTAGATATTTCCATGTTCGTACAGATGGCGGTGTAGATATTTCCAGGTTCATAGAGATGGCAGTGTAGATATTTCAATGTTTATGCAGATAGCGGTATAGATATTTCCATGTTTATACAGATTGTGGTGTAGATATTTCCATGTTTATAGAGATGGCGGTCTAGATATTTCCATGTTGACAGAGATAGTGGTGTAGTTATTTCCAAGTTTATAGAGACAGTGTTGTAGATATTTCCATGTTTATACAGATAGCGGTGAAGATATTTCCATGTTTATACAGATAGCGGTGTAGATATTTCCATGTTTATACAGATAGCAGTGTAGATATTTCCATGTTTATAGAGATAGTGGTGTAGACAATTTCAATTTATACGGAGAGCAGTGTAGATATTTCCAAGTTCATACAGATAGCGGTGTAGATATTTCCACGTTTATAGAGATGGCGGTGTAGATATTTCCATGTTCATGCAGATGGCGGTGTAGATATTTCCATGTTCATACAAATGGCGGTGTAGATATTTCCATGTTCATAGAGATGGCGGTGTAGATATTTCCATGTTCATACAAATGGCGGTGTAGATATTTCCATGTTCATAGAGATGGCGGTGTAGATACTTCCATGTTTATACAGATAGCAGTGTAGTTATTTCCATGTTTATAGAGATAGCAGTGTAGATATTTCCATTGATATACAGATAGCTTTGTAGATATTTGCATGTTCATACAGATAGCGGTGTAGGTATTTCCATGTTTATACAGATAGCGGTGTAGATATTTCCATGTTCATACAGATAGCGGTGTAGATATTTCCATGTTCATACAGTTAGCAGTGTAGATATTTCCATGTTCTTACAGATGGCAGTGTAGATAATTACATGTTCATACAGATGGCGGTGTAGATATTTCCATGTTCATACAGATAGCGGTGCAGATATTTCCATGTTCATACAGATGGCAGTGTAGATGTTTCCATGTTCGTACGGATGGCAGTGTAGATATTTCCATGTTCATACAGGTGGCGGTGTAGATATTTCCATGTTTATACAGATAGCAGTGTAGTTATTTCCATGTTTATAGAGATAGCATTGTAGATATTTCCATTGATATACAGATAGCTGTGTAGATATTTGCATGTTCATACAGATAGCGGTGTAGATATTTCCATGTTCGTACAGATAGCGGTGTAGATATTTCCATGTTCATACAGTTAGCGGTGAAGATATTTCCATGTTCATACAGATGGCGGTGTAGATATTTACATGTTCATACAGATGGCGGTATAGATATTTCCATGTTCATAGAGATAGCGGTGTAGATATTTCCACGTTTATAGAGATGGAGGTGTAGATATTTCCATGTTCATACAGATGGCAGTGTAGTTATTTCTGCGTTTATAGGGATGGCGGTGTAGATATTTTCATGTTTACACAGATGGCGGTGTAGATATTTCCATGTTTACACAGATAGCGGTGTAGACATTTCCATGTTTACACAGATAGCAGTGTGGATATTTCCGTGTTCATACAAATGTCGGTGAAGATATTTCCATGTTCGTAGAGATGACGGTGTAGATATTTCCATGTTTATACAGATAGCAGTGTAGTTATTACCATGTTTATAGAGATAGCAGTGTAGATATTTCCATTGATTTACAGATAGCTGTGTAGATATTTCCATGCTCATACAGTCAGCGGTGTAGATATTTCCATATTCGTACAGAGAGCGGTGTAGATATTTCCATGTTCATACAGATGGCGGTGTAGATATTTCCAAGTTCATACAGTTAGTGGTGTAGATATTTCCATGTTCATACAAATGGCGGTGTAGATATTTCCATGTTCATACAGATGGCGGTGTAGATATTTCCAAGTTCATACAAATGGCGTTGTAAATATTTCCATGTTCATAGAGATGGCTGTGTAGACCTTTCCATGTTTATACATATAGCAGTGTAGTTATTTCCATGTTTATAAAGATAGCAGTGTAGATATTTCCATTGATATACAGATAGCGGTGTAGATATTTCCATGTTCATACAGATAGTGGTGTAGATATTTCCATGTTCATTCAGTTAGCGGTGTAGATATTTCCATGTTCATAGAGATGGTGGTGTAGATATTTACATGTTCATACAGATGGCGGTGTAGACATTTTCATGTTCATACAGATGGCGGTGTAGATATTTCCATGTTCATAGAGATAGCGGTGTAGTTATTTCCATGTTCATACCAATAGAGGTGTAGATATTTCCATGTTCATACAGTAAGCGGTGTAGATATTTCCATGTTCATAGAGATGGCGGTGTAGATATTTACATGTTCATGCAGATGGCGGTGTAGATATTTCCATGTTCGTACGGATGGCAGTGTAGGTATTTCCATGTTCATATAGGTGGCGGTGTAGATATTTCCATGTTTATACAGATAGCAGTGTAGTTATTTCCATGTTTACAGAGATAGCAGTGTGGATATTTCCATTGATATACAGATAGCTGTGTAGGAATTTGCATGTTCATACAGATAGCGGTGTAGATATTTCCATGTTCGTACAGATAGCGGTGTAGATATTTCCATGTTCATACAGATAGCGGTGTAGATATTTCCATGTTCATACAGTTAGCGGTGTAGTTATTTCCATGTTCATACAGATGGCGGTGTAGATATTTACATGTTCATACAGATGGTGATGTAGATATTTCCATGTTCGTACAGATGGCGGTGTAGATATTTCCAGGTTCATAGAGATGGCAGTGTAGATATTTCAATGTTTATGCAGATAGCGGTATAGATATTTCCATGTTTATACAGATTGTGGTGTAGATATTTCCATGTTTATAGAGATGGCGGTCTAGATATTTCCATGTTGACAGAGATAGTGGTGTAGTTATTTCCAAGTTTATAGAGACAGTGTTGTAGATATTTCCATGTTTATACAGATAGCGGTGAAGATATTTCCATGTTTATACAGATAGCGGTGTAGATATTTCCATGTTTATACAGATAGCAGTGTAGATATTTCCATGTTTATAGAGATAGTGGTGTAGACAATTTCAATTTATACGGAGAGCAGTGTAGATATTTCCAAGTTCATACAGATAGCGGTGTAGATATTTCCACGTTTATAGAGATGGCGGTGTAGATATTTCCATGTTCATGCAGATGGCGGTGTAGATATTTCCATGTTCATACAAATGGCGGTGTAGGTATTTCCATGTTCATAGAGATGGCGGTGTAGATATTTCCATGTTCATACAAATGGCGGTGTAGATATTTCCATGTTCATAGAGATGGCGGTGTAGATATTTCCATGTTTATACAGATAGCAGTGTAGTTATTTCCATGTTTATAGAGATAGCAGTGTAGATATTTCCATTGATATACAGATAGCTTTGTAGATATTTGCATGTTCATACAGATAGCGGTGTAGGTATTTCCATGTTTATACAGATAGCGGTGTAGATATTTCCATGTTCATACAGATAGCGGTGTAGATATTTCCATGTTCATACAGTTAGCAGTGTAGATATTTCCATGTTCTTACAGATGGCAGTGTAGATAATTACATGTTCATACAGATGGCGGTGTAGATATTTCCATGTTCATACAGATGGCGGTGTAGGTATTTCCATGTTCATACGTATAGCGGTGTAGATATTTCCATGTTAATACAGATAGCGGTGTAGATATTTCCATGTTCATACATATAGCGGTGTAGATATTTCCATGTTAATACAGATGGCGGTGCAGATATTTACATGTTCATACAGATGGCCGTGTAGATATTTCCATGTTCGTACGGATGGCAGTGTAGATATTTCCATGTTTATACAGATAGCAGTATAGATATTTCCATGTTTACAGAGATAGCATTGTAGATATTTCCATTGATATACAGATAGCTGTGTAGATATTTGCCTGTTCATACAGATAGCGGTGTAGATATTTCCATGTTCTTACAGATAGCTGTGTAGATATTTCCATGTTCATACAGATACCGGTGTAGATATTTCCATCTTCATACAGATAACGGTGTAGATATTTCTATGTTCACACAGATAGCGGTGTAGATATTTCCATGTTCATACAGTTAGCGGTGAAGATATTTCCATGTTCATACAGATGGCGGTGTAGATATTTACATGTTCATACAGATGGCGGTATAGATATTTCCATGTTCGTACAGATGGCGGTGTAGAGATTTCCATGTTCATAGAGATGGCGGTGTAGATATTTCCGTGTTTATGCAGATAGCGGTATAGTTATTTCCATGTTTATACAGATGGTGGTGTAGATATTTCCATGTTTATAGAGATGGCGGTCTAGATATTTCCATGTTCACAGAGATAGTGGTGTAGTTATTTCCAAGTTTATAGAGACAGCGTTGTAGATAATTCCATGTTTATACAGATAGCGGTGAAGATATTTCCATGTTTATACAGCTAGCGGTGTAGATATTTCCATGTTTATAAAGATAGCAGGGTAGATATTTCCATGTTTATAGAGATAGTGGTGTAGATAATTTCAATTGAATACAGAGATCAGTGTAGGTATTTCCAAGTTCATTCAGATAGCGGTGTAGATATTTCCACGTTTATAGAGATGGCGGTGTAGATATTTCCATGTTCATACAGATGGCAGTGTAGATATTTCCACGTATATAGGGTTGGCGGTGTAGATATTTTCATGTTTACACAGATGACGGTGTAGATATTTCCATGTTTAAACAGATAGCTGTGTAGACATTTCCATGTTTACACAGATAGCGGTGTGGATATTTCCATGTTCATACAAATGTAGGTGTAGATATTTCCATGTTCATAGAGATGACGGTGGAGATATTTCTATGTTTATACAGTTAGCAGTGTAGTTATTACCATGTTTATAGAGATAGCAGTGTAGATATTTCCATGTTTATAGAGATAGTGGTGTAGACAATTTCAATTTATACCGAGAGCAGTGTAGATATTTCCAAGTTCATACAGATAGCGGTGTAGATATTACCACGTTTACAGAGATGGCGGTGTAGATATTTCCGTGTTCATGCAGATGGCGGTGTTGATATTTCCATGTTCATACAAATGGCGGTGTAGGTATTTCCAGGTTCATAGAGATGGCGGTGTAGATATTTCCATGTTCATACAAATGGCGGTGTAGATATTTCCATGTTCATTGACATGGCGGTGTAGATATTTCCATGTTTATACAGATAGCAGCGTAGTTATTTCCATGTTTATAGAGATGGCAGTGTGGATATTTCCATTGATATACAGATAGCTGTGTAGGTATTTACATGTTCATACAGATAGCGGTGTGGATATTTCCATGTTCGTACAGATAGCGGTGTAGATATTTCCGTGTTCATACAGATAGCGGTGTAGATATTTCCATGTTCATACAGTTAGCAGTGTAGATATTTCCATGTTCATACAGATGGCGGTGTAGATATTTCCATGTTCGTACAGATGGCGGTGTAGATATTTCCATGTTCATAGAGATGGCAGTGTAGATATTTCCATGTTTATGCAGATAGCGGTATAGATATTTCCATGTTTATACAGATGGTTGTGTAGATATTTCCATCTTTATAGAGATGGCGGTCTAGATATTTCCATGTTTACAGAGATAGTGGTGTAGTTATTTCCAAGTTTATAGAGACAGCGTTGTAGATATTTCCATGTTTATACAGATAGCGGTGAAGATATTTCCATGTTTATACAGATAGCGGTGTAGATATTTCCATGTTTATACAGATAGCAGTGTAGATATTTCCATGTTTATAGAGATAGCGGTGTAGACAATTTCAATTTATACCGAGAGCAGTGTAGATATTTCCAAGTTCATACAGATAGCGGTGTAGATATTTCCATGTTCATGCAGACGGCGGTGTAGATATTTCCATGTTCATACAAATGACGGTGTAGGTATTTCCATGTTCATAGAGATGGCGGTGTAGATATTTCCATGTTCATACAAATGGCGGTGTAGGTATTTCCATGTTCATAGAGATGGCGGTGTAGATATTTCCATGTTCATACAAATGGCGGTGTAGATATTTCCATGTTCATAGAGATGGCGGTGTAGATATTTCCATGTTTAAACAGATAGCAGTGTAGATATTTCCATGTTTATAGAGATAGCAGTGTAGATATTTCCATTGATATACAGATAGCTGTGTAGATATTTGCATGTTCATACAGATAGCGGAGTAGATATTTCCATGTTTATACAGATAGCGGTGTAGATATTTCCATGTTCATACAGATAGCGGTGTAGATATTTCCATGTTCATACAGTTAGCGGTGTAGATATTTCCATGGTCTTACAGATGGCAGTGTAGATATTTACATGTTCATACAGATAACGGTGTAGATATTTCCATGTTCATACAGACGGCGGTGTAGATATTTCCATGTTGATACAGATAGCGGTGTAGATATTTCCATGTTCATACAGATAGCGGTGTAGATATTTCCATGTTCATACAGTGAGCGGTGTAGATATTTCCATGTTCATACAGATAGCGGTGCAGATATTTACGTGTTCATACAGATGGCAGTGTAGATATTTCCATGTTCGTACGGATGGCAGTGTAGATATTTCCATGTTCATACAGGTGGCGGTGTAGATATTTCCATGTTTATACAGATAGCAGTGTAGTTATTTCCATATTTATAGAGATAGCATTGTAGATATTTCCATTGATATACAGATAGCTGTGTAGATATTTGCATGTTCATACAGATAGCGGTGTAGATATTTCCATGTTCGTACAGATAGCGGTGTAGATATTTCCATGTTCATACAGTTAGCGGTGAAGATATTTCCATGTTCATACAGATGGCGGTGTAGATATTTACATGTTCATACAGATGGCGGTATAGATATTTCCATGTTCGTACAGATGGCGGTGTAGATATTTCCATGTTCATACAGATAGCGGTGTAGATATTTCCACGTTTATAGAGATGGCGGTGTAGATATTTCCATGTTCATACAGATGGCAGTGTAGATATTTCCACGTTTATAGGGATGGCAGTGTAGATATTTTCATGTTTACACAGATGGCGGTGTAGATATTTCTATGTTTACACAGATAGCGGTGTAGACATTTCCATGTTTACACAGATAGCGGTGTGGATATTTCCGTGTTCATACAAATGTCGGTGAAGATATTTCCATGTTTATACAGATAGCAGTGTAGATATTTCCATGTTTATAGAGAGATAGCAGTGTAGATATTTCCATTGATATACAGATAGCTGTGTAGATATTTGCATGTTCCTACACATAGCGGTGTAGATATTTCAATGTTCATACAGATAGCGGTGTAGATATTTCCATATTCGTACAGAGAGCGGTGTAGATATTTCCATGTTCATACAGATAGCGGTGTAAATATTTCCATGTTCATACAGATGGCGGTGTAGATATTTCCATGTTCATACAGATAGCGGTGTAGTTATTTCCATATTCGTACAGAGATCGGTGTAGATATTTCCATGTTCATACAGTTAGCGGTGTACATATTTCCATGTTCATACAAATGGCGATGAAGATATTTCCATGTTCATAGAGATGGCGGTGTAGATATTTCCAAGTTCATACAAATGGCGTTGTAAATATTTCCATGTTCATAGAGATGGCTGTGTAGATTTTCCATGTTTATACAGATAGCAGTGTAGTCATTTCCATGTTTATAAAGATAGCAGTGTAGATATTTGCATTGATATACAGATAGCGGTGTAGATATTTCCATGTTCATACAGATAACGGTGTAGATATTTCCATGTTCATACAGTTAGCGGTGTAGATATTTCCATGTTCATACAGATGGCGGTGTAGATATTTACATGTTCATACAGATGGCGGTGTAGACATTTCCATGTTCATACAGATGGCGGTGTAGATATTTCCATGTTCATAGAGATAGCGGTGTAGTTATTTCCATGTTCATACCAATAGAGGTGTAGATATTTCCATGTTCATACAGTAAGCGGTGTAGATATTTCCATGTTCATACAGATGGCGGTGTAGATATTTCCATGTTCATACAGTTAGCGGTGTAGATATTTCCATGTTCATACAAATGGCGGTGTAGATATTTCCATGTTCATAGAGATGGTGGTGTAGATCTTTCCATGTTTATACAGATAGCAGTGTAGTTATTTCCATGTTTATAAAGATAGCATTGTAGATATTTCCATTGATATACAGATAGCGGTGTAGATATTTCCATGTTCATACAGATAGCGGTGTAGATATTTCCATGTTCATACAGTTAGCGGTGTAGATATTTCCATGTTCATACAGATGGCGGTGTAGATATCTACATGTTCATACAGATGGCGGTGTAGATATTTCCATGTTCATACAGATGGCGGTGTAGATATTTCCATGTTCATACAGTTAGCGGTGTAGATATTTCCATGTTCATACAGATGGCGGTGTAGATATTTACATGTTCATACAGATGGCGGTGTTGATATTTCCATGTTCGTACGGATGGCAGTGTAGATATTTCCATGTTCATATAGGTGGCGGTGTAGATATTTCCATGTTTATACAGATAGCAGTGTAGTTATTTCCATGTTTACAGAGATAGCAGTGTGAATATTTCCATTGATATACAGATAGCTGTGTAGGTATTTGCATGTTCATACAGATAGCGGTGTAGATATTTCCATGTTCGTACAGATAGCGGTGTAGATATTTCCATGTTCATACAGATAGCGGTGTAGATATTTCCATGTTCATACAGTTAGCGGTGTAGATATTTCCATGTTCATACAGATGGCGGTGTAGATATTTACATGTTCATACAGATGGCAGTGTAGATATTTCCATGTTCGTACAGATGGCGGTGTAGATATTTCCAGGTTCATAGAGATGGCAGTGTAGATATTTCAATGTTTATGCAGATAGCGGTATAGATATTTCCATGTTTATACAGATTGTGGCGTAGATATTTCCATGTTTATAGAGATGGCGGTCTAGATATTTCTATGTTTACAGAGATAGTGGTGTAGTTATTTCCAAGTTTATAGAGACAGTGTTGTAGATATTTCCATGTTTATACAGATAGCAGTGAAGGTATTTCCATGTTTATACAGATAGCGGTGTAGATATTTCCATGTTTATACAGATAGCAGTGTAGATATTTCCATGTTTATAGAGATAGTGGTGTAGACAATTTCAATTTATACGGAGAGCAGTGTAGATATTTCCAAGTTCATACAGATAGCGGTGTAGATATTTCCACGTTTATAGAGATGGCGGTGTAGATATTTCCATGTTCATACAGATGGCGGTGTAGATATTTCCATGTTCATACAAATGGCGGTGTAGGTATTTCCATGTTCATAGAGATGGCGGTGTAGATATTTGCATGTTCATACAAATGGCGGTGTAGATATTTCCATGTTCATAGAGATGGCGGTGTAGATATTTCCATGTTTATACAGATAGCAGTGTAGTTATTTCCATGTTTATAGAGATAGCAGTGTAGATATTTCCATTGATATACAGATAGCTTTGTAGATATTTGCATGTTCATACAGATAGCGGTGTAGGTATTTCCATGTTTATACAGATAGCGGTGTAGATATTTCCATGTTCATACAGATAGCGGTGTAGATATTTCCATGTTCATACAGTTAGCAGTGTAGATATTTCCATGTTCTTACAGATGGCAGTGTAGATAATTACATGTTCATACAGATGGCGGTGTAGATATTTCCATGTTCATACAGATGGCGGTGTAGGTATTTCCATGTTCATACGTATAGCGGTGTAGATATTTCCATGTTAATACAGATAGCGGTGTAGATATTTCCATGTTCATACATATAGCGGTGTAGATATTTCCATGTTAATACAGATGGCGGTGCAGATATTTACATGTTCATACAGATGGCCGTGTAGATATTTCCATGTTCGTACGGATGGCAGTGTAGATCTTTCCATGTTCATATAGGTGGCGGTGTAGATATTTCCATGTTTATACAGATAGCAGTATAGATATTTCCATGTTTACAGAGATAGCATTGTAGATATTTCCATTGATATACAGATAGCTATGTAGATATTTGCCTGTTCATACAGATAGCGGTGTAGATATTTCCATGTTCTTACAGATAGCTGTGTAGATATTTCCATGTTCATACAGATACCGGTGTAGATATTTCCATCTTCATACAGATAACGGTGTAGATATTTCTATGTTCACACAGATAGCGGTGTAGATATTTCCATGTTCATACAGTTAGCGGTGAAGATATTTCCATGTTCATACAGATGGCGGTGTAGATATTTACATGTTCATACAGATGGCGGTATAGATATTTCCATGTTCGTACAGATGGCGGTGTAGATATTTCCATGTTCATAGAGATGGCGGTGTAGATATTTCCGTGTTTATGCAGATAGCGGTACAGATATTTCCATGTTTATACAGATGGTGGTGTAGATATTTCCATGTTTATAGAGATGGCGGTCTAGATATTTCCATGTTCACAGAGATAGTGGTGTAGTTATTTCCAAGTTTATAGAGACAGCGTTGTAGATAATTCCATGTTTATACAGATAGCGGTGAAGATATTTCCATGTTTATACAGCTAGCGGTGTAGATATTTCCATGTTTATAAAGATAGCAGGGTAGATATTTCCATGTTTATAGAGATAGTGGTGTAGATAATTTCAATTGAATACAGAGATCAGTGTAGGTATTTCCAAGTTCATTCAGATAGCGGTGTAGATATTTCCACGTTTATAGAGATGGCGGTGTAGATATTTCCATGTTCATACAGATGGCAGTGTAGATATTTCCACGTGTATAGGGTTGGCGGTGTAGATATTTTCATGTTTACACAGACGACGGTGTAGATATTTCCATGTTTAAACAGATAGCTGTGTAGACATTTCCATGTTTACACAGATAGCGGTGTGGATATTTCCATGTTCATACAAATGTAGGTGTAGATATTTCCATGTTCATAGAGATGACGGTGTAGATATTTCTATGTTTATACAGTTAGCAGTGTAGTTATTACCATGTTTATAGAGATAGCAGTGTAGATATTTCCATGTTTATAGAGATAGTGGTGTAGACAATTTCAATTTATACCGAGAGCAGTGTAGATATTTCCAAGTTCATACAGATAGCGGTGTAGATATTACCACGTTTATAGAGATGGCGGTGTAGATATTTCCGTGTTCATGCAGATGGCGGTGTTGATATTTCCATGTTCATACAAATGGCGGTGTAGGTATTTCCAGGTTCATAGAGATGGCGGTGTAGATATTTCCATGTTCATACAAATGGCGGTGTAGATGTTTCCATGTTCATTGACATGGCGGTGTAGATATTTCCATGTTTATACAGATAGCAGCGTAGTTATTTCCATGTTTATAGAGATGGCAGTGTGGATATTTCCATTGATATACAGATAGCTGTGTAGGTATTTACATGTTCATACAGATAGCGGTGTGGATATTTCCATGTTCGTACAGATAGCGGTGTAGATATTTCCGTGTTCATACAGATAGCGGTGTAGATATTTCCATGTTCATACAGTTAGCGGTGTAGATATTTCCATGTTCATACAGATGGCGGTGTAGATATTTCCATGTTCGTACAGATGGCGGTGTAGATATTTCCATGTTCATAGAGATGGCAGTGTAGATATTTCCATGTTTATGCAGATAGCGGTATAGATATTTCCATGTTTATACAGATGGTTGTGTAGATATTTCCATCTTTATAGAGATGGCGGTCTAGATATTTCCATGTTTACAGAGATAGTGGTGTAGTTATTTCCAAGTTTATAGAGACAGCGTTGTAGATATTTCCATGTTTATACAGATAGCGGTGAAGATATTTCCATGTTTATACAGATAGCGGTGTAGATATTTCCATGTTTATACAGATAGCAGTGTAGATATTTCCATGTTTATAGAGATAGCGGTGTAGACAATTTCAATTTATACCGAGAGCAGTGTAGATATTTCCAAGTTCATACAGATAGCGGTGTAGATATTTCCACGTTTATAGAGATGGCGGTGTAGATATTTCCATGTTCATGCAGACGGCGGTGTAGATATTTCCATGTTCATACAAATGACGGTGTAGGTATTTCCATGTTCATAGAGATGGCGGTGTAGATATTTCCATGTTCATACAAATGGCGGTGTAGGTATTTCCATGTTCATACAGATGGCGGTGTAGATATTTCCATGTTCATACAAATGGCGGTGTAGATATTTCCATGTTCATAGAGATGGCGGTGTAGATATTTCCATGTTTAAACAGATAGCAGTGTAGATATTTCCATGTTTATAGAGATAGCAGTGTAGATATTTCCATTGATATACAGATAGCTGTGTAGATATTTGCATTTTCATACAGATAGCGGAGTAGATATTTCCATGTTTATACAGATAGCGGTGTAGATATTTCCATGTTCATACATATAGCGGTGTAGATATTTCCATGTTCATACAGTTAGCGGTGTAGATATTTCCATGTTCTTACAGATGGCAGTGTAGATATTTACATGTTCATACAGATAACGGTGTAGATATTTCCATGTTCATACAGATGGCGGTGTAGATATTTCCATGTTGATACAGATAGCGGTGTAGATATTTCCATGTTCATACAGATAGCGGTGTAGATATTTCCATGTTCATACAGTGAGCGGTGTAGATATTTCCATGTTCATACAGATAGCGGTGCAGATATTTACGTGTTCATACAGATGGCAGTGTAGATATTTCCATGTTCGTACGGATGGCAGTGTAGATATTTCCATGTTCATACAGGTGGCGGTGTAGATATTTCCATGTTTATACAGATAGCAGTGTAGTTATTTCCATATTTATAGAGATAGCATTGTAGATATTTCCATTGATATACAGATAGCTGTGTAGATATTTGCATGTTCATACAGATAGCGGTGTAGATATTTCCGTGTTCGTACAGATAGCGGTGTAGATATTTCCATGTTCATACAGTTAGCGGTGAAGATATTTCCATGTTCATACAGATGGCGGTGTAGATATTTACATGTTCATACAGATGGCGGTATAGATATTTCCATGTTCGTACAGATGGCGGTGTAGATATTTCCATGTTCATACAGATAGCGGTGTAGATATTTCCACGTTTATAGAGATGGCGGTGTAGATATTTCCATGTTCATACAGATGGCGTTGTAGATATTTACATGTTCATACAGATGGCGGTGTAGATATTTCCATGTTCGTACAGATGGCGGTGTAGATATTTCCAGGTTCATAGAGATGGCAGTGTAGATATTTCAATGTTTATGCAGATAGCGGTATAGATATTTCCATGTTTATACAGATTGTGGTGTAGATATTTCCATGTTTATAGAGATGGCGGTCTAGATATTTCCATGTTTACAGAGATAGTGGTGTAGTTATTTCCAAGTTTATAGAGACAGTGTTGTAGATATTTCCATGTTTATACAGATAGAGGTGAAGATATTTCCATGTTTATACAGATAGCGGTGTAGATATTTCCATGTTTATACAGATAGCAGTGTAGATATTTCCATGTTTATAGAGATAGTGGTGTAGACAATTTCAATTTATACGGAGAGCAGTGTAGATATTTCCAAGTTCATACAGATAGCGGTGTAGATATTTCCACGTTTATAGAGATGGCGGTGTAGATATTTCCATGTTCATGCAGATGGCGGTGTAGATATTTCCATGTTCATACAAATGGCGGTGTAGGTATTTCCATGTTCATAGAGATGGCGGTGTAGATATTTCCATGTTCATACAAATGGCGGTGTAGATATTTCCATGTTCATAGAGATGGCGGTGTAGATATTTCCATGTTTATACAGATAGCAGTGTAGTTATTTCCATGTTTATAGAGATAGCAGTGTAGATATTTCCATTGATATACAGATAGCTTTGTAGATATTTGCATGTTCATACAGATAGCGGTGTAGGTATTTCCATGTTTATACAGATAGCGGTGTAGATATTTCCATGTTCATACAGATAGCGGTGTAGATATTTCCATGTTCATACAGTTAGCAGTGTAGATATTTCCATGTTCTTACAGATGGCAGTGTAGATAATTACATGTTCATACAGATGGCGGTGTAGATATTTCCATGTTCATACAGATGGCGGTGTAGGTATTTCCATGTTCATACGTATAGCGGTGTAGATATTTCCATGTTAATACAGATAGCGGTGTAGATATTTCCATGTTCATACATATAGCGGTGTAGATATTTCCATGTTAATACAGATGGCGGTGCAGATATTTACATGTTCATACAGATGGCCGTGTAGATATTTCCATGTTCGTACGGATGGCAGTGTAGATATTTCCATGTTTATACAGATAGCAGTATAGATATTTCCATGTTTACAGAGATAGCATTGTAGATATTTCCATTGATATACAGATAGCTGTGTAGATATTTGCCTGTTCATACAGATAGCGGTGTAGATATTTCCATGTTCTTACAGATAGCTGTGTAGATATTTCCATGTTCATACAGATACCGGTGTAGATATTTCCATCTTCATACAGATAACGGTGTAGATATTTCTATGTTCACACAGATAGCGGTGTAGATATTTCCATGTTCATACAGTTAGCGGTGAAGATATTTCCATGTTCATACAGATGGCGGTGTAGATATTTACATGTTCATACAGATGGCGGTATAGATATTTCCATGTTCGTACAGATGGCGGTGTAGAGATTTCCATGTTCATAGAGATGGCGGTGTAGATATTTCCGTGTTTATGCAGATAGCGGTATAGTTATTTCCATGTTTATACAGATGGTGGTGTAGATATTTCCATGTTTATAGAGATGGCGGTCTAGATATTTCCATGTTCACAGAGATAGTGGTGTAGTTATTTCCAAGTTTATAGAGACAGCGTTGTAGATAATTCCATGTTTATACAGATAGCGGTGAAGATATTTCCATGTTTATACAGCTAGCGGTGTAGATATTTCCATGTTTATAAAGATAGCAGGGTAGATATTTCCATGTTTATAGAGATAGTGGTGTAGATAATTTCAATTGAATACAGAGATCAGTGTAGGTATTTCCAAGTTCATTCAGATAGCGGTGTAGATATTTCCACGTTTATAGAGATGGCGGTGTAGATATTTCCATGTTCATACAGATGGCAGTGTAGATATTTCCACGTGTATAGGGTTGGCGGTGTAGATATTTTCATGTTTACACAGATGACGGTGTAGATATTTCCATGTTTAAACAGATAGCTGTGTAGACATTTCCATGTTTACACAGATAGCGGTGTGGATATTTCCATGTTCATACAAATGTAGGTGTAGATATTTCCATGTTCATAGAGATGACGGTGGAGATATTTCTATGTTTATACAGTTAGCAGTGTAGTTATTACCATGTTTATAGAGATAGCAGTGTAGATATTTCCATGTTTATAGAGATAGTGGTGTAGACAATTTCAATTTATACCGAGAGCAGTGTAGATATTTCCAAGTTCATACAGATAGCGGTGTAGATATTACCACGTTTATAGAGATGGCGGTGTAGATATTTCCGTGTTCATGCAGATGGCGGTGTTGATATTTCCATGTTCATACAAATGGCGGTGTAGGTATTTCCAGGTTCATAGAGATGGCGGTGTAGATATTTCCATGTTCATACAAATGGCGGTGTAGATATTTCCATGTTCATTGACATGGCGGTGTAGATATTTCCATGTTTATACAGATAGCAGCGTAGTTATTTCCATGTTTATAGAGATGGCAGTGTGGATATTTCCATTGATATACAGATAGCTGTGTAGGTATTTACATGTTCATACAGATAGCGGTGTGGATATTTCCATGTTCGTACAGATAGCGGTGTAGATATTTCCGTGTTCATACAGATAGCGGTGTAGATATTTCCATGTTCATACAGTTAGCAGTGTAGATATTTCCATGTTCATACAGATGGCGGTGTAGATATTTCCATGTTCGTACAGATGGCGGTGTAGATATTTCCATGTTCATAGAGATGGCAGTGTAGATATTTCCATGTTTATGCAGATAGCGGTATAGATATTTCCATGTTTATACAGATGGTTGTGTAGATATTTCCATCTTTATAGAGAATGCGGTCTAGATATTTCCATGTTTACAGAGATAGTGGTGTAGTTATTTCCAAGTTTATAGAGACAGCGTTGTAGATATTTCCATGTTTATACAGATAGCGGTGAAGATATTTCCATGTTTATACAGATAGCGGTGTAGATATTTCCATGTTTATACAGATAGCAGTGTAGATATTTCCATGTTTATAGAGATAGCGGTGTAGACAATTTCAATTTATACCGAGAGCAGTGTAGATATTTCCAAGTTCATACAGATAGCGGTGTAGATATTTGCACGTTTATAGAGATGGCGGTGTAGATATTTCCATGTTCATGCAGACGGCGGTGTAGATATTTCCATGTTCATACAAATGACGGTGTAGGTATTTCCATGTTCATAGAGATGGCGGTGTAGATATTTCCATGTTCATACAAATGGCGGTGTAGGTATTTCCATGTTCATAGAGATGGCGGTGTAGATATTTCCATGTTCATACAAATGGCGGTGTAGATATTTCCATGTTCATAGAGATGGCGGTGTAGATATTTCCATGTTTAAACAGATAGCAGTGTAGATATTTCCATGTTTATAGAGATAACAGTGTAGATATTTCCATTGATATACAGATAGCTGTGTAGATATTTGCATGTTCATACAGATAGCGGAGTAGATATTTCCATGTTTATACAGATAGCGGTGTAGATATTTCCATGTTCATACAGATAGCGGTGTAGATATTTCCATGTTCATACAGTTAGCGGTGTAGATATTTCCATGTTCTTACAGATGGCAGTGTAGATATTTACATGTTCATACAGATAACGGTGTAGATATTTCCATGTTCATACAGACGGCGGTGTAGATATTTCCATGTTGATACAGATAGCGGTGTAGATATTTCCATGTTCATACAGATAGCGGTGTAGATATTTCCATGTTCATACAGTGAGCGGTGTAGATATTTCCATGTTCATACAGATAGCGGTGCAGATATTTACGTGTTCATACAGATGGCAGTGTAGATATTTCCATGTTCGTACGGATGGCAGTGTAGATATTTCCATGTTCATACAGGTGGCGGTGTAGATATTTCCATGTTTATACAGATAGCAGTGTAGTTATTTCCATATTTATAGAGATAGCATTGTAGATATTTCCATTGATATACAGATAGCTGTGTAGATATTTGCATGTTCATACAGATAGCGGTGTAGATATTTCCATGTTCGTACAGATAGCGGTGTAGATATTTCCATGTTCATACAGTTAGCGGTGAAGATATTTCCATGTTCATACAGATGGCGGTGTAGATATTTACATGTTCATACAGATGGCGGTATAGATATTTCCATGTTCGTACAGATGGCGGTGTAGATATTTCCATGTTCATACAGATAGCGGTGTAGATATTTCCACGTTTATAGAGATGGCGGTGTAGATATTTCCATGTTCATACAGATGGCAGTGTAGATATTTCCACGTTTATAGGGATGGCAGTGTAGATATTTTCATGTTTACACAGATGGCGGTGTAGATATTTCTATGTTTACACAGATAGCGGTGTAGACATTTCCATGTTTACACAGATAGCGGTGTGGATATTTCCGTGTTCATACAAATGTCGGTGAAGATATTTCCATGTTTATACAGATAGCAGTGTAGATATTTCCATGTTTATAGAGAGATAGCAGTGTAGATATTTCCATTGATATACAGATAGCTGTGTAGATATTTGCATGTTCCTACACATAGCGGTGTAGATATTTCAATGTTCATACAGATAGCGGTGTAGATATTTCCATATTCGTACAGAGAGCGGTGTAGATATTTCCATGTTCATACAGATAGCGGTGTAAATATTTCCATGTTCATACAGATGGCGGTGTAGATATTTCCATGTTCATACAGATAGCGGTGTAGTTATTTCCATATTCGTACAGAGATCGGTGTAGATATTTCCATGTTCATACAGTTAGCGGTGTACATATTTCCATGTTCATACAAATGGCGATGAAGATATTTCCATGTTCATAGAGATGGCGGTGTAGATATTTCCAAGTTCATACAAATGGCGTTGTAAATATTTCCATGTTCATAGAGATGGCTGTGTAGATTTTCCATGTTTATACAGATAGCAGTGTAGTCATTTCCATGTTTATAAAGATAGCAGTGTAGATATTTGCATTGATATACAGATAGCGGTGTAGATATTTCCATGTTCATACAGATAACGGTGTAGATATTTCCATGTTCATACAGTTAGCGGTGTAGATATTTCCATGTTCATACAGATGGCGGTGTAGATATTTACATGTTCATACAGATGGCGGTGTAGACATTTCCATGTTCATACAGATGGCGGTGTAGATATTTCCATGTTCATAGAGATAGCGGTGTAGTTATTTCCATGTTCATACCAATAGAGGTGTAGATATTTCCATGTTCATACAGTAAGCGGTGTAGATATTTCCATGTTCATACAGATGGCGGTGTAGATATTTCCATGTTCATACAGTTAGCGGTGTAGATATTTCCATGTTCATACAAATGGCGGTGTAGATATTTCCATGTTCATAGAGATGGTGGTGTAGATCTTTCCATGTTTATACAGATAGCAGTGTAGTTATTTCCATGTTTATAAAGATAGCATTGTAGATATTTCCATTGATATACAGATAGCGGTGTAGATATTTCCATGTTCATACAGATAGCGGTGTAGATATTTCCATGTTCATACAGTTAGCGGTGTAGATATTTCCATGTTCATACAGATGGCGGTGTAGATATCTACATGTTCATACAGATGGCGGTGTAGATATTTCCATGTTCATACAGATGGCGGTGTAGATATTTCCATGTTCATACAGTTAGCGGTGTAGATATTTCCATGTTCATACAGATGGCGGTGTAGATATTTACATGTTCATACAGATGGCGGTGTTGATATTTCCATGTTCGTACGGATGGCAGTGTAGATATTTCCATGTTCATATAGGTGGCGGTGTAGATATTTCCATGTTTATACAGATAGCAGTGTAGTTATTTCCATGTTTACAGAGATAGCAGTGTGAATATTTCCATTGATATACAGATAGCTGTGTAGGTATTTGCATGTTCATACAGATAGCGGTGTAGATATTTCCATGTTCGTACAGATAGCGGTGTAGATATTTCCATGTTCATACAGATAGCGGTGTAGATATTTCCATGTTCATACAGTTAGCGGTGTAGATATTTCCATGTTCATACAGATGGCGGTGTAGATATTTACATGTTCATACAGATGGCAGTGTAGATATTTCCATGTTCGTACAGATGGCGGTGTAGATATTTCCAGGTTCATAGAGATGGCAGTGTAGATATTTCAATGTTTATGCAGATAGCGGTATAGATATTTCCATGTTTATACAGATTGTGGCGTAGATATTTCCATGTTTATAGAGATGGCGGTCTAGATATTTCTATGTTTACAGAGATAGTGGTGTAGTTATTTCCAAGTTTATAGAGACAGTGTTGTAGATATTTCCATGTTTATACAGATAGCAGTGAAGGTATTTCCATGTTTATACAGATAGCGGTGTAGATATTTCCATGTTTATACAGATTGCAGTGTAGATATTTCCATGTTTATAGAGATAGTGGTGTAGACAATTTCAATTTATACCGAGAGCAGTGTAGATATTTCCAAGTTCATACAGATAGCGGTGTAGATATTTCCACGTTTATAGAGATGGCGGTGTATATATTTCCATGTTCATGCAGATGGCGGTGTAGATATTTCCATGTTCATACAAATGGCGGTGTAGGTATTTCCATGTTCATAGAGATGGCGGTGTAGATATTTCCATGTTCATACAAATGGCAGTGTAGATATTTCCATGTTCATAGAGATGGCGGTGTAGATATTTCCATGTTTATACAGATAGCAGTGTAGTTATTTCCATGTTTAGAGAGATAGCAGTATAGATATTTCCATTGATATACAGATAGCTGTGTAGATATTTGCATGTTCATACAGATAGCGGTGTAGATATTTCCATGTTTATACAGATAGCGGTGTAGATATTTCCATGTTCATACAGATAGCGGTGTAGATATTTCCATGTTCATACAGTTAGCAGTGTAGATAATTCCATGTTCTTACAGATGGCATTGTAGATATTTACATGTTCATACAGATGGCGGTGTAGATATTTCCATGTTCATACAGATGGCGGTGTAGGTATTTCCATGTTCATACGGATAGCGGTGTAGATATTTCCATGTTAATACAGATAGCGGTTTAGATATTTCCATGTTCATACAGATAGCTGTGTAGATATTTCCATGTTAATACAGATGGCGGTGCAGATATTTACATGTTCATACAGATGGCGGTGTATATATTTCCATGTTCGTACGGATGGCAGTGTAGATATTTGCATGTTCATACTGGTGGCGGTGTAGATATTTCCATGTTTATACAGATAGCAGTATAGATATTTCCATGTTTACAGAGATAGCATTGTAGATATTTCCATTGATATACAGATAGCTGTGTAGATATTTGCATGTTCATACAGATAGCGGTGTAGATATTTCCATGTTCGTACAGATAGCTGTGTAGATATTTCCATGTTCATACAGATACAGGTGTAGATATTTCCATGTTCATACAGATAACGGTGTAGATATTTCTATGTTCACACAGATAGCGGTGTAGATATTTCCATGTTCATACAGTTAGCGGTGAAGATATTTCCATGTTCATACAGATGGCGGTGTAGATATTTACATGTTCATACAGATGGCGGTATAGATATTTCCATGTTCATAGAGATGGCGGTGTAGATATTTCCTTGTTTATGCAGATAGCGGTATAGATATTTCCATGTTTATACAGATGGTGGTGTAGATATTTCCATGTTTATAGAGATGGCGGTCTAGATATTTCCATGTTCACAGAGATAGTGGTGTAGTTATTTCCAAGTTTATAGAGACATCGTTGTAGATAATTCCATGTTTATACAGATAGCGGTGAAGATATTTCCATGTTTACACAGATAGCGGTGTAGACATTTCCATGTTTACACAGATAGCGGTGTGGATATTTCCATGGTCATACAAATGTAGGTGTAGATATTTCCATGTTCATAGAGATGACGGTGTAGATATTTCCATGTTTATACAGTTAGCAGTGTAGTTATTACCATGTTTATAGAGATAGCAGTGTAGATATTTCCATGTTTATAGAGATAGTGGTGTAGAAAATTTCAATTTATACCGAGAGCAGTGTAGATATTTCCAAGTTCATACAGATAGCGGTGTAGATATTTACATGTTCATACAGATGGCGGTGTAGACATTTCCATGTTCATACAGATGGCGGTGTAGATATTTCCATGTTCATACAGATGGCGGTGTAGATATTTCCATGTTCATAGAGATAGCGGTGTAGTTATTTCCATGTTCATACCAAGACCGGTGTAGATATTTCCATGTTCATATAGTAAGCGGTGTAGATATTTCCATGTTCATACAGATGGCGGTATAGATATTTACATGTTCATACAGATGGCGGTGTTGATATTTCCATGTTCATATACGTGGCGGTGTAGATTTTTCCATGTTTATACAGATAGCAGTGTACTTATTTCCATGTTTACAGAGATAGCAGTGTGGATATTTCCATTGATATACAGATAGCTGTGTAGGTATTTGCATGTTCATACAGATAGCGGTGCAGATATTTCCATATTCATACAGATAGCGGTGTAGATATTTCCATGTTCATACAGATAGCGGTGTAGATATTTCCATGTTCATACAGTTAGCGGTGTAGATATTTCCATGTTCATACAGATGGCGGTGTAGATATTTACATGTTCATACAGATGGCGGTGTAGATATTTCCATGTTCGTACAGATGGCGGTGTAGATATTTCCAGGTTCATAGAGATGGCAGTGTAGATATTTCCATGTTTATGCAGATAGCGGTATAGATATTTCCATGTTTATACAGATGGTGGTGTAGATTTTTCCATGTTTATACAGATGGCGGTCTAGATATTTCCATGTTTACAGAGATAGTGGTATAGTTATTTCCAAGTTTATAGAGACAGCGTTGTAGATATTTCCATGTTTATACAGATAGCGGTGAAGATATTTCCATGTTTATACAGATAGCGGTGTAGATATTTCCATGTTTATACAGATAGCAGTGTAGATATTTCCATGTTTATAGAGATAGTGGTGTAGACAATTTCAATTTATACCGAGAGCAGTGTAGATATTTCCAAGTTCATACAGATAGCGGTGTAGATATTTCCACGTTTATAGAGATGGCGTTGTAGAAATTTCCATGTTCATACAGATGGCGGTGTAGATATTTCCATGTTCATACAAATAGCGGTGTAGGTATTTCCATGTTCATAGAGATGGCGGTGTAGATATTTCCATGTTCATACAAATGGCGGTGTAGATATTTCCATGTTTATACAGATAGCAGTGTAGTTATTTCCATGTTTATGCAGATAGCAGTGTAGATATTTCCATTGATATACAGATAGCTGTGTAGATATTTGCATGTTCATACAGATAGCGGTGTAGATATTTCCATGTTTATACAGATAGCGGTGTAGATATTTCCATGTTCGTACAGATAGCGGTGTAGATATTTCCATGTTCATACAGTTAGCAGTGTAGATATTTCCATGTTCTTACAGATGGCAGTGTAGATATTTCCATGTTTATAGAGATATTGGTGTAGATAATTTCAATTTTATACAGAGAGCAGTGTAGATATTTCCAAGTTCATACAGATAGCGGTGTAGATATTTCCATGTTTATAGAGATGGCGGTGTAGATATTTCCATGTTCATACAGATGGCAGTGTAGATATTTCCACGTTTATAGGGATGGCGGTGTAGTTATTTTCATGTTTACACAGATGACGGAGTAGATATTTCCATGTTAACACAGATAGCGGTGTGGATATTTCCATGTTCATGCAAATGTAGGTGTAGATATTTCCATGTTCATAGAGATGACGGTGTAGATATTTCCATGTTTATAGAGTAAGCAGTGTAGTTATTACCATGTTTATAGGGATAGCGGTGTAGATATTTGCATGTTCATACAGATAGCGGTGTAGATATTTCCATGTTTATTCTGATAGCGGTGTAGATATTTCCATATTCATAGAGTTAGCGGTGTGGATATTTCCATGTTAATACAAATGGCGGTGTAGATATTTCCATGTTTATACAGATGGCAGTGTAGATATTTCCATGTTTATAGAGATAGCAGTGTAGATATTTCCACGTTTATAGAGATGGCGGTGTAGATATTTCCATGTTCATACACATGGCGGTGTAGATATTTCCATGTTTATAGGGATGGCGGTGTAGATGTTTTCATGTTTACACAGATGGCGGTGTAGATGTTTCCATGTTTATACAGATAGCTGTGCGGATATTTCCATGTTTATTCAGATAGCGGTGTGGTATTTCCATGTTTATACAGATAGTTGGGCAGATATTTCCATGTTTATACAGATAGCGGTGTAGATATTTCCATCTTAATACAGATTGCGGTGTAGATCCGTCCATGATCGTACAGATGGCGGTGTATATATTTCCATGTTCATACAGATGGCGGTGTAGATATTTCGAAGTTTATAGAGATAGCGATGAAGTTATTTCCATATTTATAGAGAAATCTGTGTAGATATTTCCATGTATATTGAGATAGCTGTGTAGATGTTTCCATGTTCATGCAGATTACGCTGTAGATATTTCCATTTTCATCCAGATGCCGGTGTACATATATCCATGTTCATACAAATGGCGGTGAAGATATTTCCATGTTCATACAGATGGCGGTGTAGGTATTTCCATGTTCATACAAATGGCGGTTTAGATATTTCCATGTTCATAGAGATGGCGGTGTAGATATTTCCAGGTTCATACAAATGGCGGTGTAGATATTACCATGTTCATAGAGATGGCGGTGTAGATATTTCCATGTTTATGCAGATAGCAGTGTAGTTATTTCCATGTTTATAGAGATTCCAGTCTGGATATTTCCATTGATATACAGATAGCTGTGTAGATATTTGCATGTTAATACAGATAGCGGTGTAGATATTTCCATGTTCATACAGATAGCGGTGTAGATATTTAAATTTTCATACAGTTAGCAGTGTAGATATTTGTATGTTCATACAGATGGCGGTGTAGATATTTACATGTTGATACAGATGGCGGTGTAGATATTTCAATGTTCATACAGATAGCGGTGTAGATATTTCCATGTTCGTACAGATAGCGGTGTAGATATTTCCATGTTCATACAGATAGCGGTGTAGATATTTCCATGTTCATACAGTTAGCGGTTTAGATATTTCCATGTTCATACAGATTGCGGTGTAGATATTTACATGTTCATATAGATGGCGGTGTAGTTATTTCCATGTTCATACAGATAGTGGTGTAGATATTTCCATGTTCATACAGATAGCGGTGTAGGTATTTCCACGTTCATACAGATAGCGGTGTAGATATTTCCATGTTCATACCAATAGCGGTGTAGACATTTCCATGTTCATATATTTAGCGGTGTAGATATTTCCATGTTCATACAGATGGCGAAGATATTTCCATGTTCATACAGATACCGGTGTAGATATTTCCATGTTCATACAGCTGGCGGTGTAGATATTTCCATGTTCATACAGATGGCAGTGTAGATATTTCCATGTTCATAGAGATTGCGGTGTAGATATCTCCATATTTATACAGATAGCAGTGTAGTTATTTCCATGTTTATAGAGATAGCAGTGTAGATATTTCCATTGATATACAGACAGCTGTGTAGATATTTGCATGGTCATACAGATAGCGGTGTAGATATTACCATCTTCGTAAAGATAGCGGTGCAGATATTTCCCTGTTCATACAGATAGCGGTGTAGATATTTCCATGTTCATACAGATGGCGGTATAGATATTTAAATGTTCATACAGTTAGCGGTGTAGATATTTGCATGTTCATACAGATGGCGGAGTAGATATTTTCTTGTTGATACAGATGGCGGCGTAGATATTTCCATGTTCATACAGATAGTGGTGTAGATATTTCCATGTTCATACAGATAGCGGTGTAGATATTTCCATGTTCATACAGATAGCGGTGTAGATATTTCCATGTTCATACCAATAGCGGTGTAGACATTTCCATGTTCATACATTTAGCGGTGTAGATATTTCCATGTTCATACAGATGGCGGTGAAGATATTTACATGTTCATAGAGATGGCGGTGTAGATATTTCCATGTTTGTACGGATGGCAGTGTAGATATTTCCATGTTCATACAGTTGGCGGTGTAGATATTTCCATGTTTATACAGATAGCAGTGTAGTTATTTCCATGTTAATAGAGATAGCGGTGTAGATATTTCCATTGATATACAGATAACTGTGTAGATGTTTGCATGTTCATACAGATAGCGGTGTAGATATTTCCATGTTTGTACAGTTAGAGGTGTAGCTATTTCCATGTTCATACAGATAGCGGTGTAGATATTTCTATGTTCATACAGATAATGGTGTAGATATTTGCATGTTCATACAGACAGCGGTGTAGATATTTCCATGTTCATACAGTTAGCGGTGTAGATATTTCCATGTTCATACAGATAGTGGTGTAGATATTTCCATGTTCATACAGATAACGGTGAAGATATTTCCATGTTCATACAGATAGCGGTGTAGATATTTCCATGTTCATACAGTTAGCTGTTTAGACATTTCCATGTTCATACAGATGGCGGTGTAGATATTTACATGTTCATACAGATGGCGGTATAGATATTTCCATGTTTGTACAGATGGCGTTGTAGATATTTCCATGTTTATAGACATGGCGGTTTAGATATTTCCATGTTCATACAGATGGCGGTGTAAATATTTCCATGTTTATAGGGATGGCGGTGTAGATATTTTCATGTTTACACAGATGGCGGTGTAGATATTTCCATGTTTACACAGATAGCGGTGTAGACATTTCCATGTTTACACAGAGAGCAGTGTGGATATTTCCATGTTTATGCAGATAGCAGTGTAGGTATATCCATGTTTATACAGATAGCGGTGCGGATATTTCCATGTTTATACAGATAGTTGGGCTGATATTTCCATGTTTATACAGATAGCGGTGTTGATACGTCCATCTTAATACAGATGGCGGTGTAGATATGTCCATGTTTGTACAGATGGCGGTGTAGATATTTCCATGTTCATACAGATAGCAGTGTAGTTATTTCCATGTTAATAGAGATAGCGGTTTAGATATTTCCATTGATATACAGATAGCTGTGTGGATATTTGCATGTTCATACAGATAGCGGTGTAGATATTTCCATGTTCGTACAGATAGCGGTGTAGCTATTTCCATGTTCATACAGATAGCGGTGTAGGAATTTCTATGTTCATACAGATAACGATGTAGATATTTCCATGTTCATACAGTTAGCGGTGTAGGTATTTCCATGTTCATACAGATGGCGGTGTAGATATTTACATGTTCATACAGATGGCGGTATAGATATTTCCATGTTCGTACAGATGGCGGTGTAGATAATTCCATGTTCATAGAGATGGCGGTGTAGATATTTCCATGTTTATGCAGATATCGGTATAGATATTTCCATGTTTATGCAGAAGGTGGTGTAGATATTTCCATGTTTATAGAGATGGCGGTCTAGATATTTCCATGTTTACAGAGATAGTGGTTTAGTTATTTCCAAGTTTATAGAGACAGCGTTGTAGCTATTTCCATGTTTATACAGATAGCGGTGAAGTTATTTCCATGTTTATACAGATAGCGGTGTAGATATTTCCATGTTAAAACAGATAGCAGTGTAGATATTTCCATGTTTATAGAGATAGTGGTGTAGATAATTTCAATTTTATACAGAGAGCAGTGTAGATATTTCCAAGTTCATACAGATAGCGGTGTAGATATTTCCACGTTTATAGAGATGGCGGTGTAGATATTTCCATGTTCATACACTTGGCGGTGTAGATATTTCCATGTTTATAGGGATGGCGGTGTAGATATTTTCATGTTTAAACAGATGGCGGTGTAGATGTTTCCATGTTTATACAGATAGCTGTGCGGATATTTCCATGTTTATTCAGATAGCCGTGTGGTATTTCCATGTTTATACAGATAGTTGGGCAGAGATTTCCATGTTTATACAGATAGCGGTGTAGATATTTCCATCTTAATACAGATTGCGGTGTAGATCCGTCCATGATCGTACAGATGGCGGTGTAGATATTTCCATGTTCATACAGATGGCGGTGTAGATATTTCGAAGTTTATAGAGATAGCGATGAAGTTATTTCCATATTTATAGAGAAATCTGTGTAGATATTTCCATGTATATTCAGATAGCTGTGTAGATGTTTCCATGTTCATGCAGATTACGCTGTAGATATTTCCATTTTCATCCAGAGGCCGGTGTACATATATCCATTTTCATACAAATGGCGGTGAAGATATTTCCATGTTCATACAGATGGCGGTGTAGGTATTTCCATGTTCATACAAAAGGCGGTTTAGATATTTCCATGTTCATAGAGATGGCGGTGTAGATATTTCCAGGTTCATACAAATGGCGGTGTAGATATTACCATGTTAATAGGGATGGCGGTGTAGATATTTCCATGTTTATGCAGATAGCAGTGTAGTTATTTCCATGTTTATAGAGATTCCAGTCTGGATATTTCCATTGATATACAGATAGCTGTGTAGATATTTGCATGTTCATACAGATAGCGGTGTAGATATTTCCATGTACATACAGATAGCGGTGTAGATATTTCCATGTTCATACAGATAGCTGTGTAGATATTTCCATGTTCATACAGATAGCGGTGTAGATATTTCCATGTTCATACAGATAGCGGTGTAGATATTTAAATGTTCATACAGTTAGCAGTGTAGATATTTCCATGTTAATACAGATAGCGGTGTAGATATTTCCATGTTCATACAGATAGCGGTGTAGATATTTCCATGTTCATACAGTTAGCGGTTTAGATATTTCCATGTTCATACAGATGGCGGTGTAGATATTTACATGTTCATTCAGATGGCGGTGTAGTTATTTCTATGTTCATACAGATAGCGGTGTAGATATTTCCTTGTTCATACAGATAGCGGTTAGATATTTCCATGTTCATACAGATATCGGTGTAGATATTTCCATGTTCATACAGATGGCGATGTAGATATTTCCATGTTTATAGGGATGGCGGTGTAGATATTTCCATGTTCATATAGATAGCGGTGTAGATATTTCTATCTTAATACAGCTGGCGGTGTAGATATGTCCATGTTTGTACAGATGGCGGTGTAGATATTTCCATGTTCATACAGATGGCGGTGTAGGTATTTCAAAGTTTATAGAGATAGCGCTGTAGTTATTTCCATATTTATAGAGAAATCTGTGTAGATATTTCCGTGTATATGCAGATAGCTGTGTAGATATTTCCATGTTCATGCAGATAGCGGTGTAGATATTTCCATGTTCATCCAGATGCCGGTGTACATTTATCCATGTTCATACAGATGGCGGTGAAGATATTTCCATGTTCATACAGATGGTGGTGTAGGTATTTCCATGTTCATACAAATGGCGGTGTAGATATTTCCATGTTCATAGATATGGCGGGGTAGATATTTCCAGGTTCATACAGATGGCAGTGTAGATATTTCCACGTTTATAGGGATGGCGGTGTAGATATTTTCATGTTTACACAGATGACGGTGTCGATATTTCCATGTTAACACAGATAACGGTGTAGACTTTTCCATGTTTACACAGATAGCGGTGTGGATATTTCCATGTTCATACAAATGTAGGTGTAGATATTTCCATGTTCATAGAGGTGACGGTGTAGATATTTCCATGTTTATAGAGTTAGCAGTGTAGTTATTACCATGTTTATAGAGATAGCGGTGTAGATATTTGCATGTTCATACAGATAGCGGTGTAGATATTTCCATGTTTATTCTGATAGCGGTGTAGATATTTCCATATCCATAGAGTTAGCGGTGTGGATATTTCCATGTTAATACAAATGGCGGTGTAGATATTTCCATATTTATACAGATGGCAGTGTAGATATTTCCATGTTTATAGAGATAGCAGTGTAGATATTTCCACTTATATACAGATAGCTGTGTAGATATTTCCATGTTCATACAGCTAGCGGTGTAGATATTTCCATGTTCATAGAGATGGCGGTGTAGATATTTCCATGTTTATGCAGATAGCGGTATAGATATTTCCATGTTTATACAGATGGTGGTGTAGATATTTCCATGTTTATAGACATGGCAATCTAGATATTTCCATCTTTATAGAGACAGTGTTGTAGTTATTTCCAAGTTTATGGAGACAGCGTTGTAGATATTTCCATGTTTATACCGATTGCGGTGAAGATATTTCCATGTTTATACAGATAGCGGTGTAGATATTTCCATGTTTATACAGATAGCAGTGTAGATATTTCCATGTCTATAGATATAGTGGTGTAGATAATTTCAATTTTATACCGAGAGCAGTGTAGATATTTCCAAGTTCATACAGATAGCGGTGTAGATATTTCCACGTTTATAGAGATGGCGGTGTAGATATTTCCATGTTCATACTGATGGCGGTGTAGATATTTCCATGTTCATACAAAAGGCGGTGTAGATATTTCCATGTTCATAGAGATGGCTGTGTAGATATTTTCATGTTTATACAGATAGCAGTGTAGTTATTTCCATGTTTATAGAGATAGCAGTGTAGATATTTTCATTGATATACAGATAGCTGTGTAGATATTTGCATGTTCATACAGATAGCGGTGTAGATATTTCCATGTTCATACAGATGGCGGTGTAGATATTTACATGTTCATACAGATGGCGGTGTAGATATTTCCATGTTTATAGAGATAGCAGTGTAGATATTTCCATTGATATACAGATAGCTGTGTAGATATTTCCATCTTCAAGCAGATAGCGGTGTAGATATTTCCATGTTCATTCAGATAACGGTGTAGATATTTCCATGTTCATACAGATAGCTGGGTAGGTATTTCCATGTTCATACGGTTAGGGGTGTAGATATTTCCATGTTCATACAGATGGCGGTGTAGATATTTCCATGTTTATACAGATAGCAGTGTAGATATTTCCATGTTTATAGAGATAGCAGTGTAGATATTTCCATTGATATGCAGATAGCTGTGTAGATATTTGCATGTTCATACACATAGCGGTGTAGATATTTCCATGTACATACAGATAGCGGTGTAGATATTTCCATGTTCGTACAGATGGCGGTGTAGATATTTCCATGTTTATAAAGATGGCGGTGTAGATATTTTCATGTTTACACAGATGGCCGTGTAGATATTTCCATGTTTACACAGATAGCGGTGTGGATATTTCCATGTTTATGCAGATAGCGGTGTAGATATTTCCATGTTCATACAGATAGTGGTGCGGTTATTTCCATGTTTATACAGATAGTGGTAGAGATATATCCATGTTTATACAGATAGCGGTGTAGATATTTCCATCTTATTACAGATGGCGGTGTAGATATGTCCATGTTCGTACAGATGGCGGTGTAGATATTTCCATGTTCATACAGATGGCGGTGTAGATATTTCGAAGTTTATAGAGATAGCGCTGTAGTTATTTCCATATTTATAGAGAAATCTGTGTAGATATTTCCATGTATATGCAGATAGCTGTGTAGATCTTTCCATGTTCATACAGATAGCGGTGTAGATATTTCCATGTTCATAGAGATAACGGTGTAGATATTTACATCTTCATACAGATAGCGGTACAGATATTTCCGTGTTCATACAGTAAGCGGTGTAGTTATTTCCATGTTGATAGAGATAGCGGTGTAGATAATTCCCATTTTATACAGATAGCAGTGTAGATATTTCCAAGTTCATACAGATAGCGGTGTAGATATTTCCACGTTTATAGAGATGGCGGTGTAGATATTTCCATGTTCATACAGATGGCGGTGTAGATATTTCCATGTTTATAGAGATTGCAGTGTAGATATTTTCATGTTTACAAAGATGGCGGTGTAGATATTTCCATGTTTACACAGATAGCGGTGTAGACATTTCCATGTTTACACAGATAGCGGTGTGGATATTTCCATGTTTATCCAGATACCGGTGTAGATATTTCCATGTTTATACAGAAAGCGGTGCGGATATTTCCATGTTAATACAGATAGTGGTGCAGATATTTCCATGTTTATACACATAGCTGTGTAGATATTTCCATCTTAATACAGATGGCGGTGTAGATATTTCCATGTTTATGCAGATAGCGGTATAGATATTTCCATTTTTATACAGATGTTGGTGTAGATATTTCCATGTTTATGCAGATGGCGGTATAGATATTTCCATGTTTATACAGATGGTGGTGTAGATTTTTCCATGTTCATAGAGATGGCGGTGTAGATATTTCTAAGTTTATAGAGATAGCGCTGTAGTTATTTCTATAATTATATAGAAATCTGTGTAGATATTTCCATGTATATTCAGATAGCTGTTTAGATATTTCCATGTTCATGCAGATAGCGGTGTAGTTATTTCCATGTTCATCCACATTCCGGTGTAGATACATCCATGTTCATACAGATGGCGGTGAAGATATTTCCATGTTCATTCAGATGGCTGTGTAGATATTTCCATGTTCATGGAGATGGCGGTGTAGATATTTTCTTGTTGATACAGATAGTTGGGCAGATATTTCCATGTTTATACAGATAGCGGTGTAGATATTTCCATCTTAATACAGATTGCAGTGTAGATACGTCCATGATCGTACAGATGGCGGTGTAGATATTTCCATGTTCATACAGATGGCGGTGTAGATATTTCGAAGTTTATAGAGATAGTGATGTAGTTATTTCCATATTTATAGAGAAATCTGTGTAGATATTTCCATGTATATTCAGAGAGCTGTGTAGATGTTTCCATGTTCATGCAGATTACGCTGTAGATATTTCCATGTTCATCCAGATGCCGGTGTACATATATCCATGTTCATACAAATGGCGGTGAAGATATTTCCATGTTCCTACAGATGGCGGTGTAGGTATTTCCATGTTCATACAAATGGCGGTTTCTATATTTCCATGTTCATAGAGATGGCGGTGTAGATATTTCCAGGTTCATACAAATGGCGGTGTAGATATTTCCATGTTCATAGAGATGGCGGTGTAGATATTTCCATGTTTATACAGATAGCAGTGTAGTTATTTCCATGTTTATAGAGATACCAGTCTGGATATTTCCATTGATATACAGATAGCTGTGTAGATATTTGCATGTTCATACAGATAGCGGTGTAGATATTTCCATGTTCATACAGATAGCGGTGTAGATATTTCCATGTTCACACAGATATCGGTTTAGATATTTAAATGTTCATACAGTTAGCAGTGTAGATATTTGTATGTTCATACAGATGGTGGTGTACATATTTACATGTTGATACAGATGGCGGTGTAGATATTTCCATGTTCATACAGATAGCGGTGTAGATATTTCCATGTTCATACAGATAGCGGTGTAGATATTTCCATGTTCATACAGATAGCGGTGTAGGTATTTCCATGTTCATACAGTTAGCGGTTTAGATATTTCCATGTTCATACAGATGGCGGTGTAGATATTTCCAGGTTCATACAAATGGCGGTGTAGATATTACCATGATAATAGGGATGGCGGTGTAGATATTTCCATGTTTATGCAGATAGCAGTGTAGTTATTTCCATGTTTATAGAGATTCCAGTCTGGATATTTCCATTGATATACAGATAGCTGTGTAGATATTTGCATGTTCATACAGATAGCGGTGTAGATATTTCCATGTTCATACAGATAGCGGTGTAGATATTTCCATGTTCATACAGATAGCTGTGTAGATATTTCCATGTTAATACAGATAGCGGTGTAGATATTTCCATGTTCATACAGATAGCGGTGTAGATATTTAAATGTTCATACAGTTAGCAGTGTAGATATTTGTATGTTCATACAGATGGCGGTGTAGATATTTACATGTTGATACAGATGGCGGTGTAGATATTTCCATGTTCATACAGATAGCGGTGTAGATATTTCCATGTTCATACAGATCGCGGTGTAGATATTTCCATGTTCATACAGATAGCGGTGTAGATATTTCCATGTTCATACAGTTAGCGGTTTAGATATTTCCATGTTCATACAGATGGCGGTGTAGATATTTACATGTTCATCCAGATGGCGGTGTAGTTATTTCTATGTTCATACAGATAGCGGTGTAGATATTTCCTTGTTCATAGAGATAGCGGTTAGATATTTCCATGTTCATACAGATATCGGTGTAGATATTTCCATGTTCATACAGATGGCGATGTAGATATTTCCATGTTTATAGGGATGGCGGTGTAGATATTTCCATGTTCATATAGATAGCGGTGTAGATATTTCTATCTTAATACAGCTGGCGGTGTAGATATGTCCATGTTTGTACAGATGGCGGTGTAGATATTTCCATGTTCATACAGATGGCGGTGTAGATATTTCAAAGTTTATAGAGATAGCGCTGTAGTTATTTCCATATTTATAGAGAAATCTGTGTAGATATTTCCGTGTATATGCAGATAGCTGTGTAGATATTTCCATGTTCATGCAGATAGCGGTGTAGATATTTCCATGTTCATCCAGATGCCGGTGTACATTTATCCATGTTCATACAGATGGCGGTGAAGATATTTCCATGTTCATACAGATGGTGGTGTAGGTATTTCCATGTTCATACAAATGGCGGTGTAGATATTTCCATGTTCATAGATATGGCGGGGTAGATATTTCCAGGTTCATACAGATGGCAGTGTAGATATTTCCACGTTTATAGGGATGGCGGTGTAGATATTTTCATGTTTACACAGATGACGGTGTAGATATTTCCATGTTAACACAGATAACGGTGTAGACTTTTCCATGTTTACACAGATAGCGGTGTGGATATTTCCATGTTCATACAAATGTAGGTGTAGATATTTCCATGTTCATAGAGATTACGGTGTAGATATTTCCATGTTTATAGAGTTAGCAGTGTAGTTATTACCATGTTTATAGAGATAGCGGTGTAGATATTTGCATGTTCATACAGATAGCCGTGTAGATATTTCCATGTTTATTCTGATAGCGGTGTAGATATTTCCATATCCATAGAGTTAGCGGTGTGGATATTTCCATGTTAATACAAATGGCGGTGTAGATATTTCCATATTTATACAGATGGCAGTGTAGATATTTCCATGTTTATAGAGATAGCAGTGTAGATATTTCCACTTATATACAGATAGCTGTGTAGATATTTGCATGTTCATACACATAGCGGTGTAGATATTTCCATGTCCATACAGATAGCAGTGTAGATATTTCCATGTTCGTACAGAGAGCGGTGTAGATATTTCCATGTTCATACAGCTAGCGTTGTAGATATTTCCATGTTCATAGAGATGGCGGTGTAGATATTTCCATGTTTATGCAGATAGCGGTATAGATATTTCCATGTTTATACAGATGGTGGTGTAGATATTTCCATGTTTATAGACATGGCAATCTAGATATTTCCATCTTTATAGAGACAGTGTTGTAGTTATTTCCAAGTTTATGGAGACAGCGTTGTAGATATTTCCATGTTTATACCGATTGCGGTGAAGATATTTCCATGTTTATACAGATAGCGGTGTAGATATTTCCATGTTTATACAGATAGCAGTGTAGATATTTCCATGTCTATAGATATAGTGGTGTAGATAATTTCAATTTTATACCGAGAGCAGTGTAGATATTTCCAAGTTCATACAGATAGCGGTGTAGATATTTCCACGTTTATAGAGATGGCGGTGTAGATATTTCCATGTTCATACTGATGGCGGTGTAGATATTTCCATGTTCATACAAAAGGCGGTGTAGATATTTCCATGTTCATAGAGATGGCGGTGTAGATATTTTCATGTTTATACAGATAGCAGTGTAGTTATTTCCATGTTTATAGAGATAGCAGTGTAGATATTTTCATTGATATACAGATAGCTGTGTAGATATTTGCATGTTCATACAGATAGCGGTGTAGATATTTCCATGTTCATACAGATGGCGGTGTAGATATTTACATGTTCATACAGATGGCGGTGTAGATATTTCCATGTTTATAGAGATAGCAGTGTAGATATTTCCATTGATATACAGATAGCTGTGTAGATCTTTCCATCTTCAAGCAGATAGCGGTGTAGATATTTCCATGTTCATTCAGATAACGGTGTAGATATTTCCATGTTCATACAGATAGCTGGGTAGGTATTTCCATGTTCATACGGTTAGGGGTGTAGATATTTCCATGTTCATACAGATGGCGGTGTAGATATTTCAATGTTTATACAGATAGCAGTGTAGATATTTCCATGTTTATAGAGATAGCAGTGTAGATATTTCCATTGATATGCAGATAGCTGTGTAGATATTTGCATGTTCATACACATAGCGGTGTAGATATTTCCATGTACATACAGATAGCGGTGTAGATATTTCCATGTTCGTACAGATGGCGGTGTAGATATTTCCATGTTTATAGAGATGGCGGTGTAGATATTTTCATGTTTACACAGATGGCCGTGTAGATATTTCCATGTTTACACAGATAGCGGTGTGGATATTTCCATGTTTATGCAGATAGCGGTGTAGATATTTCCATGTTCATACAGATAGTGGTGCCGTTATTTCCATGTTTATACAGATAGTGGTGGAGATATATCCATGTTTATACAGATAGCGGTGTAGATATTTCCATCTTATTACAGATGGCGGTGTAGATATGTCCATGTTCGTACAGATGGCGGTGTAGATATTTCCATGTTCATACAGATGGCGGTGTAGATATTTCGAAGTTTATAGAGATAGCGCTGTAGTTATTTCCATATTTATAGAGAAATCTGTGTAGATATTTCCATGTATATGCAGATAGCTGTGTAGATCTTTCCATGTTCATACAGATAGCGGTGTAGATATTTCCATGTTCATAGAGATAACGGTGTAGATATTTACATCTTCATACAGATAGCGGTACAGATATTTCCGTGTTCATACAGTAAGCGGTGTAGATATTTCCATGTTGATAGAGATAGCGGTGTAGATAATTCCCATTTTATACAGATAGCAGTGTAGATATTTCCAAGTTCATACAGATAGCGGTGTAGATATTTCCACGTTTATAGAGATGGCGGTGTAGATATTTCCATGTTCATACAGATGGCGGTGTAGATATTTCCATGTTTGTAGAGATTGCAGTGTAGATATTTTCATGTTTACAAAGATGGCGGTGTAGATATTTCCATGTTTACACAGATAGCGGTGTAGACATTTCCATGTTTACACAGATAGCGGTGTGGATATTTCCATGTTTATCCAGATACCGGTGTAGATATTTCCATGTTTATACAGAAAGCGGTGCGGATATTTCCATGTTAATACAGATAGTGGTGCAGATATTTCCATGTTTATACACATAGCTGTGTAGATATTTCCATCTTAATACAGATGGCGGTGTAGATATTTCCATGTTTATGCAGATAGCGGTATAGATATGTCCATTTTTATACAGATGTTGGTGTAGATATTTCCATGTTTATGCAGATGGCGGTATAGATATTTCCATGTTTATACAGATGGTGGTGTAGATTTTTCCATGTTCATAGAGATGGCGGTGTAGATATTTCGAAGTTTATAGAGATAGCGCTGTAGTTATTTCTATAATTATATAGAAATCTGTGTAGATATTTCCATGTATATTCAGATAGCTGTTTAGATATTTCCATGTTCATGCAGATAGCGGTGTAGTTATTTCCATGTTCATCCAGATTCCGGTGTAGATACATCCATGTTCATACAGATGGCGGTGAAGATATTTCCATGTTCATACAGATGGCTGTGTAGATATTTCCATGTTCATAGAGATGGCGGTGTAGATATTTTCATGTTGATACAGATAGTTGGGCAGATATTTCCATGTTTATACAGATAGCGGTGTAGATATTTCCATCTTAATACAGATGGCGGTGTAGATATGTCCATGTTTGTACAGATGGCGGTGTAGATATTTCCATGTTCATACAGATGGCGGTGTAGATATTTCGAAGTTTATAGAGATAGTGATGTAGTTATTTCCATATTTATAGAGAAATCTGTGTACATATTTCCATGTATATTCAGATAGCTGTGTAGATGTTTCCATGTTCATGCAGATTACGCTATAGATATTTCCATGTTCATCCAGATGCCGGTGTACATATATCCATGTTCATACAAATGGCGGTGAAGATATTTCCATGTTCCTACAGATGGCGGTGTAGGTATTTCCATGTTCATACAAATGGCGGTTTCTATATTTCCATGTTCATAGAGATGGCGGTGTAGATATTTCCAGGTTCATACAAATGGCGGTGTAGATATTTCCATGTTCATAGAGATGGCGGTGTAGATATTTCCATGTTTATACAGATAGCAGTGTCGTTATTTCCATGTTTATAGAGATACCAGTCTGGATATTTCCATTGATATACAGATAGCTGTGTAGATATTTGCATGTTCATACAGATAGCGGTGTAGATATTTCCATGTTCATACAGATAGCGGTGTAGATATTTCCATGTTCACACAGATATCGGTGTAGATATTTAAATGTTCATACAGTTAGCAGTGTAGATATTTGTATGTTCATACAGATGGTGGTGTACATATTTACATGTTGATACAGATGGCGGTGTAGATATTTCCATGTTCATACAGATAGCGGTGTAGGTATTTCCATGTTCATACAGTTAGCGGTTTAGATATTTCCATGTTCATACAGATGGCGGTGTAGATATTTACATGTTCATACAGATGGCAGTGTAGTTATTTCCATGTTCATACAGATAGCGGTGTAGATATTTCCATGTTCATACAGATAGCGGTGTAGTTATTTCCATGTTCATACAGATAGCGGTGTAGATATTTCCATGTTCATACCAATAGCGGTGTAGACATTTCCATGTTCATATATTTAGCGGTGTAGATATTTCTATGTTCATACAGATGGCGAAGATATTTCCATGTTCATACAGATAGCGGTGTAGATATTTCCATGTTCATACAGTTAGCGGTGTAGATATTTCCATGTTCATTGAGATGGCGGTGTAGATATTTCCATGTTCATACAAATGGCGGTGTAGATATTTCCATGTTCATAGAGATGGCAGTGTAGATATTTCCATATTTATACAGATAGCAGTGTAGTTATTTCCATGTTTATAGGGATAGCAGTGTAGATATTTTCATTGATATACAGATAGCTGTGCAGATATTTGCATGTTCATACAGATAGCGGTGTAGATATTTCCATGTTCATACTGATAGCGGTGTAGATATTTCCATGTTCATACAGATAGCAGTGTAGATATTTCCATGTTCCTTCAGTTAGCGGTGTAGATATTTCCATGTTCACACAGATGGCGGTGTAGATATTTACCTGTTCATACAGATGGCGGTGTAGATATTTCCATGTTCATACAGATGTCGGTGTAGATATTTCCATGTTCGTACGGATGGCAGTGTAGATATTTCCATGTTCATACAGGTGGCGGTGTAGATATTTCCATGTTTACAGAGATAGCAGTGTAGTTATTTCGATGTTTATAGAGACAGCTGTGTAGATATTTCCATTGATATACAGATAGCTGTGTAGATATTTGCATGTTCATACAGATAGTGGTGTAGATATTTCCATGTTCGTACACATAGCGGTGTAGACATTTCCATGTTCATACAGATAGCGGTGTAGATATTTCCATGTTCATACAGATAGCGGTGTAGGTATTTCCAAGTTCATACAGTTAGCGGTTTAGATATTTCCATGTTCATACAGATGGCGGTGTAGATATTTCCATGTTCATACAGATGGCGGTGAAGATATTTACATGTTCATACAGATGGCGGTGTAGATATTTCTATGTTTGTGCGGATGGCAGTGTAGATATTTCCATGTTCATACAGGTGGCGGTGTAGATATTTCCATGTTTATACAGATAGCAGTGTAGTTATTACCATGCTAATAGAGATAGCGGTGTAGATATTTCCACTGATATACAGATAGCTGTGTAGATATTTGCATGTTCATACAGATAGCGGTGTAGATATTTCCATGTTCGTACAGATAGCGGTGTAGTTATTTCCATGTTCATACAGATAGCGGTGTAGATATTTCTATGTTCATACAGATAACGGTGTAGATATTTCCATGTTCATACAGACAGCGGTGTAGATATTTCCATGTTCATACAGTTAGCGGTGTAGATATTTCCATGTTCATACAGATGGCGGTGTAGATGTTTACATGTTCTTACAGATGGCGGTATAGATATTTCCATGTTCTTACAGATGGCGGTGTAGATAATTCCATGTTCATAGAGATGGCGGTGTAGGTATTTCCATGTTTATGCAGATAGCGGTATAGATATTTCCATGTTGATACAGATGGTGGTGTAGATATTTCCATGTTTATAGATATGGCGGTCTAGATATTTCCATGTTTACAGAGATAGTGGTGTAGTTATTTCCAAGTTTACAGAGACAGCGTTGTAGATATTTCCATGTTTATACAGATAGCGGTGAAGATATTTCCAGGTTTATACAGATAGCGGTGTAGATACTTCCATGTTTATACAGATTGCAGTGTAGATATTTCCATGTTTATAGAGATAATGTTGTAGACAATTTCAATTTTATACAGATAGCATTGTAGATATTTCCAGGTTCATACAGATAGCGGTGTAGATATTTCTACGTTTATATAGATGGCGGTGTAGATATTTCCATGTTCATACAGATGGCGACGTAGATATTTCCATGTTTATAGGGATGGCGGTGTAGATATTTCCGTGTTCATATAGATAGCGGTGTAGATATTTCCATCTTAATACAGCTGGCGGTGTAGATATTTCCATGTTCATACAGAGGGCGGTGTAGATATTTCAAAGTTTATAGAGATAGCGCTGTAGTTATTTCCCTATTTATAGAGAAATCTGTGTAGATATTTCCGTGTATATGCAGATAGCTGTGTAGATATTTCCATGTTCATGCAGATAGCGGTGTAGATATTTCCATGTTCATCCAGATGCCGGTGTACATTTATCCATGTTCATACAGATGGCGGTGAAGATATTTCCATGTTCATACAGATGGTGGTGTAGGTATTTCCATGTTCATACAAATGGCGGTGTAGTTATTTCCATGTTCATAGATATGGCGGGGTAGATATTTCCAGGTTCATACAAATGGCGGTGTAGATATTTCCATGTTCATAGAGATGGCCGTGTAGATATTTCCATTTTTATACAGATAGCAGTGTAGTTATTTCCATGTCTATAGAGATACCAGTGTGGATATTTCCATTGATATACAGATAGCTCTGTAGATATTTATATGTTCATACAGATAGCGGTGTAGATATTTCCATGTTCATAGAGATAGCGGTGTAGATATTTGCATGTTCATATAGATAGCGGTGTAGATATTTCCATGTTCGTACAGATAGCGGTGTAGATATTTCCATGTTCATACAGATAGCGGTGTAGATAATGCCATGTTCATACAGTTAGCGGTGTAGATATTTCCATGTTCATACAGATGGCGGTGTAGATATTTCCATGTTCATACAGATAGCGGTGTAGAGATTTCCATGTTCATACAGATAGCGGTGTAGATATTTCCATGTTCATACAGATAGCGGTCTAGATATTTCCAGGTTCATACCAATAGCGGTGTAGACATTTGCATGTTCATACTGTTAGCGGTGTAGATATTTCCATGTTCATACAGATGGCGGTGTAGATATTTACATGTTCATACAGATGGCGGTGTAGATATTTCCATGTTCGTAAGGATGGCAGTGTAGATATTTCCATGTTCATACAGGTGGCGGTGTAGTTATTTCCATGTTTATACAGATAGCAGTGTAGTTATTTCCATGTTTATAGAGACAGCTGTGTAGATATTTCCATTGATATACAGATAGCTGTGTAGATATTTGCATGTTCATACAGATAGCGGTGTAGATATTTCCATGTTTGTACAGATAGCGGTGTAGATATTTCCATGTTCATACAGATAGCGGTGTAGTTATTTCCATGTTCATACAGATAACGGTGTAGATATTTCCATGTTCATACAGATAGCAGTGTGTATATTTCCATGTTCATACAGTTAGCGGTGTAGATATTTCCATGTTCATACAGATGGCAGTGTAGATATTTACATGTTCATACAGATGGCGGTATAGATATTTCTATGTTCGTACAGATGGCGGTGTAGATACTTCCATGTTCATAGAGATGGCGGTGTAGATATTTCCATGTTTATGCAGATAGCGGTATAGATATTTCCATGTTTATACAGATGGTGGTGTAGCTATTTCCATGTTTATAGATATGGCGGTCTAGATATTTCCATGTTTACAGAGATAGTGTTGTAGTTATTTCCAAGTTTATAGAGACAGCGTTGTAGATATTTAGATGTTTATACAGATAGCGGTGAAGATATTTCCATGTTTATACAGATAGCGGTGTAGATATTTCCATGTTTATACAGATAGCAGTGTAGATATTTCCATCTTTATAGACATAGTGTTGTAGATAATTTCAATTTCATACAGAGAGCAGTGTAGATATTTCCAAGTTCATACAGATAGCGGTGTAGATATTTCTACGTTTATAGAGATGGCGGTGTAGATATTTCCATGTTCATACAGAGGACGGTGTAGAAATTTCCATGTTTATAGGGATGGCGGTGTAGATATTTTCATGTTTACACAGATGGCGGTGTAGATATTTCCATGTTTACACAGATAGCTGTGTAGACATTTCCATGTTTACACAGATAGCGGTGTGGATATTTCCATGTTTATGCAGATAGCAGTGTAGATATTTCCATGTTTATACAGATAGCGGTGCGGATATTTCCATGTTTATTCAGATAGCGGTGCGGATATTTCCATGTTTATACAGATAGTTGGGCAGATATTTCCATGTTTATACAGATAGCGGTGTAGATATTTCCATCTTAATCCAGATGGCGGTGTAGATATGTCCATGATCGTACAGATGGCGGTGTAGATATTTCCATGATCATAGAGATGGCGGTGTAGATATTTCAAAGTTTATAGAGATAGCGATGTAGTTATTTCCATATATATAGAGAAATCTGTGTAGATATTTCCATGTATATTCAGATAGCTGTGTAGATATTTCCATGTTCATGCAGATTACGGTGTAGATATTTCCATGTTCATCCAGATGGCGGTGTACATATATCCATGTTCATACAAATGGCGGTGAAGATATTTCCATCCTCATACAGATGGCGGTGTAGGTATTTCCATGTTCATACAAATGGCGCTGTAGATATTTCCATGTTCATAGAGATGGTGGTGTAGATATTTCCAGGTTCATACAAATGGCGGTGTAGATATTTCCATGTTCATAGAGATGGCGGTGTAGATATTTCCATGTTTATACAGATAGCAGTGTAGTTATTTCATGTTCATAGAGATACCATTCTGGATATTTCCATTGATATAGCGATAGCGATGTAGTTATTTCCATATATATAGAGAAATCTGTGTAGATATTTCCATGTATATTCAGATAGCTGTGTAGATATTTGCATGTTCATACAGATAGCGGTTTAGATATTTCCATGTTCATACAGATAGCGGTGTAGATATTTCCATGTTCATACAGATAGCGGTGTAGGTATTTAAATGTTCACACAGTTAGCGGTGTAGAGATTTCCATGTTCATACAGATGGCGGTGTAGATATTTACATGTTGATACAGATGGCGGTGTAGATATTTCCATGTTCATACTGATAGTGGTGTAGATATTTCCATGTTCATACAGATATCGGTGTAGATATTTCCATGTTCATACAGATAGCGGTGTAGATATTTCCATGTTCATACCAATAGCGGTGTAGATATTTCCATGTTCATACATTTAGCGGTGTAGATATTTCCATGTTCATACAGATGGCGGTGAAGATATTTACATGTTCATACAGATGGCGGTGTAGATATTTCCATGTTTATACAGATAGCAGTGTAGTTATTTCCATGTTAATAGAGATAGCGGTGTAGATATTTCCATTGATATACAGATAGCTGTGTAGATATTTCCATGTTCATACAGATATCGGTGTAGATATTTCCATTTTCGTATAGATAGCGGTGTAGCTATTTCCATGTTCATACAGATAGTGGTGTACATATTTCTATGTTCATACAGATAACGGTGTAGATATTTCCATGTTCATACAGACAGCGGTGTAGATATTTCCATGTTCATACAGTTAGCGGTGTAGGTATTTCCATGTTCATACAGATGGCGGTGTAGATATTTACATGTTCATACAGATGGCAGTATAGATATTTCCATGTTCTTACAGATGGCGGTGTAGATATTTCCATGTTCATAGAGATGGCGTTGTAGATATTTCCATGTTTATGCAGATAGCGGTATAGATATTTCCATGTTTATACAGATGGTGGTGTAGATATTTCCATGTTTATAGAGATGGCGGTCTAGATATTTCCATGTTTATAGAGATAGTGGTGTAGTTATTTCCAAGTTTATAGAGACAGCGTTGTAGATATTTCCATGTTTATACAGATAGCGGTGAAGATATTTCCATGTTTATATAGATAGCGGTGTAGATATTTACATGTTCATACAGATGGCGGTTTAGTTATTTCCATGTTCACAGAGATCGCAGTGTAGATATTTCCATGTTCATACAGATAGCGGTGTAGATATTTCCATGTTTATACAGATAGCGGTGTAGATATTTCCATGTTCATACCAATAGCGGTGTAGACATTTCCATGTTCATATATTTAGCGGTGTAGATATTTCCATGTTCATACAGATGGCGAGGATATTTCCATGTTCATGCAGATAGCGTAGTAGATATTTCCATGTTCATACAGTTAGCAGTGTAGATGTTTCCATGTTCATACAGATGGCGGTGTAGATATTTCCATGTTCATAGAGATGGCGGTGTAGATATTTCCATATTTATACAGATAGCAGTGTAGTTATTTCCATGTTTATAGAGATAGCAGTGTAGATACTTCCAAAGATATACAGATAGCTGTGTAGATATTTGCATGGTCATACAGATAGCGGTGTAGATATTTCCATGTTCGTACAGATAGCGGTGTAGATATTTCCATGTTCATACAGATAGCGGTGTAGATATTTCCATGTTCATACAGTTAGCAGTGTAGATATCTCCATGTTCATACAAATGGCGGTGTAGGTATGTCCATGTTTGTACAGATGGCGGTGTAGATATTTCCATGTTCATAGAGATAGCGGTGTAGATATTTCCATGTTTATACAGATAGCAGTGTAGTTATTTCCATGTTTATAGAGATACCTTTCTGGATATTTCCATTGATATACAGATAGCTGTGTAGATATTTGCATGTTCATACAGATAGCGGTGTAGATATTTCCATGTTCATACAGATAGCGGTGTAGATATTTCCGTGTTCATACAGATAGCGGTGTAGATATTTCCATGTTAATACAGATAGCGGTGTAGATATTTCCATGTTCACACAGATAGCGGTGTAGGTATTTAAATGTTCACACAGTTAGCGGTGTAGAGATTTCCATGTTCATACAGATGGCGGTGTAGATATTTACATGTTGATACAGATGGCGGTGTAGATATTTCCATGTTCATACAGATAGCGGTGTAGATATTTCCATGTTCATACATATAGCGGTGTAGATATTTCCATGTTCATACAGATAGCGGTGTAGATATTTCCATGTTCATACCAATAGCGTTGTAGACATTTCCATGTTCATACATTTAGCGGTGTAGACATTTCCATGTTCATACAGATGGCGAGGATATTTCCATGTTCATGCAGATAGCGTTGTAGATATTTCCATGTTCATACAGTTAGCGGTGTAGATATTTCCATGTTCATACAGGTGGCGGTGTAGGTATTTCCATGTTTATACAGATAGCAGTGTAGTTATTTCCATGTTAATAGAGATATCGGAGTAGATATTTCCATTGATATACAGATAGCTGTGTAGATATTTGCATGTTCATACAGATAGCGGTGTAATTATTTCCATGTTCGTACAGATAGCGGTGTAGCTATTTCCATGTTCCTACAGATAGCGGTGTAGATATTTCTATGTTCATACAGATAACGGTGTAGATATTTCCATGTTCATACAGACAGCGGTGTAGATATTTCCATGTTCATACAGTTAGCGGTGTAGATATTTCCATGTTCATACAGATGGCGGTTTAGATATTTACATGTTCATACAGATGGCGGTATAGATATTTCGATGTTCTTACAGATGGCGGTGTAGATATTTCCATGTTCATAGAGACGGTGGTGTAGATATTTCCATGTTTATGCAGATAGCGGTATAGATATTTCCATGTTTATACAGATGGTGGTGTAGATATTTCCATGTTTACAGAGATGGCGTTCTAGATATTTCCATGTTTATAGAGATAGTGGTGTAGTTATTTCCAAGTTTATAGAGACAGCGTTGTAGATATTTCCATGTTTATACAGATAGCGGTGAAGATATTTCCATGTTTATATAGATAGCGGTGTAGATATTTACATGTTCATACAGATGGCGGTTTAGTTATTTCCATGTTCATACCAATAGCGGTGTAGATATTTCCATGTTCATACAAATGGCGAGGATATTTCCATGTTCATGCAGATAGCGGTGTAGATATTTCCATGTTCATACAGTTAGCGGTGTAGATATTTCCATGTTCATACAGTTAGCGGTGTAGATATCTCCATGTTCATACAAATGGCGGTGTAAATATGTCCATGTTTGTAGAGATGTCGGTGTAGATATTTCCATGTTCATACAGATGGCGGTGTAGATATTTCGAAGTTTATAGAGATAGCGCTGTAGTTATTTCCATATTTATAGAGAAATCTGTGTAGATATTTCCATGTATATTCAGATAGCTGTGTAGATATTTCGATGTTCTTGCAGATAGCGGTGTAGATATTTCCATGTTCATCCAGATGCCGGTGTACATATATCCATGTTCATACAGATGGCGGTGAAGATATTTCCATGTTCATACAGATGGCGGTGTAGATATTTCCATGTTCATACAAGTGGCGGTGTAGATATTTCCATGTTCATAGAGATGGCGGTGTAGATATTTCCATGTTCATACAAATGGCAGTGTAGATATTTCCATGTTCATAGAGATGGCGGTGTAGATATTTCCATATTTATACAGATAGCAGTGTAGTTATTTCCATGTTTATAGGGGTAGCAGTGTAGATATTTTCATTGATATACAGATAGATGTGTTGATATTTGAATGTTCATAAAGATAGCGGTGTAGATATTTCCATGTTCATACAGATAGCGGTGTAGATATTTCCATGTTCATACAGATAGCGGTGTAGCTATTTCCATGTTCATACAGATAGCGGTGTAGATATTTCTATGTTCATACAGATAACGGTGTAGATATTTCCATGTTCATACAGACAGCGGTGTAGATATTTCCATGTTCATACAGTTAGCGGTGTAGATATTTCCATGTTCATACAGATGGCGGTGTAGATATTTACATGTTCATACAGATGGCGGTATGGATATTTCCATGTTCTTACAGATGGCGGTGTAGATATTTCCATGTTCATACAGATAGCGGTGTAGATATTTCCATGTTCTTACAGTTAGCGGTTTAGATATTTCCATGTTCATACAGATGGCGGTGTAGATATTTACATGTTCATACAGATGGCGGTGTAGTTATTTCCATGTTCATACAGATAGTGGTGTAGATATTTCCATGTTCATACAGATAGCGGTGTAGATATTTCCACGTTCATACAGATAGCGGTGTAGATATTTCCATGTTCATACCAATAGCGGTGTAGACATTTCCATGTTCATATATTTAGCGGTGTAGATATTTCCATGTTCATACAGATGGCGAAGATATTTCCATGTTCATACAGATACCGGTGTAGATATTTCCATGTTCATACAGTTAGCGGTGTAGATATTTCCATGTTCATACAGATGGAAGTGTAGATGTTTCCATGTTCATAGAGATTGCGGTGTAGATCTCTCCATATTTATACAGATAGCAGTGTAGTTATTTCCATGTTTATAGAGATAGCAGTGTAGATATTTCAATTGATATACAGATAGCGGTGTAGATATTTCCGTGTTTATACAGATAGCGGTGCGGATATTTCCACGATTATTCAGATAGCGGTGCAGTTATTTCCATGTTTATACAGATAGTAAGGCAGATATTTCCATGTTTATACAGGTAGCGGTGTAGATATTTCCATCTTAATACAGATGGCGGTGTAGATATGTCCATGTTTGTGCAGATGGCGGTGTACATATTTCCATGTTCATACAGATGGCGGTGTAGATATTTCAAAGTTTACAGAGATAGCGCTGTAGTTATTTCCATATTCCTAGAGAAATCTGTGTAGATATTTCCATGTATATTCAGATAGCTGTGTAGATATTTGCATGTTCATGCAGATAGCGGTGTAGATATTTCCATGTTCATCCAGATGCCGTTGTACATATATCCATGTTCATACAGATGGCGGTGAAGATATTTCCATGTTCATGCAGATGGTTGTGTAGGTATTTCCATGTTCATACAAATGGCGGTGTAGATATTTCCATGTTCATAGAGATGGCTGTGTAGATATTTCCAGGTTCATACAAATGGTGGTGGATATATTTCCATGTTCATGGAGATGGCCGTGTAGATATTTCCATGTTTATACAGATACCAGTGTAGTTGTTTCCATGATTATAGAGATACCAGTGTGGATATTTCCATTGATATACAGATAGCTGTGTAGATATTTACATGTTCATACAGATAGCGGTGTAGATATTTCCATGTTCATACAGATAGCGGTGTAGATATTTCCATGTTCATATAGATAGCGGTGTAGATATTTCCATGTTTATACAGATAGCGGTGCGGATATTTCCATGTTTATTCAGATAGCGGTGCGGATATTTCCATGTTTATACAGATAATTGGGCAGATATTTCCATGTTTATACAGATAGCGGTGTAGATATGTCCATGATCGTACAGATGGCGGTGTAGATATTTCCATGTTCATACAGATGGCGGTGTAGATATTTCGAAGTTTATAGAGATAGCGCTGTAGTTATTTCCATATTGATAGAGAAATCTGTGTAGATATTTCCATGTATATTCAGATAGCTGTGTAGATATTTCCATGTTCATGCAGATTACGGTGCAGATATTTCCATGTTCATCTTGATGCCGGTGTAAAAATATCCATGTTCATACAAATGGCGGTGAAGATATTTCCATGCTCATACAGATGGCGGTGTAGGTATTTCCATGTTCATACAAATGGCGGTGTAGATATTTCCATGTTCATAGAGATGGCGGTGTAGATATTTCCAGGTTCATACAAATGGCGGTGTAGGTATTTCCATGTTCATAGAGATGGCGGTGTAGATATTTCCATGTTTATACAGATAGCAGTGTAGTTATTTCCATGTTTATAGAGATACCTTTCTGGATATTTCCATTGATATACAGATAGCTGTGTAGATATTTGCATGTTCATACAGATAGCGGTGTAGATATTTCCATGTTCATAAAGATAGCGGTGTAGATATTTCCCTGTTCATACAGATAGTGGTGTAGATATTTCCATGTTAATTCAGATAGCGGTGTAGATATTTCCATGTTCATACAGATAGCGGTGTAGCTATTTCCGTGGTCATACAGATAGTAGTGTAGATATTTCCATGTTTAGATAGATAATGGTGTAGATAATTTCAATTTTATACAGAGAGCCGTGTAGATATTTCCAAGTTCATACAGATAGCGGTGTAGATATTTCCACGTTTACAGAGATGGCGGTGTAGATATTTCCATGTTCATACAGATGGCGGTGTAGATATTTCCATGTTCATAGAGATGGCGGTGTAGATATTTCCATGTTAATACAAATGGCAGTGTAGATATTTCCATGTTCATAGAGATGGCGGTGTTGATATTTCCATATTTATAGAGATAGCAGTGTAGTTATTTCCATGTTTATAGAGATAGTAGTGTAGATATTTCCATTGATATACAGATAGCTCTGTAGATATTTGCATGTTAATAGAGATAGCGGTGTAGATATTTCCATGTTCATACAGATAGCGGTGTAGATATTTCCATGTTCACAGATAGCGGTGTAGATATTTCCATGTTCATACAGATGCCGGTGTAGATATTTCCATGTTCATACAGATGGCGGTGAAGATATTTACATGTTCATACAGATGGCGGTGTAGATATTTCCATGTTCATACAGATAGCGGTGTAGATATTTCCATGTTCATACAGATAGCGGTGTAGATATTTCCATGTTCATACAGATAGCGGTGTAGATATTTCCATGTTCATACCAATTGCGGTGTAGACATTTCCATGTTCATATATTTAGCGGTGTAGATATTTCCATGTTCATAGAGATGGCGAAGATATTTCCATGTTCATGCGGATAGCGGTGTAGATATTTCCATGTTCATACAGATAGCGGTGTAGATATTTCCATGTTAATACAGATAGCGGTGTTGATATTTCCATGTTCATACAGATAGCGGTGTAGATATTTAAATGTTCATACAGTTAGCGGTGTAGATATTTCCATGTTCATACAGATGGCTGTGTAGATATTTACATGTTGATACAGATGGCGGTGTAGATATTTCCATGTTCATACAGATAGCGGTGTAGATATTTCCATGTTCATACAGATAGCAGTGTAGATATTTCCATGTTCATACAGATAGCGGTGGAGATATTTCCATGTTCATACCAATAGCGGTGTAGACATTTCCATGTTCATACATTTAGCGGTGTAGATATTTCCATGTTCATACAGATGGCGGTGAAGATATTTACATGTTCATACAGATGGCGGTGTAGATATTTCCATGTTTGTACAGATGGCAGTGTAGATATTTCCATGTTCATAGAGATGGTGGTGTAGATATTTCCATGTTTATGCAGATAGCGGTATAGATATTTCCATGTATATACAGATGGTGGTGTAGACATTTCCATGTTTATAGAGATGGCGGTCTAGATATTTCCATGTTTACAGAGATAGTGGTGTAGTTATTTCCAAGTTTATAGAGACAGCGTTGTAGATATTTCCATGTTTATACAGATAGCGGTGAAGTTATTTGCATGTTTATACAGAGAGCGGTGTAGATATTTCCATGTTTATACAGATAGCAGTGTAGATATTTCCATGTTTAGAGAGATAGCGGTGTAGATATTTTCAATTTTATACAGAGAGCAGTGTAGATATTTCCAAGTTCATACAGATAGCGGTGTAGATATTTCCACGTTTACAGAGATGGCGGTGTAGATATTTCCATGTTCATACAAATGGCGTTGTAGATATTTCCATGTTCATAGAGATGGCGGTGTAGATATTTCCATGTTCATACAAATGGCAGTGTAGATATTTCCATGTTCATAGAGATGGCGGTGTTGATATTTCCAAATTTATAGAGATAGCAGTGTAGTTATTTCCATGTTTATAGAGATTGTAGTGTAGATATTTCCATTGATATACAGATAGCTCTGTAGATATTTGCATGTTCATAGAGATAGCGGTGTAGATATTTCCATGTTCATGCAGATAGCGGTGTAGATATTTCCATGTTCATACAGTTAGCGGTGTAGATATTTAAATGTTCATACAGTTAGCGGTGTAGATATCTCCATGTTCATACAAATGGCGGTGTAGATATGTCCATATTTGTACAGATGGCGGTGTAGATATTTCCATGTTCATACAGATGGCGGTGTAGATATTTCGAAGTTTATAGAGATAGCGCTGTAGTTATTTCCATATTTATAGAGAAATCTGTGTAGATATTTCCATGTATATTCAGATAGCTGTGTAGATATTTCCATGTTCATGCAGTTAGCGGTGTAGATATTTCCATGTTCATCCAGATGCCGGTGTACATATATCCATGTTCATACTGATGGATGTGAAGATATTTCCATGTTCATACAGATGGCGGTGTAGATATTTCCATGTTCATACAAATGGCGGTGTAGATATTTCCATGTTCATATAGATGGCGGTGTAGATATTTCCATGTTCATACAAATGGCGGTGTAGATATTTCCATGTTCATAGAGATGGCGGTGTAGATATTTCCATATTTATACAGATAGCAGTGTAGTTATTTCCATGTTTATAGGGATAGCAGTGTAGATATTTTCATTGATATACAGATAGATGTGTTGATATTTGAATGTTCATACAGATAGCGGTGTAGATATTTCCATGTTCATACAGATGGCGGTGTAGATATTTACATGTTCATACAGATGGCGGTAGAGATATTTCCATGTTCTTAGAGATGGCGGTGAACATATTTCCATGTTCATAGAGATGGCGGTGTAGATATTTCCATGTTTATGCAGATAGCGGTATAGATATTTCCATGTTTATACAGATGGCGGTGTAGATATTTCCATGTTTATAGAGATGGCGGTCTAGATATTTCCATGTTTACAGAGATAGTGGTGTAGTTATTTCCAAATTTATAGAGACAGCGATGTAGATATTTCCATGTTTATACAGATAGCGGTGAAGATATTTCCATGTTTATACAGATAGCGGTGTAGATATTTCCATGTTCATACAGATAGCAGTGTAGATATTACCATGTTTATAGAGATAGTGCTTTAGATAATTTCAATTTCATACAGAGAGCAGTGTAGATATTTACAAGTTCATACAGACAGCGGTGTAGATATTTGCACGTTTACAGAGATGGCGGTGTAGATATTTCCATGTTCATACAGAGGACGGTGTAGATATTTCCATGTTTATAGGGATGGCGGTGTAGATATTTTCATGTTTACACAGATGGCGGTGTAGATATTTCCATGTTCACACAGATAGCGGTGTAGACATTTCCATGTTTACACAGATAGCGGTGTGGATATTTCCATGTTTATGCAGATAGCAGTGTAGATATTTCCGTGTTTATACAGATAGCGGTGCGGATATTTCCACGATTATTCAGATAGCGGTGCAGTTATTTCCATGTTTATACAGATAGTAAGGCAGATATTTCCATGTTTATACAGGTAGCGGTGTAGATATTTCCATCTTAATACAGATGGCGGTGTAGATATGTCCATGTTTGTGCAGATGGCGATGTACATATTTCCATGTTCATACAGATGGCGGTGTAGATATTTCAAAGTATACAGAGATAGCGCTGTGGTTATTTCCATATTCCTAGAGATATCTGTGTAGATATTTCCATGTATATTCAGATAGCTGTGTAGATATTTGCATGTTCATGCAGATAGCGGTGTAGATATTTCCATGTTCATCCAGATGCCGGTGTACATATATCCATGTTCATACAGATGGCGGTGAAGATATTTCCATGTTCATGCAGATGGTTGTGTAGGTATTTCCATGTTCATACAAATGGCGGTGTAGATATTTCCATGTTCATAGAGATGGCTGTGTAGATATTTCCAGGTTCATACAAATGGCGGTGGAGATATTTCCATGTTCATGGAGACGGCCGTGTAGATATTTCCATGTTTATACAGATACCAGTGTAGTTGTTTCCATGTTTATAGAGATACCAGTGTGGATATTTCCATTGATATACAGATAGCTGTGTAGATATTTACATGTCCATACAGATAGCGGTGTAGATATTTCCATGTTCATACAGATAGCGGTGTAGATATTTCCATGTTCATATAGATAGCGGTGTAGATATTTCCATGTTTATACAGATAGCGGTGCGGATATTTCCATGTTTATTCAGATAGCGGTGCGGATATTTCCATGTTTATACAGATAATTGGGCAGATATTTCCATGTTTATACAGATAGCGGTGTAGATATTTCCATCTTAATACAGATGGCGGTGTAGATATGTCCATGATCGTACAGATTGCGGTGTAGATATTTCCATGTTCATACAGATGGCGGTGTAGATATTTCGAAGTTTATAGAGATAGCGCTGTAGTTATTTCCATATGGATAGAGAAATCTGTGTAGATATTTCCATGTATATTCAGATAGCTGTGTAGATATTTCCATGTTCATGCAGATTACGGTGTAGATATTTCCATGTTCATCCTGATGCCGGTGTAAAAATATCCATGTTCATACAAATGGCGGTGAAGATATTTCCATGCTCATACAGATGGCGGTGTAGGTATTTCCATGTTCATACAAATGGCGGTGTAGATATTTCCATGTTCATAGAGATGGCGGTGTAGATATTTCCAGGTTCATACATATGGCGGTGTAGGTATTTCCATGTTCATAGAGATGGCGGTGTAGATATTTCCATGTTTATACAGATAGCAGTGTAGTTATTTCCATGTTTATAGAGATACCTTTCTGGATATTTCCATTGATATACAGATAGCTGTGTAGATATTTGCATGTTCATACAGATAGCGGTGTAGATATTTCCATGTTCATAAAGATAGCGGTGTAGATATTTCCCTGTTCATACAGATAGTGGTGTAGATATTTCCATGTTAATTCAGATAGCGGTGTAGATATTTCCATGTTCATACAGATAGCGGTGTAGCTATTTCCGTGGTCATACAGATAGCAGTGTAGATATTTCCATGTTTAGATAGATAATGGTGTAGATAATTTCAATTTTATACAGAGAGCCGTGTAGATATTTCCAAGTTCATACAGATAGCGGTGTAGATATTTCCACGTTTACAGAGATGGCGGTGTAGATAGTTCCATGTTCATACAGATGGCGGTGTAGATATTTCCATGTTCATAGAGATGGCGGTGTAGATATTTCCATGTTAATACAAATGGCAGTGTAGATATTTCCATGTTCATAGAGATGGCGGTGTTGATATTTCCATATTTATAGAGATAGCAGTGTAGTTATTTCCATGTTTATAGAGATAGTAGTGTAGATATTTCCATTGATATACAGATAGCTCTGTAGATATTTGCATGTTAATAGAGATAGCGGTGTAGATATTTCCATGTTCATACAGATAGCGGTGTAGATATTTCCATGTTCACAGATAGCGGTGTAGATATTTCCATGTTCATACAGATAGCCGTGTAGATATTTCCATGTTCATACAGATAGCGGTGTAGATATTTCCATTTTCATACAATTAGCGGTTTAGATATTTCCAGGTTCATACAGATGGCGGTGTAGATATTTACATGTTCATACAGATGGCGGTGTAGTTATTTCCATGTTCATACAGATAGTGGTGTAGATATTTCCATGTTCATACAGATAGCGGTGTAGATATTTCCATGTTCATCCAGATGCCGGTGTAGATATTTCCATGTTCATACAGATGGCGGTGAAGATATTTACATGTTCATACAGATGGCGGTGTAGATATTTCCATGTTCATACAGATAGCGGTGTAGATATTTCCATGTTCATACAGATAGCGGTGTAGATATTTCCATGTTCATACAGATAGCGGTGTAGATATTTCCATGTTCATACCAATTGCGGTGTAGACATTTCCATGTTCATATATTTAGCGGTGTAGATATTTCCATGTTCATAGAGATGGCGAAGATATTTCCATGTTCATGCGGATAGCGGTGTAGATATTTCCATGTTCATACAGATAGCGGTGTAGATATTTCCATGTTAATACAGATAGCGGTGTTGATATTTCCATGTTCATACAGATAGCGGTGTAGATATTTAGATGTTCATACAGTTAGCGGTGTAGATATTTCCATGTTCATACAGATGGCTGTGTAGATATTTACATGTTGATACAGATGGCGGTGTAGATATTTCCATGTTCATACAGATAGCGGTGTAGATATTTCCATGTTCATACAGATAGCAGTGTAGATATTTCCATGTTCATACAGATAGCGGTGGAGATATTTCCATGTTCATACCAATAGCGGTGTAGACATTTCCATGTTCATACATTTAGCGGTGTAGATATTTCCATGTTCATACAGATGGCGGTGAAGATATTTACATGTTCATACAGATGGCGGTGTAGATATTTCCATGTTTGTACAGATGGCAGTGTAGATATTTCCATGTTCATAGAGATGGCGGTGTAGATATTTCCATGTTTATGCAGATAGCGGTATAGATATTTCCATGTATATACAGATGGTGGTGTAGACATTTCCATGTTTATAGAGATGGCGGTCTAGATATTTCCATGTTTACAGAGATAGTGGTGTAGTTATTTCCAAGTTTATAGAGACAGCGTTGTAGATATTTCCATGTTTATACAGATAGCGGTGAAGTTATTTGCATGTTTATACAGAGAGCGGTGTAGATATTTCCATGTTTATACAGATAGCAGTGTAGATATTTCCATGTTTAGAGAGATAGCGGTGTAGATATTTTCAATTTTATACAGAGAGCAGTGTAGATATTTCCAAGTTCATACAGATAGCGGTGTAGATATTTCCACGTTTACAGAGATGGCGGTGTAGATATTTCCATGTTCATACAAATGGCGGTGTAGATATTTCCATGTTCATAGAGATGGCGGTGTAGATATTTCCATGTTCATACAAATGGCAGTGTAGATATTTCCATGTTCATAGAGATGGCGGTGTTGATATTTCCATATTTATAGAGATAGCAGTGTAGTTATTTCCATGTTTATAGAGATAGTAGTGTAGATATTTCCATTGATATACAGATAGCTCTGTAGATATTTGCATGTTCATAGAGATAGCGGTGTAGATATTTCCATGTTCATACAGATAGCGGTGTAGATATTTCCATGTTCATACAGATAGCGGTGTAGATATTTCCATGTTCATACAGTTAGCGGTGTAGATATTTCCATGTTCATACAGATGGCGGTGTAGATATTTACATGTTCATACAGATGGCGGTATAGATATTTCCATGTTCATACAGATGGCGTTCTAGATATTTCCATGTTTATAGACATGGCGGTGTAGTTATTTCCATGTTCATACAGATGGCGGTGTAAATATTTCCATGTTTATAGGGATGGCGGTGTAGAGATTTTCATGTTTACACAGATGTCAGTTTAGATATTTCCATGTTTACACAGATAGTGGTGTAGACATTTCCATGTTTACACAGATAGCGGTGTGGATATTTCCATGTTTATGCAGATAGCAGTGTTGATATTTCCATGTTTATACAGATAGTTGGGCAGATATTTCCATGTTTATACATATAGCGGTGTAGATATGTACATCTTTATACAGATGGCGGTGTAGATATGTCCATGTTTGTACAGATGACGGTGTAGATATTTCCATGTTCATACCAATAGCGGTGTAGACATTTTCATGTTCATACATTTAGCGGTGTAGATATTTCCATGTTCATACAGATGGCGGTGAAGATATTTACATGTTCATACAGATGGCGGTGTCGATATTTCCATGTTTGTACGGATGGCAGTGTAGATATTTCCATGTTCATACAGTTGACGGTTTAGATATTTCCATGTTTATACAGATAGCAGTGTAGTTATTTCCATGTTAATAGAGATAGCGGTGTAGATATTTCCATTGATATACAGATAGCTGTGTAGATATTTGCATGTTCATACAGATAGCGGTGTAGATATTTCCATGTTCATACAGATAGTGGTGTAGCTATTTCCATGTTCATACAGATAGCGGTGTAGATATTTCTATGTTCATACAGAAAACGGTGTAGATATTTCCATGTTCGTACAGACAGCAGTGTAGATATTTCCATGTTCATACAGTTAGCGGTGTAGATATTTCCATGTTCATACAGATGGCGGTGTAGATATTTACATGTTCATACAGATGGCGGTAGAGATATTTCCATGTTCTTAGAGATGGCGGTGAACATATTTCCATGTTCATAGAGATGGCGGTGTAGATATTTCCATGTTTATGCAGATAGCGGTATAGATATTTCCATGTTTATAGAGATGGCGGTCTAGATATTTCCATGTTTACCGAGATAGTGGTGTAGTTATTTCCAAGTTTATAGAGACAGCGATGTAGATATTTCCTTGTTTATACAGATAGCGGTGAAGATATTTCCATGTTTATACAGATAGCGGTGTAGATATTTCCATGTTCATACAGATAGCAGTGTAGATATTACCATGTTTATAGAGATAGTGTTGTAGATAATTTCAATTTCATACAGAGAGCAGTGTAGATATTTACAAGTTCATACAGATAGCGGTGGAGATATTTCCACGTTTACAGAGATGGCGGTGTAGATATTTCCATGTTCATACAGAGGACGGTGTAGATATTTCCATGTTTATAGGGATGGCGGTGTAGATATTTTCATGTTTACACAGATGGCGGTGTAGATATTTCCATGTTTACACAGATAGCGGTGTAGACATTTCCATGTTTACACAGATAGCGGTGTGGATATTTCCATGTTTATGCAGATAGCAGTGTAGATTTTTCCGTGTTTATACAGATAGCGGTGCGGATATTTCCATGTTTATTCAGATAGCGGTGCGGTTATTTAAATGTTTATACAGATAGTTAGGCAGATATTTCCATGTTTATACAGATAGCGGTGTAGATATTTCCATCTTAATATAGATGGCGGTGTAGATATATCCATGTTTGTACAGATGGCGGTGTAGATATTTCCATGTTCATACTGATGGCGGTGTAGATATTTCAAAGTTTATAGAGATAGCGCTGTAGTTATTTCCATATTCCTAGAGAAATCTGTGTAGATATTTCCATGTATATTCAGATAACTGTGTAGATATTTGCATGTTCATGCAGATAGCGGTGTAGATATTTCCATGTTCATCCAGATTCCGGTGTACATATATCCATGTTCATACAGATGGCGGTGAAGATATTTCCATGTTCATGCAGATGGTGGTGTAGGTATTTCCATGTTCATACAAATGGCGGTGTAGATATTTCCATGTTCATAGAGATGGCTGTGTAGATATTTCCAGGTTCATACAAATGGCGGTGGAGATATTTCCATGTTCATAGAGATGGCCGTGTAGATATTTCCATGTTTATACAGATATTTCCATGTTTATACAGATACCAGTGTAGTTGTTTCCATGTTTATAGAGATACCAGTGTGGATATTTCCATTGATATACAGATAGCTGTGTAGATATTTACATGTTCATACAGATAGCGGTGTAGATATTTCCATGTTCATACAGATAGCGGTGTAGATATTTCCATGTTCATATAGATAGCGGTGTAGATATATCCATGTTCACACAGATAGCGGTGCGGATATTTCCATGTTTATTCAGATAGCGGTGCGGATATTTCCATGTTTATACAGATAATTGGGCAGATATTTCCATGTTTATACAGATAGCGGTGTAGATATTTCCATCTTAATACAGATGGCGGTGTAGATATGTCCATGATCGTACAGATGGAGGTGTAGATATTTCCATGTTCATAGAGATGGCGGTGTAGATATTTCCATGTTTATACAGATAGCAGTGTAGATATTTCCATGTTTAGAGAGATAACGGTGTAGATATTTTCAATTTTATACAGAGAGCAGTGTAGATATTTCCAAGTTCATACAGATAGCGGTGTAGATATTTCCACGTTTACACAGATGGCGGTGTAGATATTTCCATGTTCATACAAATGGCGGTGTAGATATATCCATGTTCATAGAGATGGCGGTGTAGATATTTCCATGTTCATACAAATGGCAGTGTAGATATTTCCATGTTCATAGAGATGGCGGTGTTGATATTTCCATATTTATAGAGATAGCAGTGTAGTTATTTCCATGTTTATAGAGATAGTAGTGTAGATATTTCCATTCATGTACAGATAGCTCTGTAGATATTTGCATGTTCATAGAGATAGCGGTGTAGATATTTCCATGTTCATACAGATAGCGGTGTAGATATTTCCATGTTCATACAGATAGCGGTGTAGATATCTCCATGTTCATACAGATAACGGTGTAGATATTTCCATGTTCATACAGATAGCGGTGTAGATATTTCCATGTTCATACAGATAGCGGTGTAGATATTTCCATGTTCATACAGATAGCGGTGTAGATATTTCCATGTTCATAGAGATGGCGAAGATATTTCCATGTTCATGCAGATAGCGGTGTAGATATTTCCATGTTCATACAGATAGCGGTGTAGATATTTCCATGTTCATACAGATCACGGTGTAGATATTTCCAAGTTCATAGAGATGGCGGTGTAGATATTTCCATATTTATACAGATAGCAGTGTAGTTATTTCCATGTTTATAGAGATAGCAGTGTAGATATTTCCATTGATATACAGATAGCTGTGTAGATATTTGCATGGTCATACAGATAGCGGTGTAGATATTTCCATGTTCGTACAGATAGGGGTGTAGATATTTCCATGTTCATACAGATAGCGGTGTAGATATTTCCATGTTCATACAGATAACGGTGTAGATATTTACATGTTCATACAGATAGCGGTGTAGATATTTCCATGTTCATACAGTTAGCGGTGTAGATATTTCCATGTTCATACAGATGGCGGTGTAGATATTTACATGTTCATACAGATGGCGGTATAGATATTTCCATGTTTGTACAGATGGCGTTGTAGATATTTCCATGTTTATAGACATGGCGGTGTACATATTTCCATGTTCATACAGATGGCGGTGTAAATATTTCCATGTTTATAGGGATGGCGGTGTAGAGATTTTCATGTTTACACAGATGGCAGTGTAGATATTTCCATGTTTACACAGATAGCGGTGCGGATATTTCCATGTTTATACAGATAGTTGGGCAGATATTTCCATGTTTATACAGATGGCGGTGTAGATTTGTACATCTTTATACAGATGGCGGTGTAGATATGTCCATGTTTGTACAGATGACGGTGTAGATATTTCCATGTTCATACCAATAGCGGTGTAGACATTTTCATGTTCATACATTTAGCGGTGTAGATATTTCCATGTTCATACAGTTAGCGGTGTAGATATTTCCATGTTCATACAGATGGCGGTGTAGATATTTACATGTTCATACAGATGGCAGTAGAGATATTTCCATGTTCTTAGAGATGGCGGTGAACTTATTTCCATGTTCATAGAGATGGCGGTGTAGATATTTCCATGTTTATGCAGATAGCGGTATAGATATTTCCATGTTTATACAGATGGCGGTGTAGATATTTCCATGTTTATAGAGATGGCGGTCTAGATATTTCCATGTTTACCGAGATAGTGGTGTAGTTATTTCCAAGTTTATAGAGACAGCGATGTAGATATTTCCATGTTTATAGAGATAGCGGTGAAGATATTTCGATGTTTATACAGATAGCGGTGTAGATATTTCCATGTTCATACAGATAGCAGTGTAGATATTACCATGTTTATAGAGATAGTGTTGTAGATAATTTCAATTTTATACAGATAGCAGTGTAGATATTTCCAAGTTCATACAGATAGCGGTGTAGATATTTCCACGTTTATAGTGATGGCGGTGTAGATATTTCCATGTTCATATAGATGGCGGTGCAGATATTTCCATGTTTATAGGGATGGCGGTGTAGATATTTTCAGGTTTAAACAGATGGCAGTGTAGATATTTCCATGTTTACACAGATAGCGGTGTAGATATTTCCCTGTTTACACAGATAGCGGTGTAGACATTTCCATGTTTACACAGATAGCGGTGTGGATATTTCCATGTTTATGCAGATAGCAGTGTAGATATTTCCATGTTTATACAGATAGCGGTGCGGTTATTTCCATGTTTATACAGATAGTTGGGCAGATATTTCCATGTTTATACAGATAGCGGTGTAGATATTTCCATCTTAATACAGATGGCGGTGTAGATATGTCCATGTTTGTGCAGATGGCAGTGTAGATATTTCCATGTTCATACAGATGGCGGTGTAGATATTTCAAAGGTTATAGAGATAGCGCTGTAGATATTTCCATATTTATAGAGAAATCTGTGTAGATATTTCCATGTATATTCAGATAGCTGTGTAGATATTTCCATGTTCATGCAGATAGCGGTGAAGATATTTCCATGTTCATCCATATGCCGGTGTACATATGTGCATGTTCATACAGATGGCGGTGAAGATATTTCCATGTTCATACAGATGGTGGTGTAGGTATTTCCATGTTCATAGAGATGGCGGTGTAGATATTTCCAGGTTCATACAAATGGCGGTGTAGATATTTCCATGTTCATAGAGATGGCGGTGTTGATATTTCCATATTTGTAGAGATAGCAGTGTAGTGATTTCCATGTTTACAGAGATAGTAGTGTAGATATTTCCATTGATATACAGATAGCTCTGTAGATATTTGCATGTTCATAGATATAGCGGTGTAGATATTTCCATGTTCATACAGATAGTGGTGTAGATATTTCCATGTTCATACAGATAGCGGTGTAGATATTTCCATGTTCATACAGAAATCGGTGTAGATATTTCCATGTTCATACAGATAGCGGTGTAGATATTTCCATGTTCATACAGTTAGCGGCTTAGATATTTCCATGTTCATACAGATGGCGGTGTAGATATTTCCATGTTCATACAGATGGCGGTGTAGTTATTTCCAGGTTCATACAGTTAGCGGTGTAGATATTTCCATGTTCATACATATAGCGGTGTAGATATTTCCATGTTCATACAGATAGCGGTGTAGATATTTCCATGTTCATACCAATAGCGGTGTAGACATTTCCATGTTCATATATTTAGCGGTGTAGATATTTCCATGTTCATACAGATGGCGAAGATATTTCCATGTTCATACAGATAGAGGTGTAGATATTTCCATGTTCATACAGTTAGCGGTGTAGATATTTCCATGTTCATACAGATGGCGGTGTAGATATTTCCATGTTCATAGAGATGGCAGTGTAGATATATACGTATTTATACAGATAGCATTATATTTATTTCCATGTTTATAGAGGTAGCAGTGTAGATATTTCCATTGATATACAGACAGCTGTGTAGATATTTGCATGGTCATACAGATAGCGGTGTAGATATTTCCATGTTCGTACAGATAGCGGTGTAGATATTTCCATGTTCATAGAGATAGCGGTGTAGATATTTCCACGTTCATACAGATAACGGTGTAGATATTTCCATGTTCATACAGATAGCGGTGTAGATATTTCCATGTTCATACAATGAGCGGTGTAGATATTTCCATGTTCATACAGATGGCGGTGTAGCTATTTCCATGTTCATACAGATAGCAGTGTAGATATTTCCATGTTTAGATAGATAATGGTGTAGATAATTTCAATTTTAAACAGAGAGCAGTGTAGATATTTCCAAGTTCATACAGATAGCGGTGTAGATATTTCCACGTTTAAAGAGATGGCGGTGTAGATATTTCCATGTTCATACAGATGGCGGTGTAGATATTTCCATGTTCATAGAGATGGCGGTGTAGATATTTCCATGTTAATACAAATGGCAGTGTGGATATTTCCATGTTCATAGAGATGGCGGTGTTGATATTTCCATATTTATAGAGATAGCAGTGTAGTTATTTCCATGTTTATAGAGATGGTAGTGTAGATATTTCCATTGATATACAGATAGCTCTGTAGATATTTGCATGTTAATAGAGATAGCGGTGTAGATATTTCCATGTTCATACAGATAGCGGTGTAGATATTTCCATGTTCACAGATAGCGGTGTAGATATTTCCATGTTCATACAGATAGCGGTGTAGATATTTCCATGTTCATACAGATAGCAGTGTAGATATTTCCATTTTCATACAGTTAGCGGTTTAGATATTTCCATGTTCATACAGATGGCGGTGTAGATATTTACATGTTCATACAGATGGCGGTGTAGTTATTTCCATGTTCATACAGATAGCGGTGTAGATATTTCCATGTTCATTCAGATAGGGGTGTAGATATTTCCATGTTCATACCAATAGCGGTGTAGACATTTCCATGTTCATATATTTAGCGGTGTAGATATTTCCATGTTCATAGAGATGGCGAAGATATTTCCATGTTCATGCGGATAGCGGTGTAGATATTTCCATGTTCATACAGATAACGGTGTAGATATTTCCATGTTAATACAGATAGCGGTGTTGATATTTCCATGTTCATACAGATAGCGGTGTAGATATTTAAATGTTCATACAGTTAGCGGTGTAGATATTTCCATGTTCATACAGATGGCTGTGTAGATATTTACATGTTGATACAGATAGCGGTGTAGATATTTCCATGTTCATACAGATAGCGGTGTAGCTATTTCCATGTTCATACAGATAGCAGTGTAGATATTTCCATGTTTAGATAGATAATGGTGTAGATAATTTCAATTTTAAACAGAGAGCAGTGTAGATATTTCCAAGTTCATACAGATAGCGGTGTAGATATTTCCATGTTCATACAGATAGCGGTGTAGATATTTCCATGTTCATACAGATAGCGGTGTAGATATTTCCATGTTCATACAGATAGGGGTGTAGATATTTCCATGTTCATACCAATAGCGGTGTAGACATTTCCATGTTCATATATTTAGCGGTGTAGATATTTCCATGTTCATAGAGATGGCAAAGATATTTCCATGTTCATGCGGATAGCGGTGTAGATATTTCCATGTTCATACAGATAACGGTGTAGATATTTCCATGTTAATACAGATAGCGGTGTTGATATTTCCATGTTCATACAGATAGCGGTGTAGATATTTAAATGTTCATACAGTTAGCGGTGTAGATATTTCCATGTTCATACAGATGGCTGTGTAGATATTTACATGTTGATACAGATGGCGGTGTAGATATTTCCATGTTCATACAGATAGCGGTGTAGATATTTCCATGTTCATACAGATAGCAGTGTAGATATTTCCATGTTCATACAGATATCGGTGTAGATATTTCCATGTTCATACCAATAGCGGTGTAGACATTTCCATGTTCATACATTTAGCGGTGTAGATATTTCCATGTTCATACAGATGGCGGTGAAGATATTTACATGTTCATACAGATGGCGGTGTAGATATTTCCATGTTTGTACGGATGGCAGTGTAGATATTTCCATGTTCATAGAGATGGCGGTGTAGATATTTCCATGTTTATGCAGATAGCGGTATAGATATTTCCATGTATATACAGATTGTGGTGTAGACATTTCCATGTTTATAGAGATGTCGGTCTAGATATTTCCATGTTTACAGAGATAGTGGTGTAGTTATTTCCAAGTTTATAGAGACAGCGTTGTAGATATTTCCATGTTTATACAGATAGCGGTGAAGTTATTTCCATGTTTATACAGAGAGCGGTGTAGATATTTCCATGTTTATACAGATAGCAGTGTAGATATTTCCATGTTTAGAGAGATAACGGTGTAGATATTTTCAATTTTATACAGAGAGCAGTGTAGATATTTCCAAGTTCATACAGATAGCGGTGTAGATATTTCCACGTTTACAGAGATGGCGGTGTAGATATTTCCATGTTCATACAAATGGCGGTGTAGATATTTCCATGTTCATAGAGATGGCGGTGTAGATATTTCCATGTTCATACAAATGGCAGTGTAGATATTTCCATGTTCATAGAGATGGCGGTGTTGATATTTCCATATTTATAGAGATAGCAGTGTAGTTATTTCCATGTTTATAGAGATAGTAGTGTAGATATTTCCATTCATGTACAGATAGCTCTGTAGATATTTGCATGTTCATAGAGATAGCGGTGTAGATATTTCCATGTTCATACAGATAGCGGTGTAGATATTTCCATGTTCATACAGATAGCGGTGTAAATATTTCCATGTTCATACAGATAACGGTGTAGATATTTCCATGTTCACACAGATAGCGGTGTAGCTATTTCCATGTTCATACAGTTAGCGGTTTAGATATTTCCATGTTCATACAGATGGCGGTGTAGATATTTACATGTTCATACAGATGGCGGTGTAGTTATTTCCATGTTCATACAGATAGCGGTGTAGATATTTCCATGTTCATACAGATAGCGGTGTAGATATTTCCAGGTTCATACCAATAGCGGTGTAGACATTTCCATGTTCATATATTTAGCGGTGTAGATATTTCCATGTTCATAGAGATGGCGAAGATATTTCCATGTTCATGCAGATAGCGGTGTAGATATTTCCATGTTCATACAGATAGCGGTGTAGATATTTCCATGTTCATACAGATCGCGGTGTAGATATTTCCAAGTTCATAGAGATGGCGGTGTAGATATTTCCATATTTATACAGATAGCAGTGTAGTTATTTCCATGTTTATAGAGATAGCAGTGTAGATATTTCCATTGATATACAGATAGCTGTGTAGATATTTGCATGGTCATACAGATAGCGGTGTAGATATTTCCATGTTCGTACAGATAGGGGTGTAGATATTTCCATGTTCATACAGATAGCGGTGTAGATATTTCCATGTTCATACAGATAACGGTGTAGATATTTACATGTTCATACAGATAGCGGTGTAGATATTTCCATGTTCATACAGTTAGCGGTGTAGATATTTCCATGTTCATACAGATGGCGGTGTAGATATTTACATGTTCATACAGATGGCGGTATAGATATTTCCATGTTTGTACAGATGGCGTTGTAGATATTTCCATGTTTATAGACATGGCGGTGTACATATTTCCATGTTCATACAGATGGCGGTGTAAATATTTCCATGTTTATAGGGATGGCGGTGTAGAGATTTTCATGTTTACACAGATGGCAGTGTAGATATTTCCATGTTTACACAGATAGCGGTGTAGACATTTCCATGTTTACACAGATAGCGGTGTGGATATTTCCATGTTTATGCAGATAGCAGTGTAGATATTTCCATGTTTATACAGATAGTTGGGCAGATATTTCCATGTTTATACAGATGGCGGTGTAGATATGTACATCTTTATACAGATGGCGGTGTAGATATGTCCATGTTTGTACAGATGACGGTGTAGATATTTCCATGTTCATACCAATAGCGGTGTAGACATTTTCATGTTCATACATTTAGCGGTGTAGATATTTCCATGTTCATACAGATGGCAGTGAAGATATTTACATGTTCATACAGATGGCGGTGTAGATATTTCCATGTTTGTACGGATGGCAGTGTAGATATTTCCATGTTCATACAGTTGGCGGTGTAGATATTTCCATGTTTATACAGATAGCAGTGTAGTTATTTCCATGTTAATAGAGATAGCGGTGTAGATATTTCCATTGATATACAGATAGCTGTGTAGATATTTGCATGTTCATACAGATAGCGGTGTAGATATTTCCATGTTCATACAGATAGTGGTGTAGCTATTTCCATGTTCATACAGATATCGGTGTAGATATTTCTATGTTCATACAGAAAACGGTGTAGATATTTCCATGTTCGTACAGACAGCAGTGTAGATATTTCCATGTTCATACAGTTAGCGGTGTACATATTTCCATGTTCATACAGATGGCGGTGTAGATATTTACATGTTCATACAGATGGCGGTAGAGATATTTCCATGTTCTTAGAGATGGCGGTGAACATATTTCCATGTTCATAGAGATGGCGGTGTAGATATTTCCATGTTTATGCAGATAGCGGTATAGATATTTCCATGTTTATACAGATGGCGGTGTAGATATTTCCATGTTTATAGAGATGGCGGTCTAGATATTTCCATGTTTACCGAGATAGTGGTGTAGTTATTTCCAAGTTTATAGAGACAGCGATGTAGATATTTCCATGTTTATAGAGATAGCGGTGAAGATATTTCCATGTTTATACAGATAGCGGTGTAGATATTTCCATGTTCATACAGATAGCAGTGTAGATATTACCATGTTTATAGAGATAGTGTTGTAGATAATTTCAATTTTATACAGATAGCAGTGTAGATATTTCCAAGTTCATACAGATAGCGGTGTAGATATTTCCACGTTTATAGAGATGGCGGTGTAGATATTTCCATGTTCATATAGATGGCGGTGCAGATATTTCCATGTTTATAGGGATGGCGGTGTAGATATTTTCAGGTTTAAACAGATGGCAGTGTAGATATTTCCATGTTTACACAGATAGCGGTGTAGATATTTCCCTGTTTACACAGATAGCGGTGTAGACATTTCCATGTTTACACAGATAGCGGTGTGGATATTTCCATGTTTATGCAGATAGCAGTGTAGATATTTCCATGTTTATACAGATAGCGGTGCGGTTATTTCCATGTTTATACAGATAGTTGGGCAGATATTTCCATGTTTATACAGATAGCGGTGTAGATATTTCCATCTTAATACAGATGGCGGTGTAGATATGTCCATGTTTGTGCAGATGGCAGTGTAGATATTTCCATGTTCATACAGATGGCGGTGTAGATATTTCAAAGGTTAAAGAGATAGCGCTGTAGTTATTTCCATATTTATAGAGAAATCTGTGTAGATATTTCCATGTATATTCAGATAGCTGTGTAGTTATTTCCATGTTCATGCAGATAGCGGTGTAGATATTTCCATGTTCATCCATATGCCGGTGTACATATATGCATGTTCATACAGATGGCGGTGAAGATATTTCCATGTTCATACAGATGGTGGTGTAGGTATTTCCATGTTCATAGAGATGGCGGTGTAGATATTTCCAGGTTCATTCAAATGGCGGTGTAGATATTTCCATGTTCATAGAGATGGCGGTGTTGATATTTCCATATTTGTAGAGATAGCAGTGTAGTGATTTTCATGTTTACAGAGATAGTAGTGTAGATATTTCCATTGATATACAGATAGCTCTGTAGATATTTGCATGTTCATAGATATAGCGGTGTAGATATTTCCATGTTCATACAGATAGTGGTGTAGATATTTCCATGTTCATACAGATAGCGGTGTAGATATTTCCATGTTCATACAGAAAGCGGTGTAGATATTTCCATGTTCATACAGATAGCGGTGTAGATATTTCCATGTTCATACAGTTAGCGGCTTAGATATTTCCATGTTCATACAGATGGCGGTGTAGATATTTCCATTTTCATACAGATGGCGGTGTAGTTATTTCCAGGTTCATACAGTTAGCGGTGTAGATATTTCCATGTTCATACATATAGCGGTGTAGATATTTCCATGTTCATACAGATAGCGGTGTAGATATTTCCATGTTCATACCGTTAGCGGTGTAGATATTTCCATGTTGATACAGATAGCGGTGTAGATATTTACATGTTCATACAGATGGCGGTATAGATACTTCCATGTTCGTACAGATGGCGTTGTAGATATTTCCATGTTCATAGAGATGGCGGTGTAGATATTTCCATGTTTATAGAGATGGCGGTCTAGATATTTCCATGTTTACAGAGATAGTTGTGTAGTTATTTCCAAGTATATAGAGACAGCGTTGTAGATATTTCCATGTTTATACAGATAGCGGTGAAGATATTTCCATGTTTATACAGATAGAGGTGTAGATATTTCCATGTTCATACAGATAGCAGTGTCGGTATTTCCATGTTTATAGAGATAGTGTTGTAGATAATTTCAATTTCATACAGAGAGCAGTGTAGATATTTCCAAGTTCATACAGATAGCAGTGTAGATATTTCCACGTTTACAGAGATGGCGGTGTAGATATTTCCATGTTCATACAGAGGACGGTGTAGATATTTCCATGTTTATAGGGATGGCGGTGTAGATATTTTCATGTTTACACCGATGGCGGTGTAGATATTTCCATGTTTACACAGATAGCCGTGTAGACATTTCCATGTTTACACAGATAGCGGTGTGGATATTTCCATGTTTATACAGATAGCAGTGTAGATATTTCCATGTTCATACAGATAGCGGTGCGGATATTTCCATGTTTATTCAGATAGCGGTGCGGATATTTCCATGTTTATACAGATAATTGGGCAGATATTTCCATGTTTATACAGATAGCGGTGTAGATATTTCCATCTTAATACAGATGGCGGTGTAGATATGTCCATGATCGTACAGATGGCGGTGTAGATATTTCCATGTTCATACAGATTGCGGTGTAGATATTTCGAAGTTTATAGAGATAGCGCTGTAGTTATTTCCATATTTATAGAGAAATCTGTGTAGATATTTCCATGTATATTCAGATAGCTGTGTAGATATTTCCATGTTCATGCAGATTACGGTGTAGATATTTCCATGTTCATCCTGATGCCGGTGTAAAAATATGCATGTTCATACAAATGGCGGTGAAGATATTTCCATGCTCATACAGATGGCGGTGTAGGTATTTCCATGTTCATAGAGATGGCGGTGTAGATATTTCCATGTTCATAGAGATGGCGGTGTAGATATTTCCAGGTTCATACAAATGGCGGTGTAGGTATTTCCATGTTCATAGAGATGGCGGTGTATATATTTCCATGTTTATACAGATAGCAGTGTAGTTATTTCCATGTTTATAGAGATACCATTCTGGATATTTCCATTGATATACAGATAGCTGTGTAGATATTTGCATGTTCATACAGATAGCGGTGTAGATATTTCCATGTTCATACAGATAGCGGTGTAGATATTTCCCTGTTCATACAGGTAGTGGTGAAGATATTTCCATGTTAATACAGATAGCGGTGTAGATATTTCCATGTTCATACAAATAGCGGTGTAGCTATTTCCATGTTCATACAGATAGCAGTGTAGATATTTCCATGTTTAGAGAGATAATGGTGTAGATAATTTCAATTATATACAGAGAGCAGTGTAGATATTTCCATGTTCATACAGATGGCGGTGTAGATATTTCCATGTTCATAGAGATGGCGGTGTAGATATATCCATGTTCATACAAATGGCAGTGTAGATATTTCCATGTTCATAGAGATGGCGGTGTTGATATTTCCATATTTATAGAGATAGCAGTGTAGTTATTTCCATGTTTATAGAGATAGTAGTGTAGATATTTCCATTGATATACAGATAGCTCTGTAGATATTTGCATGTTAACAGAGATAGCGGTGTAGATATTTCCATGTTCATACAGATAGCGGTGTAGATATTTCCATGTTCACAGATAGCGGTGTAGATATTTCCATGTTCATACAGATAGCGGTGTAGATATTTCCATGTTCATACAGATAGCGGTGTAGATATTTCCATTTTCATACAGTTAGCGGTTTAGATATTTCCATGTTCATCCAGATGGCGGTGTAGATATTTACATGTTCATACAGATGGCGGTGTAGTTATTTCCATGTTCATACAGATAGCGGTGTAGATATTTCCATGTTCATAGAGATAGCGGTGTAGATATTTCCATGTTCATACCAATAGCCGTGTAGACATTTCCATGTTCATATATTTAGCGGTGTAGATATTTCCATGTTCATAGAGATGGCGAAGATATTTCCATGTTCATGCGGATAGCGGTGTAGATATTTCCATGTTCATACAGATAGCGGTGTAGATATTTCCATGTTAATACAGATAGCGGTGTTGATATTTCCATGTTCATACAGATAGCGGTGTAGATATTTAAATGTTCATACAGTTAGCGGTGTAGATATTTCCATGTTTATACAGATGGCTGTGTAGATATTTACAAGTTGATACAGATGGCGGTGTAGATATTTCCATGTTCATACAGATAGCGGTGTAGATATTTCCATGTTCATACAGATAGCAGTGTAGATATTTCCATGTTCATACAGATAGCGGTGTAGATATTTCCATGTTCATACCAATAGCGGTGTAGACATTTCCATGTTCATATATTTAGCGGTGTAGATATTTCCATGTTCATACAGATGGCGAAGATATTTCCATGTTCATACAGATAGCGGTGTAGATATTTCCATGTTCATACAGTTAGCGGTGTAGATATTTCCATGTTCATACAGATGGCGTTGTAGATATTTCCATGTTCATAGAGATGGCGGTGTAGATATCTCCATATTTATACAGATAGCATTGTATTTATTTCCATGTTTATAGAGATAGCAGTGTGGATATTTCCATTGATATACAGATAGCTGTGTAGATATTTGCATGGTCATACAGATAGCGGTGTAGATATTTCCATGTTCGTACAGATAGCGGTGTAGATATTTCCAAGTTCATAGAGATAGCGGTGTAGATATTTCCACGTTCATACAGATAACGATGTAGATATTTCCATGTTCATACAGATAGCGGTGTAGATATTTCCATGTTCATACAATGAGCGGTGTAGATATTTCCATGTTCATACAGATGGCGGTGTAGATATTTACATGTTCATTCAGATGGCGGTATAGATATTTCCATGTTCGTACAGATGGCGTTGTAGATATTTCCATGTTCTTAGTGATGGCGGTGTAGATATCTCCATGTTTATGCAGATAGCGGTATAGATATTTCCATGTTTATACAGATGGTGGTGTAGATATTTCCATGTTCATACAAATGGCGGTGTAGATATTTCTATGTTCATTGAGATGGCGGTGTAGATATTTCCATGTTCATACAAATGGCAGTGTAGATATTTCCATGTTCATAGAGATGGCAGTGTAGATATTTCCATATTTATACAGATAGCAGTGTAGTTATTTCCATATTTATAGGGATAGCAGTGTAGATATTTTCATTGATATACAGATAGCTGTGTAGATATTTGCATGTTCATACAGATAGCGGTCTAGATATTTCCATGTTCATACAGATAGCGGTGTAGATATTTCCATGTTCATACAGATAGCGGTGTAGATATTTCCATGTTCATACAGATAGCGGTGTAGATATTTCCATGTTCCTACAGTTAGCGGTGTAGATATTTCCATGTTCACACTGATGGCGGTGTAGATATTTACCTGTTCATACAGATGGCGGTGTAGATATTTCCATGTTCATACAGATGGCGGTGTAGATATTTCCATGTTCGTACGGATGGCAGTGTAGATATTTCCATGTTCATACAGGTGGCGGTGTAGATATTTCCATGTTTACAGAGAAAGAAGTGTAGTTATTTCGATGTTTATAGAGACAGCTGTGTAGATATTTCCATTGATATACAGATAGCTGTGTAGATATTTGCATGTTCATACAGATAGTGGTGTAGATATTTTCCATGTTCGTACAGATGGCGGTGTAGATATTTCCATGTTCATACAGATAGCGGTGTAGATATTTCCATGTTCATACAGATAACGGTGTAGATATTTCCATGTTCATACAGATAGCAGTGTAGATATTTCCATGTTCATACAGTTAGCGGTGTAGATATTTCCATGTTCATACAGATGGCGGTGTAGATATTTACATGTTCATACAGATGGCGGTATAGTTACTTCCATGTTCGTACAGATGGCGTTGTAGATATTTCCATGTTCATAGAGATGGCGGTGTAGATATTTCCATGTTTTTGCAGTTAGTGGCATAGATATTTCCATGTTTATACAGATGGTGGTGTAGATATTTCCATGTTTATAGAGATGGCGGTCTAGATATTTCCATGTTTACAGAGATAGTTGTGTAGTTATTTCCAAGTATATAGAGACAGCGTTGTAAATATTTCCATGTTTATACAGATAGCGGTGAAGATATTTCCATGTTTATACAGATAGAGGTGTAGATATTTCCATGTTCATACAGATAGCAGTGTAGATATTTCCATGTTCATACAGATAGCAGTGTAGATATTTCCATGTTCATACAGATAGCGGTGTAGATATTTCCATGTTCATACCAAGTGCGGTGTAGACATTTCCATGTTCATATATTTAGCGGTGTAGATATTTCCATGTTCATACAGATGGCGAAGATATTTCCATGTTCATACAGATAGCGGTGTAGATATTTCCATGTTCATACAGTTAGCGGTGTAGATATTTCCATGTTCATACAGATGGCGGTGTAGTTATTTCCATGTTCATAGAGATGGCGGTGTAGATATCTCCATATTTATACAGATAGCATTGTATTTATTTCCATGTTTATAGAGATAGCAGTGTAGATATTTCCATTGATATACAGACAGCTGTGTAGATATTTGCATGGTCATACAGATAGCGGTGTAGATATTTCCATGTTCGTACAGATAGCGGTGTAGATATTTCCATGTTCATAGAGATAGCGGTGTAGATATTTCCACGTTCATACAGATAACGATGTAGATATTTCCATGTTCATACAGATAGCGGTGTAGATATTTCCATGTTCATACAATGAGCGGTGTAGATATTTCCATGTTCATACAGATGGCGGTGTAGATATTTACATGTTCATTCAGATGGCGGTATAGATATTTCCATGTTCGTACAGATGGCGTTGTAGATATTTCCATGTTCTTAGTGATGGCGGTGTAGATATCTCCATGTTTATGCAGATAGCGGTATAGATATTTCCATGTTTATACAGATGGTGTTGTAGATATTTCCATGTTCATACAAATGGCGGTGTAGATATTTCCATGTTCATTGAGATGGCGGTGTAGATATTTCCATGTTCATACAAATGGCGGTGTAGATATTTCCATGTTCATAGAGATGGCAGTGTAGATATTTCCATATTTATACAGATAGCAGTGTAGTTATTTCCATGTTTATAGGGATAGCAGTGTAGATATTTTCACTGATATACAGATAGCTGTGTAGATATTTGCATGTTCATACAGATAGCGGTCTAGATATTTCCATGTTCATACAGATAGCGGTGTAGATATTTCCATGTTCATTCAGATAGCGGTGTAGATATTTCCATGTTCATACTGATAGCGGTGTAGATATTTCCATGTTCATACAGATAGCAGTGTAGATATTTCCATGTTCCTACAGTTAGCGGTGTAGATATTTCCATGTTCACACAGATGGCGGTGTAGATATTTACCTGTTCATACAGATGGCGGTGTAGATATTTCCATGTTCATACAGATGGCGGTGTAGATATTTCCATGTTCGTACGGATGGCAGTGTAGATATTTCCATGTTCATACAGGTGGCGGTGTAGATATTTCCATGTTTACAGAGATAGCAGTGTAGTTATTTCGATGTTTATAGAGACAGCTGTGTAGATATTTCCATTGATATACAGATAGCTGTGTAGATATTTGCATGTTCATACAGATAGTGGTGTAGATATTTTCCATGTTCGTACACATAGCGGTGTAGATATTTCCATGTTCATACAGATAGCGGTGTAGATATTTCCATGTTCATACAGATAACGGTGTAGATATTTCCATGTTCATACAGATAGCAGTGTAGATATTTCCATGTTCATACAGTTAGCGGTGTAGATATTTCCATGTTCATACAGATGGCGGTGTAGATATTTACATGTTCATACAGATGGCGGTATAGATACTTCCATGTTCGTACAGATGGCGTTGTAGATATTTCCATGTTCATAGAGATGGCGGTGTAGATATTTCCATGTTTTTGCAGTTAGTGGCATAGATATTTCCATGTTTATACAGATGGTGGTGTAGATATTTCCATGTTTATAGAGATGGCGGTCTAGATATTTCCATGTTTACAGAGATAGTTGTGTAGTTATTTCCAAGTATATAGAGACAGCGTTGTAGATATTTCCATGTTTATACAGATAGCGGTGAAGATATTTCCATGTTTATACAGATAGAGGTGTAGATATTTCCATGTTCATACAGATAGCAGTGTAGATATTTCCATGTTTATAGAGATAGTGTTGTAGATAATTTCAATTTCATACAGAGAGCAGTGTAGATATTTCCAAGTTCATACAGATAGCAGTGTAGATATTTCCACGTTTACAGAGATGGCGGTGTAGATATTTCCATGTTCATACAGAGGACGGTGTAGATATTTCCATGTTTATAGGGATGGCGGTGTAGATATTTTCATGTTTACACAGATGGCGGTGTAGATATTTCCATGTTTACACAGATAGCGGTGTAGACATTTCCATGTTTACACAGATAGCAGTGTGGATATTTCCATGTTTATGCAGATAGCAGTGTAGATATTTCCATGTTTATACAGATAGCGGTGCGGATATTTCAATGTTTATTCAGATAGCGGTGCGGATATTTCCATGTTTACACAGATAGTTGGGCAGATATTTCAATGTTTATACAGATAGTGGTGTAGATATTTCCATCTAATACAAATGGCGGTGTAGATATGTCCATGATCGTACAGATGGCGATGTAGATATTTCCATGTTCATACAGATGGCGGTGTAGATATTTCGAAGTTTATAGAGATAGCGATGTAGTTATTTCCATATTTATAGAGAAATCTGTGTAGATATTTCCATGTATATTCAGATAGCTGTGTAGATGTTTCCATGTTCATGCAGATTACGGAGTAGATATTTCCATGTTCATCCAGATGCCGGTGTACATATATCCATCTTCATACAAATGGTGGTGAAGGTATTTCCATTTTCATACAGATGGCGGTGTAGGCATATCCATGTTCATACAAATGGCGGTGTAGATATTTCCATGTTCATAGAGATGGCGGTGTAGATATTTCCAGGTTCATACAAATGGCGGTGTAGATATTTCCATGTTCATAGAGATGGCGGTGTAGATATTTCCATGTTTATACAGATAGCAGTGTAGTTATTTCCATTTTTATAGGGATACCAGTCTGGATATTTCCATTGATATACAGATAGCTGTGTAGATATTTGCATGTTCATACAGATAGCGGTGTAGATATTTCCATGTTCATACAGATAGCGGTGTAGATATTTCCATGTTCATACATATAGCGGTGTAGATATTTCCATGTTCATACAGATGGCGGTGTAGATATTTCCATGTTCATACAGTTAGCGGTGTAGATATTTCCATGTTCATACAGATGGCGGTGTAGATAATTCCATGTTCATAGAGATGGTGGTGTATATATTTCCATGTTTATGCAGATAGCGGTATAGATATTTCCATGTTTATACAGATGGTGGTGTAGATATTTCCATGTTTATAGATATGGCGGTCTAGATATTTCCATGTTTACAGAGATAGTGGTGTAGTTATTTCCAAGTTTACAGAGACAGCGTTGTAGATATTTCCATGTTTATACAGATAGCGGTGAAGATATTTCCAGGTTTATACAGATAGCGGTGTAGATACTTCCATGTTTATACAGATTGCAGTGTAGATATTTCCATGTTTATAGAGATAATGTTGTAGATAATTTCAATTTTATACAGAGAGCAGTGTAGATATTTCCAGGTTCATACAGATAGCGGTGTAGATATTTCCACTTTTATAGAGATGGCGGTGTAGATATTTCCATGTTCATACAGATGGCGATGTAGATATTTCCATGTTTATAGGGATGGCGGTGTAGATATTTCCATGTTCATATAGATAGCGGTGTAGATATTTCCATCTTAATACAGCTTGCGGTGTAGATATGTCCATGTTTGTACAGATGGCGGTGTAGATATTTCCATGTTCATACAGATGGCGGTGCAGATATTTCAAAGTTTATAGAGATAGCGCTGTAGTTATTTCCATATTTATAGAGAAATCTGTGTAGATATTTCCGTGTATATGCAGATAGCTGTGTAGATATTTCCATGTTCATGCAGATAGCGGTGTAGATATTTCCATGTTCATCCAGATGCCGGTGTACATTTATCCATGTTCATACAGATGGCGGTGAAGATATTTCCATGTTCATACAGATGGTGGTGTAGGTATTTCCAAGTTCATACAAATGGCGGTGTAGATATTTCCATGTTCATAGATATGGCGGGGTAGATATTTCCAGGTTCATACAGATGGCGGTGTAGATATTTCCATGTTCATAGAGATGGCCGTGTAGATATTTCCATGTTTATACAGATAGCAGTGTAGTTATTTCCATGTTTATAGAGATACCAGTGTGGATATTTCCATAGATATACAGATAGCTCTGTAGATATTTACATGTTCATACAGATAGCGGTGTAGATATTTCCATGTTCATAGAGATAGCGGTGTAGATATTTGCATGTTCATATAGATAGCAGTGTAGATATTTCCATGTTCATACAGATAGCGGTGTAGATATTTCCATGTTCATACAGATAGCGGTGTAGATAATGCCATGTTCATACAGTTAGCGGTTTAGATATTTCCATGTTCATACAGATGACGGTGTAGATATTTCCATGTTCATACAGATAGCGGTGTAGAGATTTCCATGTTCATACAGATAGCGGTGTAGATATTTCCATGTTCATACAGATAGCGGTCTAGATATTTCCAGGTTCATACCAATAGCGGTGTAGACATTTGCATGTTCATACAGTTAGCGGTGTAGATATTTCCATGTTCATACAGATGGCGGTGTAGATATTTACATGTTTATACAGATGGCGGTGTAGATATTTCCATGTTTGTACTGATGGCATTGTAGATATTTCCATGTTCATACAGGTGGCGGGGTAGATATTTCCATGTTTATACAGATAGCAGTGTAGTTATTTCAATGTTAATAGGGATAGCAGTGTAGATATTTTCATTGATATACAGATAGCTGTGTAGATATTTGAATGTTCATACTGATAGCGGTGTAGATATTTCCATGTTCATACAGATAGCGGTGTAGATATTTCCATGTTCATACAGATAACGGTGTAGATATTTCCATGTTCATACAGATAGCGGTGTAGATATTTCCATGTCCATACAGATAGCGGTGTAGATATTTCCATGTTCATACAGTTAGCGGTGTAGATATTTCCATGTTCATACAGATGGCGGTGTAGATATTTACATGTTCATACAGATGGCGGTGTAGGTATTTCCATGTTCATACAGATAGCGTTGTAGATATTTCCATGTTCATACAGATAGCGTTGTAGATATTTCCATGTTCATACCAATAGCAGTGTAGATATTTCCATGTTCATACAGTTAGCGGGGTAGATATTTCCATGTTCATACAGATGGCGGTGTAGATATTTACATGTTCATACAGATGGCGGTGTAGATATTTCCATGTTTATAGGGATGGCGGTGTAGATATTTTCATGTTTACACAGATGGCGGTGTAGATATTTCCATGTTTACACAGATAGCGCTGTAGACATTTCCTTGTTTACACAGATAGCGGTGTGGATATTTCCATGTTTATGCAGATAGCAGTGTAGATATTTCCATGTTTATACAGATAGCGGTGCGGATATTTCCATGTTTATTCAGATAGCGGTGCGGATATTTCAATGTTTATACAGATAGTTGGGCAGATATTTCCATGTTTATACAGATAGCGGTGTAGATATTTCCATCTTAATTCAGATGGCGGTGTAGATATGTCCATGATCGTACAGATGGCGGTGTAGATATTTCCATGTTCATAGCGATGGCGGTGTAGATATTTCGAAGTTTATAGAGATAGCGATGTAGTTATTTCCATATTTATAGAGAAATCTGTGTAGATATTTCCATGTATATTCAGATAGCTTTGTAGATATTTGCATGTTCATACAGATAGCTGTGTAGATATTTCCATGTTCATACAGATAGCGGAGTAGATATTTCCATGTTCATACAGATAGCGGTGTAGATATTTCCATGTTAATACAGATAGCGGTGTAGATATTTCCATGTTCATACAGATAGCGGTGTAGGTATTTAAATGTTCACACAGTTAGCGGTGTAGAGATTTCCATGTTCATACAGATGGCGGTGTAGATATTTCCATGTTCCTACAGATGGCGGTGTAGATATTTCCATGTTCATACAGGTGGCGGTGTAGATATTTCCATGTTTATACAGATAGCAGTGTAGTTATTTCCATGTTAATAGAGATAGCGGTGTAGATATTTCCATTGATATACAGATAGCTGTGTAGATATTTGCATGTTCATACAGATAGCGGTGTAGCTATTTCCATGTTCCTACAGATAGCGGTGTACATATTTCTATGTTCATACAGATAACGTAGATATTTCCATGTTCATACAGACAGCGGTGTAGATATTTCCATGTTCATACAGTTAGCGGTGTAGGTATTTCCATGTTCATACAGATGGCGGTGTAGATATTTACATGTTCGTACAGATGGCAGTATAGATATTTCCATGTTCTTACAGATGGCGGTGTAGATATTTCCATGTTCATAGAGATGGCGTTGTAGATATTTCCATGTTTATGCAGATAGCGGTGTAGATATTTCCAAGTTTATACAGATGGTGGTGTAGATATTTCCATGTTTATAGAGATGGCGGTCTAGATATTTCGATGTTTATAGAGATAGTGGTGTAGTTATTTCCAAGTTTATAGAGACAGCGTTGTAGATATTTTCATGTTTATAAAGATAGCGGTGAAGATATTTCCATGTTTATATAGATAGCGGTGTAGATATTTACATGTTCATACAGATGGCGGTTTAATTTCCATGTTCATAGAGATCGCGGTGTAGATATATCCATGTTCATACAGATAGCGGTGTAGATATTTCCATGTTCATACAGATAGCGGTGTAGACATTTCCATGTTCATACCAATACCGGTGTAGACATTTCCATGTTCATATATTTAGCGGTGTAGATATTTCTATGTTCATACAGATGGCGAGGATATTTCCATGTTCATGCAGATAGCGTTGTAGATATTTCCATGTTCATACAGTTAGCGGTGTAGATATTTCCATGTTCATACAGATGGCGGTGTAGGTATTTCCATGTTCATAGAGATGGCGGTGTAGATATTTCCATATTTATACAGATAGCAGTGTAGTTATTTCCATGTTTATAGAGATAGCAGTGTTGATATTTCCAATGATATACAGATAGCTGTGTAGATATTTGCATGGTCATACAGATAGCGGTGTAGATATTTCCATGTTCGTACAGATAGCGGTGTAGATATTTCCATGTTCATACAGATAGCGGTGTAGATATTTCCATGTTCATACAGTTAGCGGTGTAGATATCTCCATGTTCATACAAATGGCGGTGTAGATATGTCCATGTTTGTACAGGTGGCGGTGTAGATATTTCCATGTTCATAGAGATAGCGGTGTAGTTATTTCCATGTTTATACAGATAGCAGTGTAGTTATTTCCATGTTTATAGAGATACCATTCTGGATATTTCCATTGATATACAGATAGCTGTGTAGATATTTGCATGTTCATACAGATAGCGGTGTAGATATTTCCATGTTCATACAGATAGCGGTGTAGATATTTTCATGTTCATACAGTCAGCGGTGTAGATATTTCCATGTTCATACAGATAGCGGTGTAGGTATTTAAATGTTCACACAGTTAGCGGTGTAGAGATTTCCATGTTCATACAGATGGCGGTGTAGATATTTACATGTTGATACAGATAGCGGTGTAGATATTTCCATGTTCATACAGATAGCGGTGTAGATATTTCCATGTTCATACATTTAGCGGTGTAGATATTTCCATGTTCATACAGATGGCGTTGAAGATATTTACATGTTCATACAGATGGCGGTGTAGATATTTCCATGTTTATACGGATGGCAGTGTAGATATTTCCATGTTCATACAGGTGGCGGTGTAGGTATTTCCATGTTTATACAGATAGCAGTGTAGTTATTTCCATGTTAATAGAGATAGCGGAGTAGATATTCCCATTGATATACAGATAGCTGTGTGGATATTTGCATGTTCATACAGATAGCGGTGTAGATATTTCCATGTTCGTACAGATAGCGGTGTAGCTATTTCCATGTTCATACAGATAGCGGTGTAGATATTTCTATGTTCATACAGATAACGGTGTAGATATTTCCATGTTCATACAAGCAGCGGTGTAGATATTTCCATGTTCATACAGTTAGCGGTGTAGATATTTCCATGTTCATACAGATGGCGGTGTAGATATTTACATGTTCATACAGATGGCGGTATATATATTTCCATGTTCTTACAGATGGCGGTGTAGATATTTCCATGTTCATAGAGATGGCGGTGTAGATATTTCCATGTTTATGCAGATAGCGGTATAGATATTTCCATGTTTATACAGATGGTGGTGTAGATATTTCCATGTTTATAGAGATGGCGTTCTAGATATTTCCATGTTTATAGAGATAGTGGTGTAGTTATTTCCAAGTTTATAGAGACAGCGTTGTAGATATTTCCATGTTTATACACATAGCGGTGAATATATATCCATGTTTATATAGATAGCGGTGTAGATATTTCCATGTTCATACATATAACGGTGTAGATATTTGCATGTTCATACAGATAGCGGTGTAGATATTTCCATGTTCATACAGTTAGCGGTGTAGATATTTCCATGTTCATACAGATGGTGGTGTAGATATTTACATGTTCATACAGATGGCGGTATAGATACTTCCATGTTCGTACAGATGGCGTTGTAGATATTTCCATGTTCATAGAGATGGCGGTGTAGATATTTCCATGTTTATAGAGATGGCGGTCTAGATATTTCCATGTTTACAGAGATAGTTGTGTAGTTATTTCCAAGTATATAGAGACAGCGTTGTAGATATTTCCATGTTTATACAGATAGCGGTGAAGATATTTCCATGTTTATACAGATAGAGGTGTAGATATTTCCATGTTCATACAGATAGCAGTGTCGATATTTCCATGTTTATAGAGATAGTGTTGTAGATAATTTCAATTTCATACAGAGAGCAGTGTAGATATTTCCAAGTTCATACAGATAGCAGTGTAGATATTTCCACGTTTACAGAGATGGCGGTGTAGATATTTCCATGTTCATACAGAGGACGGTGTAGATATTTCCATGTTTATAGGGATGGCGGTGTAGATATTTTCATGTTTACACCGATGGCGGTGTAGATATTTCCATGTTTACACAGATAGCCGTGTTGACATTTCCATGTTTACACAGATAGCGGTGTGGATATTTCCATGTTTATACAGATAGCAGTGTAGATATTTCCATGTTCATACAGATAGCGGTGCGGATATTTCCATGTTTATTCAGATAGCGGTGCGGATATTTCCATGTTTATACAGATAATTGGGCAGATATTTCCATGTTTATACAGATAGCGGTGTAGATATTTCCATCTTAATACAGATGGCGGTGTAGATATGTCCATGATCGTACAGATGGCGGTGTAGATATTTCCATGTTCATACAGATTGCGGTGTAGATATTTCGAAGTTTATAGAGATAGCGCTGTAGTTATTTCCATATTTATAGAGAAATCTGTGTAGATATTTCCATGTATATTCAGATAGCTGTGTAGATATTTCCATGTTCATGCAGATTACGGTGTAGATATTTCCATGTTCATCCTGATGCCGGTGTAAAAATATGCATGTTCATACAAATGGCGGTGAAGATATTTCCATGCTCATACAGATGGCGGTGTAGGTATTTCCATGTTCATAGAGATGGCGGTGTAGATATTTCCATGTTCATAGAGATGGCGGTGTAGATATTTCCAGGTTCATACAAATGGCGGTGTAGGTATTTCCATGTTCATAGAGATGGCGGTGTATATATTTCCATGTTTATACAGATAGCAGTGTAGTTATTTCCATGTTTATAGAGATACCATTCTGGATATTTCCATTGATATACAGATAGCTGTGTAGATATTTGCATGTTCATACAGATAGCGGTGTAGATATTTCCATGTTCATACAGATAGCGGTGTAGATATTTCCCTGTTCATACAGGTAGTGGTGAAGATATTTCCATGTTAATACAGATAGCGGTGTAGATATTTCCATGTTCATACAAATAGCGGTGTAGCTATTTCCATGTTCATACAGATAGCAGTGTAGATATTTCCATGTTTAGAGAGATAATGGTGTAGATAATTTCAATTTTATACAGAGAGCAGTGTAGATATTTCCAAGTTCATACAGATAGCGGTGTAGATATTTCCACGTTTACAGAGATGGCGGTGTAGATATTTCCATGTTCATACAGATGGCGGTGTAGATATTTCCATGTTCATAGAGATGGCGGTGTAGATATATCCATGTTCATACAAATGGCAGTGTAGATATTTCCATGTTCATAGAGATGGCGGTGTTGATATTTCCATATTTATAGAGATAGCAGTGTAGTTATTTCCATGTTTATAGAGATAGTAGTGTAGATATTTCCATTGATATACAGATAGCTCTGTAGATATTTGCATGTTAACAGAGATAGCGGTGTAGATATTTCCATGTTCATACAGATAGCGGTGTAGATATTTCCATGTTCACAGATAGCGGTGTAGATATTTCCATGTTCATACAGATAGCGGTGTAGATATTTCCATGTTCATACAGATAGCGGTGTAGATATTTCCATTTTCATACAGTTAGCGGTTTAGATATTTCCATGTTCATCCAGATGGCGTTGTAGATATTTACATGTTCATACAGATGGCGGTGTAGTTATTTCCATGTTCATACAGATAGCGGTGTAGGTATTTCCATGTTCATACAGATAGCGGTGTAGATATTTCCATGTTCATACAGATAGCGGTGTAGATATTTCCATGTTCATACCAATAGCGGTGTAGACATTTCCATGTTCATATATTTAGCGGTGTAGATATTTCCATGTTCATAGAGATGGCGAAGATATTTCCATGTTCATGCGGATAGCGGTGTAGATATTTCCATGTTCATACAGATAGCGGTGTAGATATTTCCATGTTAATACAGATAGCGGTGTTGATATTTCCATGTTCATACAGATAGCGGTGTAGATATTTAAATGTTCATACAGTTAGCGGTGTAGATATTTCCATGTTTATACAGATGGCTGTGTAGATATTTACAAGTTGATACAGATGGCGGTGTAGATATTTCCATGTTCATACAGATAGCGGTGTAGATACTTCCATGTTCATACAGATAGCAGTGTAGATATTTCCATGTTCATACAGATAGCGGTGTAGATATTTCCATGTTCATACCAATAGCGGTGTAGACATTTCCATGTTCATATATTTAGCGGTGTAGATATTTCCATGTTCATACAGATGGCGAAGATATTTCCATGTTCATACAGATAGCGGTGTAGATATTTCCATGTTCATACAGTTAGCGGTGTAGATATTTCCATGTTCATACAGATGGCGTTGTAGATATTTCCATGTTCATAGAGATGGCGGTGTAGATATCTCCATATTTATACAGATAGCATTGTATTTATTTCCATGTTTATAGAGATAGCAGTGTGGATATTTCCATTGATATACAGATAGCTGTGTAGATATTTGCATGGTCATACAGATAGCGGTGTAGATATTTCCATGTTCGTACAGATAGCGGTGTAGATATTTCCAAGTTCATAGAGATAGCGGTGTAGATATTTCCACGTTCATACAGATAACGATGTAGATATTTCCATGTTCATACAGATAGCGGTGTAGATATTTCCATGTTCATACAATGAGCGGTGTAGATATTTCCATGTTCATACAGATGGCGGTGTAGATATTTACATGTTCATTCAGATGGCGGTATAGATATTTCCATGTTCGTACAGATGGCGTTGTAGATATTTCCATGTTCTTAGTGATGGCGGTGTAGATATCTCCATGTTTATGCAGATAGCGGTATAGATATTTCCATGTTTATACAGATGGTGGTGTAGATATTTCCATGTTCATACAAATGGCGGTGTAGATATTTCTATGTTCATTGAGATGGCGGTGTAGATATTTCCATGTTCATACAAATGGCAGTGTAGATATTTCCATGTTCATAGAGATGGCAGTGTAGATATTTCCATATTTATACAGATAGCAGTGTAGTTATTTCCATGTTTATAGGGATAGCAGTGTAGATATTTTCATTGATATACAGATAGCTGTGTAGATATTTGCATGTTCATACAGATAGCGGTCTAGATATTTCCATGTTCATACAGATAGCGGTGTAGATATTTCCATGTTCATACAGATAGCGGTGTAGATATTTCCATGTTCATACTGATAGCGGTGTAGATATTTCCATGTTCATACAGATAGCAGTGTAGATATTTCCATGTTCCTACAGTTAGCGGTGTAGATATTTCCATGTTCACACTGATGGCGGTGTAGATATTTACCTGTTCATACAGATGGCGGTGTAGATATTTCCATGTTCATACAGATGGCGGTGTAGATATTTCCATGTTCGTACGGATGGCAGTGTGGATATTTCCATGTTCATACAGGTGGCGGTGTAGATATTTCCATGTTTACAGAGATAGAAGTGTAGTTATTTCGATGTTTATAGAGACAGCTGTGTAGATATTTCCATTGATATACAGATAGCTGTGTAGATATTTGCATGTTCATACAGATAGTGGTGTAGATATTTTCCATGTTCGTACACATAGCGGTGTAGATATTTCCATGTTCATACAGATAGCGGTGTAGATATTTCCATGTTCATACAGATAACGGTGTAGATATTTCCATGTTCATACAGATAGCAGTGTAGATATTTCCATGTTCATACAGTTAGCGGTGTAGATATTTCCATGTTCATACAGATGGCGGTGTAGATATTTACATGTTCATACAGATGGCGGTATAGATACTTCCATGTTCGTACAGATGGCGTTGTAGATATTTCCATGTTCATAGAGATGGCGGTGTAGATATTTCCATGTTTTTGCAGTTAGTGGCATAGATATTTCCATGTTTATACAGATGGTGGTGTAGATATTTCCATGTTTATAGAGATGGCTGTCTAGATATTTCCATGTTTACAGAGATAGTTGTGTAGTTATTTCCAAGTATATAGAGACAGCGTTGTAAATATTTCCATATTTATACAGATAGCGGTGAAGATATTTCCATGTTTATACAGATAGAGGTGTAGATATTTCCATGTTCATACAGATAGCAGTGTAGATATTTCCATGTTCATACAGATAGCAGTGTAGATATTTCCATGTTCATACAGATAGCGGTGTAGATATTTCCATGTTCATACAGTTAGCGGTGTAGATATTTCCATGTTCATACAGATGGCGGTGTAGTTATTTCCATGTTCATAGAGATGGCGGTGTAGATATCTCCATATTTATACAGATAGCATTGTATTTATTTCCATGTTTAGAGAGATAGCAGTGTAGATATTTCCATTGATATACAGACAGCTGTGTAGATATTTGCATGGTCATACAGATAGCGGTGTAGATATTTCCATGTTCGTACAGATAGCGGTGTAGATATTTCCATGTTCATAGAGATAGCGGTGTAGATATTTCCACGTTCATACAGATAACGATGTAGATATTTCCATGTTCATACAGATAGCGGTGTAGATATTTCCATGTTCATACAATGAGCGGTGTAGATATTTCCATGTTCATACAGATGGCGGTGTAGATATTTACATGTTCATTCAGATGGCGGTATAGATATTTCCATGTTCGTACAGATGGCGTTGTAGATATTTCCATGTTCTTAGTGATGGCGGTGTAGATATCTCCATGTTTATGCAGATAGCGGTATAGATATTTCCATGTTTATACAGATGGTGGTGTAGATATTTCCATGTTCATACAAATGGCGGTGTAGATATTTCCATGTTCATTGAGATGGCGGTGAAGATATTTCCATGTTCATACAAATGGCGGTGTAGATATTTCCATGTTCATAGAGATGGCAGTGTAGATATTTCCATATTTATACAGATAGCAGTGTAGTTATTTCCATGTTTATAGGGATAGCAGTGTAGATATTTTCATTGATATACAGATAGCTGTGTAGATATTTGCATGTTCATACAGATAGCGGTCTAGATATTTCCATGTTCATACAGATAGCGGTGTAGATATTTCCATGTTCATACAGATAGCGGTGTAGATATTTCCATGTTCATACTGATAGCGGTGTAGATATTTCCATGTTCATACAGATAGCAGTGTAGATATTTCCATGTTCCTACAGTTAGCGGTGTAGATATTTCCATGTTCACACAGATGGCGGTGTAGATATTTACCTGTTCATACAGATGGCGGTGTAGATATTTCCATGTTCATACAGATGGCGGTGTAGATATTTCCATGTTCGTACGGATGGCAGTGTAGATATTTCCATGTTCATACAGGTGGCGGTGTAGATATTTCCATGTTTACAGAGATAGCAGTGTAGTTATTTCGATGTTTATAGAGACAGCTGTGTAGATATTTCCATTGATATACAGATAGCTGTGTAGATATTTGCATGTTCATACAGATAGTGGTGTAGATATTTTCCATGTTCGTACACATAGCGGTGTAGATATTTCCATGTTCATACAGATAGCGGTGTAGATATTTCCATGTTCATACAGATAACGGTGTAGATATTTCCATGTTCATACAGATAGCAGTGTAGATATTTCCATGTTCATACAGTTAGCGGTGTAGATATTTCCATGTTAATACAGATAGCGGTGTTGATATTTCCATGTTCATACAGATAGCGGTGTAGATATTTAAATGTTCATACAGTTAGCGGTGTAGATATTTCCATGTTTATACAGATGGCTGTGTAGATATTTACAAGTTGATACAGATGGCGGTGTAGATATTTCCATGTTCATACAGATAGCGGTGTAGATATTTCCATGTTCATACAGATAGCAGTGTAGATATTTCCATGTTCATACAGATAGCGGTGTAGATATTTCCATGTTCATACCAATAGCGGTGTAGACATTTCCATGTTCATATATTTAGCGGTGTAGATATTTCCATGTTCATACAGATGGCGAAGATATTTCCATGTTCATACAGATAGCGGTGTAGATATTTCCATGTTCATACAGTTAGCGGTGTAGATATTTCCATGTTCATACAGATGGCGTTGTAGATATTTCCATGTTCATAGAGATGGCGGTGTAGATATCTCCATATTTATACAGATAGCATTGTATTTATTTCCATGTTTATAGAGATAGCAGTGTGGATATTTCCATTGATATACAGATAGCTGTGTAGATATTTGCATGGTCATACAGATAGCGGTGTAGATATTTCCATGTTCGTACAGATAGCGGTGTAGATATTTCCAAGTTCATAGAGATAGCGGTGTAGATATTTCCACGTTCATACAGATAACGATGTAGATATTTCCATGTTCATACAGATAGCGGTGTAGATATTTCCATGTTCATACAATGAGCGGTGTAGATATTTCCATGTTCATACAGATGGCGGTGTAGATATTTACATGTTCATTCAGATGGCGGTATAGATATTTCCATGTTCGTACAGATGGCGTTGTAGATATTTCCATGTTCTTAGTGATGGCGGTGTAGATATCTCCATGTTTATGCAGATAGCGGTATAGATATTTCCATGTTTATACAGATGGTGGTGTAGATATTTCCATGTTCATACAAATGGCGGTGTAGATATTTCTATGTTCATTGAGATGGCGGTGTAGATATTTCCATGTTCATACAAATGGCAGTGTAGATATTTCCATGTTCATAGAGATGGCAGTGTAGATATTTCCATATTTATACAGATAGCAGTGTAGTTATTTCCATGTTTATAGGGATAGCAGTGTAGATATTTTCATTGATATACAGATAGCTGTGTAGATATTTGCATGTTCATACAGATAGCGGTCTAGATATTTCCATGTTCATACAGATAGCGGTGTAGATATTTCCATGTTCATACAGATAGCGGTGTAGATATTTCCATGTTCATACTGATAGCGGTGTAGATATTTCCATGTTCATACAGATAGCAGTGTAGATATTTCCATGTTCCTACAGTTAGCGGTGTAGATATTTCCATGTTCACACTGATGGCGGTGTAGATATTTACCTGTTCATACAGATGGCGGTGTAGATATTTCCATGTTCATACAGATGGCGGTGTAGATATTTCCATGTTCGTACGGATGGCAGTGTAGATATTTCCATGTTCATACAGGTGGCGGTGTAGATATTTCCATGTTTACAGAGATAGAAGTGTAGTTATTTCGATGTTTATAGAGACAGCTGTGTAGATATTTCCATTGATATACAGATAGCTGTGTAGATATTTGCATGTTCATACAGATAGTGGTGTAGATATTTTCCATGTTCGTACACATAGCGGTGTAGATATTTCCATGTTCATACAGATAGCGGTGTAGATATTTCCATGTTCATACAGATAACGGTGTAGATATTTCCATGTTCATACAGATAGCAGTGTAGATATTTCCATGTTCATACAGTTAGCGGTGTAGATATTTCCATGTTCATACAGATGGCGGTGTAGATATTTACATGTTCATACAGATGGCGGTATAGATACTTCCATGTTCGTACAGATGGCGTTGTAGATATTTCCATGTTCATAGAGATGGCGGTGTAGATATTTCCATGTTTTTGCAGTTAGTGGCATAGATATTTCCATGTTTATACAGATGGTGGTGTAGATATTTCCATGTTTATAGAGATGGCGGTCTAGATATTTCCATGTTTACAGAGATAGTTGTGTAGTTATTTCCAAGTATATAGAGACAGCGTTGTAAATATTTCCATGTTTATACAGATAGCGGTGAAGATATTTCCATGTTTATACAGATAGAGGTGTAGATATTTCCATGTTCATACAGATAGCAGTGTAGATATTTCCATGTTCATACAGATAGCAGTGTAGATATTTCCATGTTCATACAGATAGCGGTGTAGATATTTCCATGTTCATACCAATAGCGGTGTAGACATTTCCATGTTCATATATTTAGCAGTGTAGATATTTCCATGTTCATACAGATGGCGAAGATATTTCCATGTTCATACAGATAGCGGTGTAGATATTTCCATGTTCATACAGTTAGCGGTGTAGATATTTCCATGTTCATACAGATGGCGGTGTAGTTATTTCCATGTTCATAGAGATGGCGGTGTAGATATCTCCATATTTATACAGATAGCATTGTATTTATTTCCATGTTTATAGAGATAGCAGTGTAGATATTTCCATTGATATACAGACAGCTGTGTAGATATTTGCATGGTCATACAGATAGCGGTGTAGATATTTCCATGTTCGTACAGATAGCGGTGTAGATATTTCCATGTTCATAGAGATAGCGGTGTAGATATTTCCACATTCATACAGATAACGATGTAGATATTTCCATGTTCATACAGATAGCGGTGTAGATATTTCCATGTTCATACAATGAGCGGTGTAGATATTTCCATGTTCATACAGATGGCGGTGTAGATATTTACATGTTCATTCAGATGGCGGTATAGATATTTCCATGTTCGTACAGATGGCGTTGTAGATATTTCCATGTTCTTAGTGATGGCGGTGTAGATATCTCCATGTTTATGCAGATAGCGGTATAGATATTTCCATGTTTATACAGATGGTGGTGTAGATATTTCCATGTTCATACAAATGGCGGTGTAGATATTTCCATGTTCATTGAGATGGCGGTGTAGATATTTCCATGTTCATACAAATGGCGGTGTAGATATTTCCATGTTCATAGAGATGGCAGTGTAGATATTTCCATATTTATACAGATAGCAGTGTAGTTATTTCCATGTTTATAGGGATAGCAGTGTAGATATTTTCATTGATATACAGATAGCTGTGTAGATATTTGCATGTTCATACAGATAGCGGTCTAGATATTTCCATGTTCATACAGATAGCGGTGTAGATATTTCCATGTTCATACAGATAGCGGTGTAGATATTTCCATGTTCATACTGATAGCGGTGTAGATATTTCCATGTTCATACAGATAGCAGTGTAGATATTTCCATGTTCCTACAGTTAGCGGTGTAGATATTTCCATGTTCACACAGATGGCGGTGTAGATATTTACCTGTTCATACAGATGGCGGTGTAGATATTTCCATGTTCATACAGATGGCGGTGTAGATATTTCCATGTTCGTACGGATGGCAGTGTAGATATTTCCATGTTCATACAGGTGGCGGTGTAGATATTTCCATGTTTACAGAGATAGCAGTGTAGTTATTTCGATGTTTATAGAGACAGCTGTGTAGATATTTCCATTGATATACAGATAGCTGTGTAGATATTTGCATGTTCATACAGATAGTGGTGTAGATATTTTCCATGTTCGTACACATAGCGGTGTAGATATTTCCATGTTCATACAGATAGCGGTGTAGATATTTCCATGTTCATACAGATAACGGTGTAGATATTTCCATGTTCATACAGATAGCAGTGTAGATATTTCCATGTTCATACAGTTAGCGGTGTAGATATTTCCATGTTCATACAGATGGCGGTGTAGATATTTACATGTTCATACAGATGGCGGTATAGATACTTCCATGTTCGTACAGATGGCGTTGTAGATATTTCCATGTTCATAGAGATGGCGGTGTAGATATTTCCATGTTTTTGCAGTTAGTGGCATAGATATTTCCATGTTTATACAGATGGTGGTGTAGATATTTCCATGTTTATAGAGATGGCGGTCTAGATATTTCCATGTTTACAGAGATAGTTGTGTAGTTATTTCCAAGTATATAGAGACAGCGTTGTAGATATTTCCATGTTTATACAGATAGCGGTGAAGATATTTCCATGTTTATACAGATAGAGGTGTAGATATTTCCATGTTCATACAGATAGCAGTGTAGATATTTCCATGTTTATAGAGATAGTGTTGTAGATAATTTCAATTTCATACAGAGAGCAGTGTAGATATTTCCAAGTTCATACAGATAGCAGTGTAGATATTTCCACGTTTACAGAGATGGCGGTGTAGATATTTCCATGTTCATACAGAGGACGGTGTAGATATTTCCATGTTTATAGGGATGGCGGTGTAGATATTTTCATGTTTACACAGATGGCGGTGTAGATATTTCCATGTTTACACAGATAGCGGTGTAGACATTTCCATGTTTACACAGATAGCAGTGTGGATATTTCCATGTTTATGCAGATAGCAGTGTAGATATTTCCATGTTTATACAGATAGCGGTGCGGATATTTCAATGTTTATTCAGATAGCGGTGCGGATATTTCCATGTTTACACAGATAGTTGGGCAGATATTTCAATGTTTATACAGATAGTGGTGTAGATATTTCCATCTAATACAAATGGCGGTGTAGATATGTCCATGATCGTACAGATGGCGATGTAGATATTTCCATGTTCATACAGATGGCGGTGTAGATATTTCGAAGTTTATAGAGATAGCGATGTAGTTATTTCCATATTTATAGAGAAATCTGTGTAGATATTTCCATGTATATTCAGATAGCTGTGTAGATGTTTCCATGTTCATGCAGATTACGGAGTAGATATTTCCATGTTCATCCAGATGCCGGTGTACATATATCCATCTTCATACAAATGGCGGTGAAGGTATTTCCATGTTCATACAGATGGCGGTGTAGGCATATCCATGTTCATACAAATGGCGGTGTAGATATTTCCATGTTCATAGAGATGGCGGTGTAGATATTTCCAGGTTCATACAAATGGCGGTGTAGATATTTCCATGTTCATAGAGATGGCGGTGTAGATATTTCCATGTTTATACAGATAGCAGTGTAGTTATTTCCAATTTTATAGGGATACCAGTCTGGATATTTCCATTGATATACAGATAGCTGTGTAGATATTTGCATGTTCATACAGATAGCGGTGTAGATATTTCCATGTTCATACAGATAGCGGTGTAGATATTTCCATGTTCATACATATAGCGGTGTAGATATTTCCATGTTCATACAGATGGCGGTGTAGATATTTCCATGTTCATACAGTTAGCGGTGTAGATATTTCCATGTTCATACAGATGGCGGTGTAGATAATTCCATGTTCATAGAGATGGTGGTGTATATATTTCCATGTTTATGCAGATAGCGGTATAGATATTTCCATGTTTATACAGATGGTGGTGTAGATATTTCCATGTTTATAGATATGGCGGTCTAGATATTTCCATGTTTACAGAGATAGTGGTGTAGTTATTTCCAAGTTTACAGAGACAGCGTTGTAGATATTTCCATGTTTATACAGATAGCGGTGAAGATATTTCCAGGTTTATACAGATAGCGGTGTAGATACTTCCATGTTTATACAGATTGCAGTGTAGATATTTCCATGTTTATAGAGATAATGTTGTAGATAATTTCAATTTTATACAGAGAGCAGTGTAGATATTTCCAGGTTCATACAGATAGCGGTGTAGATATTTCCACTTTTATAGAGATGGCGGTGTAGATATTTCCATGTTCATACAGATGGCGATGTAGATATTTCCATGTTTATAGGGATGGCGGTGTAGATATTTCCATGTTCATATAGATAGCGGTGTAGATATTTCCATCTTAATACAGCTTGCGGTGTAGATATGTCCATGTTTGTACAGATGGCGGTGTAGATATTTCCATGTTCATACAGATGGCGGTGCAGATATTTCAAAGTTTATAGAGATAGCGCTGTAGTTATTTCCATATTTATAGAGAAATCTGTGTAGATATTTCCGTGTATATGCAGATAGCTGTGTAGATATTTCCATGTTCATGCAGATAGCGGTGTAGATATTTCCATGTTCATCCAGATGCCGGTGTACATTTATCCATGTTCATACAGATGGCGGTGAAGATATTTCCATGTTCATACAGATGGTGGTGTAGGTATTTCCATGTTCATACTAATGGCGGTGTAGATATTTCCATGTTCATAGATATGGCGGGGTAGATATTTCCAGGTTCATACAGATGGCTGTGTAGATATTTCCATGTTCATAGAGATGGCCGTATAGATATTTCCATGTTTATACAGATAGCAGTGTAGTTATTTCCATGTTTATAGAGATACCAGTGTGGATATTTCCATTGATATACAGATAGCTCTGTTGGTATTTACATGTTCATACAGATAGCGGTGTAGATATTTCCATGTTCATAGAGATAGCGGTGTAGATATTTGCACGTTCATATAGATAGCGGTGTAGATATTTCCATGTTCATACAGATAGCGGTGCAGATATTTCCATGTTCATACAGATAGCGGTGTAGATAATGCCATGTTCATACAGTTAGCGGTGTAGATATTTCCATGTTCATACAGATGGCGGTGTAGATATTTCCATGTTCATACAGATAGCGGTGTAGAGATTTCCATGTTCATACAGATAGCGGTGTAGATATTTCCATGTTCATACAGATAGCGGTCTAGATATTTCCAGGTTCATACCAATAGCGGTGTAGACATTTGCATGTTCATACAGTTAGCGGTGTAGGTATTTCCATGTTCATACAGATGGCGGTGTAGATATTTACATGTTCATACAGATGGCGGTGTAGATATTTCCATGTTTGTACGGATGGCATTGTAGATATTTCCATGTTCATACAGGTAGCGGTGTAGATATTTCCATGTTTATACAGATAGCAGTGTACTTATTTCAATGTTAATAGGGATAGCAGTGTAGATATTTTCATTGATATACAGATAGCTGGGTAGATATTTGAATGTTCATACAGATAGCGGTGTAGATATTTCCTTGTTCATACAGACAGCGGTGTAGATATTTCCATGTTCATACAGTTAGCGGTGTAGATATTTCCATGTTCATACAGATGGCGGTGTAGATATTTACATGTTCATAAAGTTAGCGGTGTAGATATTTCCATGTTCATACAGATGGCGGTGTAGATATTTACATGTTCTTACAGATGGCGGTATAGATATTTCCATGTTCTTACAGATGGCGGTGTAGATAATTCCATGTTCGTAGAGATGGCGGTGTAGATATTTCCATGTTTATGCAGATAGCGGTATAGATATTTCCATGTTTATACAGATGGTGGTGTAGGTATTTCCATGTTTATAGATATGGCGGTCTAGATATTTCCATTTTTACAGAGATAGTGGTGTAGTTATTTCCAAGTTTACAGAGACAGCGTTGTAGATATTTCCATGTTTATACAGATAGCGGTGAAGATATTTCCAGGTTTATACAGATAGCGGTGTAGATACTTCCATGTTTATACAGATTGCAGTGTAGGTATTTCCATGTTTATAGAGATAATGTTGTAGATAATTTCAATTTTATACAGAGAGCAGTGTAGAAAATTCCAGGTTCATACAGATAGCGGTGTAGATATTTCCACGTTTATAGAGATGGCGGTGTAGATATTTCCATGTTCATACAGATGGCGATGTAGATATTTCCATGTTTATAGGGATGGCGGTGTAGATATTTCCATGTTCATATATATAGCGGTGTAGATATTTCCATCTTAATACAGATTGCGGTGTAGATATGTCCATGTTTGTACAGATGGCGGTGTAGATATTTCCATGTTCATACAGATGGCGGTGTAGATATTTCAAAGTTTATGGAGATAGCGCTGTAGTTATTTCCATATTTATAGAGAAATCTGTGTAGATATTTCCGTGTATATGCAGATAGCTGTGTAGATATTTCCATGTTCATGCAGATAGCGGTGTAGATATTTCCATGTTCATCCAGATGCCGGTGTACATTTATCCATGTTCATAGAGATGGCGGTGAAGATATTTCCATGTTCATACAGATGGTGGTGTAGGTATTTCCAAGTTCATACAAATGGCGGTGTAGATATTTCCATGTTCATAGATATGGCGGGGTAGATATTTCCAGGTTCACACAGATGGCGGTGTAGATATATCCATGTTCATAGAGATGGCCGTGTAGATATTTCCATGTTTATACAGATAGCAGTGTAGTTATTTCCATGTTTATAGAGATACCAGTGTGGATATTTCCATTGATATACAGATAGCTCTGTAGATATTTACATGTTCATACAGATAGCGGTGTAGATATTTCCATGTTCATAGAGATAGCGGTGTAGATATTTGCATGTTCATATAGATAGCAGTGTAGATATTTCCATGTTCATACAGATAGCGGTGTAGATATTTCCATGTTCATACAGATAGCGGTGTAGATAATGCCATGTTCATACAGTTAGCGGTTTAGATATTTCCATGTTCATACAGATGACGGTGTAGATATTTCCATGTTCATACAGATAGCGGTGTAGAGATTTCCATGTTCATACAGATAGCGGTGTAGATATTTCCATGTTCATACAGATAGCGGTGTAGATATTTCCATGTTCATACTGATAGCGGTGTAGATATTTCCATGTTCATACAGATAGCAGTGTAGATATTTCCATGTTCCTACAGTTAGCGGTGTAGATATTTCCATGTTCACACAGATGGCGGTGTAGATATTTACCTGTTCATACAGATGGCGGTGTAGATATTTCCATGTTCATACAGATGGCGGTGTAGATATTTCCATGTTCGTACGGATGGCAGTGTAGATATTTCCATGTTCATACAGGTGGCGGTGTAGATATTTCCATGTTTACAGAGATAGCAGTGTAGTTATTTCGATGTTTATAGAGACAGCTGTGTAGATATTTCCATTGATATACAGATAGCTGTGTAGATATTTGCATGTTCATACAGATAGTGGTGTAGATATTTTCCATGTTCGTACACATAGCGGTGTAGATATTTCCATGTTCATACAGATAGCAGTGTAGATATTTCCATGTTCATACAGATAACGGTGTAGATATTTCCATGTTCATACAGATAGCAGTGTAGATATTTCCATGTTCATACAGTTAGCGGTGTAGATATTTCCATGTTCATACAGATGGCGGTGTAGATATTTACATGTTCATACAGATGGCGGTATAGATACTTCCATGTTCGTACAGATGGCGTTGTAGATATTTCCATGTTCATAGAGATGGCGGTGTAGATATTTCCATGTTTTTGCAGTTAGTGGCATAGATATTTCCATGTTTATACAGATGGTGGTGTAGATATTTCCATGTTTATAGAGATGGCGGTCTAGATATTTCCATGTTTACAGAGATAGTTGTGCAGTTATTTCCAAGTATATAGAGACAGCGTTGTAGATATTTCCATGTTTATACAGATAGCGGTGAAGATATTTCCATGTTTATACAGATAGAGGTGTAGATATTTCCATGTTCATACAGATAGCAGTGTAGATATTTCCATGTTTATAGAGATAGTGTTGTAGATAATTTCAATTTCATACAGAGAGCAGTGTAGATATTTCCAAGTTCATACAGATAGCAGTGTAGATATTTCCACGTTTACAGAGATGGCGGTGTAGATATTTCCATGTTCATACAGAGGACGGTGTAGATATTTCCATGTTTATAGGGATGGCGGTGTAGATATTTTCATGTTTACACAGATGGCGGTGTAGATATTTCCATGTTTACACAGATAGCGGTGTAGACATTTCCATGTTTACACAGATAGCAGTGTGGATATTTCCATGTTTATGCAGATAGCAGTGTAGATATTTCCATGTTTATACAGATAGCGGTGCGGATATTTCAATGTTTATTCAGATAGCGGTGCGGATATTTCCATGTTTACACAGATAGTTGGGCAGATATTTCAATGTTTATACAGATAGTGGTGTAGATATTTCCATCTAATACAAATGGCGGTGTAGATATGTCCATGATCGTACAGATGGCGATGTAGATATTTCCATGTTCATACAGATGGCGGTGTAGATATTTCGAAGTTTATAGAGATAGCGATGTAGTTATTTCCATATTTATAGAGAAATCTGTGTAGATATTTCCATGTATATTCAGATAGCTGTGTAGATGTTTCCATGTTCATGCAGATTACGGAGTAGATATTTCCATGTTCATCCAGATGCCGGTGTACATATATCCATCTTCATACAAATGGCGGTGAAGGTATTTCCATGTTCATACAGATGGCGGTGTAGGCATATCCATGTTCATACAAATGGCGGTGTAGATATTTCCATGTTCATAGAGATGGCGGTGTAGATATTTCCATGTTTATACAGATAGCAGTGTAGTTATTTCCATTTTTATAGGGATACCAGTCTGGATATTTCCATTGATATACAGATAGCTGTGTAGATATTTGCATGTTCATACAGATAGCGGTGTAGATATTTCCATGTTCATACAGATAGCGGTGTAGATATTTCCATGTTCATACATATAGCGGTGTAGATATTTCCATGTTAATACAGATGGCGGTGTAGATATTTCCATGTTCATACAGTTAGCGGTGTAGATATTTCCATGTTCATACAGATGGCGGTGTAGATAATTCCATGTTCATAGAGATGGTGGTGTATATATTTCCATGTTTATGCAGATAGCGGTATAGATATTTCCATGTTTATACAGATGGTGGTGTAGATATTTCCATGTTTATAGATATGGCGGTCTAGATATTTCCATGTTTACAGAGATAGTGGTGTAGTTATTTCCAAGTTTACAGAGACAGCGTTGTAGATATTTCCATGTTTATACAGATAGCGGTGAAGATATTTCCAGGTTTATACAGATAGCGGTGTAGATACTTCCATGTTTATACAGATTGCAGTGTAGATATTTCCATGTTTATAGAGATAATGTTGTAGATAATTTCAATTTTATACAGAGAGCAGTGTAGATATTTCCAGGTTCATACAGATAGCGGTGTAGATATTTCCACTTTTATAGAGATGGCGGTGTAGATATTTCCATGTTCATACAGATGGCGATGTAGATATTTCCATGTTTATAGGGATGGCGGTGTAGATATTTCCATGTTCATATAGATAGCGGTGTAGATATTTCCATCTTAATACAGCTTGCGGTGTAGATATGTCCATGTTTGTACAGATGGCGGTGTAGATATTTCCATGTTCATACAGATGGCGGTGCAGATATTTCAAAGTTTATAGAGATAGCGCTGTAGTTATTTCCATATTTATAGAGAAATCTGTGTAGATATTTCCGTGTATATGCAGATAGCTGTGTAGATATTTCCATGTTCATGCAGATAGCGGTGTAGATATTTCCATGTTCATCCAGATGCCGGTGTACATTTATCCATGTTCATACAGATGGCGGTGAAGATATTTCCATGTTCATACAGATGGTGGTGTAGGTATTTCCATGTTCATACTAATGGCGGTGTAGATATTTCCATGTTCATAGATATGGCGGGGTAGATATTTCCAGGTTCATACAGACGGCTGTGTAGATATTTCCATGTTCATAGAGATGGCCGTATAGATATTTCCATGTTTATACAGATAGCAGTGTAGTTATTTCCATGTTTATAGAGATACCAGTGTGGATATTTCCATTGATATACAGATAGCTCTGTTGGTATTTACATGTTCATACAGATAGCGGTGTAGATATTTCCATGTTCATAGAGATAGCGGTGTAGATATTTGCACGTTCATATAGATAGCGGTGTAGATATTTCCATGTTCATACAGATAGCGGTGCAGATATTTCCATGTTCATACAGATAGCGGTGTAGATAATGCCATGTTCATACAGTTAGCGGTGTAGATATTTCCATGTTCATACAGATGGCGGTGTAGATATTTCCATGTTCATACAGATAGCGGTGTAGAGATTTCCATGTTCATACAGATAGCGGTGTAGATATTTCCATGTTCATACAGATAGCGGTCTAGATATTTCCAGGTTCATACCAATAGCGGTGTAGACATTTGCATGTTCATACAGTTAGCGGTGTAGATATTTCCATGTTCATACAGATGGCGGTGTAGATATTTACATGTTCATACAGATGGCGGTGTAGATATTTCCATGTTTGTACGGATGGCATTGTAGATATTTCCATGTTCATACAGGTGGCGGTGTAGATATTTCCATGTTTATACAGATAGCAGTGTAGTTATTTCAATGTTAATAGGGATAGCAGTGTAGATATTTTCATTGATATACAGATAGCTGGGTAGATATTTGAATGTTCATACAGATAGCGGTGTAGATATTTCCTTGTTCATACAGACAGCGGTGTAGATATTTCCATGTTCATACAGTTAGCGGTGTAGATATTTCCATGTTCATACAGATGGCGGTGTAGATATTTACATGTTCATAAAGTTAGCGGTGTAGATATTTCCATGTTCATACAGATGGCGGTGTAGATATTTACATGTTCTTACAGATGGCGGTATAGATATTTCCATGTTCTTACAGATGGCGGTGTAGATAATTCCATGTTCATAGAGATGGCGGTGTAGATATTTCCATGTTTATGCAGATAGCGGTATAGATATTTCCATGTTTATACAGATGGTGGTGTAGGTATTTCCATGTTTATAGATATGGCGGTCTAGATATTTCCATTTTTACAGAGATAGTGGTGTAGTTATTTCCAAGTTTACAGAGACAGCGTTGTAGATATTTCCATGTTTATACAGATAGCGGTGAAGATATTTCCAGGTTTATACAGATAGCGGTGTAGATACTTCCATGTTTATACAGATTGCAGTGTAGATATTTCCATGTTTATAGAGATAATGTTGTAGATAATTTCAATTTTATACAGAGAGCAGTGTAGAAAATTCCAGGTTCATACAGATAGCGGTGTAGATATTTCCACGTTTATAGAGATGGCGGTGTAGATATTTCCATGTTCATACAGATGGCGATGTAGATATTTCCATGTTTATAGGGATGGCGGTGTAGATATTTCCATGTTCATATAGATAGCGGTGTAGATATTTCCATCTTAATACAGATGGCGGTGTAGATATGTCCATGTTTGTACAGATGGCGGTGTAGATATTTCCATGTTCATACAGATGGCGGTGTAGATATTTCAAAGTTTATAGAGATAGTGCTGTAGTTATTTCCATATTTATAGAGAAATCTGTGTAGATATTTCCGTGTATATGCAGATAGCTGTGTAGATATTTCCATGTTCATGCAGATAGCGGTGTAGATATTTCCATGTTCATCCAGATGCCGGTGTACATTTATCCATGTTCATACAGATGGCGGTGAAGATATTTCCATGTTCATACAGATGGTGGTGTAGGTATTTCCAAGTTCATACAAATGGCCGTGTAGATATTTCCATGTTCATAGATATGGCGGGGTAGATATTTCCAGGTTCATACAGATGGCGGTGTAGATATTTCCATGTTCCTAGAGATGGCCGTGTAGATATTTCCATGTTTATACAGATAGCAGTGTAGTTATTTCCATGTTTATAGAGATACCAGTGTGGATATTTCCATAGATATACAGATAGCTCTGTAGATATTTACATGTTCATACAGATAGCGGTGTAGATATTTCCATGTTCATAGAGATAGCGGTGTAGATATTTGCATGTTCATATAGATAGCGGTGTAGATATTTCCATGTTCATACAGATAGCGGTGTAGATATTTCCATGTTCATACAGATAGCGGTGTAGATAATGCCATGTTCATACAGTTAGCGGTTTAGATATTTCCATGTTCATACAGATGACGGTGTAGATATTTCCATGTTCATACAGATAGCGGTGTAGAGATTTCCATGTTCATACAGATAGCGGTGTAGATATTTCCATGTTCATACAGATAGCGGTCTAGATATTTCCAGGTTCATACCAATAGCGGTGTAGACATTTGCATGTTCATACAGTTAGCGGTGTAGATATTTCCATGTTCATACAGATGGCGGTGTAGATATTTACATGTTTATACAGATGGCGGTGTAGATATTTCCATGTTTGTACGGATGGCATTGTAGATATTTCCATGTTCATACAGGTGAAGGGGTAGATATTTCCATGTTTATACAGATAGCAGTGTAGTTATTTCAATGTTAATAGGGATAGCAGTGTAGATATTTTCATTGATATACAGATAGCTGTGTAGATATTTGAATGTTCATACTGATAGCGGTGTAGATATTTCCATGTTCATACAGATAGCGGTGTAGATATTTCCATGTTCATACAGATAACGGTGTAGATATTTCCATGTTCATACAGATAGCGGTGTAGATATTTCCATGTCCATACAGATAGCGGTGTAGATATTTCCATGTTCATACAGTTAGCGGTGTAGATATTTCCATGTTCATACAGATGGCGGTGTAGATATTTACATGTTCATACAGATGGCGGTGTAGGTATTTCCATGTTCATACAGATAGCGTTGTAGATATTTCCATGTTCATACAGATAGCGTTGTGGATATTTCCATGTTCATACCAATAGCAGTGTAGATATTTCCATGTTCATACAGTTATCGGGGTAGATATTTCCATGTTCATACAGATGGCGTTGTAGATATTTACATGTTCATACAGATGGCGGTGTAGATATTTCCATGTTTATAGGGATGGCGGTGTAGATATTTTCATGTTTACACAGATGGCGGTGTAGATATTTCCATGTTTACACAGATAGCGGTGTAGACATTTCCTTGTTTACACAGATAGCGGTGTGGATAATTCCATGTTTATGCAGATAGAAGTGTAGATATTTCCATGTTTATACAGATAGCGGTGAGGATATTTCCATGTTTATTCAGATAGCGGTGCGGATATTTCCATGTTTATACAGATAGTTGGGCAGATATTTCCATGTTTATACAGATAGCGGTGTAGATATTTCCATCTTAATTCAGATGGCGGTGTAGATATGTCCATGATCGTACAGATGGCGGTGTAGATATTTCCATGTTCATACAGATGGCGGTGTAGATATTTCGAAGTTTATAGAGATAGCGATGTAGTTATTTCCATATTTATAGAGAAATCTGTGTAGATATTTCCATGTATATTCAGATAGCTGTGTAGATATTTGCATGTTCATACAGATAGCTGTGTAGATATTTCCATGTTCATACAGATAGCGGAGTAGATATTTCCATGTTCATACAGATAGCGGTGTAGATATTTCCATGTTAATACAGATAGCGGTGTAGACATTTCCATGTTCATACAGATAGCGGTGTAGGTATTTAAATGTTCACACAGTTAGCGGTGTAGAGATTTCCATGTTCATACAGATGGCGGTGTAGATATTTCCATGTTCCTACAGATGGCGGTGTAGATATTTCCATGTTCGTACGGATGGCAGTGTAGATATTTCCATGTTCATACAGGTGGCGGTGTAGATATTTCCATGTTTATACAGATAGCAGTGTAGTTATTTCCATGTTAATAGAGATAGCGGTGTAGATATTTCCATTGATATACAGATAGCTGTGTAGATATTTGCATGTTCATACAGATAGCGGTGTAGCTATTTCCATGTTCCTACAGATAGCGGTGTACATATTTCTATGTTCATACAGATAACGTAGATATTTCCATGTTCATACAGACAGCGGTGTAGATATTTCCATGTTCATACAGTTAGCGGTGTAGGTATTTCCATGTTCATACAGATGGCGGTGTAGATATTTACATGTTCATACAGATGGCAGTATAGATATTTCCATGTTCTTACAGTTGGCGGTGTAGATATTTCCATGTTCATAGAGATGGCGTTGTAGATATTTCCATGTTTATGCAGATAGCGGTGTAGATATTTCCAAGTTTATACAGATGGTGGTGTAGATATTACAATGTTTATAGAGATGGCGGTCTAGATATTTCGATGTTTATAGAGATAGTGGTGTAGTTATTTCCAAGTTTATAGAGACAGCGTTGTAGATATTTTCATGTTTATAAAGATAGCGGTGAAGATATTTCCATGTTTATATAGATAGCGGTGTAGATATTTACATGTTCATACAGATGGCGGTTTAATTTCCATGTTCATAGAGATCGCGGTGTAGATATTTCCATGTTCATACAGATAGCGGTGTAGATATTTCCATGTTCATACAGATAGCGGTGTAGACATTTCCATGTTCATACCAATAGCGGTGTAGACATTTCCATGTTCATATATTTAGCGGTGTAGATATTTCTATGTTCATACAGATGGCGAGGATATTTCCATGTTCATGCAGATAGCGTTGTAGATATTTCCATGTTCATACAGTTAGCGGTGTAGATATTTCCATGTTCATACAGATGGCGGTGTAGGTATTTCCATGTTCATAGAGATGGCGGTGTAGATATTTCCATATTTATACAGATAGCAGTGTAGTTATTTCCATGTTTATAGAGATAGCAGTGTTGATATTTCCAATGATATACAGATAGCTGTGTAGATATTTGCATGGTCATACAGATAGCGGTGTAGATATTTCCATGTTCGTACAGATAGCGGTGTAGATATTTCCATGTTCATACAGATAGCGGTGTAGATATTTCCATGTTCATACAGTTAGCGGTGTAGATATCTCCATGTTCATACAAATGGCGGTGTAGATATGTCCATGTTTGTACAGGTGGCGGTGTAGATATTTCCATGTTCATAGAGATAGCGGTGTAGTTATTTCCATGTTTATTCAGATAGCAGTGTAGTTATTTCCATGTTTATAGAGATACCATTCTGGATATTTCCATTGATATACAGATAGGTGTGTAGATATTTGCATGTTCATACAGATAGCGGTGTAGATATTTCCATGTTCATACAGATAGCGGTGTAGATATTTTCATGTTCATACAGACAGCGGTGTAGATATTTCCATGTTCATACAGATAGCGGTGTAGGTATTTAAATGTTCACACAGTTAGCGGTGTAGAGATTTCCATGTTCATACAGATGGCGGTGTAGATATTTACATGTTGATACAGAGGGCGGTGTAGATATTTCCATGTTCATACAGATAGCGGTGTAGATATTTCCATGTTCATACAGATGGCGGTGTAGATATTTCCATGTTCATACAGATAGCTGTGTAGATATTTCCATGTTCATACAGATAGCGGTGTAGATATTTCCATGTTCATACATTTAGCGGTGTAGATATTTCCATGTTCATACAGATGGCGTTGAAGATATTTACATGTTCATACAGATGGCGGTGTAGATATTTCCATGTTTATACGGATGGCAGTGTAGATATTTCCATGTTCATACAGGTAGCGGTGTAGGTATTTCCATGTTTATACAGATAGCAGTGTAGTTATTTCCATGTTAATAGAGATAGCGGAGTAGATATTCCCATTGATATACAGATAGCTGTGTGGATATTTGCATGTTCATACAGATAGCGGTGTAGATATTTCCATGTTCGTACAGATAGCGGTGTAGCTATTTCCATGTTCATACAGATAGCGGTGTAGATATTTCTATGTTCATACAGATAACGGTGTAGATATTTCCATGTTCATACAGACAGCGGTGTAGATATTTCCATGTTCATACAGACAGCGGTGTAGATATTTCCATGTTCATACAGATGGCGGTGTAGATATTTACATGTTCATACAGATGGCGGTATATATATTTCCATGTTCTTACAGATGGCGGTGTAGATATTTCCATGTTCATAGAGATGGCGGTGTAGATATTTCCATGTTTATGCAGATAGCGGTATAGATATTTCCATGTTAATACAGATGGTGGTGTAGATATTTCCATGTTTATAGAGATGGCGTTCTAGATATTTCCATGTTTATAGAGATAGTGGTGTAGTTATTTCCAAGTTTATAGAGACAGCGTTGTAGATATTTCCATGTTTATACACATAGCGGTGAATATATTTCCATGTTTATATAGATAGCGGTGTAGATATTTACATGTTCATACAGATGGCGGTTTAGTTATTTCCATGTTCATAGAGATCGCGGTGTAGATATTTCCATGTTCATACAGATAGCGGTGTAGATATTTCCATGTTCATACAGATAGCGGTGTAGATATTTCCATGTTCATACCAATAGCGGTGTATACATTTCCATGTTCATATATTTAGCGGTGTAGATATTTCCATGTTCATACAGATGGCGAGGATATTTCCATGTTCATGCAGATAGCGGTGTAGATATTTCCATGTTCATACAGTTAGCGGTGTAGATATTTCCATGTTCATACAGTTAGCGGTGTAGATATCTCCATGTTCATACAAATGGCGGTGTAGATATGTCCATATTTGTACAGATGGCGGTGTAGATATTTCCATGTTCATACAGATGGCGGTGTAGATATTTCCATGTTCATACAGATGGCGGTGTAGATATTTACATGTTCATACAGATGGCGGTAGAGATATTTCCATGCTCTTAGAGATGGCGGTGAACTTATTTCCATGTTCATAGAGATGGCGGTGTAGATATTTCCATGTTCATACAGATAGCGGTGTAGATATTTCCATGTTCATACAGATAGCGGTGTAGATATTTCCATGTTCATACCAATAGCAGTGTAGACATTTCCATGTTCATATATTTAGCGGTGTAGATATTCCCATGTTCATACAGATGGCGAGGATATTTCCATGTTCATGCAGATAGCTTTGTTGATATTTCCATGTTCATACAGTTAGCGGTGTAGATATTTCCATGTTCATACAGATGGCGGTGTAGGTATTTCCATGTTCATAGAGATGGCGGTGTAGATATTTCCATATTTATACAGATAGCAGTGTAGTTATTTCCATGTTTATAGAGATAGCAGTGTTGATATTTCCAATGATATACAGATAGCTGTGTAGATATTTGCATGGTCATACAGATAGCGGTGTAGATATTTCCATGTTCGTACAGATAGTGGTGTAGATATTTCCATGTTCATACAGATAGCGGTGTAGATATTTCCATATTCATACAGTTAGCGGTGTAGATATTTCCATGTTCATACAAATGGCGGTGTAGATATGTCCATGTATGTACAGATGGCGGTGTAGATATTTCCATGTTCATAGAGATAGCGGTGCAGTTATTTCCATGTTTATACAGATAGCAGTGTAGTTATTTCCATGTTTTTAGAGATACCATTCTGGATATTTCCATTGATATACAGATAGCTGTGTAGATATTTGAATGTTCATACAGATAGCGGTGTAGATATTTCCATGTTCATACAGATAGCGGTGTAGATATTTTCATGTTCATACAGACAGCGGTGTAGATATTTCCATGTTAATACAGATAGCGGGGTAGATATTTCCATGTTCATACAGATAGCGGTGTAGGTATTTAAATGTTCACACAGTTAGCGGTGTAGAGATTTCCATGTTCATACAGATGGCGGTGTAGATATTTACATGTTGATACAGATGGCGGTGTAGATATTTCCATGTTCATACAGATAGCGGTGTAGATATTTCCATGTTCATACAGATAGCGATGTAGATATTTCCATGTTCATACAGATAGCGGTGTAGATATTTCCATGTTCATACAGATAGCGGTGTAGATATTTCCATGTTCATACATTTAGCGTTGTAGATATTTCCATGTTCATACAGATGGCGGTGAAGATATTTACATGTTCATACAGATGGCGGTGTAGATATTTCCATGTTTATACGGATGGCAGTGTAGATATCTCCATGTTCATACAGGTGGCGGTGTAGGTATTTCCATGTTTATACAGATAGCAGTGTAGTTATTTCCATGTTAATAGAGATAGCGGAGTAGATATTCCCATTGATATACAGATAGCTGTGTGGATATTTGTATGTTCATACAGATAGCGGTGTAGATATTTCCATGTTCGTACAGATAGCGGTGTAGCTATTTCCATGTTCATACAGATAGCGGTGTAGATATTTCTATGTTCATACAGATAACGGTGTAGATATTTCCATGTTCATACAGACAGCAGTGTAGATATTTCCATGTTCATACAGTTAGCGGTGTAGATATTTCCATGTTCATACAGATGGCGGTGTAGATATTTACATGTTCATACAGATGGCGGTATAGATATTTCCATGTTCTTACAGATGGCGGTGTAGATATTTCCATGTTCATAGAGATGGCAGTGTAGATATTTCCATGTTTATGCAGATAGCGGTATAGATATTTCCATGTTTATACAGATGGTGGTGTAGATATTTCCATGTTTATAGAGATGGCGTTCTAGATATTTCCATGTTTATAGAGATAGTGGTGTAGTTTTTTCCAAGTTTATAGAGACAGCGTTGTAGATATTTCCATGTTTATACAGATAGCGGTGAATATATTTCCATGTTTATATAGATAGCGGTGTAGATATTTACATGTTCATACAGATGGCGGTTTAGTTATTTCCATGTTCATAGAGATCGCGGTGTAGATATTTCCATGTTCATACAGATAGCGGTGTAGATATTTCCATGTTCATACAGATAGCGGTGTAGATATTTCCATGTTCATACCAATAGCGGTGTAGACATTTCCATGTTCATACAGACAGCGGTGTAGATATTTCCATGTTCATACAGTTAGCGGTGTAGATATTTCCATGTTCATACAGTTAGCGGTGTAGATATCTCCATGTTCATACAAATGGCGGTGTAGATATGTCCATATTTGTACAGGTGGCGGTGTAGATATTTCCATGTTCATACAGATGGCGGTGTAGATATTTCGAAGTTTATAGAGATAGCGCTGTAGTTATTTCCATATTTATAGAGAAATCTGTGTAGATATTTCCATGTATATTCAGATAGCTGTGTAGATATTTCCATGTTCATGCAGTTAGCGGAGTAGATATTTCCATGTTCATCCAGATGCCGGTGTACATATATCCATGTTCATACTGATGGCGGTGAAGATATTTCCATGTTCATACAGATGGCGGTGTAGATATTTCAATGTTCATACAAATGGCGGTGTTGATATTTCCATATTTATAGAGATAGCAGTTTAGCTATTTCCATGTTTATAGAGATAGTAGTGTAGATATTTCCATTGATATACAGATAGCTCTGTAGATATTTGCATGTTCATAGAGATAGCGGTGTAGATATTTCCATGTTCATACAGATAGCGGTGTAGATATTTCCATGTTCATACAGATAGCGGTGTAGATATTTCCATGTTCATACAGATAGCGGTGTAGATATTTCCATGTTCATACAGATAGCGGTGTAGATATTTCCATGTACATACAGTTAGCGGTTTAGATATTTCCATGTTCATACAGATGGCGGTGTAGATATTTACATGTTCATACAGATGGCGGTGTAGTTATTTCCATGTTCATACAGATAGCGGTGTAGATATTTCCATGTTCATACAGATAGCGGTGTAGATATTTCCAGGTTCATACCAATAGCGGTGTAGACATTTCCATGTTCATATATTTAGCGGTGTAGATATTTCCATCTTCATACAGATGGCGAAGATATTTCCATGTTCATGCAGTTAGCGGTGTAGATATTTCCATGTTCATACAGATGGCGGTGTAGATATTTACATGTTCATACAGATGGCGGTATATATATTTCCATGTTCTTACAGATGGCGGTGTAGATATTTCCATGTTCATAGAGATGGCGGTGTAGATATTTCCATGTTTATGCAGATAGCGGTATAGATATTTCCATGTTTATACAGATGGTGGTGTAGATATTTCCATGTTTATAGAGATGGCGTTCTAGATATTTCCATGTTTATAGAGATAGTGGTGTAGTTATTTCCAAGTTTATAGAGACAGCGTTGTAGATATTTCCATGTTTATACACATAGCGGTGAATATATTTCCATGTTTATATAGATAGCGGTGTAGATATTTACATGTTCATACAGATGGCGGTTTAGTTATTTCCATGTTCATAGAGATCGCGGTGTAGATATTTCCATGTTCATACAGATAGCGGTGTAGATATTTCCATGTTCATACAGATAGCGGTGTAGATATTTCAATGTTCATACCAATAGCGGTGTAGACATTTCCATGTTCATATATTTAGCGATGTAGATATTTCCATGTTCATACAGATGGCGAGGATATTTCCATGTTCATGCAGATAGCGGTGTAGATATTTCCATGTTCATACAGTTAGCGGTGTAGATATTTCCATGTTCATACAGTTAGCGGTGTAGATATCTCCATGTTCATACAAATGGCGGTGTAGATATGTCCATATTTGTACAGATGGCGGTGTAGATATTTCCATGTTCATACAGATGGCGGTGTAGATATTTCGAAGTTTATAGAGATAGCGCTGTAGTTATTTCCATATTCCTAGAGAAATCTGTGTAGATATTTCCATGTATATTCAGATAGCTGTGTAGATATTTCCATGTTCATGCAGTTAGCGGAGTAGATATTTCCATGTTCATCCAGATGCCGGTGTACATATATCCATGTTCATACTGATAGCGGTGAAGATATTTCCATGTTCATACAGATGGCGGTGTAGATATTTCCATGTTCATACAAATGGCGGTGTAGATATTTCCATGTTCATAGAAATGGCGGTATAGATATTTCCATGTTCATACAAATGTCGGTGTAGATATTTCCATGTTCATAGAGATGGCGGTGTAGATATTTCCATATTTATACAGATAGCAGTGTAGTTATTTCCATGTTTATAGGGATAGCAGTGTAGATATTTTCATTGATATACAGATAGATGTGTTGATATTTGAATGTTCATACAGATAGCGGTGTAGATATTTCCATGTTCATACAGATGGCGGTGTAGATATTTACATGTTCATACAGATGGCGGTAGAGATATTTCCATGCTCTTAGAGATGGCGGTGAACATATTTCCATGTTCATAGAGATGGCGGTGTAGATATTTCCATGTTCATACAGATAGCGGTGTAGATATTTCCATGTTCATACAGATAGCGGTGTAGATATTTCCATGTTCATACCAATAGCAGTGTAGACATTTCCATGTTCATATATTTAGCGGTGTAGATATTCCCATGTTCATACAGATGGCGAGGATATTTCCATGTTCATGCAGATAGCTTTGTTGATATTTCCATGTTCATACAGTTAGCGGTGTAGATATTTCCATGTTCATACAGATGGCGGTGTAGGTATTTCCATGTTCATAGAGATGGCGGTGTAGATATTTCCATATTTATACAGATAGCAGTGTAGTTATTTCCATGTTTATAGAGATAGCAGTGTTGATATTTCCAATGATATACAGATAGCTGTGTAGATATTTGCATGGTCATACAGATAGCGGTGTAGATATTTCCATGTTCGTACAGATAGCGGTGTAGATATTTCCATGTTCATACAGATAGCGGTGTAGATATTTCCATATTCATACAGTTAGCGGTGTAGATATTTCCATGTTCATACAAATGGCGGTGTAGATATGTCCATGTATGTACAGATGGCGGTGTAGATATTTCCATGTTCATAGAGATAGCGGTGTAGTTATTTCCATGTTTATACAGATAGCAGTGTAGTTATTTCCATGTTTATAGAGATACCATTCTGGATATTTCCATTGATATACAGATAGCTCTGTAGATATTTGCATGTTCATAGAGATAGCGGTGTAGATATTTCCATATTTATACAGATAGCAGTGTAGTTATTTCCATGTTTATAGAGATAGCAGTGTAGATATTTCCATTGATATACAGATAGCTGTGTAGATATTTGCATGGTCATACAGATAGCGGTGTAGATATTTCCATGTACGTACAGATAGTGGTGTAGATATTTCCATGTTCATACAGATAGCGGTGTAGATATTTCCATGTTCATACAGATAACGGTGTAGATATTTCCATGTTCATACAGATAGCGGTGTAGATATTTCCATGTTCATACAGTTAGCGGTGTAGATATTACCATGTTCATACAGATGGCGGTGTAGATATTTACATGTTCATACAGATGATGGTATAGATATTTCCATGTTCGTACAGATGGCGTTGTAGATATTTCCATGTTTATAGACATGGCGGTGTACATATTTCCATGTTCATACAGATGGCGGTGTAAATATTTCAATGTTTATAGGGATGGCGGTGTAGAGATTTTCATGTTTACACAGATGGCAGTGTAGATATTTCCATGTTTACACAGATAGCGGTGTAGACATTTCCATGTTTACACAGATAGCGGTGTGGATGTTTCCATGTTTATGCAGATAGCAGTGTAGATATTTCCATGTTTATACAGATATTTGGGCAGATATTTCCATGTTTATACAGATGGCGGTGTAGATATGTACATCTGTATACAGATGGCGGTGTAGATATGTCCATGTTTGTACAGATGACGGTGTAGATATTTCCATGTTCATACCGATAGCGGTGTAGACATTTTCATGTTCATACATTTAGCGGTGTAGATATTTCCATGTTCATACAGATGGCGGTGAAGATATTTACATGTTCATACAGATGGCGGTGTAGATATTTCCATGTTTGTAGGGATGGCAGTGTAGATATTTCCATGTTCATACAGTTGGCGGTGTAGATATTTCCATGTTTATACAGATAGCAGTGTAGTAATTTCCATGTTAATAGAGATAGCGGTGTAGATATTTCCATTGATATACAGATAGCTGTGTAGATATTTGCATGTTCATACAGATAGCGGTGTAGATATTTCCATGTTCATACTGATAGTGGTGTAGCTATTTCCATGTTCATACAGATAGCGGTGTAGATATTTCTATGTTCATACAGAAAACGGTGTAGATATTTCCATGTTCGTACAGACAGCAGTGTAGATATTTCCATGTTCATACAGTTAGCGGTGTAGATATTTCCATGTTCATACAGATGGCGGTGTAGATATTTACATGTTCATACAGATGGCGGTAGAGATATTTCCATGTTCTTAGAGATGGCGGTGAACATATTTCCATGTTCATAGAGATGGCGGTGTAGATATTTCCATGTTTATGCAGATAGCGGTATAGATATTTCCATGTTTATACAGATGGCGGTGTAGATATTTCCATGTTTATAGAGATGGCGGTCTAGATATTTCCATGTTTACAGAGATAGTGGTGTAGTTATTTCCAAGTTTATAGAGACAGCGATGTAGATATTTCCATGTTTATACAGATAGCGGTGAAGATATTTCCATGTTTATACAGATAGCGGTGTAGATATTTCCATGTTCATACAGATAGCAGTGTAGATATTACCATGTTTATAGAGATAGTGTTGTAGATAATTTCAATTTCATACAGAGAGCAGTATAGATATTTACAAGTTCATACAGATAGCGGTGTAGATATTTCCACGTTTACAGAGATGGCGGTGTAGATATTTCCATGTTCATACAGAGGACGGTGTAGATATTTCCATGTTTATAGGGATGGCGGTGTAGATATTTTCATGTTTACACAGATGGTGGTGTAGATATTTCCATGTTTACACAGATAGCGGTGTAGACATTTCCATGTTTACACAGGTAGCGGTGTGGATATTTCCATGTTTATGCAGATAGCAGTGTAGATATTTCCGTGTTTATACAGATAGCGGTGAGGATATTTCCATGTTTATTCAGATAGCGGTGCGGTTATTTCCATGTTTATACAGATAGTTAGGCAGATATTTCCATGTTTATACAGATAGCGGTGTAGATATTTCCATGTTAATACAGATGGCGGTGTAGATATGTCCATGTTTGTACAGATGGCGGTGTAGATATTTCCATGTTCATACAGATGGCGGTGTAGATATTTCAAAGTTTATAGAGATAGCACTGTAGTTATTTCCATATTCCTAGAGAAATCTGTGTAGATATTTCCATGTAAATTCAGATAGCTGTGTAGATATTTACATGTTCATACAGATAGCGGTGTAGATATTTCCATGTTCATACAGATAGCGGTGTAGATATTTCCATGTTCATATAGATAGCGGTGTAGATATTTCCATGTTCATACAGTTAGCGGTTTAGATATTTCCATGTTCATACAGATGGCGGTGTAGATATTTCCATGTTCATAGAGATGGCGGTGTAGATATTTCCATGTTTATGCAGATAGCGGTATAGATATTTCCATGTATATACAGATGGTGGTGTAGATATTTCCATGTTTATAGACATGGCGGTCTAGATATTTCCATGTTTACAGAGATAGTGGTGTAGTTATTTCCAAGTTTATAGAGACAGCGTTGTAGATATTTCCATGTTTATACAGATAGCGGTGAAGTTATTTCCATGTTTATACAGATAGCGGTGTAGATATTTCCATGTTTATACAGATAGCAGTGTAGATATTTCCATGTTTAGAGAGATAACGGTGTAGATAATTTCAATTTTATACAGAGAGCAGTGTAGATATTTCCAAGTTCATACAGATAGCGGTGTAGATATTTCCACGTTTACAGAGATGGCGGTGTAGATATTTCCATGTTCATACAAATGGCGGTGTAGATATTTCCATGTTCATAGAGATGGCGGTGTAGATATTTCCATGTTCATACAAATGGCAGTGTAGATATTTCCATGTTCATAGAGATGGCGGTGTTGATATTTCCATATTTATAGAGATAGCAGTGTAGTTATTTCCATGTTTATAGAGATAGTAGTGTAGATATTTCCATTGATATACAGATAGCTCTGTAGATATTTGCATGTTCATAGAGATAGCGGTGTAGATATTTCCATGTTCATACAGATAGCGGTGTAGATATTTCCATGTTCATACTGATAGCGGTGTAGATATTTCCATTTTCATACAGATAGCGGTGTAGATATTTCCATGTTCATACAGATAGCGGTGTAGATATTTCCATGTTCATACAGTTAGCGGTTTAGATATTTGCATGTTCATACAGATGGCGGTGTAGATATTTACATGTTCATACAGATGGCGGTGTAGTTATTTCCATGTTCATACAGATAGCGGTGTAGATATTTCCATGTTCATACAGATAGCGGTGTAGATATTTCCAGGTTCATACCAATAGCGGTGTAGACATTTCCATGTTCATATATTTAGCGGTGTAGATATTTCCATGTTCATACAGATGGCGAAGATAATTCCATGTTAATGCAGATATCGGTGTAGATATTTCCATGTTCATACAGATAGCGGTGTAGATATTTCCATGTTCATACAGATCACGGTGTAGATATTTCCATGTTCATAGAGATGGCGGTGTAGATATTTCCATATTTATACAGATAGCAGTGTAGTTATTTCCATGTTTATAGAGATAGCAGAGTAGATATTTCCATTGATATACAGAAAGCTGTGTAGATATTTGCATGGTCATACAGATGGCGGTGTAGATATTTCCATGTTGATAGAGATGGCGGTGTAGATATTTCCAAGTTTATGCAGATAGCGGTATAGATATTTCCATGTTTATACAGATGGTGGTGTAGATATTTCCATGTTTATAGAGATGGCGGTCTAGATATTTCCATGTTTACAGAGATAGTGGTGTAGTTATTTCCAAGTTTATAGAGACAGCGTTGTAGATATTTCCATGTTTATGCAGATAGCAGTGTAGATATTTCCATGTTCATACAGATAGCGGTGTAGATATTTCCATGTTCATACCAATAGCGGTGTAGACATTTCCATGTTCATATATTTAGCGGTGTAGATATTTCCATGTCCATACCGATGGCGAAGATATTTCCATGTTCATACAGATAGCGGTGTAGATCTTTCAATGTTCATACAGTTAGCGGTGTAGATATTTCCATGTTCATACAGATGGAAGTGTAGATATTTCCATGTTCATAGGGATGGCAGTGTAGATATCTCCATATTTATACAGATAGCAGTGTAGTTATTTCCATGTTTATAGAGATAGCAGTGTAGCTATTTCCATTGATATTCAGACAGCTGTGTAGATATTTGCATGGTCATACAGATAGCGGTGTAGATATTACCATGTTCATAAAGATAGCGGTGCAGATATTTCCATGTTCATACAGATAGCGGTGTAGATATTTCCATGTTCATACAGATAGCGGTATAGATATTTAAATGTTCATACAGTTAGCGGTGTAGATATTTGCATGTTCATACACATGGCGGAGTAGATATTTTCTTGTTGATACAGATGGCGGTGTAGATATTTCCATGTTCATACAGATAGTGGTGTAGATATTTCCATGTTCATACAGATAGCGGTGTAGATATTTCCATGTTCATACAGATAGCGGTGTAGATATTTCCATGTTCATACCAATAGCGGTGTAGACATTTCCATGTTCATACATTTAGCGGTGTAGATATTTCCATGTTCATATAGATGGCGGTGAAGATATTTACATGTTCATACAGATGGCGGTTTAGATATTTCCATGTTTGTACGGATGGCAGTGTAGATATTTCCATGTTCATACAGTAGGCGGTGTAGATATTTCCATGTTTATACAGATAGCAGTGTAGTTATTTCCATGTTAATAGAGATAGCGGTGTAGATATTTCCATTGATATACAGATAACTGTGTAGATGTTTGCATGTTCATACAGATAGCGGTGTAGATATTTCCATGTTCATACAGTTAGCGGTTTAGATATTTCCATGTTCATACAGATGGCGGTGTAGATATTTACATGTTCATACAAATGGTGGTGTAGTTATTTCCATGTTCATACAGATAGCGGTGTAGATATTTCCATGTTCATACAGATAGCGGTGTAGATATTTCCATGTTCATACAGATAGCGGTGTAGATATTTCCATGTTCATACCAATAGCGGTGTAGACATTTCCATGTTCATATATTTAGCGGTGTAGATATTTCCATGTTCATACAGATGGCGAAGATATTTCCATGTTCATGCAGATAGCGGTGTAGATATTTCCATGTTCTTACAGATGGAAGTGTAGATATTTCCATGTTCATAGAGATGGCGGTGAAGATATCTCCATATTTATACAGATAGCAGTGTAGTTATTTCCATGTTTATAGAGATAGCAGTGTAGATATTTCCATTGATATACAGACAGCTGTGTAGATATTTGCATGATCATACAGATAGCGGTGTAGATATTTACATGTTCGTAAAGATAGCGGTGCAGATATTTCCATGTTCATACAGATAGCGGTGTAGATATTTCCATGTTCATACAGATAGCGGTATAGATATTTAAATGTTCATACAGTTAGCGGTGTAGATATTTGAATGTTCATACAGATGGCGGAGTAGATATTTTCTTGTTGATACAGATGGCGGTGTAGATATTTCCATGTTCATACAGATAGTGGTGTAGATATTTCCATGTTCATACAGATAGCGGTGTAGATATTTCCATGTTCATACAGATAGCGGTGTAGATATTTCCATGTTCATACCAATAGCGGTGTAGACATTTCCATGTTCATATATTTAGCGGTGTAGATATTTCCATGTTCATACAGATGGCGAAGATATTTCCATGTTCATACAGATAGCGGTGTAGATCTTTCAATGTTCATACAGTTAGCGGTGTAGATATTTCCATGTTCATACAGATGGCGGTATAGATATTTCCATGTTAATACAGATAGCGGTGCTGATATTTCCATGTTTATACAGGTAGCGGTGTAGATATTTCCATGTTTATACAGATAGAGGTGTAGATATTTCCACGTTTATACATATAGCGGTGTAGATATTTCTGTGTTTATACAGATAGCGGTGTAGATATTTCCATGTTCATAGAGATGGCGGTGTAGATATTTCCATGTTCATACAGATAGCGGTGTAGATATTTCCATGTTCATACAGATAGCGGTGTAGATATTTCCATGTTCATACCAATAGCGGTGTAGACATTTCCATGTTCATATATTTAGCGGTGTAGATATTTCCATGTTCATACAGATGGCGAAGATATTTCCATGTTCATGCAGATAGCGGTGTAGATATTTCCATGTTCATACAGATGGAAGTGTAGATATTTCCATGTTCATAGAGATGGCGGTGAAGATATCTCCATATTTATACAGATAGCAGTGTAGTTATTTCCATGTTTATAGAGATAGCAGTGTAGATATTTCCATTGATATACAGACAGCTGTGTAGATATTTGCATGGTCATACAGATAGCGGTGTAGATATTTCCATGTTCGTAAAGATAGAGGTGCAGATATTTCCATGTTCATACAGATAGCGGTGTAGATATTTCCATGTTCATACAGATAGCGGTATAGATATTTAAATGTTCATACAGTTAGCGGTGTAGATATTTGCATGTTCATACAGATGGCGGAGTAGATATTTTCTTGTTGATACAGATGGCGGTGTAGATATTTCCATGTTCATACAGATAGTGGTGTAGATATTTCCATGTTCATACAGATAGCGGTGTAGATATTTCCATGTTCATACAGATAGCGGTGTAGATATTTCCATGTTCATACCAATAGCGGTGTAGACATTTCCATGTTCATACATTTAGCGGTGTAGATATTTCCATGTTCATACAGATGGCGGTGAAGATATTTACATGTTCATACAGATGTCGGTGTAGATATTTCCATGTTTGTACGGATGGCACTGTAGATATTTCCATGTTCATACAGTTGGCGGTGTAGATATTTCCATGTTTATACAGATAGCAGTGTAGTTATTTCCATGTTAATTGAGATAGCGGTGTAGATATTTCCATTGATATACAGATAACTGTGTAGATGTTTGCATGTTCATACAGATAGCGGTGTAGATATTTCCATGTTCGTACAGATAGCGGTGTAGATATTTCCATGTTCGTACGGATGGCAGTGTAGATATTTCCATGTTTACAGAGATGGTGGTGTAGATATTTCCATGTTTATACAGATAGCAGTGTAGTTATTTCCATGTTTATAGAGATAGCGGTGTAGATATTTCCATGTTCGTACAGATGGCGGTGTAGATATTTCCATGTTCATAGAGATGGCGGTGTAGATATTTCCATGTTTATGCAGATAGCGGTATAGATATTTCCATGTTTATACAGATGGTGGTGTAGATATTTCCATGTTTATAGAGATGGCGGTCTAGATATTTCCATGTTTACAGAGATAGTGGCATTGTTATTTCCAAGTTTATAGAGACAGCGTTGTAGATATTTCCATGTTTATACAGATAGCGGTGAAGATATTTCCATGTTTATACAGATAGCGGTGTAGATATTTACATGTTTATACAGATAGCAGTGTAGATATTTCCATGTTTATAGAGATAGTGGTGTAGATAATTTCAATTTAATACAGAGAGCAGTGTAGGTATTTCCAAGTTCATACAGATAGCGGTGTAGATATTTCCCCGTTTATAGAGATGGCGGTGTAGATATTTCCATGTTCATACAGAGGACGGTGTAGATATTTCCATGTTTATTGGGATGGCGGTGTAGATATTTTCATGTTTACACAGATGGCGGTGTAGATATTTCCATGTTTACACAGATAGCGGTGTAGACATTTCCATGTTTACACAGATAGCGGTGTGGATATTTCCATGTTTATTCAGAATGCAGTGCGGATATTTCCATGTTTGTACAGATAGTTGGTCAGATATTTCCATGTTTATACAGATAGCGGTGTAGATATTTCCATCTTAATGCAGATGGCGGTGAAGATATGCCCATGTTTGTACAGATGGCGGTGTAGATATTTCCATGTTCATACAGATGGCGGTGTAGATATTTCGAAGTTTATAGAGATAGCGCTGTAGTTATTTCCATATTTATAGAGAAATCTGTGTAGATATTTCCATGTATATTCAGATAGCTGTGTAGATAGATCCATGTTCATGCACATAGCGGTGTAGATATTTCCATGTTCATCCAGATGCCGGTGTACATATATCCATGTTCATACAGATGGCGGTGAAGATATTTCCATGTTCATACAGATGGTGGTGTAGATATTTCCATGTTCATACTAATGGCGGTGTAGATATTTCCATGTTCATAGAGATGGCGCAGTAGATATTTCCACGTTCATACAAATGGCGGTTTAGATATTTCCATGTTCTTAGAGATGGCGGTGTTGATATTTCCATATTTATAGAGATAGCAGTGTAGTTATTTTCGTGTTTATAGAGATCGTAGTGTGGATATTTCCATTTATATACAGATAGCTGTGTAGATATTTGCATGTTCATAGAGATAGCGGTGTAGATATTTCCATGTTCATACAGATAGCGATGTAGATATTTCCATGTTCATACAGATAGCGGTGTAGATATTTCCATGTTCATACAGATAGCGGTGTAGATATTTCCCTGTTCATACAGATAGCTGTTTACATATTTCCATGTTCATACAGTTTGCGGTTTAGATATTTCCATGTTCATACAGATGGTGGTGTAGATATTTACATGTTCATACAGATGGCGGTGTAGTTATTTCCATGTTCATACAGATAGCGGTGTAGATATTTCCATGATCATACAGATAGCGGTGTAGATATTTCCATGTTCATACAGATAGCGGTGTAGGTATTTCCATTTTCATACCAATAGCAGTGTAGACATTTCCATGTTCATACATTTAGCGGTGTAGATATTTCCATGTTCATACAGATGGCGGTGTAGATATTTCCATGTTCATACAGATGGCGGTGTAGATATTTCCATATTTATACAGATAGCAGTGTAGTTATTTCCATGTTTATAGAGATAGCAGTGTAGATATTGCCATTGATATATAGATAGCTGTGTAGATATTTGCATGTTCATACAGATAGCGGTGTAGATATTTCCATGTTCGTACAGATAGCGGTGTAGATATTTCCATGTTGATACAGATAGCGGTGTAGATATTTCCATGTTCCTAAAGATAACGGTGTAGATATTTCCATGTTCATACAGATAGCGGTGTAGATATTTCCATGTTCATACAGTTAGCGGTGTAGATATTTCCATGTTCATACAGATGGCGGTGTAGATATTTACATGTTCATACAGATGGCGGTGTAGATATTTCCATGTTTATAGAGATGGCCGTGTAGATATTTTCATGTTTACACAGATGGCGGTGTAGATATTTCCATGTTTACACAGATAGCGGTGTAGACATTTCCATGTTTACACAGATAGCGGTGTGGATATTTCCAGGTTTATGCAGATAGCGGTGTAGATATTTCCATGTTTATACAGATAGCGGTGCGGTTATTTCTATTTTTATTCAGATACTGGTGGAGATATTTCCATGTTTATAAGGATAGCGGTGTAGATATTTCCATCTTATTACAGATGGCGGTGTAGATATGTCCATGTTCGTACAGATGGCGGTGTAGATATTTCCATGTTCATACAGAGGGCGGTGTAGATATTTCAAAGTTTATAGAGATAGCGCTGTAGTTATTTCCATATTTGCAGAGAAATCTGTGTAGATATTTCCATGTATATGCAGATAGCTGTGTAGATATTTCCATGTTCATACAGATAGCGGTGTAGATATTTCCATGTTCATAGAGATAACGGTGTAGATATTTACATCTTCATACAGATAGCGGTACAGATATTTCCATGTTCATACAGATGGCGGTGTACATATTTCCATGTTCATACAGATGGCAGTGTAGATATTTACATGTTCATTCAGATGTCGGTGTAGATATTTCCATGTTCGTACAGATGGCGTTGTAGATATTTCCATGTTCATAGAGATGGCGGCGTAGATATTTCCATGTTTATGCAGATAGCGGTATAGATATTTCCATGTTTATACAGATGGTGGTGTAGATATTTCCATGTTAATACAGATGGCGGTCTGGATATTTCCATGTTTATAGAGATAGTGGTGTAGTTATTTCAAAGCTTATGGAGACAGCATTGTAGATATTTCCATGTTTACACAGATAGCGGTGAAGTTATTTCCATGTTTATACAGATAGCGGTGTAGATATTTCCATGTTTATACAGATAGCGGGGTAGATATTTCCATGTTTATAGACATACTGGGGTAGATAATTCCAATTTTATACAGATAGCAGTGTAGATATTTCCAAGTTCATACAGATAGCAGTGTAGATATTTCCACGTTTATAGAGATGGCGGTGTAGATATTTCCATGTTCATACAGATGGCGGTGTAGATATTTCCATGTTTATATAGATGGCGGTGTAGATATTTTCATGCTTACACAGATGGCATTGTAGATATTTCCATGTTTACACAGATAGCGGTGCAGGCATTTCTATGTTTACACAGATAGCGGTGTGGATATTTCCATGTTCATACAGATAGCGGTGTAGATATTTCCATGTTCATACAGTTAGCGGTGTAGATATTTCCATGTTCATACAGATGGCGGTGTAGATATTTACATGTTCATACAGATGGCGGTATAGGTATTTCCATGTTCGTACAGATGGCGGTGTAGATATTTCCATGTTCATAGAGATGGCGGTGTAGATATTTCCATGTTTATGCAGATAGCGGTATAGATATTTCCATGTTTATACAGATGGTGGTGTAGATATTTCCATGTTTATAGAGATGGCGGTCTAGATATTTCCATGTTTACAGAGATAGTGGCGTTGTTATTTCCAAGTTTATAGAGACAGCGTTGTAGACATTCCCATGTTTACACAGATAGCGGTGTGTATATTTCCATGTTTATGCAGATAGCGGTGTAGTTATTTCCTTGTTTATACAGATAGCGGTGTAGATATTTCCATCTTAATACAGATGGCGGTGTAGATTCATCCATGTTCATACAGATAGCGTTGTAGATATTTCCATGTTCGTACAGATAGCGGTGTAGTTATTTCCATGTTGATACAGATAGCGGTGTAGATATTTCCATGTTCCTACAGATAGCGGTGTAGATATTTCCATGCTCATGCAGATAGCGGTGTAGTTATTTCCATGTTCATCCAGATGCCGGTGTAGATTCATCCATGTTCATACAGATGGCGGTGAAGATATTTCCATGTTCATACAGATGGCTGTGTAGATATTTCCATGTTCATAGAGATGGCGGTGTAGATATTTCCATGTTGATACAGATAGCAGTGTAGTTATTTCCATGTTTATAAAGATAGCAGTGTAGATATTTCCATTGATATACAGATAGCGGTGTAGATATTTCCATGTTCATACAGATAGCGGTGTAGATATTTCCATGTTCATACAGATAGCAGTGTAGATATTTCCATGTTCATACAGATAGCGGTGTAGATATTTCCATGTTCACACATTTAGCGGTGTAGATATTTCCATGTTCAAACAGATGTCGGTGTAGATATTTACATGTTCATACAGATGGCGGTGTAGATATTTCCATGTTCGTACGGATGGCAGTGTAGATATTTCCATGTTCATACAGGTGGCGGTGTAGATATTTCCATGTTTATACAGATAGCAGTGTAGTTATTTCCATGTTTACAGTGATAGCAGTGAAGATATTTCCATTGATATACAGATAGCTGTGTAGATTTTTGCATGTTCATACAGATAGCGGTGTAGACATTTCCATGTTCATACAGATAGCGGTGTAGATATTTCCATGTTCATACAGAGAGCGGTGTAGATATTTCCATGTTCATACAGATAGCGGTGTAGGTATTTCCATTTTCCTACAGATAGCGGTGTAGGTATTTCCATGTTCATACAGTTAGCGGTGTAGATATTTCCATGTTCATACAGATGGCCGTCTAGATATTTACATGTTCATACAGATGGCGGTGTAAATATTTCCAAGTTCTTACAGATGGCGGTGTAGATATTTCCATGTTCATGGAGATGGCGTTGTAGATATTTCCATGATAATGCAGATAGCGGTATAGATATTTCCATGTTTATACAGACGGTGGTGTAGATATTTCCATGTTTATACAGATGGCGGTCTAGATATTTCCATGTTTATAGAGATACTGGTGTAGTTATTTCCAAGTTTATAGAGACAGCATTGTAGATATTTCCATGTTTATACAGATAGCGGTGAAGTTATTTCCATGTTTATACAGATAGCGGTGTAGGTATTTCCATGTTTATAGAGATAGTGCTGTAGATAATTCCAATTTTATACAGATAGCAGAGTAGATGTTTCCAAGTTCATACAGATAGCAGTGTAGATATTTCCACGTTTATAGAGATGGCTGTGTAGATATTTCCATGTTCATACAGATGGCGGTGTAGATATTTCCATGTTTATAGAGATGACGGTGTAGATATTTTCAGGTTTAAACAGATGGCAGTGTAGATATTTCCATGTTTACACAGATAGCGGTGTAGACATTTCAATGTTTACACAGATAGCGGTGTGGATATTTTCATGTTTATGCAGATAGCGGTGTTGATATTTCCATTTTCATACAGCTAGCGGTGTAGATATTTCCATGTTCATACCAATAGTGGTGTAGATATTTCCATGTTCATACAGTTAGCGGTATAGATACTTCCATGTTTATACAGATGGTGGTGTAGATATTTCCATGTTTATGCAGATGGTGTTATAGATATTCCCATGTTTATACAGATGGTGGTGTAGATATTTCCATGTTCATACAGATGGCGGTGTAGATATTTCGAAGTTTATAGAGATAGCGCTGTAGTTATTTCTATATTTATATAGAAATCTGTGTAGATATTTCCATGTATATGCAGATAGCGGTGTAGATATTTCCATGTTCATGCAGATTGCGGTGTAGTTATTTCCATGTTCATCCAGATGCCGGTGTAGATACATCCATGTTCATAGAGATGGCGGTGAAGATATTTCCATGTTCACACAGATAGCTGTGTAGATATTTCCATGTTCATTGTGATGGCGGTGTAGATATTTCCATGTTGATACAGATAGCAGTGTAGTTATTTCCATGTTTATAGAGATAGCAGTGTAGATATTTCCATTGATAAACAGATAGCGGTGTAGATATTTCCATGTTCATACAGATAGCGGTGTAGATACTTCCATGTTCATACAGATAGCGGTGTAGATATTTCCATGTTCATACAGATAGCTGTGTAGATATTTCCATGTTCATTCAGATAGCTGTGTAGATATTTCCATTTTCATACAGATAGCGGTGTAGATATTTCCATGTTCATACAGTTAGCGGTGTAGATATTTCCATGTTCATACAGATGGCGGTGTAGATATTTACATGTTCATACAGATGGCGGGGTAGATATTTCCATGTTCGTACGGATGGCAGTGTAGATATTTCCATGTTCATACAGGTGGCGGTGTAGATATTTCCATGTTTATACAGATAGCAGTTTAGTTATTTCCATGTTTACAGAGATAGCAGTATAGATATTTCCATTGATATACAGATAGCTGTGTAGATATTTGCATGTTCATACAGATAGCAGTGTAGATGTTTCCATGTTCATACAGATAGTGGTGTAGATATTTCCATGTTCATACAGATAGTGGTGTAGATATTTCCATGTTCATACAGATAGCGGTGTACATATTTCCATGTTCATACAGTTAGCGGTTTAGATATTTCCATGTCCATAAAGATGGCGGTGTAGATATTTACATGTTCATACAGATGGCGGTGTAGGTATTTCCATGTTAATACAGATAGCGGTGTAGATATTTCCATGTTCATACAGATAGCGGTGTAGATTTTTCCATGTTCATACAGATGGCGGTGTAGATATTTCCATGTTCATACAGATAGCGGTGTAGATATTTCCATGTTCATACCAATAACGGTGTAGACATTTCCATGTTCATATATTCAGCGGTGTAGTTATTTCCATGTTCATACAGATGGCGGTGTAGATATTTCCATGTTCATAGAGATGGCGGTGTAGATATTTCCATATTTATACAGATAGCAGTGTAGTTATTTCCATGTTAATACAGATAGCAGTGTAGATACTGCCATTGATATACAGATAGCTGTGTAGATATTTGCATGGTCATACAGATAGCGGTGTAGATATTTCCATGTTCGTACAGATAGCGGTATAGATATTTCCATGTTCATACAGATAGCGGTGTAGATATTTCCATGTTCATAAAGATAACGGTGTAGATATTTCCATGTTCATACAGATAGCTGTGTAGATATTTCCATGTTCATACAGATAGCGGTGTAGTTATTTCCATGTTGATACAGATAGCGGTGTAGATATTTCCATGTTCCTACAGATAGCGGTGTAGATATTTCCATGTTCATGCAGATAGCGGTGTAGTTATTTCCATGTTCATCCAGATGCCGGTGTAGATTCATCCATGTTCATACAGATGGCGGTGAAGATATTTCCATGTTCATACAGATGGCTGTGTAGATATTTCCATGTTCATAGAGATGGCGGTGTAGATATTTCTATGTTGATACAGATAGCAGTGTAGTTATTTCCATGTTTATAAAGATAGCAGTGTAGATATTTCCATTGATATACAGATAGCGGTGTAGATATTTCCATGTTCATACAGATAGCGGTGTAGATATTTCCATGTTCATACAGATAGCAGTGTAGATATTTCCATGTTCATACAGATAGCGGTGTAGATATTTCCATGTTCACACATTTAGCGGTGTAGATATTTCCATGTTCAAACAGATGTCGGTGTAGATATTTACATGTTCATACAGATGGCGGTGTAGATATTTCCATGTTCGTACTGATGGCAGTGTAGATATTTCCATGTTCATACAGGTGGCGGTGTAGATATTTCCATGTTTATACAGATAGCAGTGTAGTTATTTCCATGTTTACAGTGATAGCAGTGAAGATATTTCCATTGATATACAGATAGCTGTGTAGATTTTTGCATGTTCATACAGATAGCGGTGTAGACATTTCCATGTTCATACAGATAGCGGTGTAGATATTTCCATGTTCATACAGATAGCGGTGTAGGTATTTCCATTTTCCTACAGATAGCGGTGTAGGTATTTCCATGTTCATACAGTTAGCGGTTTAGATATTTCCATGTTCATACAAATGGCGGTCTAGATATTTACATGTTCATACAGATGGCGGTGTAAATATTTCCAAGTTCTTACAGATGGCGGTGTAGATATTTCCATGTTCATGGAGATGGCGTTGTAGATATTTCCATGATAATGCAGATAGCGGTATAGATATTTCCATGTTTATACAGATGGTGGTGTAGATATTTCCATGTTTATAGAGATGGCGGTCTAGATATTTCCATGTTTATAGAGATACTGGTGTAGTTATTTCCAAGTTTATAGAGACTGCATTGTAGATATTTCCATGTTTATACAGATAGCGGTGAAGTTATTTCCATGTTTATACAGATAGGGGTGTAGGTATTTCCATGTTTATAGAGATAGTGCTGTAGATAATTCCAATTTTATACAGATAGCAGAGTAGATGTTTCCAAGTTCATACAGATAGCAGTGTAGATATTTCCACGTTTATAGAGATGGCTGTGTAGATATTTCCATGTTCATACAGATGGTGGTGTAGATATTTCCATGTTTATAGAGATGACGGTGTAGATATTTTCAGGTTTAAACAGATGGCAGTGTAGATATTTCCATGTTTACACAGATAGCGGTGTAGACATTTCCATGTTTACACAGATAGCGGTGTGGATATTTTCATGTTTATGCAGATAGCGGTGTTGATATTTCCATGTTCATACAGCTAGCGGTGTAGATATTTCCATGTTCATACCAATAGCGGTGTAGATATTTCCATGTTCATACAGTTAGCGGTATAGATACTTCCATGTTTATACAGAAGGTGGTGTAGATATTTCCATGTTTATGCAGATGGCGTTATAGATATTCCCATGTTTATACAGATGGTGGTGTAGATATTTCCATGTTCATACAGATGGCGGTGTAGATATTTCGAAGTTTATAGAGATAGCGCTGTAGTTATTTCTATATTTATATAGAAATCTGTGTAGATATTTCCATGTATATGCAGATAGCTGTGTAGATATTTCCATGTTCATGCAGATTGCGGTGTAGTTATTTCCATGTTCATCCAGATGCCGGTGTAGATACATCCATGTTCATAGAGATGGCGGTGAAGATATTTCCATGTTCATACAGATAGCTGTGTAGATATTTCCATGTTCATTGTGATGGCGGTGTAGATATTTCCATGTTGATACAGATAGCAGTGTAGTTATTTCCATGTTTATAGAGATAGCAGTGTAGATATTTCCATTGATATACAGATAGCGGTGTAGATATTTCCATGTTCATACAGATAGCGGTGTAGATACTTCCATGTTCATACAGATAGCGGTGTAGATATTTCCATGTTCATACAGATAGCTGTGTAGATATTTCCATGTTCATTCAGATAGCTGTGTAGATATTTCCATTTTAATACAGATAGCGGTGTAGATATTTCCATGTTCATACAGTTAGCGGTGTAGATATTTCCATGTTCATACTGATGGCGGTGTAGATATTTACATGTTCATACAGATGGCGGGGTAGATATTTCCATGTTCGTACAGATGGCAGTGTAGATATTTCCATGTTCATACAGGTGGCGGTGTAGATATTTCCATGTTTATACAGATAGCAGTTTAGTTATTTCCATGTTTACAGAGATAGCAGTATAGATATTTCCATTGATATACAGATAGCTGTGTAGATATTTCCATGTTCATACAGATAGCAGTGTAGATGTTTCCATGTTCATACAGATAGTGGTGTAGATATTTCCATGTTCATACAGATAGTGGTGTAGATATTTCCATGTTCATACAGATAGCGGTGTACATATTTCCATGTTCATACAGTTAGCGGTTTAGATATTTCCATGTCCATAAAGATGGCGGTGTAGATATTTACATGTTCATACAGATGGCGGTGTAGGTATTTCCATGTTCATACAGATAGCGGTGTAGATATTTCCATGTTCATACAGATAGCGGTGTAGATTTTTCCATGTTCATACAGATGGCGGTGTAGATATTTCCATGTTCATACAGATAGCGGTGTAGATATTTCCATGTTCATACCGATAACGGTGTAGACATTTCCATGTTCATATATTTAGCAGTGTAGTTATTTCCATGTTCATACAGATGGCGGTGTAGATATTTCCATGTTCATAGAGATGGCGGTGTAGATATTTCCATATTTATACAGATAGCAGTGTAGTTATTTCCATGTTAATAGAGATAGCAGTGTAGATACTGCCATTGATATACAGATAGCTGTGTAGATATTTGCATGGTCATACAGATAGCGGTGTAGATATTTCCATGTTCGTACAGATAGCGGTATAGATATTTCCATGTTCATACAGATAGCGGTGTAGATATTTCCATGTTCATACAGATAACGGTGTAGATATTTCCATGTTCATACAGATAGCTGTGTAGATATTTCCATGTTCATACAGATAGCGGTGTAGATATTTCCGTGTTCATAGAGATTGCGGTGTAGATATTTCCATGTTCATACAGTTAGCGGTGTAGATATTTACATGTTCATACAGATGGCGGTATAGATATTTCCATGTTCGTACAGATGGCGGTGTAGATATTTCCATGTTCATAGAGATGGCGGTGTAGATATTTCCATGTTTATGCAGATAGCGGTATAGATATTTCCATGTTTGTACAGATGGTGGTGTAGATATTTCCATGTTTATAGAGATGACGGTCTAGATATTTCCATGTTTACAGAGATAGTGGCGTAGTTATTTCCAAGTTTATAGAGACAGAGTTGTGGATATTTCCATGTTTATACAGATAGCGGTGAAGATATTTCCATGTTTATACAGATTGCTGTGTAGATATTTCCATGTTTATACAGATAGCAGTGTAGATATTTCCATGTTTGTAGAGATAGTGGTGTAGATAATTTCAATTTAATACAGAGAGCAGTGTAGGTATTTCCAAGTTCATACAGATAGCGGTGTAGATATTTCCACGTTTATAGAGATGGCGGTGCAGATATTTCCATGTTCATACAGAGGACGGTGTAGATATTTCCATGTTTATTGGGATGGCGGTGTAGATATTTTCATGTTTACACACATGGCGGTGTAGATATTTCCATGTTTACACAGATAGCAGTGTAGACATTTCCATGTTTACACAGATAGCGGTGTGGATATTTCCATGTTTATGCAGATATCAGTGTAGATATTTCCATGTTTATACAGATAGCGGTGCGAATATTTCCATGTTTATTCAGATAGCGGTGCGGATATTTCCATGTTTATACAGATATTTGGGCAGATATTTCCATGTTTATACTGATAGCGGTGTAGATATTTCCATCTTAATACAGATGGCGGTGAAGATATGTCCATGTTTGTACAGATGGCAGTGTAGATATTTCCATGTTCATAGAGTTGGCGCTGTAGATATTACCATGTTCATACAAATGGCGGTGTAGATATTTCCAAGTTCATAGAGATGGCGGTGTTGATATTTCCATATTTATAGAGATAGCAGTGTAGTTATTTCCATGTTTATAGAGATAGTAGTGTAGATATTTCCATTTATTTACAGATAGCTGTGTAGATATTTGCATGTTCATAGAGATAGCGGTGTAGATATTTCCATGTTCATACAGATTGCGGTGTAGATATTTCCATGTTCATACAGATAGCGGTGTAGATATTTCCATGTTCATACAGATAGCGGTGTAGATATTTCCATGTTCATACAGATAGCGGTGTAGATATTTCCATGTTCATACAGTTAGCGGTGTACATATTTCCATGTTCATACAGAGGGCGGTTTAGATATTTACATGTTCATACAGATGGCGGTTTAGGTATTTCCATGTTCATACAGATAGCGGTGTAGATATTTCCATGTTCATACAGATAGCGGTGTAGATATTTCCATGTTCATACAGATAGCGGTGTAGATATTTCCATGTTCATACCAATAGCGGTGTAGACATTTCCATGTTCATATATTTAGCGGTGTAGATATTTCCATGTTCATACAGATGGCGGTGCAGATATTTCCATGTTCATAGAGATGGCGGTGTAGATATTTCCATATTTATACAGATAGCAGTGTAGTTATTTCCATGTTAATAGAGATAGCAGTGTAGATATTGCCATTGATATACAGATAGCTGTGTAGATATTTGCATGGTCATACAGATAGCGGTGTAGATATTTCCATGTTCGTACAGATAGCGGTGTAGATATTTCCATGTTCATACAGATAGCGGTGTAGATATTTCCATGTTCATACAGATAACGGTGTAGATATTTCCATGTTCATACAGATAGCTGTGTAGATATTTCCATGTTCATACAGTTAGCGGTGTAGATATTTCCATGTTCATGGAGATGGCGGTATAGATATTTCCATGTTTATGCAGATAGCGGTATAGATATTTCCATGTTTATACAGACGGTGGTGTAGATATTTCCATGTTTATAGAGATGGCGGCGTAGATATTTCCGTGTTCATAAAGATGGCGGTGTAAATATTTCCATGTTCGTACGGATGGCAGTGTAGATATTTCCATGTTCATACAGGTGGCGGTGTAGATATTTCCATGTTTATACAGATAGCAGTTTAGTTATTTCCATGTTAATAGAGATAGCGGTGTAGATATTTCCATGTTCATACAGATAACGGTGTAGATATTTCCGTGTTCATACAGATAGCGGTGTAGATATTTCCATGTTCATACAGTTAGGGGTGTAGATATTTCCATGTTCATACAAATGGCGGTGTAGATATTTCCATGTTTATACAGATAGCAGTGTAGATATTTCCATGTTTATACAGATAGCAGTGTACATATTTCCATTGATATACAGATAGCTGTGTAGATATTTGCATGTTCCTACACATAGCGGTGTAGATATTTCAATGTTCATACAGATAGCGGTGTAGATACGGTACAGATATTTCCATGTTCATACAGTAAGCAGTGTAGATATTTCCATGTTCTTACAGATGGCAGTGTAGATATTTACATTTTCATTCTGATGTCGGTGTAGATATTTCCATATTCGTACAGATGGCGTTGTAGATATTTCCATGTTCATACAGATAGCGGTGTTGATATTTCCATGTTCATACAGAAAGCGGTGTAGATATTTCCATGTTCATACAGATAGCGGTGTAGGTATTTCCATGTTCATACAGATAGCGGTGTAGATATTTCCATGTTCGTACAGTTAGTGGTGTAGATATTTCCATGTTCATACAGAGGGCGGTGTAGATATTTACATGTTCATACAGATGGCGGTGTAGATATTTCCATGTTCATACAGATAGCGGTGTAGAGATTTCCATGTTCATACAGATATCGGAGTAGATATTTCCATGTTCATACAGATGGCGGTCTAGATATTTCCAGGTTCATTCCAACAGCGGTGTAGACATTTCCATGTTCATACAGTTAGCGGCGTTGATATTTCCATGTTCATACAGATGGAGGTGTAGATATTTCCATGTTCATTCAGATGGCGGTGTAGATATTTACATATTCATACAGATGGCGGTATAGATATTTCCATGTTCGTACAGATGGCGGTGTAGATATTTCCATGTTTATACAGATAGCAGTGTAGTTATTTCCTTGTTTATAGAGATAGCAGTGTAGATATTTCCATTGATATACAGATAGCTCTGTAGATATTTGCATGGTCATACAGATTGCGGTGTAGATATTTCCATGTTCGTACAGATAGCGGTGTAGATATTTCCATGTTGATACAGATAGCGGTGTAGATATTTCCATGTTCATACAGATAATGGTGTAGATATTTCCATGTTCATACAGATAGCGGTGTAGATATTTCCATGTTCATACAGTTGGCGGTGTAGATATTTCCATGTTCATACAGATGGCGGTGTAGATATTTACGTGTTCATACAGATGGTGGTGTAGATATTTCCATGTTTATAGAGATGACGGTCTAGATATTTCCATGTTTATAGAGATAGTGGCGTAGTTATTTCCAAGTTTATAGAGACAGCGTTGTAGATATTTCCATGTTTATACAGATAGCGATGAAGATATTTCCATGTTTATACAGATAGTGGTGTAGATATTTCCATGCTTATACAGATAGCAGTGTAGATATTTCCATGTTTATAGAGATAGTGGTGTAGATAATTTCAATTTTATACAGAGAGCAGTGTAGATATTTCCACGTTCATACGGATAGCGGTGTAGATATTTCCACGTTTATAGAGATGGCGGTGCAGATATTTCCATGTTCATACAGAGGACGGTGTAGATATTTCCATGTTTATTGGGATGGCGGTGTAGATGTTTTCATGTTTACACAGATGGCAGTGTAGATATTTCCATGTTTACACAGATGGCGGTGTAGACATTTCCCTGTTTACACAGATAGAGGTGTGGATATTTCCATGTTTATGCAGATAGCAGTGTAGTTATTTCCATGTTTATACAGATAGCGGTGCGTATATTTCCATGTTTATTCAGATAGCGGTGCGGATATTTCCATGTTTATACAGATAGTTGGGCAGATATTTCCATGTTTATACAGATAGCGGTGTAGATATTTCCATCTTAATACAGATGGCGGTGTAGATATGTCCATGTTTGTACAGATGGCAGTGTAGATATTTCCATGTTCATACAGATGGCGGTGTAGATATTTCGAAGTTTATAGAGATAGCGCTGTAGTTATTTCCATATTTAAAGAGAAATCTGTGGAGATATTTCCATGTATATTCAGATAGCTGTGTAGATAGATCCAGGTTCATGCAGATAGCGGTGTAGATATTTCCATGTTCATCCAGATGCCGGTGTACATATATCCATGTTCATACAGATGGCGGTGAAGATATTTCCATGTTCATACAGATGGTCGTGTAGATATTTCCATGTTCATACAAATGGCGGTGTAGATATTTCCATGTTCATAGAGATGGCGGTGTAGATATTTCCATGTTCATAAAAATGGCGGTGTAGATATTTCCATGCTCATAGAGATGGCGGTGTTGATGTTTCCATATTTATAGAGATAGCAGTGTAGTTATTTCCATGTTTATAGAGATAGTAGTGTAGATATTTCCATTGATATACAGATAGCTGTGTAGATATTTGCATGTTCATAAAGATACCAGTGTAGATATTTCCATGTTCCTAGAGATAGCGGTGTAGATATTTCCATGTTCATACAAATAGCGGTGTAGATATTTCCATGTTCATACAGATAGCGGTGTTGATATTTCCATGTTCATACAGATAGCGGTGTAGATATTTCCATGTTCATACAGTTAGCGGTTTAGATATTTCCATGTTCATACAGATGGCGGTGTAGATATTTACATGTTCATACAGATGGCGGTGTAGTTATTTCCATGTTCATACAGATAGCGGTGTAGATGTTTCCATCTTCATACAGATAGCGGTGTAGATATTTCCATGTTAATACAGATAGCGGTGTAGATATTTCCAAGTACATACCAACAGCGGTGTAGACATTTCCTTGTTCATGTATTTAGCGGTGTAGATATTTCCATGTTCATACAGATGGCGAAGATATTTCCATGTTCATACAGATAGCGGTGTAGATATTTCCATGTTCATACAGTTAGCGGTGTAGACATTTCCATGTTCATACAGATGGCGGTGTAGATAATTCCATGTTCATAGAGATGGCGGTGTAGATATTTCCATATTTATACAGATAGCAGTGTAGTTATTTCCATGTTTATAGAGATAGCAGTGTATATATTTCCATTGATATACAGATAGCTGTGTAGATATTTGCATGGTCATACAGATAGCGCTGTAGATATTTGCATGTTCATTCACACAGCCGTGTAGTTATTTCCATGTTCATACAGATAGCGGTGTAGATATTTCCATGTTCGTACAGATGGCGATGTAGATATTTCCATGTTTACACAGATGGCGGTGTAGATATTTCCATGTTTACACAGATAGCGGTGTAGACATTTCCATGTTTACACAGATAGCGGTGTGGATATTTCCAGGTTTATGCAGATAGCGGTGTAGATATTTCCATGTTTATACAGATAGCGGTGCGGTTATTTCCATTTTTATTCAGATACTGGTGGAGATATTTCAATGTTTATAAGGATAGCGGTGTAGATATTTCCATCTTATTACAGATGGCGGTGTAAATATGTCCATGTTCGTACAGATGGCGGTGTAGATATTTCCATGTTCATACAGAGGGCGGTGTAGATATTTCAAAGTTTATAGAGATAGCGCTGTAGTTATTTCCATATTTACAGAGAAATCTGTGTAGATATTTCCATGTATATGCAGATATCTGTGTAGATATTTCCATGTTCATACAGATAGCGGTGTAGATATTTCCATGTTCATAGAGATAACGGTGTAGATATTTACATCTTCATACAGATAGCGGTACAGATATTTCCATGTTCATACAGATGGCGGTGTACATATTTCCATGTTCATACAGATGACAGTGTAGATATTTACATGTTCATTCAGATGTCGGTGTAGACATTTCCATGTTCGTACAGATGGCGTTGTAGATATTTCCATGTTCATAGAGATGGCGGCGTAGATATTTCCATGTTTATGCAGATAGCGGTATAGATATTTCCATGTTTATACAGATGGTGGTGTAGATATTTCCATGTTAATACAGATGGCGGTCTGGATATTTCCATGTTTATAGAGATAGTGGTGTAGTTATTTCAAAGCTTATAGAGACAGCATTGTAGATATTTCCATGTTTACACAGATAGCGGTGGAGTTATTTCCATGTTTATACAGATAGCGGTGTAGATATTTCCATGTTTATACAGATAGCGGGGTAGATATTTCCACGTTTATAGACATACTGGGGTAGATAATTCCAATTTTATACAGATAGCAGTGTAGATATTTCCAAGTTCATACAGATAGCAGTGTAGATATTTCCACGTTTATAGAGATGGCGGTGTAGATATTTCCATGTTCATACAGATGGCGGTGTAGATATTTCCATGTTTATATAGATGGCGGTGTAGATATTTTCATGCTTACACAGATGGCATTGTAGATATTTCCATGTTTACACAGATAGCGGTGTAGGCATTTCTATGTTTACACAGATAGCAGTGTGGATATTTCCATGTTTATGCGGATAGCGGTGTAGATATTTCCATGTTTATACAGATAGCGGTGCGGTTATTTCCATGTTTATACAGATAGTCGTGCAGATATTTCCATGTTTATACAGATATCGGTGTAGATATTTCCTTCTTAAAACAGATGGAGGTGTAGATATTTCCATGTATATGCCGATAGCTGTGTAGATATTTCCATGTTCATGCAGATAGCGGTGTAGATATTTCGATGTTCATCGAGATGCCGGTGTACATATATCCATGTTCATACAGATAGCGGTGTAGCTATTTCCATGTTCATACAGATAGCGGTGTAGATATTTCCATGTTCATTCAGATAGCGGTGTAGGTATTTCCATGTTCATACAGATAGCGGTGTAGATATTTCCATGTTCATTCAGTTAGCGGTGTAGATATTTCCATGTTCATACAGAGGGCGGTGTAGATATTTACATGTTCATACAGATGGCGGTGTAGATATTTCCATGTTCATACAGATAGCGGTGTAGATATTTCCACGTTTATAGAGATGGCGGTGCAGATATGTCCATGTTCATACAGAGGACGGTGTAGATATTTCCATGTTTATTGGGATGGCGGTGTAGACATTCCCATGTTTACACAGATAGCGGTGTGGATATTTCCATGTTTATGCAGATAGCGGTGTAGTTATTTCCTTGTTTATACAGATAGCGGTGTAGATATTTCCATCTTAATACAGATGGCGGTGTAGATTCATCCATGTTCATACAGATAGCGTTGTAGATATTTCCATGTTCGTACAGATAGCGGTGTAGATATTTCCATGTTGATACAGATAGCGGTGTAGATATTTCCATGTTCCTACAGATAGCGGTGTAGATATTTCCATGTTCATGCAGATAGCGGTGTAGTTATTTCCATGTTCATCCAGATGCCGCTGTAGATTCATCCATGTTCATACAGATGGCGGTGAAGATATTTCCATGTTCATACAGATGGCTGTGTAGATATTTCCATGTTCATAGAGATGGCGGTGTAGATATTTCCATGTTGATACAGATAGCAGTGTAGTTATTTCCATGTTTATAAAGATAGCAGTGTAGATATTTCCATTGATATACAGATAGCGGTGTAGATATTTCCATGTTCATACAGATAGCGGTGTAGATATTTCCATGTTCATACAGATAGCAGTGTAGATATTTCCATTTTCATACAGATAGCGGTGTAGATATTTCCATGTTCACACATTTAGCGGTGTAGATATTTCCATGTTCATACAGATGTCGGTGTAGATATTTACATGTTCATACAGATGGCGGTGTAGATATTTCCATGTTTATACAGATAGCAGTGTAGTTATTTCCATGTTTACAGTGATAGCAGTGAAGATATTTCCATTGATATACAGATAGCTGTGTAGATATTTGCATGTTCATACAGATAGCGGTGTAGACATTTCCATGTTCATGCAGATAGTGGTGTAGATATTTCCATGTTCATACAGAGAGCGGTGTAGATATTTCCATGTTCATACAGATAGCGGTGTAGGTATTTCCATTTTCCTACAGATAGCGGTGTAGGTATTTCCATGTTCATACAGTTAGCGGTGTAGATATTTCCATGTTCATACAGATGGCGGTCTAGATATTTACATGTTCATACAGATGGCTGTGTAAATATTTCCAAGTTCTTACAGATGGCGGTGTAGATATTTCCATGTTCATGGAGATGGCGTAGTAGATATTTCCATGATAATGCAGATAGCGGTATAGATATTTCCATGTTCATACAGATGGTGGTGTAGATATTTCCATGTTTATAGAGATGGCGGTCTAGATATTTCCATGTTTATAGAGATAGTGGTGTAGCTATTTCCAAGTTTATAGAGACAGCATTGTTGATATTTCCATGTTTATACAGATAGCGGTGTAGGTATTTCCATGTTTATAGAGATAGTGCTGTAGATAATTCCAATTTTATACAGATAGCAGAGTAGATGTTTCCAAGTTCATACAGATAGCAGTGTAGATATTTCCACGTTTATAGAGATGGCTGTGTAGATATTTCCATGTTCATACAGATGGCGGTCTAGATATTTCCAGGTTCATTCCAATAGCGGTGTAGACATTTCCATGTTCATACAGATGGTGGTGTAGATATTTCCATGTTCATACAGATGGCGGTGTAGATATTTACATGTTCATACAGATGGCGGTATAGATATTTCCATGTTCGTACAGATGTCGGTGTAGATATTTCCATGTTTATACAGATAGCAGTGTAGTTATTTCCTTGTTTATAGAGATAGCAGTGTAGATATTTCCATTGATATACAGATAGCTCTGTAGATATTTGCATGGTCATACAGATTGCGGTGTAGATATTTCCATGTTCGTACAGATAGCGGTGTAGATATTTCCATGTTGATACAGATAGCGGTGTAGATATTTCCATGTTCATACAGATAATGGTGTAGATATTTCCATGTTCATACAGATAGTGGTGTAGATATTTCCATGTTCATACAGTTGGCGGTGTAGATATTTCCATGTTCATACAGATGGCGGTGTAGATATTTACATGTTCATACAGATGGTGGTGTAGATATTTCCATGTTTATAGAGATGACGGTCTAGATATTTCCATGTTTATAGAGATAGTGGCGTAGTTATTTCCAAGTTTATAGAGACAGCGTTGTAGATATTTCCATGTTTATACAGATAGCGATGAAGATATTTCCATGTTTATACAGATAGCGGTGTAGATATTTCCATGCTTTTACAGATAGCAGTGTAGATATTTCCATGTTTATAGAGATAGTGGTGTAGATAATTTCAATTTTATACAGAGAGCAGTGTAGATATTTCCACGTTCATACGGATAGCGGTGTAGATATTTCCACGTTTATAGAGATGGCGGTGCAGATATTTCCATGTTCATACAGAGGACGGTGTAGATATTTCCATGTTTATTGGGATGGCGGTGTAGGTGTTTTCATGTTTACACAGATGGCGGTGTAGATATTTCCATGTTTACACAGATGGCGGTGTAGACATTTCCATGTTTACACAGATAGCGGTGTGGATATTTCCATGTTTATGCAGATAGCAGTGTACTTATTTCCATGTTTATACAGATAGCGGTGCGGATATTTCCATGTTTATTCAGATAGCGGTGCGGATATTTCCATGTTTATACAGATAGTTGGGCAGATATTTCCATGTTTATACAGATAGCGGTGTAGATATTTCCATGTTCATACAGTTGGCGGTGTAGATATTTCCATGTTCATACAGGTAGCGGTGTAGATGTTTCCATGTTCATACAGTTAGCGGTGTAGATATTTCCATGTTCATACAGATGGCGGTGTAGATATTTTCATGTTCATACAGATGGCGGTATAGATATTTCCATGTTCGTACAAATGGCGTTGTAGATATTTCCATGTTCATAGAGATGGTGGTGTAGATATTTCCATGTTTATGCAGATAGCGGTATAGATATTTCCATGTTTATACAGATGGTGGTGTAGATGTTTCCATGTTTATGGAGATGGCGGTGTAGATATTTCCATGTTCATACAGATGGCGGTGTAAATATTTCCATGTTTATAGGGATGGCCGAGTAGATATTTTCATGTTTACACAGATGGCGGTGTAGATATTTCCATGTTTACACAGATAGCGTTGTAGACATTTCCATGTTTACACTGATAGCGGTGTGGATATTTCCATGTTTATGCAGATAGCAGTGTAGATATTTCCATGTTTATACAGATTGCGGTGCGGATATTTCCATGTTTATACAGATAGTTTGGCAGATATTTCCTTGTTTATACAGATAGCGGTGTAGATATTTCCATCTTAATACAGATGGCGGTGTAGATATGTCCATGTTTGTACAGATGGCGGTGTAGATATTTCCATGTTCATACAGATGGCGGTGTAGATATTTCGAAGTTTATAGAGATAGTGCTGTAGTTATTTCCATATTTATAGAGAAATCTGTGTAGATATTTCCGTGTATATTGAGATAGCTGTGTAGATATTTCCATGTTCATGCAGATAGCGGTGTAGATATTTCCATGTTCATCCAGATGCCGGTGTACATATATCCATGTTCATACAGATGGCGGTGAAGATATTTCCATGTTCATACAGATGGTGGTGTAGATATTTCGATGTTCATACAAATGGCGGTGTAGATATTTCCATGTTCATAGAGATGGCGGTGTAGATATTTCCATGTTCATACAAATGGCGGTGTAGATATTTACATGTTCATACAGATGGCGGTGTAGATATTTCCATGTTCATACAGATAGCAGTGTAGATATTTCCATGTTCATAGAGATGGCGGTGTAGATATTTCCATGTTCATACAAATGGCGGTGTAGATATTTACATGTTCATACAGATGGCGGTGTAGATATTTCCATGTTCATACAGATAGCAGTGTAGATATTTCCATGTTCATACAGATAGCGGTGTAGATATTTCCATGTTCATACAGATAGCGGTGTAGATATTTCCATGTTCATACAGATAGCGGTGTAGATATTTCCATGTTCATACCGATAGCGGTGTAGATATTTCCATATTCATACAGTTAGCGGTGTAGATATTTCCATGTTCATACAGATGGCGGTGTAGATATTTACATGTTCATACAGATGGCGGTGTAGATATTTCCATGTTCGTACGGATGGCAGTGTAGATATTTCCATGTTCATACAGGTGGCGGTGTAGATATTTCCATGTTTATACAAATAGCAGTGTAGTTATTTCCATGTTTATAGAGAGAGCTGTGTAGATATTTCCATTGATATACAGATAGCTGTGTAGATATTTGCATGTTCATACACATAGCGGTGTAGATATTTCCATGTTCATACAGATAGCGGTGTAGATATTTCCATGTTCATACAGATAGCGGTGTAGATATTTCCATGTTCATACAGATAACGGTGTAGATATTTCCATGTTCATACAGATAGCAGTGAAGATATTTCCATGTTCATACAGTTAGCGGTGTAGATATTCCCATGTTCATACAGATGGCGGTGTAGATATTTACATGTTCATACAGATGGCAGTATAGATATTTGCATGTTCGCAGAGATGGCGGTGTAGATATTTGCATGTTCATAGAGATGGCGGTGTAGTTATTTCCATGTTTCTGCACATAGCGGTATAGATATTTCCATGTTTATACAGATGGTGGTGTAGATATTTCCATGTTTATAGAGATGGTGGTCTAGATATTTCCATGTTTACAGAGATAGTGGTGTAGTTATTTCCAAGTTTATAGAGACAGCGTTGTAGATATTTCCATGTTCATACAGATAGCGGTGTAGATATTTCCATGTTCATACAGATAGCGGTGTAGATATTTCCATGTTCATACCAATAGCGTTGTAGACATTTCCATGTTCATGTATTTAGCGGTGTAGATATTTCCATGTTCATACAGATGGCGAAGATATTTCCATGTTCATACACATAGCAGTGTAGATATTTCCATGTTCATACAGTTAGCGGTGTAGATATTTCCATGTTCATAGAGATGGCCGTGTAGATATTTCCATATTTATACAGATAGCAGTGTAGTTATTTCCATGTTTATAGAGATAGCAGTGTAGATATTTCCATTGATATACACATAGCTGTGTAGATATTTGCATGGTCATACAGATAGCGGTGTAGATATTTCCATGTTCATACAGTTAGCGGTGTAGATATTTCCATGTTCATACAGATGGCGGTGTGGATATTTTCATGTTCATACAGGTGGCGGTATAGATATTTCCATGTTCGTACAGATGGCGTTGTAGATATTTCCATGTTCATAGAGATGGTGGTGTAGATATTTCCATGTTTATGCAGATTGCGGTATAGATATTTCCATGTTTATACAGATGGTGGTGTAGATATTTCCATGTTTATAGAGATGTCAGTGTAAATATTTCCATGTTCATACAGATGGCGGTGTAAATATTTCCATGTTTATAGGGATGGCGGTGTAGATATTTTCATGTTTACACAGACGGCGGTGTAGATATTTCCATGTTTACACAGATAGCAGTGTAGACATTTCCATGTTTACACTGATAGCGGTGTGGATATTTCCATGTTTATTCAGATAGCAGTGTAGATATTTCCATGTTTATAGAGATAGCAGTGCAGATATTTCCATTGATATACAGATAGCTGTGTAGATATTTGCATGTTCATACACATAGCAGTGTAGATATTTCCATGTTTATACACATAGCGGTGTAGATATTTCCATGTTCGTACAGATGTCGGTGTAGATATTTCCATGTTTATACAGATAGCCGTGTAGTTATTTCCATGTTTATAGAGATAGCAGTGTAGATATTTCCATTGATATACAGATAGCTGTGTAGATATTTGCATGGTCATACAGATAGCGGTGTAGATATTTCCATGTTCGTACAGATAGCTGTGTAGATATTTCCATGTTGATACAGATAGCGGTGTAGATATTTCCATGTTCATACAGATAACGGTGTAGATATTTCCATGTTCATACAGATAGCGGTGTAGATATTTCCATGTTCATACAGATGGCGGTGTAGATATTTACATGTTCATACAGATGGCGGTGTAGATATTTACATGTTCATACAGATGGCGGTATAGATATTTCCATGTTCGTACAGATGGCGGTGTAGATATTTCCATGTTCATAGAGATGGCGGTGTAGATATTTCCATGTATATGCAGTTAGCGGTATAGATATTTCCATGTTTATACAGATGGTGGTGTAGATATTTCCATGTTTATAGAGATGACGGTCTAGATATTTCCATGTTTACAGAGATAGTGGCGTAGTTATTTCCAAGTTTATAGAGACAGCGTTGTAGATATTTCCATGTTTATACAGATAGCGGTGAATATATTTCCATGTTTCTACAGATTGCGGTGTAGATATTTCCATGTTTATACAGATAGCAGTGTAGATATTTCCATGTTTATAGAGATAGTGGTGTAGATAATTTCAATTTAATACAGAGAGCAGTGTAGGTATTTCCAAGTTCATACAGATAGCGGTGTAGATATTTCCACGTTTATAGAGATGGCGGTGCAGATATTTAAATGTTCATACAGAGGACGGTGTAGATATTTCCATGTTTATAGGGATGGCGGTGTAGATATTTTCATGTTTACACACTTGGCGGTGTAGATATTTCCATGTTTACACAGATAGCGGTGTAGACATTTCCATGTTTACACAGATAGCGGTGTGGATATTTCCATGTTTATGCAGATATCAGTGTAGATATTTCCATGTTTATACAGATAGCGGTGCGAATATTTCCATGTTTATTCAGATAGCGGTGCGGATATTTCCATGTTTATATAGATAGTTGGGCAGATATTTCCATGTTTATACAGATAGCGGTGTAGATATTTCCATGTTAATACAGATGGCGGTGAAGATATGTCCATGTTTGTACAGATGGCGGTGTAGATATTTCCATGTTCATACAGATGGCGGTGTAGATATTTCGAAGTTTATAGAGATAGCGCTGTAGTTATTTCCATATTTATAGAGAAATCTGTGTAGATATTTCCATGTATATTCAGATAGCTGTGTAGATAGATCCATGTTCATGCAGATAGCGGTGTAGATATTTCCATGTTCATCCAGATGCCGGTGTACATATATCGATGTTCATATAGATGGCGGTGAAGATATTTCCATGTTCATACAGATGGTGGTGTAGATATTTCCATGTTCATACTAATGGCGGTGTAGATATTTCCATGTTCATAGAGATGGCGCTGTAGATATTAAAATGTTCATACAAATGGCGGTGTAGATATTTCCAAGTTCATAGAGATGGCGGTGTTGATATTTCCATATTTATAGAGATAGCAGTGTAGTTATTTCCATGTTTATAGAGATAGTAGTGTAGATATTTCCATTTATTTACAGATAGCTGTGTAGATATTTGCATGTTCATAGAGATAGAGGTGTAGATATTTCCATGTTCATACAGATAGCGGTGTAGATATTTCCATGTTCATACAGATAGCGGTGTAGATATTTCCATGTTCATACAGATAGTGGTGTAGATATTTCCATGTTCATACAGATAGCGGTGTAGATATTTCCATGTTCATACAGTTAGCGGTGTACATATTTCCATGTTCATACAGATGGCGGTGTAGATATTTACATGTTCATACAGATGGCGGTGTAGGTATTTCCATGTTCATACAGATAGCGGTGTAGATATTTCCATGTTCATACAGATAGCGGTGTAGATATTTCCATGTTCATACAGATATCGGTGTAGATATTTCCATGTTCATACCAATAGCGGTGTAGACATTTCCATGTTCATATATTTAGCGGTGTAGATATTTCCATGTTCATACAGATGGCGGTGTAGATATTTCCATGTTCATAGAGATGGCGGTGTAGATATTTCCATATTTGTACAGATAGCAGTGTAGTTATTTCCATGTTAATAGAGATAGCAGTGTAGATATTGCCATTGATGTACAGATAGCTGTGTAGATATTTGCATGGTCATACAGATAGCGGTGTAGATATTTCCATGTTCGTACAGATAGCGGTGTAGATATTTCCATGTTCATACAGATAGCGGTGTAGATATTTCCATGTTCATACAGATAACGGTGTAGATATTTCCATGTTCATACAGATAGCGGTGTAGATATTTCCATGTTCATACAGTTAGCGGTGTAGATATTTCCATGTTCATAGAGATGGCGGTGTAGATATTTCCATGTTTATGCAGATAGCGGTATAGATATTTCCATGTTTATACAGACGGTGGTGTAGATATTTCCATGTTTATAGAGATGGCGGCGTAGATATTTCCGTGTTCATAAAGATGGCGGTGTAAATATTTCCATGTTCGTACGGATGGCAGTGTAGATATTTCCATGTTCATACAGGTGGCGGTGTATATATTTCCATGTTTATACAGATAGCTGTGTAGATATTTCCATGTTCATACAGATAGCGGTGTAGATATTTCCATTTTCATACAGATAACGGTGTAGATATTTCCATGTTCATACAGATAGCGGTGTAGATATTTCCATGTTCATACAGTTAGGGGTGTAGATATTTCCATGTTCATACAAATGGCGGTGGAGATATTTCCATGTTTATACAGTTAGTAGTGTTCATATTTCCATGTTTATAGAAATAGCAGTGTAGATATTTCCATTGATATACAGATAGCTGTGTAGATATTTGCATGTTCCTACACATAGCGGTGTAGATATTTCAATGTTCATACAGATAGCGGTGTAGATATTTCCATGTTCGTACAGAGAGCGGTACGGATACTTCCATGTTCATACAGTAAGCGGTGTAGATATTTCCATGTTCTAACAGATGGCAGTGTTGATATTTAAATGTTCATTCTGATGTCGGTGTAGATATTTCCATATTCGTACAGATGGCATTGTAGATATTTCCATGTTCATACAGATAGCGGTGTTGATATTTCCATGTTCATACAGAAAGCGGTGTAGATATTTCCATGTTCATACAGATAGCGGTGTAGGTATTTCCATGTTCATACAGATAGCGGTGTAGATATTTCCATGTTCGTACAGTTAGCGGTGTAGATATTTCCATGTTCATACAGAGGGCGGTGTAGATATTTACATGTTCATACAGATGGCGGTGTAGATATTTCCATGTTCATACAGATAGCGGTGTAGAGATTTCCATGTTCATACAGATAGCGGAGTAGATATTTCCATGTTCATACAGATAGCGGTCTAGATATTTCCAGGTTCATTCCAATAGCGGTGTAGAGATTTCCATGTTCATACAGTTAGCGGCGTTGATATTTCCATGTTCATACAGATGGCGGTGTAGATATTTCCATGTTCATACAGATGGCGGTGTAGATATTTACATGTTCATACAGATGGCGGTATAGATATTTCCATGTTCGTACAGATGGCGGTGTAGATATTTCCATGTTTATACAGATTGCAGTGTAGTTATTTCCTTGTTTATAGAGATAGCAGTGTAGATATTTCCATTGATATACAGATAGCTCTGTAGATATTTGCATGGTCATACAGATTGCGGTGTAGATATTTCCATGTTCGTACTGATAGCGGTGTAGATATTTCCATGTTGATACAGATAGCGGTGTAGATATTTCCATGTTCATACAGATAATGGTGTAGATATTTCCATGTTCATACAGATAGCGGTGTAGATATTTCCATGTTCATACAGTTGGCGGTGTAGGTATTTCCATGTTCATACAGATGGCGGTGTAGATATTTACATGTTCATACAGATGGTGGTGTAGATATTTCCATGTTTATAGACATGACGGTGTAGATATTTCCATGTTTATAGAGATAGTGGCGTAGTTATTTCCAAGTTTATAGAGACAGCATTGTAGATATTTCCATGTTTATACAGATAGCGATGAAGATATTTCCATGTTTATACAGATAGCGGTGTAGATATTTCCATGCTTATACAGATAGCAGTGTAGATATTTCCATGTTTATAGAGATAGTGGTGTAGATAATTTCAATTTTATACAGAGAGCAGTGTAGATATTTCCACGTTCATACGGATAGCGGTGTAGATATTTCCACGTTTATAGAGATGGCGGTGCAGATATTTCCATGTTCATACAGAGGACGGTGTAGATATTTCCATGTTTATTGGGATGGCGGTGTAGATGTTTTCATGTTTACAGAGATGGCGGTGTAGATATTTCCATGTTTACACAGATGGCGGTGTAGACATTTCCATGTTTACACAGATAGCGGTGTGGATATTTCCATGTTTATGCAGATAGCAGTGTAGTTATTTCCATGTTTATACAGATAGCGGTGCGGATATTTCCATGTTTATTCAGATAGCGGTGCGGATATTTCCATGTTTATACAGATAGTTGGGCAGATATTTCCATGTTTATACAGATAGCGGTGTAGATATTTCCATCTTAATACAGATGGCGGTGTAGATATGTCCATGTTTGTACAGATGGCGGTGTAGATATTTCCATGTTCATACAGATGGCGGTGTAGATATTTCGAAGTTTATAGAGATAGCGCTGTAGTTATTTCCATATTTATAGACAAATCTGTGTAGATATTTCCGTGTATATTCAGATAGCTGTGTAGATATTTCCATGTTCATGCAGATAGCGGTGTAGATATTTCCATGTTCATCCAGATGCCGGTGTACATATATCCATGTTCATACAGATGGCGGTGAAGATATTTCCATGTTCATACAGATGGTGGTGTAGATATTTCCATGTTCATACAAATGGCGGTGTACATATTTCCATGTTCATAGAGATGGCGGTGTAGATATTTCCATATTCATACAAATGGCGGTGTAGATATTTACATGTTCATACAGATGGCGGTGTAGATATTTCCATGTTCATACAGATGGCAGTGTAGATATTTCCATGTTCATACAGATAGCGGTGTAGATATTTCCATGTTCATACAGATAGCGGTGTAGATATTTCCATGTTCATACAGTTAGCGGTGTAGATATTTCCATGTTCATACAGATGGCGGTGTAGATATTTACATGTTCATACAGATGGCGGTGTAGATATTTCCATGTTCGTACGGATGGCAGTGTAGATATTTCCATGTTCATACAGGTGGCGGTGTAGATATTTCCATGTTTATACAAATAGCAGTGTAGTTATTTCCATGTTTATAGAGAGAGCTGTGTAGATATTTCCATTGATATACAGATAGCTGTGTAGATATTTGCATGTTCATACATATAGCGGTGTAGATATTTTCATGTTCATACAGATAGCGGTGTAGATATTTTCATGTTCATACAGATAGCTGTGTAGATATTTCCATGTTCATACAGATAACGTTGTAGATATTTCCATGTTCATACAGATAGCAGTGTAGATATTTCCATGTTCATACAGTTAGCGGTGTAGATGTTTCCATGTTCATACAGATGGCGGTGTAGATATTTACATGTTCATACAGATGGCAGTATAGATATTTGCATGTTCGCAGAGATGGCGGTGTAGATATTTGCGTGTTCATAGAGATGGCGGTGTAGATATTTCCATGTTCATACAAATGGCGGTGTAGATATTTACATGTTCATACAGATGGCAGTGTAGATATTTCCATGTTCATACAGATAGCAGTGTAGATATTTCCATGTTCTTACAGATAGCGGTGTAGATATTTCCATGTTCATACAGATAGCGGTGTAGATATTTCCATGTTCATACCGATAGCGGTGTAGATATTTCCATGTTCATACAGTTAGCGGTGTAGATATTTCCATGTTCATACAGATGGCGGTGTAGATATTTACATGTTCATACAGATAGCGGTGTAGATATTTCCATGTTCGTACGGATGGCAGTGTAGATATTCCCATGTTCATACAGGTGGCGGTGTAGATATTTCCATGTTTATACAAATAGCAGTGTAGTTATTTCCATGTTTATAGAGAGAGCTGTGTAGATATTTCCATTGATATACAGATAGCTGTGTAGATATTTGCATGTTCATACAGATAGCGGTGTAGATATTTCCATGTTCATACAGATAGCGGTGTAGATATTTCCATGTTCATACAGATAGCGGTGTAGATATTTCCATGTTCATTCAGATAACGGTGTAGATATTTCCATGTTCATACAGATAGCAGAGAAGATATTTCCATGTTCATACAGTTAGCGGTGTAGATATTCCCATGTTCATACAGATGGCGGTGTAGATATTTACATGTTCATACAGATGGCAGTATAGATATTTGCATGTTCGCAGAGATGGCGGTGTAGATATTTGCATGTTCATAGAGATGGCGGTGTAGGTATTTCCATGTTTATGCACATAGCGGTATAGATATTTCCATGTTTATATAGATGGTGGTGTAGATATTTCCATGTTTATAGAGATGGTGGTCTTGATATTTCCATGTTTACAGAGATAGTGGTGTAGTTATTTCCAAGTTTATAGAGACAGCGTTGTAGATATTTCCATGTTCATACAGATAGCGGTGTAGATATTTCCATGTTCATTCAGATAGCGGTGTAGATATTTCCATGTACATACCAATAGCGTTGTAGACATTTCCATGTTCATGTATTTAGCGGTGTAGATATTTCCATGTTCATACAGATGGCGAAGATATTTCCTTGTTCATACACATAGCGGTGTAGATATTTCCATGTTCATACAGTTAGCGGTGTAGATATTTCCATGTTCATAGAGATGGCGGTGTAGATATTTCCATATTTATACAGACAGCAGTGTAGTTATTTCCATGTTTATAGAGATAGCAGTGTAGATATTTCCATTGATATACACATAGCTGTGTAGATATTTGCATGGTCATACAGATAGCGGTGTAGATATTTCCATGTTCATACAGTTAGCAGTGTAGATATTTCCATGTTCATACAGATGGCGGTGTGGATATTTTCATGTTCATACAGGTGGCGGTATAGATATTTCCATGTTCGTACAGATGGCGTTGTAGATATTTCCATGTTCATAGAGATGGTGGTGTAGATATTTCCATGTTTATGCAGATAGCGGTATAGATATTTCCATGTTTATACAGATGGTGGTGTAGGTATTTCCATGTTTATAGAGATGTCAGTGTAAATATTTCCATGTTCATACAGATGGCGGTGTAAATATTTCCATGTTTATAAGGATGGCGGTGTAGATATTTTCATGTTTACACAGACGGCGGTATAGATATTTCCATGTTTACACAGATAGCAGTGTAGACATTTCCATGTTTACACAGATAGTGGTGTGGACATTTCCATGTTTATGCAGATAGCAGTGTAGATATTTCCATGTTTATAGAGATAGCAGTGCAGATATTTCCATTGATATACAGATAGCTGTGTAGATATTTGCATGTTCATACACATAGCGGTGTAGATATTTCCATGTTTATACACATAGCGGTGTAGATATTTCCATGTTCGTACAGATGTCGGTGTAGATATTTCCATGTTTATACAGATAGCAGTGTAGTTATTTCCATGTTTATAGAGATAGCAGTGTAGGTATTTCCATTGATATACAGATAGCTGTGTAGATATTTGCATGGTCATACAGATAGCGGTGTAGATATTTCCATGTTCGTACAGATAGCTGTGTAGATATTTCCATGTTGATACAGATAGCGGTGTAGATATTTCCATGTTCATACAGATAGCGGTGTAGATATTTCCGTGTTCATACAGATAGCGGTGTAGATATTTCCATGTTCATACAGTTAGCGGTGTAGATATTTACATGTTCATACAGATGGCGGTGTAGATATTTACATGTTCATACAGATGGCGGTATAGATGTTTCCATGTTCGTACAGATGGCGGTGTAGATATTTCCATGTTCATAGAGATGGCGGTGTAGATATTTCCATGTTTATGCAGTTAGCGGTATAGATATTTCCATGTTTATACAGATGGTTGTGTAGATATTTCCATGTTCATACAGATGGCGGTGTAGATATTTACATGTTCATACAGATAGCGGTGTAGATATTTACATGTTCGTACGGATGGCAGTGTAGATATTCCCATGTTCATACAGGTGGCGGTGTAGATATTTCCATGTTTTTACAAATAGCAGTGTAGTTATTTCCATGTTTATAGAGAGAGCTGTGTAGATATTTCCATTGATATACAGATAGCTGTGTAGATATTTGCATGTTCATACAGATAGCGGTGTAGATATTTCCATGTTCATACAGATAGCGGTGTAGATATTTCCATGTTCATACAGATAGCGGTGTAGATATTTCCATGTTCATACAGATAACGGTGTAGATATTTCCATGTTCATACAGATAGCAGAGAAGATATTTCCATGTTCATACAGTTAGCGGTGTAGATATTCCCATGTTCATACAGATGGCGGTGTAGATATTTACATGTTCATACAGATGGCAGTATAGATATTTGCATGTTCGCAGAGATGGCGGTGTAGATATTTGCATGTTCATAGAGATGGCGGTGTAGGTATTTCCATGTTTATGCACATAGCGGTATAGATATTTCCATGTTTATACAGATGGTGGTGTAGATATTTCCATATTTATAGAGATGGTGGTCTAGATATTTCCATGTTTACAGAGATAGTGGTGTAGTTATTTCCAAGTTTATAGAGACAGCGTTGTAGATATTTCCGTGTTCATACAGATAGCTGTGTAGATATTTCCATGTTCATACAGATAGTGGTGTAGATATTTCCATGTTCATACCAATAGCGGTGTAAACATTTCCATGTTCATGTATTTAGCGGTGTAGATATTTCCATGTTCATACAGATGGCGGTGTAGATATTTCCATGTTCATAGAGATGGCGGTGTAGATAGTTCCATATTTATACAGATAGCAGTGTAGTTATTTCCATGTTTATAGAGATAGCAGTGTAGATATTTCCATTGATATACACATAGCTGTGTAGATATTTGCATGGTCATACAGATAGCGGTGTAGATATTTCCATGTTCATACAGTTAGCGGTGTAGATATTTCCATGTTCGTACAGATGGCGGTGTGGATATTTTCATGTTCATACAGGTGGCGGTATAGATATTTCCATGTTCGTACAGATGGCGTTGTAGATATTTCCATGTTCATAGAGATGGTGGTGTAGATATTTCCATGTTTATGCAGATAGCGGTATAGATATTTCCATGTTTATACAGATGGTGGTGTAGGTATTTCCATGTTTATAGAGATGTCAGTGTAAATATTTCCATGTTCATACAGATGGCGGTGTAAATATTTCCATGTTTATAGGGATGGCGGTGTAGATATTTTCATGTTTACACAGACGGCGGTATAGATATTTCCATGTTTACACAGATAGCAGTGTAGACATTTCCATGTTTACACAGATAGCGGTGTGGACATTTCCATGTTTATGCAGATAGCAGTGTAGATATTTCCATGTTTATAGAGATAGCAGTGCAGATATTTCCATTGATATACAGATAGCTGTGTAGATATTTGCATGTTCATACACATAGCGGTGTAGATATTTCCATGTTTATACACATAGCGGTGTAGATATTTCCATGTTCGTACAGATGTCGGTGTAGATATTTCCATGTTTATACAGATAGCAGTGTAGTTATTTCCATGTTTATAGAGATAGCAGTGTAGATATTTCCATTGATATACAGATAGCTGTGTAGATATTTGCATGGTCATACAGATAGCGGTGTAGATATTTCCATGTTCGTACAGATAGCTGTGTAGATATTTCCATGTTGATACAGATAGCGGTGTAGATATTTCCATGTTCATACAGATAACGGTGTAGATATTTCCGTGTTCATACAGATAGCGGTGTAGATATTTCCATGTTCATACAGTTAGCGGTGTAGATATTTACATGTTCATACAGATGGCGGTGTAGATATTTACATGTTCATACAGATGGCGGTATAGATGTTTCCATGTTCGTACAGATGGCGGTGTAGATATTTCCATGTTCATAGAGATGGCGGTGTAGATATTTCCATGTTTATGCAGTTAGCGGTATAGATATTTCCATGTTTATACAGATGGTTGTGTAGATATTTCCATGTTCATACAGATGGCGGTGTAGATATTTACATGTTCATACAGATAGCGGTGTAGATATTTCCATGTTCGTACGGATGGCAGTGTAGATATTCCCATGTTCATACAGGTGGCGGTGTAGATATTTCCATGTTTTTACAAATAGCAGTGTAGTTATTTCCATGTTTATAGAGAGAGCTGTGTAGATATTTCCATTGATATACAGATAGCTGTGTAGATATTTGCATGTTCATACAGATAGCGGTGTAGATATTTCCATGTTCATACAGATAGCGGTGAAGATATTTCCATGTTCATACAGATAGCAGTGTAGATATTTCCATGTTCATACAGATAACGGTGTAGATATTTCCATGTTCATACAGATAGCAGAGAAGATATTTCCATGTTCATACAGTTAGCGGTGTAGATATTCCCATGTTCATACAGATGGCGGTGTAGATATTTACATGTTCATACAGATGGCAGTATAGATATTTGCATGTTCGCAGAGATGGCGGTGTAGATATTTGCATGTTCATAGAGATGGCGGTGTAGGTATTTCCATGTTTATGCACATAGCGGTATAGATATTTCCATGTTTATACAGATGGTGGTGTAGATATTTCCATGTTTATAGAGATGGTGGTCTAGATATTTCCATGTTTACAGAGATAGTGGTGTAGTTATTTCCAAGTTTATAGAGACAGCGTTGTAGATATTTCCGTGTTCATACAGATAGCTGTGTAGATATTTCCATGTTCATACAGATAGTGGTGTAGATATTTCCATGTTCATACCAATAGCGGTGTAGACATTTCCATGTTCATGTATTTAGCGGTGTAGATATTTCCATGTTCATACAGACGGAGGTGTAGATATTTCCATGTTCATAGAGATGGCGGTGTAGGTAGTTCCATATTTATACAGATAGCAGTGTAGTTATTTCCATGTTTATAGAGATAGCAGTGTAGATATTTCCATTGATATACACATAGCTGTGTAGATATTTGCATGGTCATACAGATAGCGGTGTAGATATTTCCATGTTCGTACAGATAGCGGTGTAGATATTTCCATTTTCATACAGATAGCGGTGTAGATATTTCCATGTTCATACCGATAGCGGTGTAGATATTTCCATGTTCATACCGATAGCGGTGTAGATATTTCCATGTTCATACAGTTAGCGGTGTAGATATTTCCATGTTCATACAGATGGCGGTGTAGATATTTACATGTTCAAACAGATGTCGGTGTAGATATTTCCATGTTCGTACGGATGGCTGTGTAGATATTTCCATGTTCATACAGGTGGCGGTGTAGATATTTCCATCTTTACACAAATAGCAGTGTAGTTATTTCCATGTTTATAGAGAGAGCTGTGTAGATATTTCCATTGATATACAGATAGCTGTGTAGATATTTGCATGTTCATACAGATAGCGGTGTAGAGATTTCCATGTTCATACAGATAGCGGTGTAGATATTTCCATGTTCATACAGATAGCGGTGTAGAGATTTCCATGTTCATACAGATAGCGGTGTAGATATTTCCATGTTCATACAGATAGCGGTGTAGATATTTCCATGTTCATACAGATAACGGTGTAGATATTTCCATGTTCATACAGATAGCAGTGAAGATATTTCCATGTTCATACAGTTAGCGGTGTACATATTTCCATGTTCATACAGATGGCGGTGTAGATATTTACATGTTCATACAGATGGCAGTATAGATATTTGCATGTTCGCAGAGATGGCGGTGTAGATATTTGCATGTTCATAGAGATGGCGGTGTAGATATTTCCATGTTCATGCAAATGGCGGTGTAGATATTTACATGTTCATACAGATGGCGGTGTAGATATTTCCATGTTCATACCGATAGCGGTGTAGATGTTTCCATGTTCATACAGTTAGCGGTGTAGATATTTCCATGTTCATACAGATTGCGGTGTAGATATTTCCATGTTCATACACGTGGCGGTGTAGATATTTCCATGTTTATACAAATAGCAGTGTAGTTATTTCCATGTTTATAGAGAGAACTGTGTAGATATTTCCATTGATATACAGATAGCTGTGTAGATATTTGCATGTTCATACAGATAGCGGTGTAGATATTTCCATGTTCATACAGATAACGGTGTAGATATTTCCATGTTCATACAGATAACGGTGTAGATATTTCCATGTTCATACATAAAGCAGTATAGATATTTCCATGTTCATACAGTTAGCGGTGTAGATATTTCCATGTTCATACAGATGGCGGTGAAGATATTTACATGTTCATACAGATGGCAGTATAGATATTTGCATGTTCGCAGAGATGGCGGTGTAGATATTTGCATGTTCATAGAGATGGCGGTGTAGGTATTTCCATGTTTATGCACATAGCGGTATAGATATTTCCATGTTTATACAGATGGTGGTGTAGATATTTCCATGTTTATAGAGATGGTGGTATAGATATTTCCATGTTTACAGAGATAGTGGTGTAGTTATTTCCAAGTTTATAGAGACAGGGTTGTAGATATTTCCGTGTTCATACAGATAGCTGTGTAGATATTTCCATGTTCATACAGATAGTGGTGTAGATATTTCCATGTTCATACCAATAGCGGTGTAGACATTTCCATGTTCATGTATTTAGCGGTGTAGATATTTCCATGTTCATACAGATGGCGGTGTAGATATTTCCATGTTCATACAGATGGCGGTGTAGATAGTTCCATATTTATACAGATAGCAGTGTAGTTATTTCCATGTTTATAGAGACAGCAGTGTAGATATTTCCATTGATATACACATAGCTGTGTATATATTTGCATGGTCATACAGATAGCGGTGTAGATATTTCCATGTTCGTACAGATAGCGGTGTTGATATTTCCATTTTCATACAGATAGTATTGTAGGTATTTCCATGTTCATAGAGATAACGGTGTAGATATTTCCATGTTCATACAGATAGCGGTGTAGATATTTCCATGTTCATACAGATGGCGGTGAAGATATTTCCATGTTCATACAGATGATCGTGTAGATATTTCCATGTTCATACAAATGGCGGTGTGGATATTTCCATGTTCATAGAGATGGCGGTGTAGATATTTCCATGTTCATAAAAATGGCGGTGTAGATATTTCCATGTTCATAGAGATGGCGGTGTTGATGTTTCCATATTTATAGAGATAGCAGTGTAGTTATTTCCATGTTTATAGAGATAGTAGTGTAGATATTTCCATTGATATACAGATAGCTGTGTAGATATTTGCGTGTTCATAGAGATGTCAGTGTAGATATTTCCATGTTCACACAGATAGCGGTGTAGATATTTCCATGTTCATACAGATAGCGGTGTAGATATTTCCATGTTCATACAGATAGCGGTGTAGATATTTCCATGTTCATACAGATAGCGGTGTAGATATTTCCATGTTCATATAGTTAGCGGTTTAGTTATTTCCATGTTCATACTGATGGCGGTGTAGATATTTACATGTTCATACAGATGGCGGTGTAGTTATTTCCATGTTCAAACAGATAGCGGTGAAGTTATTTCCATCTCCATACAGATAGCGGTGTAGATATTTCCATGTTCATACAGATAGCGGTGTAGATATTTTCATGTTCATACCAATAGCGGTGTAGACAAATCCATGTTCATGTATTTAGCGGTGTAGATATTTCCATGTTCATACAGATGGCGAAGATATTTCCATGTTCATACAGATAGCGGTGTAGATATTTCCATGTTCATACAGTTAGCGGTGTAGATATTTCCATGTTCATAGAGATGGCGGTGTAGATATTTCCATGTTCATAGAGATGGCGGTGTAGATATTTCCATATTTATACAGATAGCAGTGTAGTTATTTCCATGTTTATAGAGATAGCAGTGTAGATATTTCCATTGATATACAGATAGCTGTGTAGATATTTGCATGGTCATACAGATAGCGCTGTAGATATTTGCATGTTCGTACAGATAGCGGTGTAGATATTTCCATGTTCATACAGATAGCATTGTAGATATTTCCATGTTCATACAGATAACGGTGTAGATATTTCCATGTTCATACAGATAGCGGTGTAGATGTTTCCATGTTCATACAGTTAGCGGTGTAGATATTTCCATGTTCATACAGATGGCGGTGTAGATATTTTCATGTTCATACAGATGGCGGTATAGATATTTCCATGTTCGTACAAATGGCGTTGTAGATATTTCCATGTTCATAGAGAGGGTGGTGTAGATATTTCCATGTTTATGCAGATAGCGGTATAGATATTTCCATGTTTATACAGATGGTGGTGTAGATGTTTCCATGTTTATGGAGATGGCGGTGTAGATATTTCCATGTTCATACAGATGGCGGTGTAAATATTTCCATGTTTATAGGGATGGCGGAGTAGATATTTTGATGTTTACACAGATGGCGGTGTAGATATTTCCATGTTTACACAGATAGCGTTGTAGACATTTCCATGTTTACACTTATAGCGGTGTGGATATTTCCATGTTTATGCAGATAGCAGTGTAGATATTTCCATGTTTATACAGATTGCGGTGCGGATATTTCCATGTTTATACAGATAGTTGGGCAGATATTTCCTTGTTTATACAGATAGCGGTGTAGATATTTCCATCTTAATACAGACGGCGGTGTAGATATGTCCATGTTTGTACAGATGGCAGTGTAGATATTTCCATGTTCATCCAGATGCCGGTGTAGATATTTCGAAGTTTATAGAGATAGCGCTGTAGTTATTTCCATATTTATAGAGAAATCTGTGTAGATATTTCCGTGTATATTGAGATAGCTGTGTAGATATTTCCATGTTCATGCAGATAGCGGTGTAGATATTTCCATGTTCATCCAGATGCCGGTGTACATATATCCATGTTCATACAGATGGCGGTGAAGATATTTCCATGTTCATACAGATGGTGGTGTAGATATTTCCATGTTCATACAAATGGCGGTGTAGATATTTCCATGTTCATAGAGATGGCGGTGTAGATATTTCCATGTTCATACAAATGGCGGTGTAGATATTTACATGTTCATACAGATGGCGGTGTAGATATTTCCATGTTCATACAGATAGCAGTGTAGATATTTCCATGTTCATACAGATAGCGGTGTAGATATTTCCATGTTCATACAGATAGCGGTGTAGATATTTCCATGTTCATACAGATAGCGGTGTAGATATTTCCATGTTCATACCGATAGCGGTGTAGATATTTCCATGTTCATACAGTTAGCGGTGTAGATATTTCCATGTTCATACAGATGGCGGTGTAGATATTTACATGTTCTGCAGATGGCGGTGTAGATATTTCCATATTCGTACGGATGGCAGTGTAGATATTTCCATGTTCATACAGGTGGCGGTGTAGATATTTCCATGTTTATACAAATAGCAGTGTAGTTATTTCCATGTTTATAGAGAGAGCTGTGTAGATATTTCCATTGATATACAGATAGCTGTGTTGATATTTGCATGTTCATACACATAGCGGTGTAGATATTTCCATGTTCATACAGATAGCGGTGTAGATATTTCCATGTTCATACAGATAGCGGTGTAGATATTTCCATGTTCATACAGATAACGGTGTAGATATTTCCATGTTCATACAGATAGCAGTGAAGATATTTCCATGTTCATACAGTTAGCGGTGTAGATATTCCCATGTTCATACAGATGGCGGTGTAGATATTTACATGTTCATACAGATGGCAGTATAGATATTTGCATGTTCGCAGAGATGGCGGTGTAGATATTTGCATGTTCATAGAGATGGCGGTGTAGGTATTTCCATGTTTCTGCACATAGCGGTATAGATATTTCCATGTTTATACAGATGGTGGTGTAGATATTTCCATGTTTATAGAGATGGTGGTCTAGATATTTCCATGTTTACAGAGATAGTGGTGTAGTTATTTCCAAGTTTATAGAGACAGCGTTGTAGATATTTCCATGTTCATACAGATAGCGGTGTAGATATTTCCATGTTCATACCAATAGCGTTGTAGACATTTCCATGTTCATGTATTTAGCGGTGTAGATATTTCCATGTTCATACAGATGGCGAAGATATTTCCATGTTCATACACATAGCGGTGTAGATATTTCCATGTTCATACAGTTAGCGGTGTAGATATTTCCATGTTCATAGAGATGGCAGTGTAGATATTTCCATATTTATACAGATAGCAGTGTAGTTATTTCCATGTTTATAGAGATAGCAGTGTAGATATTTCCATTGATATACACATAGCTGTGTAGATATTTGCATGGTCATACAGATAGCGGTGTAGATATTTCCATGTTCATACAGTTAGTGGTGTAGATATTTCCATGTTCATACAGATGGCGGTGTGGATATTTTCATGTTCATACAGGTGGCGGTATAGATATTTCCATGTTCGTACAGATGGCGTTGTAGATATTTCCATGTTCATAGAGATGGTGGTGTAGATATTTCCATGTTTATGCAGATTGCGGTATAGATATTTCCATGTTTATACAGATGGTGGTGTAGATATTTCCATGTTTATAGAGATGTCAGTGTAAATATTTCCATGTTCATACAGATGGCGGTGTAAATATTTCCATGTTTATAGGGATGGCGGTGTAGATATTTTCATGTTTACACAGACGGCGGTGTAGATATTTCCATGTTTACACAGATAGCAGTGTAGACATTTCCATGTTTACACAGATAGCGGTGTGGATATTTCCATGTTTATGCAGATAGCAGTGTAGATATTTCCATGTTTATAGAGATAGCAGTGCAGATATTTCCATTGATATACAGATAGCTGTGTAGATATTTGCATGTTCATACACATAGCGGTGTAGATATTTCCATGTTTATACACATAGCGGTGTAGATATTTCCATGTTCGTACAGATGGCGGTGTAGATATTTCCATGTTTATACAGATAGCCGTGTAGTTATTTCCAAGTTTATAGAGATAGCAGTGTAGATATTTCCATTGATATACAGATAGCTGTGTAGATATTTGCATGGTCATACAGATAGCGGTGTAGATATTTCCATGTTCGTACAGATAGCTGTGTAGATATTTCCATGTTGATACAGATAGCGGTGTAGATATTTCCATGTTCATACAGATAACGGTGTAGATATTAACATGTTCATACAGATAGCGGTGTAGATATTTCCATGTTCATACAGTTAGCGGTGTAGATATTTACATGTTCATACAGATGGCGGTGTAGATATTTACATGTTCATACAGATGGCGGTATAGATATTTCCATGTTCGTACAGATGGCGGTGTAGATATTTCCATGTTCATAGAGATGGCGGTGTAGATATTTCCATGTTTATGCAGTTAGCGTTATAGATATTTCCATGTTTATACAGATGGTGGTGTAGATATTTCCATGTTTATAGAGATGACGGTCTAGATATTTCCATGTTTACAGAGATAGTGGCGTAGTTATTTCCAAGTTTATAGAGACAGCGTTGTAGGTATTTCCATGTTTATACAGATAGCGGTGAATATATTTCCATGTTTCTACAGATTGCGGTGTAGATATTTCCATGTTTATACAGATAGCAGTGTAGATATTTCCATGTTTATAGAGATAGTGGTGTAGATAATTTCAATTTAATACAGAGAGCAGTGTAGGTATTTCCAAGTTCATACAGATAGCGGTGTAGATATTTCCACGTTTATAGAGATGGCGGTGCAGATATTTAAATGTTCATACAGAGGACGGTGTAGATATTTCCATGTTTATAGGGATGGCGGTGTAGATATTTTCATGTTTACACACATGGCGGTGTAGATATTTCCATGTTTACACAGATAGCGGTGTAGACATTTCCATGTTTACACAGATAGAGGTGTGGATATTTCCATGTTTATGCAGATATCAGTGTAGATATTTCCATGTTTATACAGATAGCGGTGCGAATATTTCCATGTTTATTCAGATAGCGGTGCGGATATTTCCATGTTTATACAGATAGTTGGGCAGATATTTCCATGTTTATACAGATAGCGGTGTAGATATTTCCATCTTAATACAGATGGCGGTGAAGATATGTCCATGTTTGTACAGATGGCGGTGTAGATATTTCCATGTTCATACAGATGGCGGTGTAGATATTTTGAAGTTTATAGAGATAGCGCTGTAGTTATTTCCATATTTATAGAGAAATCTGTGTAGATATTTCCATGTATATTCAGATAGCTGTGTAGATAGATCCATGTTCATGCAGATAGCGGTGTAGATATTTCCATGTTCATCCAGATGCCGGTGTACATATATCCATGTTCATATAGATGGCGGTGAAGATATTTCCATGTTCATACAGATGGTGGTGTAGATATTTCCATGTTCATACTAATGGCGGTGTAGATATTTCCATGTTCATAGAGATGGCGCTGTAGATATTACCATGTTCGTACAAATGGCGGTGTAGATATTTCCAAGTTCATAGAGATGGCGGTGTTGATATTTCCATATTTATAGAGATAGCAGTGTAGTTATTTCCAGGTTTATAGAGATAGTAGTGTAGATATTTCCATTTATTTACAGATAGCAGTGTAGATATTTGCATGTTCATAGAGATAGCGGTGTAGATATTTACATGTTCATACAGATAGCGGTGTAGATATTTCCATGTTCATACAGATAGCGGTGTAGATATTTCCATGTTCATACAGATAGCGGTGTAGATATTTCCATGTTCATACAGATAGCGGTGTACATATTTCCATGTTCATACAGTTAGCGGTTTAGATATTTCCATGTTCATAAAGATGGCGGTGTAGATATTTACATGTTCATACAGATGGCGGTGTAGGTATTTCCATGTTCATACAGATAGCGGTGTAGATATTTCCATGTTCATACAGATTGCGGTGTAGATATTTCCATGTTCATACAGATAGCGGTGTAGGTATTTCCATGTTCATACCAATAGCCGTGTAGACATTTCCATGTTCATATATTTAGCGGTGTAGATATTTCCATGTTCATACAGATGGCGGTGTAGATATTTCAATGTACATAGAGATGGTGGTGTAGATATTTCCATATTTATACAGATAGCAGTGTAGTTATTTCCATGTTATTAGAGATAGCAGCGTAGATATTGCCATTGATATACAGATAGCTGTGTAGATATTTGCATGGTCATACAGATAGCGGTGTAGATATTTCCATGTTTGTACAGATAGCGGTGTAGATATTTCCATGTTCATACAGATAGCGGTGTATATATTTCCATGTTCATACAGAAAAAGGTGTAGATATTTCCATGTTCATACAGATAGCGGTGTAGATATTTCCATGTTCATACAGTTAGCGGTGTAGATATTTCCATGTTCATAGAGATGGCGGTGTAGATATTTCCATGTTTATGCAGATAGCGGTATGGATATTTCCATGTTTATACAGACGGTGGTGTAGATATTTCCATGTTTATAGAGATGGCGGCGTAGATATTTCCATGTTCATAAAGATGGCGGTGTAAATATTTCCATGTTCGTACGGATGGCAGTGTAGATATTTCCATGTTCATACAGGTGGCGGTGTATATATTTCCATGTTTATACAGATAGCTGTGTAGATATTTCCATGTACATACAGATAGCGGTGTAGATATTTCCATGTTCATACAGATAACGGTGTAGATATTTCCATGTTCATACAGATAGCGGTGTAGATATTTCCATGTTCATACAGTTAGGGGTGTAGATATTTCCATGTTCATACAAATGGTGGTGTAGATATTTCCATGTTTGTACAGATAGCAGTGTAGATATTTCCATGTTTATAGAGATAGCAGTGTAGATATTTCCATTGATATACAGATAGCTGTGTAGATATTTGCATGTTCCTACACATAGCGGTGTAGATATTTCAATGTTCATACAGATAGCGGTGTAGATATTTCCATGTTCGTACAGAGAGCGGTACAGATATTTCCATGTTCATACAGTAAGCAGTGTATATATCTCCATGTTCATACAGATGGCAGTGTAGATATTTACATGTTCATTCAGAGGTCGGTGTAGATATTTCCATATTCGTACAGATGGCGTTGTAGATATTTCCATGTTCCTACAGATAGCGGTGTAGATATTTCCATGTTCATACAGATAGCGGTGTAGATATTTCCATGTTCATACACATAGCGGTTTAGGTATTTCCATGTTCTTACAGATAGCGGTGTAGCTATTTCCATGTTCGTACAGTTAGCTGTGTAGATATTTCCATGTTCATTCAGAGGGCGGTGTAGATATTTACATATTCATACAGATGGCGGTGTAGATATTTCCATGTTCATACAGATAGCGGTGTAGAGATTTCCATGTTCATACAGATAGCGGTGTAGATATTTCCATGTTCATACAGATAGCGGTCTAGATATTTCCAGGTTCATTCCAATAGCGGTGTAGACATTTCCATGTTCATACAGTTAGCGGTGTAGATATTTCCATGTTCATACAGATAGCGGTGTAGATATTTCCATGTTCATACCGATAGCGGTGTAGATATTTCCATGTTCATACAGTTAGCGGTGTAGATATTTCCATGTTCATACAGATGGCGGTGTAGATATTTACATGTTCTGCAGATGGCGGTGTAGATATTTCCATGTTCGTACGGATGGCAGTGTAGATATTTCCATGTTCATACAGGTGGCGGTGTAGATATTTCCATGTTAATACAAATAGCAGTGTAGTTATTTCCATGTTTATAGAGAGAGCTGTGTAGATATTTCCATTGATATACAGATAGCTGTGTTGATATTTGCATGTTCATACACATAGCGGTGTAGATATTTCCATGTTCATACAGATAGCGGTGTAGATATTTCCATGTTCATACAGATAGCGGTGTAGATATTTCCATGTTCATACAGATAACGGTGTAGATATTTCCATGTTCATACAGATAGCAGTGAAGATATTTCCATGTTCATACAGTTAGCGGTGTAGATATTCCCATGTTCATACAGATGGCGGTGTAGATATTTACATGTTCATACAGATGGCAGTATAGATATTTGCATGTTCGCAGAGATGGCGGTGTAGATATTTGCATGTTCATAGAGATGGCGGTGTAGGTATTTCCATGTTTCTGCACATAGCGGTATAGATATTTCCATGTTTATACAGATGGTGGTGTAGATATTTCCATGTTTATAGAGATGGTGGTCTAGATATTTCCATGTTTACAGAGATAGTGGTGTAGTTATTTCCAAGTTTATAGAGACAGCGTTGTAGATATTTCCATGTTCATACAGATAGCGGTGTAGATATTTCCATGTTCATACCAATAGCGTTGTAGACATTTCCATGTTCATGTATTTAGCGGTGTAGATATTTCCATGTTCATACAGATGGCGAAGATATTTCCATGTTCATACACATAGCGGTGTAGATATTTCCATGTTCATACAGTTAGTGGTGTAGATATTTCCATGTTCATAGAGATGGCGGTGTAGATATTTCCATATTTATACAGATAGCAGTGTAGTTATTTCCATGTTTATAGAGATAGCAGTGTAGATATTTCCATTGATATACACATAGCTGTGTAGATATTTGCATGGTCATACAGATAGCGGTGTAGATATTTCCATGTTCATACAGTTAGCGGTGTAGATATTTCCATGTTCATACAGATGGCGGTGTGGATATTTTCATGTTCATACAGGTGGCGGTATAGATATTTCCATGTTCGTACAGATGGCGTTGTAGATATTTCCATGTTCATAGAGATGGTGGTGTAGATATTTCCATGTTTATGCAGATTGCGGTATAGATATTTCCATGTTTATACAGATGGTGGTGTAGATATTTCCATGTTTATAGAGATGTCAGTGTAAATATTTCCATGTTCATACAGATGGCGGTGTAAATATTTCCATGTTTATAGGGATGGCGGTGTAGATATTTTCATGTTTACACAGACGGCGGTGTAGATATTTCCATGTTTACACAGATAGCAGTGTAGACATTTCCATGTTTACACAGATAGCGGTGTGGATATTTCCATGTTTATGCAGATAGCAGTGTAGATATTTCCATGTTTATAGAGATAGCAGTGCAGATATTTCCATTGATATACAGATAGCTGTGTAGATATTTGCATGTTCATACACATAGCGGTGTAGATATTTCCATGTTTATACACATAGCGGTGTAGATATTTCCATGTTCGTACAGATGGCGGTGTAGATATTTCCATGTTTATACAGATAGCCGTGTAGTTATTTCCATGTTTATAGAGATAGCAGTGTAGATATTTCCATTGATATACAGATAGCTGTGTAGATATTTGCATGGTCATACAGATAGCGGTGTAGATATTTCCATGTTCGTACAGATAGCTGTGTAGATATTTCCATGTTGATACAGATAGCGGTGTAGATATTTCCATGTTCATACAGATAACGGTGTAGATATTAACATGTTCATACAGATAGCGGTGTAGATATTTCCATGTTCATACAGTTAGCGGTGTAGATATTTACATGTTCATACAGATGGCGGTGTAGATATTTACATGTTCATACAGATGGCGGTATAGATATTTCCATGTTCGTACAGATGGCGGTGTAGATATTTCCATGTTCATAGAGATGGCGGTGTAGATATTTCCATGTATATGCAGTTAGCGGTATAGATATTTCCATGTTTATACAGATGGTGGTGTAGATATTTCCATGTTTATAGAGATGACGGTCTAGATATTTCCATGTTTACAGAGATAGTGGCGTAGTTATTTCCAAGTTTATAGAGACAGCGTTGTAGATATTTCCATGTTTATACAGATAGCGGTGAATATATTTCCATGTTTCTACAGATTGCGGTGTAGATATTTCCATGTTTATACAGATAGCAGTGTAGATATTTCCATGTTTATAGAGATAGTGGTGTAGATAATTTCAATTTAATACAGAGAGCAGTGTAGGTATTTCCAAGTTCATACAGATAGCGGTGTAGATATTTCCACGTTTATAGAGATGGCGGTGCAGATATTTAAATGTTCATACAGAGGACGGTGTAGATATTTCCATGTTTATAGGGATGGCGGTGTAGATATTTTCATGTTTACACACTTGGCGGTGTAGATATTTCCATGTTTACACAGATAGCGGTGTAGACATTTCCATGTTTACACAGATAGCGGTGTGGATATTTCCATGTTTATGCAGATATCAGTGTAGATATTTCCATGTTTATACAGATAGCGGTGCGAATATTTCCATGTTTATTCAGATAGCGGTGCGGATATTTCCATGTTTATATAGATAGTTGGGCAGATATTTCCATGTTTATACAGATAGCGGTGTAGATATTTCCATGTTAATACAGATGGCGGTGAAGATATGTCCATGTTTGTACAGATGTCGGTGTAAATATTTCCATGTTCATACAGATGGCGGTGTAGATATTTCGAAGTTTATAGAGATAGCGCTGTAGTTATTTCCATATTTATAGAGAAATCTGTGTAGATATTTCCATGTATATTCAGATAGCTGTGTAGATAGATCCATGTTCATGCAGATAGCGGTGTAGATATTTCCATGTTCATCCAGATGCCGGTGTACATATATCGATGTTCATATAGATGGCGGTGAAGATATTTCCATGTTCATACAGATGGTGGTGTAGATATTTCCATGTTCATAATAATGGCGGTGTAGATATTTCCATGTTCATAGAGATGGTGCTGTAGATATTAAAATGTTCATACAAATGGCGGTGTAGATATTTCCAAGTTCATAGAGATGGCGGTGTTGATATTTCCATATTTATAGAGATAGCAGTGTAGTTATTTCCATGTTTATAGAGATAGTAGTGTAGATATTTCCATTTATTTACAGATAGCTGTGTAGATATTTGCATGTTCATAGAGATAGCGGTGTAGATATTTCCATGTTCATACAGATAGCGGTGTAGATATTTCCATGTTCATACAGATAGCGGTGTAGATATTTCCATGTTCATACAGATAGCGGTGTAGATATTTCCATGTTCATACAGATAGCGGTGTAGATATTTCCATGTTCATACAGTTAGCGGTGTACATATTTCCATGTTCATACAGATGGCGGTGTAGATATTTACATGTTCATACAGATGGCGGTGTAGGTATTTCCATGTTCATACAGATAGCGGTGTAGATATTTCCATGTTCATACAGATAGCGGTGTAGATATTTCCATGTTCATACAGATATCGGTGTAGATATTTCCATGTTCATACCAATAGCGGTGTAGACATTTCCATGTTCATATATTTAGCGGTGTAGATATTTCCATGTTCATACAGATGGCGGTGTAGATATTTCCATGTTCATAGAGATGGCGGTGTAGATATTTCCATATTTATACAGATAGCAGTGTAGTTATTTCCATGTTAATAGAGATAGCAGTGTAGATATTGCCATTGATGTACAGATAGCTGTGTAGATATTTGCATGGTCATACAGATAGCGGTGTAGATATTTCCATGTTCGTACAGATAGCGGTGTAGATATTTCCATGTTCATACAGATAGCGGTGTAGATATTTCCATGTTCATACAGATAACGGTGTAGATATTTCCATGTTCATACAGATAGCGGTGTAGATATTTCCATGTTCATACAGTTAGCGGTGTAGATATTTCCATGTTCATAGAGATGGCGGTGTAGATATTTCCATGTTTATGCAGATAGCAGTATAGATATTTTCATGTTTATACAGACGGTGGTGTAGATATTTCCATGTTTATAGAGATGGCGGCGTAGATATTTCCGTGTTCATAAAGATGGCGGTGTAAATATTTCCATGTTCGTACGGATGGCAGTGTAGATATTTCCATGTTCATACAGGTGGCGGTGTATATATTTCCATGTTTATACAGATAGCTGTGTAGATATTTCCATGTTCATACAGATAGCGGTGTAGATATTTCCATTTTCATACAGATAACGGTGTAGATATTTCCATGTTCATACAGATAGCGGTGTAGATATTTCCATGTTCATACAGTTAGGGGTGTAGATATTTCCATGTTCATACAAATGGCGGTGTAGATATTTCCATGTTTATACAGATAGCAGTGTTCATATTTCCATGTTTATAGAAATAGCAGTGTAGATATTTCCATTGATATACAGATAGCTGTGTAGATATTTGCATGTTCCTACACATAGCGGTGTAGATATTTCAATGTTCATACAGATAGCGGTGTAGATATTTCCATGTTCGTACAGAGAGCGGTACAGATACTTCCATGTTCATACAGTAAGCGGTGTAGATATTTCCATGTTCTAACAGATGGCAGTGTTGATATTTAAATGTTCATTCTGATGTCGGTGTAGATATTTCCATATTCGTACAGATGGCGTTGTAGATATTTCCATGTTCATACAGATAGCGGTGTTGATATTTCCATGTTCATACAGAAAGCGGTGTAGATATTTCCATGTTCATACAGATAGCGGTGTAGGTATTTCCATGTTCATACAGATAGCGGTGTAGATATTTCCATGTTCGTACAGTTAGCGGTGTAGATATTTCCATGTTCATACAGAGGGCGGTGTAGATATTTACATGTTCATACAGATGGCGGTGTAGATATTTCCATGTTCATACAGATAGCGGTGTAGAGATTTCCATGTTCATACAGATAGCGGAGTAGATATTTCCATGTTCATACAGATAGCGGTCTAGATATTTCCAGGTTCATTCCAATAGCGGTGTAGAGATTTCCATGTTCATACAGTTAGCGGCGTTGATATTTCCATGTTCATACAGATGGCGGTGTAGATATTTCCATGTTCATACAGATGGCGGTGTAGATATTTACATGTTCATACAGATGGCGGTATAGATATTTCCATGTTCGTACAGATGGCGGTGTAGATATTTCCATGTTTATACAGATTGCAGTGTAGTTATTTCCTTGTTTATAGAGATAGCAGTGTAGATATTTCCATTGATATACAGATAGCTCTGTAGATATTTGCATGGTCATACAGATTGCGGTGTAGATATTTCCATGTTCGTACTGATAGCGGTGTAGATATTTCCATGTTGATACAGATAGCGGTGTAGATATTTCCATGTTCATACAGATAATGGTGTAGATATTTCCATGTTCATACAGATAGCGGTGTAGATATTTCCATGTTCATACAGTTGGCGGTGTAGGTATTTCCATGTTCATACAGATGGCGGTGTAGATATTTACATGTTCATACAGATGGTGGTGTAGATATTTCCATGTTTATAGACATGACGGTGTAGATATTTCCATGTTTATAGAGATAGTGGCGTAGTTATTTCCAAGTTTATAGAGACAGCATTGTAGATATTTCCATGTTTATACAGATAGCGGTGTAGATATTTCCATGCTTATACAGATAGCAGTGTAGATATTTCCATGTTTATAGAGATAGTGGTGTAGATAATTTCAATTTTATACAGAGAGCAGTGTAGATATTTCCACGTTCATACGGATAGCGGTGTAGATATTTCCACGTTTATAGAGATGGCGGTGCAGATATTTCCATGTTCATACAGAGGACGGTGTAGATATTTCCATGTTTATTGGGATGGTGGTGTAGATGTTTTCATGTTTACAGAGATGGCGGTGTAGATATTTCCATGTTTACACAGACGGCGGTGTAGACATTTCCATGTTTACACAGATAGCGGTGTGGATATTTCCATGTTTATGCAGATAGCAGTGTAGTTATTTCCATGTTTATACAGATAGCGGTGCGGATATTTCCATGTTTATTCAGATAGCGGTGCGGATATTTCCATGTTTATACAGATAGTTGGGCAGATATTTCCATGTTTATACAGATAGCGGTGTAGATATTTCCATGTTCATACAGTTGGCGGTGTAGATATTTCCATGTTCATACAGATGGCGGTGTAGATATTTACATGTTCATACAGATGGTGGTGTAGATATTTCCATGTTTATAGAGATGACGGTCTAGATATTTCCATGTTTATAGAGATAGTGGCGTAGTTATTTCCAAGTTTATAGAGACAGCGTTGTAGATATTTCCATGTTAATACAGATAGCGATGAAGATATTTCCATGTTTATACAGATAGCGGTGTAGATATTTCCATGCTTATACAGATAGCAGTGTAGATATTTCCATGTTTATAGAGATAGTGGTGTAGATAATTTCAATTTTATACAGAGAGCAGTGTAGATATTTCCACGTTCATACGGATAGCGGTGTAGATATTTCCACGTTTATAGAGATGGCGGTGCAGATATTTCCATGTTCATACAGAGGACGGTGTAGATATTTCCATGTTTATTGGGATGGCGGTGTAGGTGTTTTCATGTTTACACAGATGGCGGTGTAGATATTTCCATGTTTACACAGATGGCGGTGTAGACATTTCCATGTTTACACAGATAGCGGTGTGGATATTTCCATGTTTATGCAGATAGCAGTGTACTTATTTCCATGTTTATACAGATAGCGGTGCGGATATTTCCATGTTTATTCAGATAGCGGTGCGTATATTTCCATGTTTATACAGATAGTTGGGCAGATATTTCCATGTTTATACAGATAGCGGTGTAGATATTTCCATGTTCATACAGTTGGCGGTGTAGATATTTCCATGTTCATACAGGTAGCGGTGTAGATGTTTCCATGTTCATACAGTTAGCGGTGTAGATGTTTCCATGTTCATACAGATGGCGGTGTAGATATTTTCATGTTCATACAGATGGCGGTATAGATATTTCCATGTTCGTACAAATGGCGTTGTAGATATTTCCATGTTCATAGAGATGGTGGTGTAGATATTTCCATGTTTATGCAGATAGCGGTATAGATATTTCCATGTTTATACAGATGGTGGTGTAGATGTTTCCATGTTTATGGAGATGGCGGTGTAGATATTTCCATGTTCATACAGATGGCGGTGTAAATATTTCCATGTTTATAGGGATGGCGGAGTAGATATTTTCATGTTTACACAGATGGCGGTGTAGATATTTCCATGTTTACACAGATAGCGTTGTAGACATTTCCATGTTTACACTGATAGCGGTGTGGATATTTCCATGTTTATGCAGATAGCAGTGTAGATATTTCCATGTTTATACAGATTGCGGTGCGGATATTTCCATGTTTATACAGATAGTTTGGCAGATATTTCCTTGTTTATACAGATAGCGGTGTAGATATTTCCATCTTAATACAGATGGCGGTGTAGATATGTCCATGTTTGTACAGATGGCGGTGTAGATATTTCCATGTTCATACAGGTGGCGGTGTAGATATTTCGAAGTTTATAGAGATAGTGCTGTAGTTATTTCCATATTTATAGAGAAATCTGTGTAGATATTTCCGTGTATATTGAGATAGCTGTGTAGATATTTCCATGTTCATGCAGATAGCGGTGTAGATATTTCCATGTTCATCCAGATGCCGGTGTACATATATCCATGTTCATACAGATGGCGGTGAAGATATTTCCATGTTCATACAGATGGTGGTGTAGATATTTCGATGTTCATACAAATGGCGGTGTAGATATTTCCATGTTCATAGAGATGGCGGTGTAGATATTTCCATGTTCATACAAATGGCGGTGTAGATATTTACATGTTCATACAGATGGCGGTGTAGATATTTCCATGTTCATACAGATAGCAGTGTAGATATTTCCATGTTCATAGAGATGGCGGTGTAGATATTTCCATGTTCATACAAATGGCGGTGTAGATATTTACATGTTCATACAGATGGCGGTGTAGATATTTCCATGTTCATACAGATAGCAGTGTAGATATTTCCATGTTCATACAGATAGCGGTGTAGATATTTCCATGTTCATACAGATAGCGGTGTAGATATTTCCATGTTCATACAGATAGCGGTGTAGATATTTCCATGTTCATACCGATAGCGGTGTAGATATTTCCATATTCATACAGTTAGCGGTGTAGATATTTCCATGTTCATACAGATGGCGGTGTAGATATTTACATGTTCATACAGATGGCGGTGTAGATATTTCCATGTTCGTACGGATGGCAGTGTAGATATTTCCATGTTCATACAGGTGGCGGTGTAGATATTTCCATGTTTATACAAATAGCAGTGTAGTTATTTCCATGTTTATAGAGAGAGCTGTGTAGATATTTCCATTGATATACAGATAGCTGTGTAGATATTTGCATGTTCATACACATAGCGGTGTAGATATTTCCATGTTCATACAGATAGCGGTGTAGATATTTCCATGTTCATACAGATAGCGGTGTAGATATTTCCATGTTCATACAGATAACGGTGTAGATATTTCCATGTTCATACAGATAGCAGTGAAGATATTTCCATGTTCATACAGTTAGCGGTGTAGATATTCCCATGTTCATACAGATGGCGGTGTAGATATTTACATGTTCATACAGATGGCAGTATAGATATTTGCATGTTCGCAGAGATGGCGGTGTAGATATTTGCATGTTCATAGAGATGGCGGTGTAGGTATTTCCATGTTTCTGCACATAGCGGTATAGATATTTCCATGTTTATACAGATGGTGGTGTAGATATTTCCATGTTTATAGAGATGGTGGTCTAGATATTTCCATGTTTACAGAGATAGTGGTGTAGTTATTTCCAAGTTTATAGAGACAGCGTTGTAGATATTTCCATGTTCATACAGATAGCGGTGTAGATATTTCCATGTTCATACAGATAGCGGTGTAGATATTTCCATGTTCATACCAATAGCGTTGTAGACATTTCCATGTTCATGTATTTAGCGGTGTAGATATTTCCATGTTCATACAGATGGCGAAGATATTTCCATGTTCATACACATAGCGGTGTAGATATTTCCATGTTCATACAGTTAGCGGTGTAGATATTTCCATGTTCATAGAGATGGCCGTGTAGATATTTCCATATTTATACAGATAGCAGTGTAGTTATTTCCATGTTTATAGAGATAGCAGTGTAGATATTTCCATTGATATACACATAGTTGTGTAGATATTTGCATGGTCATACAGATAGCGGTGTAGATATTTCCATGTTCATACAGTTAGCGGTGTAGATATTTCCATGTTCATACAGATGGCGGTGTGGATATTTTCATGTTCATACAGGTGGCGGTATAGATATTTCCATGTTCGTACAGATGGCGTTGTAGATATTTCCATGTTCATAGAGATGGTGGTGTAGATATTTCCATGTTTATGCAGATTGCGGTATAGATATTTCCATGTTTATACAGATGGTGGTGTAGATATTTCCATGTTTATAGAGATGTCAGTGTAAATATTTCCATGTTCATACAGATGGCGGTGTAAATATTTCCATGTTTATAGGGATGGCGGTGTAGATATTTTCATGTTTACACAGACGGCGGTGTAGATATTTCCATGTTTACACAGATAGCAGTGTAGACATTTCCATGTTTACACTGATAGCGGTGTGGATATTTCCATGTTTATTCAGATAGCAGTGTAGATATTTCCATGTTTATAGAGATAGCAGTGCAGATATTTCCATTGATATACAGATAGCTGTGTAGATATTTGCATGTTCATACACATAGCGGTGTAGATATTTCCATGTTTATACACATAGCGGTGTAGATATTTCCATGTTCGTACAGATGTCGGTGTAGATATTTCCATGTTTATACAGATAGCCGTGTAGTTATTTCCATGTTTATAGAGATAGCAGTGTAGATATTTCCATTGATATACAGATAGCTGTGTAGATATTTGCATGGTCATACAGATAGCGGTGTAGATATTTCCATGTTCGTACAGATAGCTGTGTAGATATTTCCATGTTGATACAGATAGCGGTGTAGATATTTCCATGTTCATACAGATAACGGTGTAGATATTTCCATGTTCATACAGATAGCGGTGTAGATATTTCCATGTTCATACAGATGGCGGTGTAGATATTTACATGTTCATACAGATGGCGGTGTAGATATTTACATGTTCATACAGATGGCGGTATAGATATTTCCATGTTCGTACAGATGGCGGTGTAGATATTTCCATGTTCATAGAGATGGCGGTGTAGATATTTCCATGTATATGCAGTTAGCGGTATAGATATTTCCATGTTTATACAGATGGTGGTGTAGATATTTCCATGTTTATAGAGATGACGGTCTAGATATTTCCATGTTTACAGAGATAGTGGCGTAGTTATTTCCAGGTTTATAGAGACAGCGTTGTAGATATTTCCATGTTTATACAGATAGCGGTGAATATATTTCCATGTTTCTACAGATTGCGGTGTAGATATTTCCATGTTTATACAGATAGCAGTGTAGATATTTCCATGTTTATAGAGATAGTGGTGTAGATAATTTCAATTTAATACAGAGAGCAGTGTAGGTATTTCCAAGTTCATACAGATAGCGGTGTAGATATTTCCACGTTTATAGAGATGGCGGTGCAGATATTTAAATGTTCATACAGAGGACGGTGTAGATATTTCCATGTTTATAGGGATGGCGGTGTAGATATTTTCATGTTTACACACTTGGCGGTGTAGATATTTCCATGTTTACACAGATAGCGGTGTAGACATTTCCATGTTTACACAGATAGCGGTGTGGATATTTCCATGTTTATGCAGATATCAGTGTAGATATTTCCATGTTTATACAGATAGCGGTGCGAATATTTCCATGTTTATTCAGATAGCGGTGCGGATATTTCCATGTTTATATAGATAGTTGGGCAGATATTTCCATGTTTATACAGATAGCGGTGTAGATATTTCCATGTTAATACAGATGGCGGTGAAGATACCTCCATGTTTGTACAGATGGCGGTGTAGATATTTCCATGTTCATACAGATGGCGGTGTAGATATTTCGAAGTTTATAGAGATAGCGCTGTAGTTATTTCCATATTTATAGAGAAATCTGTGTAGATATTTCCATGTATATTCAGATAGCTGTGTAGATAGATCCATGTTCATGCAGATAGCGGTGTAGATATTTCCATGTTCATCCAGATGCCGGTGTACATATATCGATGTTCATATAGATGGCGGTGAAGATATTTCCATGTTCATACAAATGGTGGTGTAGATATTTCCATGTTCATACTAATGGCGGTGTAGATATTTCCATGTTCATAGAGATGGCGCTGTAGATATTAAAATGTTCATACAAATGGCGGTGTAGATATTTCCAAGTTCATAGAGATGGCGGTGTTGATATTTCCATATTTATAGAGATAGCAGTGTAGTTATTTCCATGTTTATAGAGATAGTAGTGTAGATATTTCCATTTATTTACAGATAGCTGTGTAGATATTTGCATGTTCATAGAGATAGCGGTGTAGATATTTCCATGTTCATACAGATAGCGGTGTAGATATTTCCATGTTCATACAGATAGCGGTGTAGATATTTCCATGTTCATACAGATAGCGGTGTAGATATTTCCATGTTCATACAGATAGCGGTGTAGATATTTCCATGTTCATACAGTTAGCGGTGTACATATTTCCATGTTCATACAGATGGCGGTGTAGATATTTACATGTTCATACAGATGGCGGTGTAGGTATTTCCATGTTCATACAGATAGCGGTGTAGATATTTCCATGTTCATACAGATAGCGGTGTAGATATTTCCATGTTCATACAGATATCGGTGTAGATATTTCCATGTTCATACCAATAGCGGTGTAGACATTTCCATGTTCATATATTTAGCGGTGTAGATATTTCCATGTTCATACAGATGGCGGTGTAGATATTTCCATGTTCATAGAGATGGCGGTGTAGATATTTCCATATTTATACAGATAGCAGTGTAGTTATTTCCATGTTAATAGAGATAGCAGTGTAGATATTGCCATTGATGTACAGATAGCTGTGTAGATATTTGCATGGTCATACAGATAGCGGTGTAGATATTTCCATGTTCGTACAGATAGCGGTGTAGATATTTCCATGTTCATACAGATAGCGGTGTAGATATTTCCATGTTCATACAGATAACGGTGTAGATATTTCCATGTTCATACAGATAGCGGTGTAGATATTTCCATGTTCATACAGTTAGCGGTGTAGATATTTCCATGTTCATAGAGATGGCGGTGTAGATATTTCCATGTTTATGCAGATAGCGGTATAGATATTTCCATGTTTATACAGACGGTGGTGTAGATATTTCCATGTTTATAGAGATGGCGGCGTAGATATTTCCGTGTTCATAAAGATGGCGGTGTAAATATTTCCATGTTCGTACGGATGGCAGTGTAGATATTTCCATGTTCATACAGGTGGCGGTGTATATATTTCCATGTTTATACAGATAGCTGTGTAGATATTTCCATGTTCATACAGATAGCGGTGTAGATATTTCCATTTTCATACAGATAACGGTGTAGATATTTCCATGTTCATACAGATAGCGGTGTAGATATTTCCATGTTCATACAGTTAGGGGTGTAGATATTTCCATGTTCATACAAATGGCGGTGTAGATATTTCCATGTTTATACAGATAGCAGTGTTCATATTTCCATGTTTATAGAAATAGCAGTGTAGATATTTCCATTGATATACAGATAGCTGTGTAGATATTTGCATGTTCCTACACATAGCGGTGTAGATATTTCAATGTTCATACAGATAGCGGTGTAGATATTTCCATGTTCGTACAGAGAGCGGTACAGATACTTCCATGTTCATACAGTAAGCGGTGTAGATATTTCCATGTTCTAACAGATGGCAGTGTTGATATTTAAATGTTCATTCTGATGTCGGTGTAGATATTTCCATATTCGTACAGATGGCGTTGTAGATATTTCCATGTTCATACAGATAGCGGTGTTGATATTTCCATGTTCATACAGAAAGCGGTGTAGATATTTCCATGTTCATACAGATAGCGGTGTAGGTATTTCCATGTTCATACAGATAGCGGTGTAGATATTTCCATGTTCGTACAGTTAGCGGTGTAGATATTTCCATGTTCATACAGAGGGCGGTGTAGATATTTACATGTTCATACAGATGGCGGTGTAGATATTTCCATGTTCATACAGATAGCGGTGTAGAGATTTCCATGTTCATACAGATAGCGGAGTAGATATTTCCATGTTCATACAGATAGCGGTCTAGATATTTCCAGGTTCATTCCAATAGCGGTGTAGAGATTTCCATGTTCATACAGTTAGCGGCGTTGATATTTCCATGTTCATACAGATGGCGGTGTAGATATTTCCATGTTCATACAGATGGCGGTGTAGATATTTACATGTTCATACAGATGGCGGTATGGATATTTCCATGTTCGTACAGATGGCGGTTTAGATATTTCCATGTTTATACAGATTGCAGTGTAGTTATTTCCTTGTTTATAGAGATAGCAGTGTAGATATTTCCATTGATATACAGATAGCTCTGTAGATATTTGCATGGTCATACAGATTGCGGTGTAGATATTTCCATGTTCGTACTGATAGCGGTGTAGATATTTCCATGTTGATACAGATAGCGGTGTAGATATTTCCATGTTCATACAGATAATGGTGTAGATATTTCCATGTTCATACAGATAGCGGTGTAGATATTTCCATGTTCATACAGTTGGCGGTGTAGGTATTTCCATGTTCATACAGATGGCGGTGTAGATATTTACATGTTCATACAGATGGTGGTGTAGATATTTCCATGTTTATAGACATGACGGTGTAGATATTTCCATGTTTATAGAGATAGTGGCGTAGTTATTTCCAAGTTTATAGAGACAGCATTGTAGATATTTCCATGTTTATACAGATAGCGATGAAGATATTTCCATGTTTATACAGATAGCGGTGTAGATATTTCCATGCTTATACAGATAGCAGTGTAGATATTTCCATGTTTATAGAGATAGTGGTGTAGATAATTTCAATTTTATACAGAGAGCAGTGTAGATATTTCCACGTTCATACGGATAGCGGTGTAGATATTTCCACGTTTATAGAGATGGCGGTGCAGATATTTCCATGTTCATACAGAGGACGGTGTAGATATTTCCATGTTTATTGGGATGGTGGTGTAGATGTTTTCATGTTTACAGAGATGGCGGTGTAGATATTTCCATGTTTACACAGATGGCGGTGTAGACATTTCCATGTTTACACAGATAGCGGTGTGGATATTTCCATGTTTATGCAGATAGCAGTGTAGTTATTTCCATGTTTATACAGATATCGGTGCGGATATTTCCATGTTTATTCAGATAGCGGTGCGGATATTTCCATGTTTATACATATAGTTGGGCAGATATTTCCATGTTTATACAGATAGCGGTGTAGATATTTCCATGTTCATACAGTTGGCGGTGTAGATATTTCCATGTTCATACAGATGGCGGTGTAGGTATTTACATGTTCATACAGATGGTGGTGTAGATATTTCCATGTTTATAGAGATGACGGTCTAGATATTTCCATGTTTATAGAGATAGTGGCGTAGTTATTTCCAAGTTTATAGAGACAGCGTTGTAGATATTTCCATGTTAATACAGATAGCGATGAAGATATTTCCATGTTTATACAGATAGCGGTGTAGATATTTCCATGCTTATACAGATAGCAGTGTAGATATTTCCATGTTTTAGAGATAGTGGTGTAGATAATTTCAATTTTATACAGAGAGCAGTGTAGATATTTCCACGTTCATACGGATAGCGGTGTAGATATTTCCACGTTTATAGAGATGGCGGTGCAGATATTTCCATGTTCATTCAGAGGACGGTGTAGATATTTCCATGTTTATTGGGATGGCGGTGTAGATGTTTTCATGTTTACACAGATGGCGGTGTAGATATTTCCATGTTTACACAGATGGCGGTGTAGACATTTCCATGTTTACACAGATAGCGGTGTGGATATTTCCATGTTTATGCAGATAGCAGTGTAGTTATTTCCATGTTTATACAGATAGCGGTGCGGATATTTCCATGTTTATTCAGATAGCGGTGCGTATATTTCCATGTTTATACAGATAGTTGGGCAGATATTTCCATGTTTATACAGATAGCGGTGTAGATATTTCCATCTTAATACAGATGGCGGTGTAGATATGTCCATGTTTGTACAGATGGCGGTGTAGATATTTCCATGTACATACAGATGGCGGTGTAGATATTTCGAAGTTTAGAGAGATAGCGCTGTAGTTATTTCCATATTTATAGAGAAATCTGTGTAGATATTTCCGTGTATATTCAGATAGATGTGTAGATATTTCCATGTTCATGTAGATAGCGGTGTAGATATTTCCATGTTCATCCAGATGCCGGTGTACATATATCCATGTTCATACAGATGGCGGTGAAGATATTTCCATGTTCATACAGATGGTGGTGTAGATATTTCCATGTTCATACAAATGGCGGTGTAGATATTTCCATGTTCATACAGATGGCGGTGTAGATATTTCCATGTTCATACAGATGGCAGTGTAGATATTTCCATGTTCATACAGATAGCGGTGTAGATATTTCCATGTTCATACAGATAGCGGTGTAGATATTTCCATGTTCATACAGTTAGCGGTGTAGATATTTCCATGTTCATACAGATGGCGGTGTAGATATTTACATGTTCATACAGATGGCGGTGTAGATATTTCCATGTTCGTACGGATGGCAGTGTAGATATTTCCATGTTCATACAGGTGGCGGTGTAGATATTTCCATGTTTATACAAATAGCAGTGTAGTTATTTCCATGTTTATAGAGAGAGCTGTGTAGATATTTCCATTGATATACAGATAGCTGTGTAGATATTTGCATGTTCATACAGATAGCGGTGTAGATATTTTCATGTTCATACAGATAGCGGTGTAGATATTTTCATGTTCATACAGATAGCTGTGTAGATATTTCCATGTTCATACAGATAACGGTGTAGATATTTCCATGTTCATACAGATAGCAGTGTAGATATTTCCATGTTCATACAGTTAGCGGTGTAGATGTTTCCATGTTCATACAGATGGCGGTGTAGATATTTACATGTTCATACAGATGGCAGTATAGATATTTGCATGTTCGCAGAGATGGCGGTGTAGATATTTGAGTGTTCATAGAGATGGCGGTGTAGATATTTCCATGTTCATACAAATGGCGGTGTAGATATTTACATGTTCATACAGATGGCAGTGTAGATATTTCCATGTTCATACAGATAGCAGTGTAGATATTTCCATGTTCTTACAGATAGCGGTGTAGATATTTCCATGTTCATACAGATAGCGGTGTAGATATTTCCATGTTCATACCGATAGCGGTGTAGATATTTCCATGTTCATACAGTTAGCGGTGTAGATATTTCCATGTTCATACAGATGGCGGTGTAGATATTTACATGTTCATACAGATAGCGGTGTAGATATTTCCATGTTCGTACGGATGGCAGTGTAGATATTCCCATGTTCATACAGGTGGCGGTGTAGATATTTCCATGTTTATACAAATAGCAGTGTAGTTATTTCCATGTTTATAGAGAGAGCTGTGTAGATATTTCCATTGATATACAGATAGCTGTGTAGATATTTGCATGTTCATACAGATAGCGGTGTAGATATTTCCATGTTCATACAGATAGCGGTGTAGATATTTCCATGTTCATACAGATAGCGGTGTAGATATTTCCATGTTCATACAGATAACGGTGTAGATATTTCCATGTTCATACAGATAGCAGAGAAGATATTTTTATGTTCATACAGTTAGCGGTGTAGATATTCCCATGTTCATATAGTTGGCGGTGTAGATATTTACATGTTCATACAGATGGCAGTATAGATATTTGCATGTTCGCAGAGATGGCGGTGTAGATATTTGCATGTTCATAGAGATGGCGGTGTAGGTATTTCCATGTTTATGCACATAGCGGTATAGATATTTCCATGTTTATACAGATGGTGGTGTAGATATTTCCATGTTTATAGAGATGGTGGTCTAGATATTTCCATGTTTACAGAGATAGTGGTGTAGTTATTTCCAAGTTTATAGAGACAGCGTTGTAGATATTTCCATGTTCATACAGATAGCGGTGAAGATATTTCCATGTACATACCAATAGCGTTGTAGACATTTCCATGTTCTTGTATTTAGCGGTGTAGATATTTCCATGTTCATACAGTTGGCGAAGATATTTCCTTGTTCATACACATAGCGGTGTAGATATTTCCATGTTCATACAGTTAGCGGTGTAGATATTTCCATGTTCATAGAGATGGCGGTGTAGATATTTCCATATTTATACAGATAGCAGTGTAGTTATTTCCATGTTTATAGAGATAGCAGTGTAGATATTTCCATTGATATACACATAGCTGTGTAGGTATTTGCATGGTCATACAGTTAGCGGTGTAGATATTTCCATGTTCATACAGTTAGCGGTGTAGATATTTCCATGTTCATACAGATGGCGGTGTGGATATTTTCATGTTCATACAGGTGGCGGTATAGATATTTCCATGTTCGTACAGATGGCGTTGTAGATATTTCCATGTTCATAGAGATGGTGGTGTAGATATTTCCATGTTTATGCAGATTGCGGTATAGATATTTCCATGTTTATACAGATGGTGGTGTAGATATTTCCATGTTTATAGAGATGTCAGTGTAAATATTTCCATGTTCATACAGATGGCGGTGTAAATATTTCCATGTTTATAGGGATGGCGGTGTAGATATTTTCATGTTTACACAGACGGCGGTGTAGATATTTCCATGTTTACACAGATAGCAGTGTAGACATTTCCATGTTTACACAGATAGCGGTGTGGACATTTCCATGTTTATGCAGATAGCAGTGTAGATATTTCCATGTTTATAGAGATAGCAGTGCAGATATTTCCATTGATATACAGATAGCTGTGTAGATATTTGCATGTTCATACACATAGCGGTGTAGATATTTCCATGTTTATACACATAGCGGTGTAGATATTTCCATGTTCGTACAGATGGCGGTGTAGATATTTCCATGTTTATACAGATAGCCGTGTAGTTATTTCCATGTTTATAGAGATAGCAGTGTAGATATTTCCATTGATATACAGATAGCTGTGTAGATATTTGCGTGGTCATACACATAGCGGTGTAGGTATTTCCATGTTCGTACAGATAGCTGTGTAGATATTTCCATGTTGATACAGATAGCGGTGTAGATATTTCCATGTTCATACAGATAACGGTGTAGATATTTCCATGTTCATACAGATAGCGGTGTAGATATTTCCATGTTCATACAGTTGGCGGTGTAGGTATTTCCATGTTCATACAGATGGCGGTGTAGATATTTACATGTTCATACAGATGGTGGTGTAGATATTTCCATGTTTATAGAGATGACGGTCTAGATATTTCCATGTTTATAGACAGAGTGGCGTAGTTATTTCCAAGTTTATAGAGACAGCATTGTAGATATTTCCATGTTTATACAGATAGCGATGAAGATATTTCCATGTTTATACAGATAGCGGTGTAGATATTTCCATGCTTATACAGATAGCAGTGTAGATATTTCCATGTTTATAGAGATAGTGGTGTAGATAATTTCAATTTTATACAGAGAGCAGTGTAGATATTTCCACGTTCATACGGATAGCGGTGTAGATATTTCCACGTTTATAGAGATGGCGGTGCAGATATTTCCATGTTCATACAGAGGACGGTGTAGATATTTCCATGTTTATTGGGATGGCGGTGTAGATGTTTTCATGTTTACAGAGATGGCGGTGTAGATATTTCCATGTTTACACAGATGGCGGTGTAGACATTTCCATGTTTACACAGATAGCGGTGTGGATATTTCCATGTTTATGCAGATAGCAGTGTAGTTATTTCCATGTTTATACAGATAGCGGTGCGGATATTTCCATGTTTATTCAGATAGCGGTGCGGATATTTCCATGTTTATACAGATAGTTGGGCAGATATTTCCATGTTTATACAGATAGCGGTGTAGATATTTCCATCTTAATACAGATGGCGGTGTAGATATGTCCATGTTTGTACAGATGGCGGTGTAGATATTTCCATGTTCATACAGATGGCGGTGTAGATATTTCGAAGTTTATAGAGATAGCGCTGTAGTTATTTCCATATTTATAGAGAAATCTGTGTAGATATTTCCGTGTATATTCAGATAGCTGTGTAGATATTTCCATGTTCATGCAGATAGCGGTGTAGATATTTCCATGTTCATCCAGATGCCGGTGTACATATATCCATGTTCATACAGATGGCGGTGAAGATATTTCCATGTTCATACAGATGGTGGTGTAGATATTTCCATGTTCATACAAATGGCGGTGTACATATTTCCATGTTCATAGAGATGGCGGTGTAGATATTTCCATGTTCATACAAATGGCGGTGTAGATATTTACATGTTCATACAAATGGCGGTGTAGATATTTACATGTTCATACAGATGGCGGTGTAGATATTTCCATGTTCATACAGATGGCAGTGTAGATATTTCCATGTTCATACAGATAGCGGTGTAGATATTTCCATGTTCATACAGATAGCGGTGTAGATATTTCCATGTTCATACAGTTAGCGGTGTAGATATTTCCATGTTCATACAGATGGCGGTGTTGATATTTACATGTTCATACAGATGGCGGTGTAGATATTTCCATGTTCGTACGGATGGCAGTGTAGATATTTCCATGTTCATACAGGTGGCGGTGTAGATATTTCCATGTTTATACAAATAGCAGTGTAGTTATTTCCATGTTTATAGAGAGAGCTGTGTAGATATTTCCATTGATATACAGATAGCTGTGTAGATATTTGCATGTTCATACAGATAGCGGTGTAGATATTTTCATGTTCATACAGATAGCGGTGTAGATATTTTCATGTTCATACAGATAGCTGTGTAGATATTTCCATGTTCATACAGATAAAGGTGTAGATATTTCCATGTTCATACAGATAGCAGTGTAGATATTTCCATGTTCATACAGTTAGCGGTGTAGATGTTTCCATGTTCATACAGATGGCGGTGTAGATATTTACATGTTCATACAGATGGCAGTATAGATATTTGCATGTTCGCAGAGATGGCGGTGTAGATATTTGCGTGTTCATAGAGATGGCGGTGTAGATATTTCCATGTTCATACAAATGGCGGTGTAGATATTTACATGTTCATACAGATGGCAGTGTAGATATTTCCATGTTCATACAGATAGCAGTGTAGATATTTCCATGTTCTTACAGATAGCGGTGTAGATATTTCCATGTTCATACAGATAGCGGTGTAGATATTTCCATGTTCATACCGATAGCGGTGTAGATATTTCCATGTTCATACAGTTAGCGGTGTAGATATTTCCATGTTCATACAGATGGCGGTGTAGATATTTACATGTTCATACAGATAGCGGTGTAGATATTTCCATGTTCGTACGGATGGCAGTGTAGATATTCCCATGTTCATACAGGTGGCGGTGTAGATATTTCCATGTTTATACAAATAGCAGTGTAGTTATTTCCATGTTTATAGAGAGAGCTGTGTAGATATTTCCATTGATATACAGATAGCTGTGTAGATATTTGCATGTTCATACAGATAGCGGTGTAGATATTTCCATGTTCATACAGATAGCGGTGTAGATATTTCCATGTTCATACAGATAGCGGTGTAGATATTTCCATGTTCATTCAGATAACGGTGTAGATATTTCCATGTTCATACAGATAGCAGAGAAGATATTTCCATGTTCATACAGTTAGCGGTGTAGATATTCCCATGTTCATACAGATGGCGGTGTAGATATTTACATGTTCATACAGATGGCAGTATAGATATTTGCATGTTCGCAGAGATGGCGGTGTAGATATTTGCATGTTCATAGAGATGGCGGTGTAGGTATTTCCATGTTTATGCACATAGCGGTATAGATATTTCCATGTTTATACAGATGGTGGTGTAGATATTTCCATGTTTATAGAGATGGTGGTCTTGATATTTCCATGTTTACAGAGATAGTGGTGTAGTTATTTCCAAGTTTATAGAGACAGCGTTGTAGATATTTCCATGTTCATACAGATAGCGGTGTAGATATTTCCATGTTCATACAGATAGCGGTGTAGATATTTCCATGTACATACCAATAGCGTTGTAGACATTTCCATGTTCATGTATTTAGCGGTGTAGATATTTCCATGTTCATACAGATGGCGAAGATATTTCCTTGTTCATACACATAGCGGTGTAGATATTTCCATGTTCATACAGTTAGCGGTGTAGATATTTCCATGTTCATAGAGATGGCGGTGTAGATATTTCCATATTTATACAGACAGCAGTGTAGTTATTTCCATGTTTATAGAGATAGCAGTGTAGATATTTCCATTGATATACACATAGCTGTGTAGATATTTGCATGGTCATACAGATAGCGGTGTAGATATTTCCATGTTCATACAGTTAGCAGTGTAGATATTTCCATGTTCATACAGATGGCGGTGTGGATATTTTCATGTTCATACAGGTGGCGGTATAGATATTTCCATGTTCGTACAGATGGCGTTGTAGATATTTCCATGTTCATAGAGATGGTGGTGTAGATATTTCCATGTTTATGCAGATAGCGGTATAGATATTTCCATGTTTATACAGATGGTGGTGTAGGTATTTCCATGTTTATAGAGATGTCAGTGTAAATATTTCCATGTTCATACAGATGGCGGTGTAAATATTTCCATGTTTATAAGGATGGCGGTGTAGATATTTTCATGTTTACACAGACGGCGGTATAGATATTTCCATGTTTACACAGATAGCAGTGTAGACATTTCCATGTTTACACAGATAGCGGTGTGGACATTTCCATGTTTATGCAGATAGCAGTGTAGATATTTCCATGTTTATAGAGATAGCAGTGCAGATATTTCCATTGGTATACAGATAGCTGTGTAGATATTTGCATGTTCATACACATAGCGGTGTAGATATTTCCATGTTTATACACATAGCGGTGTAGATATTTCCATGTTCGTACAGATGTCGGTGTAGATATTTCCATGTTTATACAGATAGCAGTGTAGTTATTTCCATGTTTATAGAGATAGCAGTGTAGGTATTTCCATTGATATACAGATAGCTGTGTAGATATTTGCATGGTCATACAGATAGCGGTGTAGATATTTCCATGTTCGTACAGATAGCTGTGTAGATATTTCCATGTTGATACAGATAGCGGTGTAGATATTTCCATGTTCATACAGATAACGGTGTAGATATTTCCGTGTTCATACAGATAGCGGTGTAGATATTTCCATGTTCATACAGTTAGCGGTGTAGATATTTACATGTTCATACAGATGGCGGTGTAGATATTTACATGTTCATACAGATGGCGGTATAGATGTTTCCATGTTCGTACAGATGGCGGTGTAGATATTTCCATGTTCATAGAGATGGCGGTGTAGATATTTCCATGTTTATGCAGTTAGCGGTATAGATATTTCCATGTTTATACAGATGGTTGTGTAGATATTTCCATGTTCATACAGATGGCGGTGTAGATATTTACATGTTCATACAGATAGCGGTGTAGATATTTACATGTTCGTACGGATGGCAGTGTAGATATTCCCATGTTCATACAGGTGGCGGTGTAGATATTTCCATGTTTTTACAAATAGCAGTGTAGTTATTTCCATGTTTATAGAGAGAGCTGTGTAGATATTTCCATTGATATACAGATAGCTGTGTAGATATTTGCATGTTCATACAGATAGCGGTGTAGATATTTCCATGTTCTTACAGATAGCGGTGTAGATATTTCCATGTTCATACAGATAGCGGTGTAGATATATCCATGTTCATACAGATAACGGTGTAGATATTTCCATGTTCATACAGATAGCAGAGAAGATATTTCCATGTTCATACAGTTAGCGGTGTAGATATTCCCATGTTCATACAGATGGCGGTGTAGATATTTACATGTTCATACAGATGGCAGTATAGATATTTGCATGTTCGCAGAGATGGCGGTGTAGATATTTGCATGTTCATAGAGATGGCGGTGTAGGTATTTCCATGTTTATGCACATAGCGGTATAGATATTTCCATGTTTATACAGATGGTGGTGTAGATATTTCCATGTTTATAGAGATGGTGGTCTAGATATTTCCATGTTTACAGAGATAGTTGTGTAGTTATTTCCAAGTTTATAGAGACAGCGTTGTAGATATTTCCGTGTTCATACAGATAGCTGTGTAGATATTTCCATGTTCATACAGATAGTGGTGTAGATATTTCCATGTTCATACCAATAGCGTTGTAGACATTTCCATGTTCATGTATTTAGCGGTGTAGATATTTCCATGTTCATACAGATGGCGGTGTAGATATTTCCATGTTCATAGAGATGGCGGTGTAGATAGTTCCATATTTATACAGATAGCAGTGTAGTTATTTCCATGTTTATAGAGATAGCAGTGTAGATATTTCCATTGATATACACATAGCTGTGTAGATATTTGCATGGTCATACAGATAGCGGTGTAGATATTTCCATGTTCAAACAGTTAGCGGTGTAGATATTTCCATGTTCGTACAGATGGCGGTGTGGATATTTTCATGTTCATACAGGTGGCGGTATAGATATTTCCATGTTCGTACAGATGGCGTTGTAGATATTTCCATGTTCATAGAGATGGTGGTGTAGATATTTCCATGTTTATGCAGATAGCGGTATAGATATTTCCATGTTTATACAGATGGTGGTGTAGGTATTTCCATGTTTATAGAGATGTCAGTGTAAATATTTCCATGTTCATACAGATGGCGGTGTAAATATTTCCATGTTTATAGGGATGGCGGTGTAGATATTTTCATGTTTACACAGACGGCGGTATAGATATTTCCATGTTTACACAGATAGCCGTGTAGACATTTCCATGTTTACACAGATAGCGGTGTGGACATTTCCATGTTTATGCAGATAGCAGTGTAGATATTTCCATGTTTATAGAGATAGCAGTGCAGATATTTCCATTGATATACAGATAGCTGTGTAGATATTTGCATGTTCATACACATAGCGGTGTAGATATTTCCATGTTTATACACATAGCGGTGTAGATATTTCCATGTTCGTACAGATGTCGGTGTAGATATTTCCATGTTTATACAGATAGCAGTGTAGTTATTTCCATGTTTATAGAGATAGCAGTGTAGATATTTCCATTGATATACTGATAGCTGTGTAGATATTTGCATGGTCATACAGATAGCGGTGTAGATATTTCCATGTTCGTACAGATAGCTGTGTAGATATTTCCATGTTGATACAGATAGCGGTGTAGATATTTCCATGTTCATACAGATAACGGTGTAGATATTTCCGTGTTCATACAGATAGCGGTGTAGATATTTCCATGTTCATACAGTTAGCGGTGTAGATATTTACATGTTCATACAGATGGCGGTGTAGATATTTACATGTTCATACAGATGGCGGTATAGATGTTTCCATGTTCGTACAGATGGCGGTGTAGATATTTCCATGTTCATAGAGATGGCGGTGTAGATATTTCCATGTTTATGCAGTTAGCGGTATAGATATTTCCATGTTTATACAGATGGTTGTGTAGATATTTCCATGTTCATACAGATGGCGGTGTAGATATTTACATGTTCATACAGATAGCGGTGTAGATATTTCCATGTTCGTACGGATGGCAGTGTAGATATTCCCATGTTCATACAGGTGGCGGTGCAGATATTTCCATGTTTTTACAAATAGCAGTGTAGTTATTTCCATGTTTATAGAGAGAGCTGTGTAGATATTTCCATTGATATACAGATAGCTGTGTAGATATTTGCATGTTCATACAGATAGCGGTGTAGATATTTCCATGTTCATACAGATAGCGGTGAAGATATTTCCATGTTCATACAGATAGCGGTGTAGATATTTCCATGTTCATACAGATAACGGTGTAGATATTTCCATGTTCATACAGATAGCAGAGAAGATATTTTCATGTTCATACAGTTAGCGGTGTAGATATTCCCATGTTCATACAGATGGCGGTGTAGATATTTACATGTTCATACAGATGGCAGTATAGATATTTGCATGTTCGCAGAGATGGCGGTGTAGATATTTGCATGTTCATAGAGATGGCGGTGTAGGTATTTCCATGTTTATGCACATAGCGGTATAGATATTTCCATGTTTATACAGATGGTGGTGTAGATATTTCCATGTTTATAGAGATGGTGGTCTAGATATTTCCATGTTTACAGAGATAGTGGTGTAGTTATTTCCAAGTTTATAGAGACAGCGTTGTAGATATTTCCGTGTTCATACAGATAGCTGTGTAGATATTTCCATGTTCATACAGATAGTGGTGTAGATATTTCCATGTTCATACCAATAGCGGTGTAGACATTTCCATGTTCATGTATTTAGCGGTGTAGATATTTCCATGTTCATACAGACGGAGGTGTAGATATTTCCATGTTCATAGAGATGGCGGTGTAGGTAGTTCCATAATTATACAGATAGCAGTGTAGTTATTTCCATGTTTATAGAGATAGCAGTGTAGATATTTCCATTGATATACACATAGCTGTGTAGATATTTGCATGGTCATACAGATAGCGGTGTAGATATTTCCATGTTCGTACAGATAGCGGTGTAGATATTTCCATTTTCATACAGATAGCGGTGTAGATATTTCCATGTTCATACCGATAGCGGTGTAGATATTTCCATGTTCATACCGATAGCGGTGTAGATATTTCCATGTTCATACAGTTAGCGGTGTAGATATTTCCATGTTCATACAGATGGCGGTGTAGATATTTACATGTTCATACAGATGTCGGTGTAGATATTTCCATGTTCGTACGGATGGCAGTGTAGATATTTCCATGTTCATACAGGTGGCGGTGTAGATATTTCCATCTTTACACAAATAGCAGTGTAGTTATTTCCATGTTTATAGAGAGAGCTGTGTAGATATTTCCATTGATATACAGATAGCTGTGTAGATATTTGCATGTTCATACAGATAGCGGTGTAGAGATTTCCATGTTCATACAGATAGCGGTGTAGATATTTCCATGTTCATACAGATAGCGGTGTAGAGATTTCCATGTTCATACAGATAGCGGTGTAGATATTTCCATGTTCATACAGATAGCGGTGTAGATATTTCCATGTTCATACAGATAACGGTGTAGATATTTCCATGTTCATACAGATAGCAGTGAAGATATTTCCATGTTCATACAGTTAGCGGTGTAGATATTTCCATGTTCATACAGATGGCGGTGTAGATATTTACATGTTCATACAGATGGCAGTATAGATATTTGCATGTTCGCAGAGATGGCGGTGTAGATATTTGCATGTTCATAGAGATGGTGGTGTAGATATTTCCATGTTCATGCAAATGGCGGTGTAGATATTTACATGTTCATACAGATGGCGGTGTAGATATTTCCATGTTCATACCGATAGCGGTGTAGATGTTTCCATGTTCATACAGTTAGCGGTGTAGATATTTCCATGTTCATACAGATTGCGGTGTAGATATTTCCATGTTCATACACGTGGCGGTGTAGATATTTCCATGTTTATACAAATAGCAGTGTAGTTATTTCCATGTTTATAGAGAGAACTGTGTAGATATTTCCATTGATATACAGATAGCTGTGTAGATATTTGCATGTTCATACAGATAGCGGTGTAGATATTTCCATGTTCATACAGATAACGGTGTAGATATTTCCATGTTCATACAGATAACGGTGTAGATATTTCCATGTTCATACATATAGCAGTGTAGATATTTCCATGTTCATACAGTTAGCGTTGTAGATATTTCCATGTTCATACAGATGGCGGTGAAGATATTTACATGTTCATACAGATGGCAGTATAGATATTTGCATGTTCGCAGAGATGGCGGTGTAGATATTTGCATGTTCATAGAGATGGCGGTGTAGGTATTTCCATGTTTATGCACATAGCGGTATAGATATTTCCATGTTTATACAGATGGTGGTGTAGATATTTCCATGTTTATAGAGATGGTGGTATAGATATTTCCATGTTTACAGAGATAGTGGTGTAGTTATTTCCAAGTTTATAGAGACAGGGTTGTAGATATTTCCGTGTTCATACAGATAGCTGTGTAGATATTTCCATGTTCATACAGATAGTGGTGTAGATATTTCCATGTTCATACCAATAGCGGTGTAGACATTTCCATGTTCATGTATTTAGCGGTGTAGATATTTCCATGTTCATACAGATGGCGGTGTAGATATTTCCATGTTCATACAGATGGCGGTGTAGATAGTTCCATATTTATACAGATAGCAGTGTAGTTATTTCCATGTTTATAGAGACAGCAGTGTAGATATTTCCATTGATATACACATAGCTGTGTATATATTTGCATGGTCATACAGATAGCGGTGTAGATATTTCCATGTTCGTACAGATAGCGGTGTTGATATTTCCATTTTCATACAGATAGCATTGTAGGTATTTCCATGTTCATAGAGATAACGGTGTAGATATTTCCATGTTCATACAGATAGCGGTGTAGATATTTCCATGTTCATACAGATGGCGGTGAAGATATTTCCATGTTCATACAGATGATCGTGTAGATATTTCCATGTTCATACAAATGGCGGTGTGGATATTTCCATGTTCATAGAGATGGCGGTGTAGATATTTCCATGTTCATAAAAATGGCGGTGTAGATATTTCCATGTTCATAGAGATGGCGGTGTTGATGTTTCCATATTTATAGAGATAGCAGTGTAGTTATTTCCATGTTTATAGAGATAGTAGTGTAGATATTTCCATTGATATACAGATAGCTGTGTAGATATTTGCGTGTTCATAGAGATGTCAGTGTAGATATTTCCATGTTCACACAGATAGCGGTGTAGATATTTCCATGTTCATACAGATAGCGGTGTAGATATTTCCATGTTCATACAGATAGCGGTGTAGATATTTCCATGTTCATACAGATAGCGGTGTAGATATTTCCATGTTCATATAGTTAGCGGTTTAGTTATTTCCATGTTCATACTGATGGCGGTGTAGATATTTACATGTTCATACAGATGGCGGTGTAGTTATTTCCATGTTCAAACAGATAGCGGTGAAGTTATTTCCATCTCCATACAGATAGCGGTGTAGATATTTCCATGTTCATACAGATAGCGGTGTAGATATTTTCATGTTCATACCAATAGCGGTGTAGACAAATCCATGTTCATGTATTTAGCGGTGTAGATATTTCCATGTTCATACAGATAGCGAAGATATTTCCATGTTCATACAGATAGCGGTGTAGATATTTCCATGTTCATACAGTTAGCGGTGTAGATATTTCCATGTTCATAGAGATGGCGGTGTAGATATTTCCATGTTCATAGAGATGGCGGTGTAGATATTTCCATATTTATACAGATAGCAGTGTAGTTATTTCCATGTTTATAGAGATAGCAGTGTAGATATTTCCATTGATATACAGATAGCTGTGTAGATATTTGCATGGTCATACAGATAGCGCTGTAGATATTTGCAAGTTCGTACAGATAGCGGTGTAGATATTTCCATGTTCATACAGATAGCATTGTAGATATTTCCATGTTCATACAGATAACGGTGTAGATATTTCCATGTTCATACAGATAGCGGTGTAGATGTTTCCATGTTCATACAGTTAGCGGTGTAGATATTTCCATGTTCATACAGATGGCGGTGTAGATATTTTCATGTTCATACAGATGGCGGTATAGATATTTCCATGTTCGTACAAATGGCGTTGTAGATATTTCCATGTTCATAGAGAGGGTGGTGTAGATATTTCCATGTTTATGCAGATAGCGGTATAGATATTTCCATGTTTATACAGATGGTGGTGTAGATGTTTCCATGTTTATGGAGATGGCGGTGTAGATATTTCCATGTTCATACAGATGGCGGTGTAAATATTTCCATGTTTATAGGGATGGCGGAGTAGATATTTTCATGTTTACACAGATGGCGGTGTAGATATTTCCATGTTTACACAGATAGCGTTGTAGACATTTCCATGTTTACACTTATAGCGGTGTGGATATTTCCATGTTTATGCAGATAGCAGTGTAGGTATTTCCATGTTTATACAGATTGCGGTGCGGATATTTCCATGTTTATACAGATAGTTGGGCAGATATTTCCTTGTTTATACAGATAGCGGTGTAGATATTTCCATCTTAATACAGACGGTGGTGTAGATATGTCCATGTTTGTACAGATGGCGGTGTAGATATTTCCATGTTCATCCAGATGCCGGTGTAGATATTTCGAAGTTTATAGAGATAGCGCTGTAGTTATTTCCATATTTATAGAGAAATCTGTGTAGATATTTCCGTGTATATTGAGATAGCTGTGTAGATATTTCCATGTTCATGCAGATAGCGGTGTAGATATTTCCATGTTCATCCAGATGCCGGTGTACATATATCCATGTTCATACAGATGGCGGTGAAGATATTTCCATGTTCATACAGATGGTGGTGTAGATATTTCCATGTTCATACAAATGGCGGTGTAGATATTTCCATGTTCATAGAGATGGCGGTGTAGATATTTCCATGTTCATACAAATGGCGGTGTAGATATTTACATGTTCATACAGATGGCGGTGTAGATATTTCCATGTTCATACAGATAGCGGTGTAGATATTTCCATGTTCATACAGATAGCGGTGTAGATATTTCCATGTTCATACAGATAGCGGTGTAGATATTTCCATGTTCATACAGATAGCGGTGTAGATATTTCCATGTTCATACCGATAGCGGTGTAGATATTTCCATGTTCATACAGTTAGCGGTGTAGATATTTCCATGTTCATACAGATGGCGGTGTAGATATTTACATGTTCTGCAGATGGCGGTGTAGATATTTCCATGTTCGTACGGATGGCAGTGTAGATATTTCCATGTTCATACAGGTGGCGGTGTAGATATTTCCATGTTTATACAAATAGCAGTGTAGTTATTTCCATGTTTATAGAGAGAGCTGTGTAGATATTTCCATTGATATACAGATAGCTGTGTTGATATTTGCATGTTCATACACATAGCGGTGTAGATATTTCCATGTTCATACAGATAGCGGTGTAGATATTTCCATGTTCATACAGATAGCGGTGTAGATATTTCCATGTTCATACAGATAACGGTGTAGATATTTCCATGTTCATACAGATAACGGTGTAGATATTTCCATGTTCATACAGATAGCAGTGAAGATATTTCCATGTTCATACAGTTAGCGGTGTAGATATTCCCATGTTCATACAGATGGCGGTGTAGATATTTACATGTTCATACAGATGGCAGTATAGATATTTGCATGTTCGCAGAGATGGCGGTGTAGATATTTGCATGTTCATAGAGATGGCGGTGTAGGTATTTCCATGTTTCTGCACATAGCGGTATAGATATTTCCATGTTTATACAGATGGTGGTGTAGATATTTCCATGTTTATAGAGATGGTGGTCTAGATATTTCCATGTTTACAGAGATAGTGGTGTAGTTATTTCCAAGTTTATAGAGACAGCGTTGTAGATATTTCCATGTTCATACAGATAGCGGTGTAGATATTTCCATGTTCATACCAATAGCGTTGTAGACATTTCCATGTTCATGTATTTAGCGGTGTAGATATTTCCATGTTCATACAGATGGCGAAGATATTTCCATGTTCATACACATAGCGGTGTAGATATTTCCATGTTCATACAGTTAGCGGTGTAGATATTTCCATGTTCATAGAGATGGCGGTGTAGATATTTCCATATTTATACAGATAGCAGTGTAGTTATTTCCATGTTTATAGAGATAGCAGTGTAGATATTTCCATTGATATACACATAGCTGTGTAGATATTTGAATGGTCATACAGATAGCGGTGCAGATATTTCCATGTTCATACAGTTAGCGGTGTAGATATTTCCATGTTCATACAGATGGCGGTGTGGATATTTTCATGTTCATACAGGTGGCGGTATAGATATTTCCATGTTCGTACAGATGGCGTTGTAGATATTTCCATGTTCATAGAGATGGTGGTGTAGATATTTCCATGTTTATGCAGATTGCGGTATAGATATTTCCATGTTTATACAGATGGTGGTGTAGATATTTCCATGTTTATAGAGATGTCAGTGTAAATATTTCCATGTTCATACAGATGGCGGTGTAAATATTTCCATGTTTATAGGGATGGCGGTGTAGATATTTTCATGTTTACACAGACGGCGGTGTAGATATTTCCATGTTTACACAGATAGCAGTGTAGACATTTCCATGTTTACACAGATAGCGGTGTGGATATTTCCATGTTTATGCAGATAGCAGTGTAGATATTTCCATGTTTATAGAGATAGCAGTGCAGATATTTCCATTGATATACAGATAGCTGTGTAGATATTTGCATGTTCATACACATAGCGGTGTAGATATTTCCATGTTTATACACATAGCGGTGTAGATATTTCCATGTTCGTACAGATGGCGGTGTAGATATTTCCATGTTCATACAGATAACGGTGTAGATATTAACATGTTCATACAGATAGCGGTGTAGATATTTCCATGTTCATACAGTTAGCGGTGTAGATATTTACATGTTCATACAGATGGCGGTGTAGATATTTACATGTTCATACAGATGGCGGTATAGATATTTCCATGTTCGTACAGATGGCGGTGTAGATATTTCCATGTTCATAGAGATGGCGGTGTAGATATTTCCATGTTTATGCAGTTAGCGGTATAGATATTTCCATGTTTATACAGATGGTGGTGTAGATATTTCCATGTTTATAGAGATGACGGTCTAGATATTTCCATGTTTACAGAGATAGTGGCGTAGTTATTTCCAAGTTTATAGAGACAGCGTTGTAGGTATTTCCATGTTTATACAGATAGCGGTGAATATATTTCCATGTTTCTACAGATTGCGGTGTAGATATTTCCATGTTTATACAGATAGCAGTGTAGATATTTCCATGTTTATAGAGATAGTGGTGTAGATAATTTCAATTTAATACAGAGAGCAGTGTAGGTATTTCCAAGTTCATACAGATAGCGGTGTAGATATTTCCACGTTTATAGAGATGGCGGTGCAGATATTTAAATGTTCATACAGAGGACGGTGTAGATATTTCCATGTTTATAGGGATGGCGGTGTAGATATTTTCATGTTTACACACATGGCGGTGTAGATATTTCCATGTTTACACAGATAGCGGTGTAGACATTTCCATGTTTACACAGATAGAGGTGTGGATATTTCCATGTTTATGCAGATATCAGTGTAGATATTTCCATGTTTATACAGATAGCGGTGCGAATATTTCCATGTTTATTCAGATAGCGGTGCGGATATTTCCATGTTTATACAGATAGTTGGGCAGATATTTCCATGTTTATACAGATAGCGGTGTAGATATTTCCATCTTAATACAGATGGCGGTGAAGATATGTCCATGTTTGTACAGATGGCGGTGTAGATATTTCCATGTTCATACAGATGGCGGTGTAGATATTTTGAAGTTTATAGAGATAGCGCTGTAGTTATTTCCATATTTATAGAGAAATCTGTGTAGATATTTCCATGTATATTCAGATAGCTTTGTAGATAGATCCATGTTCATGCAGATAGCGGTGTAGATATTTCCATGTTCATCCAGATGCCGGTGTACATATATCCATGTTCATATAGATGGCGGTGAAGATATTTCCATGTTCATACAGATGGTGGTGTAGATATTTCCATGTTCATACTAATGGCGGTGTAGATATTTCCATGTTCATAGAGATGGCGCTGTAGATATTACCATGTTCGTACAAATGGCGGTGTAGATATTTCCAAGTTCATAGAGATGGCGGTGTTGATATTTCCATATTTATAGAGATAGCAGTGTAGTTATTTCCAGGTTTATAGAGATAGTAGTGTAGATATTTCCATTTATTTACAGATAGCAGTGTAGATATTTGCATGTTCATAGAGATAGCGGTGTAGATATTTACATGTTCATACAGATAGCGGTGTAGATATTTCCATGTTCATACAGATAGCGGTGTAGATATTTCCATGTTCATACAGATAGCGGTGTAGATATTTCCATGTTCATACAGATAGCGGTGTACATATTTCCATGTTCATACAGTTAGCGGTTTAGATATTTCCATGTTCATAAAGATGGCGGTGTAGATATTTACATGTTCATACAGATCGCGGTGTAGGTATTTCCATGTTCATACAGATAGCGGTGTAGATATTTCCATGTTCATACAGATTGCGGTGTAGATATTTCCATGTTCATACAGATAGCGGTGTAGGTATTTCCATGTTCATACCAATAGCCGTGTAGACATTTCCATGTTCATATATTTAGCGGTGTAGATATTTCCATGTTCATACAGATGGCAGTGTAGATATTTCCATGTACATAGAGATGGTGGTGTAGATATTTCCATATTTATACAGATAGCAGTGTAGTTATTTTCATGTTAATAGAGATAGCAGCGTAGATATTGCCATTGATATACAGATAGCTGTGTAGATATTTGCATGGTCATACAGATAGCGGTGTAGATATTTCCATGTTTGTACAGATAGCGGTGTAGATATTTCCATGTTCATACAGATAGCGGTGTATATATTTCCATGTTCATACAGAAAAAGGTGTAGATATTTCCATGTTCATACAGATAGCGGTGTAGATATTTCCATGTTCATACAGTTAGCGGTGTAGATATTTCCATGTTCATAGAGATGGCGGTGTAGATATTTCCATGTTTATGCAGATAGCGGTATGGATATTTCCATGTTTATACAGACGGTGGTGTAGATATTTCCATGTTTATAGAGATGGCGGCGTAGATATTTCCATGTTCATAAAGATGGCGGTGTAAATATTTCCATGTTCGTACGGATGGCAGTGTAGATATTTCCATGTTCATACAGGTGGCGGTGTATATATTTCCATCTTTATACAGATAGCTGTGTAGATATTTCCATGTACATACAGATAGCGGTGTAGATATTTCCATGTTCATACAGATAACGGTGTAGATATTTCCATGTTCATACAGATAGCGGTGTAGATATTTCCATGTTCATACAGTTAGGGGTGTAGATATTTCCATGTTCATACAAATGGTGGTGTAGATATTTCCATGTTTATACAGATAGCAGTGTAGATATTTCCATGTTTATAGAGATAGCAGTGTAGATATTTCCATTGATATACAGATAGCTGTGTAGATATTTGCATGTTCCTACACATAGCGGTGTAGATATTTCAATGTTCATACAGATAGCGGTGTAGATATTTCCATGTTCGTACAGAGAGCGGTACAGATATTTCCATGTTCATACAGTAAGCGGTGTATATATCTCCATGTTCATACAGATGGCAGTGTAGATATTTACATGTTCATTCAGAGGTCGGTGTAGATATTTCCATATTCGTACAGATGGCGTTGTAGATATTTCCATGTTCCTACAGATAGCGGTGTAGATATTTCCATGTTCATACAGATAGCGGTGTAGATATTTCCATGTTCATACACATAGCGGTTTAGGTATTTCCATGTTCTTACAGATAGCGGTGTAGCTATTTCCATGTTCGTACAGTTAGCGGTGTAGATATTTCCATGTTCATTCAGAGGGCGGTGTAGATATTTACATATTCATACAGATGGCGGTGTAGATATTTCCATGTTCATACAGATAGCGGTGTAGAGATTTCCATGTTCATACAGATAGCGGTGTAGATATTTCCATGTTAATACAGATAGCGGTCTAGATATTTCCAGGTTCATTCCAATAGCGGTGTAGACATTTCCATGTTCATACAGTTAGCGGTGTAGATATTTCCATGTTCATACAGATAGCGGTGTAGATATTTCCATGTTCATACCGATAGCGGTGTAGATATTTCCATGTTCATACAGTTAGCGGTGTAGATATTTCCATGTTCATACAGATGGCGGTGTAGATATTTACATGTTCTGCAGATGGCGGTGTAGATATTTCCATGTTCGTACGGATGGCAGTGTAGATATTTCCATGTTCATACAGGTGGCGGTGTAGATATTTCCATGTTTATACAAATAGCAGTGTAGTTATTTCCATGTTTATAGAGAGAGCTGTGTAGATATTTCCATTGATATACAGATAGCTGTGTTGATATTTGCATGTTCATACACATAGCGGTGTAGATATTTCCATGTTCATACAGATAGCGGTGTAGATATTTCCATGTTCATACAGATAGCGGTGTAGATATTTCCATGTTCATACAGATAACGGTGTAGATATTTCCATGTTCATACAGATAGCAGTGAAGATATTTCCATGTTCATACAGTTAGCGGTGTAGATATTCCCATGTTCATACAGATGGCGGTGTAGATATTTACATGTTCATACAGATGGCAGTATAGATATTTGCATGTTCGCAGAGATGGCGGTGTAGATATTTGCATGTTCATAGAGATGGCGGTGTAGGTATTTCCATGTTTCTGCACATAGCGGTATAGATATTTCCATGTTTATACAGATGGTGGTGTAGATATTTCCATGTTTATAGAGATGGTGGTCTAGATATTTCCATGTTTACAGAGATAGTGGTGTAGTTATTTCCAAGTTTATAGAGACAGCGTTGTAGATATTTCCATGTTCATACAGATAGCGGTGTAGATATTTCCATGTTCATACCAATAGCGTTGTAGACATTTCCATGTTCATGTATTTAGCGGTGTAGATATTTCCATGTTCATACAGATGGCGAAGATATTTCCATGTTCATACACATAGCGGTGTAGATATTTCCATGTTCATACAGTTAGCGGTGTAGATATTTCCATGTTCATAGAGATGGCGGTGTAGATATTTCCATATTTATACAGATAGCAGTGTAGTTATTTCCATGTTTATAGAGATAGCAGTGTAGATATTTCCATTGATATACACATAGCTGTGTAGATATTTGCATGGTCATACAGATAGCGGTGTAGATATTTCCATGTTCATACAGTTAGCGGTGTAGATATTTCCATGTTCATACAGATGGCGGTGTGGATATTTTCATGTTCATACAGGTGGCGGTATAGATATTTCCATGTTCGTACAGATGGCGTTGTAGATATTTCCATGTTCATAGAGATGGTGGTGTAGATATTTCCATGTTTATGCAGATTGCGGTATAGATATTTCCATGTTTATACAGATGGTGGTGTAGATATTTCCATGTTTATAGAGATGTCAGTGTAAATATTTCCATGTTCATACAGATGGCGGTGTAAATATTTCCATGTTTATAGGGATGGCGGTGTAGATATTTTCATGTTTACACAGACGGCGGTGTAGATATTTCCATGTTTACACAGATAGCAGTGTAGACATTTCCATGTTTACACAGATAGCGGTGTGGATATTTCCATGTTTATGCAGATAGCAGTGTAGATATTTCCATGTTTATAGAGATAGCAGTGCAGATATTTCCATTGATATACAGATAGCTGTGTAGATATTTGCATGTTCATACACATAGCGGTGTAGATATTTCCATGTTTATACACATAGCGGTGTAGATATTTCCATGTTCGTACAGATGGCGGTGTAGATATTTCCATGTTTATACAGATAGCCGTGTAGTTATTTCCATGTTTATAGAGATAGCAGTGTAGATATTTCCATTGATATACAGATAGCTGTGTAGATATTTGCATGGTCATACAGATAGCGGTGTAGATATTTCCATGTTCGTACAGATAGCTGTGTAGATATTTCCATGTTGATACAGATAGCGGTGTAGATATTTCCATGTTCATACAGATAACGGTGTAGATATTAACATTTTCATACAGATAGCGGTGTAGATATTTCCATGTTCATACAGTTAGCGGTGTAGATATTTACATGTTCATACAGATGGCGGTGTAGATATTTACATGTTCATACAGATGGCGGTATAGATATTTCCATGTTCGTACAGATGGCGGTGTAGATATTTCCATGTTCATAGAGATGGCGGTGTAGATATTTCCATGTTTATGCAGTTAGCGGTATAGATATTTCCATGTTTATACAGATGGTGGTGTAGATATTTCCATGTTTATAGAGATGACGGTCTAGATATTTCCATGTTTACAGAGATAGTGGCGTAGTTATTTCCAAGTTTATAGAGACAGCGTTGTAGGTATTTCCATGTTTTTACAGATAGCGGTGAATATATTTCCATGTTTCTACAGATTGCGGTGTAGATATTTCCATGTTTATACAGATAGCAGTGTAGATATTTCCATGTTTATAGAGATAGTGGTGTAGATAATTTCAATTTAATACAGAGAGCAGTGTAGGTATTTCCAAGTTCATACAGATAGCGGTGTAGATATTTCCACGTTTATAGAGATGGCGATGCAGATATTTAAATGTTCATACAGAGGACGGTGTAGATATTTCCATGTTTATAGGGATGGCGGTGTAGATATTTTCATGTTTACACACATGGCGGTGTAGATATTTCCATGTTTACACAGATAGCGGTGTAGACATTTCCATGTTTACACAGATAGAGGTGTGGATATTTCCATGTTTATGCAGATATCAGTGTAGATATTTCCATGTTTATACAGATAGCGGTGCGAATATTTCCATGTTTATTCAGATAGCGGTGCGGATATTTCCATGTTTATACAGATAGTTGGGCAGATATTTCCATGTTTATACAGATAGCGGTGTAGGTATTTCCATCTTAATACAGATGGCGGTGAAGATATGTCCATGTTTGTACAGATGGCGGTGTAGATATTTCCATGTTCATACAGATGGCGGTGTAGATATTTCGAAGTTTATAGAGATAGCGCTGTAGTTATTTCCATATTTATAGAGAAATCTGTGTAGATATTTCCATGTATATTCAGATAGCTGTGTAGATAGATCCATGTTCATGCAGATAGCGGTGTAGATATTTCCATGTTCATCCAGATGCCGGTGTACATATATCCATGTTCATATAGATGGCGGTGAAGATATTTCCATGTTCATACAGATGGTGGTGTAGATATTTCCATGTTCATACTAATGGCGGTGTAGATATTTCCATGTTCATAGAGATGGCGCTGTAGATATTACCATGTTCATACAAATGGCGGTGTAGATATTTCCAAGTTCATAGAGATGGCGGTGTTGATATTTCCATATTTATAGAGATAGCAGTGTAGTTATTTCCAGGTTTATAGAGATAGTAGTGTGGATATTTCCATTTATTTACAGATAGCAGTGTAGATATTTGCATGTTCATAGATATAGCGGTGTAGATATTTACATGTTCATACAGATAGCGGTGTAGATATTTCCATGTTCATACAGATAGCGGTGTAGATATTTCCATGTTCATACAGATAGCGGTGTAGATATTTCCATGTTCATACAGATAGCGTTGTACATATTTCCATGTTCATACAGTTAGCGGTTTAGATATTTCAATGTTCATAAAGATGGCAGTGTAGATATTTACATGTTAATACAGATGGCGGTGTAGGTATCTCCATGTTCATACAGATAGCGGTGTAGATATTTCCATGTTCACACAGATTGCGGTGTAGATATTTCCATGTTCATACAGATAGCGGTGTAGGTATTTCCATGTTCATACCAATAGCAGTGTAGACATTTCCATGTTCATATATTTAGCGGTGTAGATATTTCCATGTTCATACAGATGGCGGTGTAGATATTTCCATGTACATAGAGATGGTGGTGTAGATATTTCCATATTTATACAGATAGCAGTGTAGTTATTTCCATGTTAATAGAGATAGCAGCGTAGATATTGCCATTGATATACAGATAGCTGTGTAGATATTTGCATGGTCATACAGATAGCGGTGTAGATATTTCCATGTTTGTACAGATAGCGGTGTAGATATTTCCATGTTCATACAGATAGCGGTGTATATATTTCCATGTTCATACAGAAAAAGGTGTAGATATTTCCATGTTCATACAGATAGCGGTGTAGATATTTCCATGTTCATACAGTTAGCGGTGTAGATATTTCCATGTTCATAGAGATGGCAGTGTAGATATTTCCATGTTTATGCAGATAGCGGTATGGATATTTCCATGTTTATACAGACGGTGGTGTAGATATTTCCATGTTTATAGAGATGGCGGCGTAGATATTTCCATGTTCATAAAGATGGCGGTGTAAATATTTCCATGTTCGTACGGATGGCAGTGTAGATATTTCCATGTTCATACAGGTGGCGGTGTATATATTTCCATGTTTATACAGATAGCTGTGTAGATATTTCCATGTACATACAGATAGCGGTGTAGATATTTCCATGTTCATACAGATAACGGTGTAGATATTTCCATGTTCATACAGATAGCGGTGTAGATATTTCCATGTTCATACAGTTAGGGGTGTAGATATTTCCATGTTCATACAAATGGTGGTGTAGATATTTCCATGTTTATACAGATAGCAGTGTAGATATTTCCATGTTTATAGAGATAGCAGTGTAGATATTTCCATTGATATACAGATAGCTGTGTAGATATTTGCATGTTCCTACAAATAGCGGTGTAGATATTTCAATGTTCATACAGATAGCGGTGTAGATATTTCCATGTTCGTACAGAGAGCGGTACAGATATTTCCATGTTCATACAGTAAGCGGTGTATATATCTCCATGTTCATACAGATGGCAGTGTAGATATTTACATGTTCATTCAGAGGTCGGCGTAGATATTTCCATATTCGTACAGATGGCGTTGTAGATATTTCCATGTTCCTACAGATAGCGGTGTAGATATTTCCATGTTCATACAGATAGCGGTGTAGATATTTCCATGTTCATACACATAGCGGTTTAGGTATTTCCATGTTCTTACAGATAGCGGTGTAGCTATTTCCATGTTCGTACAGTTAGCGGTGTAGATATTTCCATGTTCATTCAGAGGGCGGTGTAGATATTTACATATTCATACAGATGGCGGTGTAGATATTTCCATGTTCATACAGATAGCGGTGTAGAGATTTCCATGTTCATACAGATAGCCGTGTAGATATTTCCATGTTCATACAGATAGCGGTCTAGATATTTCCAGGTTCATTCCAATAGCGGTGTAGACATTTCCGTGTTCATACAGTTAGCGGTGTTGATATTTCCATGTTCATACAGATGGCGGTGTAGATATTTCCATGTTCATACAGATGGCGGTGTAGATATTTACATGTTCATACAGATGGCGGTATAGATATTTCCATGTTCGTACAGATGGCAGTGTAGATATTTCCATGTTTATACAGATAGCAGTGTAGTTATTTCCATGTTTATAGAGATAGCAGTGTAGATATTTCCATTGATATGCAGATAGCTGTGTAGATATTTGCATGGTCATACAGATAGCGGTGTAGATATTTCCATGTTCGTACAGATAGCGGTGTAGATATTTCCATGTTCATAGAGATAACGGTGTAGATATTTCCGTGTTCATACAGATAGCGGTGTAGATATTTCCATGTTCATACAGTTAGCGGTGTAGATATTTACATGTTCATACAGATGGCGGTGTAGATATTTACATGTTCATACAGATGGTGGTGCAGATATTTCCATGTTTATAGAGATGACGGTCTGGATATTTCCATGTTTACAGAGATAGTGGCGTAGTTATTTCCAAGTTTATAGAGACAGCGTTGTAGATATTTCCATGTTTATACAGATAGCAGTGAAGATATTTCCATGTTTATACAGATTACGGTGTAGATATTTCCATGTTTATACAGATAGCAGTGTAGATATTTCCATGTTTATAGAGATAGTGGTGTAGATAATTTCAATTTAATACAGAGAGCAGTGTAGGTATTTCCAATTTCATACAGATAGCGGTGTAGATATTTCCACGTTTATAGAGATGGCGGTGCAGATATTTCCATGTTCATACAGAGGACGGTGTAGATATTTCCATGTTTATTGGGATGGCAGTGTAGATATTTTCATGTTTACACACATGGCGGTGTAGATATTTCCATGTTTACACAGATAGCGGTGTAGACATTTCCATGTTTACACAGATAGCGGTGTGGATATTTCCATGTTTATGCAGATATCAGTGTAGATATTTCCATGTTTATACAGATAGCGGTGCGAATATTTCCATGTTTATTCAGATAGCGGTGCAGATATTTCCATGTTTCTACAGATATTTGGGCAGATATTTCCATGTTTATACAGATAGCGGTGTAGATATTTCCATCTTAATACCGATGGCGGTGAAGATATGTCCATGTTTGTACAGATGGCGGTGTAGATATTTCCATGTTCATACAGATGGCTGTGTAGATATTTCAAAGTTTATAGAGATAGCGCTGTAGTTATTTCCATATTTATAGAGAAATCTGTGTAGATATTTCCATGTATATTCAGATAGCTGTGTAGATAGATCCATGTTCATGCAGATAGCGGTGTAGATATTTCCATGTTCATCCTGATGCCGGTGTACATATATCCATGTTCATATAGATGGCGGTGAAGATATTTCCATGTTCATACAGATGGTGGTGTAGATATTTCCATGTTCATACTAATGGTGGTGTAGATATTTCCATGTTCATAGAGATGGCGCTATAGATATTACCATGTTCATACAAATGGCGGTGTAGATATTTCCAAGATCATAGAGATGGCGGTGTTGATATTTCCATATTTATAGAGATAGCAGTGTAGTTATTTCCATGTTTATAGAGATAGTAGTGTAGATATTTACAGATAGCTGTGTAGATATTTGCATGTTCATAGATATACCGGTGTAGATATTTCCATGTTCATACAGATAGCGGTGTAGATATTTCCATGTTCATACAGATAGCGGTGTAGATATTTCCATGTTCATACAGATAGTGGTGTAGATATTTCCATGTTCATACAGATAGCGGTGTACATATTTCCATGTTCATACAGATAGCGGTTTAGATATTTCCATGTTCATAAAGATGGCGGTGTAGATATTTACATGTTCATACAGATGGCGGTGTAGGTATTTCCATGTTCATACAGATAGCGGTGTAGATATTTCCATGTTCATACAGATAGCGGTATAGATATTTCCATGTTCATACAGATGGCGGTGTAGATATTTCCATGTTCATACAGATAGCGGTGTAGATATTTCCATGTTCATACCAATAACGGTGTAGACATTTCCATGTTCATTTATTTAGCGGTGTAGATATTTCCCTGTTCATACAGATGGCGGTGTAGATATTTCCATGTTCATAGAGATGGCGGTGTGGATATTTCCATATTTATACAGATAGCAGTGTAGTTATTTCCATGTTAATAGAGATAGCAGTGTAGATATTGCCATTGATATACAGATAGCTGTGTAGATAATTGCATGGTCATACAGATAGCGGTGTAGCTATTTCCATGTTCGTACAGATGGCGGTGAAGATATTTCCATGTTCATACAGATAGCGGTGTAGATATTTCCATCTTCATACAGATGGCGGTGAAGATATGTCCATGTTTGTACAGATGGCGGTGTAGATATTTCCATGTTCATACAGATGGCGGTGTAGATATTTCGAAGTTTATAGAGATAGCGCTGTAGTTATTTCCATATTTATAGAGAAATCTGTGTAGATATTTCCATGTATATTCAGATAGCTGTGTAGATAGATCCATGTTCATGCAGATAGCGGTGTAGATATTTCCATGTTCATCAAGATGCCGGTGTACATATATCCATGTTCATATAGATGGCGGTGAAGATATTTCCATGTTCATACAGATGGTGGTGTAGATATTTCCATGTTCGTACAGTTAGCGTTGTAGATATTTCCATGTTCATACAGAGGGCGGTGTAGATATTTACATGTTCATACAGATGGCGGTGTAGATATTTCCATGTTCATACAGATAGCGGTGTAGAGATTTCCATGTTCATACAGATAGCGTTGTAGATATTTCCATGTTCATACAGATAGCGGTCTAGATATTTCCAGGTTCATTCCAATAGCGGTGTAGACATTTCCATGTTCATACAGTTAGCGGCGTTGATATTTCCATGTTCATACAGATGGCGGTGTAGATATTTCCATGTTCATACTGATGGCAGTGTAGATATTTACATGTTCATACAGATGGCGGTATAGATATTTCCATGTTCGTACAGATGGCGGTGTAGATATTTCCATGTTCATACAGATAGCAGTGTAGTTATTTCCATGTTTATAGAGATAGCAGTGTAGATATTTCCATTGATATACAGATAGCTGTGTAGATATTTACATGGTCATACAGATAGCGGTGTAGATATTTCCATGTTCGTACAGATAGCGGTGTAGATATTTCCATGTTGATTCAGATAGCGGTGTAGATATTTCCGTGTTCATACAGATAACGGTGTAGATATTTCCATGTTCATACAGATATCGGTGTAGATATTTCCATGTTCATACAGTTAGCGGTGTAGATATTTCCATGTTCATACAGATGGCGGTGTAGATATTTACATGTTCATACAGATGGTGGTGTAGATATTTCCATGTTTATAGAGATGACGGTCTAGATATTTCCATGTTTACAGAGATAGTGGCGTAGTTATTTCCAAGTTTATAGAGACAGCGTTGTAGATATTTCCATGTTTATACAGATAGCGGTGAAGACATTTCCATGTTTATACAGATAGCGGTGTAGATATTTCCATGTTTATACAGATAGCCGTGTAGATATTTCCATGTTTATAGAGATTGTGGTGTAGATAATTTCAATTTTATACAGAGATCAGTGTAGATATTTCCACGTTCATACAGATAGCGGTGTAGATATTTCCACGTTTATAGAGATGGCGGTGCAGATATTTCCATGTTCATACAGAGGACGGTGTAGATATTTCCATGTTTATTGGGATGGCGGTGTAAATTTTTTCATGTGTACACAGATGGCGTTGTAGATATTTCCATGTTTGCACAGATGGCGGTGTAGACATTTCCATGTTTACACAGATAGCGGTGTGGATATTTCCATGTTTACGCAGATAGCAGTGTAGATATTTCCATGTTTATACAGATAGCGGTGCGGATATTTCCATGTTTATTCAGATAGCGGTGCGGATTTTTCCATGTTTATTCAGATAGCGGTGCGGATATTTCCATGTTTATGCAGATAGTTGGGCAGATATTTCCAAGTTTATACAGAAAGCGGTGTAGATATTTCCATCTTAATACAGATGGCGGTGTAGATATGTCCATGTTTGTACAGATGGCGGTGTAGATAATTCCATGTTCATACAGATGGCGGTGTAGATATTTCGAAGTTTATAGAGATAGCGCTGTAGTTATTTCCATATTTATAGAGAAATCTGTGGAGATATTTCCATGTATATTCAGATAGCTGTGTAGATAGATCCAGGTTCATGCAGATAGCGGTGTAGATATTTCCATGTTCATCCAGATGCCGGTGTACATATATCCATGTTCATACAGATGGCGGTGAAGATATTTCTATGTTCATACAGATGGTCGTGTAGTTATTTCCATGTTCATACAAATGGCGGTGTAGATATTTCCATGTTCATAGAGATGGCGGTGTAGATATTTCCATGTTCATAAAAATATCGGTGTAGATATTTCCATGTTCATAGAGATGGTGGTGTTGATGTTTCCATATTTATAGTGATAGCAGTGTAGTTATTTCCATGTTTATAGAGATAGTAGTGTAGATATTTCCATTGATATACAGATAGCTGTGTAGATATTTGCATGTTCATAAAGATACCAGTGAAGATATTTCCATGTTCATACAGATAGTTGTGTAGATATTTCCATGTTCATACAGATAGCGGTGTAGATATTTCCATGTTCATACAGATAGCGGTGTAGATATTTCCATGTTCATACAGATAGCGGTGTAGATATTTCCATCTTCATACAGTTAGCGGTTTAGATATTTCCATGTTCATACAGATGGCGGTGTAGATATTTACATGTTCATACAGATGGTGGTGTAGTTATTTCCATGTTCATACAGATAGCGGTGTAGATATTTCCATGTTCATACAGTTAGCGGTGTAGATATTTCCATGTTCATACAGATAGCGGTGTAGATATTTCCAAGTTCATACCAACAGCGGTGTAGACATTTCCATGTTCATGTATTTAGCGGTGTAGATATTTCCATGTTCATACAGATGGCGAAGATATTTCCATGTTCATACAGATAGCGGTGTAGATATTTCCATGTTCATACAGTTAGCGGTGTAGATATTTCCATGTTCATACAGATGGCGGTGTAGATATTTCCATGTTCATAGAGATGGCGGTGTAGATATTTCCATATTTATACAGATAGCAGTGTAGTTATTTCCATGTTTATAGAGATAGCAGTGTAGATATTTCCATTGATATACAGATAGCTGTGTAGATATTTGCATGGTCATACAGATAGCGCTGTAGATATTTCCATGTTCATACAGATAGCGGTGTAGATATTTCCATGCTCATACAGATAGCATTGTAGATATTTCCATGTTCATACAGATAACGGTGTAGATATTTCCATGTTCATACAGATAGCGGTGTAGATGTTTCCATGTTCATACAGTTAGCGGTGTAGATATTTCCATGTTCATACAGATGGCGGTGTAGATATTTTCATGTTCATACAGATAGCGGTATAGATATTTCCATGTTCGTACAGATGGCGGTGTAGATATTTCCATGTTCATAGAGATGGCGGCGTAGATATTTCCATGTTTATGCAGTTAGCGGTATAGATATTTCCATGTTTATACAGATGGTTGTGTAGATATTTCCATGTTCATACAGATGGCGGTGTAGATATTTACATGTTCATACAGATAGCGGTGTAGATATTTCCATGTTCGTACGGATGGCAGTGTAGATATTCCCATGTTCATACAGGTGGCGGTGTAGATATTTCCATGTTTATACAAATAGCAGTGTAGTTATTTCCATGTTTATAGAGAGATCTGTGTAGATATTTCCATTGATATACAGATAGCTGTGTAGATATTTGCATGTTCATACAGATAGCGGTGTAGATATTTCCATGTTCATACAGATAGCGGTGTAGATATTTCCATGTTCATACAGATAGCGGTGTAGATATTTCCATGTTCATACAGATAACGGTGTAGATATTTCCATGTTCATACAGATAGCAGAGAAGATATTTCCATGTTCATACAGTTAGCGGTGTAGATATTCCCATGTTCATACAGATGGCGGTGTAGATATTTACATGTTCATACAGATGGCAGTATAGATATTTGCATGTTCGCAGAGATGGCGGTGTAGATATTTGCATGTTCATAGAGATGGCGGTGTAGGTATTTCCATGTTTCTGCACATAGCGGTATAGATATTTCCATGTTTATACAGATGGTGGTGTAGATATTTCCATGTTTATAGAGATGGTGGTCTAGATATTTCCATGTTTACAGAGATAGTGGTGTAGTTATTTCCAAGTTTATAGAGACAGCGTTGTAGATATTTCCATGTTCATACAGATAGCGGTGTAGATATTTCCATGTTCATACAGATAGCGGTGTAGATATTTCCATGTACATACCAATAGCGTTGTAGACATTTCCATGTTCATGTATTTAGCGGTGTAGATATTTTCATGTTCATAGAGATGGCGAAGATATTTCCTTGTTCATACACATAGCGGTGTAGATATTTCCATGTTCATACAGTTAGCGGTGTAGATATTTCCATGTTCATAGAGATGGCGGTGTAGATATTTCCATATTTATACAGATAGCAGTGTAGTTATTTCCATGTTTATAGAGATAGCAGTGTAGATATTTCCATTGATATACACATAGCTGTGTAGATATTTGCATGGTCATACAGATAGCGGTGTAGATATTTCCATGTTCATACAGTTAGCGGTGTAGATATTTCCATGTTCATACAGATGGCGGTGTGGATATTTTCATGTTCATACAGGTGGCGGTATAGATATTTCCATGTTCGTACAGATGGCGTTGTAGATATTTCCATGTTCATAGAGATGGTGGTGTAGATATTTCCATGTTTATGCAGATAGCGGTATAGATATTTCCATGTTTATACAGATGGTGGTGTAGGTATTTCCATGTTTATAGAGATGTCAGTGTAAATATTTCCATGTTCATACAGATGGCGGTGTAAATATTTCCATGTTTATAGGGATGGCGGTGTAGATATTTTCATGTTTACACAGACGGCGGTATAGATATTTCCATGTTTACACAGATAGCAGTGTAGACATTTCCATGTTTATAGAGATAGCAGTGCAGATATTTCCATTGATATACAGATAGCTGTGTAGATATTTGCATGTTCATACACATAGCGGTGTAGATATTTCCATGTTTATACACATAGCGGTGTAGATATTTCCATGTTCGTACAGATGTCGGTGTAGATATTTCCATGTTTATACAGATAGCAGTGTAGTTATTTCCATGTTTATAGAGATAGCAGTGTAGATATTTCCATTGATATACAGATAGCTGTGTAGATATTTGCATGGTCATACAGATAGCGGTGTAGATATTTCCATGTTCGTACAGATAGCTGTGTAGATATTTCCATGTTGATACAGATAGCGGTGTAGATATTTCCATGTTCATACAGATAACGGTGTAGATATTTCCGTGTTCATACAGATAGCGGTGTAGATATTTCCATGTTCATACAGTTTGCGGTGTAGATATTTACATGTTCATACAGATGGCGGTGTAGATATTTACATGTTCATACAGATGGCGGTATAGATATTTCCATGTTCGTACAGATGGCGGTGTAGATATTTCCATGTTCATAGAGATGGCGGTGTAGATATTTCCATGTTTATGCAGTTAGCGGTATAGATATTTCCATGTTTATACAGATGGTTGTGTAGATATTTCCATGTTTATAGAGATGACGGTCTAGATATTTCCATGTTTACAGAGATAGTGGCGTAGTTATTTCCAAGTTTATAGAGACAGCGTTGTAGATATTTCCATGTTTATACAGATAGCGGTGAATATATTTCCATGTTTATACAGATTGCGGTGTAGATATTTCCATGTTTATACAGATAGCAGTGTAGTTATTTCCATGTTTATAGAGATAGTGGTGTAGATAATTTCAATTTAATACAGAGAGCAGTGTAGGTATTTCCAAGTTCATACAGATAGCGGTGTAGATATTTCCACGTTTATAGAGATGGCGGTGCAGATATTTCCATGTTCATACAGAGGACGGTGTAGATATTTCCATGTTTATAGGGATGGCGGTGTAGATATTTTCATGTTTACACACATGGCGGTGTAGATATTTCCATGTTTACACAGATAGCTGTGTAGACATTTCCATGTTTACACAGATAGCGGTGTGGATATTTCCATGTTTATGCAGATATCAGTGTAGGTATTTCCATGTTTATACAGATAGCAGTGCGAATATTTCCATGTTTATTCAGATAGCGGTGCGGATATTTCCATGTTTATACAGATAGTTGGGCAGATATTTCCATGTTTATACAGATAGCGGTGTAGATATTTCCATCTTAATACAGATGGCGGTGAAGATATGTCCATGTTTGTACAGATGGCGGTGTAGATATTTCCATGTTCATACAGATGGCGGTGTAGATATTTCGAAGTTTATAGAGATAGCGCTGTAGTTATTTCCATATTTATAGAGAAATCTGTGTAGATATTTCCATGTATATTCAGATAGCTGTGTAGATATTTGCATGTTCATGGAGATAGCGGTGTAGATATTTCCATGTTCATCCAGATGCCGGTGTACATATATCCATGTTCATATAGATGGCGGTGAAGATATTTCCATGTTCATACAGATGGTGGTGTAGATATTTCCATGTACATACTAATGGCGGTGTAGATATTTCCATGTTCATAGAGATGGCGCTGTAGATATTACCATGTTCATACAAATGGCGGTGTAGATATTTCCAAGTTCATAGAGATGGCGGTGTTGATATTTCCATATTTATAGAGATAGCAGTGTAGTTATTTCCATGTTTATACAGATAGTACTGTAGATATTTCCATTTATTTACAGATAGCTGTGTAGATATTTGCATGTTCATAGAGATAGCGGTGTAGATATTTCCATGTTCGTACAGATAGCGGTGTAGATATTTCCATGTTCATACAGATAGCGGTGTAGATATTTCCATGTTCATACAGATAGCGGTGTAGATATTTCCATGTTCATACAGATAGCGGTGTACATATTTCCATGTTCATACAGTTAGCGGTTTAGATATTTCCATATTCATAGAGATGGCGGTGTAGATATTTCCATGTTTATGCAGATAGCGGTATGGATATTTCCATGTTTATACAGACGGTGGTGTAGATAGTTCCATGTTTATAGAGATGGCGGCGTAGATATTTCCATGTTCATAAAGATGGCGGTGTAAATATTTCCATGTTCGTACGGATGGCAGTGTAGATATTTCCATGTTCATACAGATGGCGGTGTAGATATTTCGAAGTTTATAGAGATAGCGCTGTAGTTATTTCCATATTTATAGAGAAATCTGTGTAGATATTTCCATGTATATTCAGATAGCTGTGTAGATAGATCCATGTTCATGCAGATAGCGGTGTAGATATTTCCATGTTCATCCAGATGCCGGTGTACATATATCCATGTTCATATAGATGGCGGTGAAGATATATCCATGTTCATACAGATGGTGGTGTAGATATTTCCATGTTCGTACAGTTAGCGTTGTAGATATTTCCATGTTCATACAGAGGGCGGTGTAGATATTTACATGTTCATACAGATGGCGGTGTAGATATTTCCATGTTCATACAGATAGCGGTGTAGAGATTTCCATGTTCATACAGATAGCGGTGTAGATATTTCCATGTTCATACAGATAGCGGTCTAGATATTTCCAGGTTCATTCCAATAGCGGTGTAGACATTTCCATGTTCATACAGTTAGCGGCGTTGATATTTCCATGTTCATACAGATGGCGGTGTAGATATTTCCATGTTCATACTGATGGCAGTGTAGATATTTACATGTTCATACAGATGGCGGTATAGATATTTCCATGTTCGTACAGATGGCGGTGTAGATATTTCCATGTTTATACAGATAGCAGTGTAGTTATTTCCATGTTTATAGAGATAGCAGTGTAGATATTTCCATTGATATACAGATAGCTGTGTAGATATTTGCATGGTCATACAGATAGCGGTGTAGATATTTCCATGTTCGTACAGATAGCGGTGTAGATATTTCCATGTTGATTCAGATAGCGGTGTAGATATTTCCGTGTTCATACAGATAACGGTGTAGATATTTCCATGTTCATACAGATATCGGTGTAGATATTTCCATGTTCATACAGTTAGCGGTGTAGATATTTCCATGTTCATACAGATGGCGGTGTAGATATTTACATGTTCATACAGATGGTGGTGTAGATATTTCCATGTTTATAGAGATGATGGTCTAGATATTTCCATGTTTACAGAGATAGTGGCATAGTTATTTCCAAGTTTATAGAGACAGCGTTGTAGATATTTCCATGTTTATACAGATAGCGGTGAAGACATTTCCATGTTTATACAGATAGCGGTGTAGATATTTCCATGTTTATACAGATAGCCGTGTAGATATTTCCATGTTTATAGAGATTGTGGTGTAGATAATTTCAATTTTATACAGAGATCAGTGTAGATATTTCCACGTTCATACAGATAGCGGTGTAGATATTTCCACGTTTATAGAGATGGCGGTGCAGATATTTCCATGTTCATACAGAGGACGGTGTAGATATTTCCATGTTTATTGGGATGGCGGTGTAGATGTTTTCATGTGTACACAGATGGCGTTGTAGATATTTCCATGTTTGCACAGATGGCGGTGTAGACATTTCCATGTTTACACAGATAGCGGTGTGGATATTTCCATGTTTACGCAGATAGCAGTGTAGATATTTCCATGTTTATACAGATAGCGGTGCGGATATTTCCATGTTTATTCAGATAGCGGTGCGGATTTTTCCATGTTTATTCAGATAGCGGTGCGGATATTTCCATGTTTATGCAGATAGTTGGGCAGATATTTCCATGTTTATACAGAAAGCGGTGTAGATATTTCCATCTTAATACAGATGGCGGTGTAGATATGTCCATGTTTGTACAGATGGCGGTGTAGATAATTCCATGTTCATACAGATGGCGGTGTAGATATTTCGAAGTTTATAGAGATAGCGCTGTAGTTATTTCCATATTTATAGAGAAATCTGTGGAGATATTTCCATGTATATTCAGATAGCTGTGTAGATAGATCCAGGTTCATGCAGATAGCGGTGTAGATATTTCCTTGTTCATCCAGATGCCGGTGTAGATATATCCATGTTCATACAGATGGCGGTGAAGATATTTCTATGTTCATACAGATGGTCGTGTAGTTATTTCCATGTTCATACAAATGGCGGTGTAGATATTTCCATGTTCATAGAGATGGCGGTGTAGATATTTCCATGTTCATAAAAATATCGGTGTAGATATTTCCATGTTCATAGAGATGGTGGTGTTGATGTTTCCATATTTATAGTGATAGCAGTGTAGTTATTTCCATGTTTATAGAGATAGTAGTGTAGATATTTCCATTGATATACAGATAGCTGTGTAGATATTTGCATGTTCATAAAGATACCAGTGAAGATATTTCCATGTTCATACAGATAGTTGTGTAGATATTTCCATGTTCATACAGATAGCGGTGTAGATATTTCCATGTTCATACAGATAGCGGTTTAGATATTTCCATGTTCGTACAGATAGCGGTGTAAATAATTCCACCTTTATAGAGATGGCGGTGTAAATATTTCTATGTGCATACAGATGGCGGTGTTGATATTTACATGTTTATAGAGATGTCAGTCTAGATATTTTCTGGTTTATACAGATAGCGGTGTAGATATTTCCAAGTTTATAGAGATCGCGTTGTAGATATTTCCATGTTTATACAGATAGCGGTGTAGATATTTCCATGTTTATACAGATGGTGGTGTAGATATTTCCATGTTTATACAGATAGCGGTGTAGATATTTCCATGTTTATAGAGATAGCGGTGTAGATATTTCCATCTTAATACAGATGGCGGTGTAGATATTTCCATGTTCATACAGATGGCGGTGCAGATATTTCCATGTTCATACAGATGGCGATGTAGATATTTCCAAGCTTATAGAGATAGCGGTGTGGTTATTTCCAACTTTATAGACATAGTGGTGTAGATATTTCCACGTATATGCAGATAGCTGTGTAGATATTTCCATGTACATACAGATAGCGGTGTAGATATTTCCATGTTCATACAGATAGCGGTGTAGATATTTCCAAGTTCATACAGATAGCGGTGTAGATAATTCCACCTTCATAGAGAGGGCTGTGTAGATATTTCTATGTTCATACAGATGGCGGTGTATATATTTCCATGTTTATAGAGATGGTGGTGTAGATATTTCCATGTTTATACAGATGGCGGTGTAGATATTTCCATGTTTATAGAGATGGCGGTGTAGTTATTTCCATGTTTATGGAGATAGCGGTGTAGATATTTTCATGTATATGCAGATATCTGTGTAGATGTTTCCATGTTCATACAGATAGCGGTGTAGATATTTCCATGTTCATACAGGTAGCGGTGTAGATATTTCCATGTTCATACAGATAGCGGTGTAGATATTTCCATGTTCATACAGATAGCGGTGTAGATATTTCCATGTTCATACAGTTAGCGGTGTAGACATTTCCATGTTCATACAGATGGCGGTGTAGATATTTACATGTTCATAGAGATGGCGGTGTGGATATTTCCATGTTCGTACGGATGGCAGTGTAGATATTTCCATGTTCATTCAGGTGGCAGTGTAGATATTTCCATGTTTATACAGATAGCAGTGTAGTTATTACCATGTTTATAGAGATAGTAGTGTAGATATTTCCATTGATATACAGATAGCTGTGTAGATATGTGCATGTTCATACAGATAGCGGTGTAGATATTTCCATCTTCGTACAGATAGCGGTGTAGATATTTCCATGTTCTTACAGATAGCGGTGTAGATATTTACATGTTCATACAGATAACGGTGTAGATATTTCCATATTCCTACAGATAGCGGTGTAGATATTTCCATGTTCATACAGTTAGCGGTGTAGATATTTCCATGTTCATACAGATGGTTGTGTAGATATTTACATGTTCATACAGATGGCGGTGTAGATATTTCCATGTTCATACAGATGGTCGTGTAGATATTTCCATGTTCATAGAGATGGCGGTGTAGATATTTCCATGTTGATGCAGATAGCGGTATGGATATTTCCATGTTTATACAGATGGTGGTGTAGATATTTCCATTTTAAAGAGGTGGCGGTCTAGATATATCCATGTTTATAGAGATAGTGGTGTAGTTATTTCCAAGTTTATAGAGACAGCGTTGTAGATATTTCCATGTTTATACAGATAGCGGTGAGGATATTTCCATGTTTATACAGATAGCGGTGTAGATATTTTCATGTTTATACAGATAACAGTGTAGATATTTCTATGTTTATAGAGATAGCGGTGTAGATAATTTCAATTTTATACAGTTAGCAGTGTAGTTATTTCCAAGTTCATACAGATAGCGGTGTAGATATTTCCACATTTATAGAGATGGCCGTGTAGATATTTCCATGTTCATACAGACGGTGGTGTAGATATTTCCATGTTTATAGAGATGGCGGTGTAGATATTTCCATGTTTACACAGATGGCAGTGTAGATATTTCCATGTTTACACAGATAGCGGTGTAGACATTTCCATGTTAACACAGATAGCGGTGTGGATATTTCCATGTTTATGCAGATAGCGGTGTAGATATTTCCAAGTTTATACAGATAGCGGTGCGGATATTTCCATGTTTATACAGATAGTTGGGCAGATATTTCCATGTTTATACAGATAGCGGTGTAGATATTTCCATCTTAATACAGATGGCAGCGTAGATATTTCCATGTTCGTACAGATGGCGGTGTAGATATTTCCATGTTCATACAGATGGCGGTGTAGATATTTCGAAGTTTATAGAGACAGCACTGTAGATATTTCCATGTTTATAGAGAAATCTGTGTAGATATTTCCATGTATATGCAGATAGCTGTGTGGATATTTCCATGTTCATGCAGATAGCGGTGTAGATATTTCCATGTTCATCCAGATGCCGGTGTAGATATATCCATGCTCATACAGATGGCGGTGAAGATATTTCCAAGTTCATAGAGATGGCGGTGTAGATATTTCCATGTTCATACAGATAGCGGTGTAGATATTTCCATGTTCATACAGATAGCAGTGTAGATATTTCCATGTTCATACAGATGACGGTGTAGATATTTCCATGTTCATACAGATGGCGGTGTAGATATTTCCTTGTTCATACAGTTAGCGGTGTAGATATTTCCATCTTAATACAGATGGCGGTGTAGATATGTCCATGTTTGTATAGATGGCAGTGTAGATATTTCCATGTTCATACAGATGGCGGTGTAGATATTTCGAAGTTTATAGAGATAGCGCTGTAGTTATTTCCATATTTATAGAGAAATCTATGTAGATATTTCCACGTATATTCAGATAGCTGTGTAGATATTTCCATGTTCAGGCAGATAGCGGTGTAGATATTTCCATGTTCATCCAGATGCCGGTGTACATATATCCATGTTCATACAGATGGTGGTGAAGATATTTCCATGTTCATACAGATGGTGGTGTAGATATTTCCATGTTCATACAAATGGCGGTGAAGATATTGCCATGTTCATAGAGATGGCGGTGCAGATATTTCCATGTTCGTACAAATCGCGGTGCAGATATTTCCATCTTCATAGAGATGGCGGTGTAGATATTTCCGTATTTATACAGATAGCAGCGTATTTATTTCCATGTTTATAGAGATAGCAGTGTAGATATTTCCATTGATATACAGATAGCTGTGTAGATATTTGCATGGTCATACAGATAGCGGTGTAGATATTTCCATCTTCATATAGATAGCGGTGTAGATATTTCCATGTTTTTACAGATAGCAGTGTAGATATTTCCATGTTCATACAGATAGCGGTGTAGATATTTCCATGTTCATACAGGTGGCGGGGTAGCTATTTCCATGTTTATACAGATAGCAGTGTAATTATTTCCATGTGTATAAAGACAGCTGTGTAGATATTTCCATTGATATACAGATAGCTGTGTAGATATTTGCGTGTTCATACAGATAGCAGTGTAGATATTTCCATGTTCGTACTGATAGCACTGTAGATATTTCCATGTTCATACAGATAGCGGTGTAGATATTTCCATGTTCATACAGATAACGGTGTAGATGTTTCCATGTTCATACAGATAGCAGTGTAGATATTTCCATGTTCATCCAGATGCTAGTGTACATATATCCATGTTCATACAGATGGCGGTGAAGATATTTCCATGTTCATACAGATGGTGGTGTAGATATTTCCATGTTTATAGGGATGGCGGTGTAGATATTTTCATGTTTACACAGATGGCGGTGTAGATATTTCCATGTTTACACAGATAGCGGTGTGGATATTTCCATGTTTATGCAGATAGCAGTGTAGATATTTCCATGTTTATACAGATAGCGGTGCGGATATTTCCATTTTTATTCAGATAGCGGAGCGGATATTTCCATGTTTATACAGATAGTTGCGCAGATATTTCCATGTTTATGCAGATAGCGGTGTAGATATTTCCATCTTAATACAGATGGTGGTGTAGATATGTCCATGTTCATACAGATGGCGGTGTAGATATTTCCATGTTCATAGAGATGGCGGTGTAGATATTTCCATGTTTATGCAGATAGCGGTATTGATATTTCCATGTTTATTCAGATGGTGGTGTAGATATTTCCATGTTTATAGAGATGGAGGTCTAGATATTTCCATGTTTACAGAGATAGTGGTGTAGTTATTTCCAAGTTTATAGAGACAGCGTTGTAAATATTTCCATGTTTATGCAGATAGCTGTGATGATATTTCCTTGTTTATTCAGAGAGCGGTGTAGATATTTCCATGTTTATAGAGATAGTGGTGTAGATAATTTCAATTTTATACAGAGAGCAGTGTAGATATTTCCAAGTTCATACAGAAAGCGGTGTAGATATTTCCACGTTTATAGAGATGGCGGTGTAGATATTTCCATGTTCATACAGATGGCGGTGTAGATATTTCCATGTTTATAGGGATGGCGGTGTAGATATTTTCATGTTTACACAGATGGCGGTGTAGATATTTCCATGTTTACACAGATAGCGGTGTAGACATTTCCATGTTTACACAGATAGCGGTGTGGATATTTCCATGTTTATGCAGATAGCTGTGTAGATATTTGCATGTTCATACAGATAGCGGTGTAGATATTTCCATGTTCATACAGATAGCGGTGTAGATATTTCCATATTCATACAGATAGCGGTGTAGATATTTCCATGTTCATACAGATAGCGGTGTAGATATTTCCATGTTCATACAGATAGCGGTGTAGATATTTCCATGTTCATACAGTTAGCGGTGTAGATATTTCCAATGTCATACAGATGGCGGTGTAGATATTTACATGTTCATACAGATGGCGGTGTAGATATTTACATGTTCATACAGATGGCGGTGTAGATATTTCCATGTTCATACAGATAGCGGTGTAGATATTTCCATGTTCATACAGATAGCGGTGTAGATATTTCCATGTTCATACAGATAGAGGCGTAGATATTTCCATGTTCATACCAATAGCGGTGTAGACATTTCCATGTTCATACATTTAGCGGTGTAGATATTTCCATGTTCATACAGATGGCGGTGAAGATATTTCCATGTTCATACAGATGGCGGTGTAGATATTTCCATGTTTGTACGGATGGCAGTGTAGATATTTCCATGTTCATACAGGTGGCGGTGTAGATATTTCCATGTTTATACAGATAGCAGTGTAGTTATTTCCATGTTAATAGAGACATCTGTGGAGATATTTCCATTGATATACAGATAGCTGTGTAGATATTTGCATGTTCATACAGATAGCGGTGTAGATATTTCCATGTTCGTACAGATAGCGGTGTAGATATTTCCATGTTCATACAGATAGCGGTGTAGATATTTCCATGTTCATACAGATAACGGTGTAGACATTTCCATGTTAATACAGACAGCGGTGTAGATATTTCCATGTTCATACAGTTAGCGGTGTAGATATTTCCATGTTCATACAGATGGCGGTGTAGATATTTCCATGTTCATACAGATGGCGGTGTAGATATTTCCATGTTTATGCAGATAGCGGTATAGATATTTCCATGTTTATACAGATGGTGGTGTAGATATTTCCATGTATATAGAGATGGCGGTCTAGATATTTCCATGTTTACAGAGATAGTGGTGTAGTTATTTCCAAGTTTATAGTGACAGCGTTGTAGATATTTCCATGTTTATACAGATAGTGGTGAAGATATTTCCATGTTTATACAGATAGCGGTGAAGATATTTCCATGTTTATAGAGATAGCAGTGTAGATAGGTCCATTTTTATAGAGATAGTGGTGTAGATAATTTCAATTCTATACAGAGAGCAGTGTAGATATTTCCAAGTTCATACAGATAGCGGTGTAGATATTTCCACGTTTATAGAGATGGCGGTGTAGATATTTCCATGTTCATACTGATGGCGGTGTAGATATTTCCATGTTTATAGGGATGGCGGTGTAGATATTTTCATGTTTACACAGATGGCGGTGTAGATATTTCCATGTTTACACAGATAGCGGTGTAGACATTTCCATGTTTACACAGATAGCGGTGTGGATATTTCCATGTTTATGCAGATAGCAGTGTAGATATTTCCATGTTTATACAGATAGCGGTGCGGATATTTCCATGTTTATACAGATAGTTGGGCAGATATTTCCATGTTTATACAGATAGCGGTGTAGATATTTCCATCTTAATACAGATGGCGGTGTAGATATGTCCATGTTTGTACAGATGGCAGTGTAGATATTTCCATGTTCATACAGATGGCGGTGTAGATATTTCGAAGTTTATAGAGATAGCGCTGTAGTTATTTCCATATTTATAGAGAAATCTATGTAGATATTTCCACGTATATTCAGATAGCTGTGTAGATATTTCCATGTTCAGGCAGATAGCGGTGTAGATATTTCCATGTTCATCCAGATGCCGGTGTACATATATCCATGTTCATACAGATGGTGGTGAAGATATTTCCATGTTCATACAGATGGTGGTGTAGATATTTCCATGTTCATACAAATGGCGGTGTAGATATTTCCATGTTCATAGAGATGGCGGTGCAGATATTTCCATGTTCATACAAATCGCGGTGCAGATATTTCCATCTTCATAGAGATGGCGGTGTAGATATTTCCGTATTTATACAGATAGCGGTGTAGTTATTTCCATGTTTATAGAGATAGCAGTGTAGATATTTCCATTGATATACAGATAGCTCTGTAGATATTTGCATGGTCATACAGATAGCGGTGTAGATATTTCCATGTTCATATAGATAGCGGTGTAGATATTTCCATGTTTTTACAGATAGCAGTGTAGATATTTCCATGTTCATACAGATAGCGGTGTAGATATTTCCATGTTCATACAGGTGGCGGTGTAGCTATTTCCATGTTTATACTGATAGCAGTGTAGTTATTTCCATGTTTATAAAGACAGCTGTGTAGATATTTCCATTGATATACACATAGCTGTGTAGATATTTGCGTGTTCATACAGATTGCAGTGTAGATATCTCCATGTTCGTACTGATAGCAGTGTAGATATTTCCATGTTCATACAGATAGCGGTGTAGATATTTCCATGTTCATACAGATAACGGTGTAGATATTTCCATGTTCATACAGATAGCGGTGTAGATATTTCCATGTTCATACAGTTAGCGGTGTAGATATTTCCATGTTCATACAGATGGCGGTGTAGATATTTACATGTTCATACAGATGGCGGTATAGATATTTCCACGTTCGTACAGATGGCGGTGTAGATATTTCCATGTTCATAGTGATGGCGGTGTAAATACTTCCATGTTTATGCCGATAACGGTATAGATATTTCCATGTTTATACAGATGGTGGTGTAGATATTTCCATGTTTATAGAGATGGCGGTCTAGATATTTCCATGTTTACAGAGATAGTGGTGTAGTTATTTCCAAGTTTATAGAGACAGCGTTGTAGATATTTCCATGTTTATACAGATAGCTGTAAAGATATTTCCATGTTTATACAGATAGCGGTGTAGATATTTCCACGTTTATACAGATAGCAGTGTAGATATTTCCATGTTTATAGAGATAGTGGTGTAGATAATTTCAATTTCATACAGAGAGCAGTGTAGATATTTCCAAGTTCATACAGATAGCGGTGTAGATATTTCCCCATTTAAAGAGATGGCTGTGTAGATATTTCCATGTTCATACAGAGGACGGTGTAGATATTTCCATGTTTATAGGGATGGCGGTGTAGATATTTTCATGTTTACACAGATGGCGGCGTAGATATTTCCATGTTTACGCAGATAGCGGTGTAGACATTTCCATGTTTACACAGATAGCGGTGTGGATATTTCCATGTTTATGCAGATAGTTGGGCAGATATTTCCATGTTTATGCAGGTAGCGGTGTAGATATTTCCATCTTAATACAGATGGCGGTGTAGATATGTCTATGTTCATACAGATGGCGGTGTAGATATTTCCATGTTCATACAGATGTCGGTGTAGATATTTCGAAGTTTATAGAGACAGCGCTGTAGTTATTTCCATATTTATGGAGAAATCTGTGTAGATATTTCCATGTATATTCAGATAGCTGTGTAGATATTTCCATGTTCATGCAGATAGCAGTGTAGATATTTCCATGTTCATCCAGATGCTAGTGTACATATATCCATGTTCATACAGATGGCGGTGAAGATATTTCCATGTTCATACAGATGGTGGTGTAGATATTTCCATGTTTATAGGGATGGCGGTGTAGATATTTTCATGTTTACACAGATGGCGGTGTAGATATTTCCATGTTTACACAGATAGCGGTGTGGATATTTCCATCTTTATGCAGATAGCAGTGTAGATATTTCCATGTTTATACAGATAGCGGTGCGGATATTTCCATGTTTATTCAGATAGCGGAGCGGATATTTCCATGTTTATACAGATAGTTGGGCAGATATTTCCATGTTTATGCAGATAGCGGTGTAGATATTTCCATCTTATTACAGATGGCGGTGTAGATATGTCCATGTTCATACAGATGGAGGTGTAGATATTTCCATGTTCATAGAGATGGCGGTGTACATATTTCCATGTTCATGCAGATAGCGGTATAGATATTTCCATGTTTATTCAGATGGTGGTGTAGATATTTCCATGTTTATAGAGATGGAGGTCTAGATATTTCCATGTTTACAGAGATAGTGGTGTAGTTATTTCCAAGTTTACAGAGACAGCGTTGTAAATATTTCCATGTTTATACAGATAGCTGTGATGATATTTCCCTGTTTGTACAGAGAGCGGTGTAGATATTTCCATGTTTATAGAGATAGTGGTGTAGATAATTTCAATTTTATACAGAGAGCAGTGCAGATATTTCCAAGTTCATACAGATAGCGGTGTAGATATTTCCACGTTTATAGAGATGGCGGTGTAGATATTTCCATGTTCATACAGATGGCGGTGTAGATATTTCCATGTTTATAGGGATGGCGGTGTAGATATTTTCATGTTTACACAGATGGCGGTGTAGATATTTCCATGTTTACACAGATAGCGGTGTAGACATTTCCATGTTTAAACAGATAGCGGTGTGGATATTTCCATGTTTATGCAGATAGCTGTGTAGATATTTGCATGTTCATACAGATAGCGGTGTAGATATTTCCATGTTCATACAGATAGCGGTGTAGATATTTCCATGTTCACACAGTTAGCGGTGTAGATATTTCCATGTTCATACAGATAGCGGTGTAGATATTTACATGTTCATACAGATGGCGGTGTAGATATTTCCATGTTCATAGAGATAGCGGTGTAGAGATTTCCATGTTCATACAGATAGCGGTGTAGATATTTCCATGTTGATACAGATAGCGGTGTAGAGATTTCCATGTTCATACAGATAGCGGTGTAGATATTTCCATGTTCATACAGATAGCGGTATAGATATTTCCATGTTTATACAGATGGTGGTGTGGATATGTCCATGTATATAGAGATGGGAGTCTAGATATTTCCATGTTTACAGAGATAGTGGTGTAGTTATTTCCAAGTTTATAGAGACAGCGTTGTAGATATTTCCATGTTTATACAGATAGCAGTGAAGATATTTCCATGTTTATACAGATAGCGGTGTAGACATTTCCATGTTTATGCCGATAGCAGTGAAGATATTTCCATGTTTATAGAGATAGTGGTGTAGATAATTTCAATTTATACAAAGTGCAGTGTAGATATTTCCAAGTTCATACAGATAGTGGTGTAGATATTTCCAGGTTCATACAAATGGCGGTGTAGATATTTACATGTTCATACAAATGGCGGTATAGTTATTTCCATGTTCGTACAGATGGCGGTGTGGATATTTCCATGTTCATACCGATAGCGGTGTAGATATTTCCATGTTCATACAGATAGCGGTGTAGATATTTCCATGTTCATACAGAAGGCGGTGTAGATATTTACATGTTCATACAGATGGCGGTGTAGATATTTCCATGTTCGTACGGATGGCAGTGTAGATATTTCCATGTTCATACAGGTGGCGGTGTAGATATTTCCATGTTTATACAGATAACAGTGTAGTTATTTCCATGTTTATAGAGACAGCTGTGTAGATATTTCCATTGATATACAGATAGCTATGTAGATATTTGCATGTTCATACAGATATCGGTGTAGATATTTCCATGTTCGTACAGATAGCGGTGTAGATATTTCCATGTTCGTACAGATAGCGGTGTAGTAGATATTTCCATGTTCATACAGATGCTAGTGTACGTATATCCATGTTCATACAGATGGCGGTGAAGATATTTCCATGTTCATACAGATGGTGGTGTAGATATTTCCATGTTTATTGGGATGGCGGTGTAGATATTTTCATGTTTACACAGATGGCGGTGTAGATATTTCCATGTTTACACAGATAGCGGTGTGGGTATTTCCATGTTTATGCAGATAGCAGTGTAGATATTTCCATGTTTATACAGTTAGCGGTGCGGATATTTCCATGTTTATTCAGATAGCGGAGCGGATATTTCCATGTTTATACAGATAGTTGGGCAGATATTTCCATGTTTATGCAGATAGCGGTGTAGATATTTCCATCTTAATACACATGCGGGGTAGATATGTCCATGTTCATACAGATGGCGGTGTAGATATTTCCATGTTCATAGAGATGGCGGTGTAGATATTTCCATGTTCATGCAGATAGCGGTATAGATATTTCCATGTTTATTCAGATGGTGGTGTAGATATTTCAATGTTTATAGAGATGGAGGTCTAGATATTTCCATGTTTACAGAGATAGTGGTGTAGTTATTTCCAAGTTTATAGAGACAGCGTTGTAAATATTTCCATGTTTATACAGATAGCTGTGATGATATTTCCTTGTTTATACAGAGAGCGGTGTAGATATTTCCATGTTTATAGAGATAGTGGTGTAGATAATTTCAATTTTATACAGAGAGCAGTGCAGATATTTCCAAGTTCATACAGATAGCGGTGTAGATATTTCCACGTTTATAGAGATGGCGGTGTAGATATTTTCATGTTTACACAGATGGCGGTGTAGATATTTCCATGTTTACACAGATAGCGGTGTAGACATTTCCATGTTTACACAGATAGCGGTGTGGATATTTCCATGTTTATGCAGATAGCTGTGTAGATATTTGCATGTTCATACAGATAGCGGTGTAGATATTTCCATGTTCATACAGATAGCGGTGTAGATATTTCCATATTCATACAGATAGCGGTGTAGATATTTCCATGTTCATACAGATAGCGGTGTAGATATTTCCATGTTCATACAGATAGCGGTGTAGATATTTCCATGTTCATACAGTTAGCGGTGTAGATATTTCCATGTTCATACAGATAGCGTTGTAGATATTTACATGTTCATACAGATGGCGGTGTAGATATTTCCATGTTCATAGAGATAGCGGTGTAGAGATTTCCATGTTCATACAGATAGCGGTGTAGATATTTCCATGTTGATACAGGTAGCGGTGTAGAGATTTCCATGTTCATACAGATAGCAGTGTAGATATTTCCATGTTCATACAGATAGCGGTATAGATATTTCCATGTTTATACAGATGGTGGTGTGGATATTTCCATGTATATAGAGATGGGAGTCTAGATATTTCCATGTTTACAGAGATAGTGGTGTAGTTATTTCCAAGTTTATAGAGACAGCGTTGTAGATATTTCCATGTTTATACAGATAGCAGTGAAGATATTTCCATGTTTATACAGATAGCGGTGTAGACATTTCCATGTTTATGCCGATAGCAGTGAAGATATTTCCATGTTTATAGAGATAGTGGTGTAGATAATTTCAATTTATACAAAGTGCAGTGTAGATATTTCCAAGTTCATACAGATAGTGGTGTAGATATTTCCAGGTTCATACAAATGGCGGTGTAGATATTTACATGTTCATACAAATGGCGGTATAGTTATTTCCATGTTCGTACAGATGGCGGTGTGGATATTTCCATGTTCATACCAATAGCGGTGTAGATATTTCCATGTTCATACAGATAGCGGTGTAGATATTTCCATGTTCATACAGAAGGCGGTGTAGATATTTACATGTTCATACAGATGGCGGTGTAGATATTTCCATGTTCCTACGGATGGCAGTGTAGATATTTCCATGTTCATTCAGGTGGCGGTGTAGATATTTCCATGTTGATACAGGTAGCGGTGTAGAGATTTCCATGTTAATACAGATAGCGGTGTAGATATTTCCATTGATATACAGATAGCTATGTAGATATTTGCATGTTCATACAGATATCGGTGTAGATATTTCCATGTTCGTACAGATAGCGGTGTAGATATTTCCATGTTCGTACAGATAGCGGTGTAGTAGATATTTCCATGTTCATACAGATAACGGTGTAGATATTTCCGTGTTCATACAGATAGCGGTGTAGATATTTCCATGTTCATACAGTTAGCGGTGTAGATATTTCCATGTTCATACAGATGGCGGTGTAGATATTTACATGTTCATACAAATGGCGATATAGATATTTCCATGTTCTTACAGATGGCGGTGTATATATTTCCATGTTCATAGAGATGGCGGTGTAGATATTTCCATGTTTATGCAGATAGCGGTATAGTTATTTCCATGTTTATACAGATGGTGGTGTAGATATTTCCATGTTCATACAGAAGGCGGTGTAGATATTTACATGTTCATACAGATGGCGGTGTAGATATTTCCATGTTCGTACGGATGGCGGTGTAGATATTTCCATGTTCATACAGGTGGCGGTGTAGATATTTCCATGTTTATACAGATAACAGTGTAGTTATTTCCATGTTTATAGAGACAGCTGTGTAGATATTTCCATTGATATACAGATAGCTATGTAGATATTTGCATGTTCATACAGATATCGGTGTAGATATTTCCATGTTCGTACAGATAGCGGTGTAGATATTTCCATGTTCGTACAGATAGCGGTGCAGTAGATATTTCCATGTTCATACAGATGCTAGTGTACGTATATCCATGTTCATACAGATGGCGGTGAAGATATTTCCATGTTCATACAGATGGTGGTGTAGATATTTCCATGTTTATAGGGATGGCGGTGTAGATATTTTCATGTTTACACAGATGGCGGTGTAGATATTTCCATGTTTACACAGATAGCGGTGTGGGTATTTCCATGTTTATGCAGATAGCAGTGTAGATATTTCCATGTTTATACAGATAGCGGTGCGGATATTTCCATGTTTATTCAGATAGCGGAGCGGATATTTCCATGTTTATACAGATAGTTGGGCAGATATTTCCATGTTTATGCAGATAGCGGTGTAGATATTTCCATCTTAATACACATGCGGGGTAGATATGTCCATGTTCATACAGATGGCGGTGTAGATATTTCCATGTTCATAGAGATGGCGGTGTAGATATTTCCATGTTCATGCAGATAGCGGTATAGATATTTCCATGTTTATTCAGATGGTGGTGTAGATATTTCAATGTTTATAGAGATGGAGGTCTAGATATTTCCATGTTTACAGAGATAGTGGTGTAGTTATTTCCAAGTTTATAGAGACAGCGTTGTAAATATTTCCATGTTTATACAGATAGCTGTGATGATATTTCCTTGTTTATACAGAGAGCGGTGTAGATATTTCCATGTTTATAGAGATAGTGGTGTAGATAATTTCAATTTTATACAGAGAGCAGTGCAGATATTTCCAAGTTCATACAGATAGCGGTGTAGATATTTCCACGTTTATAGAGATGGCGGTGTAGATATTTCCATGTTCATACAGATGGCGGTGTAGATATTTCCATGTTTATCGGGATGGCGGTGTAGATATTTTCATGTTTACACAGATGGCGGTGTAGATATTTCCATGTTTACACAGATAGCGGTGTAGACATTTCCATGTTTACACAGATAGCGGTGTGGATATTTCCATGTTTATGCAGATAGCTGTGTAGATATTTGCATGTTCATACAGATAGCGGTGTAGATATTTCCATGTTCATACAGATAGCGGTGTAGATATTTCCATATTCATACAGATAGCGGTGTAGATATTTCCATGTTCATACAGATAGCGGTGTAGATATTTCCATGTTCATACAGATAGCGGTGTAGATATTTCCATGTTCATACAGTTAGCGGTGTAGATATTTCCATGTTCATACAGATAGCGTTGTAGATATTTACATGTTCATACAGATGGCGGTGTAGATATTTCCATGTTCATAGAGATGGCGGTGTAGAGATTTCCATGTTCATACAGATAGCGGTGTAGATATTTCCATGTTGATACAGGTAGCGGTGTAGAGATTTCCATGTTCATACAGATAGCGGTGTAGATAATTCCATGTTCATACAGATAGCGGTATAGATATTTCCATGTTTATACAGATGGTGGTGTGGATATTTCCATGTATATAGAGATGGGAGTCTAGATATTTCCATGTTTACAGAGATAGTGGTGTAGTTATTTCCAAGTTTATAGAGACAGCGTTGTAGATATTTCCATGTTTATACAGATAGCAGTGAAGATATTTCCATGTTTATACAGATAGCGGTGTAGACATTTCCATGTTTATGCCGATAGCAGTGAAGATATTTCCATGTTTATAGAGATAGTGGTGTAGATAATTTCAATTTATACAAAGTGCAGTGTAGATATTTCCAAGTTCATACAGATAGTGGTGTAGATATTTCCAGGTTCATACAAATGGCGGTGTAGATATTTACATGTTCATACAAATGGCGGTATAGTTATTTCCATGTTCGTACAGATGGCGGTGTGGATATTTCCATGTTCATACCAATAGCGGTGTAGATATTTCCATGTTCATACAGATAGCGGTGTAGATATTTCCATGTTCATACAGAAGGCGGTGTAGATATTTACATGTTCATACAGATGGCGGTGTAGATATTTCCATGTTCGTACGGATGGCAGTGTAGGTATTTCCATGTTCATTCAGGTGGCGGTGTAGATATTTCCATGTTGATACAGGTAGCGGTGTAGAGATTTCCATGTTAATACAGATAGCGGTGTAGATATTTCCATTGATATACAGATAGCTATGTAGATATTTGCATGTTCATACAGATATCGGTGTAGATATTTCCATGTTCGTACAGATAGCGGTGTAGATATTTCCATGTTCGTACAGATAGCGGTGTAGTAGATATTTCCATGTTCATACAGATAACGGTGTAGATATTTCCGTGTTCATACAGATAGCGGTGTAGATATTTCCATGTTCATACAGTTAGCGGTGTAGATATTTCCATGTTCATACAGATGGCGGTGTAGATATTTACATGTTCATACAAATGGCGATATAGATATTTCCGTGTTCGTACAGATGGCGGTGTATATATTTCCATGTTCATAGAGATGGCGGTGTAGATATTTCCATGTTTATGCAGATAGCGGTATAGTTATTTCAATGTTTATACAGATGGTGGTGTAGATATTTCCATGTTTATAGAGATGGCGGTCTAGATATTTCCATGTTTACAGAGATAGTGGTGTAGTTATTTCCAAGTTTATAGAGACAGCGTTATAGGTATTTCCATGTTTATACAGATAGCGGTATAGATATTTCCATGTTTATACAGATGGTGGTGTGGATATTTCCATGTATATAGAGATGGCGGTCTAGATATTTCCATGTTTACAGAGATAGTGGTGTAGTTATTTCCAAGTTTATAGAGACAGCGTTGTAGATATTTCCATGTTTATACAGATAGCGGTGAAGATATTCCCATGTTTATGCAGATAGCGGTGTAGATATTTCCATGTTCATACAGGTGGCGGTGTAGATATTTCCATGTTTATACAGATAGCAGTGTAGTTATTACCATGTTTATAGAGATAGCAGTGTAGATATTTCCATTGATATACAGATAGCTGTGTAGATATTTGCGTGTTCATAGAGATAGCGGTGTAGATATTTTCATGTTCATACAGATAGCGGTGTAGATATTTCCATGTTCATACTGTTAGCGGTGTAGATATTTCCATGTTCATACAGATAGCGGTGTAGATATTTCCATGTTCATACAGATGGCGGTGTAGATATTTACATGTTCATACAAATGGCGATATAGATATTTCCATGTTTATACAGATAGCGGTGAAGATATTCCCATGTTTATGCAGATAGCGGTGTAGATATTTCCATGTTCATACAGGTGGCGGTGTAGATATTTCCATGTTTATACAGATAGCAGTGTAGTTATTACCATGTTTATAGAGATAGCAGTGTAGATATTTCCATTGATATACAGATAGCTGTGTAGATATTTGCGTGTTCATAGAGATAGCGGTGTAGATATTTTCATGTTCATACAGATAGCGGTGTAGATATTTCCATGTTCATACTGTTAGCGGTGTAGATATTTCCATGTTCATACAGATAGCGGTGTAGATATTTCCATGTTCATACAGTGAGCGGTATAGATATTTCCATGTTCATACAGATGGCGGTGTAGATATTTACATGTTCATACAGATGGCGGTGCAGATATTTCCATGTTCATACAGATAGCGGAGTAGATATTTCCATGTTCATACAGATAGCGGTGTAGATATTTCCATGTTCATACAGATAGAGGCGTAGATATTTCCATGTTCATACCAATAGCGGTGTAGACATTTCCATGTTCATATATTTAGCGGTGTAGATATTTCCATGTTCATACAGATGGCGGTGAAGATATTTCCATGTTCATACAGATGGCGGTGTAGATATTTCCATGTTTGTACGGATGGCAGTGTAGATATTTCCATGTTCATACAGGTGGCGGTGTAGATGTTTCCACGTTTATACAGATAGCAGTGTAGTTATTTCCATGTTAATAGAGATATCTGTGGAGATATTTCCATTGATATACAGATAGCTGTGTAGATATTTGCATGTTCATACAGATAGCGGTGCAGATATTTCCATGTTCGTACAGATAGCGGTGTAGATATTTCCATGTTCATACAGATAGCGGTGTAGATATTTCCATGTTCATACAGATAACGGTGTAGACATTTCCATGTTCATACAGACAGCGGTGTAGATATTTCCATGTTCATACAGTTAGCGGTGTAGATATTTCCATGTTCATACAGATGGCGGTGTAGATATTTACATGTTCATACAGATGGCGGTGTAGATATTTCCATGTTTATGCAGATAGCGGTATAGATATTTCCATGTTTATACAGATGGTGGTGTAGATATTTCCATGTTTATAGAGATGGCGGTCTAGGTATTTCCATGTTTACAGAGATAGTGGTGTAGTTATTTCCAAGTTTATAGTGACAGCGTTGCAGATATTTCCATGTTTATATAGAAAGCGGTGAAGATATTTCCATGTTTATACAGATAGCGGTGAAGATATTTCCATGTTTATAGAGATAGCAGTGTAGATAGGTCCATTTTTATAGAGATAGTGGTGTTGATAATTTCAATTCTATACAGAGAGCAGTGTAGATATTTCCAAGTTCATACAGATAGCGGTGTAGATATTTCCACGTTTATAGAGATGGCGGTGTAGATATTTCCATGTTCATACTGATGGCGGTGTAGATATTTCCATGTTTATAGGGATGGCGGTGTAGATATTTTTATGTTTACACAGATGGCGGTGTAGATATTTCCATGTTTACACAGATAGCGGTGTAGACATTTCCATGTTTACACAGATAGCGGTGTGGATATTTCCATGTTTATGCAGATAGCAGTGTAGATATTTCCATGTTTATACAGATAGCGGTGCGGATATTTCCATGTTTATACAGATAGTTGGGCAGATATTTCCATGTTTATACAGATAGCGGTGTAGATATTTCCATCTTAATACAGATGGCGGTGTAGATATGTCCATGTTTGTACAGATGGCAGTGTAGATATTTCCATGTTCGTACAGATGGCGGTGTAGATATTTCGAAGTTTATAGAGATAGCGCTGTAGTTATTTCCACATTTATAGAGAAATCTATGTAGATATTTCCACGTATATTCAGATAGCTGTGTAGATATTTCCATGTTCAGGCAGATAGCGGTGTAGATATTTCCATGTTCATCCAGATGCCGGTGTACATATATCCATGTTCATACAGATGGTGGTGTAGATATTTCCATGTTCATAGAGATGGCGGTGCAGATATTCCCATGTTCATACAAATCGCGGTGCAGATATTTCCATCTTCATAGAGATGGCGGTGTAGATATTTCCGTATTTATACAGATAGCGGTGTAGTTATTTCCATGTTTATAGAGATAGCAGTGTAGATATTTCCATTGATATACAGATAGCTGTGTAGATATTTGCATGGTCATACAGGTAGCGGTGTAGATATTTCCATGTTCATATAGATAGCGGTGTAGATATTTCCATGTTTTTACAGATAGCAGTGTAGATATTTCCATGTTCATACAGATAGCGGTGTAGATATTTCCATGTTCATACAGGTGGCGGTGTAGCTATTTCCATGTTTATACAGATAGTAGTGTAGTTATTTCCATGTTTATAAAGACAGCTGTGTAGATATTTCCATTGATATACAGATAGCTGTGTAGATATTTGCGTGTTCATACAGATAGCAGTGTAGATATTTCCATGTTCGTACTGATAGAAGTGTAGATATTTCCATGTTCATACAGATAGCGGTGTAGATATTTCCATGTTCATACAGATAACGGTGTAGATATTTCCATGTTCATACAGATAGCGGTGTAGATATTTCCATGTTCATACAGTTAGCGGTGTAGATATTTCCATGTTCATACAGATGGCGGTGTAGATATTTACATGTTCATACAGATGGCGGTATAGATATTTCCACGTTCGTACAGATGGCGGTGTAGATATTTCCATGTTCATAGACATGGCGGTGTAGATACTTCCATGTTTATGCCGATAACGGTATAGATATTTCCATGTTTATACAGATGGTGGTGTAGATATTTCCATGTTCATACAGATGGTGATGTAGATATTTCCATGTTCATACAAATGGCGTTGTAGATATTTCCATGTTCATAGAGATGGCTGTGCAGATATTTCCATGTTCATACAAATCGCGGTGCAGATATATCCATCTTCATAGAGATGGCGGTGTAGATATTTCCGTATTTATACAGATAGCAGTGTAGTTATTTCCATGTTTATAGAGATAGCAGTGTAGATATTTCCATTGATATACAGATAGCTGTGTAGATATTTGCATGGTCATACAGATAGCGGTGTAGATATTTCCATGTTCATATAGATAGCGGTGTAGATATTTCCATGTTTTTACAGATAGCAGTGTAGATATTTCCATGTTCATACAGATAGCGGTGTAGATATTTCCATGTTCATACAAGTGGCGGTGTAGCTATTTCCATGTTTATACTGATAGCAGTGTAGTTATTTCCATGTTTATAAAGACAGCTGTGTAGATATTTCCATTGATATACAGATAGCTTTGTAGATATTTGCGTGTTCATACAGATAGCAGTGTAGATATTTCCATGTTCGTACTGATAGCAGTGTAGATATTTGCATGTTCATACAGATAGCGGTGTAGATATTTCCATGTTCATACAGATAACGGTGTAGATATTTCCATGTTCATAAAGATAGCGGTGAAGATATTTCCACGTTCGTACAGATGGCGGTGTAGATATTTCCATGTTCATAGAGATGGCGGTGTAGATACTTCCATGTTTATGCCGATAACGGTATAGATATTTCCATGTTTATACAGATGGTGGTGTAGATATTTCCATGTTTATAGAGATGGCAGTCTAGATATTTCCATGTTTACAGAGATAGTGGTGTAGTTATTTCCAAGTTTATAGAGACAGCATTGTAGATATTTCCATGTTTATACAGATAGCGGTAAAGATATTTCCATGTTTATACAGATAGCGGTGTAGATATTTCCAAGTTTATACAGATAGCAGTGTAGATATTTCCATGTTTATAGAGATAGTGGTGTAGATAATTTCAATTTCATACAGAGAGCAGTGTAGATATTTCCAAGTTCATACAGATAGCGGTGTAGATATTTCCCCGTTTATAGAGATGGCTGTGTAGATATTTCCATGTTCATACAGAGGACGGTGTAGATATTTCCATGGTTATAAGGATGGCGGTGTAGATATTTTCATGTTTACACAGATTAGCGGCGTAGATATTTCCATGTTTACGCAGATAGCGGTGTAGACATTTCCATGTTTACACAGATAGCGGTGTGGATATTTCCATGTTTATGCAGATAGCAGTGTAGATATTTCCATGTTTATACAGATAGCGGTGCGGATATTTCCATGTTTATTCAGATAGCGGAGCGGATATTTCCATGTTTATACAGATAGTTGGGCAGATATTTCCATGTTTATGCAGATAGCGGTGTAGATATTTCCATCTTAATACAGATGGCGGTGTAGATATGTCCATGTTCATACAGATGGCGGTGTAGATATTTCCATGTTCATACAGATGTCGGTGTAGATATTTCGAAGTTTATAGAGATAGCGCTGTAGTTATTTCCATATTTATGGAGAAATCTGTGTAGATATTTCCATGTATATTCAGATAGCTGTGTAGATATTTCCATGTTCATGCAGATAGCAGTGTAGATATTTCCATGTTCATCCAGATGCTAGTGTACATATATCCATGTTCATACAGATGGCGGTGAAGATATTTCCATGTTCATACAGATGGTGGTGTATATATTTCCATGTTCATACAGATGGTGGTGTAGATCTTTCCATGTTCATACAAATGGCGGTGTAGATAGTTCCATGTTCATAGAGATGGCGGTGTAGATATTTCCATGTTCATACAAATGGCGGTGTAGATATTTCCATGTTCATAGAGATGGCAGGATAGATATTTCCATATTTATAGAGATAGCAGTGTAGATATTTCCATGTTTATAGAGATAGCAGTGTAGATATTTCCATTGATATACAGATAGCTGTGTAGATATTTGCATGTTCATAGAGATAGCGGTGTAGATATTTCCATGTTCATAAAGATAGTGGTGAAGATATTTCCATGTTCATACAGATAGCAGTGTAGATATTTCCATGTTCATACAGATAGCGCCGTAGAATTTCCATGTTCATACCAATAGCGGTGCAGACATTTCCATGTCCATACATTTAGCAGTGTAGATATTTCCATGTTCATACAGATGGCGGTGAAGATATTCATATGTTCATACAGATGGCGGTGTAGATATTTCCATGTTCGTACGGATGGCAGTGAAGATATTTCCATGTTCATACAGGTGGCAGTGTAGATATTTCCATGTTTATACAGATAGCAGTTTAGTTATTTCCATGTTAATAGAGATAGTTTTGTAGATATTTCCATTGATATACAGATAGCTGTGTAGATATTTGCATGTTCATACAGATAGCGGTGTAGATATTTCCATGTTCGTACAGATAGCGTTGTAGATATTTCCATGTTCATTCAGATAGCGGTGTAGATATTTCCATGTTCATACAGATAGCGGTGTAGATATTTCCATGTTCATACAGACAGCGGTGTAGATATTTCCATGTTCATACAGTTAGCGGTGTAGATATTTCCATGTTCATACAGATGGCGGTTTAGATATTTACATGTTCATACAGATGGCGGTATAGATATTTCCATGTTCGTACAGATGGCGGTGTAGATGTTTCCATGTTCATAGAGATGGCGGTGTAGATATTTCCATGTTTATGCAGATAGCGTTATAGATATTTCCATGTTTATACAGATGGTGGTGTAGATATTTCCATGTTTATAGAGATGGCGGTCTAGATATTTCCATGTTTACAGAGATAGGTGTGTAGTTATTTCCAAGTTTATAGAGACAGCGTTGTAGATATTTCCATGTTTATACAGATAGCGGTGAAGATATTTCCATGTTTATACAGATAGCGGTGTAGATATTTCCATGTTTATACAGATAGCAGTGTAGATATTTCCATGTTCATACAGATAGCGGTGTAGATATTTCCACGTTCATACAGATGGCGGTGTAGATATTTCCATGTTCATAGAGATGGCGGTGTAGATACTTCCATGTTTATGCCGATAACGGTATAGATATTTCCATGTTTATACAGATGGTGGTGTAGATATTTCCAGGTTTATAGAGATGGCGGTCTAGATATTTCCATGTTTGCAGAGATAGTGGTGTAGTTATTTCCAAGTTTATAGAGACAGCATTGTAGATATTTCCATGTTTATACAGATAGCGGTGTAGATATTTCCAAGTTTATACAGATAGCAGTGTAAATATTTCCATGTTTATAGAGATAGTGGTGTAGATAATTTCAATTTCATACAGAGAGCAGTGTAGATATTTCCAAGTTCATACAGATAGCGGTGTAGATATTTCCCGTTTATAGAGATGGCTGTGTAGATATTTCCATGTTCATACAGAGGACGGTGTAGGTATTTCCATGTTTATAGGGATGGCGGTGTAGATATTTTCATGTTTACACAGATGGCGGCGTAGATATTTCCATGTTTACGCAGATAGCGGTGTAGACATTTCCATGTTTACACAGATAGCGGTGTGGATATTTCCATGTTTATGCAGATAGCAGTGTAGATATTTCCATGTTTATACAGATAGCGGTGCGGATATTTCCATGTTTATTCAGATAGCAGAGCGGATATTTCCGTGTTTATACAGATAGTTGGGCAGATATTTCCATGTTTATTTAGATAGCGGTGTAGATATTTCCATCTTAATACAGATGGCGGTGTAGATATGTCCATGTTCATACAGATGGCGGTGTAGATATTTCCATGTTCATACAGATGTCGGTGTAGATATTTCGAAGTTTATAGAGATAGCGCTGTAGTTATTTCCATATTTATGGAGAAATCTGTGTAGATATTTCCATGTATATTCAGATAGCTGTGTAGATATTTCCATGTTCATGCAGATAGCAGTGTAGATATTTCCATGTTCATCCAGATGCTAGTGTACATATATCCATGTTCATACAGATGGCGGTGAAGATATTTCCATGTTCATACAGATGGTGGTGTATATATTTCCATGTTCATACAGATGGTGGTGTAGATCTTTCCATGTTCATACAAATGGCGGTGTAGATAGTTCCATGTTCATAGAGATGGCGGTGTAGATATTTCCATGTTCATACAAATGGCGGTGTAGATATTTCCATGTTCATAGAGTTGGCGGGATAGATATTTCCATATTTATAGAGATAGCAGTGTAGATATTTCCATGTTTATAGAGATAGCAGTGTAGATATTTCCATTGATATACAGATAGCTGTGTAGATATTTGCATGTTCATAGAGATAGCGGTGTAGATATTTCCATGTTCATAAAGATAGTGGTGAAGATATTTCCATGTTCATACAGATAGCAGTGTAGATATTTCCATGTTCATACAGATAGCGGTGTAGATATTTCCTTGTTCATACAGTTAGCGGTGTAGATATTTACATGTTCATATAGATGGCGGTGTAGATATTTCCATGTTCATACAGATAGCGGTGTAGATATTTCCATGTTTATACAGATAGCGGTGTAGGTATTTCCATGTTCATACAGATAGCGCCGTAGATATTTCCATGTTCATACCAATAGCGGTGCAGACATTTCCATGTTCATACATTTAGCAGTGTAGATATTTCCATGTTCATACAGATGGCGGTGAAGATATTCATATGTTCATACAGATGGCGGTGTAGATATTTCCATGTTCGTACGGATGGCAGTGTAGATATTTCCATGTTCATACAGGTGGCGGTGTAGATATTTCCATGTTTATACAGATAGCAGTGTAGTTATTTCCATGTAAATAGAGATAGTTGTGTAGATATTTCCATTGATATACAGATAGCTGTGTAGATATTTGCATGTTCATACAGATAGCGGTGTAGATATTTCCATGTTCGTACAGATAGCGTTGTAGATATTTCCATGTTCATTCAGATAGCGGTGTAGATATTTCCATGTTCATACAGATAACGGTGTAGATATTTCCATGTTCATACAGACAGCGGTGTAGATATTTCCATGTTCATACAGTTAGCGGTGTAGATATTTCCATGTTCATACAGATGGCGGTGTAGATATTTTCATGTTCATACAGATGGCGGTATAGATATTTCCATGTTCGTACAGATGGCGGTGTAGATATTTCCATGTTCATAGAGATGGCGGTGTAGATATTTCCATGTTTATGCAGATAGCGGTATAGATATTTCCATGTTTATACAGATGGTGGTGTAGATATTTCCATGTTTATAGAGATGGCGGTCTAGATATTTCCATGTTTACAGAGATAGGTGTGTAGTTATTTCCAAGTTTATAGAGACAGAGTTGTAGATATTTCCATGTTTATACAGATAGCGTTGTAGATATTTCCATGTTTATACAGATAGCAGTGTAGATATTTCCATGTTTATAGAGATAGTGGTGTAGATAATTTCAATTTTATACAGAGAGCAGTGTAGATATTTCCAAGTTCACACAGATAGCGGTGTAGATATTTCCATGTTTATAGGGATGGCGGTGTAGATATTTTCATGTTTACACAGATGGCAGTGTAGATATTTCCATGTTTACACAGATAGCGGTGTGGATATTTCCATGTTTATGCAGATAGCAGTGTAGATATTTCCATGTTTATACAGATAGCGGTGCAGATATTTCCATGTTTATACAGATAGTTGAACAGATATTTCCATGTTTATACAGATAGCGGTGTAGACATTTCCATGTTTATGCCGATAGCAGTGAAGATATTTCCATGTTTATAGAGATAGTGGTGTAGATAATTTCAATTTATACAAAGTGCAGTGTAGATATTTCCAAGTTCATACAGATAGTGGTGTAGATATTTCCAGGTTCATACAAATGGCGGTGTAGATATTTACATGTTCATACAAATGGCGGTATAGTTATTTCCATGTTCGTACAGATGGCGGTGTGGATATTTCCATGTTCATACCAATAGCGGTGTAGATATTTCCATGTTCATACAGATAGCGGTGTAGATATTTCCATGTTCATACAGAAGGCGGTGTAGATATTTACATGTTCATACAGATGGCGGTGTAGATATTTCCATGTTCGTACGGATGGCAGTGTAGGTATTTCCATGTTCATTCAGGTGGCGGTGTAGATATTTCCATGTTGATACAGGTAGCGGTGTAGAGATTTCCATGTTAATACAGATAGCGGTGTAGATATTTCCATTGATATACAGATAGCTATGTAGATATTTGCATGTTCATACAGATATCGGTGTAGATATTTCCATGTTCGTACAGATAGCGGTGTAGATATTTCCATGTTCGTACAGATAGCGGTGTAGTAGATATTTCCATGTTCATACAGATAACGGTGTAGATATTTCCGTGTTCATACAGATAGCGGTGTAGATATTTCCATGTTCATACAGTTAGCGGTGTAGATATTTCCATGTTCATACAGATGGCGGTGTAGATATTTACATGTTCATACAAATGGCGATATAGATATTTCCGTGTTCGTACAGATGGCGGTGTATATATTTCCATGTTCATAGAGATGGCGGTGTAGATATTTCCATGTTTATGCAGATAGCGGTATAGTTATTTCAATGTTTATACAGATGGTGGTGTAGATATTTCCATGTTTATAGAGATGGCGGTCTAGATATTTCCATGTTTACAGAGATAGTGGTGTAGTTATTTCCAAGTTTATAGAGACAGCGTTATAGGTATTTCCATGTTTATACAGATAGCGGTATAGATATTTCCATGTTTATACAGATGGTGGTGTGGATATTTCCATGTATATAGAGATGGCGGTCTAGATATTTCCATGTTTACAGAGATAGTGGTGTAGTTATTTCCAAGTTTATAGAGACAGCGTTGTAGATATTTCCATGTTTATACAGATAGCGGTGAAGATATTCCCATGTTTATGCAGATAGCGGTGTAGATATTTCCATGTTCATACAGGTGGCGGTGTAGATATTTCCATGTTTATACAGATAGCAGTGTAGTTATTACCATGTTTATAGAGATAGCAGTGTAGATATTTCCATTGATATACAGATAGCTGTGTAGATATTTGCGTGTTCATAGAGATAGCGGTGTAGATATTTTCATGTTCATACAGATAGCGGTGTAGATATTTCCATGTTCATACTGTTAGCGGTGTAGATATTTCCATGTTCATACAGATAGCGGTGTAGATATTTCCATGTTCATACAGTGAGCGGTATAGATATTTCCATGTTCATACAGATGGCGGTGTAGATATTTACATGTTCATACAGATGGCGGTGCAGATATTTCCATGTTCATACAGATAGCGGAGTAGATATTTCCATGTTCATACAGATAGCGGTGTAGATATTTCCATGTTCATACAGATAGAGGCGTAGATATTTCCATGTTCATACCAATAGCGGTGTAGACATTTCCATGTTCATATATTTAGCGGTGTAGATATTTCCATGTTCATACAGATGGCGGTGAAGATATTTCCATGTTCATACAGATGGCGGTGTAGATATTTCCATGTTTGTACGGATGGCAGTGTAGATATTTCCATGTTCATACAGGTGGCGGTGTAGATGTTTCCACGTTTATACAGATAGCAGTGTAGTTATTTCCATGTTAATAGAGATATCTGTGGAGATATTTCCATTGATATACAGATAGCTGTGTAGATATTTGCATGTTCATACAGATAGCGGTGCAGATATTTCCATGTTCGTACAGATAGCGGTGTAGATATTTCCATGTTCATACAGATAGCGGTGTAGATATTTCCATGTTCATACAGATAACGGTGTAGACATTTCCATGTTCATACAGACAGCGGTGTAGATATTTCCATGTTCATACAGTTAGCGGTGTAGATATTTCCATGTTCATACAGATGGCGGTGTAGATATTTACATGTTCATACAGATGGCGGTGTAGATATTTCCATGTTTATGCAGATAGCGGTATAGATATTTCCATGTTTATACAGATGGTGGTGTAGATATTTCCATGTTTATAGAGATGGCGGTCTAGGTATTTCCATGTTTACAGAGATAGTGGTGTAGTTATTTCCAAGTTTATAGTGACAGCGTTGCAGATATTTCCATGTTTATATAGAAAGCGGTGAAGATATTTCCATGTTTATACAGATAGCGGTGAAGATATTTCCATGTTTATAGAGATAGCAGTGTAGATAGGTCCATTTTTATAGAGATAGTGGTGTTGATAATTTCAATTCTATACAGAGAGCAGTGTAGATATTTCCAAGTTCATACAGATAGCGGTGTAGATATTTCCACGTTTATAGAGATGGCGGTGTAGATATTTCCATGTTCATACTGATGGCGGTGTAGATATTTCCATGTTTATAGGGATGGCGGTGTAGATATTTTTATGTTTACACAGATGGCGGTGTAGATATTTCCATGTTTACACAGATAGCGGTGTAGACATTTCCATGTTTACACAGATAGCGGTGTGGATATTTCCATGTTTATGCAGATAGCAGTGTAGATATTTCCATGTTTATACAGATAGCGGTGCGGATATTTCCATGTTTATACAGATAGTTGGGCAGATATTTCCATGTTTATACAGATAGCGGTGTAGATATTTCCATCTTAATACAGATGGCGGTGTAGATATGTCCATGTTTGTACAGATGGCAGTGTAGATATTTCCATGTTCGTACAGATGGCGGTGTAGATATTTCGAAGTTTATAGAGATAGCGCTGTAGTTATTTCCACATTTATAGAGAAATCTATGTAGATATTTCCACGTATATTCAGATAGCTGTGTAGATATTTCCATGTTCAGGCAGATAGCGGTGTAGATATTTCCATGTTCATCCAGATGCCGGTGTACATATATCCATGTTCATACAGATGGTGGTGTAGATATTTCCATGTTCATAGAGATGGCGGTGCAGATATTCCCATGTTCATACAAATCGCGGTGCAGATATTTCCATCTTCATAGAGATGGCGGTGTAGATATTTCCGTATTTATACAGATAGCGGTGTAGTTATTTCCATGTTTATAGAGATAGCAGTGTAGATATTTCCATTGATATACAGATAGCTGTGTAGATATTTGCATGGTCATACAGGTAGCGGTGTAGATATTTCCATGTTCATATAGATAGCGGTGTAGATATTTCCATGTTTTTACAGATAGCAGTGTAGATATTTCCATGTTCATACAGATAGCGGTGTAGATATTTCCATGTTCATACAGGTGGCGGTGTAGCTATTTCCATGTTTATACAGATAGTAGTGTAGTTATTTCCATGTTTATAAAGACAGCTGTGTAGATATTTCCATTGATATACAGATAGCTGTGTAGATATTTGCGTGTTCATACAGATAGCAGTGTAGATATTTCCATGTTCGTACTGATAGAAGTGTAGATATTTCCATGTTCATACAGATAGCGGTGTAGATATTTCCATGTTCATACAGATAACGGTGTAGATATTTCCATGTTCATACAGATAGCGGTGTAGATATTTCCATGTTCATACAGTTAGCGGTGTAGATATTTCCATGTTCATACAGATGGCGGTGTAGATATTTACATGTTCATACAGATGGCGGTATAGATATTTCCACGTTCGTACAGATGGCGGTGTAGATATTTCCATGTTCATAGACATGGCGGTGTAGATACTTCCATGTTTATGCCGATAACGGTATAGATATTTCCATGTTTATACAGATGGTGGTGTAGATATTTCCATGTTCATACAGATGGTGATGTAGATATTTCCATGTTCATACAAATGGCGTTGTAGATATTTCCATGTTCATAGAGATGGCTGTGCAGATATTTCCATGTTCATACAAATCGCGGTGCAGATATATCCATCTTCATAGAGATGGCGGTGTAGATATTTCCGTATTTATACAGATAGCAGTGTAGTTATTTCCATGTTTATAGAGATAGCAGTGTAGATATTTCCATTGATATACAGATAGCTGTGTAGATATTTGCATGGTCATACAGATAGCGGTGTAGATATTTCCATGTTCATATAGATAGCGGTGTAGATATTTCCATGTTTTTACAGATAGCAGTGTAGATATTTCCATGTTCATACAGATAGCGGTGTAGATATTTCCATGTTCATACAAGTGGCGGTGTAGCTATTTCCATGTTTATACTGATAGCAGTGTAGTTATTTCCATGTTTATAAAGACAGCTGTGTAGATATTTCCATTGATATACAGATAGCTTTGTAGATATTTGCGTGTTCATACAGATAGCAGTGTAGATATTTCCATGTTCGTACTGATAGCAGTGTAGATATTTGCATGTTCATACAGATAGCGGTGTAGATATTTCCATGTTCATACAGATAACGGTGTAGATATTTCCATGTTCATAAAGATAGCGGTGAAGATATTTCCACGTTCGTACAGATGGCGGTGTAGATATTTCCATGTTCATAGAGATGGCGGTGTAGATACTTCCATGTTTATGCCGATAACGGTATAGATATTTCCATGTTTATACAGATGGTGGTGTAGATATTTCCATGTTTATAGAGATGGCAGTCTAGATATTTCCATGTTTACAGAGATAGTGGTGTAGTTATTTCCAAGTTTATAGAGACAGCATTGTAGATATTTCCATGTTTATACAGATAGCGGTAAAGATATTTCCATGTTTATACAGATAGCGGTGTAGATATTTCCAAGTTTATACAGATAGCAGTGTAGATATTTCCATGTTTATAGAGATAGTGGTGTAGATAATTTCAATTTCATACAGAGAGCAGTGTAGATATTTCCAAGTTCATACAGATAGCGGTGTAGATATTTCCCCGTTTATAGAGATGGCTGTGTAGATATTTCCATGTTCATACAGAGGACGGTGTAGATATTTCCATGGTTATAAGGATGGCGGTGTAGATATTTTCATGTTTACACAGATTAGCGGCGTAGATATTTCCATGTTTACGCAGATAGCGGTGTAGACATTTCCATGTTTACACAGATAGCGGTGTGGATATTTCCATGTTTATGCAGATAGCAGTGTAGATATTTCCATGTTTATACAGATAGCGGTGCGGATATTTCCATGTTTATTCAGATAGCGGAGCGGATATTTCCATGTTTATACAGATAGTTGGGCAGATATTTCCATGTTTATGCAGATAGCGGTGTAGATATTTCCATCTTAATACAGATGGCGGTGTAGATATGTCCATGTTCATACAGATGGCGGTGTAGATATTTCCATGTTCATACAGATGTCGGTGTAGATATTTCGAAGTTTATAGAGATAGCGCTGTAGTTATTTCCATATTTATGGAGAAATCTGTGTAGATATTTCCATGTATATTCAGATAGCTGTGTAGATATTTCCATGTTCATGCAGATAGCAGTGTAGATATTTCCATGTTCATCCAGATGCTAGTGTACATATATCCATGTTCATACAGATGGCGGTGAAGATATTTCCATGTTCATACAGATGGTGGTGTATATATTTCCATGTTCATACAGATGGTGGTGTAGATCTTTCCATGTTCATACAAATGGCGGTGTAGATAGTTCCATGTTCATAGAGATGGCGGTGTAGATATTTCCATGTTCATACAAATGGCGGTGTAGATATTTCCATGTTCATAGAGATGGCAGGATAGATATTTCCATATTTATAGAGATAGCAGTGTAGATATTTCCATGTTTATAGAGATAGCAGTGTAGATATTTCCATTGATATACAGATAGCTGTGTAGATATTTGCATGTTCATAGAGATAGCGGTGTAGATATTTCCATGTTCATAAAGATAGTGGTGAAGATATTTCCATGTTCATACAGATAGCAGTGTAGATATTTCCATGTTCATACAGATAGCGCCGTAGAATTTCCATGTTCATACCAATAGCGGTGCAGACATTTCCATGTCCATACATTTAGCAGTGTAGATATTTCCATGTTCATACAGATGGCGGTGAAGATATTCATATGTTCATACAGATGGCGGTGTAGATATTTCCATGTTCGTACGGATGGCAGTGAAGATATTTCCATGTTCATACAGGTGGCAGTGTAGATATTTCCATGTTTATACAGATAGCAGTTTAGTTATTTCCATGTTAATAGAGATAGTTTTGTAGATATTTCCATTGATATACAGATAGCTGTGTAGATATTTGCATGTTCATACAGATAGCGGTGTAGATATTTCCATGTTCGTACAGATAGCGTTGTAGATATTTCCATGTTCATTCAGATAGCGGTGTAGATATTTCCATGTTCATACAGATAGCGGTGTAGATATTTCCATGTTCATACAGACAGCGGTGTAGATATTTCCATGTTCATACAGTTAGCGGTGTAGATATTTCCATGTTCATACAGATGGCGGTTTAGATATTTACATGTTCATACAGATGGCGGTATAGATATTTCCATGTTCGTACAGATGGCGGTGTAGATGTTTCCATGTTCATAGAGATGGCGGTGTAGATATTTCCATGTTTATGCAGATAGCGTTATAGATATTTCCATGTTTATACAGATGGTGGTGTAGACATTTCCATGTTTATAGAGATGGCGGTCTAGATATTTCCATGTTTACAGAGATAGGTGTGTAGTTATTTCCAAGTTTATAGAGACAGCGTTGTAGATATTTCCATGTTTATACAGATAGCGGTGAAGATATTTCCATGTTTATACAGATAGCGGTGTAGATATTTCCATGTTTATACAGATAGCAGTGTAGATATTTCCATGTTCATACAGATAGCGGTGTAGATATTTCCACGTTCATACAGATGGCGGTGTAGATATTTCCATGTTCATAGAGATGGCGGTGTAGATACTTCCATGTTTATGCCGATAACGGTATAGATATTTCCATGTTTATACAGATGGTGGTGTAGATATTTCCAGGTTTATAGAGATGGCGGTCTAGATATTTCCATGTTTGCAGAGATAGTGGTGTAGTTATTTCCAAGTTTATAGAGACAGCATTGTAGATATTTCCATGTTTATACAGATAGCGGTGTAGATATTTCCAAGTTTATACAGATAGCAGTGTAAATATTTCCATGTTTATAGAGATAGTGGTGTAGATAATTTCAATTTCATACAGAGAGCAGTGTAGATATTTCCAAGTTCATACAGATAGCGGTGTAGATATTTCCCGTTTATAGAGATGGCTGTGTAGATATTTCCATGTTCATACAGAGGACGGTGTAGGTATTTCCATGTTTATAGGGATGGCGGTGTAGATATTTTCATGTTTACACAGATGGCGGCGTAGATATTTCCATGTTTACGCAGATAGCGGTGTAGACATTTCCATGTTTACACAGATAGCGGTGTGGATATTTCCATGTTTATGCAGATAGCAGTGTAGATATTTCCATGTTTATACAGATAGCGGTGCGGATATTTCCATGTTTATTCAGATAGCAGAGCGGATATTTCCGTGTTTATACAGATAGTTGGGCAGATATTTCCATGTTTATTTAGATAGCGGTGTAGATATTTCCATCTTAATACAGATGGCGGTGTAGATATGTCCATGTTCATACAGATGGCGGTGTAGATATTTCCATGTTCATACAGATGTCGGTGTAGATATTTCGAAGTTTATAGAGATAGCGCTGTAGTTATTTCCATATTTATGGAGAAATCTGTGTAGATATTTCCATGTATATTCAGATAGCTGTGTAGATATTTCCATGTTCATGCAGATAGCAGTGTAGATATTTCCATGTTCATCCAGATGCTAGTGTACATATATCCATGTTCATACAGATGGCGGTGAAGATATTTCCATGTTCATACAGATGGTGGTGTATATATTTCCATGTTCATACAGATGGTGGTGTAGATCTTTCCATGTTCATACAAATGGCGGTGTAGATAGTTCCATGTTCATAGAGATGGCGGTGTAGATATTTCCATGTTCATACAAATGGCGGTGTAGATATTTCCATGTTCATAGAGTTGGCGGGATAGATATTTCCATATTTATAGAGATAGCAGTGTAGATATTTCCATGTTTATAGAGATAGCAGTGTAGATATTTCCATTGATATACAGATAGCTGTGTAGATATTTGCATGTTCATAGAGATAGCGGTGTAGATATTTCCATGTTCATAAAGATAGTGGTGAAGATATTTCCATGTTCATACAGATAGCAGTGTAGATATTTCCATGTTCATACAGATAGCGGTGTAGATATTTCCTTGTTCATACAGTTAGCGGTGTAGATATTTACATGTTCATATAGATGGCGGTGTAGATATTTCCATGTTCATACAGATAGCGGTGTAGATATTTCCATGTTTATACAGATAGCGGTGTAGGTATTTCCATGTTCATACAGATAGCGCCGTAGATATTTCCATGTTCATACCAATAGCGGTGCAGACATTTCCATGTTCATACATTTAGCAGTGTAGATATTTCCATGTTCATACAGATGGCGGTGAAGATATTCATATGTTCATACAGATGGCGGTGTAGATATTTCCATGTTCGTACGGATGGCAGTGTAGATATTTCCATGTTCATACAGGTGGCGGTGTAGATATTTCCATGTTTATACAGATAGCAGTGTAGTTATTTCCATGTAAATAGAGATAGTTGTGTAGATATTTCCATTGATATACAGATAGCTGTGTAGATATTTGCATGTTCATACAGATAGCGGTGTAGATATTTCCATGTTCGTACAGATAGCGTTGTAGATATTTCCATGTTCATTCAGATAGCGGTGTAGATATTTCCATGTTCATACAGATAACGGTGTAGATATTTCCATGTTCATACAGACAGCGGTGTAGATATTTCCATGTTCATACAGTTAGCGGTGTAGATATTTCCATGTTCATACAGATGGCGGTGTAGATATTTTCATGTTCATACAGATGGCGGTATAGATATTTCCATGTTCGTACAGATGGCGGTGTAGATATTTCCATGTTCATAGAGATGGCGGTGTAGATATTTCCATGTTTATGCAGATAGCGGTATAGATATTTCCATGTTTATACAGATGGTGGTGTAGATATTTCCATGTTTATAGAGATGGCGGTCTAGATATTTCCATGTTTACAGAGATAGGTGTGTAGTTATTTCCAAGTTTATAGAGACAGAGTTGTAGATATTTCCATGTTTATACAGATAGCGTTGTAGATATTTCCATGTTTATACAGATAGCAGTGTAGATATTTCCATGTTTATAGAGATAGTGGTGTAGATAATTTCAATTTTATACAGAGAGCAGTGTAGATATTTCCAAGTTCACACAGATAGCGGTGTAGATATTTCCATGTTTATAGGGATGGCGGTGTAGATATTTTCATGTTTACACAGATGGCAGTGTAGATATTTCCATGTTTACACAGATAGCGGTGTGGATATTTCCATGTTTATGCAGATAGCAGTGTAGATATTTCCATGTTTATACAGATAGCGGTGCAGATATTTCCATGTTTATACAGATAGTTGAACAGATATTTCCATGTTTATACAGATAGCGGTGTAGATATTTCCATCTTAATACAGATGGCGGTGTAGATATGTCCATGTTTGTACAGATGGCGGTGTAGATATTTCCGTGTTCATACAGATGGCGGTGTAGATATTTCGAAGTTTATAGAGATAGCGCTGTAGTTATTTCCATATTTATAGAGAAATCTCTGTAGATATATTCCAAGTATATTCAGATAGCTGCGTAGATATTTCCATGTTCATGCAGATAACGGTGTAGATATTTCCATGTTCATCCAGATGCCGGTGTACATATATCCATGTTCATACAGATGGCGGTGAAGATATTTCCATGTTAATACAGATGGTGGTGTAGATATTTCCATGTTCATACAAATGGCGGTGTAGATATTTCCATATTCATAGAGATGGCGGTGTAGATATTTCCATATTTATACAGATAGCAGTGTAGTTATTTCCATGTTTATAGAGATAGCAGTGTAGATATTTCCATTGATATACAGATAGCTGTGTAGATATTTCCATGTTCATACAGATAGCGGTGTAGATATTTCCATGTTCATACTGATAGCGGTGTAGATATTTCCATGTTCATACAGATAGCGGTGTAGATATTTCCATGTTCATGCAGATAGCGGTGTAGATATTTCCATGTTCATACAGTTAGCGGTGTAGATATTTCCATGTTCATACAGATGGCGGTGTAGATATTTACATGTTCATACAGATGGCGGTGTAGATATATCCATGTTCATACAGATAGCGGTGTAGATATTTCCATGTTCATACAGATAGCGGTGTAGATATTTCCATCTTCATTCAGATAGCGGTGTAGATATTTGAATGTTCTTACCGAGAGTTGTGTAGATATTTCCATGTTCATACAGTTAGCGGTGTAGATATTTCCATGTTCATACATGGAAATGTATGCTGAGTAGCCGGGTTTACAGGCACACGCCATCATGTTTTGCTAAATTTTTGTATTTTTAGTAGAGAAATGATTTCACCATATTGGTCAGGCTGGTCTCAAACTCCTGACCTCAGGCAATCCACCTGCCTCAGCCTCCCAGTTTTGCCCATTTTTAAATAAGTTTTTTATGTTTTTGCTGTTGAGTTGTTTAAGTTTCTTATATAATCTGGGCATTAACTCCTTAGCAGATGTATAGTTTGCAAATATTGTATCCCATTCTGTAAGTTGTTTTTTCACTCTGTTAAGTTTCCTTTGCTGTGCAAAAGCATTTTAGTTTGATGAAACCCCATTTATCTATTTTTGCTTTTGTTGCCTGTGCTTTTGACGTCTCATTTAAAAAATCATTGTACAACCCAAAGTTATAGAGAATTTCCCACATGTTATCTTCTAGTAGTTTTTCATAGTTTTCAATCTTACCTTTAGGTCTTTAATCGCATTTGAGTTGATTTTTGTATAAGGTAAAAGATAGGGGTCTGATTTCATTATCCCACATATAGATATCCAATCTTCTCAGTACCATTTAATGAAGACACTGTCTTTACCCCTGTGTGTGCTCTTGACTCCTTTTTTGAAAATCAGTTGACTTTAGGTATGAGAATTTATTTCTGAGCTGTATATTCTCTTCCATTGGTCTATGTGTTTGCTTTATGGCAGTGCCATGCTGTTTTGCTTACTATGGCTTTGTAGTATATTTTGAAGTCAGGTAGTGTGGTGCCTCCAGCTTTGTTATTTTTGCACAGGATTGCTTTGGTTATTTGGGGTCTTTTCTGGTTTCATACAAATTTTAGGGTATTTTTTTCTATTTCTGTGAAGAATTTCATTGTTATTTTGATAGGGATTGCATTGAATCTGTAGGACATTTTGTTAGTATGGTCATTTCAATAGTATCAATTCTTCCATTCCATGAGTATATAGTGTCCATTTTTTGTGTATTGTAAATTTTTCCATCAGTGTGTTATAGTTTTCATTGAAGAGATCTTTCACGACCTTGATTAAATTTATCTGCGGATTTCTTGGTAGCTATTGTAAATGGAATTCCTTTCTTGATGACTTTTTCAGATAGTTCACTATTAGTGTATAGAAACACCACTGAATTTTCTGTGTTGATTTTGTATACTACAACTTTACTGAATTTATTTATGATTTCTAGTAGTTTTTGGTCAAGTCTTTAGGGTTCTCACTCTATATAAGTATATATAGAAAGAACCCTAAAGAGAGAGAGATCATATATATCTATATGATCATATATATAGATGTATACATATGTATGTGAGATCACATTTTCTACAAACAGAAACAATCTGACTTCCTTCTTTCCAGTTTGGATCCCTCTTATTTATTTCTTTTGTCTAATTGCTCTGGCTCTGACCTCCAGTACTATGCTAAATAGAAGTGGTAGAAGTTGACATCCTTGTCTTCCTCCATATCAGAGAGGAAAAGCATTTAACTATTCACCATAAATAAGATGTTAGCTGTGGGTTTGTCACATATGGCCTTTACTGCGTTGAGGTACACTCCTATACCTACTTTCTTGACAGTTTTTATCATAAACGAATGTTGACTTTTGTCAAGTGTTCTTTTTGCATCTGTTGAAATGATCACATGGTTTTTGTTTTTCTTTCTATTGTGGTGGTGTATCATATTTACTGATTTGTGCATGTTAAGCCATCCTTTCATCCCTGGGATGAATCCCACTTGATTATAGTGAATACTCTTTTTAGTGTGCTGTCGAAGTCAGTTCACTTGTATCTTGTTGAGAATTTTTGTATCTATGTTCTTCAGTAATATTGGCCTGTTATTTTCATTTTGTGCGTGTCTTTGTCTGGTTTTAGAATCAGGATATTGCGAGCCTCATAAGATGAGTATGGAAGTATTCCTTCCTCATTACTTTTGTGGAAAAGTTTGTGGAGAATTGGTAGTTATTCTTTAACTGTTTGGTAGAATTCAGCAGTGAAGACATCAGGTCCTGGGTGTTGGTTGTTGTTGTTGTTGTTTTGATGGAAGATGTTTTATTATTGATTCAATTTCCAAACTCATTATTGATGTGTTCAGATGTTATATTTCCTCACAATTTAATCTGGGTAGTTGTATGTGTGCAGAAATTTATTCATTTTATTCTACATTATCAAATTTGTTGGCATATAGTTATGAGTAATGTCTTACAATCCCTTATATTTCTGTGGTGTATCAGTTGTAATGTCTCCTTTTTCATCTTTTATTTATTTGAATTTTCTCTCCTTTTGTCTTAGTTTAGCTAAAGGTTTGTCAGTTTTACCTTTACACTTTGTCTTATTTATCTTTTGAAATATTTTTTAGTGTCTGTTTCCTTTATATCTGCTGTGAGCTTTATTATTTCCTTCCTTCTACCAATTTTGGGTTTAGTTTGTTTTTGATGTTCTAGTTACTTGAAGTGTATAATTTTGCTTTGTGATTTGAAAATCTTTCTTCATTTTTGGTGTAGGCTTTTATTGCTATAAATTTCCCTCTTAGAACTGCTTTTGCTACGTTCCATAGGTTTGGGTATGTTGGATTTTCATTCTTACTTGTCTCAGCGACTTTTGAAATTTTCCTATTAATGTCTTAATGAGACCTATTGATTTCTTGGGTGCATGCTATTTAATTTCCATGTTTTTATAAAATTTCCAAGGGCTTTCCTGTTGTTGATTTCTGGCTTTATATCACTGTAATCAGAAAAGATACTTCATATGATATCTGTCTTCTTAAGTTTGTTAAGACTTATTATGTGTCATAATGTATGATTGGTCCTAGAGAATGTTTGGTGTACAGTTGAGAATAATTTGTATTCTGCAGCTGTTGGATGATGTATTAGTCTGTTTTCATACTGCTGATAAAGACATACCCGAGACTGGGTAATTTACAGAGAAAAAGAGGTTTAGTGGACTCATAGTTCCACGTGGCTGGGGAGGTCTCCCAATCATGATGGAAGGCTAAAGGCACATCTTACATGGTAGCAAACAAAATAGAATTGAGAACCAAGTGAAAGGGTTCCCCCTTATAAAACCATCAGATCTTGTTAGACGTATTCACTACCACAAGAACAGTATGGGGGAAACCGCCCCCATGATTCAATTATCTCCCACTGGTTCCCTCCCACAACATGTATGAATTATGGGAGCTATAATCAAGATGAGATTTGGGTGGGGATATACAGCCAAACCATATCAGGTGAGATCTTCTTTACCTGCTAGGTCCATTTGGTCTATGGTATAGTTTGAGTCTGTCATTTTTTGGTTGATTTTCTCTTCATATAATCTGTCCATTTTTAAAGTGGAGTGTTGAAATTTCCTACTAATATTGTATTGCAGTCTATCTCTACCTTTAAATCTAATATTTGCTTTACATATCTGGTTGTTCTGGTGTTGGGTACATATATAGTTACACCTAAGTAACATATATGTTACGTCCTCTAATTGAATTGGACCTTTTATCATTTCATTATACAGTGACATTCTTTTTTTATATAGTTCTTTTATTTAAAGCCTTTTAAAATATGACATGACTGTGGCTACTCCTGCTTGCTTTTCATTTGTTTGCATAAAATATATTTTTCCATCTCTTCACTTTCAGTCTATTTGTCTTTAATAGTGAGGTAAGTATCATGTAGGCAGCACATAGGTGGGTTTTGCTATCTGAATCCATTCATCCACTTTATATCTTTTAAGTAGAGTTTAATCCACTTCTATTCAAGTTTATTGTTGATAAATTAGGACTTCCTTCTACCATTTCATTACTTGTTTTTTAGATTACTTGTTCACTTCTTCCTTTCTTATTGTTCATCTCTCTAGTTTGGTGGTTTTCTGTGGTGCTAAGCTTTGTTTCTTTTCCCTTTTTTGGTGTGTGTGTGTGTATCTGCTGTAATTTATTTCTTTCTGGTAAGTGAAACTAACATACAGAGTCCTGTATTTGTAACAGACTATTTTACACTGATAACAACTTAACATCTGTCACATAAAAATACTCTTGACTTCTCCCCCTCACACACACAATTTATACTTTTGTTACCTTACATTGCATCTTTATGAATGGTAGACTCAATGGAACATAGGATCTATGTCACAACTAAATCAACTATTTAATGGTAGCATTAAAGCATCCCAAAGAATGTGAAAAACTGGTGTGGGTGTATTTAACTTTTTAAAAACTCTGTTTCATAATGTTTTCATTAAAAAGTCTTTATCAGTTTGCTAATGCCTAATTTTTACAACCAGCCACCATAGATTTTACAGGATAAATATATTATTTCAGTGGTAATTGAAGCAGAATTTTTGTTGCTCTTCTTACCCTTAGAGATTGTGTATTATCCTCAGACGTAATTCTTTGATTTTTGTTCTTTTCATGTTGTTACACATAGTTACCAACAATCAACGTGAGAATAACCTTTGAATATTTTCAAGCATTAAGATTTGTTTATACAGCTGCACAATTAGACAACCAACACTCTTGGGTCTTTACCTCTCAGCATTCACCTGATTATTAACTTAAAGGTATGATGGGAAAAGTATCAATTTTTCTTGGTCACCTAGATTTAGAAATATGTAATAACTATAAGCTTGGGTCTGCTTCTTCAGAAGCCTAGGAAGTGGAGTGATGGTTCTCTGAAGAGGCTGGAAACAAAGTATGTGTTTCCAGAAGGCTTAATAGAATATGTTGAGACATAGGCCATTAACACAAAAGTGAAAGAAATGCAAAAAATGTATGAAAGTAAGGATTTGAGAAGGGAAATTTTATTTTTCAGTCTAAGATTCCTATGAATTATATGAAAGTAAATGTCCTATCCCTAAAATTAGCCAAAGGAAGCACTTCACTTATCAATGTGATGTGACTTTTCATACTCTTATCTAAAGATATCCTAAACTAAGATCCAGTTTTCTAAGAAAAGACCTTTTACTCATGCTTTAAAGCATGTTAGGTGATTCTTACCACATCACATCATGTTGTTTACATGTATGATTTAAACTGCATTTATTCTTCAACTCACTGGTTCCTTAGGCTTCTTATCTTTCCTTGCACGCTTAATTAATTTTATGTAAAATTGATTTTTAGAAGTTTAGTTGCTGGGCGTAATGGCTGTCACCTGTAAACCCAGTACTTTGGGAATTCAAGGCAGGTGGATTTCTTGAGTCTTGGAGTTTGAGGCCTGCCTGGGAAAGATGACAAACCCCATTTGTACAAAAATAAAAATATTAGCTGGATATGGTGGCACATGCCTGTGGTCCCAGCTACCCCAAGTCTGAGGTGGGTGGATGGCTTGAGTCCGAGAGGCAGAGGTGTGAGCCAAGATCATGCCCTGCTCTTCACCCTGGGCAACGAAGCCAGACACTGTTTCAAAAAAAAAAATCTAGTGAGATTAGATTTCTATTCCTATGTGATTAAAAATTAGGAGAACTTCAAGGCTAATGAATATTAAAAAATGGCCATTGCTACTTGCATGTTCTATGAAGCCAGCATACACAGCAACGTGCTACCTAAAAACCAAGCTATTTAATATGTAGCTTAGATTTCAGATTTGATTGTCTTTGAGGTTTCATTATTGCCGAGATCAATTGCCAGACCAAATATAGACTAATTATGTACTTGGTCTTTTTTCATATGAAACTTCCCAGCCTCGGGTATAAATTAAGAGCAAATACGGATGTTTATACCGATAGCGGTGTAGATATTTCAATGTTTATACAGTTAGCAGTGTAGATATTTCCATGTCTATACAGATAGTGGTGTGGACATTTCCATGTTTATATAGATAGCGGTGTAGATATCTCCATGTTTATAGAGATAGCGGTATAGATATTTCCATGTTTATACAGATAGCGGTGCAGATATTTCCATGTATATACAGAGAGCGGTGTAGATATTTCCATGTTTATACAGATGGCAGTGTAGATATTTCCATGTTTATAGAGATGGCGGTGTAGATATTTCCATGTTCCTACAGAGGGCGGTGTAGGTATTTCCATGTTCATACAGAAGGCGGTGAAGATATTTGAATGTTCATACAGATGTATGTGTATATATTTCCATGATCATACAGATGGTGGTGTAGATATTTCCATGTTCATACAGATTTCGCGGTAGATATTTCCAAGTTCATACAGATGGCGGTGTAGATATTTCCATGTTCATACAGATGGTGTTGTAGATATTTCCATGTTTATAGAGATTGCGGCGAAGATATTTCCATGTTTATACAGATGGACGTGTAGATATTCCCATTTTTATTCAGATGGCGGTGTAAATATTTCCATTTTATACAGATAGCGGTGTAGATATTTCCATGTTCATACAGATTGCGGTGACGATATTTCCATCTTTATAGAGATAGCGGTGTAGATATTTCCATGTTCATACAGATAGCGGTTTAGATATTTCCATGTTTATAGAGATGACGGTGTAGATATTTCCATGTTTTTACAGATAGCCTTGTAGATATTTCCATGTTTATACAGATGGCGGTGTAGATATTTCCATGTTTATACAGATGACGGTGTACGTATTTCCATGTTTATGGAGATGGCCGTCTAGATATTTTCATGTTTATGGAGATAGCGGTGTAGTTATTTCCATGTTTAGAGAGATAGCGGAGTTGATATTTCCATGTTCATTCAGATAGCGCTGTAGATATTTCCATGTTCATACAGATAGCGTTGTAGATACTTCCATGTTCATTCAGATGGCGGAGTAGTTATTTCCATGTTTATAGAGATAGCGTTGTAGATGCCTCCATGTTTATACAGATGGCGCTGTAGATATTTTCATGTTCATGCAGATAGCGGTGTAGGTGTTTCCATGTTTATAGAGATGGCGGTGTAGATATTCTCTTGTTTATAGAGATAGCGGTGAAGATATTTCCATGTTCATAGAGATGGCGGTGTAGATATTTCCATGTTTATACAGATAGCGGTGTAGATATTTCCATGTTTATAGAGATAGCGGTGTAGATATTTCCATATTTATACAGATAGCGGTGTAGATATTTCCATGTTTATACAGATAGTGGTGTAGATATTTACATGTGTATAGCGATGGCGGTCTATATATTTTCTCGTTTACACAGATAGCGGTGTAGATATTTCCATGTTTATAGAGATAGCAGTGTAGATATTTCCAATTTTATACAGATAGCAATGTAGATATTTCCATGTTCATGCAGATAGCGGTGTAGATATTTCCACGTTTATAGAGATGGCGGTGTAGATATTTCTGTGTTTATACAGAGAGCGGTGCAGATATTTCCATCTTAATACAGATGGCGCTGTAGATATTTCCATGTTCCTACTGATGGTGGTGTAGATATTTCAAAGTTTATAGAGATAGCGGTGTAGTTATTTCCATGTTTATAGAGAAAGCTGTGTAGATATTTAAATGTATATGCAGATTGCTGTGCAGATATTTCCATGTTAATGCAGATAGCGGTGTAGATATTTCCATGTTCATCCAGATGCCGGTGTAGATATATCCATGTTCATACAGATGGCGGTGAAGATATTTCCATGTTCATAAAGATTGCGGTGTAGTTACTTCCATGTTCATACAAATCACGGTGTAGATATTTCCATGTTCATAGAGATGGAGGTGTAGATATTTCTATGTTCATACAAGTGGCGGTGTAGTGATTTCCATGTTCATAGAGATGGTAGTGTAGATATTTCCATGTTTATACAGATAGAAGTGTAGTTATTGCCATGTTTATAGAGATAGCAGTATATATATTTCCATTGATATACAGATAGCTGTGTAGATATTTGCATGTTCATACAGATAGCGGTGTAGGTATTTCCATGTTCATACAGATAGCGGTGTAGATATTTCCATGCTGATACAGATGGCATTGTAGATATTTCCATGTTTATAGAGATGGCGGTCTAGATATTTCCAAGTTTATAGAGATAGTGGTGTAGTTATTTGCAAGTTTATAGAGATAGCAGTGTAGATATTTCCATGTTTATACAGATAGCGGTGTAGATATTTCCATGTTTATACAGATAGCGGTGTAGATATTTCCATGTTTATAGAGATGGCGGTCAAGATATTTCCTTGTTTATACTGATAGAGGTGTAGATATTTCCATGTTTATAGAGATAGCGGTGTAGATATTTCCATTTTTATACAGACAGCAATGTACATATTTCCATGTTCATACAGATAGCGGTGTAGATACTTCCATGTTCATACAGATAGCGGTGTAGATATTTCCATGCTGATACAGATGGTGGTGTAGATATTTCCATGTTTATAGAGATGGCGGTCTAGATATTTCCACGTTTATAGAGACAGTGGTGTTGTTATTTCCAAGTTTATAGAGATAGCAGTGTAGCTATTTCCATGTTTATACAGATAGCGGTGTAGATATTTCCATGTTTATACAGATAGCTGTGTAGATATTTCCATGTTCGTACAGATGGCGGTGTAGATATTTCCATGTAAATAGAGATGGCGGTGTAGATATTTCCATGTTCATAGAGATGGCGGTGTAGATATTTGCAATTCATATGGATGGCGGTGTAGATATTTCCACGTTCATGCAGAAGGTGGTGTAGATATTTCCATGTTTATAGAGATGGCAGTGTAGATATTTCCACGTTTATACAGAGGGCAGCTTGGATATTTCCATGTTTCCACAGATAGCAGTGTAGATATTTCCTTGTTGATACATATAGCGATGTAGATATTTCGAAGTTTATAGAGATAGCGGAGTAGATATTTCCATGTTTATAGAGATATCATTGTAGATATTTCCATGTTTATACAGATAGCATTATAGATATTTCCATGTTTGTGCAGATAACGGTGTAGATATTTCCATGTTCATAGAGATAGCGGTGTAGATAATTCCAATTTTATACAGATAGCAGTGTGGTTATTTCCATGTTCATACAGATAGCGGTGTAGATATTTCCATGTTTATACAGATGGCGGTGTAGATATTTCCATATTTATAGAGATGGCGGTGTAGATATCTCCATGTTTAAACAGATATCGGCGTAGATATTTCCATGTTTACCAGATAGCACTGTAGACATTTCCATGTTTACACAGATACCGTTGTAGTTATTTACATGTTTGTAGAGATAGTGGTGTAGTTATTTCCATGTTTATACAGAAAGCGGTGTAGATATTTCCATGTTTACACTGATAGCGGTGTAGACCTTTCCATGTTTACACAGATAGCGTTGTAGATATTTACATGTTTATAGAGATAGTGGTGTAGTTATTTCCAAGTTTATACAGATAGCGGTGAAGATATTTCCATGTTTACACAAATAGCGGTGTGGACATTTCCATGATTATACAGATAGCGGTGTAGATATTTCCATGTTTATACACATAGCGGTGCAGATATTTCCATGTTTATTCAGATAGCGGTGTGGATATTTCCATGTTCATACAAATGGCGGTGTATTTATTTGCATGTTCATAGAGATGGCACTGTAGATATTTCCATGTTTATAGAGATAGCGGTGTAGTTATTTCCATGTTTATAGAGATAGCGGTGTAGATATTTCCATGTATATAAAGATAGCAGTGTGAATTTTTCCGTGTTCATACAGATAGCGGAATAGATATTTTCACCTTTATAGAGATGGCGGTGTAGATATTTCCATGTTCATACAGTTGGCGGTGTAGATATTTCCATGTTCATACAGTTGGCGGTGTAGATATTTCCATGTTCATACAGATGGCGGTGTAGATATTTCCATGTTCATACAGATGGCGGTGTAGATATTTCCATGTTCATACAGATGGCGGTGTAGATATTTCCATGTTCATTGAGATGGTGGTGAAGATATTTCCATGTTCATACGGATGGCCGGGTAGATATTTCCATGTTCATACAGATGGCGTTGTAGATATTTCCATGTTTACAGAGATGGCGGTGTAGATATTTCCATGTTTATACAGAAAGCGGTGTAGATATTTCCATGTTTGCACAGATAGCGGTGTAGACCTTTCCATGTTTACACAGATAGCGTTGTAGATATTTACATGTTTATAGAGATAGTGGTGTAGTTATTTCCAAGTTTATACAGATAGCGGTGAAGATATTTCCATGTTTACACAAATAGCGGTGTGGACATTTCCATGATTATACAGATAGCGGTGTAGATATTTCCATGTTTATACAGATAGCGGTGCAGAGATTTCCATGTTTATTCAGATAGCGGTGTGGATATTTCCATGTTTATACAGATAGCGGTGTAGATATTACCTTGTTTATACAGATAGCGGTGTAGATATTTCCATGTTTATACAGATAGCGGTGTAGATATTTCCACCTTAATACAGATGGCGTTGTAGATATTTCCATGTTCCTACAGTTGGCAGTGTAGATATTTCCATGTTCCTACAGATGGCATTGTAGATATTTCCATGTTCATACAAATGCCGGTGTAGATATTTCCATGTTCATACAGATAGCAGTGTAGATATTTCCATGTTCATACAGATAGCGGTGTAGAAATTTCCATGTTCATACAGATAGCGGTGTGCATATTTCCATGTTCATACAGATAGCGGTGTAGATATTTCCATGTTCATACAGATAGCGGTGTAGATATTTCCATGTTCATCCAGATGGCGCTGAAGATGTTTCCATGTTCATACAGATTTTGGTGTAGATATTTCCATGTTTATAGAGGTGGTGGTGTAGATATTTTCATGTTTATACAGAGGGCGGTTTAGATATTTCCATGTTTACAGAGATAGCGGTGTAGATGTTTCCTTGTTGATACACATAGAGGTTAAGATATTTACAAGTTTATAGAGATAGCGGTGTAGATATTTCCAAGTTTATAGAGATAGCAGTGTAGATATTTCCAATTTTATACTGATAGCAGTGTAGATATTTCCATGTCCATACAGATAGCGGTGTAGATATTTCCACTTTTATAGAGATGGCAGTGTAGATATTTCCATGTTCATACAGATGGCGTTGTAGACATTTCCATGTTTATATAGATGGAGGTGTAGATATTTCCATGTTTATACAGATGGCCGTGCAGATATTTCCATGTTTATAGAGATGGCGGTGTAGATATTTCCATGTTTATACAGATAGCGGTGTAGATATTTCCATGTTTACACAGATAGCTGTGTAGATATCTCCATGTTTATACAGATAGCGGTGTAGTTATTTCCATGTTTATGCAGAAAGCGGAATAGATATTTCCATCTTAATTCAGATGGCGGTGTAGATATTTCCATGTTCCTACAGATGGCGGTGTAGATATTTCCATGTTCATTCAGATGGCGGTGTAGATATTTCCAAGTTCATAGAGATAGCGGTGTGGTTATTTCCATGTTTATAGATAAAGCTGTGTAGATATTTCCATGTATACGTAGATACCTGTGTAGGTATTTCCATGTTCATACAGATAGCAGTATAGATAATTCTACGTTTATAGAGATGGCGGTGTATATATTTCTATGTTCATACAGATATTGGTGTAGATATTAACATGTTTATAGAGATGGCGGTGCAGATATTTCCATGTTTATACAGATGGCGGTGTAGATATTTCCATGTTTATACAGAAAGCGGTGTAGATATTTCCATGTTTACACAGATAGTGGTGTAGGCTTTTCCGTGTTTACACTGATAGCATTGTAGATATTTACATGTTTATAGAGATAGTAGTGTAGTTATTTCCATGTTTACACAGATAGCGGTGAAGATATTTCCATGTTTACACAGATAGCGGTGTGGACATTTCCATGATTATACAGATAGCGGTGTAGATATTTCCATGTTTATACTGATGGCAGTGTAGATATTTCCATGTTCATCCAGATGGCGGTGAAGATATTTCCATGTTCATACAGATGGCGGTGACGATATTTCCATGTTCCTTCAGATGGCGGTGTAGATATTTCCATGTTCATACACATGGCGGTGTAGATATTTCCATGTTCATAGAGATGGCAGGGTAGATATTTCCATTTTCATACGGTTGGCATTGTAGATATTTCCATGTTCATACAGATGGCGGTGTAGATATTTCCATTTTTATAGAGGTGGCGGTGTAGATATTTTCATGTTTATACAGAGGGCGGTTTAAATGTTTCCATGTTTACAGATTTAGCGGTGTATTTTCATGTTGATACACATAGCGGTGTAGAGATTTCCAAGTTTATAGTGATAGCGGAGTAGATATTTCCAAGCTTATAGAGATAGCGGTGTAGATATTTCCATGTTTATAGAGATAGCGGTGTAGATATTTCCATGTTTATACAGATAGCGGTATAGATATTTCCATGTTTATACTGATGGCGGTGTAGATATATCTATGTTTATAGAGATGGCAGTCTAGATATTTCCATGTTTACAGAGATAGTGTTGTAGTTATTTCCAAGTTTATAGAGACAGCGGTGTAGATATATCCAAGTTTATACAGATAGCGGTGTAGATATTTCCATGTTTATACAGATAGCGGTGTAGATATTTCCATGTTTACACAGATAGCGGTGTGGATATCTCCATGTTTATACAGATGGCGGTGTAGATATTTCCATGTTCATACAGATGGCGGTGTAGATATTTCCATGTTCATACAGATGGCGCTGTAGATATTTCCAAGTTTATAGAGATAGCGGTGTACTTATTTCCATGTTTATGGATAAAGCTGTGTAGATATTTCCATGTATATGCAGATAGCTGTGTAGATATTTCCATGTTCATACAGATAGCAGTGTAGATAATTCCACCTTTATAGAGATGGCGGTGTAGATATTTCTACGTTGATTCAGATGGCGGTGAAGATATTAATATGTTTATAGAGATGGCCGTGTGGATATTTCCATGTTTATACAGATGGCGGTGTAGATATTTCTATGTTTATAGATTAGGCGGTGTAGATATTTCCATGTTTATACAGAAAGCGGTGTAGATATTTCCATGTTTACACAGACAGCGGTGTAGACCTTTCCATGTTTACACAGATATCGTTGTAGATATTTACATGTTTATAGAGATAGCGGTGCAGTTATTTCCATGTTAATACAGATAGCGCTGAAGGCATTTCCATGTTTACACAGATAGCAGTGTGGATATTTCCATGTTTATACACATAGCGGTGTGGATATTTCCATCTTAATACAGATGGTGGTGTAGATATTTCCATGTTCCTACAGATGGCGGTGTAGATATTTCCATGTTCATTCAGGTGGTGGTGTAAATATTTTGAAGTTTATAGAGATAGCGGTGTAGTTATTTCCATGTTTATAGAGAAAGCTGTGTAGATATTTCCGTGTATATGCAGATAGCTGTGTAGATATTTCCATGTTCATCCAGATGCCGTGTAGATATATCCATGTTCATACAGATGGCGGTGAAGATATTTCCATGTTCATACAGACGGCGGTGTAGATATTTCCATGTTCATACACATGGAGGGGTAGATAATTCCATGTTCTTAGAGATGGCGTTGTAGATATTTCCATGTTCATACAAATGGCGGTGTAGATATTTCCATGTTCATAGAGATGGCGGTGTAGATATTTCCATGTTTATACAGATAGCGGTGTAGAGATTTCCAAGTTTATAGAGATAGCGGTGTACATATTTCCAAGCTTATAGAGATAGCACTGTAGATATTTCCATGTTTATAGAGATAGCGGTGTAGATATTTCCATGTTTATACAGATAGCAGTATAGATATTTCCATGTTGATACAGATGCCGGTGTACATATTTCTATGTTTTTAGAGATGGCGGTCTAGATATTTCCATGTTTACAGTGATAGTGCTGTAGTTATTTCCAAGTTTATAGATATAGCGGTGTAGATATTTCCATGTTTATACGGATAGCGGTGTAGATATTTCCGTGTTTATACAGATAGCGGTGTAGATATTTACATGTTTATAGAGATGGCGGTCTAGATATTTTCTTGTTTATACAGATAGCGTTGCAGATATTTCCATGTTTACAGAGATAGCGGTGTAGATGTTTCCAATTTTATACAGATAGAAGTGTAGGTATTTCCAAGTCCATACAGATAGCGGTGTAGATATTTCCTCGTTTATAGAGATGGCAGTGTACATATTTCCGTGTTCATACAGAGGGCGTTGTAGACATTTCCATGTTTATAGAGATGGAGGTGTAGACATTTCCATGTTTATACAGATGGTGGTGCAGATATTTCCATGTTTATAGAGATGGCGGTGTAGATATTTCCATGTTTATACAGACAGCGGTGTAGATATTTCCATTTTTACACAGATAGCGGTGTGGATATCTCCATGTTTATACAGATAGCGGTGTAGATTTTTCCATGTTTATACAGATTGCGGTGTAGATATTCCATCTTAATACAGATTTCGGTGTAGATATTTCCATGTTCCTACAGATGGCGGTGTAGATATTTCCATGTTCATACAGATGGCGCTGTAGATATTTCCAAGTTTACAGAGATAGCAGTGTAGTTATTTCCATGTTTATAAATAAAGCTGTGTAGATATTTCCATGTATATGCAGACAGCTATGTAGATATTTCCATGTTCATACAGATAGCAGTGTAGATAATTCCACCTTTATAGAGATATCGGTGTAGATATTTCTACATTCATTCAGATTGCGGTGTAGATATTAATATGTTTATAGAGATGGCGGTTTGGATATTTCCATGTTTATACAGATGGCGCTGTAGATATTTCTATGTTTATAGAGAAGTCGGTGTAGATATTTCCATGTTTATACAGAAAGCGGAGTAGATATTTCCATGTTTACACAGACAGCGGTGTAGGCCTTTCCATGTTTACACAGATATCGTTGTAGATATTTACATGTTTATAGAGATAGTGGTGTAATTATATCCATGTTTATACAGATAGCGCTGAAGATATTTCCGTGTTTACACAGATAGCAGTGTGGATATTTCCATGTTTATACACATAGCGGTGTAGATATTTCCATCTTAATACAGATGGTGGTGTAGATATTTCCATGTTCCTAGAGATGGCGGTGTAGATATTTATATGTTCATACAGATGGTGGTGTAGACATTTCCATGTTTAGTCATATAGCATTGTAGATATTTACATGTTTATATAGATAGCGGTGTAGTTATTTCCATGTTTAAACTGATAGCGGTGCAGATATTTCCATGTTTATACAGATAGCGGTGTAGATATTTCCATGTTTATACAGGTAGCGATGTAGATATTTCCAAGTTTATAGAGATAGCGGTGTAAATATTTCCATGTTTATACAGATAGCGGTGTAGATATTTCCATCTTAATACAGATGGCGTTGTAGATATTTCCTTGTTCATACAGATGGCGGTGCAGATATTCCCATGTTCATACAGATGGCGGTGTAGATATTTCCATGTTTATAGCGATGGCGGTGTAGATATTTCCATGTTTATTCAGATAGCGGTGTAGATATTTCCATCTTTATACAGATAGCGGTGTAGATATTTCCACGTTTATACAGATGTCGGTGTAGATATTTCCATGTTTATAGAGATGGCGGTGTAGATATTTCTACGTTTATACAGATGTCGGTGTAGATGCTTCCTTCTTTATATACATAGCGGTGTAGATATCTCCATGTTCATACAGATGGCGGTTTAGATATTTCCATCTTTATAGAGATGGTGGTATAGGTATTTCCATGTTTATAGAGATGGCGGTGTAGATATTTTCATGTTCCTACAGATGGCGGTGTAGATATTTCCATGTTTATAGATATGACGGTGTAGATATTTCCACGTTTATAGAGATAGTGGTGTAGTTACTTGCAAGTTTATAGAGATAGCGGTGTAGATATTTCCATGGTTATAGAGATAGCGGTGTAGTTATTTCCATGTTTATTCACAGAGCAGTGTAGATATTTTCATGTTTGTAGAAATAGCGGTCTAGATATTTCGTTGTTCATACAGATAGCGGTGTAGGTATTTCCATACTTATAGACATAGCAGTGTAGATATTTCCATTTTTATACTAATAGCAGTGTGAATATTTCCAAGTTCATACAGACAGCGGTGTAGATATGTCCACCTTCATAGATATGGCGGTGTAGATATTTCCATATTCATACGGTTGGCAGTGTAGATATTTCCATGTTTATACAGATGGCGGTGTAGATATTTCCATGTTTATACAGATGGCGGTGCAAGTATTTCCATGTTTACACAGATAGCGGTGTAGGTATTTCCATGTTTACACAGATAGCGGTGTAGACATTTCCATGTTTACACAGATAGCATTGTAAATATTTACGTGTTCATAGAGATAGCGGTGTAGTTATTTCCATGTTTATACAGAGAGCGGTGAAGTTATTTCCATGTTCATAGAGATGGCAGTCTAGATATTTCCATCTTTATAGAGACAGTGGTGTAGTTATTTCCAAGTTTATAGAGACAGCGTTGTAGATATTTCGATGTTTATACAGATAGCGGTGAAGATATTTCCATGTTTATACAGATAGCGGTGTAGATATTTCCATTTTTATACAGATAGCAGTGTAGATATTTCCATGTTTATAGAGATAGTGGTGTAGATAATTTCAATTTTATACAGATAGTAGTGTAGATATTTCCAAGTTCATGCAGATAGCGGTGTAGATATTTCCACGTTTATAGAGATGGCGGTGTAGATATTTCCATGTTCATACTGATGGCGGTGTAGATATTTCCATGTTCATACAAATGGTGGTGTAGATATTTCCATGTTCATAGAGAAGGCGGTGTAGATATTTCCATGTTCAAACAAATGGCGGTGTAGATATTTCCATGTTCATAGAGATGGCGGTGTAGATATTTCCATGTTTATAGAGATGGCGGTGTAGATATTTTCATGTTTACACAGATGGAGGTGTAGATCTTTCCATGTTTACACAGATGGCGGTGTAGATATTTCCATGTTTATACAGAAAGCGGTGCGGATAGTTCCATGTTAATACAGATAGTGGTGCACATATTTCCATATTTATACAGATAGCGGTGTAGATATTTCCATGTTCATACAGATAGCGGTGTAGATATTTCCATGTTCATACAGATAGCAGTGTAGATATTTCCATTTTCATACAGATAGCGGTGTAGATATTTCCATGTTCATACAGTTAGCGGTGTAGATATTTCCATGTTCATACAGATGGCGGTGTAGATATTTACATGTTCATACAGATGGCAGTGTAGATATTTCCATGTTCGTACGGATGGCAGTGTAGGTATTTCCATGTTCATACAGGTGGCGGTTTAGATATTTCCATGTTTATACAGATAGCAGTGTAGTTATTTCCATGTTTACAGAGATAGAAGTGAAGATATTTCCATTGATATACAGATAGCTGTGTAGATATTTGCATGTTCATACAGATAGCGGTGTAGATATTTGCATGTTCATACAGATAGCGGTGTAGATATTTCCTTGTTCATACAGATAGCGGTGTAGATATTTCCATTTTCCTACAGATAGCTGTGTAGGTATTTCCATGTTCATACAGATAGCGGTGTAGATATTTCCATGTTTGTACAGATAGCGGTGTAGATATTTCCATGTTGATACAGATAGCGGTGTAGATATTTCGATGTTCATACAGATAACGGTGTAGATATTACCATGTTCATACAGATAGCGGTGTAGATATTTCCATTTTCATCTAGATGCCGGTGTAGATATATCCATGTTCATACAGATGGCTTTGAAGATATTTCCATGTTCATACACATGGCTGTGTAGATATTTCCATGTTCATACAAATGGCGGTGTAGATATTTCCATGTTCATAGAGATGGCGGTGTAGATGTTTCCGAGTTCATACAAATGGCGGTGTAGATATTTCCATGTTCATAGAGATGGCACTGTAGATATATCCATGTTTATACAGATAGCAGTGTAGTTATTTCCATGTTTACAGAGATAGCAGTGTAGATATTTCCATTGATATACAGATAGCTGTGTAGATATTTGCATGTTCATACAGATAGCGGTGTAGATATTTCCATGTTCATACAGATAGCGGTCTAGATATTTCCATGTTCATACAGATAGCGGTGTAGATATTTCCATGTTCATACAGATAGCGGTGTAGGTATTTCCATGTTCATACAGATGGCGGTGTAGATATTTCCATTTTCATACGGATGGCAGTGTAGATATTTCCATGTTCATAGAGATGGCGGTGTAGATATTTCCATGTTCGTACAGATGGCAGTGTAGATATTTCCATGTTCGTACAGGTGGCAGTGTAGATATTTCCATGTTTATACAGATAGCAGTGTAGATATTTCCATGTTTATAGAGATAGCAATGTAGATATTTCCATTGATATACAGATAGCTGTGTAGATATTTGCATGTTCATACAGATAGCGATGTAGATATTTCCATGTTCGTACAGATATCGGTGTAGATATTTCCATGTTCATACAGATAGCAGTGTAGATATTTCCATGTTCATACAGATGGCGGTGTAGATATTTCCATGTTCATACAGTTAGCGGTGTAGATATTTCCATGTTAATACAGATGGCGGTGTAGATATTTCCATGTTCATATAGATGGCGGTGTAGATATTTCCATGTTCATACAGATGGCGGTGTAGATATATCCATGTTCATAGAGATGGCAGTGTGGATATTTCCATGTTTATGCAGATAGCGATATAGATATTTCCATGTTTATACAGATGGTGATGTAGATATTTCCAAGTTTATGGGGATCGCGGTGTAGATATTTTCATGTTTACACAGATGGCGGTGCATATATTTCCATGTTTACACAGATAGCGTTGTGGATATTTCCATGTTTATGCAGATAGCGGTGCGGATATTTCCATGTTTATACAGATAGGCAGATATTTCCATGTTTAGACAGATAGCAGTGTAGATATTTCCATCTTAATACAGATGGCAGTGTAGATATGTCCTTGTTCGTACAGATGGCGGTGTAGATATTTCCATGTTCATACAGATGGCGGTGTAGATATTTCGAAGTTTATAGAGATAGCGCTGTAGTTATTTCCATATTTATAGAGAAATATGTGCAGATATTTCCATGTATATGCAGATAGCTGTGTAGATATTTCCATGTTCATGCAGATAGCGGTGTAGATATTTCCATGTTCATCCAGATGCCGGTGTAGATATATCCAAGTTCATACAGATGGCGGTGAAGATATTTCATCTTCATACAGATGGCGGTGTAGATATTTCCAGGTTCACACAAATGGCGGTGTAGATATTTCCATGTTCATAGAGATGGCGGTGTAGATATTTCCATGTTCATACAAATGGCGGGTTAGTTATTTCCATGTTCATAGAGATGGCGGTTTAGATATTTCCATGTTTATACAGATGGCAGTGTAGTTATGTCCATGTTTATAGAGATAGTGGTGTAGATAATTTCAATTTTATACAGATAGCTGTGTAGATATTTGCATGTTCATACAGATAGCGGTGTAGATATTTCCATATTCATATAGATAGCGGTGTAGATATTTCCATATTCATACAGAGAGCGGTGTATATATTTCCATGTTCATGCAGAATGCGGTGTAGATATTTCCATGTTCATACCAATAGCGGTGTAGAAATTTCCGTGTCCATACAGTTAGCGTTGTAGATATTTCCATGTTCATACAGATGGCGGTGCAGATATTTACATGTTCATACAGATGGCGGTGTAGATATTTCCATGTTCGTACGGATCGCAGTGTAGCTATTTCCATGTTCATACTGGTGGCGGCGTAGATATTTCCATGATTATACAGATAGCAGTGTAGTTATTTCCATGTTTATCGAGATAGCAGTGTAGATATTTCCATTGATATACAGATAGCTGTGTAGATATTTGCATGTTCATACAGATAGCGGTGTAGATATTTCCATGTTCGTACAGATAGCGGTGTAGATATTTCCATGTTCATTCAGATAGCGGTGTAGATATTTCCATGTTCCTACAGATAACGGTGTAGATATTTCCATGTTCATACAGATAGAGGTGTAGATATTTCCATGTTCATAAAGTTATCGGTGTAGATATTTCCATGTTCATACAGATGGCTGTGTAGATATTTACATGTTCATACAGATGGCGGTGTAGATATTTCCATGTTTACACAGATAGTGGTGTAGACATTTCCATGTTTACACAGTTAGCGGTGTGGACATTTCCATGTTTATGCAGATAGCGGTGTAGATATTTCCATGTTTATACAGATAGCGGTGCTGATATTTCCATGTTTATGCAGATAGCGGTGTAGATATTTCCATGTTTATACAGATAGCGGTGCGGGTATTTCCATGTTTATACAGATAGTGGTGCAGATATTTCCATGTTTATAAAGATAGCGGTGTAGATATTTCCATCTTAATACAGATGGCGGTGAAGATATTTCGAAGTTTATAGAGATAGCGCTGTAGTTATTTCCATATTTATAGAGAAATCTGTGTAGATATTTCCATGTATATGCAGATAGCTGTGTAGATATTTCCATGTTCATGCAGATAGCGGTGTAGATATTTCCATGTTCATACAGATAGCGGTGTAGATATTACCATGTTCATACAGAGAGCTTTGTAGATATTTCCATGTTCATACAGATAGCGGTGTAGGTATTTCCATGTTCTTACAGTTAGCGGTGTAGATATTTCCATGTTCATACAGATGGCGGTGTAGAAATTTCCATGTTCATACAGATGGCAGTGTAGATATTTCCATGTTCATACAGGTGGCGGTGTAGATATTTCCATGTTTATACAGATAGCAGTGTAGTTATTTCCATGTTTATAGAGATAGCAGTGTAGATATTTCCATTCATATACAGATAGCTGTGTAGATATTTGCATGTTCATACAGACAGCGGTGTAGATATTTCCATGTTCATACAGATAGCGGTGTAGATATTTCCCTGTTTATACAGATAGTAGTGCGGATATTTTCATGTTTATAAAGATAGTTGGGCAGATATTTGCATGTACATACAGATAGCGGTGTAGATATTTCCATGTTCATCCAGATGCCGGTGTAGATATATCCATGTTCATACAGATGGGAGTGAAGATATTTCCATGTTCATACAGATGGCGGTGTAGATATTTCCATGTTCATACAAATGGCGGCGTAGATATTTCCATGTTCATAGAGATGGCTGTGTAGATATTTCCATGTACATACAAATGGCGGTGTAGATATTTCCATGTTTATACAGATAGCAGTGTAGTTATTTCCATGTTTACAGAGATAGCAGTGTAGATATTTCCACTGATATACAGATAGCTCTGTAGATATTTGCATGTATGTACAGATAGCGGTGTAGATATTTCCATGTTCATACAGATAGCGGTGTAGATATTTCAATGTTCATACAGTTAGCGGTGTAGATATTTCCATGTTCATACAGATGGCGGTGTAGATATTTCCATGTTCATACACATGGCGGTGTAGGTATTTCCATGTTCATAGAGATGGCGGTGTAGATATTTCCATGTTTATACAGATAGCAGTGTTGTTATTTCCATGTTTATAGAGATAGCAGTGTAGATATTTCCATTGATATACAGATAGATGTGCAGGTATTTGCATGTTCATACAGATAGCGGTGTAGATATTTCCTTGTTCATACAGATAGCGGTGTAGATATTTCCATGTTCATACAGATAGCGGTGTAGATATTTCCATGTTCATACAGATAGCGGTGTAGATATTTCCATGTTAATACAGAAAGCGGTGTAGATATTTCCATGTTCATACTAATAGCGGTGTAGATATTTCCATGTTCATACAGATGGCGGTGTAGATATTTACATGTTCATTCAGATGGCGGTGTAGATATTTCCATGTTCGTACGGATGGCAGTGTAGATATTTCCATGTTCATACAGGTGGCAGTGTACATATTTCCATGTTTATGCAGATAGCAGTGTAGTTATTTCCATGTTTATAGAGATAGCAGTGTAGATATTTCCATTGATATACAGATAGCTGTGTAGATATTTGCATGTTCATACAGATAGCGGTGTAGATATTTCCATGTTCGTACAGATAGCGGTGTAGATATTTCCATGTTCTTGCAGATAGCGGTGTAGATATTTCCATGTTCATACAGATAACGGTGTAGATATTTCCATGTTCATACAGTTAGCGGTGTAGATATTTCCACGTTTATAGAGATGGCGGTGTAGATATTTCCATGTTCGTACAGATGGCGGTGTAGATATTTCCATGTTTATAGGGATGGCGGTGTAGATATTTTCATGCTTACACGGATGGCGGTGTAGATATTTCCATGTGTACACAGATAGCGGTGTAGACATTTCCATGTTTACACAGATGGCGGTGTTGGTATTTCCATGTTTATGCAGATAGCAGTGTAGATATTTCCATGTTTATACAGATAGTTTGGCAGATATTTCCATGTTTATACAGCTAGCGGTGAAGATATTTCCATCTTAATACAGATGGCGGTGTAGATATGTCCTTGCTCGTACAGATGGCGGTGTAGATATTTTCATGTTCATACAGATGGTGGTGTAGATATTTCGAAGTTTATAGAGATAGCGCTGTAGTTATTTCCATATTTATAGAGAAATCTCTGTAGATATTTCCATGTATATTCAGATAGCTGTGTAGATATTTCCATGTTCATGCAGATAGCGGTGTAGATATTTCCATTTTCATCCAGATGCCGGTGTACATATATCCATGTTCATACAGATGGCGGTGAAGATATTTCCATGTTCATACAGATAGCGGTGTAGATATTTCCATGTTCATACCAATAGCGGTGTAGACATTTCCATGTTCATACATTTAGCGGTGTAGATATTTCCATGTTCATACAGATGGCGGTGAAGATATTTACATGTTCATACAGATGGCGGTGTAGACATTTCCATGTTTGAATGGATGGCAGTGAAGATATTTCCATGTTCATACAGGTGGCGGTGTAGATATTTCCATGTTTATACAGATAGCAGTGTAGTTATTTCCATGTTAATAGAGATAGCTGTGTAGATATTTCCATTGATATACAGATAGCTGTGTAGATATTTGCATGTTCATACAGATAGCGGTGTAGATATTTCCATGTTCGTACAGATAGCGGTGTAGATATTTCCATGTTCATACAGTTAGCGGTGTAGATATTTCCATGTTCATACAGATGGCGGTGTAGGTATTTACATGTTCATACAGATGGCGGTGTAGATGTTTCCATGTTCGTATAGATGGTGGTGTAGATATTTCCATGTTCATAGAGATGGCGGTGTACATATTTCCATGTTTATGCAGTTAGCGGTATAGATATTTCCATGTTTATACAGATGGTGGTGTAGATAATTCCACGTTTATTGAGATGGCGGTCTAGATATTTCCATGTTTACAGAGATAGGGGTGTAGTTCTTTCCAAGTTTATAGAGACAGCGTTGTAGATATTTCAATGTTTATACAGATAGCGGTGAAGATATTTCCATGTTTATACAGATAGCAGTGTAGATATTTCCATTTTTATACAGATAACAGTTTAGATATTTCCATGTTTATAGAGATAGTGGTGAAGATAATTTCAATTTTATACAGATAGCAGTGTAGATATTTCCAAGTTCATACAGATAGCGGTGAAGATATTTCCATGTTCATACAGATAGCAGTGTAGTTATTTCCATGTTCATTCCAATAGCGGTGTAAATATTTCCATGTTCATACAGTTAGCGGTGTAGATATTTTCATGTTCATACAGATGGCGGTGTAGATATTTACAAGTTCATACAGATGGCGGTGTAGAAATGTCCATGTTCGTACAGATGGCGGTGTAGATATTTAAATGTTCATACAGATGGCAGTGTAGATATTTCCATGTTCATACAGGTGGCGGTGTAGATATTTCCCTGTTTATACAGATAGCAGTGTAGTTATTTCCATGTTTATAGAGATAGCAGTGTAGGTATTTCCATTGATATACAGATGGCTGTGTAGATATTTGCATGTTCATACAGATAGTGGTGTACATATTTCAATGTTCGTACAGATGGCGGTGTAGATATTTCCATGTTCATACAGATAGAGGTGTAGATATTTCCATGTTCATACAGTTAGCGCTGTAGATATTTTCATGTTCATACATATGGCGGTGTAGATATTTCCATGTTCTTAGAGATGGCGGTGTAGATATTTCCATGTTTATGCAGATAGCGGTATAGATATTTCCATGTTTATACAGATGGTGGTGTAGATATTTCCATGTTTATAGAGATGGCGGTCTAGATATTTCCATGTTTGCAGAGATAGTGGTGTAGTTATTTCCAACTTTATAGAGACAGCGTTGTAGTTATTTCCATGTTTATACAGATAGCGGTGAAGATATTTCCATGTTTATACAGATAGCGGTGTAGATATTTCCATGTTTATACAGATAGCACTGTAGATATTTCCATGTTTATAGAGATAGTGGTGTAGATAATTTCAATTTTATACAAAGAGCAGTGTAGATATTTCCAAGTTCATACAGATAGCGGTGTAGATATTTCCACGTTTATAGAGGTAGCGGTGTAGATATTTCCATGTTCATACAGATAGCGGTGTAGATATTTCCATGTTCATACAGATAGCGGTGTAGATATTTCCATGTTCATACAGATAACGGTGTAGATATTTCCATGTTCATACAGATGGCGTTTTAGATATTTACATGTTCATACAGATGGCGGTGTAGATATTTCCATGTTCGTACGGATGGCACTGTAGATATTTCCATGTTCATACAGGTGGCGGTGTAGATATTTTCATGTTTATACAGATAGCGGTGAAGATATTTCCATGTTTATACAGATAGCGGTGTAGATATTTCCATGTTTATAGAGATAGTGGTGTAGAAAATTTCAATTTTATACAGAGAGCAGTGTAGATATTTCCAAGTTTATACAGATAGCCGTGTAGATATTTCCATGTTTATAGAGAAGGCGGTGTAGATATTTCCATGTTCATACAGATGGCGGTGTAGATATTTCCATGTTTATAGGGATGGCGGTGTAGATATTTTCATGCTTACACAGATGGCGGTGTAGATATTTCCATGTTTACACAGATAGCGGTGTAGACATTTCCATGTTTACACAGATGGCGGTGTGGATATTTCCATGTTTATGCAGATTGCAGTGTATATATTTCCATGTTTATACAGATAGCGGTGCGGATATTTCCATGTTTATACAGATAGTTGGGCAGATATTTCCATGTTTATATAGATAGCGGTGTAGATATTTCCATCTTAATACAGATGGCGGTGTAGAAATGTCCATGTTCGTACAGATGGCGGTGTAGATATTTCCATGTTCATACAGATGGCAGTGTAGATATTTCCATGTTCATACAGGTGGCGGTGTAGATATTATCCTGTTTATACAGATAGCAGTGTCGTTATTTCCATGTTTATAGAGATAGCAGTGTAGGTATTTCCATTGATATACAGATGGCTGTGTAGATATTTGCATGTTCATACAGATAGCGGTGCACATATTTCCATGTTCGTACAGATAGCGGTGTAGATATTTCCCTGTTCATACAGATAGCGGTGTAGATATTTCCATGTTCATACAGATAACGGTGTAGATATTTCCATGTTCATACAGATAGCGGTGTAGACATTTCCATGTTCATACAGTTAGCAGTGTACATATTTCCATGTTCATACAGGCGGCGGTGTAGATATTTACATGTTCATACACCTGGCGGTATAGATATTTCCATGTTCGTACAGATGGCGGTGTAGATATTTCCATGTTCTTAGAGATGGCGGTGTAGATATTTCCATGTTTATGCAGATCGCGGTATAGATATTTCCATGCTTATACAGATGGTGGTGTAGATATTTCCATGTTTATAGAGATGGCGGTCTAGATGTTTCCATGTTTTCAGAGATAGTGGTGAAGTTATTTCCAAGTTTATAGAGACAGCGTTGTAGATATTTCCATGTTTATACAGATAGCGGTGAAGATATTTCCATGTTTATGCAGATAGCGGTGTGGATATTTCCACGTTTATAGAGGTAGCGGTGTAGATATTTCCATGTTCATACAGATAGCGGTGTAGATATTTCCATGTTCATACAGATAACGGTGTAGATATTTCCATGTTCATACAGATGGCGTTTTAGATATTTACATGTTCATACAGATGGCGGTGTAGATATTTCCATGTTCGTACGGATGGCACTGTAGATATTTCCATGTTCATACAGGTGGCGGTGTAGATATTTCCATGTTTATACAGATAGCGGTGAAGATATTTCCATGTTTCTACAGATAGCGGTGTAGATATTTCCATGTTTATACAGATAGCGGTGTAGATATTTCCATGTTTTTAGAGATAGTGGTGTAGATAATTTCAATTTTATACAGAGAGCAGTGTAGATATTTCCAAGTTCATACAGATAGCCGTGTAGATATTTCCATGTTTATAGAGAAGGCGGTGTAGATATTTCCATGTTCATACAGATGGCGGTGTAGATATTTCCATGTTTATAGGGATGGCGGTGTAGATATTTTCATGCTTACACAGATGGCAGTGTAGATATTTCCAAGTTTACACAGATAGCGGTGTAGACATTTCCATGTTTACACAGATGGCGGTGTGGATATTTCCATGTTTATGCAGATAGCAGTGTAGATATTTCCATGTTTATACAGATAGCGGTGCGGATATTTCCATGTTTATACAGATAGTTGGGCAGATATTTCCATGTTTATATAGATAGCGGTGTAGATATTTCCATCTTAATACAGATGGCGGTGTAGAAATGTCCATGTTCGTACAGATGGCGGTGTAGATATTTCCATGTTCATACAGATGGCAGTGTAGATATTTCCATGTTCATACAGGTGGCGGTGTAGATAGTTCCCTGTTTATACAGATAGCAGTGTTGTTATTTCCATGTTTATAGATATAGCAGTGTAGGTATTTCCATTGATATACAGATGGCTGCGTAGATATTTGCATGTTCATACAGATAGCGGTGTACATATTTCCATGTTCGTACAGATAGCGGTGTAGATATTTCCCTGTTCATACAGATAGCGGTGTAGATATTTCCATGTTCATACAGATAACGGTGTAGATATTTCCATGTTCATACAGATAGCGGTGTAGATATTTCCATGTTCATACAGTTAGCGGTGTACATATTTCCATGTTCATACAGATGGCGGTGTAGATATTTACATGTTCACACACATGGCGGTATAGATATTTCCATGTTCGTACAGATGGAGGTGTAGATATTTCCATGTTCTTAGAGATGGCGGTGTAGATATTTCCATGTTTATGCAGATCGCGGTATAGATATTTCCATGTTTATACAGATGGTGATGTAGATATTTCCATGTTTATAGAGATGGCGGTCTAGATGTTTCCATGTTTTCAGAGATAGTGGTGTAGTTATTTCCAAGTTTATAGAGACAGCGTTGTAGATAATTCCATGTTTATACAGATAGCGGTGAAGATATTTCCATGTTTATGCAGATAGCGTTGTAGATATTTCCAGGTTTATACAGAAAGCAGTGTAGATATTTCCATGTTTATAGAGATAGTGGTGTAGATAATTTCAATTTTATACAGAGAGCAGTGTAGATATTTCCACGTTCATACGGATAGCGGTGTAGATATTTCCACGTTTATAGAGATGGCGGTGCAGATATTTCCATGTTCATACAGAGGACGGTGTAGATATTTCCATGTTTATAGGGATGGCGGTGTAGATATTTTCATGCTTACACGGATGGCGGTGTAGAATATTTCCATGTGTACACAGATAGCGGTGTAGACATTTCCATGTTTACACAGATGGCGGTGTGGATATTTCCATGTTTATGCAGATAGCAGTGTAGATATTTCCATGTTTATTCAGATAGCGATGCGGATATTTCCATGTTTATACAGATAGTTGGGCAGATATTTCCATGTTTATACAGATAGCAGTGTAGATATTTCCATCTTAATACAGATGGCGGTGCAGATATGTCCATGTTCGTACAGATGGTGGTGTAGATATTTCCATGTTCAAACAGATGGCAGTGTAGATATTCCGAATTTTATAGAGATAGCGCTGTAGATATTTCCAGACTTATAGAGAAATCTGTGTAGATATTTCCATGTATATTCAGATAGCTGTGTAGATATTTCCAAGTTCATGCAGATAGCGGTGTAGATATTTCCATGTTCATCCAGATGCCAGTGAAATTATATCCATGTTCATACAGATGGCGATGAAGATATTTCCATGTTCATACAGATGGCGGTGTAGATATTTCCAGGTTCATACAAATGGCGGTGTAGATATTTCCATGTTCATAGAGATGGCGGTGTAGATATTTCCATGTTCATACAAATGGCGGTGTAGATATTTCCATATTCATAGAGATGGCGGTGTAGAAATTTCCATGTTTATACAGATAGCATTGTAGTGATTTCCATGTTTATAGTGATAGTGGTGTAGATAATTTCAATTTCATACAGATAGCTGTGTAGATATTTGCATGTTCATACAGATAGCGGTGTAGATATTTCCATGTTCATACAGATAGCGATGTAGATATTTCCATGTTCATACAGATAGCGGTGTAGGTGTTTCCATGTTCATGCAGAAAGCGGTGTAGATATTTCTATGTTCATACCAATAGCGGTGTAGATATTTCCATGTCCATATACTTAGCGGTGTAGATATTTCCATGTTCATACAGATGGCGGTGTAGATATTTCCATGTTCTTACAGATGGCGCTGTAGATATTTCCATGTTCGTACGGATGGCAGTGTAGATATTTCCACGTTCGTACAGATAGTGGTATAGATATGTCCATGTTCATACAGATAACGGTGTAGATATTTCCATGTTCATACATATAGCGGTGTAGATATTTCCATGTTCATACAGTTAGCGGTGTGGATATTTCCATGTTCATACAGATGGCGGTGGAGATATATCCATGTTCATACAGACGGTGGTGTAGATATTTCCACGTTCGTACAGATGGCCGTGTAAATATTTCCATGTTTATGCAGATAGCGGTATAGTAATTTCCATGTTCATACAGATGGCGGTGTAGATATTTCCATGTTCATACAGATGGCGGTGTAGATATTTCCATGTTCGTAGAGATGGCGGTGTAGATATTTCCATGTTAATAGAGATGGCGGTGTAGATATTTCCACGTTTATGCAGATAGCGGTATAGATAATTCCATGTTTATACAGATGGTGGTGTAGATATTTCCATGTTTATAGAGATGGCGGTCTGGATATTTCCATGTTTAAAGAGATAGTGGTGTAGTTATTTCCAAGCTTATAGAGACAGCGTTGTAGATATTTCCATGTTTATACACATAGCGGTGAAGATATTTCCATGTTTATACAGATAGCGGTGTAGATATTTCCATGTTTATACAGATAGCAGTGTAGATATTTCCATGTTTATAGAGATAGTGGTGTAGATAATTCCAATTTTATACAGATAGCATTGTAGAAATTTCCAAATTCATACAGAGAGCGGTGTAGATATTTCCACGCTTGTAGAGATGGTGGTGTAGATATTTCCATGTTCATACAGATGGCGGTGTAGATATTTCTGTGTTTACAAAGATAGCGGTGTGGATATTTCCATGTTTATGCATATAGCGGTGTAGATATTTCCGTCTTTATACCGATAGCGGTGCGGATATTTCCATGTTTATACAGATAGTTGGGCAGATATTTCCATGTTTATACAGATAGCGGTGTAGATATTTCCATCTTAATACAGATGGCGGTGTAGATATGTCCATGTTCGTACAGATGGCGGTGTAGATATTTCCATTTTCATACAGATGGCGGTGTAGATATTTCGAAGTTTATAGAGACAGCGCTGTAGTTATTTCCATATTTGTAGAGAAATCTGTGTAGATATTTCCATGCATATGCAGACAGCTGTGTAGATATTTCCATGTTCATGCAGATAGTGGTGTAGTTATTTAGATATTCATCCAGATGCCGGTGTAGATATATCCATGCTCATACAGATGGCAGTGTAGATATTTCCATGTTCATCCAGATGCCGGTGTAGATATATCCATGTTCATACAGATGGCGGTGAAGCTATTTCCATGTTCATACAGATGGCGGTGTAGATATTTCCATGTTCATACAAATGGCAGTGTAGATACTTCCATGTTCATAGAGATGGCGGTGTAGATATTTCCATGTTCATACACATGGCGGTGTAGATATTTCCATTTTCATAGAGATGGCGGTGTAGATATTTCCATGTTTATACAGATAGCAGTGTAGTTATTTCCATGTTGATAGAGATAGCATTGTAGATATTTCCGTTGATATACAGATAGCTGTGTAGATATTTGCATTTTCATACAGATAGCTGTGTAGTTATTTGCATTTTCATACAGATAGCGGTGTAGACATTTCCATGTTCGTACAGATAGCGGTGTAGATATTTCCATGTTCATAAAGATAGTGGTGTAGATATTTCCATGTTCATACAGATAACGGTGTAGATATTTCCGTGTTCATGCAGATGGCGGTGTAGATATTTACATGTTCATACAGATGGCGGTGTAGATATTTCCATGTTCGTACAGATGGCGGTGTAGATATTTCCATGTTCATAGAGATGGCGGTGTAGATAATTCAATGTTTATGCAGATAGCGGTATAGATATTTCCATGTTTATACAGATGGTGGTGTAGATATTTCAATGTTTATAGAGATGGCGGTCTAGATATTTCCATGTTCATACAGATAGCGGTGTTGATATTTCCATGTTCATACAGATAGCGTTGTAGATATTTCCATGTTCATACAGATAGCAGTGTAGGTATTTCCATGTTCATACAGTTAGCGGTGTAGATATTTCCATGTTCATACAGATGGCGGTGCAGATATTTACTTGTTCATACAGATGGCAGTGTAGATATTTCCATGTTCGTACGGATGGCAGTGTAGATATTTCCATGTTCATACAGGTGGCGGTGTAGATATTTCCATGTTTATACAGATAGCAGTGTAGTTATTTCCATCTTTATAGAGATAGCAGAGTAGATATTTCCATTGATATACAGACAGCTGTGTAGATATCTGCATGTTCATACAGATAGCGGTGTAGATATTTCCATGTTCGTACAGACAGCGGTGTAGATATTTCCATGTTCATACAGATAACGGTGTAGATATTTCCATGTTCATACAGATAGCGGTGTAGATATTTCCATGTTCATACAGTTAGCGGTGTAGATATTTCCATGTTCATACAGATGGCGGTGTAGATATTTCCATGTTCATACAGATGGCGGTGTAGATATTTCGAAGTTTATAGATATAGCGCTGTAGTTATTTCCATATTTATAGAGAAATATGTGTAGATATTTCCATGTATATGTAGAGAGCTGTGTAGATATTTCCTTGTTCATGCAGATAGCGGTGTAGATATTTCCATGTTCATCCAGATGCCGGTGTAGATATATCCATGTTCATACAGATGGAGGTGAATATATTTCCATGTTCATACAGATGGCGGTGTAGATATTTCCAGGTCCATACAAATGGCGGTGTAGATATTTCCATGTTCATAGAGATGGCGGTGTAGATATTTCCATGTTCATACAAATGGCGGGGTAGATATTTCCATGTTCATAGAGATGGCTGTGTAGATATTTGCATGTTTATACAGATAGCAGTGTGGTTATTTAAATGTTTATAGAGATTGTTTTGTAGATAATTTCAATATTATAGAGATAGCTGTGTAGATATATGCATGTTCTTACAGATAGCGATGTAGATATTTCCATGTCCATACTGATAGCGTTGTAGATATTTCCATGTCCATACAGTTAGCGTTGTAGATATTTCCATGTTCATACAGATGGTGGTGTAGATATTTACATGTTCATACAGATGGCGGTGTAGATATTTCCATGTTCATACGGATGGCAGTGTAGTTATTTCAATGATCAGACTGGTGGCGTTGTAGATATTTCTATGTTTCTACAGAGAGCAGTGTAGTTATTTCCATGTTTATAGACATAGCAGTGTGGATATTTCCATTGATATACAGATAGCTGTGTAGATATTTCCATGTTAATACAGATAGCGGTGTAGATATTTCCATGTTCGTAGAGATAGCAGTGTAGATATTTCCATGTTCATACAGATAGCGGTGTAGATATTTCCATGTTCATACAGATAACGGTGTAGATATTTCCATGTTCATACAGATAGCGGTGTAGATATTTCCATGTTCATACAGTTAGCGGTGTAGATATTTCCATGTTCATACAGATGGCGGTGTAGATATTTACATGTTCATACAGATGGCGGTGTACATATTTCCATGTTCGTACAGTTGGCGGTGTAGATATTTCCATGTTCATAGAGATGGCGCTGAAGGTATTTCCATGTTTATGCAGATAGCGGTATAGATACTTCCATGTTTATACAGATGGTGGTGTAGATATTTCCATGTTTATAGAGATGGCGGTCTAGATATTTCCATGTTTATACAGATAGCGGTGAAGATATTTCCATGTTTATACAGATAGCGGTGTAGATATTTCCATGTTTATACAGATAGAAGTGTAGATATTTCCATGTTTATAGAGATAGAGGTGTAGATAATTTCAATTTTATACCGACAGCAGTGTAGATATTTCCAAGTTCATACAGATAGCGATGTAGATATTTCCACGTTTATAGAGATGGCGGTGTAGATATTTCCATGTTCATACTGATGGCGGTGTAGATATTTCCATGTTCATACAAATGGCGGTGTAGATATTTCCAAGTACATACAGATAACGTTGTAGATATTTCCATGTTTATACAGACAGCGGTGTAGATATTTCCATCTTCGTACAGATAGTGGTGTAGATATTTCCATGTTCATACAGATAGCGGTGTAGATATTTCCAAGTTCATACAGATAACGTTGTAGATATTTCCATGTTCATACAGATAGCGGTGTAGATATTTCCATGGTCATACAGTTAGCGGTGTAGATATTTCCATGTTCATACAAATGGCGGTGTAGATATTTACATGTTCATACAGATGGCGGTGTAGATATTTCCATGTTCGTGCAGATGGCCGTGTAGATATTTCCATGTTCATAGAGATGGCGATGTAGGTATTTCCATGATTATGCAGACAGCGGTATAGATATTTCCATGTTTATACAGATGGTGGAGTTGATATTTCCACGTTTATAGAGATGGCTGTCTAGATATTTCCATTTTTATAGAGATAGTGGTGTAGTTATTTCCAAGTTTATAGAGACAGTGTTGTAGATATTTCCATGTTTATACATATAGCGGTGAAGTTATTTCCATGTTTATACAGATAGCGGTGTAGACATTTTCATGTTTATACAGATATCAGTGTAGATATTTCCATGTTTATAGAGATAGTGGTGTAGATAATTTCAATTTTATGCAGATAGAAGTGTAGATATTTCGAAGTTCATACAGATAGCGGTGTAGATATTTCCACGTTTATAGAGATGGCGGTGCAGATATTTCCATGTTCATACAGATGGCGGTGTAGATATTTCCATGTTTATAGAGATGGCGCTGTAGATATTTCCATGTTTACACCGATGGCGGTGTAGTTATTTCCCTGTTTACACAGATAGCGGTGTTGACATTTCCATGTTTACACAGATAGCGGTGTGGATATTTCCATGTTTATAGAGATAGCGGTGTAGATATTTCCATGTTTATACAGATAGCGGTGCGGATATTTCTATGTTTATACAGATAGTTGGGCAGATAATTCCATGTTTATACAGATAGCGGTGTAGATATTTCCATCTTAATGCAGATGGCGGTGTAGATATGTCCAAGTTCGTACATATGGCGGTGTAGATATTTCCATGTTCATACAGATGGCGGTGTAGATATATCGAAGTTTATAGAGATAGCGGTGTAGTTATTTCCATATTTAAAGAGAAATCTGTGTAGTTATTTCCATGTATATGCAGATAGATGTGTAGATATTTCCATGTTCATGCAGATAGCGGTGTAGATATTTCCATGTTCATCCAGATGCCGGTGTAGATATATCCATGCTAATACAGATGGCGGTGAAGATATTTCCATGTTCATAGAGATGGCGGTGAAGATATTTCCATGTTCATACAAATGGCGGTGTAGATATTTCCATGTTCATAGAGATGGCGGTGTAGATATTTCCATGTTTATACAGATAGCAGTGTAGTTATTTCCATGTTTATAGAGATAGCAGTGTAGATATTTCCATGTTCATACAAATGGCGGTGTAGATATTTCCATGTTCATAGAGATGGCGGTGTAGATATTTCCATGTTCATACAGTTAGCCGTGTAGATATTTCGATGTTCATACGGAGGGCGGTGTAGCTATTTCCATGTTCGTATGGATGGCAGTGTAGATATTTCCATATTCATTCAGGTGGCGGTGTAGATATTTCCATGTTTATACAGATAGCAGTGTAGTTATTTCCATGTTTATAGAGATAGCAGTGTAGATATTTCCATTGATATACAGATAGCTGTGTAGATATTTGCATGTTCGTACAGATAGCGGTGTAGATATTTCCATGTTCATACAGAGAGCGGAGTAGATATTTCCATGTTCATACAGATAGCGGTGTAGTTATTTCCATGTTCATACAGATAGCGGTGTAGATATTTCCATGTTCATACAGATAGCGTTGTAGATATTTCCATGCTCATACAGTCAGCGGTGTAGATATTTCCATGTTCATACACATGACATTGTAGATATTTACATGTTCATACAGATGGCGGTGTAGATATTTCCATGTTCGTACGGATGGCAGTGTAGATATTTCCATGTTCATACAGGTGGCGGTGTAGATATTTCCATGTTTATACAGATAGAAGTGTAGTTATTTCCGTGTTTATAGAGATAGCAGTGCAGATATTTCCATTGATAAACAGATTTCTGTGTAGATATTTGCATGTTCATACAGATAGCGGTATAGATGTTTCCATGTTCATACAGATAGCGGTGTAGATATTTCCATGTTCATACAGATGGCGGTGTAGATATTTACAGGTTCGTAGAGATGGCGGTGTAGATATTTCCATGTTTATGCAGATAGCGGTATAGATATTTCCATGTTTATACAGATGGTGGTGTAGATATTTCCATGTTAATAGAGATGGCGGTCTAGATATTTCCATGTTTATAGTGATAGTGGTGTAGTTATTTCCAAGATTATAGAGACAGCGTTGTAGATATTTTCATGTTTGCACAGATAGCGGTGTAGATATTGCCATGTTAGCACAGATAGCGGTGTGGACATTTCCATGTTTACACAGATAGCAGTGTGGATATTTCCATGTTTATGTAGATAGCGGTCTAGATATTTCCATGTTTATACAGATAGCGGTGCTGATATTTCCATGTTTATACAGATAGTGGTGCAGATATTTCCATGTTTATACAGTTAGCGGGGTAGATATTTCCAGATTAATACAGATGGATGTGTAGATATGTCCATGTTCGTACAGATGGCGGTGTAGATATGTCCATGTTCATACAGATGGCGGTGTAGATATTTGGAAGTTTATAGAGAGAGCGCTGTTGTCATTTCCATATTTATAGAGAAATCTGTGTAGATATTTCCATGTATATGCAGATAGCTGTGTAGATATTTCCATGTTCATGCAGATAGCGGTATAGATATTTCCATGTTCATCCGGATGCCGGTGTAGATATTTGCATGTTCATACAGATACCGGTGTAGATATTTCCATGTTCATACAGATAGCAGTGTAGATATTTCCATGTTCATACAGATAGCGGTGTAGATATTTCCATGTTCATACAGATAGTGGTGTTGATAATTCCAATTATATGCAGATAGCAGTGTAGATATTTCTAAGTTCATACAGATCGCGGTGTACATATTTCCACGTTTATAGAGATGGCGGTGTAGATATTTCCATGTTCATTCAGATGGCGGTGTAGGTATTTCCATGCTTATAGAGATGGCGGTGTAGATATTTCCATGTTTACACAGATAGTGGTGTAGACATTTCCATGTTTACACAGATAGCAGTGTGGATATTTCCATATTTATGCAGATAGCGGTGTAGATATTTCCATGTTTATACAGATAGCGGTGCGAATATTTCCATGTTTGTACAGATAGTGGTGCAGATATTTCCATGCTTATACAGATAGCGGTGTAGATATTTCCATCTTAATACAGATGGCGGTGTAGATATGTCCATGTTCGTACAGATGGCGGTGTAGATATTTCCATGTTCCTACTGATGGCGGTGTAGGTATTTCGAAGTTTATAGAGATAACGCTGTAGTTATTTCCATATTTATAGAGAAATATGTGTAGATATTTCCATGTATATGCAGATAGTTGTGTAGATATTTCCATGTTCATGCAGATAGCGGTATAGATATTTCCATGTTCATCCAGATGCCGGTGTAGATATTTGCATGTTCATACAGATAGCGGTGTAGATATTTCCATGTTCATACAGATGGCGGTGTAGATATTTCCATGTTCATACAGAGAGCGGTGTACATATTTCCCTGTTGATACAGATAGCGGTGTAGATATTTCCATGTTCATACAGATAGCGGTGTACGTATTTCCCTGTTCTTACAGTTAGCGGTGTACATATTTCCATGTTCTTACAGATGGCGGTGTAGATATTTCCATGTTCATACAGATAGCGGGGTAGGTATTTCCATGTTCTTACAGTTAGCTGTGTACATATTTCCATGTTCTTACAGATGGCGGTGTAGATATTTCCATGTTCATACAGATGGCAGTGTAGATATTTCCATGTTCATACAGGTGGCGGTGTAGATATTTCCATGTTTATACAGATAGCAGTGTAGTTATTTCCAAGTTTATAGAGATAGCAGTGTAGATATTTCCATTGATATACAGATAGCTGAGTAGATATTTGCATGTTCGTACAGATAGCGGTGTAGATACTTCCATGTTCATACAGATAGCGGTGTAGATATTTCCATGTTTATACAGATAGTGGTGCGGATATTTCCATGTTTATACAGATAGTTGGGCAGATATTTCCATGTTTATACAGATAGCGGTGTAGATATTTCCATCTTAATACAGATGGCGGTGTAGATATGTCCATGTTCGTACAGATGGCGTTGTACATATTTCCATGTTCATACAGATGGCGGTGTAGATATTTTGAAGTTTATAGAGATAGCGCTGTAGTTATTTCCACATTTATTGAGAAATCTGTGTAGGTATTTCCATGTATATGCAGATAGCTGTGTAGATAATTCCATTATCATGCAGATAGCGGTGAAGTTATTTCCATGTTTATACAGATAGCGGTGTAGACATTTTCATGTTTATACAGATATCAGTGTAGATATTTCCATGTTTATAGAGATAGTGTTGTAGATAATTTCAATTTTATACAAATAGCAGTGTAGATATTTCCAAGTTCATACAGATAGCGGTGTAGATATTTCCAAGTTTATAGAGATGGCGGTGCAGATATTTCCATGTTCATACAGATGGCGGTGTAGATATTTCCATGTTTATAGAGATGGCGCTGTAGATATTTCCATGTTTACACAGATGGCGGTGTAGTTATTTCCCTGTTTACACAGATAGCGGTGTTGACATTTCCATGTTTACACAGATAGCGGTGTGGATATTTCCATGTTTATAGAGATAGCGGTATAGATATTTCCATGTTTATACAGATAGCGGTGCGGATATTTCTATGTTTATACAGATAGTTGGGCAGATATTTCCATGTTTATACAGATAGCGGTGTAGATATTTCCATCTTAATGCAGATGGCGGTGTGGATATGTCCATGTTTGTACATATGGCGGAGTAGATATTTCCATGTTCATACAGATGGCGGTGTAGATATATCGAAGTTTATAGAGATAGCGCTGTAGTTATTTCCATATTTATAGAGAAATCTGTGTACTTATTTCCATGTATATGCAGATAGCTGTGTAGATATTTCCATGTTCATGCAGATAGCGGTGTAGATATTTCCATGTTCATCCAGATGCCGGTGTAGATATATCCATGCTCATACAGATGGCGGTGAAGATATTTCCATGTTCATAGAGATGGCGGTGTAGATATTTCCATGTTCATACAAATGGCGGTGTAGATATTTCCATGTTCATAGAGATGGCGGTGTAGATATTTCCATGTTTATACAGATAGTAGTGTAGTTATTTCCATGTTTATAGAGATAATAGTGTAGATATTTCCATTGATATACAGATAGCTGTGTAGATATTTGCATGTGCATACAGATAGCGGTGTAGATATTTCCATGTTCAAACAGAGGGCGGTGTAGATATTTCCATGTTCATACAGATAGCGGTGTAGATATTTCCATGTTCATACAGATAGCGGTGTAGATATTTCCATGTTCATACAATTAGCGGTGTAGATATTTCCATGTTCATACAGATGGCGGTGTAGATATTTACATGTTCATACAGATGGCGTTGTAGATATTTCCATGTTCGTGCGGATGGCAGTGTAGATATTTCCATGTTCATACAGGCGGCGGTTTAGATATTTCCATGTTTATACAGATAGCAGTGTAGTTATTTCCATGTTTATAGAGATAGCAGTGTAGATATTTCCATGTTCATACAAATGGCGGTGTGGATATTTCCATGTTCATAGAGATGGCGGTGTAGATATTTCCATGTTCATACAGTTAGCCGTGTAGATATTTCGATGTTCATATGGAGGGCGGTGTAGCTATTTCCATGTTCGTATGGATGGCAGTGTAGATATTTCCATATTCATTCAGGTGGCGGTGTAGATATTTCCATGTTTATACAGATAGCAGTGTAGTTATTTCCATGTTTATAGAGATAGCAGTGTAGATATTTCCATTGATATACAGATAGCTGTGTAGATATTTGCATGTTCGTACAGATAGCGGTGTAGATATTTCCATGTTCATACAGAGAGCGGTGTATATATTTCCATGTTCATACAGGTGGCGGTGTAGATATTTCCATGTTTATACAGATAGCAGTGTAGTTATTTCCGTGTTTATAGAGATAGCAGTGCAGATATTTCCATTGATAAACAGATAGCTGTGTAGATATTTGCATGTTCATACAGATAGCGGTATAGATATTTCCATGTTCATACAGATAGCGGTGTAGATATTTCCATGTTCATACAGATGGCGGTGTAGATATTTACAGGTTCGTAGAGATGGCGGTGTAGATATTTCCATGTTTATGCAGATAGCGGTATAGATATTTCCATGTTTATACAGATGGTGGTGTAGATATTTCCATGTTAATAGAGATGGCGGTCTAGATATTTCCATGTTTATAGAGATAGTGGTGTGGTTATTTCCAAGTTTATAGAGACAGCGTTGTAGATATTTTCATGTTTACACAGATGGTGGTGTAGATATTTTCATGTTTACACAGATAGCGGTGTAGATATTTCCAGCTTAATACAGATGGCTGTGTAGATATGTCCATGTTCGTACAGATGGCGGTGTAGATATTTCGAAGTTTATAGAGAGAGCGCTGTAGTCATTTCCATATTTATAGAGAAATCTGTGTAGATATTTCCATGTATATGCAGATAGCTGTGTAGATATTTCCATGTTCATGCAGATATCGGTGTAGATATTTCCATGTTCATCCAGATGCCGCTGTAGATATTTGCATGTTCATACAGATAGCGGTGTAGATATTTCCATGTTCATACAGATAGCAGTGTAGATATTTCCATGTTCATACAGATAGCAGTGTAGATATTTCCATGTTCATACAGATAGCGGTGTAGATAATTCCAATTATATACAGATAGCAGTGTAGATATTTCTAAGTTCATACAGATAGCGGTGTACATATTTCCACGTTTATAGAGATGGCGGTGTAGATATTTCCATGTTCATTCAGATGGCGGTGTAGATATTTCCATGCTTATAGAGATGGCGGTGTAGATATTTTCATTTTTACACAGATAGTGGTGTAGACATTTCCATGTTTACACAGATAGCGGTGTGGATATTTCCATGTTTATGCAGATATCGGTGTAGATATTTCCATGTTTATACAGATAGCGGTGCGCCTATTTCCATGTTTCTACAGATAGTGGTGCAGAAATTTCCATGCTTATACAGATAGCGATGTAGATATTTCCATCTTAATACAGATGGCGGTGTAGATATGTCCATGTTCGTACAGATGGCGGTGTAGATATTTCTATGTTCATACTGATGGCGGTGTAGGTATTTCGAAGTTTATAGAGATAACGCTGTAGTTATTTCCATATTTATAGAGAAATCTCTGTAGATATTTCCATGTATAATCAGATAGCTGTGTAGATATTTCCATGTTCATGCAGATAGCGGTAGAGATATTTCCATGTTCATCCAGATGCCGGTGTAGATATTTGCATGTTCATACAGATAGCGGTGTAGATATTTCCATGTTCATGCAGATAGCGGTGTAGATATTTCCATGTTCATACAGAGAGCGGTGTAGATATTTCCATGTTCATACAGATAGCGGTGTAGATATTTCCATGTTCATACAGATAGCGGTGTAGGTATTTCCATGTTCTTACAGTTAGCGGTGTACATATTTCCATGTTCTTACAGATGGCGGTGTAGATATTTCCATGTTCACACAGATGGCAGTGTAGATATTTCCATGTTCATACAGGTGGCGGTGTAGATATTTCCATGTTTATACAGATAGCAGTGTAGTTATTTCCAAGTTTATAGAGATAGCAGTGTAGATATTTCCATTGATATACAGATAGCTGAGTAGATATTTGCATGTTCATACAGATAGCGGTGTATATACTTCCATGTTCATACAGATAGCGGTGTAGATATTTCCATGTTTATACAGATAGTGGTGCGGATATTTCCATGTTTGTACAGATAGTTGGGCAGATATTTCCATGTTTATACAGATAGCGGTGTAGATATTTCCATCTTAAAACAGATGGCGGTGTAGATATGTCCATGTTCGTACAGATGGCGTTGTACATATTTCCACGTTCATACAGATGGCGGTGTAGATATTTTGAAGTTTATAGAGATAGCGCTGTAGTTATTTCCATATTTATTGAGAAATCTGTGTAGATATTTCCATGTATATGCAGATAGCTGTGTAGATATTTCCATTATCATGCAGATAGCGGTGTAGATATTTCCATGTTCATCCAGATGCCGGTGTAGATATATCCATGTTCATACAGATGGGGGTGAAGATATTTCCATGTTCATACAGATGGCGGTGTAGATATTTCCATGTTCATACAAATGGCGGTGTAGATATTTCCATGTTCATAGAGATGGCGTTGTAGATATTCCCATGTTCATACAGTTAGCCGTGTAGATATTTCCATGTTCATACAGAGGGTGGTGTAGATAATTCCATGTTCGTATGGATGGCAGTGTAGATATTTCCATGTTCATTCAGGTGGCGGTGTAGATATTTCCATGTTTATACAGATAGCAGTGTAGTTATTTCCATGTTTATAGAGATATCAGTGTAGATATTTCCATTGATATACATATAGCTGTGTAGATATTTGCATGTTCGTACAGATAGCGGTGTAGATATTTCCATGTTCATACAGAGAGCAGTGTAGATATTTCCATGTTCATACAGATAGCGGTGTAGTTATTTCCATGTTCATACAGATAGCGGTGTAGATATTTCCATGTTCATACAGATAGCGGTGTAGATATTTCCATGTTCATACAGAGAGCGGTGGACATATTTCCATGTTGATACAGATAGCGGTGTAGATATTTCCATGTTCATACAGATAGCGGTGTAGGTATTTCCCTGTTCTTACAGTTAGCGGTGTACATATTTCCATGTTCTTACAGATGGCGGTGTAGATATTTCCATGTTCATACAGATAGCGGGGTAGGTATTTCCATGTTCTTACAGTTAGCGGTGTACATATTTCCATGTTCTTACAGATGGCGGTGTAGATATTTCCATGTTCATACAGATGGCAGTGTAGATATTTCCATGTTCATACAGGTGGCGGTGAAGATATTTCCATGTTTATACAGATAGCAGTGTAGTTATTTCCAAGTTTATAGAGATAGCAGTGTAGATATTTCCATTGATATACAGATAGCTGAGTAGATATTTGCATGTTCGTACAGATAGCGGTGTAGATACTTCCATGTTCATACAGATAGCGGTGTAGATATTTCCATGTTTATACAGATAGTGGTGCGGATATTTCCATGTTTATACAGATAGTTGGGCAGATATTTCCATGTTTATACAGATAGCGGTGTAGATATTTCCATCTTAATACAGATGGCGGTGTAGATATGTCCATGTTCGTACAGATGGCGTTGTACATATTTCCATGTTCATACAGATGGCGGTGTAGATATTTTGAAGTTTATAGAGATAGCGCTGTAGTTATTTCCACATTTATTGAGAAATCTGTGTAGATATTTCCATGTATATGCAGATAGCTGTGTAGATATTTCCATTATCATGCAGATAGCGGTGTAGGTATTTCCATGTTCATCCAGATGCCGGTGTAGATATATCCATGTTCATACAGATGGGGGTGAAGATATTTCCATGTTCATACAGATGGCGGTGTAGATATTTCCATGTTCATACAAATGGCGGTGTAGATATTTCCATGTTCATAGAGATTGCGGTGTAGATATTTCCATGTTCATACAGAGGGCGGTGTAGATATTTCCATGTTCGTATGGATGGCAGTGTAGATATTTCCATGTTCATTCAGGCGGTGGTGTTGATATTTCCATGTTTATACAGATAGCTGTGTAGTTATTTCCATGTTTATAGAGATAACAGTGTAGATATTTCCACTGATATACAGATAGCTGTGTAGATATTTGCATGTTCGTACAGATAGCGGTGTAGATATTTCCATGTTCATACAGAGAGCGGTGTAGATATTTCCATGTTCATACAGATAGCGGTGTAGTTATTTCCATGTTCATACAGAAAGCGGTGTAGATATTTCCATGTTCATACAGATGGCATTGTAGATATTTACAGGTTCATACAGATGGCGGTGTAGATACTTCCATGTTCGTACGGATGGCAGTGTAGATATTTCCATGTTCATACAGGTGGCGGTGTAGATATTTCCATGTTTATACAGATAGCAGTGTAGTTATTTCCGTGTTTATAGAGATAGCAGTGCAGATATTTCCATTGATAAACAGATTTCTGTGTAGATATTTGCATGTTCATACAGATAGCGGTATAGATATTTCCATGTTCATACAGATAGCGGTGTAGATATTTCCATGTTCATACAGATGGCGGTGTAGATATTTACAGGTTCGTATAGATGGCGGTGTAGATATTTCCATGTTTATGCAGATAATGGTATAGATATTTCCATGTTTATACAGATGGTGGTGTAGATATTTCCATGTTTATAGAGATGGCGGTCTAGATATTTCCATGTTTATAGAGATAGTGGTGTAGTTATTTCCAAGTTTATAGAGACAGCGTTGCAGATATTTTCATGTTTACACAGATGGCGGTGTAGATATTTTCATGTTTACACAGATGGCGGTGTAGATATTGCCATGTTAACACAGATAGCGGTGTGGACATTTCCATGTTTACACAGATAGCGGTGTGGATATTTCCATGTTTATGTAGATAGCGGTATAGATATTTCCATGTTTATACAGATAGCGGTGCGGATATTTCCATGTTTATACAGATAGTGGTGCAGATATTTCCATGTTTATAAAGATAGCGGTGTAGATATTTGCAGCTTATACAGATGGCTGTGTAGATATGTCCATGTTCGTACAGATGGCGGTGTAGATATGTCCATGTTCATACAGATGGCGATGTAGATATTTCAAAGTTTATAGAGAGAGCGCTGTAGTCATTTCCATATTTATAGAGAAATCTGTGTAGATATTTCCATGTATATGCAGATAGCTGTGTAGATATTTCCATGTTCATGCAGATAGCGGTGTAGATATTTCCATGTTCATCCAGATGCCGCTGTAGATATTTGCATGTTCATACAGATAGCGGTGTAGATATTTCCATGTTCATACAGATAGCGGAGTAGATATTTCCATGTTCATACAGATAGCAGTGTACATATTTCCATGTTCATACAGATAGCGGTGTAGATAATTCCAATTATATACAGATTGCAGTGTAGATATTTCTAAGTTCATACAGATAGCGGTGTACATATTTCCACGTTTATAGAGATGGCGGTGTAGATATTTCCATGTTCATTCAGATGGCGGTGTAGATATTTCCATGCTTATAGAGATGGCGGTGTAGATATTTTCATGTTTACACAGATAGCGGTGTAGACATTTCCATGTTTACACAGATAGCGGTGTGGATATTTCCATGTTTATGCAGATATCGGTGTAGATATTTCCATGTTTATACAGATAGCGGTGCGGATATTTCCATGTTTATACAGATAGTGGTGCAGATATTTCCATGTTTATAAAGATAGCGGTGTAGATATTTCCAGCTTGATACAGATGGTTGTGTAGATATGTCCATGTTCGTACAGATGGCGGTGTAGATAGGTCCATGTTCATACAGATGGCGGTGTAGATATTTCGAAGTTTATAGAGAGAGCGCTGTAGTCATTTCCATATTTATTGAGAAATCTGTGTAGATATTTCCATGTATATGCAGATAGCTGTGTAGCTATTTCCATGTTCATGCAGATAGCGGTGTAGATATTTCCATGTTCATCCAGATGCCGGTGTAGATATTTGCATGTTCATACAGATAGCGGTGTAGATAATTCCAATTATATACAGATAGCAGTGTAGATATTTCTAGGTTCATACAGATAGCGGTGTACATATTTCCACGTTTATAGAGATGGCGGTGTAGATATTTCCATGTTCATTCAAATGGCGGTGTAGATATTTCCATGCTTATTGAGATGGCGGTGTAGATATTTTCATGTTTACACAGATAGCGGTGTAGATATTTCCATGTTCATACAGATAGCGGTGTAGATATTTCCATGTTCATACAGAGAGCGGTGTAGATATTTCCATGTTCATACAGATAGCTTTGTAGATATTTCCATGTTCATACAGATAGCAGTGTAGGTATTTCCATGTTCTTACAGTTAGCGGTGTACATATTACCATGTTCTTACAGATGGCGGTGTTAATATTTCCATGTTCATACAGATGGCAGTGTAGATATTTACATGTTCATACAGGTGGCGGTGTAGATATTTCCATGTTTATACAGATAGCAGTGTAGTTATTTCCAAGTTTATAGAGATAGCAGGGTAGATATTTCCATTGATATACAGATAGCTGAGTAGATATTTGCATGTTCATACAGATAGCGGTGTAGATACTTCCATGTTCTTACAGATAGTGGTGTAGATATTTCCATGTTTATACATATAGTGGTGCGGATATTTCCATGTTTATACAGATAGTTGGGCAGATATTTCCATGTTTATACAGATAGCGGTGTAGATACTTCCATCTTAATACAGATGGCGGTGTAGATATGTCCATGTTCGTACAGATGGCGTTGTACATATTTCCATGTTCATACAGATGGCGGTGTAGATATTTTGAAGTTTATAGACATAGCGCTGTAGTTATTTCCATATGTATTGAGAAATCTGTGTAGATATTTCCATTATCATGCAGATAGCGGTGTAGATATTTCCATTGATAAACAGATAGCTGTGTAGATATTTGCATGTTCATACAGATAGCGGTATAGATATTTCCATGTTCATACAGATAGTGGTGTAGATATTTCCATGTTCATACAGAGAGCGGTGTGGATATTTCCATGTTCATACAGATAGCGGTATAGATATTTCCATGTTCATACAGATAGCGGTGTAGATATTTCCATGTTCATACAGACAGCGGTGTAGATATTTCCATGTTCATACAGATAGCGGTATAGATATTTCCATGTTCATACAGATAGCGGTGTAGATATTTGCATGTTCATACAGAGAGCGGTGTAGATATTTCCATGTTCATACAGACAGCGGTGTAGATATTTCCATGTTCATACAGAGAGCGGTGTAGATATTTCCATGTTCATACAGATAGCGGTGTAGATATTTCCATGTTCATACAGATAGCGGTGTAGGTATTTCCATGTTCTTACAGTTAGCGGTGTACATATTTCCATGTTCTTACAGATGGCGGTGTAGATATTTCCATGTTCATACAGATGGCAGTGTAGATATTTCCATGTTCATACAGGTGGCGGTGTAGATATTTCCATGTTTATACAGATAGCAGTGTAGTTATTTCCAAGTTTGTAGAGATAGCAGTGTAGATATTTCCATTGATATACAGATAGCTGAGTAGATATATGCATGTTCATACAGATAGCGGTGTAGATACTTCCATGTTCATACAGATAGCGGTGTAGATATTTCCATGTTTATACAGATAGCGGTATAGATATTTCCATGTTTATACAGATGGTGGTGTAGATGTTTCCATGTTTATAGAGATGGCGGTCTAGATATTTCCATGTTTGTAGAGATAGTGGTGTAGTTATTTCCAAGTTTATGGAGACAGCGTTGTAGATATTTTCATGTTTACACAGATGGCGGTGTAGATATTTTCATGTTTACACAGATAGCGGTGTAGATATTGCCATGTTAACACAGATAGCGGTGTGGACATTTCCATGTTTACACAGATAGCGGTGTGGATATTTCCATGTTTATGTAGATAGCGGTCTAGATATTTCCATGTTTATACAGATAGCGGTGCAGATATTTCCATGTTTATACAGATAGTGGTGCAGATATTTCCATGTTTATAAAGATAGCGGTGTAGATATTTCCAGCTTAATACAGATGGCTGTGTAGATATGTCCATGTTCGTACAGATGGCGGTGTAGATATGTCCATTTTCATTCAGATGGCGGTGTAGATATTTGGAAGTTCACAGAGAGAGCGCTGTAGTCATTTCCATATTTATAGGAAATCTGTGTAGATATTTCCATGTATATGCAGATAGCTGTGTAGATATTTCCATGTTCATGCAGATAGCGGTGTAGATATTTCCATGTTCATACAGATAGCGGTGTAGATATTTCCATGTTCATACAGATAGCGGTGTAGATATTTCCATGTTCATACAGATAGCGGTGTAGATATGTCCATGTTCATACAGATAGCAGTGTAGTTATTTCCATGTTCATACAGATAGCGGTGTAGATAATTCCAATTTTATACAGATAGCCGTGTAGATATTTCTAAGTTCATACAGATAGCGGTGTACATATTTCCATGTTTATAGAGATGGCGGTGTAGATATTTCCATGTTCATTCAGATGGCGTTGTAGGTATTTCCATGCTTATAGAGAAGGCGGTGTAGATATTTTCATGTTTACACAGATAGCGGTGTAGACATTTCCATGTTTACACAGATAGCGGTGTGGATATTTCCATGTTTATGCAGATAGCCGTGTAGATATTTCCATGTTTATACAGATAGCGGTGCGGATATTTCCATGTTTGTACAGATAGTGGTGCAGATATTTCCATGCTTATACAGATAGCGGTGTAGATATTTCCATCTTAATACAGATGGCGGTGTAGATATGTCCATGTTTATACAGATGGCGGTGTAGATATTTCCATGTTCATACTGATGGCGGTGTAGGTATTTCGAAGTTTATAGAGATAACGCTGTAGTTATTTCCATATTTATAGAGAAATCTGTGTAGATATTTCCATGTATATGCAGATAGCTGTGTAGATGTTTCCATGTTCATGCAGATAGCGGTATAGATATTTCCATGTTCATCCACATGCCGGTGTAGATATTTGCATGTTCATACAGATAGCGGTGTAGATATTTCCATGTTCATACAGATAGCGGTGTAGATATTTCCATGTTCATACAGAGAGCGGTGTAGATATTTCCATGTTCATACAGATAGCGGTGCAGATATTTCCATGTTCATACAGATAGCGGTGTAGGTATTTCCATGTTCTTACAGTTAGCGGTGTACATATTTCCATGTTCTTACAGATGGCGGTGTAGGTATTTCCATGTTCATACAGATGGCAGTGTAGATATTTCCATGTTCATACAGATGGCAGTGTAGTTATTTCCAAGTTTATAGAGATAGCAGTGTAGGTATTTCCATTGATATACAGATAGCTGAGTAGATATTTGCATGTTCATACAGATAGCGGTGTAGATATTTCCATGTTCATACAGATAGCGGTGTAGACATTTCCATGTTTATACAGATAGTGGTGCGGATATTTCCATGTTTATACAGATAGATGGGCAGATATTTCCATGTTTATACAGATAGCGGTGTAGATATTTCCATCTTAATACAGATGGCGGGGTAGATATGTCCATGTTCGTACAGATGGCGTTGTACATATTTCCATGTTCATACAGATGGTGGTGTAGATATTTTGAAGTTTATAGAGATAGCGCTGTAGTTATTTCCATATTTATTGAGAAATCCGTGTAGATATTTCCATGTATATGCAGATAGCTGTGTAGATATTTCCATTATCATGCAGATAGCGGTGTAGATATTTCCATGTTCATCCAGATGCCAGTGTAGATATATCCATGTTCATACAGATGGGGGTGAAGATATTTCCATGTTCATACAGATGGCGGTGTAGATATTTCCATGTTCATACAAATGGCGGTGTAGATATTTCCATGTTCATAGAGATGGCGGTGTAGATATTTCCATGTTCATACAGTTAGCCGTGTAGATATTTCCATATTCATACAGAGGGCGGTGTAGATATGTCCATGTTCGTATGGATGGCAGTGTAGATATTTCCATGTTCATTCAGGTGGCGGTGTAGATATTTCCATGTTTATACAGATAGCAGTGTAGTTATTTCCATGTTTATAGAGATAGCAGTGTAGATATTTCCATTGATATACAGATAGCTGTGTAGATATTTGCATGTTCGTACAGATAGCGGTGTAGATATTTCCATGTTCATACAGATAGCGGTGTAGTTATTTCCATGTTCATACAGATAGCGGTGTAGATATTTCCATGTTCATACAGATAGCGTTGTAGATATTTCCATGCTCATACAGTCAGCGGTGTAGATATTTCCATGTTCATAGAGATGGAGGTGTAGATATTTCCATGTACATACAAATGGCGGTGTAGATATTTCCATTTTTATAGAGATGACGGTGGAGATATTTCCATGTTTATACAGATAGCAGTGTAGTTATTTCCTTGTTTGTAGAGATAGCAGTGTAGATATTTCCATTGATATACAGATAGCTGTGTAGATATTTGCATGTTCATACAGATAGCGGTGTAGATGTTTCCATGTTTATGCAGATAGCGGTATAGATATTTCCATGTTTATACAGATGGTGGTGTAGATATTTCCAAGTTTATAGAGATGGCGGTCTAGATATTTCCATGTTTATAGAGATAGTGGTGTAGTTATTTCCAAGTTAATAGAGACAGTGTTGTAGATATTTTCATGTTTACACAGATGGCGGTGTAGATATTTTCATGTTTACACAGATAGCGGTGTAGATATTGCCATGTTAACACAGATAGCGGTGTGGACATTTCCATGTTTACACAGATAGCGGTGTGGATATTTCCATGTTTATGTAGATAGCGGTACAGATATTTCCATGTTTATACAGATAGCGGTGCGGATATTTCCATGTTTATACAGATAGTGGTGCAGATATTTCCATGTTTATAAAGATAGCGGTGTAGATATTTCCAGCTTAATACAGATGGCTGTGTAGATATGTCCATGTTCATACAGATGGCGGTGTAGATATGTCCATGTTCATACAGATGGCGGTGTAGATATTTCGAAGTTTATAGAGAGAGCGCTGTAGTCATTACCATATTTATAGAGAAATCTGTTTAGATATTTCCATGTATATGCAGATAGCTGTGTAGATATTTCCATTATCATGCAGATAGCGGTGTAGATATTTCCATGTTCATCCAGATGCCGGTGTAGATATATCCATGTTCATACAGATGGGGTGAAGATATTTCCATGTTCTTACAGATGGCGGTGTAGATATTTCCATGTTCATACAAATGGCGGTGTAGATATTTCCATGTTCATAGAGATGGCGGTGTAGATATTTCCATGTTCATACAGTTAGCCATGTAGATATTTCCATGTTCATACAGAGGGCGGTGTAGATATTTCCATGTTCGTATGGATGGCAGTGTAGATATTTCCATGTTCATTCAGGTTGCGGTGTAGATATTTCCATGTTTATACAGATAGCAGAGTAGTTATTTCCATGTTTATAGAGATAGCAGTGTAGATATTTCCATTGATATACAGATAGCTGTGTAGATATTTGCATGTTCGTACAGATAGCGGTGTAGATATTTCCATGTTCATACAGAGAGCGGTGTAGATATTTCCATGTTCATACAGATAGCGGTGTAGTTATTTCCATGTTCATACAGATAGCAGTGTAGATATTTCCATGTTCATACAGATGGCATTGTAGATATTTACATGTTCATACAGATGGTGGTGTAGATATTTCCATGTTCGTACGGATGGCAATGTAGATATTTCCATGTTCATACAGGTGGCGGTGTAGATATTTCCATGTTTATACAGATAGCAGTGTAGTTATTTCCGTGTTTATAGAGATAGCAGTGCAGATATTTCCATTGATAAACAGATAGCTGTGTAGATATTTGCATGTTCATACAGATAGCGGTATAGATGTTTCCATGTTCATACAGATAGCGGTGTAGATATTTCCATGTTCATACATATGGCGGTGTACATATTTACAGGTTCGTAGAGATGGCGGTGTAGATATTTCCATGTTTATGCAGATATGCGTATAGATATTTTCATGTTTATACAGATGGTGTTGTAGATATTTCCATGTTTATAGAGATGGCGGTCTAGATATTTCCATGTTTATAGAGATAGTGGTGTAGTTATTTCCAAGTTTATAGAGACAGCGTTGTAGATATTTTCATGTTTACACAGATGGCGGTGTAGATATTTTCATGTTTACAGAGATAGAGGTGTAGATATTGCCATGTTAACACAGATAGCGGTGTGGACATTTCCATGTTTTCACAGATAGCGGTATGGATATTTCCATGTTTATGTAGATAGCGGTATAGATATTTCCATGTTTATACAGATAGCGGTGTGGATATTTCCATGTTTATACAGATAGTGGTGCAGATATTTCCATGTTTATAAAGATAGCGGTGTAGATATTTCCAGCTTAATACAGATGGCTGTGTAGATATGTCCATGTTCGTACAGATGGCGGTGTAGATATGTCCATGTTCATACAGATGGCGGTGTAGATATTTCGAAGTTTATAGAGAGCGCTGTAGTCATTTCCATATTTATAGAGAAATCTGTGTAGATATTTCCATGTATATGCAGATAGCTGTGTAGATATTTCCATGTTAATGCAGATAGCAGTGTAGATATTTCCATGTTCATCCAGATGCCGGTGTAGATATTTGCATGTTCATACACATAGCGGTGTAGATATTTCCATGTTCATACAGATAGCGGTGTAGATATTTCCATGATCATACAGATAGCAGTGTAGATATTTCCATGTTCATACAGATAGCGGTGTAGATAATTCCAATTATATACAGATAGCAGTGTAGATATTTCTAAGTTCATACAGATAGCGGTGTACATATTTCCACGTTTATAGAGATGGCGGTGTAGATATTTCCATGTTCATTCAGATGGCGGTGTAGATATTTCCATGCTTATAGAGATGGCGGTGTAGATATTTTCATGTTTACACAGATAGCGGTGTAGACATTTCCATGTTTACACAGATAGCAGTGTGGATATTTCCATGTTTATGCAGATAGCAGTGTAGATATTTCCATGTTTATACAGATAGTTGGGCAGATATTTCCATGTTTATACAGATAGCGATGTAGATATTTCCATCTTAATACTGATGGCGGTGTAGATATGTCCATGTTCGTACAGATGGTGTTGTACATATTTCCATGTTCATACAGATGGCGGTGTAGATATTTTGAAGTTTATAGAGATAGCGTTGTAGTTATTTCCATATTTATTGAGAAATCTGTGTAGATATTTCCATTATCATGCAGATAGCGGTGTAGATATTTCCATGTTCATCGAGATGCCGGTGTAGATATATCCATGTTCATACAGATGGGGGTGAAGATATTTCCATGTTCATACAGATGGCGGTGTAGATATTTCCATGTTCATACAAATGGCGGTGTAGATATTTCCATGTTCATAGAGATGGCGGTGTAGATATTTCCATGTTCATACAGAGGGCGGTGTAGATAATTCCATGTTCGTATGGATGGCAGTGTAGATATTTCCATGTTCATTCAGGTGGCGGTGTAGATATTTCCATGTTTATACAGATAGCAGTGTAGTTATTTCCATGTTTATAGAGATAGCAGTGTAGATATTTCCATTGATATACAGATAGCTGTGTAGATATTTGCATGTTCGTACAGATAGCGGTGTAGATATTTCCATGTTCATACAGAGAGCGGTGTAGATATTTCCATTTTCATACAGATAGCGGTGTAGATATTTCCATGTTCATACAGATGGCGGTGTAGATATTTACATGTTCATACAGATGGCGGTGTAGATATTTCCATGTTCGTACAGATGGTGGTGTAGATATTTCCATGTTCATAGAGATGGCGGTGTAGATATTTCCATGTTTAGGGAGATAGCGGTATAGATATTTCCATGTTTATACAGATGGTGGTGTAGATATTTCCATGTTTCTAGAGATGGCAGTCTAGTTATTTCCATGTTTATAGAGATAGTGGTGTAGTTATTTCCACGTTTATAGAGACAGCATTGTAGATATTTCCATGTTTATACAGATAGCGGTGAAGATATTTCCATGTTTATAAACACAGCTGTGTAGATATTTCCGTGTTTATATAGATAGCGGTGTAGATATTTCCATGTTTATAGAGATAGCAGTGTAGATATTTCCATTGATATACAGGTAGCTCTGTAGATATTTGCATGTTCATACAGATAGCGGTGTAGATATTTCCATGTTCATACAGATAGCGGTGTAGATATTTCCATGTTCATAGAGATGGCGGTGTAGATATTTCCATGTACATACAAATGGCGGTGTAGATATTTCCATGTTCATAGAGATGACGGTGGAGATATTTCCATGTTTATACAGATAGCAGTGTAGTTATTTCCTTGTTTGTAGAGATAGCAGTGTCGATATTTCCATTGATATACAGATAGCTGTGTAGGTATTTGCATGTTCATACAGATAGCGGTGTAGATATTTCCATGTTTATACAGATAGCGGTGTAGATATTTCCATGTTTATAGAGATAGTTTTGTAGATAATTTCAGTTTTATACAGAGAGCAGTGTAGATATTTCCAAGTTCATAAAGATAGCGGTGTAGATATTTCCACGTTTATAGAGATGGCGGTGTAGATATTTCCATGTTCATACAGATGACAGTGTAGATATTTCCACGTTTATAGGGATGGCGGTGTAGATATTTTCATGTTTACACAGATGGCGGTGTAGATATCTCCATGTTTACACAGATAGCGGAGTAGACATTTCCATGTTTACACAGATAGCGGTGTGGATATTTCCAGGTTCATACAAATGTCGGTGTAGATATTTCCATGTTCATAGAGATGACGGTGTAGATATTTCCATGTTTATACAGACAGCAGTGTAGTTATTACCATGTTTATAGAGATAGCAGTGTAGATATTTCCATTGATATACAGATAGCTGTGTAGATATTTGCATGTTCATAGAGATAGCGGTGTAGATATTTCCATGTTTATTCAGATAGCGGTGTAGATATTTCCATATTCATACAGTTAGCGGTGTAGATATTTCCATGTTCATACAAATGGCGGTGTAGGTATTTCCATGTTTATACAGATAGCAGTGTAGATATTTCCATGTTTATAGAGATAGCAGTGTAGATATTTACATTGATATACAGATAGCTGTGTAGATATTAGCATGTTCATACACATAGCGGTGTAGATATTTCCATGTTCAGATAGCGGTGTAGATATTTCCATGTTCGTACAGATAGCGGTGTAGATATTTCCATGTTCATACAGTTAGCGGTGTAGATATTTCCATGTTTATACAGATAGCAGTGTAGATATTTCCATGTTTATAGAGATAGCAGTGTAGATATTTCCATTGATATACAGATAGCGGTGTAGATATTTCCATGTTCATACAGATAGCGGTGTAGATATTTCCATGTTCATACAGTTAGCGGTGTAGATATTTCCATGTTCATACAGATGGCGGTGTGGATATTTACATGTTCATACAGTTGGCGGTGTAGATATTTCCATGTTCGTACAGATGGCGGTGTAGATATTTCCATGTTCATAGAGATGGCGGTGTAGATACTTCCATGTTTATGCAGATAGCGGTATAGATATTTCCATGTTTATACAGATGGTGGTGTAGATATTTCCATGTTTATAGAGATGGCGGTCTAGATATTTCCATGTTTACAGAGATAGTGGTGCAGTTATTTCCAAGTTAATAGAGACAGCGCTGTAGATATTTCCATGTTTATACAGATAGCGGTGAAGGTATTTCCATGTTTATACAGATAGCGGTGTAGATATTTCCATGTTTATACAGATAGCAGTGTAGATATTTCCATGTTTATAGAGATAGTGGTGTAGATAATTTGAATTTATATCTAGAGCAGTGTAGATATTTCCAAGTTAATACAGATAGCGGTGTAGATATTTCCACGTTTACAGAGATGGCGGTGTAGATATTTCCATGTTCATACAGATGGCAGTGTAGATATTTACATGTTCATACAGATGGCGGTGTAGATATTTCCATGTTCGTACGGATGGCAGTGTAGATATTTCCATGTTCCTACAGGTGGAGGTGTAGATATTTCCATGTTTATACAAATAGCAGTGTAGTTATTTCCATGTTTATAGAGACAGCTGTGTAGATATTTCCATTGATATACAGATAGCTGTGTAGATATTTGCATGTTCATACAGATAGCGGTGTAGATATTTCCATGTTCATACAGATAGCGGTGTAGATATTTCCATGTTCATACAGATAGCGGTGTAGATATTTCCATGTTCGTACAGATAACGGAGTAGATATCTCCAAGTTCATACAGATAGCAGTGTAGATATTTCCATGTTCATACAGCTGGCGGTGTAGATATTTCCATGTTCATACAGATGGCGGTGTAGATATTTACATGTTCATACAGATGGCAGTATAGATATTTGCATGTTCGCACAGATGGCGGTGTAGATATTTGCATGTTCATAGAGATGGCGGTGTAGATATTTCCATGTTTATGCACATAGCGGTATAGATATTTCCATGTTTATACAGGTGGTGGTGTAGGTATTTCCATGTTTATAGAGATGGTGGTCTAGATATTTCCATGTTTACAGAGATAGTGGTGTAGTTATTTCCAAGTTTATAGAGACAGTGTTGTAGATATTTCCATGTTCATACAGATAGCGGTGTAGATATTTCCATGTTCATATAGATAGCGGTGTAGATATTTCCATGTTCATACCAATAGCGGTGTAGAAATTTCCATGTTCATGTATTTAGCGGTGTAGATATTTCCATGTTCATACAGATGGCGAAGATATTTCCATGTTCATACACATAGTGGTGTAGATATTTCCATGTTCATACAGTTAACGGTGTAGATATTTCCATGTTCATACAGATGGCGGTGTAGATATTTCCATGTTCATAGAGATGGCGGTGTAGATATTTCAATATTTATACAGATAGCAGTGTAGTTATTTCCATGTTTATAGAGATAGCAGTGTAGATATTTCCATTGATATGCAGATAGCTGTGTAGATATTTGCATGGTCATAGAGATAGCGGTGTAGATATTTCCATGTTCGTACAGATAGCGGTGTAGATATTTCCATGTTCATACAGATAGCATTGTAGATATTTCCATGTTCATACAGATAACGGTGTAGATATTTCCATGTTCATACAGATAGAGGTGTAGATATTTCCATGTTCATACAGTTAGCGGTGTAGATATTTCCATGTTCATACAGATGGCGGTGTAGATATTTTCATGTTCATACAGATGGCGGTATAGATATTTCCATGTACGTACAGATGGCGTTGTAGATATTTCCATGTTCATAGAGATGGTGGTGTAGATATTTCCATGTTTATGCAGATAGCGATATAGATATTTCCATGTTTATACAGATGGTGGTGTAGATATTTCCATGTTTATGGAGATGGCGGTGTATATATTTCCATGTTCATACTGATGGCGGTGGAAATATTTCCATGTTTATAGGGATGGCGGTGTAGATATTTTCATGTTTACTCAGATGGCGGTGTAGATATTTCCATGTTTACACAGATAACGGTGTAGACATTTCCATGTTTACACAGATAGCGGTGTGGATATTTCCATGTTTATGCAGATAGCAGTGTAGATATTTCCATGTATATACAGATAGCGGTGCGGATATTTCCATGTTTATACAGATAGTTGGGCAGATATTTCCATGTTTGTACAGATAGCGGTGTAGATATTTCCATCTTAATACAGATGGCGGTGTAGATATGTCCATGTTTGTACAGATGGCGGTGTAGATATTTCCATGTTCATACAGATGGCGGTGTAGATATTTCGAAGTTTATAGAGATAGCGCTGTAGTTATTTCCATATTTATAGAGAAATCTGTGTAGATATTTCCGTGTATATTAAGATAGCTGTGTAGATATTTCCATGTTCATCCAGATGCCGGTGTACATATATCCAAGTTCATACAGATGGCGGTGAAGGTATTTCCATGTTCATACAGACGGTGGTGTAGATATTTCCATGTTCATACAAATGGCGGTGTAGATATTTCCATGTTCATAGAGATGGCGGTGTAGATATTTCCATGTTCATACACATGGCGTTGTAGATATATCCATGTACATACAGATAGCAGTGTAGATATTTCCATGTTCATACAGATAGCGGTGTAGATATTTCCATGTTCATACAGATAGTGGTGTAGATATTTCCATGTTCATTCCGATAGCGGTGTAGATATTTCCATGTTCATACAGTTAGCGGTGTAGATATTTCCATGTTCATACAGATGGCGGTGTAGAAATTTACATGTTCATACAGATGGCGGTGTAGATATTTCCATGTTCTTACGGATGGCAGTGTAGATATTTCCATGTTCATACAGGTGGAGGTGTAGATATTTCCATGTTTATACAAATAGCAGTGTAGTTATTTCCATGTTAATAGAGACAGCTGTGTAGATATTTCCATTGATATACAGATAGCTGTGTAGATATTTGCATGTTCATACAGATAGCGGTGTTGATATTTCCATGTTCATACAGATTGCGGTGTAGATATTTCCATGTTCATACAGATAGCGGTTTAGATATTTCCATGTTCATACAGATAACGGTGTAGATATTTCCATGTTCATACAGATAGCAGTGTAGATATTTCCATGTTCATACAGTTAGCTGTGTAGATATTTCCATGTTCATACAGATGGCGGTGTAGATATTTACATGTTCATACAGATGGCGGTGTAGATATTTCCATGTTTATTGGGATGGCGGTGTAGATATTTCCATGTTCATAGAGATGGAGGTGTACATATTTCCATGTTTATGCAGATAGCGGTATAGATATTTCCATGTTTACACAGACGGTGGTGAAGATATTTCCATGTTTATAGAGATGGCGGTCTAGATATTTCCAAGTTTATAGAGATAGAGGTGTAGTTATTTCCAAGTTTATAGAGACAGCGTTGTAGATATTTCCATGTTTATACAGATAGCGGTGAAGATATTTCCATGTTTATACAGATAGCGGTGTAGATATTTCCATGTTTATACAGATAACCGTGTAGATATTTCCATGTTTATAGAGATAGTGGTGTAGATAATTTCAATTTTATTCAGATAGCAGTGTAGATATTTGCAAGTTCATATAGATCGTGCTGTAGATATTTCCACGTTTATAGAGATGGCGGTGTAGATATATCCATGTTCATCCACATGGCGGTGTAGATATTTCCATGTTCATACAGGTGGCGGTGAAAATATTTCCATTTTCATACAGATGGCAGTGTAGATATTTCCATGTTCATACAAATGGCGGTGTAGATATTTCCATGTTCATAGAGATGGCGGTGTAGATATTTCCATGTTCATACCTATGGCGGTGTAGATATTTCCATGTTCATATAGATGGCGGTGTAGATATTTCCATGTTTATACAGATAGCAGTGTAGTTATTTCCATGTTTATAGAGATAGCAGTGTAGATATTTCAATTGATATACAGATAGCTGTGTAGATATTTGCATGTTCATACAGATAGCGGTGTAGATATTTCCATGTTCATACAGATGGCGGTGTAGATATTTACATGTTCATACAGATGGCAGTATAGATATTTGCATGTTCGCACAGATGGCGGTGTAGATATTTGCATGTTCATAGACATGGCGGTGTAGATATTTCCATGTTTATGCACATAGCGGTATAGATATTTCCATGTTTATACAGATTGTGGTGTAGATATTTCCATGTTTATAGAGATGGTGGTCTAGATATTTCCATGTTTACAGAGATAGTGGTGTAGTTATTTCCAAGTTTATAGAGACAGCGTTGTAGATATTTTCATGTTTACACAGATAGCGGTGAAGATTTTTCCATGTTTATAGAGATAGCAGTGTAGATATTTCCATTGATATACAGATAGCTGTGTAGATATTTGCATGTTCATACAGATAGCGGTGTAGATATTTCCATGTTCATACAGATAGCGGTGTAGATATTTCCATGTTCATACAGATAGCGGTGTAGATATTTCCATGTTCATACACATGGCGGTGTAGCTATTTCCATGTTCATACAGATGGCGGTGTAGATATTTCCATGTTCGTACGGATGGCAGTGTAGATATTTCCATGTTCATATAGGTGGCTGTGTAGCTATTTCCATGTTTATACAGATAGCAGTGTAGTTATTTCCATGTTTATAGAGACAGCTGTGTATATATTTCCATTGATATACAGATAGCGGTGTAGATATTTGCATGTTCATACAGATAGCGGTGTAGATATTTCCATGTTCATACAGATAGCGGTTTAGATATTTCCATGTTCATACAGATAGCGGTGTAGATATTTCCATGTTCATACAGATAACGGTTTAGATATTTCCATGTTAATACAGATAGCAGTGTAGATATTTCCATGTTCATACAGTTCGCGGTGTAGATATTTCGATGTTCATACAGATGGCCGTGTAGATATTTACATGTTCGTACAGATGGCGGTATAGATATTTCCATGTTCGTACAGATGGCGGTGTAGATATTTGTATGTTCATAGAGATGGCGGTGTAGATATTTCCATGTTTATGCACATAGCGGTATAGATGTTTCCATGTTTATACAGATGGTGGTTTAGATATTTCCATGTTTATAGAGATGGCGGTCTAGATATTTCCATGTTTACAGAGATAGTGGTGTAGTTATTTCTAAGTTTATAGAGACAGCATTGTAGATATTTCCATGTTTATACAGATAGCGGTGAAGATATTTCCATGTTTATACAGATAGCGGTGTAGATATTTCCTTGTTTATACAGATAGCAGTGTAGTTATTTCCATGATTATAGAGATAGTGTTGTAGATAATATCAATTTCATACAGAGAGCAGTGTAGATATTTCCAAGTTCATACAGATAGCGGTGTAGATATTTCCATGTTTATAGAGATGGCGGTGTAGTTATTTCCATGTTCATGCAGAGGACGGTGTAGATATTTCCATGTTTATAGGGATGGCGGTGTAGATATTTTCATGTTTACACAGATGACGGTGTAGATATTTCCATGTTTACACAGATAGCAGTGTAGACATTTCCATGTTTACACAGATAGCGGTGTGGATATTTCCATGTTTATGCAGATAGCAGTGTATATATTTCCATGTTTATACAGATAGCGGTGCGGATATTTCCATGTTTATTCAGATAGCGGTGCGGATATTTCCATGTTTATACAGATAGTTGGGCAGATATTTCCATGTTTATACAGATAGCGGTGTAGATATTTCCATCTTAATACAGATGGCTGTGTAGATATGTCCATGCTTGTACAGATGGCGGTGTAGATATTTCCATGTTCATACAGACGGCGGTGTAGATATTTCAAAGTTTATAGAGATAGCGATGTAGTTATTTCCATATTTATAGAGAAATCTGTGTAGATATTTCCATGTATATTCAGATAGCTGCGTAGATATTTCCATGTTCATGCAGATAACGGTGTAGATATTTCCATGTTCACCCAGATGCCGGTGTACATATATCCATGTTCATACAAATGGCGGTGAAGATATTTCCATGTTCATACATATGGCGGTGTAGGTATTTCCATGTTCATACAAATGGCGGTGTAGATATTTCCATGTTCATAGAGATGGCGGTTTAGATATTTCCAGGTTCATACAAATGGCGGTGTAGATATTTCCATGTTCATAGAGATGGCGGTGTAGATATTTCCATGTTTATACAGATAGAAGTGTAGTTATTTCCATGTTTATAGAGATACCAGTCTGGATATTTCCATTGATATACAGATAGCTGTGTAGATATTTGCATGTTCATACAGAGAGCGGTGTAGGTATTTCCATGTTCATACAGATAGCGGTGTAGATATTTCCATGTTCATACAGATAGCGGTGTAGATATTTCCATGTTAATACAGATAGCGGTGTAGATATTTCCATTTTCATACAGATAGTGGTGTAGATATTTAAATGTTCATACAGTTAGCGGTGTAGGTATTTCCATGTTCATATAGATGGCGGTTTAGATATTTACATGTTGATACAGATGGCGGTGTAGATATTTCCATGTTCATACAGATAGCGGTGTAGATATTTCCATGTTCATACAGATAGCGGTGTAGATATTTCCATTTTCATACCAATAGCGGTGTAGACATTTCCATGTTCATACATTTAGCGGTGTAGATATTTCCATGTTCATACAGATGGCGGTGAAGATATTTACATGTTCATACAGATGGCGGTGTAGATATTTCCATGTTTGTACGGATGGCAGTGTAGATATTTCCATGTTCATACAGGTGGCGGTGTAGATATTTCCATGTTTATACAGATAGCAGTGTAGTTATTTCCATGTTAATAGAGATAGCGGTGTAGATATTTCCATTGATATACAGATAGCTGTGTAGATATTTGCATGTTCATGCAGATAGCTGTGTAGATATTTCCATGTTCGTACAGATAGCGGTGTAGCCATTTCCACGTTCATACAGATAGCGGTGTAGATATTTCTATGTTCCTACAGATAACGGTGTAGATATTTCCATGTTCATACATACTGCGGTGTAGATATTTCCATGCTCATACAGTTAGCGGTGTAGATATTTCCATGTTCATACAGATGACGGTGTAGATATTTACATGTTCATACAGATGGCGGTATAGATATTTCCATGTTCATACAGATGGCGGTGTACATATTTCCATGTTCATTGAGATGGCGTTGTAGATATTTCCATGTTTATGCAGATAGCGGTATAGATATTTCCATGTTTATACAGATGGTGGTGTAGATATTTCCATGTTTATAGAGATGGCGGTCTAGATATTTCCATGTTTACAGAGATAGTGCTGTAGTTATTTCCAAGTTTATAGAGACAGCGTTGTAGGTATTTCCATGTTTATACAGATAGCGGTGAAGATATTTCCATGTTTATACAGATAGCGGTGTAGATATTTCCATGTTTCTACAGATAGCAGTGTAGATATTTCCATGTTTATAGAGATAATGGTGTAGATAATTTCAATTTTATACAGAGAGCAGTGTAGATATTTCCAAGTTCATACAGATAGCGGTGTAGATATTTCCACGTTTATAGAGATGGCGGTGTAGATATTTCCATGTTCATACAGAGGGCGGTGTTGATATTTCCATGTTTATAGGGATGGCGGTGTAGATATTTTCATGTTTACACAGATGGCGGTGTGGATATTTCCCTGTTTACACAGATAGCGGTGTAGACATTTCCATGTTTACACAGATAGCGGTGTGGATATTTCCATGTTTATGCAGATAGCAGTGTAGATATTTCCATGTTTATACAGATAATTGGGCAGATATTTCCATGTTTATACAGATAGCAGTGTAGATATTTCCATCTTAATACAGATGGCTGTGTAGATATGTCCATGTTTGTACAGATGGTGGTGTAGATATTTCCATGTTAATACAGATGGCGGTGTAGATATTTTGAAGTTTATAGAGATAGCGCTTTAGTTATTTCCATATTTTTAGAGAAATCTGTGTAGATATTTCCATGTATATTCAGATAGCTGTGTAGATATTTCCATGTTCATGCAGATAGCGGTGTAGATATTTCCATGTTCATACAGATAGCGGTGTAGATATTTCCATGTTTATACAGATAGCGGTGTAGATATCTCCTTCTTAATACAGATGGCGGTGTAGATATTTACATGTTCATGCAGATGGCGGTGTAGATATTTCCATGTTCGTACAGATGGTGGTGTAGATATTTCCATGTTTATAGAGATGGCGGTCTAGATATTTCCATGTTTACAGAGATAGTGGTGTAGTTATTTCCAAGTTTATAGAGACAGCGTTGTAGATATTTCCAAGTTTATACAGATAGCGGTGAAGATATTTCCATGTTTATACAGATAGCGGTGTAGATATTTCCATGTTTATACAGATAGCAGTGTAGATATTTCCATGTTTATAGAGATAGTGGTGTAGATAATTTCAGTTTTATACAGAGAGCAGTGTAGATATTTCCAAGTTCATAAAGATAGCGGTGTAGATATTTCCACGTTTATAGAGATGGCGGTGTAGATATTTCCATGTTCATACAGATGGCAGTGTAGATATTTCCACGTTTATAGGGATGGCGGTGTAGATATTTTCATGTTTACACAGATGGCGGTGTAGATATCTCCATGTTTACACAGATAGCGGAGTAGACATTTCCATGTTTACACAGATAGCGGTGTGGATATTTCCAGGTTCATACAAATGTCGGTGTAGATATTTCCATGTTCATAGAGATTACGGTGTAGATATTTCCATGTTTATACAGACAGCAGTGTAGTTATTACCATGTTTATTGAGATAGCAGTGTAGATATTTCCATTGATATACAGATAGCTGTGTAGATATTTTCATGTTCATAGAGATAGCGGTGTAGATATTTCCATGTTTATTCAGATAGCGGTGTAGATATTTCCATATTCATACAGTTAGCGGTGTAGATATTTCCATGTTCATACAAATGGCGGTGTAGATATTTCCATGTTTATACAGATAGCAGTGTAGATATTTCCATGTTTATAGAGATAGCAGTGTAGATATTTACATTGATATACAGATAGCTGTGTAGATATTAGCATGTTCATACACATAGCGGTGTAGATATTTCCATGTTCATACAGATAGCAGTGTAGATATTTCCATGTTCGTACAGAGAGCGGTGTAGATATTTCCATGTTCATACAGTTAGTGGTGTAGATATTTCCATGTTTATACAGATAGCAGTGTAGATATTTCCATGTTTATAGAGATAGCAGTGTAGATATTTCCATTGATATACAGATAGCGGTGTAGATATTTCCATGTTCATACAGATAGCGGTGTAGATATTTCCATGTTCATACAGTTAGCGGTGTAGATATTTCCATGTTCATACAGATGGTGGTGTAGATATTTACATGTTCATAGAGATGGCTGTGTAGATATTTCCATGTTCATACAGATGGCGGTGTAGATATTTCCATGTTCATACAGTTAGCGGTGTAGATATTTCCATGTTCATACAGATGGCGGTGTGGATATTTACATGTTCATACAGATGGCGGTGTAGATATTTCCATGTTCGTACAGATGGCGGTGTAGATATTTCCATGTTCATAGAGATGGCGGTGTAGATATTTCCATGTTTATGCAGATAGCGGTATAGATATTTCCATGTTTATACAGATGGTGGTGTAGATATTTCCATGTTTATAGAGATGGCGGTCTAGATATTTCCATGTTTACAGAGATAGTGGTGCAGTTATTTCCAAGTTAATAGAGACAGCGCTGTAGATATTTCCATGTTTATACAGATAGCGGTGAAGGTATTTCCATGTTTATACAGATAGCGGTGTAGATATTTCCATGTTTATACAGATAGCAGTGTAGATATTTCCATGTTTATAGAGATAGTGGTGTAGATAATTTGAATTTATATCTAGAGCAGTGTAGATATTTCCAAGTTCATACAGATAGCGGTGTAGATATTTCCACGTTTATAGAGATGGTGGTGTAGATATTTCCATGTTCATGCAGATGGCGGTGTAGATATTTCCATGTTTATAGAGATGGCGGTGTAGATATTTCCATGTTCATGCAGATGGCGGTGTAGATATTTCCATGTTCATACAAATGGCGTTGTAGGTATTTCCATGTTCATAGAAATGGCGGTGTAGATATTTCCATGTTCATACAAATGGCGGTGTAGATATTTCCATGTTCATAGAGATGGCGGTGTAGATATTTCCATGTTTATACAGATAGCAGTATAGTTATTTCCATGTTTATAGAGATAGCAGTGTAGATATTTCTATTGATATACAGATAGCTGTGTAGATATTTGCATGTTCATACAGATAGCGGAGTAGATATTTCCATGTTTATACAGATAGCGGTGTAGATATTTCCATGTTCATACAGATAGCGGTGTAGATATTTCCATGTTCATACAGATGGCGGTGTAGATATTTCCATGTTCATACAGATAGCGGTGTAGATATTTCCATGTTCATACAGATAGCGGTGTAGGTATTTCCATGTTCATACAGATGGCGGTGTAGATATTTCCATGTTCATACAGATAGCGGTGTAGGTATTTCCATGTTCATACAGATAGCGGTGTAGATATTTCCATGTTCATACAGATAGCGGTGTAGATATTTCCATTTTCATACAGTTAGTGGTGTAGATATTTCCATGTTCATACAGATGGCAGTGCAGATATTTACATGTTCATACAGATGGCGGTGTAGATATTTACATGTTCATTCAGATGGCGGTGTACATATTTCAATGTTCATACAGATGGCGGTGTAGATAATTCCATGTTCACACAGATAGCGGTGTAGTTATTTCCATGATCATACCAATAGCGGTGTAGATATTTCCATGTTCTTACAGTTAGCGGTGTAGATATTTCCATGTTCATACAGATGGCGGTGTAGATATTTTCATGTTGATACAGATGGCGGTATAGATATTTCCATGTTCGTACGGATGGCAGTGTAGATATTTCCATGTTCATATAGGTGGCGGTGCAGATATTTCCATGTTTATACAGATAGCAGTGTAGTTATTTCCATGTTTATAGAGATAGCAGTTTGGATATTTCCATTGATATACAGATAGCTGTGTAGGTATTGGCATGTTCATACAGATAGCGGTGTAGATATTTCCATGTTTATACAGATAGCGGTGTAGATATTTCCATGTTCATACTGATAGCGGTGTAGTTATTTCCATGTTCATACAGTTAGCGGTGTAGATATTTCCATGTTCTTACAGATGGCGGTGTAGATATTTACTTGTTCATACAGATGGCGGTGTAGTTATTTCCATATTCATACAGATGGCTGTGTAGATATTTCCATGTTCATACATATAGCGGTGTTGATATTTCCATGTTCATAGAGTTAGCGGTGTAGATATTTCCATGTTCATACAAATGGCGGTGTAGATATTTCCATGTTTATACAGATAGCAGTGTAGATATTTCCATGTTTATAGAGATAGCAGTGTAGATATTTCCATTGTTATACAGATAGCTGTGTAGATATTTGCATGTTCATACACATAGCGGTGTAGATATTTCCATGTTCATACACATAGCGGTGTAGATATTTCCATCTTCGTACAGAGAGCGGTGTAGATATTTCCATGTTCATACAGATAGCGGTGTAGATATTTCCATGTTTATACAGATAGCGGTGCGGATATTTCCATGTTTATACAGATAGTTGGGCAGATATTTCCATGTTTATACAGATAGCGGTGTAGATATTTCCATCTTAATACAGATGGCGGTGTAGATATGTCCATGTTTGTACAGATGGCGGTGTAGATATTTCCATGTTCATACAGATGGCGGTGTAGATATTTCGAAGTTTATAGATATCGCGCTGTAGTTATTTCCATATTTATAGAGAAATCTGTGTAGATATTTCCGTGTATATTCAGATAGCTGTGTAGATATTTCCATGTTCATGCAGATAGCAGTGTAGATATTTCCATGTTCATCCAGATGCCGGTGTACATATATCCATGTTCATACAGATGGCGGTGAAGGTATTTCCATGTTCATACAGATGGTGGTGTAGATATTTCAATGTTCATACAAATGGCGGTGTAGATATTTCCATGTTCATAGAGATGGCGGTGTAGATATTTCCATGTTCATACAAATGGCGGTGTAGATATTTATATGTTCATACAGATGGCGGTGAAGATATTTCCATGTTCATACAGATAGCAGTGTAGATATTTCCATGTTCATACAGATAGCGGTGTAGATATTTCCATGTTCATACAGATAGCGGTGTAGATATTTCCATGTTCATACCGATAGCGGTGTAGATATTTCCATGTTCATACAGTTAGCGGTGGAGATATTTCCATGTTCATACAGTTAGCGTTGTAGATATTTCCATGTTCATTCAGATGGCGGTGTTGATATTTCCATGTTCGTACAGATGGCAGTGTAGATATTTCTAAGTTCATACAGGTAGCGGTGTAGATATTTCCATGTTTATACAGATAGAAGTGTAGTTATTTCCATGTTTATAGAGATAGCAGTGTAGATATTTCCATTGATATACAGATAGCTGTGTAGATATTTGCATGTTCATACAGATAGCGGTGTAGTTATTTGCATTTTCATACAGATAGCGGTGTAGATATTTCCATGTTCATACAGATAGCGGTGTAGATATTTCCATGTTCGTACAGATAGCGGTGTAGATATTTCCATGATCATACAGTTAGCGGTGAAGATATTTCCATTTTCTTACAGATGGCGGTGTAGACATTTACATGTTCATACAGATGGCGGTGTAGATATTTCCATGTTCGTACAGATATCGGTGTAGATATTTCCATGTTCATAGAGATGGTGGTGTAGATATTTCCATGTTTATGCAGATAGCGATGTAGATATTTCCATGTTTATGGAGATGGCAGTGTAGATATTTCCATGTTCTTAGAGATGGCGGTGTAGATATTTCCATGTTCATACAAATGGCGGTGTAGATATTTCCATGTTCTTAGAGATGGTGGTGGAGATATTTCCAGGTTTATACAGATAGCAGTGTAGTAATTTCCATGTTTATAGAGATAGCAGTGTAGATATTTCCATTGATATACAGATAGCTGTGTAGATACTTGCATGTTCATTCAGATAGCGGTGTAGATATTTCCATGTTTTGCATGTTCATTCAGATAGCGGTGTAGATATTTCCATGTTCATACAGATAGCGGGGTAGATATTTCCATGTTCATACAGATAGTGGTGTAGATATTTCCATGTTCATACAGTTAGCGGTGTAGATATTTCCATGTTCATACAATTAGCGGTGTAGATATTTCCATGTTCATACAGATGGCGGTGTAGATATTTACATGTTCATACAGATGGCGGTGTAGATATTTCCATGTTCGTACGAATGGCAGTGTAGATATTTCCATGTTCGTACAGATGGCGGTGTAGATATTTCCATGTTTATACAGATAGCAGTGTAGATATTTCCATATTTATAGAGATAGCAATGTAGATATTTCCATTGATATACAGATAGCTGTGTAGATATTTGCATGTTCATACAGATAGCGGTGTAGTTATTTCCATGTTCGAACAGATAGCGGTGTAGATATTTCCATGTTCATACAGATAGCGGTGTAGATATTTCCATGTTCATACAGATGACGGTGTAGATATTTCCATGTTCATACAGATAGCGGTGTAGATATTTCCATGTTCATACAGTTGGCGGTGTAGATATTTCCATGTTCATACAGATGGCGGTGTAGATATTTCCATGTTCATACAGATGGCGTTGTAGATATTTCCATGTTCGTACAGAAGGCGGTGTAGATGTATCCATGTTCATAGAGATGGCGGTGTAGATATTTCCATGTTTATGCAGATAGCGGTATAGATATTTCCATGTTTATACAGATGGTGGTGTAGATATTTCCATGTTTATGGGGATGGCGGTGTAGATATTGTCATGTTTACACAGATGGCGGTGTAGATATTTCCATGTTTACACAGATAGCGGTGTAGACATTTCCATGTTTACACAGATTGCGGTGTGGATATTTCCATGTTTATGCAGATAGCAGTGTAGATATTTCCATGTTTATACAGATAGCGGTGCGGATATTTCCATGTTTATACAGATAGTTGGGCAGATATTTCCATGTTTATATGGATAGTGGTGTAGATATTTCCATCTTAATACAGATGGCGGTGTAGATATGTCCATATTTGCACAGATGGCGGTGTAGATATTTCCATGTTTATAAAGATGGCGGTGTAGATATTTTCATGTTTACACAGATGGCGGTGCATATATTTCCATTTTTACACAGATAGCGGTGTAGACATTTCCATGTTTAAACTGATAGCTTTGTGGATATTTCCATGGTTATGCAGATAGCGGTGTAGATATTTCCATGTTTATACACATTGGCAGATATTTCCATGTTTATACAGATAGCGGAGTAGATATTTCCATCTTAATACAGATGGCGGTGTAGATATGTCTATGTTCGAACAGATGGCGCTGTAGATATTTCCATGTTCATACAGATGGCGGTGTAGATATTTCGAAGTTTATAGAGATAGCGCTGTAGTTATTTCCATATTTATAGAGAAATATGTGTAGATATTTCCATGTATATGCAGAGAGCTGTGTAGATATTTCCATGTTCATGCAGATAGCGGAGTAGATATTTCCATGTTCATCCAGATGCCGGTGTAGGTATATCCATGTTCATACAGATGGCGGTGAATATATTTCCATGTTCATACAGATGGCGGTGTAGATATTTCCAGGTTCATACAAATGGCGGTGTAGATATTTCCATGTTCATAGAGATGGCGGTGAAGATATTTCCATGTTCATACAAATGGCGGGGTAGATATTTCCATGTTCATAGAGATGGCGGTGTAGATATTTGCATGTTTATACAGATAGCAGTGTGGTTATTTCCATGTTTATAGAGATAGTAGTGTAGATATTTCCATTGATATACAGATAGCTGTGTAGATAATTGCATGTTCATACAGATAGCGGTGTAGATATTTCCATGTTCATACAGATAGCGGTGTAGATATTTCCATGTTCATACAGATAGCGGTGTAGATATTTCCATGTTCATGCAGATAGCGGTGTAGATATTTCCATGTTCATACCAATAGCGGTGCAGATAATTCCATATCCATACAGTTAGCGTTGTAGTTATTTCCATGTTCATACAGATGGCGGTGTAGATATTTCCATGTTCATACAGATGGCGGTGTAGATATTTCCATGTTCATACGGATGGCAGTGTAGTTATTTCCATGATCATACAGGTGGCGGTGTACATATTTCCATGTTTCTACAGATAGCAGTGTAGTTATTTCCATGTTTATAGAGATAGCAGTGTAGATATTTCCATTGATATACAGATATCTGTGTAGATATTTGCATGTTCATACAGATAGCGGTGTAGATATTTCCATGTTCATACAGATAGCGGTGTAGATATTTCCATGTTCATTCAGATAGCGTTGTAGATATTTCCATGTTCATACAGATAACGGTGTAGATATTTCCATGTTCATACAGATAGCGGTGTAGATATTTCCATGTTCATACAGTTAGCGGCGTAGATATTTCCATGTTCATACAGATGGCGGTTTAGATATTTACATGTTCATACAGATGGTGGTGTACATATTTCCATGTTCGTACAGATGGCGGTGTAGATATTTCCATGTTCATAGAGATGGCGGTCTAGATATTTCCATGTTTATGCAGATAGCGGTATAGTTATTTCCATGTTTATACAGATGGTGGTGTAGATATTTCCATGTTTATAGAGATGGCAGTCTAGATATTCCCATGTTTATACAGATAGCATTGAAGATATTTCCATGTTTATACAGATAGCGGTGTAGGTATTTCCATGTTTATACAGATAGAAGTGTAGATATTTCCATGTTTATAGAGATAGTGGTGTAGATAATTTCAATTTTATACAGATAGCAGTGTAGATATTTCCAAGTTCATACAGATAGCGGTGTAGATATTTCCACGTTTATAGAGATGGCGGTGCAGATATTTCCATGTTCATACAGATGGCGGTGTAGATATTTCCATGTTTATAGAGATGGCGGTGTAGATATTTCCATGTTTACACAGATGGCGGTGTAGATATTTCCCTGTTTACACAGGTGGCGGTGTAGACATTTCCATGTTTACACAGATAGCGGTATGGATATTTCCATGTTTATGCAGATAGCGGTGTAGATATTTCCATGTTTATACAGATAGCGGTGCGGATATTTCCATGTTTATACAGATAGTTGGGCAGATATTTCCATATTTATACAGATAGCGGTGTAGATATTTCCATCTTAATACAGATGGCGGTGTAGATATGTCCATGTTCGTACAGATGGCGTTGTACATATTTCCATGTTCATACAGATGGCGGTGTAGATATTTCAAAGATTATAGAGATAGCGCTGTAGTTATTTCCATATTTATAGAGAAATCTGTGTAGTTATTTCCATGTATATGCAGATAGCTCTGTAGATATTTCCATGTTCATGCAGATAGCGGTGTAGATATTTCCATGTTCATCCAGATGCCGGTGTAGATATGTCCATGCTCATACAGATGGCGGTGAAGATATTTCCACGTTCATACAGATGGCGGTGTGGATATTTCCGTGTTCATACAAATGGCGGTGTAGATATTTGCATGTTCATAGAGATGGCGGTGTAGATATTTCCATGTTCATACAAATGGCGGTGTAGATATTTCCATGTTCATAGAGATGGCGGTGTAGATATTTCCATGTTTATACAGATAGCAGTGTAGTTATTTCTATGTTTATAGAGATAGTAGTGTAGATATTTCCATTGATATACAGATAGCTGTGTAGATATTTGCATGTTCATACAGATAGCGGTGTAGATATTTCCATGTTCATACAGATAGCGGTGTAGATATTTCCATGTTCATACAGATGGCGGTGTAGATATTTACATGTTCATGCAGATGGCGTTGTAGATATTTCCATGTTCGTACAGATGGCTGTGTAGATATTTCCATGTTCATAGAGATGGCGGTGTAGATATTTCCATGTTTATGCAGATAGCGATATAGGTATTTCCATGTTTATACAGATGGTGGTGTAGATATTTCCATGTTTATAGAGATGGCGTTCTAGATATTTCCATGTTTATAGAGATAGTGGTGTAGTTATTTCCAAGTTTATACAGACAGCGTTGTAGATGTTTCCATGTTTATACAGATAGCGGTGAAGATATTTCCATGTTTATACAGATAGCGGTGTAGATATTTCCATGTTTATACAGACAGAAGTGTAGATATTTCCAAGTTTATAGAGATAGTGGTGTAGATAATTTCAATTTATTCAGATAGCAGTGTAGATATTTCCAAGTTCATACAGAGAGCAGTGTAGATATTTCCACGTTTATAGAGATGGCGGTGTAGATATTTCCATCTTCATACAGATGGCGGTGTAGATATTTCCATGTTTATAGAGATGGCGGTGTAGATATTTTCATGTTTACACAGATGGCGGTGTAGATTTTTCCATGTTTACACAGATAGCGGTGTAGACATTTCCATGTTTACACAGATAGCGGTGTGGATATTTCCATGTTTATGCAGATAGCGGTGTAGATATTCCCATGTTTATACAGATAGCGGTGCGGATATTTCCATGTTTATTCAGATAGCGGTGTAGATATCTCCATCTTTATACAGATAGCGGTGCCGGTATTTCCATATTTATACAGATAGTGGTGCAGATATTTCCATGTTTATAAAGATAGCGGTGTAGATATTTCCATCTTAATACAGATGGTGGTGTAGATATGTCCAGGATCGTACAGATGTCGGTGTAGATATTTCCATGTTCATACAGACGGCAGTGTAGATATTTCGAAGTTTATAGAGATAGCGCTGTAGTTATTTCCATATTTATAGAGAAATCTGTGTAGATATTTCCATGTATATGCAGATAGCTGTGTAGATATTTCCATGTTCATGCAGATAGCGGTATAGATATTTCCATGTTCTTCCAGATGCCGGTGTAGATATTTGCATGTTCATACAGATAGCGGTGTAGATGTTTCCATGTTCATACAGATAGCGGTGTAAATAATTCCATGTTCATACAGATAGCGGTGTAGATATTTCCATGTTCGTACAGATAGCGGTGTAGGTATTTCCATGTTCTTACAGTTAGCGGTGTACATATTTCCATGTTCTTACAGATGGCGGTGTAGATATTTCCATGTTCATACAGATGGCAGTGTAGATATTTCCATGTTCATACAGGTGGCGGTGTAGATATTTCCATATTTATACAGATAGCAGTGTAGTTATTTCCAAGTTTATAGAGATAACAGTGTAGATATTTCCATTGATATACAGATAGCTGAGTAGATATTTGCATGTTCATACAGATAGCGGTGTAGATACTTCCATGTTCATACAGATAGCGGTGTAGATATTTCCATGTTCATACAGATGGCGGTGTAGATATTTACATGTTCATACAGATGGCGGTGTAGATATTTCCATGTTCATAGGGATGGCGGTGTAGTTATTTCCACGTTTATGCAGATAGCGGTATAGATATTTCCATGTTTATACAGATGGTGGTGTAGATATTTCCATGTTTATAGATATGGTGGTCTAGATATTTCCATGTTTATACAGATAGCGGTGAAGATATTTCCATGTTTATACAGATAGCGGTGTAGATATTTCCATGTTTATACAGATAGCAGTGTAGATATTTCCATGTTTATAGAGATAGTGGTGTAGATAATTTCAATTTTATACCGAGAGCAGTGTAGATATTTCCAAGTTCATACAGATAGCGATGTAGATATTTACACGTTTATAGAGATGGCAGTGTAGATATTTCCATGTTCATACAGATGCCGGTGTAGATATTTCCATGTTCATACAAATGGCGGTGTAGATATTTCCATGTTCATAGAGATGGCGGTGTAGATATTTCCATGTTCGTATGGATGGCAGTGTACACATTTCCATGTTAATACAGGTGGCGGTGTAGATATTTCCATGTTAAAACCGATAGCAGTGTTGTTATTTCCATGTTTATAGACATAGCATTGTAGATATCTCCATTGATATACAGATAGCTGTGTAGATACTTGCATGTTCATACAGATAGCGGTGTAGATATTTCCATGTTCGTACAGATAGCGGTGTAGATATTTCCATGTTCATACAGATAGCGGTGTAGATATTTCCATGTTCATAGAGATAACGGTGTAGATATTTCCATGTTCATACAGATAGCGGTGTAGATATTTCCATGTTCATACAGTTAGCGGTGTAGATATTTCCATGTTCATACAGATGGCGGTGTAGATATTTCCATGTTCATACAAATGGCGTTGTAGATATTTCCATGTTCATAGAGATGGCGGTGTAGATATTTCCATGTTTATACAGATAGCAGTGAAGTTATTTCCATGTTTATAGAGATAGTGGTGTAGATAATTTCAATTTCATACAGATGACGGTGTAGATATTTACATGTTCATACAGATAGCGGTGTAGATATTTCCATGTTCATACAGATAGCGATGTAGATATTTCCATGTTCATAGAGTTAGCGGTGTAGATGTTTCCATGTTCATTCAGATAACGGTGTAGATATTTCTATGTTCATACCAATAGCGGTGTAGATATTTCCATGTTCATTCATATAGCGGTGTAGATATTTCCATGTTCATACAGATAGAGGTGTAGATATTTCCATGTTCATACAGATAACGGTGTAGGTATTTCCATGTTCATACAGATAACGGTGTAGATATTTCCATGTTCATACAGACAGCGGTGTAGGTATTTCCATGTTCATATAGTTAGCGGTGTAGATATTTCCATGCTCATACAGATGGCGGTGTAGATATTTATGTGTTCATACAGATGGCAGTGTAGATATTTCCATGTTCGTACAGATGGCAGTGTAGATATTTCCATGTTCGTACAGATGGCAGTATAGATATTTCCATGTTCATAGAGATGGCTGTGTACATATTTCCATGTTTATGCAGATAGCGGTATAGATATTTCCATGTTTATACAGATGGTGGTGTAGATATTTCCATGTTTATTGAGAAGGCGGTCTAGATATTTCCATGTTGATAGAGATAGAGATGTAGTTATTTCCAAGTTTATAGAGACAGCGTTGTAGATATTTCCAAGTTTATACAGATAGCGGTGAAGATATTTCCATGTTTATACAGATAGCGGTGTAGATATTTCCTTGTTTATACAGATAACAGTGTAGATATTTCCATGTTTATAGAGATAGTGGTGTAGATAATTTCAATTTTATACAGATAGCAGTGTAGATATTTCCATGTTCATGCAGATAGCGGTGTAGATATTTAGATATTCATACCAATAGCTGTGTAGATATTTCCATGTCCATACAGATAGCGTTGTAGATATTTCCATGTTCATACAGATGGCGGTGTAGTATTTACATGTTCATTCAGATGGCGGTGTTGATATTTCCATATTCATACGGATGGCAGTGTAGATATTTCCATGTTCATACAGGTGGCGGTGTGGATATTTCCATGTTTATACAGATAGCAGTGTAGTTATTTCCATGTTTATAGAGATAGCAGTGTAGATATTTCCATTGATATACAGATAGCTGTGTAGATATTTGCATTTTCTTACAGATAGCGGTGTAGTTATTTGCATTTTCATACAGATAGCGGTGTAGATATTTCCATGTTCGTACAGATGGCGGTGTAGATATTTCCATGTTTATAGAGATGGCGGTGTAGATATTTCCATGTTCTTGGAGATGGCGGTGTAGATATTTCCATGTTCATACAAATGGCGGTGTAGATATTTCCATGTTCAAAGAGATGGTGGTGGAGATATTTCCATGTTTTTACAGATAGCAGTGTTGTAATTTCCATGTTTATAGAGATAGCAGTGTAGATATTTCCATTGATATACAGATAGCTCTGTAGATATTTGCATGTTCATACAGATAGCGGTGTAGATATTTCCATGTTCATACAGATAGCGGGGTAGATATTTCCATGTTCATACAGATAGTGGTGTAGATATTTCCATGTTCATACAGTTAGCGGTGTAGATATTTCCATGTTCATACAATTAGCGGTGTAGATATTTCCATGTTCATACAGATGGCGGTGTAGATATTTACATGTTCATACAGATGGCGGTGTAGATATTTCCATGTTCGTACGGATGGCAGTGTAGATATTTCCATGTTTGTACAGGTGGCGGTGTAGATATTTCCATGTTTATACAGATAGCAGTGTAGATATTTCCATGTTCATACAGATGGCGGTGTAGATATTTACATGTTCATACAGATGGCGGTGTAGATATTTCCATGTTCGTACAGATGGCTGTGTAGATATTTCCATGTTCATAGAGATGGCGGTGTAGATATTTCCATGTTTATTCAGATAGCGATATAGGTATTTCCATGTTTATACAGATGGTGGTGTAGATATTTCAATGTTTATAGAGATGGCGTTTTAGATATTTCCATGTTTATAGAGATAGTGGTGTAGTTATTTCCAAGTTTATAGAGACAGCGTTGTAGATGTTTCCATGTTTATACAGATAGCGGTGAAGATATTTCCATGTTTATACAGATAGCGGTGTAGATATTTCCATGTTTATACAGACAGAAGTGTAGATATTTCCAAGTTTATAGAGATAGTGGTGTAGATAATTTCAATTTATTCAGATAGCAGTGTAGATATTTCCAAGTTCATACAGAGAGCAGTGTAGATATTTCCACGTTTATAGAGATGGCGGTGTAGATATTTCCATCTTCATACAGATGGCGGTGTAGATATTTTCATGTTTACACAGATGGCGGTGTAGATATTTCCATGTTTACACAGATAGCGGTGCGGATATTTCCATGTTTATGCAGATAGTGGTGTAGATATCTCCATCTTTATACAGATAGCGGTGCAGGTATTTCCATGTTTATACAGATAGTGGTGCAGATATTTCCATGTTTATAAAGATATCGGTGTAGATATTTAAATCTTAATACAGATGGCGGTGTAGATATGTCGAGGATCGTACAGATGGCGGTGTAGATATTTCCATGTTCATACAGACGGAGGTGTAGATATTTCTTAGTTTATAGAGATAGCGCTGTAGTTATTTCCATATTTATAGAGAAATATGTGTAGATATTTCCATGTATATGCAGAGAGCTGTGTAGATATTTCCATGTTCATGCAGATAGCGGAGTAGATATTTCTATGTTCATCCAGATGCCGGTGTAGATATATCCATGTTCATACAGATGGCGGTGAATATATTTCCATGTTCATACAGATGGTGTTGTAGATATTTCCAGGTCCATACAAATGGCGGTGTAGATATTTCCATGTTCATAGAGATGGCGGTGTAGATATTTCCATGTTCATACAAATGGCGGGGTAGATATTTCCATGTTCATAGAGATGGCGGTGTAGATATTTGCATGTTTATACAGATAGCAGTGTGGTTATTTCCATGTTTATAGAGATAGTAGTGTAGATATTTCCATTGATATACAGATAGCTGTGTAGATATTTGCATGTTCATACAGATAGCGGTGTAGATATTTCCATGTTCATACAGAGGGCAGTGTAGATATTTCCATGTTCATACAGATAGCGGTGTAGATATTTCCATGTTCATGCAGATAGCGGTGTAGATATTTCCATGTTCATACCAATAGCGGTGAAGATAATTTCATGTCCATACAATTAGCGTTGTAGATATTTCCATGTTCATACAGATGGCGGTGTAGATATTTCCACGTTCATACAGATGGCGGTGTAGATATTTCCATGTTCATAAGGATGGCAGTGTAGTTATTTCCATGATCATACAGGTGGTGGTGTCCATATTTCCATGTTTCTACAGATAGCAGTGAAGTTATTTCCATGTTTATAGAGATAGCAGTGTAGATATTTCCATTGATATACAGATATCTGTGTAGATATTTGCATGTTCATACAGATAGCGGTGTAGATATTTCCATGTTCATACAGATAGCGGTGTAGATATTTCCATGTTCATTCAGATAGCGGTGTAGATCTTTCCATGTTCATACAGATAACGGTGTAGATATTTCCATGTTCATACAGATAGCGGTGTAGATATTTCCATGTTCATACAGTTAGCGGCGTAGATATTTCCATGTTCATACAGATGGCGGTGTAGATATTTACATGTTCATACAGATGGTGGTGTACATATTTCCATGTTCGTAAAGATGGCGGTGTAGATATTTCCATGTTCATAGAGATGGCGGTGTAGATATTTCCATGTTTATGCAGATAGCGGTATAGTTATTTCCATGTTTATACAGATGGTGGTGTAGATATTTCCATGTTTATAGAGATGGCGGTCTAGATATTCCCATGTTTATACAGATAGCATTGAAGATATTTCCATGTTTATACAGATAGCATTGTAGGTATTTCCATGTTTATACAGATAGAAGTGTAGATATTTCCATGTTTATAGAGATAGAGGTGTAGATAATTTCAATTTTATACAGATAGCAGTGTAGATATTTCCAAGTTCATACAGATAGTGGTGTAGATATTTCCACGTTTATAGAGATGGCGGTGCAGATATTTCCATGTTCATACAGATGGCGGTGTAGATATTTCCATGTTTATAGAGATGGCGGTGTAGATATTTCCATGTTTACACAGATGGCGGTGAAGATATTTCCCTGTTTACACAGATAGCGGTGTAGACATTTCCATGTTTACACAGATAGCGGTATGGATATTTCCATGTTTATGCAGATAGCGGTGTAGATAATTCCATGTTCATACAATTAGCAGTGTAGATGTTTCCATGTTCATTCAGATGGCGGTGTAGATATTTCCATGTTTATAGAGATGGCGGTGTAGATATTTTCATGTTTACACAGATGGCGGTGTAGATATTTCCATGTTTACACAGATTGCGGTGTAGACATTTCCATGTCTACAAAGATAGCGGTGTGGATATTTCCATGTTTATGCAGATAGCGGTGTAAATAATTCCATGTTTATACAGATAGCGGTGCGGATATTTCCATGTTTATACAGATAGTGGTGCAGATATTTTTATGTTTATAGAGATAGCGGTGTAGATATTTCCATCTTATTACAGATGGCGGTGTAGGAATGTCCATGTTCCTACGGATGGCGGTGTAGATATTTCCATATTCATACAGATGGCGGTTTAGATATTTCGAAGTTTATAGAGATAGCGCTGTAGTTATTTCCATGTTTATAGAGAAATCTGTGTAGATATATCCATGTATATGCAGATAGTAGTGTAGATATTTTCACGTTCATGCAGATAGCGGTGTAGATATTTCCATGTTCATCCAGATGCCGGTGTAGATATATCCATGTTCATACAGATGGCGGTGAAGATATTTCCATGTTCATACAGATGCCGGTGTAGATATTTCCATGTTCATACAAATGGCGGTGTAGATATTTCCATGTTCATAGAGATGGCAGTGTAGATATTTCCGTGTTCATTCAAATGGCAGTGTAGATATTTCCATGTTAATAGAGATGGCGGTGTTGGTATTTCCATGTTTATACAGATAGCAATGTAGTTATTTCCATGTTTATAGAGATAGCAGTGTAGATATTTCCATTGATATACCGATATTTGTGTAGATATTTTCATGTTCATACACATAGCGGTGTAGATATTTCCATGTTCATACAGATAGCGGTGTAGATATTTCCATGTTCGTACAGATGTCGATGTAGATATTTTCAAGTTTACACAGATGGCGGTGTAGATATTTCCATGTTTACACAGATAGCGGTGTAGACATTTCCATGTTTACACAGATAGCGGTGTGGATATTTCCATGTTTATGCAGATAGCGGTGTAGATATTTCCATGTTCATTCAGATAGCGGTGCGGATATTTCCATGTTTATACACATAGTGGTGCAGATATTTCCATGTTTCTACAGATAGCGGTGTAGATATTTCCATGTTCATACAGACGGCGGTGTAGATATGTCCATATTCGTACAGATGGCGCTGCAGATATTTCCATGTTCATACAGTTAGCGGTGTAGATATTTCCATGTTCATACAGAGGGCGGTGTAGATATTTACATGTTCTTACAGATGGCAGTGTAGGTATTTCCATGTTCCTATGGATGGCAGTGTAGATCTTTCCATGTTCATACAGGTGGCGGTGTAGATATTTCCATGTTTATACAGATAGCAGTGTAGGAATTTCCATGTTTATAGAGATAGCAGTGTAGATATTTCCATTGATATACAGATAGCTGTGTAGATATTTGCATGTTCTTACAGATAGCGGTGTAGATATTTCCATGTTCATACAGATAGCGGTGTAGATATTTCCATGTTCATACAGATAGCGGTGTAGATATTTCCATGTTCATACAGATAGCGGTGTAGATATTTCCATGTTCATACTGTTAGCGTTGTAGATATTTCCATGTTCATACAGTCAGCGGTGTAGGTATTTCCATATTCATACAGATGGCTTTGTAGATATTTACATATTCATACAGATGGTGGTGTAGATATTTCCATGTTCATACGGGTGGCAGTGTAGGTATTTCCATGTTCATACAGGTGGCGGTGTAGATATTTCCATGTTTTTACAGATAGCAGTTTAGTTATTTCCATGTTTATAGAGATAGCAGTGCAGACATTTCCATTGATAAACAGATAGCTGTGTAGATATTTTCATGTTCATACAGATAGCGGTATACATATTTCCATGTTCATACAGATAGCGGGGTAGATATTTCCATGTTCATACAGATGGCGGTGTAGGTATTTATATGTTCATACAGATTGCGGTGTAGATATTTCCATGTTCGTACAGATGGCTGTGTAGATATTTCCATGTTCATAGAGATGGCGGTGTAGATATTTCTGTGTTTATGCAGATAGCGGTGTAGATATTTCCGTGTTTGTAGAGAGAGCGGTGTTGTTATTTCCACATTTATACAGATAACGGTGTAGATATTTCCATGTTTATATGGATAGCGGTGTAGATATTTCCATGTATATACAGATAGCGGTGTAGATACTTCCATGTTTATGCAGATGGCAGTGTAGATATTTCCATGTTTATAGAGATGGCGGTGTAGATATCTCCGTGTTGATACAGATAGCGGTGTAGATATTTCCATGTTTTTAGTGATAGCGGTGTAGATATTTCCATGTTTATACAGATAGCGGTGTAGATACTTCCATGTTTATGCAGATTGCAGTGTAGATATTTCCATGTTTATAGAGATGGCGGTGTAGATATTTCCGTGTTGATACAGATGGCGGTGTAGATATTTGCATGTTCCTAGATATGGCGGTGTAGATACTTCCATGTTCATACAGACGGCGGTGTAGATATTTCCATGTTCATACGGATGGCAGTGTAGATATTTCCACATTTATAGAGATGGTGGTGTAGATATTTCCATCTTTATACAGATGGCGGTGTTGATATTTCAACCTTTATAGAGATAGCGGTGTAGATATTTCCATGTTCCTTCACATGGCGGTTTAGATATTTCCATGTTTATAGAGATGGCGGTATAGATTTTTCCATGTTTATACAGATGGCGGTGTAGATATTTCCATTTTTATAGAGATGGCGGTGTTGATATTTCCATGTTTGTACAGGTAGCGGTGAAGACATTTCCATATTTATACAGGTAGCGGTGCAGATATGTGAATTCATTAAACCTCTTCTTCTTTATAAATTACCCAGTCTTGGGTATGTCTTTATCAGCAACATGAAAATTGACCTATACACTCACTGTCCATGAATGATTCTCTGTTAGCCCATTTGCATTGTTATAAAGAAATACCTGAGGCTGGGTGGTTTATAAAGAAATGAGGTTTATTTGGCTCCTTGTTCTGAAGGCTGTACGTGTAGCATAGTACTGGCACCTGCTTCCAGGGAGGGCCTCAGGAACCTTCCAAGCATGGTGGAAGGTGAAGGGAAACCAGCATATCACATGGTGAGAGAGGAAGCAAGAGAGACAGGGAGGAGGTGTCAGTCTCTTTTAAACAACCAGATATCGCATGAACTCACAGGGTAAGAACTCATTCATTACCAAGAGGACAGCACCAAGCCATTCAGGAGGCATCTGTCTCCAACATTGGGGATCACATTTTAACGTGAGATTTGAAGGGGACAAACATCCAAACTATGTCAGATAGCAAAGCTGACAATGCTTAGGATCTTTAGCTGTTCCAGGTCCTGGGAAAAGGGAGAGAGTTAGCTTCCCTCGTTTATGCTGTGCTACTGCATATTATATTAGTAATTATTGTTCTCTAAAGGTTCTTAAAAGCAAATAAACAAATGCAAGGCAAAACATATGATATGCAAGGCAAAACATACGAAATGCAAGGCAAATGCATTAAAAACTTTTGAGTGTTAATGTATAGATTTTATTTTATCTTTTTAATTTCTTTTGCTTAACCAAATAGATTATGTAGTTTTGATTAACTGGCCATGAAATAGCTCTGCCTACATAGAATTTCCCATGAATAATTATTTGTGGAGACTTTTGTGTGTGACCCAAATCCTCCCTCAAAACTGAAGTTTGCCCAGCTATTGGGAGTGTTGGCAAATCATGCCTCTCAGCTGATTCTCTCTAGAATTTATTCTCAGGAGATCTAATTAATAACTTGTCAAGCTGATGTCCATCCTTGGGGACAACTCGTATCTGAAGAATGGCCAGTGAAAGGTATTAAAACTCCATACTCCTGCCTCAATTTAGGGCAACTCTGAAGGGTCACCCCAGCTTCTCAGCTCCCCCTTGAGATTAGCTGAGGTATTGTTGCGACTGCATCACATCTCAACTCCCTTTATCCAATTCAGCTTTTTCGCCACAGTTGTTGGTTCCTAGGATTTTACCCAGTTAAATGTTCTCTACACAAATCTCTATCTCAAATCTGCTTTACAGGGAATGTGACCTCAGACTGGTTTTCATTAGGTTCTGGACATAACTCTCATTAGTCATTGATATGATTCGGCTGTGTCTCTGCCCGAATCTCACCTTGATTGTAATTATCCCCGCATGTCAAGGATGGAGTCAGGTGGAGATAATTGAATCATAGGGGCGGGTTCCCCCTACTGTTCTCCTGGTAGCGAATAAGTCTCACCAGATCTGATGCTTTTAAAATGGGAGTTTCCCTACACAAGCTTTCTTCTCTGCTACCATTTAAGATGTGCCTTTGCTTCTTTTTTGCCTTCTGCCGTGACTGTGAGGCCTCCCCAGCCATGTGGAATTGTGAGTTCATTAAACCTCTTTCCTTTATAAATTACCCGGTCTTGGGTAGGACTTTATTAGCAGCATGAGAACAAACTAGTACAGTCTGTTCTATAAGCCCAAGTCGGATCACAGAGTCCCGCTTTCTGTTTCTTTTTTTTTCTAGCCCATATTTCTACTAAAACTTGACTCATAAAGACTCAAAACAAAATAATTAAGCATGGCTAATATTTATTTAATATTTTATACGTGTCAGGTACTGTATTTTGTAACTTATCTTTTAATAATCTTTCCAAATCTCTAAAAGGAGAATTCTGCTTTTTTATAGAGAAAATAAGGATGGCTCTGAAAATGTTAGTAGTAGGGGAATCAGGGTGAGGGACATAGGTGGCACTTTGTGTTATTTGTGCATTTTACCATCAGTCTAAAATCAGGTCAAAATAAAAAAAAATGAGAAGTAGAAGCAGGTTGTTAAGATTTTCAGTGTGACTCTAGAATTTTTTTGTTTGTTGTTTGTTTTGGAGTGTAGTGGTAAGATCTCTGCTCACTGCAACCTCCACTTCCCAGGCTCAAGCAATTCTCCTGCCTCAGTCTCCCAAGTAGCTGGGATTATAGGTGCCTGCCACCACACCCAGCTAATTTTTGTATTTTTTTTTTAGTAGAGATGGGGTTTCAGCATGTTGGCCAGGCCAGTCTCCAACTCCTGACTTCAAGTCATCCGCCCGCCTCAGCCTCCCGAAGTGCTGGGATTATAGGCATGAGCCACCACTCCTGGCCCAAAGTTCATATTTTAACTACTAACCTAAATTATTTTAAAAACAAAAGTCTCCTTGGACTCAAACCAGGTCAGAGTGACATGATCATGTGCCTGTTTTTTGCAGGGTGAAGTGAGATTATTATCTAGGAATTAGCTGAAATGTCTTGTTGTGGGCATAATTATTTCATATAAATTCTCAGCTTCATATTAGCACTTAGATTATAATTATCTAAAGAATAGAGAACAATTTCATATAATTTTCAGTGTATCAGGTGAATAAACAGTATACATACAAGCATGCAGATGAATTTCAGTGAATATAGTGGTGACAATGCTCAACAGAATAAGTGTCCCCCACCCCAACCCTGCATCTTGCTCTTTCACTGTCCTAAAGACAGAACAAAATGGTTCAGGCATCCAGCTTGTCCCCTCCACACTTCACACTTTTACTTAATAGCAGCTTATCTTTAACACTTTGTCATCTTTAAGATGTTGCTAATTCTTTCTGGTAGATCCCAGGACTGAGGATGAGGAAGAATGATTTTATTTAAATAAGGTTGCTTAATTAAAAAACAATTTTTTTAGTTTTAAAATATTTTCATTATTTTATAAAATTTTTGTGGGTACATAGGAGGTTTATATATTTGTGGGGTACATGAGATGTTTTAATACAGGCATGCACTGTGAAATAATCACATCATGAGGAATGGGCTTTCCATCCCCTCAAGCATTTATCCTCTGAGTTAAAAACTATTCAATTGGCTGGGCGCGGTGGCTCACGCCTGTAGTCCCAGCTCTTTGGGAGGCCGAGGTGGGCGGATCGCCTGAGGTCAGGAGTTTGAGACCAGCCTGGCCAACATGATGAAACCCCATCTCTACTAAAAATACAAAAATTAGCCAGGTGTGGTGGCGAGTGCCTGTCATCCCAGCTACTCGGGAGGCTGAGACAGGAGAATCATTTGAACCTGGGAGGTGGAGGTTACAGTGAGCCGAGATCATGCCATTGTACTCCAGCCTGAGTGACAAGAGTGAAACTCCATGTCAAAAACAAACAAAAATCAGTTACATTCTTTAAGTTATTAAAATTAAACATTGTAAATGATATTTTTTCCCAAAGCTTTTCCAAAGAAAAAAAAAAGTAGAAACAAAGACACTTTCTACTGATTTCCAGCATGGTGACTCTGTATTTCTAGCATGTGTTAAGGTGAAAAATTGATTTTATGTTTAATACAAAACATAGCATAATGTAATGAAAAGCAAGATTGTAATGATAAAGGAAAATAACACTAGTGCTAATTTTTTTCAATTTGAAGCATTGGATTAAAATGAATTAGGTTATATTCCAACATGTTTATATTGAATTTCTTTTTTCTCCAATTGGTTTCTTTTTATTAATGGGGGAGTGTTGCATTTGTATAAGGTTTCCCTATTATATTCAATTGTTTTGAGATGCTTTTAATATGAAGTTTTTATGTTTTCTTTTTGATGTATACATGTTATGCTTTTATGCTGAATTTGATAATTGGTGCTGTATGTGCAAAGCAAATGTAATTTCCCAGCTTTTATTTTTTAAAGCCCTGGGAAGCAACATAATAAAGTAGAAATAGTATCAAGACAGGAGTTAGAATACCTGGATTCTAAAATTTAAATTAAATTAGGATCTAGTGACATTATAGGTGTTCCTTGATCTTCTGATGACCTGATTCCTCAAAAGAAAAATAAAATAATCTATAAATTGTTTCTAATTCTAAAACTCTATCAATCCTATTTTTAAAATTGTAATTAGTTGAACTCTGTAAGGTCACAAAAATCCCTATTAAGAAACTAAAATAAAATTTTATCATATCTTAAAAATACTCTGATCTTTTTTATATGCTGACATGAATTCTAATTATTTTTGAGCCCCTAAAAAATATTTAAGATCACAGTTTATGTTTTATTATTGACTTTCAGATAATTAACATTTTACTGATAGATATGAACAAATCTACTCTAACAGAGATAGTCATTAGTTTATTTCTCTCTTTTCAGTATCAATAAAAAGTATCGATTTACCAATAACAATGAATTAATTGCCTGAAATAAATGAAACGTAAGCAGCAAAAGTGAACCTTTGAGTATAACTCTTCTTGTAAACATTGACTTAGTTCAAAGGGAGCTTATCTTTAAAAAAAAAGCGCTAATTCATGTCTATTGGTATAGATATAATCTTTTGTTCCTTGAAAATAGATCCTACTATACTCCAGACACTATGCCACTTGGTGCAGATATTAACACAAATAGCAGGTGATCATTGTCCTCATGGAGTTTATTTTAAAGAGAACAAAGTGAGACAAAGGCACACAAGCAAAGAACTACAATACAAAGGGGATGGCATCTGACTCAGCATGGAGGTGTCACGGAAGGTGTTGTTTTGCTTAGGTTTTGAAGTGTGGGTAGGAGATGGCCCATGTTGAGAGTGGGAACTGGGAATTAAAAAGATGAGGAGGTCTCTGCAAATCTACATGGATGGGAAGTAGCATGCTGATGTGGGAAACAACTAAAAAGTTCCAGAATGCATGGTTTATAAAGCATGAGTCAGAGAGGGCTAGACCAGTAGCCAGATCAAGGATATCTCACATGTTATAGTCATGAATTAGTGCATTGACCTGCAGGCCATGGGAGTCACTGAAGGTTTCAGTCAGGTAAGTGAGCTGATCAGAACAGTCCTTTAGATAGGCCGCTCTTTTGGCTGTAAGGGGGACACGTTTGAAGTAGGGCTATAGCTAAAAATATACAGACACTTCCTCTTTTCTACAGCCCTGCTGGCATCTGTTGTATTTTGACTTTTTAATAATAGCCATTCCAACCGGTATGAAATGGTATCTCATTGTGTTTTGATTTGCAATTTTCTGATGATTAGTGATTCTAACCTTTTTTTTTTGTATTTGTTGGCCATTTGTATGTGCTCTTTTGAGATGAGTTTGTTCATGTCCTTTGCCCATTTTTTAATTGGGTTATTTGTTTTTCTAATTGATTTAAGTTCCCTGTAGATTCTGGATACTAAAAAACAAACAAAAACCAGAAGTAAATAAATTCTCAGGACACACACACCCACACCCACACCCACAGAGAGAGAGAGAGAGAGAGAGAGCGCTTAGGTAAGAGGCCACCAACCACCAGGGTCTAAACTGGGAACACTTTCTAGTACAGAATGAATGGAAAAGATTCATGAAATATCTAGAAAGTAACGTTAATGAGATTTACATGTATGGAGTGAATGAGGAGAAACAGGGATCATTCAGGATTCTGGTAGGGATAACAGGGGGAGCCATTAGTTGAAATTTTGAAGTGGGAGAAGGAGAGGGAGTTTTAGGGAGAAAGATGAGTTTTTTTTAGGTATTTCAAACCCTTGAAGCTTCTATGGGACATCGAAGTGGAAATAACAGTCTGTGGGTTGGGACAATAAAGAAAGAAATTGGTTGAAGACTAGAGGAAGAGTATAGAGCAAAGAAATATTTAAGATAATAAACATAGAGAGATAGCTGAAAATGTGGGACTGGATTACAAAGGAAGAGTGATTTAGTTATGAAGCCCAAGGGCTGACAGGAATGGGTGACTACTCGAGGAGTTCATATGCATCTGTTATTGTATGAATAAAAAAAATTATCTTTTCCTTCCTAAAGATATCTTCAACCTGTTTTTGGATACATATGGGCACTGCTTTTCATTCTCTTAGCCCCATTTCTTATTTTAGCCTCTGCTGTAGCAATCAGTTCTGCACAGGCTTTGACCCAGGCTTTGACTAGTTGGTGCAGGTGTGATATGACACTTACCTGGAATGGCCCACAGTTTGTGGCTGCTCTCACTTAAGCAGGTGGGATGCTCATGTAGGTGTAACCTAGAAGCTTGGTAGAGTTTATGCCCATGGGGCAACCTGTGACCACTCAAAAATAAAGCCCTTTCCTCCTCCCAGATTGAGGAGTCTTGCATTATGTAATAAAACTCCTTAGAAGGCCTATTAGGTTCCAATACAGCATTAGGCAACTTGATAAGGTATCCCATCATCAGCCTTCCTTTCTTCCCTCATTCCTCTGCCTCTCACTCTTTCTTCCTAAGTTAACTTCTTAGATAAAATGCCAACTTTCTATATTTTGTTTCACATCAGGGAAAATAATTGTATATCCCATTTCAAAAGCATATAAAAAGGTTACTGTATAGAAAATTTGTCTTTAATAGATTAAGCTGTAATTTTCCAAATACTTTAAAATTTTATTTCAGAAACGTTTTTCCTTTTTATAAGCTTCATCTAAAAGCAGAGTTCACCTAAGAATATACCTAAGAGCATATTACATAGAATATATTTTATATTTCAGTAGTTTAGCTAGGATTCTTTCAAAATTGAGAGGATCTACAAATATTTCTAACACATTAGTTTTCAGTCTTAAGGCTGAGTCAAGAACAAAGCTCCTAAACTTTGTGTTGGTGATTGAGAACATTTTAAAATTGTTATTTAATTCATTAATTTATTTTTAAAAAATTTTCACATTGTAATTATATAGATTTATAGGATACAATTTGATGTTTCAATGAATATGTATGTTGTCTAATGATCCAATAAGGATAGTTAGTGTATTAATTACCTCATGCATTCATCATGTCTTTTTAATAAGAAATTTCAAAATCCTTTCTTCTAGATACTTTGTAATATACAATACTTTACTTTTAACTATAGTCACCCTGCTTTGCAAAGAACACTTTAACTTATTCTTCCTATATAATTGTGATTTCATAACTGTTAACCAATCTATCTCCATTTTGCCCTCCCCACTTCTTCCTCACTGTTTGGTAACCACTATTCTACTCTACTTCTCTATTAACTTTTTTTTTTTAAGATTTCACATATGAGAGAGATCATGCGGTATTTGCTTTCCGTGTCTGGCTTATTTCACTTAACATTGTATCCTGCAGGGTCATCCATGTTGTTGCAACTGGCAGAATTTCATTCTTTTTTTATGGCTGAATAGTAGTTCATTGTGTGTGTGTCCATATACATATATATATATATAATTAATTTTATGTATATTATAATTACACATAAAATTATATATAATTATAATTATAATTATATGTAATTATACATATAATAATATATATTATATGTAATATATAATATACATAATATACGTTATGTATATTATACATAATATACGTTATGTATATTATATATGTATATATGTATTATATATGTATGTATATATATTATACGTTATATATTATATATAATATACATAATATGTTATTATATATACATAATATGTTATATATATGTTATTATATATTATATACATAATATATATTATATATAATATACATAATATATATTATATATAATATACATAATATATATTGTATATATATAATTCACTTGTTTCTTTTTAGACACATAGATTGATTCCATATCTGATTATTAGAAATAGTGCTACAGTAAACATAAGAGTGCAGATATTTTTCAAACACAATGATTTCATTTCCTATGGATGTATACCCAGTAGTGGGATTGCTGGGTTATGTGATCGAATGATTGTTGTTTTGTTTTTTTTTTATTTTTTAGCGAATTTCCATAAAGTTTTGCTTAATGGTTGTACTAGTTTACAACCCCATCAACAGTGTGTAAGTGTTCCCTTTTCTCCACTTCCTTGCCAACTCTTGTTATCTTTTACCTTTTTGGTAATAGCCATTCTAATGGGTGAACTGGTATCTCATTGTGGTTTTGATTTGCATTTCCCTGATGGTTAGTGATGTTGAACATGATTTTATTATATATTCGTCTTGACCATTTCTATATTTTCTCTTGTGGCATGTCTTTTAGTTTATTTTGTCCTTTTTTTTTTTTTTTTTTTTTTGAGAAGGAGTCTTGCTCTGTTGCCCAAGCTGGAGTACAGTGGTGCAATCGGGGCTCACGGCAACCTCCATCTCCCTGGTTCAAGCAATTCCCCTGCCTCGGCCTGCTGAGTAGCTGGGGTTACAGGCACACACCATCATGTTTGGCTAAATTTTTGTATTTTTAGTAGAGAAATGATTTCACCATATTGGTCAGGCTGGTCTCAAACTCCTGACCTCAGTCAATCCACCTGCCTCAGCCTCCCAGTTTTGCCCATTTTTAAATAAGTTATTTATGTTTTTGCTGTTGAGTTGTTTAAGTTTCTTATATAATCTGGGCATTAACTCCTTAGCAGATGTATAGTTTGCAAATATTGTATCCCATTCTGTAAGTTGTTTTTTCACTCTGTTAAGTTTCCTTTGCTGTGCAGAAGCATTTTAGTTTGATGAAACCCCATTTATCTATTTTTGCTTTTTTTTGCCTGTGCTTTTGACGTCTCATTTAAAAAATCCTTGTACAACCCAAAGTTATAGAGAATTTCCCACATGTTATCTTCTAGTAGTTTTTCATAGTTTTCAATCTTACCTTTAGGTCTTTAATCGCATTTGAGTTGATTTTTGTATAAGGTAAAAGATAGGGGTCTGATTTCATTATCCCACATATAGATATCCAATCTTCTCAGTACCATTTAATGAAGACACTGTCTTTACCCCTGTGTGTGCTCTTGACTCCTTTTTTGAAAATCAGTTGACTTTAGGTATGAGAATTTATTTCTGAGCTGTATATTCTCTTCCATTGGTCTATGTGTTTGCTTTATGGCAGTGCCATGCTGTTTTGCTTACTATGGCTTTGTAGTATATTTTGAAGTCAGGTAGTGTGGTGCCTCCAGCTTTGTTATTTTTGCACAGGATTGCTTTGGTTATTTGGGGTCTTTTCTGGTTTCATACAAATTTTAGGGTATTTTTTTCTATTTCTGTGAAGAATTTCATTGTTATTTTGATAGGGATTGCATTGAATCTGTAGGACATTTTGTTAGTATGGTCATTTCAATAGTATCAATTCTTCCATTCCATGAGTATATAGTGTCCATTTTTTGTGTATTGTAAATTTTTCCATCAGTGTGTTATAGTTTTCATTGAAGAGATCTTTCACGACCTTGATTAAATTTATCTGCAGATTTCTTGGTAGCTATTGTAAATGGAATTCCTTTCTTGATGACTTTTTCAGATAGTTCACTATTAGTGTATAGAAACACCACTGCATTTTCTGTGTTGATTTTGTATACTACAACTTTACTGAATTTATTTATGATTTCTAGTAGTTTTTGGTCAAGTCTTTAGGGTTCTCACTCTATATAAGTATATATAGAAAGAACCCTAAAGAGAGAGAGATCATATATATCTATATGATCATATATATAGATGTATACATATGTATGTGAGATCACATTTTCTACAAACAGAAACAATCTGACTTCCTTCTTTCCAGTTTGGATCCCTCTTATTTATTTCTTTTGTCTAATTGCTCTGGCTCTGACCTCCAGTACTATGCTAAATAGAAGTGGTAGAAGTTGACATCCTTGTCTTCCTCCATATCATAGAGGAAAAGCATTTAACTATTCACCATAAATAAGATGTTAGCTGTGGGTTTGTCACATATGGCCTTTACTGCGTTGAGGTACACTCCTATACCTACTTTCTTGACAGTTTTTATCATAAACGAATGTTGACTTTTGTCAAGTGTTCTTTTTGCATCTGTTGAAATGATCACATGGTTTTTGTTTTTCTTTCTATTGTGGTGGTGTATCATATTTACTGATTTGTGCATGTTAAGCCATCCTTTCATCCCTGGGATGAATCCCACTTGATTATAGTGAATACTCTTTTTAGTGTGCTGTCGAAGTCAGTTCACTTGTATCTTGTTGAGAATTTTTGTATCTATGTTCTTCAGGAATATTGGCCTGTTATTTTCATTTTGTGCATGTCTTTGTCTGGTTTTAGAATCAGGATATTGCGAGCCTCATAAGATGAGTATGGAAGTATTCCTTCCTCATTACTTTCGTGGAAAAGTTTGTGGAGAATTGGTAGTTATTCTTTAACTGTTTGGTAGAATTCAGCAGTGAAGACATCAGGTCCTGGGTGTTGGTTGTTGTTGTTGTTTTGATGGAAGATGTTTTATTATTGATTCAATTTCCAAACTCATTATTGATGTGTTCAGATGTTATATTTCCTCACAATTTAATCTGGGTAGTTGTATGTGTGCAGAAATTTATTCATTTTATTCTACATTATCAAATTTGTTGGCATATAGTTATGAGTAATGTCTTACAATCCCTTATATTTCTGTGGTGTATCAGTTGTAATGTCTCCTTTTTCATCTTTTATTTATTTGAATTTTCTCTCCTTTTGTCTTAGTTTAGCTAAAGGTTTGTCAGTTTTACCTTTACACTTTGTCTTATTTATCTTTTGAAATATTTTTTAGTGTCTGTTTCCTTTATATCTGCTGTGAGCTTTATTATTTCCTTCCTTCTACCAATTTTGGGTTTAGTTTGTTTTTGATGTTCTAGTTACTTGAAGTGTATAATTTTGCTTTGTGATTTGAAAATCTGTCTTCATTTTTGGTGTAGGCTTTTATTGCTATAAATTTCCCTCTTAGAACTGCTTTTGCTACGTTCCATAGGTTTGGGTATGTTGGATTTTCATTCTTACTTGTCTCAGCGACTTTTGAAATTTTCCTATTAATGTCTTAATGAGACCTATTGATTTCTTGGGTGCATGCTATTTAATTTCCATGTCTTCATAAAATTTCCAAGGGCTTTCCTGTTGTTGATTTCTGGCTTTATATCACTGTAATCAGAAAAGATACTTCATATGATATCTGTCTTCTTAAGTTTGTTAAGACTTATTATGTGTCATAATGTATGATTGGTCCTAGAGAATGTTTGGTGTACAGTTGAGAATAATTTGTATTCTGCAGCTGTTGGATGATGTATTAGTCTGTTTTCATACTGCTGATAAAGACATACCCGAGACTGGGTAATTTACAGAGAAAAAGAGGTTTAGTGGACTCATAGTTCCACGTGGCTGGGGAGGTCTCCCAATCATGATGGAAGGCGAAAGGCACATCTTACATGGTAGCAAACAAAATAGAATTGAGAACCAAGTGAAAGGGTTCCCCCTTATAAAACCATCAGATCTTGTTAGACGTATTCACTACCACAAGAACAGTATGGGGGAAACCGCCCCCATGATTCAATTATCTCCCACTGGTTCCCTCCCACAACATGTATGAATTATGGGAGCTATAATCAAGATGAGATTTCGGTGGGGATATACAGCCAAACCATATCAGGTGAGATCTTCTTTACCTGCTAGGTCCATTTGGTCTATGGTATAGTTTGAGTCTGTCATTTTTTGGTTGATTTTCTCTTCATATAATCTGTCCATTTTTAAAGTGGAGTGTTGAAATTTCCTACTAATATTGTATTGCAGTCTATCTCTACCTTTAAATCTAATATTTGCTTTACATATCTGGTTGTTCTGGTGTTGGGTACATATATAGTAACACCTAAGTAACATATATGTTACGTCCTCTTATTGAATTGGACCTTTTATCATTTCTTTATACAGTGACATTCTTTTTTTATATAGTTCTTTTATTTAAAGCCTTTTAAAATATGACATGACTGTGGCTACTCCTGCTTGCTTTTCATTTGTTTGCATAAAATATATTTTTCCATCTCTTCACTTTCAGTCTATTTGTCTTTAATAGTGAGGTAAGTATCATGTAGGCAGCACATAGGTGGCTTTTGCTATCTGAATCCATTCATCCACTTTATATCTTTTAAGTAGAGTTTAATCCACTTCTATTCAAGTTTATTATTGATAAATTAGGACTTCCTTCTACCATTTCATTACTTGTTTTTTAGATTACTTGTTCACTTCTTCCTTTCTTATTGTTCATCTCTCTAGTTTGGTGGTTTTCTGTGGTGCTAAGCTTTGTTTCTTTTCCCTTTTTTGGTGTGTGTGTGTGTATCTGCTGTAATTTATTTCTTTCTGGTAAGTGAAACTAACATACAGAGTCCTGTATTTGTAACAGACTATTTTACACTGATAACAACTTAACATCTGTCACATAAAAATACTCTTGACTTCTCCCCCTCACACGCACAATTTATACTTTTGTTACCTTACATTGCATCTTTATGAATGGTAGACTCAATGGAACATAGGATCTATGTCACAACTAAATCAACTATTTAATGGCAGCATTAAAGCAGCCCAAAGAATTTGAAAAACTGGTGTGGGTGTATTTAACTTTTTAAAAACTATGTTTCATAATGTTTTCATTAAAAAGTCTTTATCAGTTTGCTAATGCCTAATTTTTACAGCCAGCCACCATAGATTTTACAGGATAAATATATTATTTCAGTGGTAATTGAAGCAGAATTTTTGTTGCTCTTCTTACCCTTAGAGATTGTGTATTATCCTCAGACGTAATTCTTTGATTTTTTTTCTTTTCATGTTGTTACACATAGTTACCAACAATCAACGTGAGAATAACCTTTGAATATTTTCAAGCATTAAGATTTGTTTATACAGCTGCACAATTAGACAACCAACACTCTTGGGTCTTTACCTCTCAGCATTCCCCTGATTATTAACTTAAAGGTATGATGGGAAAAGTATCAATTTTTCTTGGTCACCTAGATTTAGAAATATGTAATAACTATAAGCTTGGGTCTGCTTCTTCAGAAGCCTAGGAAGTGGAGTGATGGTTCTCTGAAGAGGCTGGAAACAAAGTATGTGTTTCCAGAAGGCTTAATAGAATATGTTGAGACATAGGCCATTAACACAAAAGTGAAAGAAATGCAAAAAATGTATGAAAGTAAGGATTTGAGAAGGGAAATTTTATTTTTCAGTCTAAGATTCCTATGAATTATATGAAAGTAAATGTCCTATCCCTAAAATTAGCCAAAGGAAGCACTTCACTTATCAATGTGATGTGACTTTTCATACTCTTATCTAAAGATATCCTAAACTAAGATCCAGTTTTCTGAGAAAAGACCTTTTACTCATGCTTTAAAGCATGTTAGATGATTCCTACCACATCACATCATGTTGTTTACATGTATGATTTAAACTGCATTTATTCTTCAACTCACTGGTTCCTTAGGCTTCTTATCTTTCCTTGCACGCTTAGATAATTTTATGTAAAATTGATTTTTAGAAGTTTAGTTGCTGGGCGTAATGGCTGTCACCTGTAAACCCAGTAGTTTGGGAATTCAAGGCAGGTGGATTGCTTGAGTCTTGGAGTTTGAGGCCTGCGTGGGAAAGATGACAAACCCCATTTGTACAAAAATAAAAATATTAGCTGGATATGGTGGCACATGCCTGTGGTCCCAGCTACCCCAAGTCTGAGGTGGGTGGATGGCTTGAGTCCGAGAGGCAGAGGTGTGAGCCAAGATCATGCCCTGCTCTTCACCCTGGGCAACGAAGCCAGACACTGTTTCAAAAAAAAAAAATCTAGTGAGATTAGATTTCTATTCCTATGTGATTAAAAATTAGGAGAACTTCAAGGCTAATGAATATTAAAAAATGGCCATTGCTACTTGCATGTTCTATGAAGCCAGCATACACAGCAACGTGCTACCTAAAAACCAAGCTATTTAATATGTAGCTTAGATTTCAGATTTGATTGTCTTTGAGGTTTCATTATTGCAGAGATCAATTTCCAGACCAAATATAGACTAATTATGTACTTGGTCTTTTTTCATATGAAACTTCCCAGCCTCGGGTATAAATTAAGAGCAAATACGGATGTTTATACCGATAGCGGTGTAGATATTTCAATGTTTATACAGTTAGCCGTGTAGATATTTCCATGTCTATACAGATAGCGGTGTGGACATTTCCATGTTTATACAGATAGTGGTGTAGATATTTCCATGTTTATAGAGATAGCGGTATAGATATTTCCATTTTTATACAGATAGCGGTGCAGATATTTCCATGTATATTCAGATAGCGGTGTAGATATTTCCATGTTTATACAGATGGCAGTGTAGATATTTCCATGTTTATAGAGATGGCGGAGTAGATATTTCCATGTTCCTACAGAGGGCGGTGTAGGTATTTCCATGTTCATACAGATGGCGGTGAAGATATTTGCATGTTCATACAGATGTATGTGTACATATTTCCATGATAATACAGATGGTGGTGTAGATATTTCCATGTTCATACAGATTTCGCGGTAGATATTTCCAAGTTCATACAGATGGCGGTGTAGATATTTCCATGTTCATACAGATGGCGGTGTAGATATTTCAATGTTTATAGAGATTGCGGTGAAGATATTTCCATGTTTATACAGATGGCCGTGTAGATATTCCCATTTTTATTCAGATGGCAGTGTAAATATTTCCATTTTATACAGATAGCGGTGTAGACATTTCCATGTTCATACAGATTGCGGTGAAGATATTTCCATCTTTATAGAGATAGCGGTGTAGATATTTCCATGTTCATACAGATAGCGGTTTAGATATTTCCATGTTTATAGAGATGGCGGTGTAGATATTTCCAAGTTTATACAGATGGCGGAGTAGATATTTCCATGTTTATAGAGATGGTGGTGTAGATATTTCCATGTTTATACAGATGGCGGTGCAGATATTTCCCTGTTTATAGAGATAACGGTGTAGATATTTCCATGTTTATGAACATAGCGGTGTAAATATTTCCATGTTTATAGAGACAGCGGTGTAGACATTTCCATGTTAATAGAGATAGCATTCTAGATATTTCCATGTTTCTACAGATAGCAGTGTAGATATTTAAATGTTCATACAGATAGTAGTGCAGATATCTCCATGTTTATAGAGATAGCGGTGTAGACACTTAGCTGTTTTACAGATAGCAGTGTTGATATTTCCAAGTTTATACAGATAGCGGTGTAGATATTTCCATGTTTATACAGATAGCGGTGTAGATATTTCCATGTTTATACAGATAGCGGTGTACATATTTCCATGTTTATACAGATAGCCGTGTAGATATTTCCATGTTTATACAGATAGCGTTGTAGATATTTCCATGCTTATACACTTAGCGGTGTAGATATTTCCATGTTTATACAGATAGCGGTGTAGATATTTCCATGTTTATGCAGATAGCGGTATAGGTATTTCCATCTTTACAGTGACGGCGCTGTGGATATTTCCATGTTCAAACAGATGGCGGTGTAGAAATTTCCATGTTTACACAGATAGCGGTGTAGACATTTCCATGTTTACACAGATACCGTTGTAGGTATTTCCATGTTTATAGAGATAGCGTTGTAGATATTTCCATGTTTATACAGATAGCTGTGAAGATATTTCCACGCTTATAAAGATAGCGGTGTAGATATTTCCATGTTCATACAGACAGCGGTTTAGATATTTTCATGTTTATACAGATAGCGGTGTAGATATTTCCATGTTTTTACAGATAACCTTGTAGATATTTCCATGTTTATAGAGATGGCAGTGTAAATATTTCCATGTTTATACAGATGGCGGTGTACGTATTTCCATGTTTATGGAGATGGCGGTCTAGATATTTTCATGTTTATGAAGATAGCGGTGTAGGTATTTCCATGTTTAGAGAGATAGAGGAGTTGATATTTCCATGTTCATTCAGATAGCGCTGTAGATATTTCCATGTTCATACAGATAGCGGTGTAGATATTTCCACGTTCATACAGATAGCGTTGAAGATACTTCCATGTTCATTCAGATGGCGGAGTAGTTATTTCCATGTTTATAGAGATAGCGTTGTTGATGCCTCCATGTTTATACAGATGGCGCTGTAGATATTTTCATGTTCATGCAGATAGCGGTGTAGGTGTTTCCATGTTTAAAGAGATGGTGGTGTAGATATTTTCTTGTTTATAGAGATAGCGGTGAAGATATTTCCATGTTCATAGAGATCGCGGTGTAGATATTTCCATGTTTATACAGATAGCAGTGTAGGTATTTCCATGTTCATACAGATAGCGGTGTAGATATTTGCATCTTTATGCAGGTGGCAGTGTAGATATTTAAATGTTCATACAGATGGCGGTGTAGATATTTCCATGATTATAGAGAGGGTGGTGTTGATGTTTCCATGTTTATACAGATGGCGGTGTAGATATTTCCATGTTTATACAGATGGCGGTGTAGATATTTCCATGTTTATAGAGATGGCGGTGTAGATATTTCCATGTTTATACAGATGGCCGTGTAGATATTTCCATGTTCATACAGATGACGGTGTAGATATTTCCATGTTTACACAGATGGCAGTGTAGATATTTCCATGTATACACAGATAGCGTTGTAGATAATTCTATGTTTATAGAGATAGTGGTGTAGATATTTCCATGTTTATACAGATGGCGGCGTACATATTTCCATCTTTATAGAGATGGTGTTGTAGATATTTCCATGTTCATAGAGAGGGCGGTATAGATATTTCCATGTTTGTGAAGATGGCGGTGTAGATATTTCCGTGTTTATAGAGATGGCGGTTTAGATATTTTCATGTTTATAGAGATAGCCGTGTAGATACTTCCATGTTCATACAGATGGCGCTGTAGATATTTTCATGTTCATACAGATAGCTGTGTAGATATTTCCATGTTTATAGAGATGGCGGTGTAGATATTTCCTTGTTTATACAGATAGCGGTGTAGATATTTCCATGTTTACAGAGGTAGCGGTGAAGATATTTCCATGTTTATGCAGATAGCGGTGTAGATATTTAAATGTTTATACATATAGCGGTGTAGATATTACCATGTCCATACTGATTGTTGGGTAAATATTTATTTCCATCTTTATACAGATGGTGGTGTAGATATTTCCATATTCACACAGATGGCTGTGGAGATATTTAAATGTTTATAGAAATGGCAGTGTAGATATTTCCATGTTTCTACAGATGGCGGTGTAGATATTTCCATGTTTATAGAGATAGCGGTGTAGATATCTAGATGTTTATACATACAGCGGTGTAGATTTTTCCATGTTCTTTCAGTAGGGGTGTAGATATTTCTTTGTATATACAGATAGCGGTGTGGATATTTCCATGTTTTTACAGATGGCAGTGTAGATATTTCCATGTTTATAGAGATGGCGGTGTAGCTATTTCCTTGTTTATACAGAAAGCGGTGTGGATATTTGCATGTTTATACAGATAGCGGTGTAGATATTTCCACGTTCATACAGATAGCGGTGTAGATATTTCCATGTTCATCCAGATGGCGGTGTAGATATTTCCATGGTCATACAGATGGCGGTGTAGATATTTCCATGTTTACAGAGAAAGCGGTGTAGATATTTTCATCTTGATACACATAGCGGTGCAGATATTTCCAAGTTCATAGAGATAGCGGTGTAGATATTTCCATGTTTATACAGATGGCCATGTAGATATTTCCATGTTCATACAGATGTCGGTGTAGCTATTTCCATGTTTACACAGATGGCAGTGTAGATATTTCCATGTATACACAGATAGCGTTGTAGATATTTCTATGTTTATAGAGATAGCGGTGTAGATATTTCCATGTTTATACAGATGGCAGCGTGCATATTTCCATCTTTATAGAGATGGCGTTGGAGATATTTCCATGTTCATACAGAGGGGCGTATTGATATTTCCGTGTTTATAAAGATGGCAGTGTAGATATTTCCGTTTTTAGAGAGATGGCGGTTTAGATATTTTCATGTTTATAGAGATAGCCGTGTAGATACTTCCATGTTTATACAGATGGCGCTGTAGATATTTTCATGTTCATACAGATAGCGGTGTAGATATTTCCATGTTTATAGAGATGGCAGTGTAGATATTTCCTTGTTTATACAGATAGCGGTGTAGATATTTCCATGTTAACAGAGGAAGCGGTGTAGATATTTCCATGATTTCGCAGATAGCGGCGTAGATATTTAAATGTTTATACAGATAGTGGTGTAGATATTTCCATGTCCATACTGATTGCGGTGTAGATATTTATTTCCATCTTTATACAGATGGTGGTGTAGATATTTCCATGTTGATACACATAGCGTTGCAGATATTTCCATGTTTATAGAGATAGCGGTGTAGATATTTCCATTTTTCTACAGATAGCGGTATAGATATTTCCATGTTTATACAGATGGTGGTGTAGATATTTCCATGTTTATAGAAATGGCGGTCTAGATATTTCCATGTTTATAGAGATAGTGGTGTAGATATTTCCCAGTTGATAGAGATATCGGTGTAGGTATTTCCATGTTTATACAGATAGCGGTGTAGATATTTCCATGTTTATACAGATAGCGGTGTAGATATTTCCATTTTTATGCAGATAGCAGTGTAGATATTTCCATGTACATACAGAGAGCGGTGTAGATATTTCCACATTTATAGAGATGGCGGTGTAGATATTTCCATGTTCATACAGATGGCGATGTAGATATTTCCATGTTTATAGAGATGGCGGTGTAGATATTTCATGTTTATACTGATGGCGGTGTAGATATTTCCATGTTTATAGAGATGGCGGTGTAGATATTTCCATGTTTACACAGATAGCGGTGTAGATATTTCCATGTTTACACAGATAGCGCTGTAGGCATTTCCATGTTTACACAGATAGCGTTGTAGTTATTCGCATGTTTATAGAGATAGTGGTGTAGTTATTTCCATGTTTATACAGATAGCGGTGAAGAGATTTCCATGTTGACACAGATAGCGGTGTGGATATTTATGTGTTTATACAAATAGCGGTGTAGATATTTCCATGTTTATACTGATAGCGGTGCAGATATTTCCATGTTTATACAGATAGCGGTGCAGATATTTCCAAGTTTATACAGATAGCGGTGTAGATATTTCCATGTTTATACAGATAGCGCTGTAGATATTTCCATGTTTATAGAGATAGCGGTGTAGATATTTCCATGTTTATACAGATAGCGGTGTAGATATTTCCATGTTTATACAGATAGTGGTGTAGATATTTACATGTTTATAGAGATGGCGGTCTATATATTTACTCGTTTACACAGATAGCGTTGTAGATATTTCCATGTTTATAGAGATAGCAGTGTAGATATTTCCAATTTTATACAGATAGCAATGTAGATATTTCCATGTTCATGCAGATGGCGGTGTAGATATTTCCACGTTTATAGAGATGGCGGTGTAGATATTTTCGTGTTTATACAGAGAGCGGTGCAGATATTTCCATCTTATTACAGATGGCGCTGTAGATATTTCCATGTTCCTACAGATGGTGGTGTAGATATTTCGAAGTTTATAGCGATAGCAGTGTAGTTATTTCCATGTTTATAGGGAAAGCTGTGAAGATATTTAAATGTATATGCAGATTGCTCTGCAGATATTTCCATGTTAATTCTGATAGCGGTGTAGATATTTCCATGTTCACCCAGATGCCGGTGTAGATATATGCATGTTCATACAGTTGGCGGTGAAGATATTTCCATGTTCATACAGATTGCGGTGTAGTTACTTCCATGTTCATACATATCACGGTGTAGATATTTCCATGTTCATAGAGATGGAGGTGTAGATATTTCTATGTTCATACAAGTGGCGGTGTAGTGATTTCCATGTTCATAGAGATGGTAGTGTAGATATTTCCATGTTTATACAGATAGAAGTGTAGATAATTTATGTTTACGCAGATAGCGGTGTAGATATTTCCATGTTTATACTGATTGTGGTGTAGATATTTCCATGTTTATAGAGATAGCGGTGTAGACATTTCCATGCTGATACAGATGGTGGTGTAGATATTTCCATGTTTATAGAGATGGCGGTCCAGATATTTCCACGTTTATAGAGATAGTGGTGTTGTTATTTCCAACTTTATAGAGATAGCAGTGTAGCTATTTCCATTTTTATACAGATAGAGGTGTAGGTATTTCCATGTTTATACAGATAGCGGTGTAGATATTTCCATGTTTATACAGATAGCTGTGCCGATATTTCCATGTTTATACAGATAGCAGTGTAGATATTTTATGTTTACGCAGATAGCGGTGTAGATATTTCCATGTTTATACTGATTGTGGTGTAGATATTTCCATGTTTATAGAGATAGGGGTGTAGAAATTTCCATGTTAATCCAGATTGCGGTGTACATGCTTCCATGTTCATACAGATGGCGCTGAAGATAATTCCGTGTTCATACAGATGGCAGTGTGGATGTTTCCATGTTCATACAAATGGCAGTGTAGTTATTTCCATGTTCATAGAGATGTCAGTGTAGATATTTCCATATTTATAGCGATAGCAGTGTAGATATTTCCATGTATATACAGATAGCTGTGTAGATATTTCCATGTTCATCCAGATGCCGGTGTAGATATTTGCATGTTCATACAGATAGCGGTGTAGATATTTCCATGTTCATACAGATGGCGATGTAGATATTTCCATGTTCATACAGAGAGCGGTGTACATATTTCCATGTTGATACAGATAGCGGTGTAGATATTTCCATGTTCATACAGATAGCGGTGTAGGTATTTCCCTGTTCTTACAGTTAGCGGTGTACATATTTCCATGTTCTTACAGATGGCGGTGTAGATATTACCATGTTCATACAGATAGCGGGGTAGTTATTTCCATGTTCTTACAGTTAGCGGTGTACATATTTCCATGTTCTTACAGATGGCGGTGTAGATATTTCCATGTTCGTACAGATGGCAGTGTAGATATTTCCATGTTCATACAGGTGGCGGTGTAGATATTTCCATGTTTACACAGATAGCAGTGTAGTTATTTCCAAGTTTATAGAGATAGCAGTGAAGATATTTCCATTGATATACAGATAGCTGAGTAGATATTTGCATGTTCGTACAGATAGCGGTGTAGATACTTCCATGTTCATACAGATAGCGGTGTAGATATTTCCATGTTTACACAGATAGCGGTGTAGATATTTCCATGTTTATACAGATAGCAGTGTAGATATTTCCATGTTTATAGAGATAGTGGTGTAGATAATTTCAATTTAATACAGAGAGCAGTGTAGATATTTCCAAGTTCATACAGATAGCGGTGTAGATATTTCCACGTTTATAGAGATGGCGGTGCAGATATTTCCATGTTCATACAGAGGACGGTGTAGATATTTCCATGTTTATTGGGATGGCGGTGTAGATATTTTCATGTTTACACAGATGGCGGTGTAGAGATTTCCATGTTTACACAGATAGCAGTGTAGACAATTCCATGTTTACACAGATAGCGGTGTGGATATTTCCGTGTTTATGCAGATAGCAGTGTAGATATTTCCATGTTTATATAGATAGCGGTGCGGATATTTCCATGTTTATTCAGATAGCGGTGCGGATATTTCCATGTTTACAGATAGCGGTGTAGATATTTCCATCTTAAAACAGATGGCGGTGAAGATATGTCCATGTTTGTACAGATGGCGGTGTAGATATTTCCATGTTCATACAGATGGCGGTGTAGATATTTCGAAGTTTATAGAGATAGCGGTGTAGTTATTTCCATATTTATAGAGAAATCTGTGTAGATATTTCCATGTATATTTAGATAGCTGTGTAGATAGATCCATGTTCATGCAGATAGAGGTGTAGATATTTCCATGTTCATCCAGATGTCGGTGTACATATATCCATGTTCATATAGATGGCGGTGAAGATATTTCCATGTTCTTACAGATGGTGGTGTAGATATTTCCATGTTCATACTAATGGCGGTGTAGATATTTCCATGTTCATAGAGATGGCGCTGCAGATATTACCATGTTCATACAAATGGCGGTGTAGATATTTCCATGTTCATAGAGATGGCGGTGTTGATATTTCCATATTTATAGAGATAGGAGTGTAGTTATTTCCATGTTTATAGAGATAGTAGTGTAGAAATTTCCATTTATATACAGATAGCTGTGTAGATATTTGCATGTTCATAGAGATAGCGGTGTAGATATTTCCATGTTCATACAGATAGCGGTGTAGATATTTCCATGTTCATACAGATAGCGGTGTAGATATTTCCATGTTCATACAGATAGCGGTGTAGATATTTCCATGTTCATACAGATAGCGGTGTACATATTTCCATGTTCATTCAGTTAGCGGTTTAGATATTTCCATGTTCATACAGATGGCGGTGTAGATATTTACATGTTCATACAGATTTCGGTGTAGTTATTTCCATGTTCATAGAGATAGCGGTGTAGATATTTCCATGTTCATACAGATAGCGGTGTAGATATTTCCATGTTCATACCAATAGCGGTGTAGACATTTCCATGTTCATATATATAGCGGTGTAGATATTTCCATGTTCATACAGATGGCGGTGTAGATATTTCCATGTTCATAGAGATGGCGGTGTAGATATTTCCATATTTATACAGATAGCAGTGTAGTTATTTCCATGTTTATAGAGATAGCAGTTTAGATATTGCCATTGATATACAGATAGCTGTGTAGATATTTGCATGGTCATCCAGATATGGGTGTAGATATTTCCATGTTCGTACAGATAGCGGTGTAGATATTTCCATGTTCATAAAGATAGCGGTGTAGATATTTCCATGTTCATACAGATAACGGTGTAGATATTTCCATGTTCGTACAGATAGCGGTGTAGATATTTCCATGTTCATAGAGTTAGCGGTGTAGATATTTCCATGTTCATACAGATGGCGGTGTAGATATTTACGTGTTCATTCAGATGGCGGTATTGATATTTCCATGTTCGTCCAGATGGCGTTGTAGATATTTCCATGTTCATAGAGATGGCGGTGTAGATATTTCCATGTTTATGCAGATAGCGGTATAGATATTTCCATGTTTATACAGACGGTGGTGTAGATATTTCCATGTTTATAGAGATGGCGGTGTAGATATTTCCATATTCATAAAGATGGCGGTGTAAATATTTCCATGTTCGTACGGATGGCAGTGTAGATATTTCCATGTTCATACAGGTGGCGGTGTATATATTTCCATGTTTATACAGATAGCTGTGTAGATATTTGCATGTTCATACAGATAGCGGTGTATATATTTCCATGTTCATACAGATAACGGTGGAGATATTTTCATGTTCATACAGATAGCGGTGTAGATATTTCCATGTTCATACAGTTAGGGGTGTAGATATTTCCATGTACATACAAATGGCGGTGTAGATATTTCCATGTTTATACAGATAGCAGTGTAGATATTTCCATGTTCGTACAGACGGCGTTGTAGATATTTCCATGTTCATAGAGATGGCGGTGTAGATATTTCCATGTTTATGCAGATAGCGGTATAGATATTTCCATGTTTATACAGATGGTGGTGTAGATATTTCCATGTTTATACAGATGGCGGTGTGGATATTTCCATGTTTATAGAGTTAGTGGTGTAGTTATTTCAAAGCTTATAGAGACAGCATTGTAGATATTTCCATGTTTATACAGATAGCGGTGAAGTTATTTCCATGTTTATACAGACAGCGGTGTAGATATTTCCATGTTTATACAGATAGTGGGGTAGATATTTCCATGTTTATAGAAACAGTGGGGTAGATAATTCCAATTTTATACAGATAGCAGTGTAGATATTTCCAAGTTCATACAGATAGCGGTGTAGATATTTCCACGTTTATAGAGATTGCGGTGTAGATATTTCCATGTTCATACAGATGGCGGTGTAGATATTTCCATGTTTATAGAGATGGTGGAGTAGATATTTTCATGCTTACACAGATGGCATTGTAGATATTTCCATGTTTACACAGATAGCGGCGTAGGCATTTCTATGTTTACACAGATAGCGGTGTGGATATTTCCATGTTTATGCAGATAGCGGTGTAGATATTTCCATGTTTATACAGATAGCGGTGTGGTTATTTCCATGTTTATACAGATAGTCGTGCAGATATTTCCATGTTTATAAAGATATCGGTGTAGATATTTCCTTCTTAAAACAGATGGAGGTGTAGATATGTCCATGTTCGTATAGATGGCGGTGTAGATATTTCCATGTTCATACAGATGGCGGTGTAGATATTTCGAAGTTTATAGAGATAGCGCTGTAGTTATTTCCATATTTATAGAGAAATCTGTGTAGATATTTCCATGTATATGCTGATAGCTGTGTAGATATTTCCATGTTCATACAGATAGCGGTGTAGATATTTCGATGTTCATCCAGATGCCGGTGTACATATATCCATGTTCATACAGATAGCGGTGTAGATATTTCCATGTTCATACCGATAGCGGTGTAGATATTTCCATGTTCATACAGATAGCGGTGTAGATGTTTCCATGTTAATACATTTAGCGGTGTAGATATTTCGAAGTTTATAGAGATCGCGCTGTAGTTATTTCCATATTTATAGGGAAATCTGTGTAGATATTTCCGTGTATATTCAGATAGCTGTGTAGATATTTCCATGTTCATGCAGATAGCGGTGTAGATATTTCCATGTTCATCCAGATGCCGGTGTACATATATCCATGTTCATACAGATGGCGGTGAAGGTATTTCCATGTTCATACAGATGGTGGTGTAGATATTTCCATGTTCATACAAATGGCGGTGTAGATATTTCCATGTTCATAGAGATGGCGGTGTAGATATATCCATGTTCATACAAATGGCGGTGTAGATATTTATATGTTCATACAGATGGCGGTGCAGATATTTCCATGTTCATACAGATAGCAGTGTAGATATTTCCATGTTCTTACAGATAGCGGTGTAGATATTTCCATGTTCATACTGATAGCGGTGTTGATATTTCCATGTTCATACCGATAGCGGTGTAGATATTTCCATGTTCATACAGTTAGCGGTGGAGATATTTCCATGTTAATACAGATGGCGGTGTAGATATTTACATGTTCATACAGATGGCGGTGTAGATATTTCCATGTTCGTACGGATGGCAGTGTAAATATTTCCATATTCATATAGGTGGCGGTGTAGATATTTCCATGTTTATACAAATAGCAGTGTAGTTATTTCCATGTTTATAGAGACAGCTGTGTAGATATATCCATTGATATACAGATAGCTGTGTAGATATTTGCATGTTCATACAGATAGCGGTGTAGATATTTCCATGTTCATACAGATAGCGGTGTAGATATTTCCATGTTCATACAGGTAGCGGTGTAGATATTTCCATGTTCATACAGATAACGGTGTAGATATCTCCAAGTTCATACAGTTAGCGGTGTAGATATTTCCATGATCATACAGATGGCGGTGTCGATATTTACATGTTCATACAGATGTCAGTATAGATATTTGCATGTTCGCACAGATGTCGGTGTAGATATTTGCATGTTCATAGAGATGGCGGTGTAGATATTTCCATGTTTATGCACATAGCGGTATAGATATTTCCATGTTTATTCAGATGGTGGTGTAGATATTTCCATGTTTATAGAGACGGTGGTCTAGATATTTCCATGTTTACAGAGATAGTGGTGTAGTTATTTCCAAGTTTATAGAGACAGTGTTGTAGATATTTCCATGTTTACAGAGATAGTGGTGTAGTTATTTCCAAGTTTATAGAGACAGTGTTGTAGATATTTCCATGTTCATACAGATAGCGGAGCAGATATTTCCATGTTCATATAGATAGCGGTGTAGATATTTCCATGTTCATACCAATAGCGGTGTAGACATTTCCATGTTCATGTATTTAGCGGTGTAGATATTTCCATGTTCATACAGATGGCGAAGATATTTCCATGTTCATAAACATAGCGGTGTAGATATTTCCATGTTCATACAGTTAGCGGTGTAGATATTTCCATGTTCATACAGATGGCGGTGTAGATATTTCCATGTTCATAGAGATGGCGCTGCAGATATTTCAATATTTATACAGATAGCAGTGTAGTTATTTCCATGTTTATAGAGATAGCATTGTAGATATTTCCATTGATATACAGATAGCTGTGTAGATATTTGCATGGTCATACAGATAGCGGTGTAGATATTTCCATGTTCGTACAGATAGCGGTGTAGATATTTCCATGTTCATACAGATAGCATTGTAGATATTTCCATGTTCATACAGAGAACGGTGTAGATATTTCCATGTTCATACAGATAGAGGTGTAGATATTTCCATGTTCATACAGTTAGCGGTGTAGATATTTCCATGTTCATACAGATGGCGGTGTAGATATTTTCATGTTCATACAGATGGCGGTATAGATATTTCCATGTTCGTACAGATGGCGTTGTAGATATTTCCATGTTCATAGAGATGGTGGTGTAGATATTTCCATGTTTATGCAGATAGCGGTATAGATATTTCCATGTTCATACAGATGGCGGTGGAAATATTTCCATGTTTATAGGGATGGCGGTGTAGATATTTTCATGTTTACTCAGATGGCGGTGTAGATATTTCCATGTTTACACAGATAGCGGTGTAGACATTTCCATGTTTACACAGATAGCGGTGTGGATATTTCCATGTTTATGCAGATAGCAGTGTAGATATTTCCATGTTTATACAGATAGCGGTGCGGATATTTCCATGTTTATACAGATAGTTGGGCAGATATTTCCATGTTTGTACAGATAGCGGTGTAGATATTTCCATCTTAATACAGATGGCGGGGTAGATATTTCCATGTTCCTACAGATAGCGGTGTAGATATTTCCATGTTCATACAGATGGCGGTGTAGATATTTACATGTTCATACAGATGGCAGTATAGATATTTGCATGTTCGCACAGATGGCGGTGTAGATATTTGCATGTTCATAGAGATGGCGGTGTAGATATTTCCATGTTTATGCACATAGCGGTATAGATATTTCCATGTTTATACAGATGGTGGTGTAGATATTTCCATGTTTATAGAGATGCTGGTCTAGATATTTCCATGTTTACAGAGATAGTGGTGTAGTTATTTCCAAGTTTATAGAGACAGCGTTGTAGATATTTCCATGTTTACACAGATAGCGTTGAAGATATTTCCATGTTTATACACATAGCGGTGTAGATATCTCCATGTTTATACAGATAGCAGTGTAGATATTTCCATGTTTATAGAGATAGTGTTGTAGATAATTTCAATTTCATACAGAGAGCAGTGTAGATATTTCCAAGTTCATACAGATAGCGGTGTAGATATTTCCACGTTTATAGAGATGGCGGTGTAGATATTTCCATGTTCATACAGAGGACGGTGTAGATATTTCCATGTTTAATGGGATGGCGGTGTAGATATTTTCATGTTTACACAGAAGGCAGTGTAGATATTTCCATGTTTACACAGATAGTGGTGTAGACATTTCCATGTTTACACAGATAGCGGTGTGGATATTTCCATGTTTATGCAGATAGCAGTGTATATATTTCCATGTTTATACAGATAGTGGTGCGGATATTTCCATGTTTATTCAGATACCGGTGCGGATATTTCCATGTTTATGCAGTTAGTTGGGCAGATATTTCCATGTTTATACAGATAGCGGTGTAGATATTTCCATCTTAATACAGATGGCGGCGTAGATATATCCAAGATCGTACAGATGGCGGTGTAGATATTTCCATGTTCATACAGAAGGCGGTGTAGAGATTTCGAAGTTTATAGAGATAGCGCTGTAGTTATTTCCATATTTATAGAGAAATCTGTGTAGATATTTCCATGTATATTCAGATAGCTGTGTAGATATTTCCATTTTCATGCAGATTACGGTGTAGATATTTCCATGTTCATCCAGATGCCGGTGTACATATATCCATGTTCATACAAATGGCAGTGAAGATATTTCCATGTTCATACAGATGGCGGTGTAGGTATTTCCATGTTCATACAAATGGCGGTGTAGATATTTCCATGTTCATAGAGATGGCGGTGTAGATATTTCCAGGTTCATACAAATGGCGGTGTAGATATTTCCATGTTCATAGAGATGGCGGTGTAGATATTTCCATTTTTATACAGATAGCAGTGTAGTTATTTCCATGTTTATAGGGATACCAGTCTGGATATTTCCATTGATATACAGATAGCTGTGTAGATATTTGCATGTTCATACAGATAGAGGTGTAGATATTTCAATGTTCATACAGATAGCGGTGTAGATATTTCCATGATCATACAGATAGCGGTGTAGATATTTCCATGTTAATACAGATAGCGGTGTAGATATTTCCATGTTCATACAGATGGCGGTGTAGGTATTTAAATGTTCATACAGTTAGCGGTGTAGATATTTCCATGTTCATATAGATGGCGGTGTAGATATTTACATGTTGATACAGATGGCCATGTAGATATTTCCATGTTCATACAGATAGCGGTGCAGATATTTCCATGTTCATACAGATAGCGGTGTAGATATTTCCATGTTCATACAGATAGCGGTGTAGATATTTCCATTGATATACAGATAGCTGTGAAGATATTTGCATGTTCATGCAGATAGCAGTGTAGATATTTCCATGTTCGTACAGATAGCGGTGTAGCTATTTCCACGTTCATACAGATAGCGGTGTAGATATTTGTATGTTCATACAGATAACGGTGTAGATATTGCCATGTTCATACAGACTGCGGTGTAGATATTTCCATGTTCATACAGTTAGCGGTGTAGATATTTCCATCTTAATACAGATGGCGGTGTAGATATGTCCATGTTTTACAGATGGCGGTGTAGATATTTCCATGTTCATACAGATGGCGGTGTAGATATTTTGAAGTTTATAGAGATAGCGCTTTAGTTATTTCCATATTTTTAGAGAAATCTGTGTAGATATTTCCATGTAAATTCAGATAGCTGTGTAGATATTTCCATGTTCATGCAGATAGCGGTGTAGATATTTCCATGTTCATCCAGATGCCTGTGTACATATATCCATGTTCATACAGATGGCGGTGAAGATATTTCCATGTTCATACAGATGGTGGTGTAGATATTTCCATGTTCATACCAATAGCGGTGTAGATATTTCCATGTTCTTACAGTTAGCGGTGTAGATATTTCCATGTTCATACAGATGGCGGTGTAGATATTTACATGTTCATACAGATGGCGGTGTAGATATTTCTATGTTCATACAGAAAGCGGTGTAGATATTTCCATGTTCATACAGATGGCGGAGTAGATATTTCCATGTTCATACAGATAGCGGTGTAGATATTTCCATGTTCATACCAATAGCGGTGTAGACATTTCCATGTTCATACATTTAGCGGTGTAGATATTTCCAAGTTCATACAGATGGCGGTGAAGATATTTACATGTTCATGCAGATGGCGGTGTAGATATTTCCATGTTTGAACGGATGGCAGTGTAGATATTTCCATGTTCATACAGGTGGCGTTGTAGATATTCCCATGTTTATACAGATAGCAGTGTAGTTATTTCCATGTTAATAGAGATAGCTGTGTAGATATTTCCATTGATATACAGATAGCTGTGTAGATATTTGCTTGTTCATACAGATAGCGGTGTAGATATTTCCATGTTCGTACAGATAGAGGTGTAGATATTTCAATGTTCATACACTTAGCAGTGTAGATATTTCCATGTTCATACAGATGGCGGTGTAGATATTTACATGTTCATACAGATGGCGGTGTAGATATTTCCATGTTCGTACGGATGGCAGTGTAGATATTTCCATGTTCATACAGGTGGCGGTGTACATATTTCCATGTTTATACAGATAGGAGTGTAGTTATTTCCATGTTTATAGAGATAGCAGTGTAGATATTTCCATTGATATACAGATAGCTGTGTAGATATTTGCATGTTCATACAGATAGCGGTGTAGATATTTCCATGTTCGTACAGATAGCGGTATAGATATTTCCATGTTCATGCAGATAGCGGTGTAGATATTTCCATGTTCATACAGATAACGGTTTAGATATTTCCATGTTCATACAGATAGCGGTGTAGATATTTCCATGTTCATACAGTTAGCGGTGTAGATATTTCCATGTTCATACAGATGGCGGTGTAGATATTTACATGTTCATAGAGATGGCGGTATAGATATTTCCATGTTCGTACAGATGGCGGTGTAGATATTTCCATGTTCATAGAGATGGCGGTGTAGATATTTCGATGTATATGCAGATATCAGTATAGATATTTCCATGTTTATACAGATGGTGGTGTAGATATTTCCATGTTTATAGAGATGGCGGTCTAGATATTTCCATGTTTACAGAGATAGTGGTGTAGTTATTTCCAAGTTTATAGAGACAGCGTTGTAGATATTTCCCTGTTTATACAGATAGCGGTGAAGATATTTCCATGTTTATACAGATAGCGGTGTAGATATTTCCATGTTTATACAGATAGCAGTGTAGATATTTCCATGTTTATAGAGATAATGGTGTAGATAATTTCAATTTTATACAGAGAGCAGTGTAGATATTTCCAAGTTCATACAGATAGCGGTGTAGATATTTTCACGTTTATAGCCATGGCGGTGTAGATATTTCCATGTTCATACAGAGGGCGGTGTAGATATTTCCATGTTTATAGGGATGGCGGTGTAGATATTTTCATGTTTACACAGATGGCGGTGTTGATATTTCCATGTTTACACGGATAGCGGTGTAGACATTTCCATGTTTACACAGATAGCGGTGTGGATATTTCCATGTTTATGCAGATAGCAGTGTAGATATTTCCATGTTTATACAGGTAGTTGGGCAAATATTTCCATGTTTTTACAGATAGCGGTTTAGATATTTCCATCTTAATACAGATGGCGGTGTAGATATGTCCATATTTTTACAGATGGCGGTGTAGATATTTCCATGTTCATACAGATGGCGGTGTAGATATTTTGAAGTTTATAGAGATAGCGCTTTAGTTATTTCCATATTTTTAGAGAAATCTGTGTAGATATTTCCATGTATATTCAGATAGCTGTGTAGATATTTCCATGTTCATGCAGATAGCAGTGTAGATATTTCCATGTTCATCCAGATGCCTGTGTACATATATCCATGTTCATACAGATGGCGGTGAAGATATTTCCATGTTCATACAGATGGTGGTGTAGATATTTCCATGTTCATACCTATAGCGGTGTAGATATTTCCATGTTCTTACAGTTAGCGGTGTAGATATTTCCATGTTCATACAGACGGTGGTGTAGATATTTACATGTTCATACAGATGGCGGTGTAGATATTTCCATGTTCTTACAGTTAGCGGTGTAGATATTTCCATGTTCATACAGATGGCGGTGTAGATATTTCCATGTTCATACCAATAGCGGTGTAGACATTTCCATGTTCATACATTTAGCGGTGTAGATATTTCCAAGTTCATACAGATGGCGGTGAAGATATTTACATGTTCATACAGATGGCGGTGTAGATATTTCCATGTTTGAACGGATGGCAGTGTAGATATTTCCATGTTCATACAGGTGGCGGTGTAGATATTCCCATGTTTATACAGATAGCAGTGTAGTTATTTCCATGTTAATAGAGATAGCTGTGTAGATATTTCCATTGATATACAGATAGCTGTGTAGATATTTGCTTGTTCATACAGATAGCGGTGTAGATATTTCCAAGATCGTACAGATAGCGGTGTAGATATTTCAATGTTCATACACTTAGCGGTGTAGATATTTCCATGTTCATACAGATGGCGGTGTAGCTATTTACATGTTCATACAGATGGCGGTGTAGATATTTCCATGTTCATACGGATGGCAGTGTAGATATTTCCATGTTCATACTGGTGGCGGTGTACATATTTCCAAGTTTATACAGATAGCAGTGTAGTTATTTCCATGTTTATTGAGATAGCAGTGTAGATATTTCCATTGATATACAGATAGCTGTGTAGATATTTGCATGTTCATACAGATAGCGGTGTAGATATTTCCATGTTCGTACAGATAGCATTGTAGATATTTCCATGTTCATGCAGATAGCGGTGTAGATATTTCCATGTTCATACAGATAACGGTGTAGATATTTCCATGTTCCTACAGATAGCGGTGTAGATATTTCCATGTTCATACAGTTAGCAGTGTAGATATTTCCATGTTCATACAGATGGCGGTGTAGATATTTACATGTTCATAGAGATGGCGGTATAGATATTTCCATGTTCGTACAGATGGCGGTGTAGATATTTCCATGTTCATAGATATGGCGGTGTAGTTATTTCCATGTTTATGCAGATAGCGGTATAGATATTTGCATGTTTATACAGATGGTGGTGTAGATATTTCCATGTTTATAGAGATGGTGGTATAGATATTTCCATGTTTACAGAGATAGTGTTGTAGTTATTTCCAAGTTTATAGAGACAGCGTTGTAGATATTTCCATGTTTATACAGATAGCGGTGAAGATATTTCCATGTTTATACACATAGCGGTGTAGATATTTCCATGTTTATACAGATAGCAGTGTAGATATTTCCATGTTTATAGAGATAGTGGTGTAGATAATTTCAATTTTGTACAGAGAGCAGTGTAGATATTTCCAAGTTCATACAGATAGCGGTGTAGATATTTCCACGTTTATAGAGATGGCGGTGTAGATATTTCCATGTTCATACAGAGGACGGTGTGGATATTTCCATGTTTATAGGGATGGCGTTGTAGATATTTTCATGTTTACACAGATGGCGGTGTAGATATTTCCATGTTTACACAGATAGCGGTGGAGACATTTCCATGTTTACACAGATAGCGGTGTGGATATTTCCATGTTTATGCAGATAGCAGTGTAGATATTTCCATGTTTATACAGATAGTTGGGCAGATATTTCCATATTTATACTGATAGTGGTGTAGATATTTCCACCTTAATACAGATGGCGGTGTAGATATGTTCTTGTTCGTACAGATGGCGGTGTAGATATTTTCATGTTCATACAGATGGCGGTTTAGATATTTCAAAGTTTTTAGAGATAGCGCTGTAGTTATTTCCATATTTATAGAGAAATCTCTGTAGATATTTCCATGTATATTCAGATAGCTGTGTGATATTTCCATGTTCATGCAGATAGCGGTGTAGATATTTCCATGTTCATCCAGATGCCGGTGTACATATATCCATGTTCATACAGATGGCAGTGAAGATATTTCCATGTTCATAGAGATGGCGGTGTAGGTATTTCCATGTTCATACAAATGGCGTTGTATATATTTCCATGTTCATAGAGATGGCGGTGTAGATATTTCCAGGTTCATACAAATGGCGGTGTAGATATTTCCATGTTTATAGAGATGGCGGTGTAGATATTTCCATGTTTATATAGATAGCAGTGTAGTTATTTCCAGGTTTATAGAGATACCAGTGTGGATATTTCCATTGATATACAGATAGCTGTGTAGATATTTACAAGTTCATACAGATAGCGGTGTAGATATTTCCATGTTCATACAGATACCGGTGTAGATATTTCCATGTTCATACAGATAGCGGTGTAGATATTTCCATGTTTATGCAGATAGCGGTATAGGTATTTGCATGTTTATACAGATGGTGGTGTAGATATTTCCATGTTTATAGAGATGACGGTCTAGATATTTCCATGTTTACAGAGATAGTGGCGTAGTTATTTCCAAGTTTATAGAGACAGCGTTGTAGATGTTTCCATGTTTATACAGATAGCGGTGAAGATATTTCCATGTTTATACAGATAGCAGTGTAGATATTTCCATGTTTATAGAGATAGTGGTGTAGATAATTTCAATTTTATACAGAGAGCAGTGTAGATATTTCCACGTTCATACAGATAGCGGTGTAGATATTTCCACGTTTATAGAGATGGCGGTGCAGATATTTCCATGTTCATGCAGAGGACGGTGTAGATATTTCCATGTTTATTGGGATGGCGGTGTAGATATTTTCATGTTTACACAGATGGCGGTGTAGATATTTCCATGTTTACACAGATAGCGGTGTAGACATTTCCATGTTTACACAGATAGCGGTGTGGATATTTCCATTTTTATGCAGATAGCAGTGTAGATATTTCCATGTTTATACAGATAGCGGTGCGGATATTTCCATGTTTATACAGATAGTTGGGCAGATATTTCCATGTTTATACAGATAGCGGTGTAGATATTTCCATCTTAATACAGATGGCGGTGTAGATATGTCCATGTTTGTACAGATGGCGGTGTAGATATTTCCATGTTCATACAGATGGCGGTGTAGATATTTCAAAGTTTATAGAGATCGCGCTGTAGTTATTTCCATATTTATAGAGAAATCTGTGTAGATATTTCCGTGTATATTCAGATAGCAGAGTAGATATTTCCATGTTCATGCAGATAGCAGTGTAGATATTTCCATGTTCATCCAGATGCCGGTGAACATATATCCATGTTCATACAGATGGCTGTGAAGGTATTTCCATGTTCATACAGATGGTGGTGTAGATATTTCCATGTTCGTACAGATGGCGGTGTAGATATTTCCATGTTCATAGAGATGGCGGTGTAGATATTTCCATGTTCATACAAATGGCGGTGTAGATATTTATGTGTTCATACAGATGGCGGTGCAGATATTTCCATGTTCATACAGATAGCAGTGCAGATATTTCCCTGTTCATACAGATAGCGGTGTAGATATTTCCATGTTCATACAGATAGCGGTGTAGATATTTCCATGTTCATACCGATAGCGGTGTAGATATTTCCATGTTCATACAGTTAGCGGTGTAGATATTTCCATGTTCATACAGATGGCGGTGTAGATATTTCCATGTTCGTACGGATGGCAGTGTAGATATTTCCATGTTCATACAGGTGGCGGTGTAGATATTTCCATGTTTATACAAGTAGCAGTGTAGTTATTTCCATGTTTATAGAGACAGCTGTGTAGATATTTCCATTGATATACAGATAGCTGTGTAGATATTTGCATGTTCATACAGATAGCGGTTTAGATATTTCCATGTTCATACAGATAGCGGTGTTGATATTTCCATGTTAATACAGATAGCGGTGTAGATATTTCCATGTTCATACAGATAACGGTGTAGATATTTCCATGTTCATACAGATAGCAGTGTAGATATTTCCATGTTCATACAGTTAGCGGTGTAGATATTTCCATGTTCAAACAGATGGCGGTGTAGATATTTACATGTTCATACAGATGGCAGTATAGATATTTGCATGTTCGCACAGATGGCGGTGTAGATATTTGCATGTTCATAGAGATGGCGGTGTAGATATTTCCATGTTTATGCACATAGCGGTATAGATATTTCCATGTTTATACAGATGGTGGTGTAGATATTTCCATGTTTATAGAGATGGTGGTCTAGATATTTCCATGTTTACAGAGATAGTGGTGTAGTTATTTCCAAGTTTATAGAGACAGTGTTGTAGATATTTCCATGTTCATACAGATAGCGGTGTAGGTATTTCCATGTTCATATAGATAGCGGTGTAGATATTTCCATGTTCATACCAATAGCGGTGTAGACATTTCCATGTTCATGTATTTAGCGGTGTAGATATTTCCATGTTCATACAGATGGCGAAGATATTTCCATGTTCATACACATAGCGGTGTAGATATTTCCATGTTCATACAGTTAGCGGTGTAGATATTTCCATGTTCATACAGATGGCGGTGTAGATATTTCCATGTTCATAGAGATGGCGGTATAGTTATTTCAATATTTATACAGATAGCAGTGTAGATATTTCCATGTATATAGAGATAGCAGTGTAGATATTTCCATTAATATACAGATAGCTGTGTAGATATTTGCATGGTCGTACAGATAGCGGTGTAGATATTTCCATGTTCATACAGTTAGTGGTTTAGATATTTCCATGTTCATACAGATGGCGGTGTAGATATTTACATGTTCATACAGATGGCGGTGTAGTTATTTCCATGTTCATACAGATAGCGGTGTAGATATTTCCATGTTCTTACAGATAGCGGTGTAGATATTTCCATGTTCATACAGATAGCGGTGTAGATATTTCCATGTTCATACCAATAGCGGTGTAGACATTTCCATGTTCATGTATTTAGCGGTGTAGATATTTCCATGTTCATACAGATGGCGAAGAAATTTCCATGATCATACAGATAGCGGTGTAGATATTTCCATGTTAATACAGTTAGCGGTGTAGATATTTCCATGTTCATACTGATGGCGGTGTAGATATTTCCATGTTCATAGAGATGGCGGTGTAGATATTTCCATATTTATACAGATAGCAGTGTAGTTATTTCCATGTTTATAGAGATAGCAGTGTAGATATTTCCATTGATATACAGATAGCTGTGTAGATATTTGCATGGTCATACAGATAGCGGTGTAGATATTTCCATGTTCGTACAGATAGCGGTGTAGATATTTCCATGTTCATACAGATAGCATTGTAGATATTTCCATGTTCATACAGATAACGGTGTAGATATTTCCATGTTCATACAGATAGCGGTGTAGATGTTTCCATGTTCATACAGTTAGCGGTGTAGATATTTCCATGTTCATACAGATGGCGGTGTAGATAATTTCATGTTCATACAGATGGCGGTATAGATATTTCCATGTTCGTGCACATGGCGTTGTAGATATTTCCATGTTCATAGAGATGGTAGTGTAGGTATTTCCATGTTTATGCAGATAGCGGTATAGATATTTCCATGTTTATACAGATGGTGGTTTAGATATTTCCATGTTTATGGAGATGGCGGTGTAGATATTTCCATATTCATACAGATGGCGGTGTAAATATTTCCATGTTTATAGGGATGGCGGTGTAGATATTTTCATGTTTACACAGATGGCGGTGTAGATATTTCCATGTTTACACAGATAGCGGTGTATACATTTCCATGTTTACACAGATAGCGGTGTGGATATTTCCATGTTTATGCAGATAGCAGTGTAGATATTTCCATGTTTATACAGATAGCGGTGCGGATATTTCCATGTTTATACAGATAGTTGGGCAGATATTTCCATGTTTATACAGATAGCGGTGTAGATATTTCCATCTTAATACAGATGGCGGTGTAGATATGTCCATGTTTGTACAGATGGCGGTGTAGATATTTCCATGTTCATACAGATGGCGGTGTAGATATTTCGAAGTTTATAGAGATAGCGCTGTAGTTATTTCCATATTTATAGAGAAATCTGTGTAGATATTTCCGTGTATATTCAGATAGCTGTGTAGATATTTCCATGTTCATGCAGATAGCGGTGTAGATATTTCCATGTTCATCCAGATGCCGGTGTACATATATCCATGTTCATACAGATGGCGGTGAAGATATTTCCATGTTCATACAGATGGTAGTGTAGATATTTCCATGTTCATACAAATGGCGGTGTAGATATTTCCATGTTCATAGAGATGGCGGTGTAGATATTTCCATGTTCATACAATTGGAGGTGTAGATATTTATATGTTCATACAGATGGCGGTGCAGATATTTCCATGTTCATACAGATAGCAGTGCAGATATTTCCATGTTCATACAGATAGCGGTGTAGATATTTCCATGTTCATACAGATAGCGGTGTAGATATTTCCATGTTCATACCGATAGCGGTGTAGATATTTCCATGTTCATACAGTTAGCGGTGTAGATATTTCCATGTTCATAGAGATGGCGGTGTAGATATTTCCATGTTCATACAATTGGAGGTGTAGATATTTATATGTTCATACAGATGGCGGTGTAGATATTTCCATGTTTATACAAGTAGCAGTGTAGTTATTTCCATGTTTATAGAGACAGCTGTGTAGATATTTCCATTGATATACAGATAGCTGTGTAGATATTTGCATGTTCATACAGATAGCGGTGTAGATATTTCCATGTTCATACAGATAGCGGTGTAGATATTTCCATGTTCATACAGATAGCGGTGTAGATATTTCCATGTTCATACAGATGGCGGTGTAGTTATTTCCATGTTCATACAGATAGCGGTGTAGATATTTCCATGTTCTTACAGATAGCGGTGTAGATATTTCCATGTTCATACAGATAGCGGTGTAGATATTTCCATGTTCATACCAATAGCGGTGTAGACATTTCCATGTTCATGTATTTAGCGGTGTAGATATTTCCATGTTCATACAGATGGCGAAGAAATTTCCATGATCATACAGATAGCGGTGTAGATATTTCCATGTTAATACAGTTAGCGGTGTAGATATTTCCATGTTCATACTGATGGCGGTGTAGATATTTCCATGTTCATAGAGATGGCGGTGTAGATATTTCCATATTTATACAGATAGCAGTGTAGTTATTTCCATGTTTATAGAGATAGCAGTGTAGATATTTCCATTGATATACAGATAGCTGTGTAGATATTTGCATGGTCATACAGATAGCGGTGTAGATATTTCCATGTTCGTACAGATAGCGGTGTAGATATTTCCATGTTCATACAGATAGCATTGTAGATATTTCCATGTTCATACAGATAACGGTGTAGATATTTCCATGTTCATACAGATAGCGGTGTAGATGTTTCCATGTTCATACAGTTAGCGGTGTAGATATTTCCATGTTCATACAGATGGCGGTGTAGATAATTTCATGTTCATACAGATGGCGGTATAGATATTTCCATGTTCGTACACATGGCGTTGTAGATATTTCCATGTTCATAGAGATGGTAGTGTAGGTATTTCCATGTTTATGCAGATAGCGGTATAGATATTTCCATGTTTATACAGATGGTGGTTTAGATATTTCCATGTTTATGGAGATGGCGGTGTAGATATTTCCATATTCATACAGATGGCGGTGTAAATATTTCCATGTTTATAGGGATGGCGGTGTAGATATTTTCATGTTTACACAGATGGCGGTGTAGATATTTCCATGTTTACACAGATAGCGGTGTATACATTTCCATGTTTACACAGATAGCGGTGTGGATATTTCCATGTTTATGCAGATAGCAGTGTAGATATTTCCATGTTTATACAGATAGCGGTGCGGATATTTCCATGTTTATACAGATAGTTGGGCAGATATTTCCATGTTTATACAGATAGCGGTGTAGATATTTCCATCTTAATACAGATGGCGGTGTAGATATGTCCATGTTTGTACAGATGGCGGTGTAGATATTTCCATGTTCATACAGATGGCGGTGTAGATATTTCGAAGTTTATAGAGATAGCGCTGTAGTTATTTCCATATTTATAGAGAAATCTGTGTAGATATTTCCGTGTATATTCAGATAGCTGTGTAGATATTTCCATGTTCATGCAGATAGCGGTGTAGATATTTCCATGTTCATCCAGATGCCGGTGTACATATATCCATGTTCATACAGATGGCGGTGAAGATATTTCCATGTTCATACAGATGGTAGTGTAGATATTTCCAAGTTCATACAAATGGCGGTGTAGATATTTCCATGTTCATAGAGATGGCGGTGTAGATATTTCCATGTTCATACAATTGGAGGTGTAGATATTTATATGTTCATACAGATGGCGGTGCAGATATTTCCATGTTCATACAGATAGCAGTGCAGATATTTCCATGTTCATACAGATAGCGGTGTAGATATTTCCATGTTCATACAGATAGCGGTGTAGATATTTCCATGTTCATACCGATAGCGGTGTAGATATTTCCATGTTCATACAGTTAGCGGTGTACATATTTCCATGTTCATACAGATGGCGGTGTAGATATTTACATGTTCATACAGATGGCGGTGTAGATATTTCCATGTTCGTATGGATGGCAGTGTAGATATTTCCATGTTCATACAGGTGGCGGTGTAGATATTTCCATGTTTATACAAGTAGCAGTGTAGTTATTTCCATGTTTATAGAGACAGCTGTGTAGATATTTCCATTGATATACAGATAGCTGTGTAGATATTTGCATGTTCATACAGATAGCGGTGTAGATATTTCCATGTTCATACAGATAGCGGTGTAGATATTTCCATGTTCATACAGATAGCGGTGTAGATATTTCCATGTTCATACAAATAGCGGTGTAGATATTTCCATGTTCATACAGATAACGGTGTAGATATTTCCATGTTCATACAGATAGCAGTGTAGATATTTCCATGTTCATACAGTTAGCGGTGTAGATATTTCCAAGTTCAAACAGATGGCGGTGTAGATATTTACATGTTCATACAGATGGCAGTATAGATATTTGCATGTTCGCACAGATGGCGGTGTAGATATTTGCATGTTCATAGAGATGGCGGTGTAGATATTTCCATGTTTATGCACATAGCGGTATAGATATTTCCATGTTTATACAGATGGTGGTGTAGATATTTCCATGTTTACAGAGATAGTGGTGTTGTTATTTCCAAGTTTATAGAGACAGCGTTGTAGATATTTCCATGTTCATACAGATAGCGGTGTAGATATTTCCATGTTCATATAGATAGCCGTGTAGATATTTCCATGTTCATACCAATAGCGGTGTAGACATTTCCATGTTCATGTATTTAGCGGTGTAGATATTTCCATGTTCAAACAGATGGCGAAGATATATCCATGTTCATACACATAGCGGTGTAGATATTTCCATGTTCATACAGTTAGCGGTGTAGATATTTCCATGTTCATACAGATGGCGGTGTAGATATTTCCATGTTCATAGAGATGGCGGTATAGATATTTCAATATTTATACAGATAGCAGTGTAGATATTTCCATGTTTATACAGATAGCAGTGTAGATATTTCCATTGATATACAGATAGCTGTGTAGATATTTGCATGGTCGTAAAGATAGCGGTGTAGATATTTCCATGTTCATACAGTTAGCGGTTTAGATATTTCCATGTTCATACAGATGGCGGTGTAGATATTTACATGTTCATACAGATGGCGGTGTAGTTATTTCCATGTTCATACAGATAGCGGTGTAGATATTTCCATGTTCTTACAGATAGCGGTGTAGATATTTCCATGTTCATACAGATAGCGGTGTAGATATTTCCATGTTCATACCAATAGCGGTGTAGACATTTCCATGTTCATGTATTTAGCGGTGTAGATATTTCCATGTTCATACAGATGGCGAAGAAATTTCCATGATCATACAGATAGCGGTGTAGATATTTCCATGTTAATACAGTTAGCGGTGTAGATATTTCCATGTTCATACTGATGGCGGTGTAGATATTTCCATGTTCATAGAGATGGCGGTGTAGATATTTCCATATTTATACAGATAGCAGTGTAGTTATTTCCATGTTTATAGAGATAGCAGTGTAGATATTTCCATTGATATACAGATAGCTGTGTAGATATTTGCATGGTCATACAGATAGCGGTGTAGATATTTCCATGTTCGTACAGATAGCGGTGTAGATATTTCCATGTTCATACAGATAGCATTGTAGATATTTCCATGTTCATACAGATAACGGTGTAGATATTTCCATGTTCATACAGATAGCGGTGTAGATGTTTCCATGTTCATACAGTTAGCGGTGTAGATATTTCCATGTTCATACAGATGGCGGTGTAGATAATTTCATGTTCATACAGATGGCGGTATAGATATTTCCATGTTCGTACACATGGCGTTGTAGATATTTCCATGTTCATAGAGATGGTAGTGTAGGTATTTCCATGTTTATGCAGATAGCGGTATAGATATTTCCATGTTTATACAGATGGTGGTTTAGATATTTCCATGTTTATGGAGATGGCGGTGTAGATATTTCCATGTTCATACAGATGGCGGTGTAAATATTTCCATGTTTATAGGGATGGCGGTGTAGATATTTTCATGTTTACACAGATGGCGGTGTAGATATTTCCATGTTTACACAGATAGCGGTGTAGACATTTCCTTGTTTACACAGATAGCGGTGTGGATATTTCCATGTTTATGCAGATAGCAGTGTAGATATTTCCATGTTTATACAGATAGCGGTGCGGATATTTCCATGTTTATACAGATAGTTGGGCAGATATTTCCATGTTTATACAGATAGCGGTGTAGATATTTCCATCTTAATACAGATGGCGGTGTAGATATGTCCATGTTTGTACAGATGGCGTTGTAGATATTTCCATGTTCATTCAGATGGCGGTGTAGATATTTCGAAGTTTATAGAGATCGCGCTGTAGTTATTTCCATATTTATAGAGAAATCTGTGTAGATATTTCCGTGTATATTCAGATAGCTGTGTAGATATTTCCATGTTCATGCAGATAGCGGTGTAGATATTTCCATGTTCATCCAGATGCCGGTGTACATATATCCATGTTCATACAGATGGCGGTGAAGGTATTTCCATGTTCATACAGATGGTAGTGTAGATATTTCCATGTTCATACAAATGGCGGTGTAGATATTTCCATGTTCATAGAGATGGCGGTGTAGATATTTCCATGTTCATACAATTGGCTGTGTAGATATTTATATGTTCATACAGATGGCGGTGCAGATATTTCCATGTTCATACAGATAGCAGTGCAGATATTTCCATGTTCATACAGATAGCGGTGTAGATATTTCCATGTTCATACAGATAGCGGTGTAGATATTTCCATGTTCATACCGATAGCGGTGTAGATATTTCCATGTTCATACAGTTAGCGGTGTACATATTTCCATGTTCATACAGATGGCGGTGTAGATATTTACATGTTCATACAGATGGCGGTGTAGATATTTCCATGTTCGTACGGATGGCGGTGTAGATATTTCCATGTTCATACAGGTGGCGGTGTAGATATTTCCATGTTTATACAAGTAGCAGTGTAGATATTTCCATGTTTATAGAGACAGCTGTGTAGATATTTCCATTGATATACAGATAGCTGTGTAGATATTTGCATGTTCATACAGATAGCGGTGTAGATATTTCCATGTTCATACAGATAGCGGTGTAGATATTTCCATGTTCATACAGATAGCGGTGTAGATATTTCCATGTTCATACAGATAACGGTGTAGATATCTCCATGTTCATACAGATAGCAGTGTAGATATTTCCATGTTCATACAGTCAGCGGTGTAGATATTTCCATGTTCATACAGATGGCGGTGTAGATATTTACATGTTCATACAGAGGGCAGTATAGTTATTTTCATGTTCGCACAGATGGCGGTGTAGATATTTCCATGTTCATAGAGATGGCGGTGTAGATATTTCCATGTTTATGCACACAGCGGTATAGATATTTCCATGTTTATACAGATGGTGGTGTAGATATTTCCATGTTTATGGAGATGGTGGTCTAGATATTTCCATGTTTACAGAGATAGTGGTGTAGTTATTTCCAAGTTTATAGAGACAGTGTTGTAGATATTTCCATGTTCATACAGATAGCGGTGTAGATATTTCCATGTTCATATAGATAGCGTTGTAGATATTTCCATGTTCATACCAATAGCGGTGTAGACATTTCCATGTTCATGTATTTAGCGGTGTAGATATTTCCATTTTCATAGAGATGGCGAAGATATTTCCATGTTCATACACATAGTGGTGTAGATATTTCCATGTTCATACATTTAGCGGTGTAGATATTTCCATGTTCATACAGATGGCGGTGTAGATATTTCCATGTTCATAGAGATGGCGGTGTAGATATTTCAATATTTATACAGATAGCAGTGTAGTTATTTCCATGTTTATAGAGATAGCAGTGTAGATATTTCCATTGATATACAGATAGCTGTGTAGATATTTGCATGGTCATACAGATAGCGGTGTAGATATTTCCATGTTCGTACAGATAGCGGTGTAGATATTTCCATGGTCATACAGATAGCATTGTAGATATTTCCATGTTCATACAGATAATGGTGTAGATATTTCCATGTTCATTCAGATAGAGGTGTAGATATTTCTATGTTCATACAGTTAGCGGTGTAGATATTTCCATGTTCATACAGATGGCGGTGTAGATATTTTCATGTTCATACAGATGGCGGTATAGATATTTCCATGTTTGTACAGATGGCGTTGTAGGTATTTCCATGTTCATAGAGATGGTGGTTTAGATATTTCCATGTTTATGCAGATAGCTGTATAGATATTTCCATGTTTATACAGAAGGTGGTGTAGATATTTCGATGTTTATGGAGATGGCGGTGTAGATATTTCCATGTTCATACAGATGGCGGTGGAAATATTTCCATGTTTATAGGGATGGCGGTGTAGATATTTTCATGTTTACTCAGATGGCGGTGTAGATATTTCCATGTTTACACAGATAGCGGTGTGGACATTTCCATGTTTACACAGATAGCGGTGTGGATATTTCCATGTTTATGCAGATAGCGGTGTAGATATTTCCATGTTTATACAGATAGCGGTGCGGATATTTCCATGTTTATACAGATAGTTGGGCAGATATTTCCATGTTTGTACAGATAGCGGTGTAGATATTTCCATCTTAATACAGATGGCGGTGTAGATATGTCCATGTTTGTACAGATGGCGGTGTAGATATTTCCATGTTCATACAGATGGCGGTGTAGATATTTCCATGTTCATACAGTTAGCGGTGTACATATTTCCATGTTCATACAGATGGCGGTGTAGATATTTCCATGTTCATACCGATAGCGGTGTAGATATTTCCATGTTCATACAGTTAGCGGTGTACATATTTCCATGTTCATACAGATGGCGGTGTAGATATTTACATGTTCATACAGATGGCGGTGTAGATATTTCCATGTTCGTATGGATGGCAGTGTAGATATTTCCATGTTCATACAGGTGGCGGTGTAGATATTTCCATGTTTATACAAGTAGCAGTGTAGATATTTCCATGTTTATAGAGACAGCTGTGTAGATATTTCCATTGATATACAGATAGCTGTGAAGATATTTGCATGTTCATACAGATAGCGGTGTAGATATTTCCATGTTCATACAGATAGCGGTGTAGATATTTCCATGTTCATACAGATAGCGGTGTAGATATTTCCATGTTCATACAGATAACGGTGTAGATATCTCCATGTTCATACAGATAGCAGTGTAGATATTTCCATGTTCATACAGTCAGCGGTGTAGATATTTCCATGTTCATACAGATGGCGGTGTAGATATTAACATGTTCATACAGAGGGCAGTATAGATATTTGCATGTTCGCACAGATGGCGGTGTAGATATTTGCATGTTCATAGAGATGGCGGTGTAAATATTTCCATGTTTATGCACATAGCGGTATAGATATTTCCATGTTTATACAGATGGTGGTGTAGATATTTCCATGTTTATAGAGATGGTGGTCTAGATATTTCCATGTTTACAGAGATAGTGGCGTAGTTATTTCCAAGTTTATAGAGACAGTGTTGTAGATATTTCCATGTTCATAGAGATAGCGGTGTAGATATTTCCATGTTCATATAGATAGCGTTGTAGATATTTCCATGTTCATACCAATAGCGGTGTAGACATTTCCATGTTCATGTATTTAGCGGTGTAGATATTTCCATTTTCATACAGATGGCGAAGATATTTCCATGTTCATACACATAGTGGTGTAGATATTTCCATGTTCATACATTTAGCGGTGTAGATATTTCCATGTTTGTACAGATGGCGTTGTAGGTATTTCCATGTTCATAGAGATGGTGGTGTAGATATTTCCATGTTTATGCAGATAGCTGTATAGATATTTCCATGTTTATACAGATGGTGGTGTAGATATTTCCATGTTTATGGAGATGGCGGTGTAGATATTTCCATGTTCATACAGATGGCGGTGGAAATATTTCCATGTTTATAGGGATGGCGGTGTAGATATTTTCATGTTTACTCAGATGGCGGTGTAGATATTTCCATGTTTACACAGATAGCGGTGTGGACATTTCCATGTTTACACAGATAGCGGTGTGGATATTTCCATGTTTATGCAGATAGCAGTGTAGATATTTCCATGTTTATACAGATAGCGGTGCGGATATTTCCATGTTTATACAGATAGTTGGGCAGATATTTCCACGTTTGTACAGATAGCGGTGTAGATATTTCCATCTTAATACAGATGGCGGTGTAGATATGTCCATGTTTGTACAGATGGCGGTGTAGATATTTCCATGTTCATACAGATGGCGGTGTAGATATTTCGAAGTTTATAGAGATAGCGCTGTAGTTATTTCCATATTTATAGAGAAATCTGTGTAGATATTTCCGTGTATATTCAGATAGCTGTGTAGATATTTCCATGTTCATGCAGATAGCGGTGTAGATATTTCCATGTTCATCCAGATGCCGGTGTACATATATCCATGTTCATACAGATGGCGGTGTAGATATTTCCATGTTCCTACAAATGGCTGTGTAGATATTTCCATGTTCATAGAGATGGCGGTGTAGATGTTTCCATGTTCATACACATGGCGGTGTAGATATTTACATGTTCATACAGATGGCGGTGTAGACATTTCCATGTTCATACAGATAGCAGTGTAGATATTTCCATGTTCATACAGATAGCGGTGTAGATATTTCCATGTTCATACAGATAGCGGTGTAGATATTTCCATGTTCATTCCGATAGCGGTGTAGATATTTCCATGTTCATACAGTTAGCGGTGTAGATATTTCCATGTTCATACAGATGGCGGTGTAGATATTTCCATGTTCCTACGGATGGCAGTGTAGATATTTCCATGTTCATAGAGGTGGCGGTGTAGATATTTCCATGTTTATACAAATAGCAGTGTAGTTATTTCCATGTTTATAGAGACAGCTGTGTAGATATTTCCTTTGATATACAGATAGCTGTGTAGATATTTGCATGGTCATACAGATAGCGGTGTAGATATTTCCATGTTCATACAGATTGCGGTGTAGATATTTCCATGTTCATACAGATAGCGGTGCAGATATTTCCATGTTCATACAGATAACGGTGTAGATATTTCCATGTTCATACAGATAGCAGTGTAGATATTTCCATGTTCATACAGTTAGCGGTGTAGATATTTCCGTGTTCATACAGATGGCGGTGTAGATATTTACATGTTCATGCAGATGGCAGTATAGATATTTGCATGTTCGCACAGATGGCGGTGTAGATATTTGCATGTTCATAGAGATGGCGGAGTAGATATTTCCATGTTTATGCACATAGCGGTATAGATATTTCCATGTTTATACAGATGGTGGTGTAGATATTTCCATGTTTATAGAGATGGTGGTCTAGATATTTCCATGTTTACAGAGATTGTGGTGTAGTTATTTCCAAGTTTATAGAGACAGCGTTGTAGATATTTCCATGTTTACACAGATAGCGGTGAAGATATTTCCATGTTTATGCACATAGCGGTGTAGATATCTCCATGTTTATACAGATAGCAGTGTAGATATTTCCATGTTTATAGAGATAGTGTTGTAGATAATTTCAATTTCATACAGAGAGCAGTGTAGATATTTCCAAGTTCATACAGATAGCGGTGTAGATATTTCCACGTTTATATAGATGGCGGTGTAGATATTTCCATGTTCATACAGAGGGCGGTGTAGATATTTCCATGTTTAATGGGATGGCGGTGTAGATATTTTCATGTTTACACAGACGGCGGTGTAGATATTTCCATGTTTACACAGATAGCGGTGTAGACATTTCCATGTTTACACAGATAGCGGTGTGGATATTTCCATGTTTACGCAGATAGCAGTGTATATATTTCCATGTTTATACAGATAGCGGTGCGGATATTTCCATGTTTATTCAGATACCGGTGCGGATATTTCCATGTTTATACAGATAGTTGGGCAGATATTTCCATGTTTATACAGATAGCGGTGTAGATATTTCCATCTTAATACAGATGGCGGTGTAGATATGTCCATGATCGTACAGATGGCGGTGTAGATATTTCCATGTTCATACAGAAGGCGGTGTAGATATTTCGAAGTTTATAGAGATAGCGCTGTAGTTATTTCCATATTTATAGAGAAATCTATGTAGATATTTCCATGTATATTCAGATAGATGTGTAGATATTTCAATTTTCAAGCAGATTAGGGTGTAGATATTTCCATGTTCATCCAGATGCCGGTGTACATATATCCATGTTCATACAAATGGCGGTGAACATATTTCCATGTTCATACAGATGGCGGTGTAGGTATTTCCATGTTCATACAAATGGCGGTGTAGATATTTCCATGTTCATAGAGATGGCGGTGTAGATATTTCCAGGTTCATACAAATGGCGGTGTAGATATTTCCATGTTCATGCAGATTACGGTGTAGATATTTCCATGTTCATCCAGATGCCGGTGTACATATATCCATGTTCATACAAATGGCGGTGAAGATATTTCCATGTTCATACAGATGGCAGTGAAGATATTTACATGTTCATACAGATGGCGGTGTAGATATTTCCATGTTTGTACGGATGGCAGTGTAGATATTTCCATGTTCATACAGGTGGCGGTGTAGATATTTAAATGTTCATACAGTTAGCGGTGTAGATATTTCCATGTTTATACAGATAGCAGTGTAGTTATTTCCATGTTTATAGAGATACCAGTCTGGATATTTCCATCGATATACAGATAGCTGTGTAGATATTTGCATGTTCTTACAGATAGCGGTGTAGATATTTCAATGTTCATACAGATAGTGGTGTAGATATTTCCATGTTCATACAGATAGCGGTGTAGATATTTCCATGTTAATACAGATAGCGGTGTAGATATTTCCATGTTCATACAGATGGCGGTGTAGGTATTTAAATGTTCATACAGTTAGCGGTGTAGATATTTCCATGTTCATATAGATGGCGGTGTAGATATTTACATGTTGATACAGATGGCCATGTAGATATTTCCATGTTCATACAGATAGCGGTGCAGATATTTCCATGTTCATACAGATAGCGGTGTAGATATTTCCATGTTCATACAGATAGCGGTGTAGATATTTCCATGTTTATAGAGATGGCGGTGTAGATATTTCCATGTTCATACAGAGGACGGTGTAGATATTTCCATGTTTATAGGGATGGCGGTGTAGATATTTTCATGTTTACACAGATGGCGGTGTAGATATTTCCATGCATACACAGATAGCGGTGTAGACATTTCCATGTTTACACAGATAGCGGTGTGGAAATTTCCATGTTTATGCAGATAGCAGTGTATATATTTCCTTGTTTATACAGATAGCGGTGCGGATATTTCGTTTATTCAGATAGTTGGGCAGATATTTCCATGTTTATACAGATAGCGGTGTAGATATTTCCATCTTAATACAGATGGCGGTGTAGATATGTCCATGTTTGTACAGATGGTGGTGTAGATATTTCCATGTTCACACAGACGGCGGTGTAGATATTTCGAAGTTTATAGAGATAGTGATGTAGTTATTTCCATATTTATAGAGAAATCTGTGTAGATATTTCCATGTATATTCAGATAGCTGCGAATATATTTCCATGTTCATGCAGATTACGGTGTAGATATTTCCATGTTCATCCAGATGCCGGTGTACATATATCCATGTTCATACAAATGGCGGTGAAGATATTTCCATGTTCATACAGATGGCGGAGTAGCTATTTCCATGTTCATACAAATGGCGGTGTAGATATTTCCATGTTCATAGAGATGGCGGTTTAGATATTTCCAGGTTCATACAAATGGCGGTGTAGATATTTCCATGTTCATAGAGATGGCGGTGTAGATATTTCCATGTTTATACAGATAGAAGTGTAGTTATTTCCATGTTTATAGAGATACCACTCTGGATATTTCCATAGATATACAGATAGCTGTGTAGATATTTGCATGTTCATACAGATAGCGGTGTAGGTATTTCCATGTTCATACAGATAGCGGTGTAGATATTTCCATGTTCATACAGATAGCAGTGTAGATATTTCCATGTTAATACAGATAGCGGTGTAGATATTTCCATTTTCATACAGATAGTGGTGTAGATATTTAAATGTTCATACAGTTAGCGGTGTAAGTATTTCCATGTTCATATAGATGGCGGTGTAGATATTTCCACGTTTATAGAGATGGCGGTGTAGATATTTCCATGTTCATACAGAGGGCGGTGTAGATATTTCCATGTTTATAGGGATGGCGGTGTAGATATTTTCATGTTTACACAGATGGCGGTGTAGATATTTCCCTGTTTACACAGATAGCGGTGTGGATATTTCCATGTTTATGCAGATAGCAGTGTAGATATTTCCATGTTTATACAGATAGTTGGGCAAATATTTCCATGTTTATACAGATAGCGGTGTAGATATTTCCATCTTAATACAGATGGCGGTGTAGATATGTCCATGTTTGTACAGATGGCGGTTTAGATATTTCCATGTTCATACAGATGGCGGTGTAGATATTTTGAAGTTTATAGAGATAGCACTTTAGTTATTTCCATATTTTTAGAGAAATATGTGTAGATATTTCCATGTATATTCAGATAGCTGTGTAGATATTTCCATGTTCATGCAGATAGCGGTGTAGATATTTCCATGTTCATCCAGATGCCTGTGTACATATATCCATGTTCATACAGATGGCGGTGAAGATATTTCCATGTTCATACAGATGGTGGTGTAGATATTTCCATGTTCATACCAATAGCGGTGTAGATATTTCCATGTTCTTACAGTTAGCGGTGTAGATATTTCCATGTTCATACAGATGGCGGTGTAGATATTTACATGTTCATACAGATGGCGGTGTAGATATTTCTATGTTCATACAGAAAGCGGTGTAGATATTTCCATGTTCATACAGATGGCGGAGTAGATATTTCCATGTTCATACAGATAGCGGTGTAGATATTTCCATGTTCATACAGATGGCGGTGTAGATATTTCTATGTTCATACGGAAAGCGGTGTAGATATTTCCATGTTCATACAGATGGCGGAGTAGATATTTCCATGTTCATACAGATAGCGGTGTAGATATTTCCATGTTCATACCAATAGCGGTGTAGACATTTCCATGTTCATACATTTAGCGGTGTAGATATTTCCAAGTTCATACAGATGGCGGTGAAGATATTTACAGGTTCATACAGATGGCGGTGTAGATATTTCCATGTTTGAACGGATGGCAGTATAGATATTTCCATGTTCATACAGGTGGCGGTGTAGATATTCCCATGTTTATACAGATAGCAGTGTAGTTATTTCCATGTTAATAGAGATAGCTGTGTAGCTATTTCCATTGATATACAGATAGCTGTGTAGATATTTGCTTGTTCATACAGATAGCGGTGTAGATATTTCCATGTTCATACCAATAGTGGTGTAGACATTTCCATGTTCATACATTTAGCGGTGTAGATATTTCCATGTTCATACAGATGGCGGTGAAGATATTTACATGTTCATACAGATGGCGGTGTAGATATTTCCATGTTCATACAGATAGCGGTGTAGATATTTCCATGTTCATACCAATAGTGGTGTAGACATTTCCATGTTCATATATTTAGCGGTGTAGATATTTCCATGTTTATACAGATGGCGGTGAAGATATTTACATGTACATACAGATGGCGGTGTAGATATTTCCATGTTTGTACGGATGGCAGTGTAGATATTTCCATGTTCATACAGGTGGCGGTGTAGATATTTCCAAGTTTATACAGATAGCAGTGTAGTTATTTCCATGTTAATAGAGATAGCGGTGTAGATATTTCCATTGATATACAGATAGCTGTGTAGATATTTGCATGTTCATGCAGATAGCGGTGTAGATATTTCCATGTTCGTACAGATAGCGGTGTAGCTATTTCCACGTTCATACAGATAGCGGTGTAGATATTTCTATGTTCATACAGATAACGGTGTAGATATTTCCATGTTCATACAGACTGCGGTGTAGATATTTCCATGTTCATACAGTTAGCGGTGTAGATATTTCCATGTTCATACAGATGGCAGTGTAGATATTTACATGTTCATACAGATGGCTGTATAGATATTTGCATGTTCATAGAGATGGTGGTGTAGATATTTCCATGTTTATGCAGATATCGGTATAGATATTTCCATGTTTATACAGATGGTGGTGTAGATATTTCCATGTTTATAGAGATGGCGGTCTAGATATTTCCATGTTTACAGAGATAGCGTTGTAGTTATTTCCAAGTTTATAGAGACAGCGTTGTAGATATTTCCATGTTTATACAGATAGCGGTGAAGATATTTCCATGTTTACACAGATAGCGGTGTAGATATTTCCATGTTTATACAGATAGCAGTGTATATATTTCCATGTTTATACAGATAGCGGTGCGGATATTTCCATGTTTATTCAGATACCGGTGCGGATATTTCCATGTTTATGCAGATAGTTGGGCAGATATTTCCATGTTTATACAGATAGCGGTGTAGATATTTCCATCTTAATACAGATGGCGGTGTAGATATGTCCATGATCGTACAGATGGCGGTGTAGATATTTCCATGTTCATACAGAAGGCGGTGTAGAGATTTCGAAGTTTATAGAGATAGCGCTGTAGTTATTTCCATATTTATAGAGAAATCTGTGTAGATATTTCCATGTATATTCAGATAGCTGTGTAGATATTTCCATTTTCATGCAGATTATGGTGTAGATATTTCCATGTTCATCCAGATGCCGGTGTACATATATCCATGTTCATACAAATGGCGGTGAAGATATTTCCATGTTCATACAGATGGCGGTGTAGGTATTTCCATGTTCATACAAATGGCGGTGTAGATATTTCCATGTTCATAGAGATGGCGGTGTAGATATTTCCAGGTTCATACAAATGGCGGTGTAGATATTTCCATGTTCATAGAGATGGCGGTGTAGATATTTCCATGTTTATACAGATAGCAGTGTAGTTATTTCCATGTTTATAGAGATACCAGTCTGGATATTTCCATCGATATACAGATAGCTGTGTAGATATTTGCATGTTCATACAGATAGCGGTGTAGATATTTCAATGTTCATACAGATAGTGGTGTAGATATTTCCATGTTCATACAGATAGCGGTGTAGATATTTCCATGTTAATACAGATAGCGGTGTAGATATTTCCATGTTCATACAGATGGCGGTGTAGGTATTTAAATGTTCATACAGTTAGCGGTGTAGATATTTCCATGTTCATATAGATGGCGGTGTAGATATTTACATGTTGATACAGATGGCCATGTAGATATTTCCATGTTCATACAGATAGTGGTGTAGATATTTAAATGTTCATACAGTTAGCGGTGTAAGTATTTCCATGTTCATATAGATGGCGGTGTAGATATTTCCACGTTTATAGAGATGGCGGTGTAGATATTTCCATGTTCATACAGAGGGCGGTGTAGATATTTCCATGTTTATAGGGATGGCGGTGTAGATATTTTCATGTTTACACAGATGGCGGTGTAGATATTTCCCTGTTTACACAGATAGCGGTGTGGATATTTCCATGTTTATGCAGATAGCAGTGTAGATATTTCCATGTTTATACAGATAGTTGGGCAAATATGTCCATGTTTATACAGATAGCGGTGTAGATATTTCCATCTTAATACAGATGGCGGTGTAGATATGTCCATGTTTGTACAGATGGCGGTTTAGATATTTCCATGTTCATACAGATGGCGGTGTAGATATTTTGAAGTTTATAGAGATAGCACTTTAGTTATTTCCATATTTTTAGAGAAATCTGTGTAGATATTTCCATGTATATTCAGATAGCTGTGTAGATATTTCCATGTTCATGCAGATAGCGGTGTAGATATTTCCATGTTCATCCAGATGCCTGTGTACATATATCCATGTTCATACAGATGGCGGTGAAGATATTTCCATGTTCATACAGATGGTGGTGTAGATATTTCCATGTTCATACCAATAGCGGTGTAGATATTTCCATGTTCTTACAGTTAGCGGTGTAGATATTTCCATGTTCATACAGATGGCGGTGTAGATATTTACATGTTCATACAGATGGCGGTGTAGATATTTCTATGTTCATACAGAAAGCGGTGTAGATATTTCCATGTTCATACAGATGGCGGAGTAGATATTTCCATGTTCATACAGATAGCGGTGTAGATATTTCCATGTTCATACCAATAGCGGTGTAGACATTTCCATGTTCATACATTTAGCGGTGTAGATATTTCCAAGTTCATACAGATGGCAGTGAAGATATTTCCATGTTCATACAGATGGCGGTGTAGATATTTCCATGTTTGAACGGATGGCAGTGTAGATATTTCCATGTTCATACAGGTGGCGGTGTAGATATTCCCATGTTTATACAGATAGCAGAGTAGTTATTTCCATGTTAATAGAGATAGCTGTGTAGATATTTCCATTGAAATACAGATAGCTGTGTAGATATTTGCTTGTTCATACAGATAGCGGTGTAGATATTTCCATGTTCGTACAGATAGCAGTGTAGATATTTCAATGTTCATACACTTAGCGGTGTAGATATTTCCATGTTCATACAGATGGCGGTGTAGATACTTACATGTTCATACAGATGGCGGTGTAGATATTTCCATGTTCGTACGGATGGCAGTGTAGATATTTCCATGTTCATACAGGTGGCGGTGTAGATATTTCCATGTTTATACAGATAGCAGTGTAGTTATTTCCATGTTTATAGAGATAGCAGTGTAGATATTTCCATTGATATACAGATAGCTGTGTAGATATTTGCATGTTCATACAGATAGCGGTGTAGATATTTCCATGTTTGTACAGATAGCGGTGTAGATATTTCCATGTTCCTACAGATAGCGGTGTAGATATTTCCATGTTCATACAGTTAGCGGTGTAGATATTTCCATGTCCATACAGATGGCGGTGTAGATATTTACATGTTCATAGAGACGGCGGTATAGATATTTCCATGTTCGTACAGATGGCGGTGTAGATATTTCCATGTTCATAGATATGGCGGTGTAGTTATTTCCATGTTTATGCAGATAGCGGTATAGATATTTGCATGTTTATACAGATGGTGGTGTAGATATTTCCATGTTTATAGAGATGGTGGTCTAGATATTTCCATGTTTACAGAGATAGTGTTGTAGTTATTTCCAAGTTTATAGAGACAGCGTTGTAGATATTTCCATGTTTATACAGATAGCGGTGAAGATATTTCCATGTTTATACAGAAAGCAGTGTAGATATTTCCATGTTTATACAGATAGCAGTGTAGATATTTCCATGTTTATAGAGATAGTGGTGTAGATAATTTCAATTTTGTACAGAGAGCAGTGTAGATATTTCCAAGTTTATACACATAGTGGTGTAGATATTTCCACGTTTATAGAGATGGCGGTGTAGATATTTCCATGTTCATACAGAGGACGGTGTAGATATTTCCATGTTTATAGGGATGGCGGTGTAGATATTTTCATGTTTACACAGATGGCGGTGTAGTTATTTCCATGTTTACACAGATAGCGGTGGAGACATTTCCATGTTTACACAGATAGCGGTGTGGATATTTCCATGTTTATGCAGATAGCAGTGTAGATTTTTCCATGTTTATACAGATAGTTGGGCAGATATTTCCATGTTTATACAGATAGCGGTGTGGATATTTCCATCTTAATACAGATGGCGGTGTAGATATGTTCTTGTTCGTACAGATGGCGGTGTAGATATGTTCATGTTCATACAGATGGCGGTTTAGATATTTCAAAGTTTATAGAGATAGCGCTGTAGTTATTTCCATATTTATAGAGAAATCTCTGTAGGTATTTCCATGTATATTCAGATAGCTGTGTAGATATTTCCATGTTCATGCAGTTAGCGGTGTAGATATTTCCATGTTCATCCAGATGCCGGTGTACATATATCCATGTTAATACAGATGGCGGTGAAGATATTTCCATGTTCATTGAGATGGCGGTGTAGGTATTTCCATGTTCATACAAATGGCGTTGTATATATTTCTATGTTCATAGAGATGGCGGTGTAGATATTTCCAGGTTCATACAAATGGCGGTGTAGATATTTCCATGTTCATAGAGATGGCGGTGTAGATATTTCCACGTTTATACAGATAGCAGTGTAGTTATTTCCAGGTTTATAGAGATACCAGTGTGGATATTTCCATTGATATACAGATAGCTGTGTAGATATTTGCAAGTTCATACAGATAGCGGTGTAGATATTTCCATGTTCATACAGATAGCGGTGTAGATATTTCCATGTTCATACAGATAGCGGTGTAGATATTGCCATGTTCATACTGATAGCGTTGTAGATATTTCCATGTTCATACAGATAGCGGTGTAGATATTTCCATGTTCATACAGTTAGCGGTGTAGATATTTCCATGTTCATACAGATGGCGCTGTAGATATTTATATGTTCATACAGATGGTGGTGTAGATATTTCCATGTTCATACAGATAGCGGTGTAGATATTTCCATGTTCATACAGATGGCGGAGCAGATATTTCCATGTTCATACAGATAGCGGTGCAGATATTTCCATGTTCATACCAATAGCGGTGTAGACATTTCCATGTTCATACATTTAGCGGTGTAGATATTTCCAAGTTCATACAGATGGCGGTGAAGATATTTACATGTTCATACAGATGGCGGTGTAGATATTTCCATGTTTGAACGGATGGCAGTGTAGATATTTCCATGTTCATAGAGATGGCGGTGTAGATATTTCCATGTTTATGCAGATAGCGGTATAGATATTTCCATGTTTATACAGACGGTGGTGTAGATATTTCCATGTTTATAGAGATGGCGGCGTAGATATTTCCATGTTCATAAAGATGGCGGTGTAAATATTTCCATGTTCGTACGGATGGCAGTGTAGATATTTCCATGTTCATACAGGTGGCGGTGTATATATTTCCATGTTTATACAGATAGCTGTGTAGATATTTCCATGTTCATACAGATAGCGGTGTATATATTTCCATGTTCATACAGATAACGGTGTAGATATTTTCATGTTCATACAGATAGCGGTGTAGATATTTCCATGTTCATTCAGTTAGGGGTGTAGATATTTCCATGTACATACAAATGGCGGTGTAGATATTTCCATGTTTATGCAGATAGCAGTGTAGATATTTCCATGTTTATAGAGATAGCAATGTAGATATTTCCATTGATATACAGAGAGCTGTGTAGATATTTGCATGTTCATACACATAGCGGTGTAGATATTTACATGTTCATTCAGATGTCGGTGTAGATATTTCCATGTTCATACAGATGGCGTTGTAGATATTTCCATGTTCATAGAGATGGCGGTGTAGATATTTCCATGTTTATGCAGATAGCGGTATAGATATTTCCATGTTTATACAGATGGTGGTGTAGATATTTCCATGTTTATACAGATGGCGGTCTGGATATTTGCATGTTTATAGAGTTAGTGGTGTAGTTATTTCAAAGCTTATAGAGACAGCATTGTAGATATTTCCATGTTTATACAGATAGCGGTGAAGTTATTTCCATGTTTATACAGACAGCGGTGTAGATATTTCCATGTTTATACAGATAGCGGGGTAGATATTTCCATGTTTATAGACACAGTGGGGTAGATAATTCCAATTTTATACAGATAGCAGTGTAGATATTTCCAAGTTCATACAGATAGCAGTGTAGATATTTCCACGTTTATAGAGATGACGGTGTAGATATTTCCATGTTCATACAGATGGCTGTGTAGATATTTCCATGTTTATAGAGATGGTGGTGTAGATATTTTCATGCTTACACAGACGGCATTGTAGATATATCCATGTTTACACAGATAGCGGTGTAGGCATTTCTATGTTTACACAGATAGCGGTGTGGATATTTCCATGTTTATGCAGATAGCGGTGTAGATATTTCCATGTTTATACAGATAGCGGTGCGGTTATTTCCATGTTTATACAGATAGTCGTGCAGATATTTCCATGATTATACAGATATCGGTGTAGATATTTCCATCTTAAAACAGATGGAGGTGTAGATATGTCCATGTTCATACAGATGGCGGTGTAGATATTTCCATGTTCATGCAGATAGCGGGGTAGATATTTCGATGTTCATCCAGATGCCTGTGTACATATATCCATGTTCATACAGATAGCGGTGTAGATATTTCGATGTTCATCCAGATGCCGGTGTACATATATCCATGTTCATACAGATAGCGGTGTAGATATTTCGATGTTCATCCAGATGCCGTTGTACATATATCCATGTTCATACAGTTAGCGGTGTAGATATTTCTATGTTCACACAGATGGCGGTGTAGATATTTACATGTTTATACAGATGGCGGTATAGATATTTCCATGTTCGTACAGATGGCGGTGTAGATATTTCCATGTTTATACAGATAGCAGTGTAGTTATTTCCATGTTTATAGAGATAGCAGTGTAGATATTTCCATTGACATACAGATAGCTGTGTAGATATTTGCATGGTCATACAGATAGCGGTGTAGATATTTCCATGTTCGTACAGATAGCGGTGTAGATATTTCCATGTTGATACAGATAGCGGTGTAGATATTTCCATGTTCATACAGATAAAGGTGTAGATATTTCCATGTTCATACAGATAGCGGTGTAGATATTTCCATGTTCATACAGTTACCGGTGTAGATATTTCCATGTTCATACAGATGGCGGTGTACATATTTACATGTTCATACAGATGGTGATGTAGATATTTCCATGTTTATAGAGACGACGGTCTAGATATTTCCATGTTTACAGAGATAGTGGCGTAGTTATTTCCAAGTTTATAGAGACAGCGTTGTAGATGTTTCCATGTTTATACAGATAGCGGTGAAGATATTTCCATGTTTATACAGATAGCGGTGTAGATATTTCCATGTTTATACAGATAGCAGTGTAGATATTTCCATGTTTATAGAGATAGTGGTGTAGATAATTTCAATTTTATACAGAGAGCAGTGTAGATATTTCCACGTTCATACAGATAGCGGTGTAGATATTTCCACGTTTATAGAGATGGCGGTGCAGATATTTCCATGTTCATACAGAGGACGGTGTAGATATTTCCATGTTTATTGGGATGGCGGTGTAGATATTTTCATGTTTACACAGATGGCGGTGTAGATATTTCCTTGTTTACACAGATAGCGTTGTAGACATTTCCATGTTTACACAGATAGCGGTGTGGATATTTCCATGTTTATGCAGATAGCATTGTAGATATTTCCATGTTTATACAGATAGCGGTGCGGATATTTCCATGTTTATTCCGATAGCGGGGCGGATATTTCCATGTTTATACAGATAGTTGGGCAGATATTTCCATGTTTATACAGATAGCGGTGTAGATATTTCCATCTTAATACAGATGGTGGTGTAGATATGTCCATGTTTGTACAGATGGCGGTGTAGATATTTCCATGTTCATACAGATGGCGGTGTAGATATTTCAAAGTTTATAGAGATAGCGCTGTAGTTATTTCCATATTTATAGAGAAATCTGTGAAGATATTTCCGTGTATATTCAGATAGCTGTGTAGATATTTCCATGTTCATGCAGATAGCGGTGTAGATATTTCCATGTTCATCCAGATGCCGGTGTACATATATCCATGTTCATACAGATGGCGGTGAAGGTATTTCCATGTTCATACAGATGGTGGTGTAGATATTTCCATGTTCATACAAATGGCGGTGTAGGTATTTCCATGTTCATAGAGATGGCGGTGTAGATATTTCCATGTTCATACACATGGCGCTGTAGATATTTACATGTGCATACAGATGGCGGTGTAGATATATCCATGTTCATACAGATAGCAGTGTAGATATTTCCAAGTTCATACAGATAGCGGTGTAGATATTTCCATGTTCATACAGATAGCGGTGTAGATATTTCCATGTTCATTCCGATAGCGGTGTAGATATTTCCATGTTCATACAGTTAGCGGTGTAGATATTTCCATGTTCATACAGATGGCGGTGTAGAAATTTACATGTTCATACAGATGGTGGTGTAGATATTTCCATGTTCTTACGGATGGCAGTGTAGATATTTCCATGTTCATACAGGTGGCGGTGTAGATATTTCCATGTTTATACAAATAGCAGTGTAGTTATTTCCATGTTTATAGAGACAGCTGTGTAGATATTTCCATTGATATACAGATAGCTGTGTAGATATTTGCATGTTCATACAGATAGCAGTGTAGATATTTCCATGTTCATACAGATTGCGGTGTTGATATTTCCATGTTCATTCAGATAGCGGTGTAGATATTTCCATGTTCATACAGATAACGGTGTAGATATTTCCATGTTCATACAGATAGCAGTGTAGATATTTCCATGTTCATACAGTTAGCGGTGTAGATATTTCCATGTTAATACAGATGGCGGTGTAGATATTTACATGTTCATACAGATGGCAGTATAGATATTTGCATGTTCGCACAGATGGCGGTGTAGATATTTGCATGTTCATAGAGTTGGCGGTGTAGATATTTCCATGTTTATGCACATAGCGGTATAGATATTTCCATGTTAATACAGATGGTGGTGTAGATATTTCCATGTTTATAGAGATGGCGGTCTAGATATTTCCATGTTTACAGAGATAGTCGTGTAGTTATTTCCAAGTTTATAGAGACAGTGTTGTAGATATTTCCATGTTTACACAGATAGCGGTGAAGATATTTCCATGTTTATACAGATAGCGGTGTAGATATCTCCATGTTTATACAGATAGCAGTGTAGATATTTCCATGTTTATAGAGATAGTGTTGTAGATAATTTCAATTTCATACAGAGGGCAGTGTAGGTATTTCCAAGTTCATACAGATTGCGGTGTAGATATTTCCACGTTTATAGAGATGGTGGTGTAGATATTTCCATGTTCATACAGAGGACGGTGTAGATATTTCCATGTTTAATGGGATGGCGGTGTAGATATTTCCATGTTTACACAGATAGCGGTGTAGACATTTCCATGTTTATACAGATAGCGGTGTGGATATTTCCATGTTTATGCAGATAGCAGTGTATATATTTCCATGTTTATACAGATAGCGGTGCGGATATTTCCATGTTTATTCAGATACCGGTGCGGATATTTCCATGTTTATTCAGATAGTTGGGCAGATATTTCCATGTTTATACAGATAGCGGTGTAGATATTTCCATCTTAATACAGATGGCGGTGTAGATATGTCCATGTTTGTACAGATGGCGGTGTAGATATTTCCATGTTCATACAGAAGGCGGTGTAGATATTTCAAAGTTTACAGAGATAGCGCTGTAGTTATTTCCATATTTATAGAGAAATCTGTGTAGATATTTCCATGTATATGCAGATAGCTGTGTAGATATTTCCATTTTCATGCAGATTACGGTGTAGATATTTCCATGTTCATCTAGATGCCGGTGTACATATATCCATGTTCATACAAATGGCGGTGAAGATATTTCCATGTTCATACAGATGGCGGTGCAGGTATTTCCATGTTCTTACAAATGGCGGTGTAGATATTTCCATGTTCATAGAGATGGCGGTGTAGATATTTCCAGGTTCATAGAAATGGCGGTGTAGATATTTCCATGTTCATAGAGATGGCGGTGTAGAAATTTACATGTTCATACAGATGGCGGTGTAGATATTTCCATGTTCTTACGGATGGCAGTGTAGATATTTCCATGTTCATACAGGTGGCGGTGTAGATATTTCCATGTTTATACAAATAGCAGTGTAGTTATTTCCATGTTTATAGAGACAGATGTGTAGATATTTCCATTGATATACAGATAGCTGTGTAGATATTTGCATGTTCATACAAATAGCAATGTAGATATTTCCAAGTTCATACAGATTGCGGTGTAGATATTTCCACGTTTATAGAGATGGTGGTGTAGATATTTCCATGTTCATACAGAGGACGGTGTAGATATTTCCATGTTTAATGGGATGGCGGTGTAGATATTTCCATGTTTACACAGATAGCGGTGTAGACATTTCCATGTTTATACAGATAGCGGTGTGGATATTTCCATGTTTATGCAGATAGCAGTGTATATATTTCCATGTTTATACAGATAGCGGTGCGGATATTTCCATGTTTATTCAGATACCGGTGCGGATATTTCCATGTTTATACAGATAGTTGGGCAGATATTTCCATGTTTATACAGATAGCGGTGTAGATATTTCCATCTTAATACAGATGGCGGTGTAGATATGTCCATGTTTGTACAGATGGCGGTGTAGATATTTCCATGTTCATACAGAAGGCGGTGTAGATATTTCAAAGTTTATAGAGATAGCGCTGTAGTTATTTCCATATTTATAGAGAAATCTGTGTAGATATTTCCATGTATATTCAGATAGCTGTGTAGATATTTCCATTTTCATGCAGATTACGGTGTAGATATTTCCATGTTCATCTAGATGCCGGTGTACATATATCCATGTTCATACAAATGGCGGTGAAGATATTTCCATGTTCATACAGATGGCGGTGCAGGTATTTCCATGTTCTTACAAATGGCGGTGTAGATATTTCCATGTTCATAGAGATGGCGGTGTAGATATTTCCAGGTTCATACAAATGGCGGTGTAGATATTTACATGTGCATACAGATGGCGGTGTAGATATTTCCATGTTTATACAGATAGCAGTGTAGTTATTTCCATGTTTATAGAGATACCAGTCTGGATATTTCCATTGATATACAGATATCTGTGTAGATATTTGCATGTTCATACAGATAGCGGTGTAGATATTTCAATGTTCATACAGATAGTGGTGTAGATATTTCCATGTTCATACAGATAGTGGTGTAGATATTTCCATGTTAATACAGATAGCGGTGTAGATATTTCCATGTTCATACAGATGGCGGTGTAGATATTTAAATGTTCATACAGTTAGCGGTGTAGATATTTCCATGTTCATATAGATGGCGGTGTAGATATTTACATGTTGATACATATGGCCATGTAGATATTTCCATGTTCATACAGATAGCGGTGCAGATATTTCCATGTTCATACAGATAGCGGTGTAGATATTTCCATGTTCATACAGATAGCGGTGTAGATATTTCCATGTTTATAGAGATGGCGGTGTAGATATTTCCATGTTCATACAGAGGACGGTGTAGATATTTCCATGTTTATAGGGATGGCGGTGTAGATATTTTCATGTTTACACAGATGGCGGTGTAGATATTTCCATGTTAACACAGATAGTGGTGTAGACATTTCCATGTTTACACAGATAGCGGTGTGGATATTTCCATGTTTATGCAGATAGCAGTGTATATATTTCCATGTTTATACAGATAGCGGTGCGGATATTTCCATGTTTATTCAGATAGTTGGGCAGATATTTCCATGTTAATACAGATAGTGGTGTAGATATTTCCATTTTCATACAGATAGTGGTGTAGATATTTAAAAGTTCATACAGTTAGCGGTGTAGATATTTCCATGTTCATGTAGATGGCGGTGTAGATATTTACATGTTGATACAGATGGCGGTGTAGATATTTCCATGTTCATACAGATAGCGGTGTAGATATTTCCATGTTCATACAGATAGCGGTGTAGATATTTCCATGTTCATACCAATAGTGGTGTAGACATTTCCATGTTCATACATTTAGCGGTGTAGATATTTCCATGTTCATACAGATGGCGGTGAAGATATTTACATGTTCATACAGATGGCGGTGTAGATATTTCCATGTTTGTACGGATGGCAGTGTAGATATTTCCATGTTCATACACTTGGCGGTGTAGATATTTCCAAGTTTATACAGATAGCAGTGTAGTTATTTCCATGTTAAAAGAGATAGCGGTGTAGATATTTCCATTGATATACAGATAGCTGTGTAGATATTTGCATGTTCATGAAGATAGCGGTGTAGATATTTCCATGTTCGTACAGATAGCGGTGTAGCTATTTTCAAGTTCATACAGATAGCGGTGTAGATAATTCTATGTTCATACAGATAACGGTGTAGATCTTTCCATGTTCATACAGACTGCGGTGTAGATATTTCCATGTTCATACAGTTAGCGGTGTAGATATTTCCATGTTCATACAGATGGCAGTGTAGATATTTACATGTTCATACAGATGGCGGTATAGATATTTCCATGTTCATACAGATGGAGGTGTAGATATTTGCATGTTCATAGAGATGGCGGTGTAGATATTTCCATGTTTATGCAGATAACGGTATAGATATTTCCATGTTTATACAGATGGTGGTGTAGATATTTCCATGTTTATAGAGATGGCGGTCTAGATATTTCCATGTTTTCAGAGATAGTGGTGTAGTTATTTCCAAGTTTATAGAGACAGCGTTGTAGATATTTCCATGTTTATACAGATAGCGGTGAAGATATTTCCATGTTTATACAGATAGCGGTGTAGATATTTCCATGTTTATACAGATAGCAGTGTAGATATTTCCATGTTTATAGAGATAATGGTGTAGATAATTTCAATTTTATACAGAGAGCAGTGTAGATATTTCCAAGTTCATACAGATAGCGGTGTAGATATTTCCACGTTTATAGAGATGGCGGTGTGGATATTTCCATGTTCATACAGAGGGCAGTGTAGATATTTCCATGTTTATAGGGATGGCGGTGTAGATATTTTCATGTTTACTCAGATTGCGGTGTAGATATTTCCCTGTTTACACAGATAGCGGTGTAGACATTTCCATGTTTACACAGATAGAGGTGTGGATATTTCCATGTTTATGCAGATAGCAGTGTAGATGTTTCCATGTTTATACAGATAGTTGGGCAAATATTTCCAAGTTTATACAGATAGCGATGTAGATATTTCCATTTAATACAGATGGCGGTGTAGATATGTCCATGTTTGTACAGATGGCGGTGTAGATATTTCCATGTTCATACAGATGGCGGTGTAGATATTTTGAAGTTTATGGAGATAGCGCTTTAGTTATTTCCATATTTTTAGAGAAATCTGTGTAGATATTTCCATGTATATTCAGATAGCTGTGTAGATATTTCCATGTTCATGCAGATTGCGGTGTAGATATTTCCATGTTCATCCAGATGCCTGTGTACATATATCCATGTTCATACAGATGGCGGTGAAGATATTTCCATGTTCATACAGATGGTGGTGTAGATATTTCCATGTTCATACCAGTAGCGGTGTAGATATTTCCGTGTTCATACAGTTAGCGGTGTAGATATTTCCATGTTCATACAGATGGCGGTGTAGATATTTACATGTTCATACAGACGTCGGTGTAGATATTTCCATGTTCGTACGGTTGGCAGTGTAGTTATTTCCATGTTTATAGAGATAGCAGTGTAGGTATTTCCACTGATATACAGATAGCTGTGTAGATATTTGCATGCTCAAACAGATAGCGGTGTAGATATTTCCATGTTCGTACAGATAGCGGTGTAGATATTTCCATGTTCATACAGATAACGGTGTAGCTATTTGCATGTTCATACAGATAGCGGTGTAGATATTTCCATGTTCATACAGTTGGCGGTGTAGATATTTCCATGTTCATACAGATGGCGGTGTAGATATTTACATGTTCATACAGATGGCAGTGTAGTTATTTCCATGTTCGTACAGATGGCGGTGTAGATATTTCCATGTTCATAGAGATGGCGGTGTACATATTTCCATGTTTATGCAGATAGCGGTATAGATATTTCCATGTTTATACAGACTGTGGTGAAGATATTTCCATGTTTATAGAGATGGCGGTCTAGATATTTCCAAGTTTATAGAGATAGAGGTGTAGTTATTTCCAAGTTTATAGAGACAGCGTTGTAGATATTTCCATGTTTATACAGATAGCGGTGAAGATATTTCCATGTTTATACAGATAGCGGTGTAGATATTTCCATGTTTATACAGATAACCGTGTAGATATTTCCATGTTTATAGAGATAGTGGTGTAGATAATTTCAATTTTATTCAGATAGCAGTGTAGATATTTGCAAGTTCATATAGATAGTGGTGTAGATATTTCCACGTTTATAGAGATGGCGGTGTAGATATATCCATGTTCATCCACATGGCGGTGTAGATATTTCCATGTTCATACAGGTGGCGGTGAAGATATTTCCATTTTCATACAGATGGCGGTGTAGATATTTCCATGTTCATACAAATGGCGGTGTAGATATTTCCATGTTCATAGAGATGGCGGTGTAGATATTTCCATGTTCATACCAATGGCGGTGTAGATATTTCCATGTTCATATAGATGGCGGTGTAGATATTTCCATGTTTATACAGATAGCAGTGTAGTTATTTCCATGTTTATAGAGATAGCAGTGTAGATATTTCAATTGATATACAGATAGCTGTGTAGATATTTGCATGTTCATACAGATAGCGGTGTAGATATTTCCATGTTCATACAGATGGCGGTGTAGATATTTACATGTTCACACAGATGGCAGTATAGATATTTGCATGTTCGCACAGATGGCGGTGTAGATATTTGCAAGTTCATAGAGATGGCGGTGTAGATATTTCCATGTTTATACACATAGCGGTATAGATATTTCCATGTTTATACAGATGGTGGTGTAGATATTTCCATGTTTATAGAGATGGTGGTCTAGATATTTCCATGTTTACAGAGATAGTGGTGTAGTTATTTCCAAGTTTATAGAGACAGCGTTGTAGATATTTTCATGTTTACACAGATAGTGGTGAGGATATTTCCATGTTTATAGAGATAGCAGTGTAGATATTTCCATTGATATACAGATAGCTGTGTAGATATTTGCATGTTCATACAGATAGCGGTGTAGATATTTCCATGTTCATACAGATAACGGTGTAGATATTTCCATGTTCATACAGATAGCGGTGTAGATATTTCCATGTTCATACAGTTAGCGGTGAAGATATTTCCATGTTCATACACATGGCGGTGTAGCTAATTCCATGTTCATACAGATGGCGGTGTAGATATTTCCATGTTCGTATGGATGGCAGTGTAGATATTTCCATGTTCATGCAGGTGGCGGTGTAGTTATTTCCATGTTTATACAGATAGCAGTGTAGTTATTTCCATGTTTATATAGACAGCTGTGTATATTTTTCCATTGATATACAGATAGCGGTGTAGATATTTGCATGTTCATAAAGATAGCGGTGTAGATATTTCCATGTTCATACAGATAGCGATGTAGATATTTCCATGTTCATACAGTTAGCGGTGTAGATGTTTCCATGTTCATTCAGATAGCGGTGTAGATATTTCTATGTTCATACCAATAGCGGTGTAGATATTTCCATGTTCATACAGATAGCGTTGTAGATATTTCCATGTTCATCCAGATAGAGGTGTAGATATTTCCATGTTCATACAGATAACTGTGTAGATATTTCCATGTTCATACAGATAACGGTGTAGATATTTCCATGTTCATACAGACAGCGGTGTAGATATTTCCATGTTCATACAGTTAGCGGTGTAGATATTTCCATGCTCATACAGATGGCGATGTAGATATTTATGTGTTCATACAGATGGCAGTGTAGATATTTCCATGTTCGTACAGATGGCAGTGTAGATATTTCCATGTTCATAGAGATGGCTGTGTACATATTTCCATGTTTATGCAGATAGTGGTAAAGATATTTCCATGTTTATACAGATGGTGGTGTAGATATTTCCATGTTTATTGAGATGGCGGTCTAGATATTTCCATGTTGATAGAGATAGAGATGTAGTTATTTCCAAGTTTATAGAGACAGCGTTGTAGATATTTCCAAGTTTATACAGATAGCGGTGAAGATATTTCCATGTTTATACAGATAGCGGTGTAGATATTTCCATGTTTATACAGATAACAGTGTAGATATTTCCATGTTTATAGAGATAGTGGTGTAGATAATTTCAATTTTATACAGATAGCAGTGTAGATATTTCCAAGTTCATGCAGATAGCGGTGTAGGTATTTCCATATTCATACCAATAGCTGTGTAGATATTTCCATGTCCATACAGTTAGCGTTGTAGATATTTCCATGTTCATTCAGATGGCGGTGTTGATATTTCCATGTTCGTACAGATCGCAGTGAAGATATTTCTATGTTCATACAGGTAGCGGTGTAGATATTTCCATGTTTATACAGATAGCAGTGTAGTTATTTCCATGTTTATAGAGATAGCAGTATAGATATTTCCATTCATATACAGATAGCTGTGTAGATATTTGCATTTTCATACAGATAGCTGTATAGTTATTTGCATTTTCATACAGATAGCGGTGTAGATATTTCCATGTTCGTACAGATAGCGGTGTAGATATTTCCATGTTCATACAGATAGCGGTGTAGATATTTCCATGTTCATACAGATAACGGTGTAGATATTTCCATGTTGATACAGATAGCGGTGTAGATATTTCCATGATCATACAGTTAGCGGTGAAGATATTTCCATGTTCATACAGATGGCGGTGTAGACATTTACATGTTCATACAGATGGCGGTGTAGATATTTCCATGTTCGTACAGATGGCGTTGTAGATATTTCCATGTTCATAGAGATGGCGGTGTAGATAATTCCATGTTTATGCAGATAGCGGTATAGATATTTCCATGTTTATACAGATGGTGGTGTAGATATTTCAATGTTTATAGAGATGGCGGTCTAGATATTTCCATGTTTATACAGATAGCGGTGAAGATATTTCCATGTTTATACAGATAGCGGTGTAGATATTTCCATGTTCATACAGTTAGCGGTGTAGATATTTCCATGTTCATCCAGATGGCGGTGTAGATATTTACATGTTCATACAGATGGCAGTGTAGTTATTTCCATGTTCGTACAGATGGCGGTGTAGATATTTCCATGTTCATAGAGATGGCGGTGTACATATTTCCATGTTTATGCAGATAGCGGTATAGATATTTCCATGTTTATACAGACGGTGGTGAAGATATTTCCATGTTTATAGAGATGGCGGTCTAGATATTTCCAAGTTTATAGAGATAGAGGTGTAGTTATTTCCAAGTTTATAGAGACAGCGTTGTAGATATTTCCATGTTTATACAGATAGCGGTGAAGATATTTCCATGTTTATACAGATAGCGGTGTAGATATTTCCATGTTTATACAGATAACCGTGTAGATATTTCCATGTTTATAGAGATAGTGGTGTAGATAATTTCAATTTTATTCAGATAGCAGTGTAGATATTTGCAAGTTCATATAGATAGTGGTGTAGATATTTCCACGTTTATAGAGATGGCGGTGTAGATATATCCATGTTCATCCACATGGCGGTGTAGATATTTCCATGTTCATACAGGTGGCGGTGAAGATATTTCCATTTTCATACAGATGGCGGTGTAGATATTTCCATGTTCATACAAATGGCGGTGTAGATATTTCCATGTTCATAGAGATGGCGGTGTAGATATTTCCATGTTCATACCAATGGCGGTGTAGATATTTCCATGTTCATATAGATGGCGGTGTAGATATTTCCATGTTTATACAGATAGCAGTGTAGTTATTTCCATGTTTATAGAGATAGCAGTGTAGATATTTCAATTGATATACAGATAGCTGTGTAGATATTTGCATGTTCATACAGATAGCGGTGTAGATATTTCCATGTTCATACAGATGGCGGTGTAGATATTTACATGTTCATACAGATGGCAGTATAGATATTTGCATGTTCGCACAGATGGCGGTGTAGATATTTGCATGTTCATAGAGATGGTGGTGTAGATATTTCCATGTTTATGCACATAGCGGTATAGATATTTCCATGTTTATACAGATGGTGGTGTAGATATTTCCATGTTTATACAGATGATGGTCTAGATATTTCCATGTTTACAGAGATAGTGGTGTAGTTATTTCCAAGTTTATAGAGACAGTGTTGTAGATATTTCCATGTTCATACAGATAGCGGTGTAGATATTTCCATGTTCATATAGATAGCGGGGTAGATATTTCCATGTTCATACCAATAGCGGTGTAGACATTTCCATGTTCATGTATTTAGCGGTGTAGATATTTCCATGTTCATACAGATGGCGAAGATATTTCCATGTTCATACACATAGCGGTGTACACATTTCCATGTTCATACAGTTAGCGGTGTAGATATTTCCATGTTCATACAGATGGCGGTGTAGATATTTCCATGTTCATAGAGATGGCGGTGTAGATATTTCAATATTTATACAGATAGCAGTGTAGTTATTTCCATGTTTATAGAGATAGCAGTGTAGATATTTCCATTGATATACAGATAGCTGTGTAGATATTTGCATGGTCATACAGATAGCGGTGTAGATATTTCCATGTTCATACAGTTAGCGGTTTAGATATTTCCATGTTCATACAGATGGCGGTGTAGATATTTACATGTTCATATAGATGGCGGTGTAGTTATTTCCATGTTCATACAGATAGCGGTGTAGATATTTCCATGTTCATTCAGATAGCGGTGTAGGTATTTCCATGTTCATACAGATAGCGGTGTAGATATTTCCATGTTCATACCAATAGCGGTGTAGACATTTCCATGTTCATGTATTTAGCGGTGTAGATATTTCCATGTTCATACAGATGCCGAAGAAATTTCCATGTTCATACAGATAGCGGTGTAGATATTTCCATGTTCATACAGTTAGCGGTGTAGATATTTCCATGTTCATACAGATGGCGGTGTAGATATTTCCATGTTCATAGAGATGGCGGTGTAGATATTTCCATATTTATACAGATAGCAGTGTAGTTATTTCCATGTTTATAGAGATAGCAGTGTAGATATTTCCATTGATATACAGATAGCTGTATAGATATTTGCATGGTCATACAGATAGCGGTGTAGATATTTCCATGTTCATACAGATAGCGGTGTAGATATTTCCATGTTCATACAGATAGCATTGTAGATATTTCCATGTTCATACAGATAACGGTGTAGATATTTCCATGTTCATACAGATAGCGGTGTAGATGTTTCCATGTTCATACAGTTAGCGGTGTAGATATTTCCATGTTCATACAGATGTCAGTGTAGATAATTTCATGTTCATACAGATGGCGGTATAGATATTTCCATGTTCGTACAGATGGCGTTGTAGATATTTCCATGTTCATAGAGATGGTAGTGTAGATATTTCCATGTTTATGCAGATAGCGGTATAGATATTTCCATGTTTATACAGATGGAGGTGTAGATATTTCCATGTTTATGGAGATGGCGGTGTAGATATTTCCATATTCATACAGATGGCGGTGTAAATATTTCCATGTTTATAGGGATGGCGGTGTAGATATTTTCATGTTTACACAGATGGCGGTGTAGATATTTCCATGTTTACACAGATAGCGGTGTAGACATTTCCATGTTTACACAGATAGCGGTGTGGATATTTCCATGTTTATGCAGATAGCAGTGTAGATATTTCCATGTTTATACAGATAGCGGTGCGGATATTTCCATGTTTATACAGATAGTTGGGCAGATATTTCCATGTTTATACAGATAGCGGTGTAGATATTTCCATCTTAATACAGATGGCGGTGTAGATATGTCCATGTTTGTACAGATGGCGGTGTAGATACTTCCATGTTCATACAGATGGCGGTGTAGATATTTCGAAGTTTATAGAGATCGCGCTGTAGTTATTTCCATATTTATGGAGAAATCTGTGTAGATATTTCCGTGTATATTCAGATAGCTGTGTAGATATTTCCATGTTCATGCAGATAGCGGTGTAGATATTTCCATGTTCATCCAGATGCCGGTGTACATATATCCATGTTCATACAGATGGCGGTGAAGCTATTTCCATGTTCATACAGATGGTGGTGTAGATATTTCCATGTTCATACAAATGGCGGTGTAGATATTTCCATGTTCATAGAGATGGCGGTGTAGATATTTCCATGTTCATACAAATGGCGGTGTAGATATTTATATGTTCATACAGATGGCGGTGCAGATATTTCCATGTTCATACAGATAGCAGTGCAGATATTTCCATGTTCATACAGTTAGCGGTGTAGATATTTCCATGTTCATACAGATGGCGGTGTAGATATTTACATGTTCCTACAGATGGCGGTGTAGATATTTCCATGTTCGTACTGATGGCAGTGTAGATATTTCCATGTTCATACAGGTGGCGGTGTAGATATTTCCATGTTTATACAGGTAGCAGTGTAGTTATTTCCATGTTTATAGAGACAGCTGTGTAGATATTTCCATTGATATACAGATAGCTGTGTAGATATTTGCATGTTCATACAGATAGCGGTGTAGATATTTCCATGTTCATACAGATAGCGGTGTAGATATTTCCATGTTCATACAGATAGCGGTGTGGATATTTCCATGTTCATACAGATAACGGTGTAGATATCTCCATGTTCATACAGATAGCAGTGTAGATATTTCCATGTTCATACAGTTAGCGGTGTAGATATTTACATGTTCATACAGATGGCAGTATAGATATTTGCATGTTCGCACAGATGGAGGTGTAGATATTTGCATGTTCATAGAGATGGCGGTGTAGATATTTCCATGTTTATGCACATAGCGGTATAGATATTTCCATGTTTATACAGATGGTGGTGTAGATATTTCCATGTTTATAGAGATGGTGGTCTAGTTATTTCCATGTTTACAGAGATATTGGTGTAGTTATTTCCAAGTTTATAGAGACAGTGTTGTAGATATTTCCATGTTCATACAGATAGCGGTGTAGATATTTCCATGTTCATATAGATAGCGGTGTAGATATTTCCATGTTCATAACAATAGCGGTGTAGACATTTCCATGTTCATGTATTTAGCGGTGTAGATATTTCCATGTTCATACAGATGGCGAAGATATTTCCATGTTCATACACATAGCGGTGTAGATATTTCCATGTTCATGCAGTTAGCGGTGTAGATATTTCCATGTTCATACAGATGGCGGTGTAGATATTTCCATGTTCATAGAGATGGCGGTGTAGATATTTCAATATTTATACAGATAGCAGTGTAGTTATTTCCATGTTTATAGAGATAGCAGTGTAGATATTTCCATTGATATACAGATAGCTGTGTAGATATTTGCGTGGTCATACAGATAGCGGTGTAGATATTTCCATCTTAATACAGATGGCGGTGTAGATATGTCCATGTTTGTACAGATGGCGGTGTAGATATTTCCATGTTCATACAGATGGCGGTGTAGATATTTCGAAGTTTATAGAGATAGCGCTGTAGTTATTTCCATATTTATAGAGAAATCTGTGTAGATATTTCCGTGTATATTCAGATAGCTGTGTAGATATTTCCATGTTCATGCAGATAGCGGTGTAGATATTTCCATGTTCATCCAGATGCCGGTGTACATATATCCATGTTCATACAGATGGCGGTGAAGTTATTTCCATGTTCATACAGATGGTGGTGTAGATATTTCCATGTTCATACAAATGGCGGTGTAGATATTTCCATGTTCATAGAGATGGCGTTGTAGATATTTCCATGTTCATACACATGGCGGTGTAGATATTTACATGTGCATACAGATGGCGGTGTAGATATATCCATGTTCATACAGATAGCAGTGTAGATATTTCCAAGTTCATACAGATAGCGGTGTAGATATTTCCATGTTCATACAGATAGCAGTGTAGATATTTCCATGTTCATTCCGATAGCGGTGTAGATATTTCCATGTTCATACAGTTAGCGGTGTAGATATTTCCATGTTCATACAGATGGCGGTGTAGAAATTTACATGTTCATACAGATGGTGGTGTAGATATTTCCATGTTCTTACGGATGGCAGTGTAGATATTTCCATGTTCATACAGGTGGCGGTGTAGATATTTCCATGTTTATACAAATAGCAGTGTAGTTATTTCCATGTTTATAGAGACAGCTGTGTAGATATTTCCATTGATATACAGATAGCTGTGTAGATATTTGCATGTTCATACAGATAGCAGTGTAGATATTTCCATGTTCATACAGATTGCGGTGTAGATATTTCCATGTTCATACAGATAGCGGTGTAGATATTTCCATGTTCATACAGATAACGGTGTAGATATTTCCATGTTCATACAGATAGCAGTGTAGATATTTCCATGTTCATACAGTTAGCGGTGTAGATATTTCCATGTTCATACAGATGGCGGTGTATATATTTACATGTTCATACAGAATGCAGTATAGATATTTGCATGTTCGCACAGATGGCGGTGTAGATATTTGCATGTTCATAGAGTTGGCGGTGTAGATATTTCCATGTTTATGCACATAGCGGTATAGATATTTCCATGTTAATACAGATGGTGGTGTAGATATTTCCATGTTTATAGAGATGGTGGTCTAGATATTTCCATGTTTACAGAGATAGTGGTGTAGTTATTTCCAAGTTTATAGAGACAGTGTTGTAGATATTTCCATGTTTACACAGATAGCGGTGAAGATATTTCCATGTTTACACAGATAGCGGTGTAGATATCTCCATGTTTATACAGATAGCAGTGTAGATATTTCCATGTTTATAGAGATAGTGTTGTAGATAATTTCAATTTCATACAGAGAGCAGTGTAGGTATTTCCAAGTTCATACAGATTGCGGTGTAGATATTTCCACGTTTATAGAGATGGTGGTGTAGATATTTCCATGTTCATACAGAGGACGGTGTAGATATTTCCATGTTTAATGGGATGGCGGTGTAGATATTTCCATGTTTACACTGATAGCGGTGTAGACATTTCCATGTTTACACAGATAGCGGTGTGGATATTTCCTTGTTTATGCAGATAGCAGTGTATATATTTCCATGTTTATACAGATAGCGGTGCGGATATTTCCATGTTTATTCAGATACCGGTGCGGATATTTCCATGTTTATACAGATAGTTGGGCAGATATTTCCATGTTTATACAGATAGCGGTGTAGATATTTCCATCTTAATACAGATGGCGGTGTAGATATGTCCATGATCGTACAGATGGCGGTGTAGATATTTCCATGTTCATACAGAAGGCGGTGTAGATATTTCGAAGTTTATAGAGATAGCGCTGTAGTTATTTCCATATTTATAGAGAAATCTGTGTAGATATTTCCATGTATATTCAGATAGCTGTGTAGATATTTCCATTTTCATGCAGATTACGGTGTAGATATTTCCATGTTCATCCAGATGCCGGTGTACATATATCCATGTTCATACAAATGGCGGTGAAGATATTTCCATGTTCATACAGATGGCGGTGCAGGTATTTCCATGTTCATACAAATGGCGGTGTAGATATTTCCATGTTCATAGAGATGGCGGTGTAGATATTTCCAGGTTCATACAAATGGCGGTGTAGATATTTCCATGTTCATAGAGATGGCGGTGTAGATATTTCCATGTTTATACAGATAGCAGTGTAGTTATTTCCATATTTATAGAGATACCAGTCTGGATATTTCCATTGATATACAGATAGCTGTGTAGATATTTGCATGTTCATACAGATAGCGGTGTAGATATTTCAATGTTCATACAGATAGTGGTGTAGATATTTCCATGTTCATACAGATAGCGGTGTAGATATTTCCATGTTAATACAGATAGCGGTGTAGATATTTCCATGTTCATACAGATGGCGGTGTAGATATTTAAATGTTCATACAGTTAGCGGTGTAGATATTTCCATGTTCATATAGATGGCGGTGTAGATATTTACATGTTGATACAGATGGCCGTGTAGATATTTCCATGTTCATACAGATAGCGGTGCAGATATTTCCATGTTCATACAGATAGCGGTGTAGATATTTCCATGTTCATATAGATAGAGGTGTAGATATTTCCATGTTTATAGAGATGGCGGTGTAGATATTTCCATGTTCATACAGAGGACGGTGTAGATATTTCCATGTTTATAGGGATGGCGGTGTAGATATTTTCATGTTTACACAGATGGCGGTGTAGATATTTCCATGTTTACACAGATAGTGGTGTAGACATTTCCATGTTTACACAGATAGCGGTGTGGATATTTCCATGTTTATGCAGATAGCAGTGTATATATTTTCATGTTTATACAGATAGCGGTGCGGATATTTCCATGTTTACTCAGATAGTTGGGCAGATATTTCCATGTTTATACAGATAGCGGTGTAGATATTTCCATCTTAATACAGATGGCGGTGTAGATATGTCCATGTTTGTACAGATGGTGGTGTAGATATTTCCATGTTCATACAGACGGCGGTGTAGATATTTCGAAGTTTATACAGATAGCGATGTAGTTATTTCCATATTTATAGAGAAATCTGTGTAGATATTTCCATGTATATTCAGATAGCTGCGAATATATTTCCATGTTCATGCAGATTACGGTGTAGATATTTCCATGTTCATCCAGATGCCGGTGTACATATATCCATGTTCATACAAATGGCGGTGAAGATATTTCCATGTTCATACAGATGGCGGTGTAGCTATTTCCATGTTCATACAAATGGTGGTGTAGATATTTCCATGTTCATAGAGATGGCGGTTTAGATATTTCCAGGTTCATACAAATGGCGGTGTAGATATTTCCATGTTCATAGAGATGGCGGTGTAGATATTTCCATGTTTATACAGATAGAAGTGTAGTTATTTCCATGTTTATAGAGATACCAGTCTGGATATTTCCATTGATATACAGATAGCTGTGTAGATATTTGCATGTTCATACAGATAGCGGTGTAGGTATTTCCATGTTCATACAGATAGCGGTGTAGATATTTCCATGTTCATACAGATAGCGGTGTAGATATTTCCATGTTAATACAGACAGTGGTGTAGATATTTCCATTTTCATACAGATAGTGGTGTAGATATTTAAATGTTCATACAGTTAGCGGTGTAGATATTTCCATGTTCATATAGATGGCGGTGTAGATATTTACATGTTGATACAGATGGCGGTGTAGATATTTCCATGTTCATACAGATAGCGGTGTAGATATTTCCATGTTCATACAGATAGCGGTGTAGATATTTCCATGTTCATACCAATAGTGGTGTAGACATTTCCATGTTCATACATTTAGCGGTGTAGATATTTCCATGTTCCTACAGATGGCGGTGAAGATATTTACATGTTCATACAGATGGCGGTGTAGATATTTCCATGTTTGTACGGATGGCAGTGTAGATATTTCCATGTTCATACACTTGGCGGTGTAGATATTTCCAAGTTTGTACAGATAGCAGTGTAGTTATTTCCATGTTAATAGAGATAGCGGTGTAGATATTTCCATTGATATACAGATAGCTGTGTAGATATTTGCATGTTCATGCAGATAGCGGTGTAGATATTTCCATGTTTATAGAGATAATGGTGTAGATAATTTCAATTTTATACGGAGAGCAGTGTAGATATTTTCAAGTTCATACAGATAGCGGTGTAGATATTTCCACGTTTATAGAGATGGCGGTGTGGATATTTCCATGTTCATACAGAGGGCGGTGTAGATATTTCCATGTTTATAGGGATGGCGGTGTAGATATTTTCATGTTTACTCAGATTGCGGTGTAGATATTTCCCTGTTTACACAGATAGCGGTGTAGACATTTCCATGTTTACACAGATAGCGGTGTGGATATTTCCATGTTTATGCAGATAGCAGTGTAGATGTTTCCATGTTTATACAGATAGTTGGGCAAATATTTCCATGTTTATACAGATAGCGATGTAGATATTTCCATCTTAATACAGATGGCGGTGAGATATGTCCATGTTTGTACAGATGGCGGTGTAGATATTTCCATGTTCATACAGATGGCGGTGTAGATATTTTGAAGTTTATAGAGATAGCGCTTTAGTTATTTCCATATTTTTAGAGAAATCTGTGTAGATATTTCCATGTATATTCAGATAGCTGTGTAGATATTTCCATGTTCATGCAGATAGCGGTGTAGATATTTCCATGTTCATCCAGATGCCTGTGTACATATATCCATGTTCATACAGATGGCGGTGAAGATATTTCCATGTTCATACAGATGGTGGTGTAGATATTTCCATGTTCATACCAGTAGCGGTGTAGATATTTCCGTGTTCATACAGTTAGCGGTGTAGATATTTTCATGTTCATACAGATGGCGGTGTAGATATTTACATGTTCATACAGATGTCGGTGTAGATATTTCCATGTTCGTACGGTTAGCAGTGTAGATATCTCCATGTTCATACAGGTGGCGGTGTAGATATTTCCCTGTTTATACAGATAGCAGTGTAGTTATTTCCATGTTTATAGAGATAGCAGTGTAGGTATTTCCACTGATATACAGATAGCTGTGTAGATATTTGCATGCTCAAACAGATAGCGGTGTAGATATTTCCATGTTCGTACAGATAGCGGTGTAGATATTTCCATGTTCATACAGATAACGGTGTAGCTATTTGCATGTTCATACAGATATCGGTGTAGATATTTCCGTGTTCATACAGTTAGCGGTGTAGATATTTCCATGTTCATACAGATGGCGGTGTAGATATTTACATGTTCATACAGATGGCAGTGTAGTTATTTCCATGTTCGTACATATTGCGGTGTAGATATTTCCATGTTCATAGAGATGGCGGTGTACATATTTCCATGTTTATGCAGATAGCGGTATAGATATTTCCATGTTTATACAGACGGTGGTGAAGATATTTCCATGTTTATAGAGATGGCGGTCTAGATATTTCCAAGTTTATAGAGATAGAGGTGTAGTTATTTCCAAGTTTATAGAGACAGCGTTGTAGATATTTCCATGTTTATACAGATAGCGGTGAAGATATTTCCATGTTTATACAGATAGCGGTGTAGATATTTCCATGTTTATACAGATAACCGTGTAGATATTTCCATGTTTATAGAGATAGTGGTGTAGATAATTTCAATTTTATTCAGATAGCAGTGTAGATATTTGCAAGTTCATATAGATAGTGGTGTAGATATTTCCACGTTTATAGAGATGGCGGTGTAGATATATCCATGTTCATCCACATGGCGGTGTAGATATTTCCATGTTCATACAGGTGGCCGTGAAGATATTTCCATTTTCATACAGATGGCGGTGTAGATATTTCCATGTTCATACAAATGGCGGTGTAGATATTTCCATGTTCATAGAGATGGCGGTGTAGATATTTCCATGTTCATACCAATGGCGGTGTAGATATTTCCATGTTCATATAGATGGCGGTGTAGATATTTCCATGTTTATACAGATAGCAGTGTAGTTATTTCCATGTTTATAGAGATAGCAGTGTAGATATTTCAATTGATATACAGATAGCTGTGTAGATATTTGCATGTTCATACAGATAGCGGTGTAGATATTTCCATGTTCATACAGATGGCGGTGTAGATATTTACATGTTCATACAGATGGCAGTATAGATATTTGCATGTTCGCACAGATGGCGGTGTAGATATTTGCATGTTCATAGAGATGGCGGTGTAGATATTTCCATGTTTATGCACATAGCGGTATAGATATTTCCATGTTTATACAGATGGTGGTGTAGATATTTCCATGTTTATATAGATGGTGGTCTAGATATTTCCATGTTTACAGAGATAGTGGTGTAGTTATTTCCAAGTTTACAGAGACAGCGTTGTAGATATTTTCATGTTTACACAGATAGTGGTGAAGATATTTCCATGTTTATAGAGATAGCAGTGTAGATATTTCCATTGATATACAGATAGCTGTGTAGATATTTGCATGTTCATACAGATAGCGGTGTAGATATTTCCATGTTCATACAGATAGCGGTGTAGATATTTCCATGTTCATACAGATAGCGGTGTAGATATTTCCATGTTCATACAGTTAGCGGTGAAGATATTTCCATGTTCATACACATGGCGGTGTAGCTATTTCCATGTTCATACAGATGGCGGTGTAGATATTTCCATGTTCGTATGGATGGCAGTGTAGATATTTCCATGTTCATGCAGGTGGCGGTGTAGTTATTTCCATGTTTATACAGATAGCAGTGTAGTTATTTCCATGTTTATAGAGACAGCTGTGTATATATTTCCATTGATATACAGATAGCGGTGTAGATATTTGCATGTTCATACAGATAGCGGTGTAGATATTTCCATGTTCATACAGATAGCGATGTAGATATTTCCATGTTCATACAGTTAGCGGTGTAGATGTTTCCATGTTCATTCAGATAGCGGTGTAGATATTTCTATGTTCATACCAATAGCGGTGTAGATATTTCCATGTTCATACAGATAGCGTTGTAGATATTTCCATGTTCATCCAGATAGAGGTGTAGATATTTCCATGTTCATACAGATAACGGTGTAGATATTTCCATGTTCATACAGATAACGGTGTAGATATTTCCATGTTCATACAGACAGCGGTGTAGATATTTCCATGTTCATACAGTTAGCGGTGTAGATATTTCCATGCTCATACAGATGGCGATGTAGATATTTATGTGTTCATACAGATGTCAGTTTAGATATTTCCATGTTCGAACAGATGGCAGTGTAGATATTTCCATGTTCATAGAGATGGCTGTGTACATATTTCCATGTTTATGCAGATAGTGGTATAGATATTTCCATGTTTATACAGATGGTGGTGTAGATATTTCCATGTTTATTGAGATGGCGGTCTAGATATTTCCATGTTGATAGAGATAGAGATGTAGTTATTTCCAAGTTTATAGAGACAGCGTTGTAGATATTTCCAAGTTTATACAGATAGCGGTGAAGATATTTCCATGTTTATACAGATAGCGGTGTAGATATTTCCATGTTTATACAGATAACAGTGTAGATATTTCCATGTTTATAGAGATAGTGGTGTAGAAAATTTCAATTTTATACAGATAGCAGTGTAGATATTTCCATGTTCATGCAGATAGCGGTGTAGGTATTTCCATATTCATACCAATAGCTGTGTAGATATTTCCATGTCCATACAGTTAGCGTTGTAGATATTTCCATGTTCATTCAGATGGCGGTGTTGATATTTCCATGTTCGTACAGATGGCAGTGAAGATATTTCTATGTTCATACAGGTAGCGGTGTAGATATTTCCATGTTTATACAGATAGCAGTGTAGTTATTTCCATGTTTATAGAGATAGCAGTGTAGATATTTCCATTGATATACAGATAGCTGTGTAGATATTTGCATTTTCATACAGATAGCTGTGTAGTTATTTGCATTTTCATACAGATAGCTGTGTAGATATTTCCATGTTCGTACAGATAGCGGTGTAGATATTTCCATGTTCATACAGATAGTGGTGTAGATATTTCCATGTTCATACAGATTACGGTGTAGATATTTCCATGTTGATACAGATAGCGGTGTAGATATTTCCATGATCATACAGTTAGCGGTGATGATATTTCCATGTTCATACAGATGGCGGTGTAGACATTTACATGTTCATACAGATGGCGGTGTAGATATTTCCATGTTCGTACTGATGGCGTTGTAGATATTTCCATGTTCATAGGGATGGCGGTGTAGATAATTCCATGTTTATGCAGATAGCGGTATAGATATTTCCATGTTTATACAGATGGTGGTGTAGATATTTCAATGTTTATAGAGATGGCGGTCTAGATATTTCCATGTTTATACAGATAGCGGTGAAGATATTTCCATGTTTATACAGATAGCGGTGTAGATATTTCCATGTTTATACAGATAGCAGTGTAGATATTTCCATGTTTATAGAGATAGTGGTGTAGATAATTTCAATTTTATACCGAGAGCAGTGTAGATATTTCCAAGTTCATATAGATAGCGATGTAGATATTTCCATGTTTATAGAGATGGCAGTGTAGATATTTCCATGTTCTTAGAGATGGCGGTGTAGATATTTCCATGTTCATACAAATGGCGGGGTAGATATTTCCATGTTCATAGAGATGGCGGTGTAGATATTTGCATGTTTATACAGATAGCAGTGTGGTTATTTCCATGTTTATAGAGATAGTAGTGTAGATATTTCCATTGATATACAGATAGCTGTGTAGATATTTGCATGTTCATACAGATAGCGGTGTAGATATTTCCATGTTCATACAGAGGGCGGTGTAGATATTTCCATGTTCATACAGATAGCGGTGTAGATATTTCCATGTTCATGCAGATAGCGGTGTAGATATTTCCATGTTCATACCAATAGCGGTGCAGATAATTCCATGTCCATACAGTTAGCGTTGTAGATATTTCCATGTTCATACAGATGGCGGTGTAGATATTTCCATGTTCATACAGATGGCGGTGTAGATATTTCCATGTTCATACGGATGGCAGTGTAGTTATTTCCATGATCATACAGGTGGCGGTGTACATATTTCCATGTTTCTACAGATAGCAGTGTAGTTATTTCCATGTTTATAGAGATAGCAGTGTAGATATTTCCATTGATATACAGATATCTGTGTAGATATTTGCATGTTCATACAGATAGCGGTGTAGATATTTCCATATTCATTCAGATAGCATTGTAGATATTTCCATGTTCATACAGATAACGGTGTAGATACTTCCATGTTCATACAGATAGCGGTGTAGATATTTCCATGTTCATACAGTTAGCGGCGTAGATATTTCCATGTTCATACAGATGGCGGTGTAGATATTTACATGTTCATACAGATGGTGGTGTACATATTTCCATGTTTGTACAGATGGCGGTGTAGATATTTCCATGTTCATAGAGATGGGGGTGTAGATATTTCCATGTTTATGCAGATAGCGGTATAGTTATTTCCATGTTTATACAGATGGTGGTGTAGATATTTCCATGTTTATAGAGATGGCAGTCTAGATATTCCCATGTTTATACAGATAGCATTGAAGATATTTCCATGTTTATACAGATAGCGGTGTAGGTATTTCCATGTTTATACAGATAGAAGTGTAGATATTTCCATGTTTATAGAGATAGTGGTGTAGATAATTTCAATTTTATACAGATAGCAGTGTAGATATTTCCAAGTTCATACAGATAGCGGTGTAGATATTTCCATGTTTATAGAGATGTCGGTGCAGATATTTCCATGTCCATACAGATGGTGGTGTAGATATTTCCATGTTTATAGAGATGGCGGTGTAGATATTTCCATGTTTACACAGATGGCGGTGTAGATATTTCCCTGTTTACACAGATAGCGGTGTAGACATTTCCATGTTTACACAGATAGCGGTATGGATATTTCCATGTTTATGCAGAGAGCGGTGTAGTTATTTCCATGTTTATACAGATAGCGGTGTGGATATTTCCATGTTTATACAGATAGTTGGGCAGATATTTCCATGTTTATACAGATAGCCGTTTAGATATTTCCATCTTAATACAGATTGCGGTGTAGATATGTCCATGTTCGTACAGATGGCGTTGTACATATTTCCATGTTCATACAGATGGCGGTGTAGATATTTCAAAGATTATAGAGATACCGCTGTAGTTATTTCCATATTTATAGAGAAATCTGAGTAGTTATTTCCATGTATATGCAGATAGCTCTGTAGATATTTCCATGTTCATGCAGATAGCGGTGTAGATATTTCCATGTTCATCCAGATGCCGGTGTAGATATGTCCATGCTCATACAGATGGCGGTGAAGATATTTCCATGTTCATACAGATGGCGGTGTGGATATTTCCGTGTTCATACAAATGGCGGTGTAGATATTTGCAAGTTCATAGAGATGGCGGTGTAGATATTTCCATGTTCATACAAATGGCGGTGTAGATATTTCCATGTTCATAGAGATGGCGGTGTAGATATTTCCATGTTTATACAGATAGCAGTGTAGTTATTTCTATGTTTATAGAGATAGTAGTGTAGATATTTCCATTGATATACAGATAGTTGTGTAGATATTTGCATGTTCATACAGATAGCGGTGTAGATATTTCCATGTTCATACAGATGGCGGTGTAGATATTTACATGTTCATGCAGATGGCGTTGTAGATATTTCCATGTTCGTACAGATGGCCGTGTAGATATTTCCATGTTCATAGAGATGGCGGTGTAGATATTTCCATGTTTATGCAGATAGCGATATAGGTATTTCCATGTTTATACAGATGGTGGTGTAGATATTTCCATGTTTATAGAGATGGCGTTCTAGATATTTCCATGTTTATAGAGATAGTGGTGTAGTTATTTCCAAGTTTATAGAGACAGCGTTGTAGATGTTTCCATGTTTATACAGATAGCGGTGAAGATATTTCCATGTTTATACAGATAGCGGTGTAGATATTTCCATGTTTATACAGACAGAAGTGTAGATATTTCCAAGTTTATAGAGATAGTGGTGTAGATAATTTCAATTTATTCAGATAGCAGTGTAGATATTTCCAAGTTCATACAGAGAGCAGTGTAGATATTTCCACGTTTATAGAGATGGCGGTGTAGATATATCCATCTTCATACAGATGGCGGTGTAGATATTTCCATGTTTATAGAGATGGCGGTGTAGATATTTTCATGTTTACACAGATGGCGGTGTAGATTTTTCCATGTTTACACAGATAGCGGTGTAGACATTTCCATGTTTACACAGATAGCGGTGTGGATATTTCCATGTTTATGCAGATAGCGGTGTAGATATTCCCATGTTTATACAGATAGCGGTGCGGATATTTCCATGTTTATGCAGATAGCGGTGTAGATATCTCCATCTTTATACAGATAGCGGTGCCGGTATTTCCATGCTTATACAGATAGTGGTGCAGATATTTCCATGTTTATAAAGATAGCGGTGTAGATATTTCCATCTTAATACTGATGGCGGTGTAGATATGTCCAGGATCGTACAGATGGCGGTGTAGGCATTTCCATGTTCATACAGACGGCAGTGTAGATATTTCGAAGTTTATAGAGATAGCGCTGTAGTTATTTCCATATTTATAGAGAAATCTGTGTAAATATTTCCATGTATATGCAGATAGCTGTGTAGATATTTCCATGTTCATGCAGATAGCGTTATAGATATTTCCATGTTCTTCCAGATGCCAGTGTAGATATTTCCATGTTCATACAGATAGCGGTGTAGATGTTTCCATGTTCATACAGATAGCGGTGTAGATATTTCCATGTTCATACAGATAACGGTGTAGATATTTCCATGTTCATACAGATAACGGTGTAGATATTTCCATGTTCATACAGACAGCGGTGTAGATATTTCCATGTTCATACAGTTAGCGGTGTAGATATTTCCATGCTCATACAGATGGCGATGTAGATATTTATGTGTTCATACAGATGTCAGTTTAGATATTTCCATGTTCGAACAGATGGCAGTGTAGATATTTCCATGTTCATAGAGATGGCTGTGTACATATTTCCATGTTTATGCAGATAGTGGTATAGATATTTCCATGTTTATACAGATGGTGGTGTAGATATTTCCATGTTTATTGAGATGGCGGTCTAGATATTTCCATGTTGATAGAGATAGAGATGTAGTTATTTCCAAGTTTATAGAGACAGCGTTGTAGATATTTCCAAGTTTATACAGATAGCGGTGAAGATATTTCCATGTTTATACAGATAGCGGTGTAGATATTTCCATGTTTATACAGATAACAGTGTAGATATTTCCATGTTTATAGAGATAGTGGTGTAGAAAATTTCAATTTTATACAGATAGCAGTGTAGATATTTCCATGTTCATGCAGATAGCGGTGTAGGTATTTCCATATTCATACCAATAGCTGTGTAGATATTTCCATGTCCATACAGTTAGCGTTGTAGATATTTCCATGTTCATTCAGATGGCGGTGTTGATATTTCCATGTTCGTACAGATGGCAGTGAAGATATTTCTATGTTCATACAGGTAGCGGTGTAGATATTTCCATGTTTATACAGATAGCAGTGTAGTTATTTCCATGTTTATAGAGATAGCAGTGTAGATATTTCCATTGATATACAGATAGCTGTGTAGATATTTGCATTTTCATACAGATAGCTGTGTAGTTATTTGCATTTTCATACAGATAGCTGTGTAGATATTTCCATGTTCGTACAGATAGCGGTGTAGATATTTCCATGTTCATACAGATAGTGGTGTAGATATTTCCATGTTCATACAGATTACGGTGTAGATATTTCCATGTTGATACAGATAGCGGTGTAGATATTTCCATGATCATACAGTTAGCGGTGATGATATTTCCATGTTCATACAGATGGCGGTGTAGACATTTACATGTTCATACAGATGGCGGTGTAGATATTTCCATGTTCGTACTGATGGCGTTGTAGATATTTCCATGTTCATAGGGATGGCGGTGTAGATAATTCCATGTTTATGCAGATAGCGGTATAGATATTTCCATGTTTATACAGATGGTGGTGTAGATATTTCAATGTTTATAGAGATGGCGGTCTAGATATTTCCATGTTTATACAGATAGCGGTGAAGATATTTCCATGTTTATACAGATAGCGGTGTAGATATTTCCATGTTTATACAGATAGCAGTGTAGATATTTCCATGTTTATAGAGATAGTGGTGTAGATAATTTCAATTTTATACCGAGAGCAGTGTAGATATTTCCAAGTTCATATAGATAGCGATGTAGATATTTCCATGTTTATAGAGATGGCAGTGTAGATATTTCCATGTTCTTAGAGATGGCGGTGTAGATATTTCCATGTTCATACAAATGGCGGGGTAGATATTTCCATGTTCATAGAGATGGCGGTGTAGATATTTGCATGTTTATACAGATAGCAGTGTGGTTATTTCCATGTTTATAGAGATAGTAGTGTAGATATTTCCATTGATATACAGATAGCTGTGTAGATATTTGCATGTTCATACAGATAGCGGTGTAGATATTTCCATGTTCATACAGAGGGCGGTGTAGATATTTCCATGTTCATACAGATAGCGGTGTAGATATTTCCATGTTCATGCAGATAGCGGTGTAGATATTTCCATGTTCATACCAATAGCGGTGCAGATAATTCCATGTCCATACAGTTAGCGTTGTAGATATTTCCATGTTCATACAGATGGCGGTGTAGATATTTCCATGTTCATACAGATGGCGGTGTAGATATTTCCATGTTCATACGGATGGCAGTGTAGTTATTTCCATGATCATACAGGTGGCGGTGTACATATTTCCATGTTTCTACAGATAGCAGTGTAGTTATTTCCATGTTTATAGAGATAGCAGTGTAGATATTTCCATTGATATACAGATATCTGTGTAGATATTTGCATGTTCATACAGATAGCGGTGTAGATATTTCCATATTCATTCAGATAGCATTGTAGATATTTCCATGTTCATACAGATAACGGTGTAGATACTTCCATGTTCATACAGATAGCGGTGTAGATATTTCCATGTTCATACAGTTAGCGGCGTAGATATTTCCATGTTCATACAGATGGCGGTGTAGATATTTACATGTTCATACAGATGGTGGTGTACATATTTCCATGTTTGTACAGATGGCGGTGTAGATATTTCCATGTTCATAGAGATGGGGGTGTAGATATTTCCATGTTTATGCAGATAGCGGTATAGTTATTTCCATGTTTATACAGATGGTGGTGTAGATATTTCCATGTTTATAGAGATGGCAGTCTAGATATTCCCATGTTTATACAGATAGCATTGAAGATATTTCCATGTTTATACAGATAGCGGTGTAGGTATTTCCATGTTTATACAGATAGAAGTGTAGATATTTCCATGTTTATAGAGATAGTGGTGTAGATAATTTCAATTTTATACAGATAGCAGTGTAGATATTTCCAAGTTCATACAGATAGCGGTGTAGATATTTCCATGTTTATAGAGATGTCGGTGCAGATATTTCCATGTCCATACAGATGGTGGTGTAGATATTTCCATGTTTATAGAGATGGCGGTGTAGATATTTCCATGTTTACACAGATGGCGGTGTAGATATTTCCCTGTTTACACAGATAGCGGTGTAGACATTTCCATGTTTACACAGATAGCGGTATGGATATTTCCATGTTTATGCAGAGAGCGGTGTAGTTATTTCCATGTTTATACAGATAGCGGTGTGGATATTTCCATGTTTATACAGATAGTTGGGCAGATATTTCCATGTTTATACAGATAGCCGTTTAGATATTTCCATCTTAATACAGATTGCGGTGTAGATATGTCCATGTTCGTACAGATGGCGTTGTACATATTTCCATGTTCATACAGATGGCGGTGTAGATATTTCAAAGATTATAGAGATACCGCTGTAGTTATTTCCATATTTATAGAGAAATCTGAGTAGTTATTTCCATGTATATGCAGATAGCTCTGTAGATATTTCCATGTTCATGCAGATAGCGGTGTAGATATTTCCATGTTCATCCAGATGCCGGTGTAGATATGTCCATGCTCATACAGATGGCGGTGAAGATATTTCCATGTTCATACAGATGGCGGTGTGGATATTTCCGTGTTCATACAAATGGCGGTGTAGATATTTGCAAGTTCATAGAGATGGCGGTGTAGATATTTCCATGTTCATACAAATGGCGGTGTAGATATTTCCATGTTCATAGAGATGGCGGTGTAGATATTTCCATGTTTATACAGATAGCAGTGTAGTTATTTCTATGTTTATAGAGATAGTAGTGTAGATATTTCCATTGATATACAGATAGTTGTGTAGATATTTGCATGTTCATACAGATAGCGGTGTAGATATTTCCATGTTCATACAGATGGCGGTGTAGATATTTACATGTTCATGCAGATGGCGTTGTAGATATTTCCATGTTCGTACAGATGGCCGTGTAGATATTTCCATGTTCATAGAGATGGCGGTGTAGATATTTCCATGTTTATGCAGATAGCGATATAGGTATTTCCATGTTTATACAGATGGTGGTGTAGATATTTCCATGTTTATAGAGATGGCGTTCTAGATATTTCCATGTTTATAGAGATAGTGGTGTAGTTATTTCCAAGTTTATAGAGACAGCGTTGTAGATGTTTCCATGTTTATACAGATAGCGGTGAAGATATTTCCATGTTTATACAGATAGCGGTGTAGATATTTCCATGTTTATACAGACAGAAGTGTAGATATTTCCAAGTTTATAGAGATAGTGGTGTAGATAATTTCAATTTATTCAGATAGCAGTGTAGATATTTCCAAGTTCATACAGAGAGCAGTGTAGATATTTCCACGTTTATAGAGATGGCGGTGTAGATATATCCATCTTCATACAGATGGCGGTGTAGATATTTCCATGTTTATAGAGATGGCGGTGTAGATATTTTCATGTTTACACAGATGGCGGTGTAGATTTTTCCATGTTTACACAGATAGCGGTGTAGACATTTCCATGTTTACACAGATAGCGGTGTGGATATTTCCATGTTTATGCAGATAGCGGTGTAGATATTCCCATGTTTATACAGATAGCGGTGCGGATATTTCCATGTTTATGCAGATAGCGGTGTAGATATCTCCATCTTTATACAGATAGCGGTGCCGGTATTTCCATGCTTATACAGATAGTGGTGCAGATATTTCCATGTTTATAAAGACAGCGGTGTAGATATTTCCATCTTAATACTGATGGCGGTGTAGATATGTCCAGGATCGTACAGATGGCGGTGTAGGCATTTCCATGTTCATACAGACGGCAGTGTAGATATTTCGAAGTTTATAGAGATAGCGCTGTAGTTATTTCCATATTTATAGAGAAATCTGTGTAAATATTTCCATGTATATGCAGATAGCTGTGTAGATATTTCCATGTTCATGCAGATAGCGTTATAGATATTTCCATGTTCTTCCAGATGCCAGTGTAGATATTTCCATGTTCATACAGATAGCGGTGTAGATGTTTCCATGTTCATACAGATAGCGGTGTAGATATTTCCATGTTCATACAGATAGCGGTGTAGATAATTCCATGTTCATACAGATAGCGGTGTAGATATTTCCATGTTCGTACAGATAGCGGTGTAGGTATTTCCATGTTCTTACAGTTAGCGGTGTACATATTTCCATGTTCTTACAGATGGCGGTATAGATATTTCCATGTTCATACAGATGGCAGTGTAGATATTTCCATGTTCATACAGGTGGCGGTGTAGATATTTCCATATTTATACAGATAGCAGTGTAGTTATTTCCAAGTTTATAGAGATAACAGTGTAGATATTTCCATTGATATACAGATAGCTGAGTAGATATTTGCATGTTCATACAGATAGCGGTGTAGATACTTCCATGTTCATACAGATAGCGCTGTAGATATTTCCGTGTTTATACAGATAGTGGTGCGGATATTTCCATGTTTATACAGATAGTTGGGCAGATATTTCCATGTTTATACAGATAGCAGTGTAGATATTTCCATCTTAATACAGATGGCGGTGTAGATATGTCCATGTTCGTACAGATGGCGTTGTACATATTTCCATGTTCATACAGATGGCGGTGTAGATATTTTGAAGTTTATAGAGATAGCGCTGTAGTTATTTTCTTATTTTTTTAGAAATCTGTGTAGATATTTCCATGTATATGCAGATAGCTCTGTAGATATTTCCATGTTCATGCAGATAGCGGTGTAGATATTTCCATGTTCATCCAGATGCCGGTGTAGATATGTCCATTCTCCTACAGATGGCGGTGAAGATATTTCCATGTTCATACAGATGGTGGTGTAGATATTTCCGTGTTCATACAAATGGCGGTGTAGATATTTGCATGTTCATACAGATGGCGGTGTAGATATTTCCATGTTCATACAAATGGCGGTGTAGATATTTCCATGTTCATAGAGATGGCGGTGTAGATATTTCCATGTTTATACAGAGAGCAGTGTAGATATTTCAATGTTTATACAGATAGTTGGGCATATATTTCCATGTTTATACAGATAGCGGTGTAGATATTTCCATCTTAATACTGATGGCGGTGTAGATATGTCCATGTTTGTACAGATGGCGGTGTAGATATTTCCATGTTCATATAGATGGCGGTTTAGATATTTTGAAGTTTATAGAGATAGCGTTTTAGTTATTTCCATATTTTTAGAGAAATCTGTGTAGATATTTCCATGTATATTCAGATAGCTGTGTAGATATTTCCATGTTCATGCAGATGGCGGTGTAGATATTTCCATGTTCATATAAATGGGGGTGTAGATATTTCCATGTTCTTAGAGATGGCGGTGTAGGTATTTTCATATTTATAGAGATAGCAGTGTAGTTATTTCCATGTTTATAAAGATAGCAGTGTAGATATTTCTATTGATATACAGATAGCTGTGTAGATATGGGCATGTTCATAGAGATAGCGGTGTAGATATTTGCATATTCATAGAGATAGCGGTGTATATATTTCCATGTTCATACAGATAGCGGTGTAGATATTTCCATGTTCATACAGATAGCGGTGTAGATATTTCCATTTTCATACAGATAGCGGTGTAGATATTTCCATGTTCATACAGTTAGCGGTGTAGATATTCCCATGTTCATACAGATGGCGGTGTAGATATTTCCATGTTCATACAGATGGCGTTGTAGATATTTCCATGTTCATACAGATAGCGGTGTAGATATTTCCATGTTAATACAGATAGCGATGTAGATATTTCCATGTTCTTACCGATAGCGGTGTAGATATTTCCATGTTCATACAGTTAGCGGTGTAGATATCTCCATGTTCATCCAGATGCCGGTGTAGATATATCCCTGCTAATACAGATGGTGGTGAAGATATTTCCATGTTCATACAGATGGCGGTGTAGATATTTCCATGTTCATAGAGATGGCGGTGTAGATATTTCCATGTTTACAGAGATAGTGGTGTAGTTATTTCCAAGTTTATAGAGACAACGTTGTAGATATTTCCATGTTTATACAGATAGCGGTGAAGATATTTCCATGTTTATACAGATAGCGGTGTAGATATTTCCATGTTTATACAGATAGCAGTGTACATATTTCCACGTTTATAGAGATAGTGGTGTAGATAATTTCAATTTTATACAGAGAGCAGTGTAGATGTTTCCAAGTTCATACAGATAGCGGTGTAGATATTTCCACGTTTATAGAGATGGCAGTGTAGATATTTCCATGTTCATACAGATGGCGGTGAAGATATTTCCATGTTTATGGGGATGGCGGTGTAAATATTTTCATGTTTACACAAATGGCGGTGTAGATATTTCAATGTTTACACAGATAGCGGTGTAGACATTTCCATGTTTACACAGATAGCGGAGTGGATATTTCCATTTTTATGCAGAAAGCAGTGCAGATATTTCCATGTTTATACAGATAGTTGGGCAGATATTTCCATGTTTATACAGATAGCGGTGTAGATATTTCCACCTTAATACAGATGGCGGTGTAGATATGTCCATGTTCGTACAGATGGCGGTGTAGATATTTCCATGTTCATACAGATGGCGGTGTAGATATTTCGAAGTTTATAGAGATAGTGCTGTAGTTATTTCCATATTTATAGAGAAATCTGTGTAGATATTTCCATGTTTATGCAGATAGCTGTGTAGATATTTCCATGTTCATACAGTTAGCGGTGTAGATATTTCCATGTTCAAACAGATGGCGGTGTAGATATTTACATGTTCATACAGATGGCAGTATAGATATTTGCATGTTCGCACAGATGGCGGTGTAGATATTTGCATGTTCATAGAGATGGCGGTGTAGATATTTCCATGTTTATGCACCTAGCGGTATAGATATTTCCATGTTTATACAGATGGTGGTGTAGATATTTCCATGTTTATAGAGATGGTGGTCTAGATATTTCCATGTTTACAGAGATAGTGGTGTAGTTATTTCCAAATTTATAGAGACAGTGTTGTAGATATTTCCATGTTCATACAGATAGCGGTGTAGATATTTCCATGTTCATATAGATAGCGGTGTAGATATTTCCATGTTCATACCAATAGCGGTGTAGACATTTCCATGTTCATGTATTTAGCGGTGTAGATATTTCCATGTTCATACAGATGGCGAAGATATTTCCATGTTCATAAACATAGCGGTGTAGATATTTCCATGTTCATACAGTTAGCGGTGTAGATATTTCCATGTTCATACAGATGGCGGTGTAGATATTTCCATGTTCATAGAGATGGCGGTATAGATATTTCAATATTTATACAGATAGCAGTGTAGATATTTCCATGTATATAGAGATAGCAGTGTAGATATTTCCATTGATATACAGATAGCTGTGTAGATATTTGCATGGTCGTACAGATAGCGGTGTAGATATTTCCATGTTCATACAGTTAGCGGTTTAGATATTTCCATGTTCATACAGATGGCGGTGTAGATATTTACATGTTCATACAGATGGCGGTGTAGTTATTTCCATGTTCATACAGATAGCGGTGTAGATATTTCCATGTTCTTACAGATAGCGGTGTAGATATTTCCATGTTCATACAGATAGCGGTGTAGATATTTCCATGTTCATACCAATAGCGGTGTAGACATTTCCATGTTCATGTATTTAGCGGTGTAGATATTTCCATGTTCATACAGATGGCGAAGAAATTTCCATGATCATACAGATAGCGGTGTAGATATTTCCATGTTAATACAGTTAGCGGTGTAGATATTTCCATGTTCATACTGATGGCGGTGTAGATATTTCCATGTTCATAGAGATGGCGGTGTAGATATTTCCATATTTATACAGATAGCAGTGTAGTTATTTCCATGTTTATAGAGATAGCAGTGTAGATATTTCCATTGATATACAGATAGCTGTGTAGATATTTGCATGGTCATACAGATAGCGGTGTAGATATTTCCATGTTCGTACAGATAGCGGTGTAGATATTTCCATGTTCATACAGATAGCATTGTAGATATTTCCATGTTCATACAGATAACGGTGTAGATATTTCCATGTTCATACAGATAGCGGTGTAGATGTTTCCATGTTCATACAGTTAGCGGTGTAGATATTTCCATGTTCATACAGATGGCGGTGTAGATAATTTCATGTTCATACAGATGGCGGTATAGATATTTCCATGTTCGTACACATGGCGTTGTAGATATTTCCATGTTCATAGAGATGGTAGTGTAGGTATTTCCATGTTTATGCAGATAGCGGTATAGATATTTCCATGTATATACAGATGGTGGTTTAGATATTTCCATGTTTATGGAGATGGCGGTGTAGATATTTCCATATTCATACAGATGGCGGTGTAAATATTTCCATGTTTATAGGGATGGCGGTGTAGATATTTTCATGTTTACACAGATGGCGGTGTAGATATTTCCATGTTTACACAGATAGCGGTGTATACATTTCCATGTTTACACAGATAGCGGTGTGGATATTTCCATGTTTATGCAGATAGCAGTGTAGATATTTCCATGTTTATACAGATAGCGGTGCGGATATTTCCATGTTTATACAGATAGTTGGGCAGATATTTCCATGTTTATACAGATAGCGGTGTAGATATTTCCATCTTAATACAGATGGCGGTGTAGATATGTCCATGTTTGTACAGATGGCGGTGTAGATATTTCCATGTTCATACAGATGGCGGTGTAGATATTTCGAAGTTTATAGAGATCGCGCTGTAGTTATTTCCATATTTATAGAGAAATCTGTGTAGATATTTCCGTGTATATTCAGATAGCTGTGTAGATATTTCCATGTTCATGCAGATAGCGGTGTAGATATTTCCATGTTCATCCAGATGCCGGTGTACATATATCCATGTTCATACAGATGGCGGTGAAGATATTTCCATGTTCATACAGATGGTAGTGTAGATATTTCCATGTTCATACAAATGGCGGTGTAGATATTTCCGTGTTCATAGAGATGGCGGTGTAGATATTTCCATGTTCATACAATTGGAGGTGTAGATATTTATATGTTCATACAGATGGCGGTGCAGATATTTCCATGTTCATACAGATAGCAGTGCAGATATTTCCATGTTCATACAGATAGCGGTGTAGATATTTCCATGTTCATACAGATAGCGGTGTAGATATTTCCATGTTCATACCGATAGCGGTGTAGATATTTTCATGTTCATACAGTTAGCGGTGTACATATTTCCATGTTCATACAGATGGCGGTGTAGATATTTACATGTTCATACAGATGGTGGTGTAGATATTTCCATGTTCGTATGGATGGCAGTGTAGATATTTCCATGTTCATACAGGTGGCGGTGTAGATATTTCCATGTTTATACAAGTAGCAGTGTAGTTATTTCCATGTTTATAGAGACAGCTGTGTAGATATTTCCATTGATATACAGATAGCTGTGTAGATATTTGCATGTTCATACAGATAGCGGTGTAGATATTTCCATGTTCATACAGATAGCGGTGTAGATATTTCCATGTTCATACAGATAGCGGTGTAGATATTTCCATGTTCATACAGATAGCGGTGTAGATATTTCCATGTTCATACAGATAACGGTGTAGATATTTCCATGTTCATACAGATAGCAGTGTAGATATTTCCATGTTCATACAGTTAGCGGTGTAGATATTTCCAAGTTCAAACAGATGGCGGTGTAGATATTTACATGTTCATACAGATGGCAGTATAGATATTTGCATGTTCGCACAGATGGCGGTGTAGATATTTGCATGTTCATAGAGATGGCGGTGTAGATATTTCCATGTTTATGCACATAGCGGTATAGATATTTCCATGTTTATACAGATGTTGGTGTAGATATTTCCATGTTTATAAAGATGGCGGTCTAGATATTTCCATGTTTACAGAGATAGTGGTGTTGTTATTTCCAAGTTTATAGAGACAGCGTTGTAGATATTTCCATGTTCATACAGATAGCGGTGTAGATATTTCCATGTTCATATAGATAGCGGTGTAGATATTTCCATGTTCATACCAATAGCGGTGTAGACATTTCCATGTTCATGTATTTAGCGGTGTAGATATTTCCATGTTCATACAGATGGCGAAGATATATCCATGTTCATACACATAGCGGTGTAGATATTTCCATGTTCATACAGTTAGCGGTGTAGATATTTCCATGTTCATACAGATGGCGGTGTAGATATTTCCATGTTCATAGAGATGGCGGTATAGATATTTCAATATTTATACAGATAGCAGTGTAGATATTTCCATGTTTATACAGATAGCAGTGTAGATATTTCCATTGATATACAGATAGCTGTGTAGATATTTGCATGGTCGTACAGATAGCGGTGTAGATATTTCCATGTTCATACAGTTAGCGGTTTAGATATTTCCATGTTCATACAGATGGCGGTGTAGATATTTACATGTTCATACAGATGGCGGTGTAGTTATTTCCATGTTCATACAGATAGCGGTGTAGATATTTCCATGTTCTTACAGATAGCGGTGTAGATATTTCCTTGTTCATACAGATAGCGGTGTAGATATTTCCATGTTCATACCAATAGCGGTGTAGACATTTCCATGTTCATGTATTTAGCGGTGTAGATATTTCCATGTTCATACAGATGGCGAAGAAATTTCCATGATCATACAGATAGCGGTGTAGATATTTCCATGTTAATACAGTTAGCGGTGTAGATATTTCCATGTTCATACTGATGGCGGTGTAGATATTTCCATGTTCATAGAGATGGCGGTGTAGATATTTCCATATTTATACAGATAGCAGTGTAGTTATTTCCATGTTTATAGAGATAGCAGTGTAGATATTTCCATTGATATACAGATAGCTGTGTAGATATTTGCATGGTCATACAGATAGCGGTGTAGATATTTCCATGTTCGTACAGATAGCGGTGTAGATATTTCCATGTTCATACAGATAGCATTGTAGATATTTCCATGTTCATACAGATAACGGTGTAGATATTTCCATGTTCATACAGATAGCGGTGTAGATGTTTCCATGTTCATACAGTTAGCGGTGTAGATATTTCCATGTTCATACAGATGGCGGTGTAGATAATTTCATGTTCATACAGATGGCGGTATAGATATTTCCATGTTCGTACACATGGCGTTGTAGATATTTCCATGTTCATAGAGATGGTAGTGTAGGTATTTCCATGTTTATGCAGATAGCGGTATAGATATTTCCATGTTTATACAGATGGTGGTTTAGATATTTCCATGTTTATGGAGATGGCGGTGTAGATATTTCCATGTTCATACAGATGGCGGTGTAAATATTTCCATGTTTATAGGGATGGCGGTGTAGATATTTTCATGTTTACACAGATGGCGGTGTAGATATTTCCATGTTTACACAGATAGCGGTGTAGACATTTCCATGTTTACACAGATAGCGGTGTGGATATTTCCATGTTTATGCAGATAGCAGTGTAGATATTTCCATGTTTATACAGATAGCGGTGCGGATATTTCCATGTTTATACAGATAGTTGGGCAGATATTTCCATGTTTATACAGATAGCGGTGTAGATATTTCCATCTTAATACAGATGGCGGTGTAGATATGTCCATGTTTGTACAGATGGCGTTGTAGATATTTCCATGTTCATTCAGATGGCGGTGTAGATATTTCGAACTTTATAGAGATCGCGCTGTAGTTATTTCCATATTTATAGAGAAATCTGTGTAGATATTTCCGTGTATATTCAGATAGCTGTGTAGATATTTCCATGTTCATGCAGATAGCGGTGTAGATATTTCCATGTTCATCCAGATGCCGGTGTACATATATCCATGTTCATACAGATGGCGGTGAAGGTATTTCCATGTTCATACAGATGGTAGTGTAGATATTTCCATGTTCATACAAATGGCGGTGTAGATATTTCCATGTTCATAGAGATGGCGGTGTAGATATTTCCATGTTCATACAATTGGCGGTGTAGATATTTATATGTTCATACAGATGGCGGTGCAGATATTTCCATGTTCATACAGATAGCAGTGCAGATATTTCCATGTTCATACAGATAGCGGTGTAGATATTTCCATGTTCATACAGATAGCGGTGTAGATATTTCCATGTTCATACCGATAGCGGTGTAGATATTTCCATGTTCATACAGTTAGCGGTGTACATATTTCCATGTTCATACAGATGGCGGTGTAGATATTTACATGTTCATACAGATGGCGGTGTAGATATTTCCATGTTCGTACGGATGGCGGTGTAGATATTTCCATGTTCATACAGGTGGCGGTGTAGATATTTCCATGTTTATACAAGTAGCAGTGTAGATATTTCCATGTTTATAGAGACAGCTGTGTAGATATTTCCATTGATATACAGATAGCTGTGTAGATATTTGCATGTTCATACAGATAGCGGTGTAGATATTTCCATGTTCATACAGATAGCGGTGTAGATATTTCCATGTTCATACAGATAGCGGTGTAGATATTTCCATGTTCATACAGATAACGGTGTAGATATCTCCATGTTCATACAGATAGCAGTGTAGATATTTCCATGTTCATACAGTCAGCGGTGTAGATATTTCCATGTTCATACAGATGGCGGTGTAGATATTTACATGTTCATACAGAGGGCAGTATAGTTATTTGCATGTTCGCACAGATGGCGGTGTAGATATTTCCATGTTCATAGAGATGGCGGTGTAGATATTTCCATGTTTATGCACATAGCGGTATAGATATTTCCATGTTTATACAGATGGTGGTGTAGATATTTCCATGTTTATGGAGATGGTGGTCTAGATATTTCCATGTTTACAGAGATAGTGGTGTAGTTATTTCCAAGTTTATAGAGACAGTGTTGTAGATATTTCCATGTTCATACAGATAGCGGTGTAGATATTTCCATGTTCATATAGATAGCGTTGTAGATATTTCCATGTTCATACCAATAGCGGTGTAGACATTTCCATGTTCATGTATTTAGCGGTGTAGATATTTCCATTTTCATAGAGATGGCGAAGATATTTCCATGTTCATACACATAGTGGTGTAGATATTTCCATGTTCATACATTTAGCGGTGTAGATATTTCCATGTTCATACAGATGGCGGTGTAGATATTTCCATGTTCATAGAGATGGCGGTGTAGATATTTCAATATTTATACAGATAGCAGTGTAGTTATTTCCATGTTTATAGAGATAGCAGTGTAGATATTTCCATTGATATACAGATAGCTGTGTAGATATTTGCATGGTCATACAGATAGCGGTGTAGATATTTCCATGTTCGTACAGATAGCGGTGTAGATATTTCCATGGTCATACAGATAGCATTGTAGATATTTCCATGTTCATACAGATAATGGTGTAGATATTTCCATGTTCATTCAGATAGAGGTGTAGATATTTCTATGTTCATACAGTTAGCGGTGTAGATATTTCCATGTTCATACAGATGGCGGTGTAGATATTTTCATGTTCATACAGATGGCGGTATAGATATTTCCATGTTTGTACAGATGGCGTTGTAGGTATTTCCATGTTCATAGAGATGGTGGTGTAGATATTTCCATGTTTATGCAGATAGCTGTATAGATATTTCCATGTTTATACAGAAGGTGGTGTAGATATTTCGATGTTTATGGAGATGGCGGTGTAGATATTTCCATGTTCATACAGATGGCGGTGGAAATATTTCCATGTTTATAGGGATGGCGGTGTAGATATTTTCATGTTTACTCAGATGGCGGTGTAGATATTTCCATGTTTACACAGATAGCGGTGTGGACATTTCCATGTTTACACAGATAGCGGTGTGGATATTTCCATGTTTATGCAGATAGCGGTGTAGATATTTCCATGTTTATACAGATAGCGGTGCGGATATTTCCATGTTTATACAGATAGTTGGGCAGATATTTCCATGTTTGTACAGATAGCGGTGTAGATATTTCCATCTTAATACAGATGGCGGTGTAGATATGTCCATGTTTGTACAGATGGCGGTGTAGATATTTCCATGTTCATACAGATGGCGGTGTAGATATTTCCATGTTCATACAGTTAGCGGTGTACATATTTCCATGTTCATACAGATGGCGGTGTAGATATTTCCATGTTCATACCGATAGCGGTGTAGATATTTCCATGTTCATACAGTTAGCGGTGTACATATTTCCATGTTCATACAGATGGCGGTGTAGATATTTACATGTTCATACAGATGGCGGTGTAGATATTTACATGTTCATACAGAGGGCAGTATAGATATTTGCATGTTCGCACAGATGGCGGTGTAGATATTTGCATGTTCATAGAGATGGCGGTGTAAATATTTCCATGTTTATGCACATAGCGGTATAGATATTTCCATGTTTATACAGATGGTGGTGTAGATATTTCCATGTTTATAGAGATGGTGGTCTAGATATTTCCATGTTTACAGAGATAGTGGTGTAGTTATTTCCAAGTTTATAGAGACAGTGTTGTAGATATTTCCATGTTCATAGAGATAGCGGTGTAGATATTTCCATGTTCATATAGATAGCGTTGTAGATATTTCCATGTTCATACCAATAGCGGTGTAGACATTTCCATGTTCATGTATTTAGCGGTGTAGATATTTCCATTTTCATACAGATGGCGAAGATATTTCCATGTTCATACACATAGTGGTGTAGATATTTCCATGTTCATACATTTAGCGGTGTAGATATTTCCATGTTTGTACAGATGGCGTTGTAGGTATTTCCATGTTCATAGAGATGGTGGTGTAGATATTTCCATGTTTATGCAGATAGCTGTATAGATATTTCCATGTTTATACAGATGGTGGTGTAGATATTTCCATGTTTATGGAGATGGCGGTGTAGATATTTCCATGTTCATACAGATGGCGGTGGAAATATTTCCATGTTTATAGGGATGGCGGTGTAGATATTTTCATGTTTACTCAGATGGCGATGTAGATATTTCCATGTTTACACAGATAGCGGTGTGGACATTTCCATGTTTACACAGATAGCGGTGTGGATATTTCCATGTTTATGCAGATAGCAGTGTAGATATTTCCATGTTTATACAGATAGCGGTGCGGATATTTCCATGTTTATACAGACAGTTGGGCAGATATTTCCACGTTTGTACAGATAGCGGTGTAGATATTTCCATCTTAATACAGATGGCGGTGTAGATATGTCCATGTTTGTACAGATGGCGGTGTAGATATTTCCATGTTCATACAGATGGCGGTGTAGATATTTCGAAGTTTATAGAGATAGCGCTGTAGTTATTTCCATATTTATAGAGAAATCTGTGTAGATATTTCCGTGTATATTCAGATAGCTGTGTAGATATTTCCATGTTCATGCAGATAGCGGTGTAGATATTTCCATGTTCATCCAGATGCCGGTGTACATATATCCATGTTCATACAGATGGCGGTGTAGATATTTCCATGTTCCTACAAATGGCTGTGTAGATATTTCCATGTTCATAGAGATGGCGGTGTAGATGTTTCCATGTTCATACACATGGCGGTGTAGATATTTACATGTTCATACAGATGGCGGTGTAGATATTTCCATGTTCATACAGATAGCAGTGTAGATATTTCCATGTTCATACAGATAGCGGTGTAGATATTTCCATGTTCATACAGATAGCGGTGTAGATATTTCCATGTTCATTCCGATAGCGGTGTAGATATTTCCATGTTCATACAGTTAGCGGTGTAGATATTTCCATGTTCATACAGATGGCGGTGTAGATATTTCCATGTTCCTACGGATGGCAGTGTAGATATTTCCATGTTCATAGAGGTGGCGGTGTAGATATTTCCATGTTTATACAAATAGCAGTGTAGTTATTTCCATGTTTATAGAGACAGCTGTGTAGATATTTCCTTTGATATACAGATAGCTGTGTAGATATTTGCATGGTCATACAGATAGCGGTGTAGATATTTCCATGTTCATACAGATTGCGGTGTAGATATTTCCATGTTCATACAGATAGCGGTGCAGATATTTCCATGTTCATACAGATAACGGTGTAGATATTTCCATGTTCATACAGATAGCAGTGTAGATATTTCCATGTTCATACAGTTAGCGGTGTAGATATTTCCATGTTCATACAGATGGCGGTGTAGATATTTACATGTTCATGCAGATGGCAGTATAGATATTTGCATGTTCGCACAGATGGCGGTGTAGATATTTGCATGTTCATAGAGATGGCGGTGTAGATATTTCCATGTTTATGCACATAGCGGTATAGATATTTCCATGTTTATACAGATGGTGGTGTAGATATTTCCATGTTTATAGAGATGGTGGTCTAGATATTTCCATGTTTACAGAGATAGTGGTGTAGTTATTTCCAAGTTTATAGAGACAGAGTTGTAGATATTTCCATGTTTACACAGATAGCGGTGAAGATATTTCCATGTTTATGCACATAGCGGTGTAGATATCTCCATGTTTATACAGATAGCAGTGTAGATATTTCCATGTTTATAGAGATAGTGTTGTAGATAATTTCAATTTCATACAGAGAGCAGTGTAGATATTTCCAAGTTCATACAGATAGCGGTGTAGATATTTCCACGTTTATATAGATGGCGGTGTAGATATTTCCATGTTCATACAGAGGGCGGTGTAGATATTTCCATGTTTAATGGGATGGCGGTGTAGATATTTTCATGTTTACACAGACGGCGGTGTAGATATTTCCATGTTTACACAGATAGCGGTGTAGACATTTCCATGTTTACACAGATAGCGGTGTGGATATTTCCATGTTTACGCAGATAGCAGTGTATATATTTCCATGTTTATACAGATAGCGGTGCGGATATTTCCATGTTTATTCAGATACCGGTGCGGATATTTCCATGTTTATACAGATAGTTGGGCAGATATTTCCATGTTTATACAGATAGCGGTGTAGATATTTCCATCTTAATACAGATGGCGGTGTAGATATGTCCATGATCGTACAGATGGCGGTGTAGATATTTCCATGTTCATACAGAAGGGGGTGTAGAGATTTCGAAGTTTATAGAGATAGCGCTGTAGTTATTTCCATATTTATAGAGAAATCTGTGTAGATATTTCCATGTATATTCAGATAGATGTGTAGATATTTCAATTTTCATGCAGATTAGGGTGTAGATATTTCCATGTTCATCCAGATGCCGGTGTACATATATCCATGTTCATACAAATGGCGGTGAACATATTTCCATGTTCATACAGATGGCGGTGTAGGTATTTCCATGTTCATACAAATGGCGGTGTAGATATTTCCATGTTCATAGAGATGGCGGTGTAGATATTTCCAGGTTCATACAAATGGCGGTGTAGATATTTCCATGTTCATGCAGATTACGGTGTAGATATTTCCATGTTCATCCAGATGCCGGTGTACATATATCCATGTTCATACAAATGGCGGTGAAGATATTTCCATGTTCATACAGATGGCAGTGAAGATATTTACATGTTCATACAGATGGCGTTGTAGATATTTCCATGTTTGTACGGATGGCAGTGTAGATATTTCCATGTTCATACAGGTGGCGGTGTAGATATTTCCATGTTTATACAGATAGCAGTGTAGTTATTTCCATGTTAATAGAGATAGCGGTGTAGATATTTCCATTGATATACAGATAGCTGTGAAGATATTTGCATGTTCATGCAGATAGCGGTGTAGATATTTCCATTTTCCTACAGATAGCGGTGTAGCTATTTCCACGTTCATACAGATAGCGGTGTAGATATTTCTATGTTCATACAGATAACGGTGTAGATATTTCCATGTTCATACAGACTGCGGTGGAGATATTTCCATGTTCATACAGTTAGCGGTGTAGATATTTCCATGTTCATACAGATGGCAGTGTAGATATGTACATGTTCATACAGATGGCGGTATAGATATTTGCATGTTCATAGAGATGGCGGTGTAGATATTTCCATGTTTATGCAGATATCGGTATAGATATTTCCATGTTTATACAGATGGTGGTGTAGATATTTCCATGTTTATAGAGATGGCGGTCTAGATATTTCCATGTTTACAGAGATAGCGTTGTAGTTATTTCCAAGTTTATAGAGACAGCGTTGTAGATATTTCCATGTTTATACAGATAGCGGTGAAGATATTTCCATGTTTATACAGATAGCGGTGTAGATATTTCCATGTTTATACAGATAGCAGTGTAGATATTTCCATGTTTATAGAGATAATGGTGTAGATAATTTCAATTTTATACAGAGAGCAGTGTAGATATTTCCAAGTTCATACAGATAGCGGTGTAGATATTTCCACGTTTATAGAGATGGCGGTGTAGATATTTCCATGTTCATACAGAGGGCGGTGTAGATATTTCCATGTTTATAGGGATGGGGGTGTAGATATTTTCATGTTTACACAGATGGCGGTGTAGATATTTCCCTGTTTACACAGATAGCGGTGTGGATATTTCCATGTTTATGCAGATAGCAGTGTAGATATTTCCATGTTTATACAGATATTTGGGCAAATATTTCCATGTTTATACAGATAGCGGTGTAGATATTTCCATCTTAATACAGATGGCGGTGTAGATATGTCCATGTTTGTACAGATGGCGGTGTAGATATTTCCATGTTCATACAGATGGCGGTGTAGATATTTTGAAGTTTATAGAGATAGCACTTTAGTTATTTCCATATTTTTAGAGAAATCTGTGTAGATATTTCCATGTATATTCAGATAGCTGTGTAGATATTTCCATGTTCATGCAGATAGCGGTGTAGATATTTCCATGTTCATCCAGATGCCTGTGTACATATATCCATGTTCATACAGATGGCGGTGAAGATATTTCCATGTTCATACAGATAGCGGTGTAGATATTTCCATGTTCTTACAGTTAGCGGTGTAGATATTTCCATGTTCATACAGATGGCGGTGTAGATATTTACATGTTCATACAGATGGCGGTGTAGATATTTCTATGTTCATACGGAAAGCGGTGTAGATATTTCCATGTTCATACAGATGGCGGAGTAGATATTTCTATGTTCATACAGATAGCGGTGTAGATATTTCCATGTTCATACCAATAGCGGTGTAGACATTTCCATGTTCATACATTTAGCGGTGTAGATATTTCCAAGTTCATACAGATGGCGGTGAAGATATTTACAGGTTCATACAGATGGCGGTGTAGATATTTCCATGTTTGAACGGATGGCAGTATAGATATTTCCATGTTCATACAGGTGGCGGTGTAGATATTCCCATGTTTATACAGATAGCAGTGTAGTTATTTCCATGTTAATAGAGATAGCTGTGTAGATATTTCCATGGATATACAGATAGCTGTGTAGATATTTGCTTGTTCATACAGATAGCGGTGTAGATATTTCCATGTTCATACCAATAGTGGTGTAGACATTTCCATGTTCATACATTTAGCGGTGTAGATATTTCCATGTTCATACAGATGGCGGTGAAGATATTTACATGTTCATACAGATGGCGGTGTAGATATTTCCATGTTCATACAGATAGCGGTGTAGATATTTCCATGTTCATACCAATAGTGGTGTAGACATTTCCATGTTCATATATTTAGCGGTGTAGATATTTCCATGTTCATACAGATGGCGGTGAAGATATTTACATGTACATACAGATGGCGGTGTAGATATTTCCATGTTTGTACGGATGGCAGTGTAGATATTTCCATGTTCATACAGGTGGCGGTGTAGATATTTCCAAGTTTATACAGATAGCAGTGTAGTTATTTCCATGTTAATAGAGATAGCGGTGTAGATATTTCCATTGATATACAGATAGCTGTGTAGATATTTGCATGTTCATGCAGATAACGGTGTAGATATTTCCATGTTCGTACAGATAGCGGTGTAGCTATTTCCACGTTCATACAGATAGCGGTGTAGATATTTCTATGTTCATACAGATAACGGTGTAGATATTTCCATGTTCATACAGACTGCGGTGTAGATATTTCCATGTTCATACAGTTAGCGGTGTAGATATTTCCATGTTCATACAGATGGCAGTGTAGATATTTACATGTTCATACAGATGGCTGTATAGATATTTGCATGTTCATAGAGATGGCGGTGTAGATATTTCCATGTTTATGCAGATATCGGTATAGATATTTCCATGTTTATACAGATGGTGGTGTAGATATTTCCATGTTTATAGAGATGGCGGTCTAGATATTTCCATGTTTACAGAGATAGCGTTGTAGTTATTTCCAAGTTTATAGAGACAGCGTTGTAGATATTTCCATGTTTATACAGATAGCGGTGAAGATATTTCCATGTTTACACAGATAGCGGTGTAGATATTTCCATGTTTATACAGATAGCAGTGTATATATTTCCATGTTTATACAGATAGCGGTGCGGATATTTCCATGTTTATTCAGATACCGGTGCGGATATTTCCATGTTTATGCAGATAGTTGGGCAGATATTTCCATGTTTATACAGATAGCGGTGTAGATAATTCCATCTTAATACAGATGGCGGTGTAGATATGTCCATGATCGTACAGATGGCGGTGTAGATATTTCCATGTTCATACAGAAGGCGGTGTAGAGATTTCGAAGTTTATAGAGATAGCGCTGTAGTTATTTCCATATTTATAGAGAAATCTGTGTAGATATTTCCATGTATATTCAGATAGCTGTGTAGATATTTCCATTTTCATGCAGATTACGGTGTAGATATTTCCATGTTCATCCAGATGCCGGTGTACATATATCCATGTTCATACAAATGGCGGTGAAGATATTTCCATGTTCATACAGATGGCGGTGTAGGTATTTCCATGTTCATACAAATGGCGGTGTAGATATTTCCATGTTCATAGAGATGGCGGTGTAGATATTTCCAGGTTCATACAAATGGCGGTGTAGATATTTCCATGTTCATAGAGATGGCGGTGTAGATATTTCCATGTTTATACAGATAGCAGTGTAGTTATTTCCATGTTTATAGAGATACCAGTCTGGATATTTCCATCGATATACAGATAGCTGTGTAGATATTTGCATGTTCATACAGATAGCGGTGTAGATATTTCAATGTTCATACAGATAGTGGTGTAGATATTTCCATGTTCATACAGATAGCGGTGTAGATATTTCCATGTTAATACAGATAGCGGTGTAGATATTTCCATGTTCATACAGATGGCGGTGTAGGTATTTAAATGTTCATACAGTTAGCGGTGTAGATATTTCCATGTTCATATAGATGGCGGTGTAGATATTTACATGTTGATACAGATGGCCATGTAGATATTTCCATGTTCATACAGATAGCGGTGCAGATATTTCCATGTTCATACAGATAGCGGTGTAGATATTTCCATGTTCATACAGATAGCGGTGTAGATATTTCCATGTTTATAGAGATGGCGGTGTAGATATTTCCATGTTCATACAGAGGACGGTGTAGATATTTCCATGTTTATAGGGATGGCGGTGTAGATATTTTCATGTTTACACAGATGGCGGTGTAGATATTTCCATGCATACACAGATAGCGGTGTAGACATTTCCATGTTTACACAGATAGCGGTGTGGAAATTTCCATGTTTATGCAGATAGCAGTGTATATATTTCCTTGTTTATACAGATAGCGGTGCGGATATTTCGTTTATTCAGATAGTTGGGCAGATATTTCCATGTTTATACAGATAGCGGTGTAGATATTTCCATCTTAATACAGATGGCGGTGTAGATATGTCCATGTTTGTACATATGGTGGTGTAGATATTTCCATGTTCACACAGACGGCGGTGTAGATATTTCGAAGTTTATAGAGATAGTGATGTAGTTATTTCCATATTTATAGAGAAATCTGTGTAGATATTTCCATGTATATTCAGATAGCTGCGAATATATTTCCATGTTCATGCAGATTACGGTGTAGATATTTCCATGTTCATCCAGATGCCGGTGTACATATATCCATGTTCATACAAATGGCGGTGAAGATATTTCCATGTTCATACAGATGGCGGTGTAGCTATTTCCATGTTCATACAAATGGCGGTGTAGATATTTCCATGTTCATAGAGATGGCGGTTTAGATATTTCCAGGTTCATACAAATGGCGGTGTAGATATTTCCATGTTCATAGAGATGGCGGTGTAGATATTTCCATGTTTATACAGATAGAAGTGTAGTTATTTCCATGTTTATAGAGATACCACTCTAGATATTTCCATAGATATACAGATAGCTGTGTAGATATTTGCATGTTCATACAGATAGCGGTGTAGGTATTTCCATGTTCATACAGATAGCGGTGTAGATATTTCCATGTTCATACAGATAGCAGTGTAGATATTTCCATGTTAATACAGATAGCGGTGTAGATATTTCCATTTTCATACAGATAGTGGTGTAGATATTTAAATGTTCATACAGTTAGCGGTGTAAGTATTTCCATGTTCATATAGATGGCGGTGTAGATATTTCCACGTTTATAGAGATGGCGGTGTAGATATTTCCATGTTCATACAGAGGGCGGTGTAGATATTTCCATGTTTATAGGGATGGCGGTGTAGATATTTTCATGTTTACACAGATGGCGGTGTAGATATTTCCCTGTTTACACAGATAGCGGTGTGGATATTTCCATGTTTATGCAGATAGCAGTGTAGATATTTCCATGTTTATACAGATAGTTGGGCAAATATTTCCATGTTTATACAGATAGCGGTGTAGATATTTCCATCTTAATACAGATGGCGGTATAGATATGTCCATGTTTGTACAGATGGCGGTTTAGATATTTCCATGTTCATACAGATGGCGGTGTAGATATTTTGAAGTTTATAGAGATAGCACTTTAGTTATTTCCATATTTTTAGAGAAATATGTGTGGATATTTCCATGTATATTCAGATAGCTGTGTAGATATTTCCATGTTCATGCAGATAGCGGTGTAGATATTTCCATGTTCATCCAGATGCCTGTGTACATATATCCATGTTCATACAGATGGCGGTGAAGATATTTCCATGTTCATACAGATGGTGGTGTAGATATTTCCATGTTCATACCAATAGCGGTGTAGATATTTCCATGTTCTTACAGTTAGCGGTGTAGATATTTCCATGTTCATACAGATGGCGGTGTAGATATTTACATGTTCATACAGATGGCGGTGTAGATATTTCTATATTCATACAGAAAGCGGTGTAGATATTTCCATGTTCATACAGATGGCGGAGTAGATATTTCCATGTTCATACAGATAGAGGTGTAGATATTTCCATGTTCATACCAATAGCGGTGTAGACATTTCCATGTTCATACATATAGCGGTGTAGATATTTCCAAGTTCATACAGATGGCAGTGAAGATATTTACATGTTCATACAGATGGCGGTGTAGATATTTCCATGTTTGAACAGATGGCAGTGTAGATATTTCCATGTTCATACAGGTGGCGGTGTAGATATTCCCATGTTTATACAGATAGCAGAGTAGTTATTTCCATGTTAATAGAGATAGCTGTGTAGATATTTCCATTGAAATACAGATAGCTGTGTAGATATTTGCTTGTTCATACAGATAGCGGTGTAGATATTTCCATGTTCGTACAGATAGCAGTGTAGATATTTCAATGTTCATACACTTAGCGGTGTAGATATTTCCATGTTCATACAGATGGCGGTGTAGATACTTACATGTTCATACAGATGGCGGTGTAGATATTTCCATGTTCGTACGGATGGCAGTGTAGATATTTCCATGTTCATACAGGTGGCGGTGTAGATATTTCCATGTTTATACAGATAGCAGTGTAGTTATTTCCATGTTTATAGAGATAGCAGTGTAGATATTTCCATTGATATACAGATAGCTGTGTAGATATTTGCATGTTCATACAGATAGCGGTGTAGATATTTCCATGTTTATACAGATAGCGGTGTAGATATTTCCATGTTCCTACAGATAGCGGTGTAGATATTTCCATGTTCATACAGTTAGCGGTGTAGATATTTCCATGTCCATACAGATGGCGGTGTAGATATTTACATGTTCATAGAGATGGCGGTATAGATATTTCCATGTTCGTACAGATGGCGGTGTAGATATTTCCATGTTCATAGATATGGCGGTGTAGTTATTTCCATGTTTATGCAGATAGCGGTATAGATATTTGCATGTTTATACAGATGGTGGTGTAGATATTTCCATGTTTATAGAGATGGTGGTCTAGATATTTCCATGTTTACAGAGATAGTGTTGTAGTTATTTCCAAGTTTATAGAGACAGCGTTGTAGATATTTCCATGTTTATACAGATAGCGGTGAAGATATTTCCATGTTTATACAGAAAGCAGTGTAGATATTTCCATGTTTATACAGATAGCAGTGTAGATATTTCCATGTTTATACAGATAGTTGGGCAAATATTTCCATGTTTATACAGATAGCGGTGTAGATATTTCCATCTTAATACAGATGGCGGTGTAGATATGTCCATGTTTGTACAGATGGCGGTTTAGATATTTCCATGTTCATACAGATGGCGGTGTAGATATTTTGAAGTTTATAGAGATAGCACTTTAGTTATTTCCATATTTTTAGAGAAATATGTGTGGATATTTCCATGTATATTCAGATAGCTGTGTAGATATTTCCATGTTCATGCAGATAGCGGTGTAGATATTTCCATGTTCATCCAGATGCCTGTGTACATATATCCATGTTCATACAGATGGCGGTGAAGATATTTCCATGTTCATACAGATGGTGGTGTAGATATTTCCATGTTCATACCAATAGCGGTGTAGATATTTCCATGTTCTTACAGTTAGCGGTGTAGATATTTCCATGTTCATACAGATGGCGGTGTAGATATTTACATGTTCATACAGATGGCGGTGTAGATATTTCTATGTTCATACAGAAAGCGGTGTAGATATTTCCATGTTCATACAGATGGCGGAGTAGATATTTCCATGTTCATACAGATAGAGGTGTAGATATTTCCATGTTCATACCAATAGCGGTGTAGACATTTCCATGTTCATACATTTAGCGGTGTAGATATTTCCAAGTTCATACAGATGGCAGTGAAGATATTTACATGTTCATACAGATGGCGGTGTAGATATTTCCATGTTTGAACAGATGGCAGTGTAGATATTTCCATGTTCATACAGGTGGCGGTGTAGATATTCCCATGTTTATACAGATAGCAGAGTAGTTATTTCCATGTTAATAGAGATAGCTGTGTAGATATTTCCATTGAAATACAGATAGCTGTGTAGATATTTGCTTGTTCATACAGATAGCGGTGTAGATATTTCCATGTTCGTACAGATAGCAGTGTAGATATTTCAATGTTCATACACTTAGCGGTGTAGATATTTCCATGTTCATACAGATGGCGGTGTAGATACTTACATGTTCATGCAGATGGCGGTGTAGATATTTCCATGTTCGTACGGATGGCAGTGTAGATATTTCCATGTTCATACAGGTGGCGGTGTAGATATTTCCATGTTTATACAGATAGCAGTGTAGTTATTTCCATGTTTATAGAGATAGCAGTGTAGATATTTCCATTGATATACAGATAGCTGTGTAGATATTTGCATGTTCATACAGATAGCGGTGTAGATATTTCCATGTTTATACAGATAGCGGTGTAGATATTTCCATGTTCCTACAGATAGCGGTGTAGATATTTCCATGTTCATACAGTTAGCGGTGTAGATATTTCCATGTCCATACAGATGGCGGTGTAGATATTTACATGTTCATAGAGATGGCGGTATAGATATTTCCATGTTCGTACAGATGGCGGTGTAGATATTTCCATGTTCATAGATATGGCGGTGTAGTTATTTCCATGTTTATGCAGATAGCGGTATAGATATTTGCATGTTTATACAGATGGTGGTGTAGATATTTCCATGTTTATAGAGATGGTGGTCTAGATATTTCCATGTTTACAGAGATAGTGTTGTAGTTATTTCCAAGTTTATAGAGACAGCGTTGTAGATATTTCCATGTTTATACAGATAGCGGTGAAGATATTTCCATGTTTATACAGAAAGCAGTGTAGATATTTCCATGTTTATACAGATAGCAGTGTAGATATTTCCATGTTTATAGAGATAGTGGTGTAGATAATTTCAATTTTGTACAGAGAGCAGTGTAGATATTTCCAAGTTTATACACATAGTGGTGTAGATATTTCCACGTTTATAGAGATGGCGGTGTAGATATTTCCATGTTCATACAGAGGACGGTGTAGATATTTCCATGTTTATAGGGATGGCGGTGTAGATATTTTCATGTTTACACAGATGGCGGTGTAGTTATTTCCATGTTTACACAGATAGCGGTGGAGACATTTCCATGTTTACACAGATAGCGGTGTGGATATTTCCATGTTTATGCAGATAGCAGTGTAGATTTTTCCATGTTTATACAGATAGTTGGGCAGATATTTCCATGTTTATACAGATAGCGGTGTGGATATTTCCATCTTAATACAGATGGCGGTGTAGATATGTTCTTGTTCGTACAGATGGCGGTGTAGATATGTTCATGTTCATACAGATGGCGGTTTAGATATTTCAAAGTTTATAGAGATAGCGCTGTAGTTATTTCCATATTGATAGAGAAATCTCTGTAGGTATTTCCATGCATATTCAGATAGCTGTGTAGATATTTCCATGTTCATGCAGTTAGCGGTGTAGATATTTCCATGTTCATCCAGATGCCGGTGTACATATATCCATGTTAATACAGATGGCGGTGAAGATATTTCCATGTTCATTGAGATGGCGGTGTAGGTATTTCCATGTTCATACAAATGGCGTTGTATATATTTCTATGTTCATAGAGATGGCGGTGTAGATATTTCCAGGTTCATACAAATGGCGGTGTAGATATTTCCATGTTCATAGAGATGGCGGTGTAGATATTTCCACGTTTATACAGATAGCAGTGTAGTTATTTCCAGGTTTATAGAGATACCAGTGTGGATATTTCCATTGATATACAGATAGCTGTGTAGATATTTGCAAGTTCATACAGATAGCGGTGTAGATATTTCCATGTTCATACAGATAGCGGTGTAGATATTTCCATGTTCATACAGATAGCGGTGTAGATATTGCCATGTTCATACTGATAGCGTTGTAGATATTTCCATGTTCATACAGATAGCGGTGTAGATATTTCCATGTTCATACAGTTAGCGGTGTAGATATTTCCATGTTCATACAGATGGCGCTGTAGATATTTATATGTTCATACAGATGGTGGTGTAGATATTTCCATGTTCATACAGATAGCGGTGTAGATATTTCCATGTTCATACAGATGGCGGAGCAGATATTTCCATGTTCATACAGATAGCGGTGCAGATATTTCCATGTTCATACCAATAGCGGTGTAGACATTTCCATGTTCATACATTTAGCGGTGTAGATATTTCCAAGTTCTTACAGATGGCGGTGAAGATATTTACATGATCATACAGATGGCGGTGTAGATATTTCCATGTTTGAACGGATGGCAGTGTAGATATTTCCATGTTCATAGAGATGGCGGTGTAGATATTTCCATGTTTATGCAGATAGCGGTATAGATATTTCCATGTTTATACAGACGGTGGTGTAGATATTTCCATGTTTATAGAGATGGCGGCGTAGATATTTCCATGTTCATAAAGATGGCGGTGTAAATATTTCCATGTTCGTACGGATGGCAGTGTAGATATTTCCATGTTCATACAGGTGGCGGTGTATATATTTCCATGTTTATACAGATAGCTGTGTAGATATTTCCATGTTCATACAGATAGCGGTGTATATATTTCCATGTTCATACAGATAACGGTGTAGATATTTTCATGTTCATACAGATAGCGGTGTAGATATTTCCATGTTCATTCAGTTAGGGGTGTAGATATTTCCATGTACATACAAATGGCGGTGTAGATATTTCCATGTTTATGCAGATAGCAGTGTAGATATTTCCATGTTTATAGAGATAGCAATGTAGATATTTCCATTGATATACAGAGAGCTGTGTAGATATTTGCATGTTCATACACATAGCGGTGTAGATATTTACATGTTCATTCAGATGTCGGTGTAGATATTTCCATGTTCATACAGATGGCGTTGTAGATATTTCCATGTTCATAGAGATGGCGGTGTAGATATTTCCATGTTTATGCAGATAGCGGTATAGATATTTCCATGTTTATACAGATGGTGGTGTAGATATTTCCATGTTTATACAGATGGCGGTCTGGATATTTGCATGTTTATAGAGTTAGTGGTGTAGTTATTTCAAAGCTTATAGAGACAGCATTGTAGATATTTCCATGTTTATACAGATAGCGGTGAAGTTATTTCCATGTTTATACAGACAGCGGTGTAGATATTTCCATGTTTATACAGATAGCGGGGTAGATATTTCCATGTTTATAGACACAGTGGGGTAGATAATTCCAATTTTATACAGATAGCAGTGTAGATATTTCCAAGTTCATACAGATAGCAGTGTAGATATTTCCACGTTTATAGAGATGACGGTGTAGATATTTCCATGTTCATACAGATGGCTGTGTAGATATTTCCATGTTTATAGAGATGGTGGTGTAGATATTTTCATGCTTACACAGACGGCATTGTAGATATATCCATGTTTACACAGATAGCGGTGTAGGCATTTCTATGTTTACACAGATAGCGGTGTGGATATTTCCATGTTTATGCAGATAGCGGTGTAGATATTTCCATGTTTATACAGATAGCGGTGCGGTTATTTCCATGTTTATACAGATAGTCGTGCAGATATTTCCATGATTATACAGATATCGGTGTAGATATTTCCATCTTAAAACAGATGGAGGTGTAGATATGTCCATGTTCATACAGATGGCGGTGTAGATATTTCCATGTTCATGCAGATAGCGGGGTAGATATTTCGATGTTCATCCAGATGCCTGTGTACATATATCCATGTTCATACAGATAGCGGTGTAGATATTTCGATGTTCATCCAGATGCCGGTGTACATATATCCATGTTCATACAGATAGCGGTGTAGATATTTCGATGTTCATCCAGATGCCGTTGTACATATATCCATGTTCATACAGTTAGCGGTGTAGATATTTCTATGTTCACACAGATGGCGGTGTAGATATTTACATGTTTATACAGATGGCGGTATAGATATTTCCATGTTCGTACAGATGGCGGTGTAGATATTTCCATGTTTATACAGATAGCAGTGTAGTTATTTCCATGTTTATAGAGATAGCAGTGTAGATATTTCCATTGACATACAGATAGCTGTGTAGATATTTGCATGGTCATACAGATAGCGGTGTAGATATTTCCATGTTCGTACAGATAGCGGTGTAGATATTTCCATGTTGATACAGATAGCGGTGTAGATATTTCCATGTTCATACAGATAAAGGTGTAGATATTTCCATGTTCATACAGATAGCGGTGTAGATATTTCCATGTTCATACAGTTACCGGTGTAGATATTTCCATGTTCATACAGATGGCGGTGTACATATTTACATGTTCATACAGATGGTGATGTAGATATTTCCATGTTTATAGAGACGACGGTCTAGATATTTCCATGTTTACAGAGATAGTGGCGTAGTTATTTCCAAGTTTATAGAGACAGCGTTGTAGATGTTTCCATGTTTATACAGATAGCGGTGAAGATATTTCCATGTTTATACAGATAGCGGTGTAGATATTTCCATGTTTATACAGATAGCAGTGTAGATATTTCCATGTTTATAGAGATAGTGGTGTAGATAATTTCAATTTTATACAGAGAGCAGTGTAGATATTTCCACGTTCATACAGATAGCGGTGTAGATATTTCCACGTTTATAGAGATGGCGGTGCAGATATTTCCATGTTCATACAGAGGACGGTGTAGATATTTCCATGTTTATTGGGATGGCGGTGTAGATATTTTCATGTTTACACAGATGGCGGTGTAGATATTTCCTTGTTTACACAGATAGCGTTGTAGACATTTCCATGTTTACACAGATAGCGGTGTGGATATTTCCATGTTTATGCAGATAGCATTGTAGATATTTCCATGTTTATACAGATAGCGGTGCAGATATTTCCATGTTTATTCCGATAGCGGGGCGGATATTTCCATGTTTATACAGATAGTTGGGCAGATATTTCCATGTTTATACAGATAGCGGTGTAGATATTTCCATCTTAATACAGATGGTGGTGTAGATATGTCCATGTTTGTACAGATGGCGGTGTAGATATTTCCATGTTCATACAGATGGCGGTGTAGATATTTCGAAGTTTATAGAGATAGCGCTGTAGTTATTTCCATATTTATAGAGAAATCTGTGTAGATATTTCCGTGTATATTCAGATAGCTGTGTAGATATTTCCATGTTCATGCAGATAGCGGTGTAGATATTTCCATGTTCATCCAGATGCCGGTGTACATATATCCATGTTCATACAGATGGCGGTGAAGTTATTTCCATGTTCATACAGATGGTGGTGTAGATATTTCCATGTTCATACAAATGGCGGTGTAGATATTTCCATGTTCATAGAGATGGCGTTGTAGATATTTCCATGTTCATACACATGGCGGTGTAGATATTTACATGTGCATACAGATGGCGGTGTAGATATATCCATGTTCATACAGATAGCAGTGTAGATATTTCCAAGTTCATACAGATAGCGGTGTAGATATTTCCATGTTCATACAGATAGCGGTGTAGATATTTCCATGTTCATTCCGATAGCGGTGTAGATATTTCCATGTTCATACAGTTAGCGGTGTAGATATTTCCATGTTCATACAGATGGCGGTGTAGAAATTTACATGTTCATACAGATGGTGGTGTAGATATTTCCATGTTCTTACGGATGGCAGTGTAGATATTTCCATGTTCATACAGGTGGCGGTGTAGATATTTCCATGTTTATACAAATAGCAGTGTAGTTATTTCCATGTTTATAGAGACAGCTGTGTAGATATTTCCATTGATATACAGATAGCTGTGTAGATATTTGCATGTTCATACAGATAGCAGTGTAGATATTTCCATGTTCATACAGATTGCGGTGTAGATATTTCCATGTTCATACAGATAGCGGTGTAGATATTTCCATGTTCATACAGATAACGGTGTAGATATTTCCATGTTCATACAGATAGCAGTGTAGATATTTCCATGTTCATACAGTTAGCGGTGTAGATATTTCCATGTTCATACAGATGGCGGTGTATATATTTACATGTTCATACAGATGGCAGTATAGATATTTGCATGTTCGCACAGATGGCGGTGTAGATATTTGCATGTTCATAGAGTTGGCGGTGTAGATATTTCCATGTTTATGCACATAGCGGTATAGATATTTCCATGTTAATACAGATGGTGGTGTAGATATTTCCATGTTTATAGAGATGGTGGTCTAGATATTTCCATGTTTACAGAGATAGTGGTGTAGTTATTTCCAAGTTTATAGAGACAGTGTTGTAGATATTTCCATGTTTACACAGATAGCGGTGAAGATATTTCCATGTTTATACAGATAGCGGTGTAGATATCTCCATGTTTATACAGATAGCAGTGTAGATATTTCCATGTTTATAGAGATAGTGTTGTAGATAATTTCAATTTCATACAGAGAGCAGTGTAGGTATTTCCAAGTTCATACAGATTGCGGTGTAGATATTTCCACGTTTATAGAGATGGTGGTGTAGATATTTCCATGTTCATACAGAGGACGGTGTAGATATTTCCATGTTTAATGGGATGGCGGTGTAGATATTTCCATGTTTACACTGATAGCGGTGTAGACATTTCCATGTTTACACAGATAGCGGTGTGGATATTTCCATGTTTATGCAGATAGCAGTGTATATATTTTCATGTTTATACAGATAGCGGTGCGGATATTTCCATGTTTATTCAGATACCGGTGCGGATATTTCCATGTTTACTCAGATAGTTGGGCAGATATTTCCATGTTTATACAGATAGCGGTGTAGATATTTCCATCTTAATACAGATGGCGGTGTAGATATGTCCATGTTTGTACAGATGGTGGTGTAGATATTTCCATGTTCATACAGACGGCGGCGTAGATATTTCGAAGTTTATACAGATAGCGATGTAGTTATTTCCATATTTATAGAGAAATCTGTGTAGATATTTCCATGTATATTCAGATAGCTGCGAATATATTTCCATGTTCATGCAGATTACGGTGTAGATATTTCCATGTTCATCCAGATGCCGGTGTACATATATCCATGTTCATACAAATGGCGGTGAAGATATTTCCATGTTCATACAGATGGCGGTGCAGCTATTTCCATGTTCATACAAATGGCGGTGTAGATATTTCCATGTTCATAGAGATGGCGGTTTAGATATTTCCAGGTTCATACAAATGGCGGTGTAGATATTTCCATGTTCATAGAGATGGCGGTGTAGATATTTCCATGTTTATACAGATAGAAGTGTAGTTTTTTCCATGTTTATAGAGATACCAGTCTGGATATTTCCATTGATATACAGATAGCTGTGTAGATATTTGCATGTTCATACAGATAGCGGTGTAGGTATTTCCATGTTCATACAGATAGCGGTGTAGATATTTCCATGTTCATACAGATAGCGGTGTAGATATTTCCATGTTAATACAGACAGTGGTGTAGATATTTCCATTTTCATACAGATAGTGGTGTAGATATTTAAATGTTCATACAGTTAGCGGTGTAGATATTTCCATGTTCATATAGATGGCGGTGTAGATATTTACATGTTGATACAGATGGCGGTGTAGATATTACCATGTTCATACAGATAGCGGTGTAGATATTTCCATGTTCATACAGATAGCGGTGTAGATATTTCCATGTTCATACCAATAGTGGTGTAGACATTTCCATGTTCATACATTTAGCGGTGTAGATATTTCCATGTTCATACAGATGGCGGTGAAGATATTTACATGTTCATACAGATGGCGGTGTAGATATTTCCATGTTTGTACGGATGGCAGTGTAGATATTTCCATGTTCATACACTTGGCGGTGTAGATATTTCCAAGTTTGTACAGATAGCAGTGTAGTTATTTCCATGTTAATAGAGATAGCGGTGTAGATATTTCCATTGATATACAGATAGCTGTGTAGATATTTGCATGTTCATGCAGATAGCGGTGTAGATATTTCCATGTTCGTACAGATAGCGGTGTAGCTATTTCCAAGTTCATACAGATAGCGGTGTAGATATTTCTATGTTCATACAGATAACGGTGTAGATATTTCCATGTTCATACAGACTGCGGTGTAGATATTTCCATGTTCATACAGTTAGCGGTGTAGATATTTCCATGTTCATACAGATGGCAGTGTAGATATTTACATGTTCATACAGATGGCGGTATAGATATTTCCATGTTCATACAGATGGCGGTGTAGATATTTGCATGTTCATAGAGATGGCGGTGTAGATATTTCCATGTTTATGCAGATATCGGTATAGATATTTCCATGTTTATACAGATGGTGGTGTAGATATTTCCATGTTTATAGAGATGGCGGTCTAGATATTTCCATGTTTTCAGAGATAGTGGTGTAGTTATTTCCAAGTTTAAAGAGACAGCGTTGTAGATATTTCCATGTTTATACAGATAGCGGTGAAGATATTTCCATGTTTATACAGATAGCGGTGTAGATATTTCCATGTTTATACAGATAGCAGTGTAGATATTTCCATGTTTATAGAGATAATGGTGTAGATAATTTCAATTTTATACAGAGAGCAGTGTAGATATTTTCAAGTTCATACAGATAGCGGTGTAGATATTTCCACGTTTATAGAGATGGCGGTGTGGATATTTCCATGTTCATACAGAGGGCGGTGTAGATATTTCCATGTTTATAGGGATGGCGGTGTAGATATTTTCATGTTTACTCAGGTTGCGGTGTAGATATTTCCCTGTTTACACAGATAGCGGTGTAGACATTTCCATGTTTACACAGATAGCGGTGTGGATATTTCCATGTTTATGCAGATAGCAGTGTAGATGTTTCCATGTTTATACAGATAGTTGGGCAAATATTTCCATGTTTATACAGATAGCGATGTAGATATTTCCATCTTAATACAGATGGCGGTGAGATATGTCCATGTTTGTACAGATGGCGGTGTAGATATTTCCATGTTCATACAGATGGCGGTGTAGATATTTTGAAGTTTATAGAGATAGCGCTTTAGTTATTTCCATATTTTTAGAGAAATCTGTGTAGATATTTCCATGTATATTCAGATAGCTGTGTAGATATTTCCATGTTCATGCAGATAGCGGTGTAGATATTTCCATGTTCATCCAGATGCCTGTGTACATATATCCATGTTCATACAGATGGCGGTGAAGATATTTCCATGTTCATACAGATGGTGGTGTAGATATTTCCATGTTCATACCAGTAGCGGTGTAGATATTTCCGTGTTCATACAGTTAGCGGTGTAGATATTTTCATGTTCATACAGATGGCGGTGTAGATATTTACATGTTCATACAGATGTCGGTGTAGATATTTCCATGTTCGTACGGTTAGCAGTGTAGATATCTCCATGTTCATACAGGTGGCGGTGTAGATATTTCCCTGTTTATACAGATAGCAGTGTAGTTATTTCCATGTTTATAGAGATAGCAGTGTAGGTATTTCCACTGATATACAGATAGCTGTGTAGATATTTGCATGCTCAAACAGATAGCGGTGTAGATATTTCCATGTTCGTACAGATAGCGGTGTAGATATTTCCATGTTCATACAGATAACGGTGTAGCTATTTGCATGTTCATACAGATATCGGTGTAGATATTTCCATGTTCATACAGTTAGCGGTGTAGATATTTCCATGTTCATACAGATGGCGGTGTAGATATTTACATGTTCATACAGATGGCAGTGTAGTTATTTCCATGTTCGTACAGATGGCGGTGTAGATATTTCCATGTTCATAGAGATGGCGGTGTACATATTTCCATGTTTATGCAGATAGCGGTATAGATATTTCCATGTTTATACAGACGGTGGTGAAGATATTTCCATGTTTATAGAGATGGCGGTCTAGATATTTCCAAGTTTATAGAGATAGAGGTGTAGTTATTTCCAAGTTTATAGAGACAGCGTTGTAGATATTTCCATGTTTATACAGATAGCGGTGAAGATATTTCCATGTTTATACAGATAGCGGTGTAGATATTTCCATGTTTATACAGATAACCGTGTAGATATTTCCATGTTTATAGAGATAGTGGTGTAGATAATTTCAATTTTATTCAGATAGCAGTGTAGATATTTGCAAGTTCATATAGATAGTGGTGTAGATATTTCCACGTTTATAGAGATGGCGGTGTAGATATATCCATGTTCATCCACATGGCGGTGTAGATATTTCCATGTTCATACAGGTGGCGGTGAAGATATTTCCATTTTCATACAGATGGCGGTGTAGATATTTCCATGTTCATACAAATGGCGGTGTAGCTATTTCCATGTTCATAGAGATGGCGGTGTAGATATTTCCATGTTCATAGAGATGGCGGTTTAGATATTTCCAGGTTCATACAAATGGCGGTGTAGATATTTCCATGTTCATAGAGATGGCGGTGTAGATATTTCCATGTTTATACAGATAGAAGTGTAGTTATTTCCATGTTTATAGAGATACCAGTCTGGATATTTCCATTGATATACAGATAGCTGTGTAGATATTTGCATGTTCATACAGATAGCGGTGTAGGTATTTCCATGTTCATACAGATAGCGGTGTAGATATTTCCATGTTCATACAGATAGCGGTGTAGATATTTCCATGTTAATACAGACAGTGGTGTAGATATTTCCATTTTCATACAGATAGTGGTGTAGATATTTAAATGTTCATACAGTTAGCGGTGTAGATATTTCCATGTTCATATAGATGGCGGTGTAGATATTTACATGTTGATACAGATGGCGGTGTAGATATTTCCATGTTCATACAGATAGCGGTGTAGATATTTCCATGTTCATACAGACAGCGGTGTAGATATTTCCATGTTCATACCAATAGTGGTGTAGACATTTCCATGTTCATACATTTAGCGGTGTAGATATTTCCATGTTCATACAGATGGCGGTGAAGATATTTACATGTTCATACAGATGGCGGTGTAGATATTTCCATGTTTGTACGGATGGCAGTGTAGATATTTCCATGTTCATACACTTGGCGGTGTAGATATTTCCAAGTTTGTACAGATAGCAGTGTAGTTATTTCCATGTTAATAGAGATAGCGGTGTAGATATTTCCATTGATATACAGATAGCTGTGTAGATATTTGCATGTTCATGCAGATAGCGGTGTAGATATTTCCATGTTCGTACAGATAGCGGTGTAGCTATTTCCAAGTTCATACAGATAGCGGTGTAGATATTTCTATGTTCATACAGATAACGGTGTAGATATTTCCATGTTCATACAGACTGCGGTGTAGATATTTCCATGTTCATACAGTTAGCGGTGTAGATATTTCCATGTTCATACAGATGGCAGTGTAGATATTTACATGTTCATACAGATGGCGGTATAGATATTTCCATGTTCATACAGATGGCGGTGTAGATATTTGCATGTTCATAGAGATGGCGGTGTAGATATTTCCATGTTTATGCAGATATCGGTATAGATATTTCCATGTTTATACAGATGGTGTTGTAGATATTTCCATGTTTATAGAGATGGCGGTCTAGATATTTCCATGTTTTCAGAGATAGTGGTGTAGTTATTTCCAAGTTTAAAGAGACAGCGTTGTAGATATTTCCATGTTTATACAGATAGCGGTGAAGATATTTCCATGTTTATACAGATAGCGGTGTAGATATTTCCATGTTTATACAGATAGCAGTGTAGATATTTCCATGTTTATAGAGATAATGGTGTAGATAATTTCAATTTTATACAGAGAGCAGTGTAGATATTTTCAAGTTCATACAGATAGCGGTGTAGATATTTCCACGTTTATAGAGATGGCGGTGTGGATATTTCCATGTTCATACAGAGGGCGGTGTAGATATTTCCATGTTTATAGGGATGGCGGTGTAGATATTTTCATGTTTACTCAGATTGCGGTGTAGATATTTCCCTGTTTACACAGATAGCGGTGTAGACATTTCCATGTTTACACAGATAGCGGTGTGGATATTTCCATGTTTATGCAGATAGCAGTGTAGATGTTTCCATGTTTATACAGATAGTTGGGCAAATATTTCCATGTTTATACAGATAGCGATGTAGATATTTCCATCTTAATACAGATGGCGGTGAGATATGTCCATGTTTGTACAGATGGCGGTGTAGATATTTCCATGTTCATACAGATGGCGGTGTAGATATTTTGAAGTTTATAGAGATAGCGCTTTAGTTATTTCCATATTTTTAGAGAAATCTGTGTAGATATTTCCATGTATATTCAGATAGCTGTGTAGATATTTCCATGTTCATGCAGATAGCGGTGTAGATATTTCCATGTTCATCCAGATGCCTGTGTACATATATCCATGTTCATACAGATGGCGGTGAAGATATTTCCATGTTCATACAGATGGTGGTGTAGATATTTCCATGTTCATACCAGTAGCGGTGTAGATATTTCCGTGTTCATACAGTTAGCGGTGTAGATATTTTCATGTTCATACAGATGGCGGTGTAGATATTTACATGTTCATACAGATGTCGGTGTAGATATTTCCATGTTCGTACGGTTAGCAGTGTAGATATCTCCATGTTCATACAGGTGGCGGTGTAGATATTTCCCTGTTTATACAGATAGCAGTGTAGTTATTTCCATGTTTATAGAGATAGCAGTGTAGGTATTTCCACTGATATACAGATAGCTGTGTAGATATTTGCATGCTCAAACAGATAGCGGTGTAGATATTTCCATGTTCGTACAGATAGCGGTGTAGATATTTCCATGTTCATACAGATAACGGTGTAGCTATTTGCATGTTCATAAAGATATCGGTGTAGATATTTCCATGTTCATACAGTTAGCGGTGTAGATATTTCCATGTTCATACAGATGGCGGTGTAGATATTTACATGTTCATACAGATGGCAGTGTAGTTATTTCCATGTTCGTACAGATGGCGGTGTAGATATTTCCATGTTCATAGAGATGGCGGTGTACATATTTCCATGTTTATGCAGATAGCGGTATAGATATTTCCATGTTTATACAGACGGTGGTGAAGATATTTCCATGTTTATAGAGATGGCGGTCTAGATATTTCCAAGTTTATAGAGATAGAGGTGTAGTTATTTCCAAGTTTATAGAGACAGCGTTGTAGATATTTCCATGTTTATACAGATAGCGGTGAAGATATTTCCATGTTTATACAGATAGCGGTGTAGATATTTCCATGTTTATACAGATAACCGTGTAGATATTTCCATGTTTATAGAGATAGTGGTGTAGATAATTTCAATTTTATTCAGATAGCAGTGTAGATATTTGCAAGTTCATATAGATAGTGGTGTAGATATTTCCACGTTTATAGAGATGGCGGTGTAGATATATCCATGTTCATCCACATGGCGGTGTAGATATTTCCATGTTCATACAGGTGGCGGTGAAGATATTTCCATTTTCATACAGATGGCGGTGTAGATATTTCCATGTTCATAAAAATGGCGGTGTAGATATTTCCATGTTCATAGAGATGGCGGTGTAGATATTTCCATATTTATACAGATAGCAGTGTAGTTATTTCCATGTTTATAGAGATAGCAGTGTAGATATTTCCATTGATATACAGATAGCTGTGTAGATATTTGCATGTTCATTCAGATAGCGGTGTAGATATTTCCATGCTCATACAGATAGCGGTGTAGATATTTCCATGTTCATACAGATAGCGGTGTAGATATTTCCATGTTCATACAGATAGCGGTGTAGATATTTCCATGTTCATACAGATAGCGGTGTAGATATTTCCATGTTCACACAGATGGCGGTGTAGATATTTACATGTTCATACACATGGCGGTGTAGATATTTCCATGTTCGTACGGATGGCAGTGTAGATATTTCCATGTTCATAAAGGTGGCGGTGTAGATATTTCCATGTTTATACAGATAGCAGTGTAGTTATTTCCATGTTTATAGAGAGAGCTTTGTAGATATTTCCATTGGTATACAGATAGCTGCGTAGATATTTGCATGTTCATACAGATAGCGGTGCAGATATTTCCATGTTCATACAGATAGCGGTGTAGATATTTCCATGTTCATACAGAGAGCGGTCTAGATATTTCCATGTTCATACAGATAACGGTGTAGATATTTCCATGTTCATACAGATAGTGGTGTAGATATTTCCATGTTCATACAGTTAGTAGTGTAGATATTTCCATGTTCATACAGATGGCGGTGTAGATATTTACATGTTCATACAGCTGGCGGTATAGATATTTTCATGTTCGTATAAATGGCGGTGTAGATATTTCCAGGTTCATAGAGATGGCGGTGTAGATATTTCCATGTTTATACAGATAGCGGTGTAGTTATTTCCATGTTTATAGAGATAGCAGTGTAGAAATTTCCATTGATATAGAGATGGCGGTGTAGATATTTACATGTTCATTCAGATGGCAGTGTAGATAATTCCATGTTCATACAGATAGCGGTGTAGATATTTCCATGTTCATACAGATAGCGGTGTAGATATTTCCATGTTCATACAGATAGCGGTGTAGATATTTCCATGTTCATACAGATGGCGGTGTAGATATTTACATGTTCATACACATGGCGGTGTAGATATTTCCATGTTCGTACGGATGGCAGTGTAGATATTTCCATGTTCATAAAGGTGGCGGTGTAGATATTTCCATGTTTATACAGATAGCAGTGTAGTTATTTCCATGTTTATAGAGATAGCTGTGTAGATATTTCCATTGGTATACAGATAGCTGCGTAGATATTTGCATGTTCATACAGATAGCTTTGTAGATATTTCCATGTTCATACAGATAGCGGTGTAGATATTTCCATGTTCATACAGAGAGCGGTCTAGATATTTCCATGTTCATACAGATAACGGTGTAGATATTTCCATGTTCATACAGATAGTGGTGTAGATATTTCCATGTTCATACAGTTAGTAGTGTAGGTATTTCCATGTTCATACAGATGGCGGTGTAGATATTTACATGTTCATACAGCTGGCGGTATAGATATTTTCATGTTCGTACAAATGGCGGTGTAGATATTTCCATGTTCATAGAGATGGCGGTGTAGATATTTCCATGTTTATACAGATAGCGGTGTAGTTATTTCCATGTTTATAGAGATAGCAGTGTAGAAATTTCCATTGATATAGAGATGGCGGTGTAGATATTTACATGTTCATTCAGATGGCAGTGTAGATATTTCCATGTTCATACAGATAGCGGTGTAGATATTTCCATGTTCATACAGATAGCGGTGTAGATATTTCCATGTTTATACCAATTGCGGTGTAGATATTTCCATGTTCATACAGTTAGCGGTGTTGATATTTCTATGTTCATACAGATGGCGGTGTAGATATTTACATGTTCATACTGATGGCAGTGTAGATATTTCCATGTTTATACAGATAGCAGTGTAGTTATTTCCATGTTTATAGAGATGGCTGTGTAGATATTTCCATTGATATACAGATAGCTGTGTAGATATTTGCATGTTCATACAGATAGCAGTGTAGATATTTCCATGTTCGTACAGATAGCGGTGTAGCTATTTACATGTTCATACAGATAGCGGTCTAGATATTTCCATGTTCATACAGATAACGGTGTAGATATTTCCATGTTCATACAGATAGTGGTGTAGATATTTCCATGTTCATACAGATGGCGGTGTAGATATTTACATGTTCATACAGCTGGCGGTATAGATATTTTCATGTTCGTACAGATGGCGGTGTAGGTATTTCCATGTTCATAGAGATGGCGGTGTAGATATTTCCATGTTTATACAGATAGCAGTGTAGTTATTTCCATGTTTATAGATATAGCAGTGTAGATATTTCCATTGATATACAGATAGCTGTTTAGATATTTGCATGTTCATACAGATAGCGCTCTAGATATTTCCATGTTCATACAGATAGCGGTGTAGATATTTCCATGTTCATACAGATAGCGGTGTAGATATTTCCATGTTCAGACAGATAGCGGTGTAGATATTTCCATGTACATTCAGATAGCGGTGTAGATATTTCCATGTTCATACAGTTAGCGGTGTAAATATTTCCATGTTCATTAGATGGCGGTGTAGATATTTACATGTTCATACAGATGGCGGTGTAGATATTTCCATGTTCAATCAGAGGGCGGTGTAGATATTTTCATGTTTATACAGATAGCGGTGTAGATATTTCCATGTTCATAGAGATAGCAGTGTAGATATTTCCGTGTTTATACCAATAGCGGTGTAGATATTTCCATGTTCATACAGATGGCGGTGTAGATATTCCGAAGTTTATAGAGATAGCGCTGTAGATATTTCCATACTCATAGAGAAATCTGTGTAGATATTTCCATGTATATACAGATAGCTGTGTAGATATTTCCATGTTCATGCAGATAGCGGTGTAGATATTTCCATATTCATCCAGATGCCGGTGTACATATATCCATGTTCATACACATGGCGATGAAGATATTTCCATGTTCATACAGATGGCGGTGTAGATATTTCCATGTTCATAGAAATGGCGGTGTAGATATTTCCCTGTTCATAGAGATGGCGGTGTAGATATTTCCATGTTCATAGAAATAGCGGTGTAGATATTTCCATGTTCATACAAATAGCAGTGTAGACATTTCCATGTTCATAGAGATGGCGGTGTAGATATTTCCATGTTTATACAGATAGCAGCGTAGTTATTTCCATGTTTATAGAGATAGCAGTGTAGATATTTCCATTGATATACAGATAGCTGTGTAGATATTTGCATGTTCATACAGATAGCGGTGTGGATATTTCCATGTTCATACAGATAGCGGTGTAGATATTTCCATGTTCATACAGATAGCGGTGTAGATATTTCCATGTTCATACAGATAGCGGTGTAGATATTTCCATGTTCATACAGATATCGGTGTAGATATTTCCATGTTCATACAGATAGCGGTGTAGATATTTCCATGTTCATAGAGATGGCGGTGTAGATATTTCCATGTTTATACAGATAGCAGCGTAGTTATTTCCATGTTTATAGAGATAGCAGTGTAGATATTTCCATTGATATACAGATAGCTGTGTAGATATTTGCATGTTCATACAGATAGCGGTGTGGATATTTCCATGTTCATACAGATAGCGGTGTAGATATTTCCATGTTCATACAGATAGCGGTGTAGATATTTCCATGTTCATACAGATAGCTGTGTAGATATTTCCATGTTCATGCAGATAGCGGTGTAGATATTTCCATGTTCATACAAATGGCGGTGTAGATATTTCCATGTTCATACAGATGGCGGTGTACATATTTACATGTTCATACACATGGCGGTGTAGATATTTCCATGTTCGTACGGATGGCAGTGTAGATATTTCCATGTTCATACAGTTAGCGGTGTAGATATTTCCACGTTTATAGAGATGGTGGTGTAGATATTTCCATGTTCATACAAATGGCGATGTAGATATTTCCATGTTCATAGAGATGGTGGTGTAGATATTTCCATGTTCATACAAACGGCGGTGTAGATATTTCCATGTTCATAGAGATGGCGGTGTAGATATTTCCATGTTTATACAGATAGCAGTGTAGTTATTTCCATGTTTATAGAGATAGCAGTGTAGATATTTCCAATGATATACAGATAGCTGTTAGGTATTTGCATGTTCATACAGTTAGCCGTCTAGATATTTCCATGTTCATACAGATAGCGGTGTAGACATTTCCATGTTCATTCAGATAGCGGTGTAGATATTTCCATGTTCATACAGATAGCGGTGTAGATATTGCCATGTTCATAGAGATGACGGTGTAGATATTTACATGTTCATACAGATGGCGGTGTAGATATTTCCATGTTCATACAGATAGCGGTGTAGACATTTCCATGTTTACACAGATAGCGGTGTGGATATTTCCATGTTTTTGCAGACAGAAGTGTAGATATTTCCATGTTTATACAGATAGTTGGGCAGATATTTCCATGTTTATACAGATAGCGGTGTTGATATTTCCATCTTAATACAGATGGCGGTGTAGATATGTCCATGTTTGTACAGACGGCGGTGTAGATATTTCCATGTTCATACAGATAGCGGTGTAGATATTTCCATGTTCATACAGTTAGCGGTGTATATATTTCCATGTTCATACAGATAGCAGTGTAGATATTTCCATGTTTATAGAGATAGTGGTGTAGATAATTTCAATTTTATACAGAGAGCAGTGTAGATAATTCCAAGTTCATAAAGATAGCGGTGTAGATATTTCGTCGTTTATAGAGATGGCGGTGTAGATATTTCCATGTTCATACAGATGGCAGTGTAGATATTTCGAAGTTTGTAGAGATAGCGCTGTAGTTATTTCCATATTTATAGAGAAATCTGGGTAGGTAATTCCATGCATATTCAGATAGCTGTGTAGATATTTCCATGTTCATGCAGATAGCGGTGTAGATATTTCCATGTTCATCCAGATGCCAGTGCACATATATCCATGTTCATACAGATGGCAGTGAGGATATTTCCATGTTCATACAGATAGCGGTGTAGATATTTCCATGTTCATACAGATAGCGGTGTAGATATTTCCATGTTTATACCAATTGCGGTGTAGATATTTCCATGTTCATACAGTTAGCGGTGTTGATATTTCTATGTTCATACAGATGGCGGTGTAGATATTTACATGTTCATACTGATGGCAGTGTAGATATTTCCATGTTTATACAGATAGCAGTGTAGTTATTTCCATGTTTATAGAGATGGCTGTGTAGATATTTCCATTGATATACAGATAGCTGTGTAGATATTTGCATGTTCATACAGATAGCAGTGTAGATATTTCCATGTTCGTACAGATAGCGGTGTAGCTATTTACATGTTCATACAGATAGCGGTCTAGATATTTCCATGTTCATACAGAAAACGGTGGAGATATTTCCATGTTCATACAGATAGTGGTGTAGATATTTCCATGTTCATACAGATGGCGGTGTAGATATTTACATGTTCATACAGCTGGCGGTATAGATATTTTCATGTTCGTACAGATGGCGGTGTAGGTATTTCCATGTTCATAGAGATGGCGGTGTAGATATTTCCATGTTTATACAGATAGCAGTGTAGTTATTTCCATGTTTATAGATATAGCAGTGTAGATATTTCCATTGATATACAGATAGCTGTTTAGATATTTGCATGTTCATACAGATAGCGCTCTAGATATTTCCATGTTCATACAGATAGCGGTGTAGATATTTCCATGTTCATACAGATAGCGGTGTAGATATTTCCATGTTCAGACAGATAGCGGTGTAGATATTTCCATGTACATTCAGATAGCGTTGTAGATATTTCCATGTTCATACAGTTAGCGGTGTAAATATTTCCATGTTCATTAGATGGCGGTGTAGATATTTACATGTTCATACAGATGGCGGTGTAGATATTTCCATGTTCAATCAGAGGGCGGTGTAGATATTTCCATGTTTATACAGATAGCGGTGTAGATATTTCCATGTTCATAGAGATAGCAGTGTAGATATTTCCGTGTTTATACCAATAGCGGTGTAGATATTTCCATGTTCATACAGATGGCGGTGTAGATATTTCGAAGTTTATAGAGATAGCGCTGTAGATATTTCCATACTCATAGAGAAATCTGTGTAGATATTTCCATGTATATACAGATAGCTGTGTAGATATTTCCATGTTCATGCAGATAGCGGTGTAGATATTTCCATATTCATCCAGATGCCGGTGTACATATATCCATGTTCATACACATGGCGATGAAGATATTTCCATGTTCATACAGATGGCGGTGTAGATATTTCCATGTTCATAGAAATGGCGGTGTAGATATTTCCCTGTTCATAGAGATGGCGGTGTAGATATTTCCATGTTCATACAAATAGCGGTGTAGATATTTCCATGTTCATACAAATAGCAGTGTAGACATTTCCATGTTCATAGAGATGGCGGTGTAGATATTTCCATGTTTATACAGATAGCAGCGTAGTTATTTCCATGTTTATAGAGATAGCAGTGTAGATATTTCCATTGATATACAGATAGCTGTGTAGATATTTGCATGTTCATACAGATAGCGGTGTGCATATTTCCATGTTCATACAGATAGCGGTGTAGATATTTCCATGTTCATACAGATAGCGGTGTAGATATTTCCATGTTCATACAGATAGCGGTGTAGATATTTCCATGTTCATACAGATAGCGGTGTAGATATTTCCATGTTCATACAGATAGCGGTGTAGATATTTCCATGTTCATAGAGATGGCGGTGTAGATATTTCCATGTTTATACAGATAGCAGCGTAGTTATTTCCATGTTTATAGAGATAGCAGTGTAGATATTTCCATTGATATACAGATAGCTGTGTAGATATTTGCATGTTCATACAGATAGCGGTGTGGATATTTCCATGTTCATACAGATAGCGGTGTAGATATTTCCATGTTCATACAGATAGCGGTGTAGATATTTCCATGTTCATACAGATAGCTGTGTAGATATTTCCATGTTCATGCAGATAGCGGTGTAGATATTTCCATGTTCATACAAATGGCGGTGTAGATATTTCCATGTTCATACAGATGGCGGTGTACATATTTACATGTTCATACACATGGCGGTGTAGATATTTCCATGTTCGTACGGATGGCAGTGTAGATATTTCCATGTTCATACAGTTAGCGGTGTAGATATTTCCACGTTTATAGAGATGGTGGTGTAGATATTTCCATGTTCATACAAATGGCGATGTAGATATTTCCATGTTCATAGAGATGGCGGTGTAGATATTTCCATGTTCATACAAACTGCGGTGTAGATATTTCCATGTTCATAGAGATGGCGGTGTAGATATTTCCATGTTTATACAGATAGCAGTGTACTTATTTCCATGTTTATAGAGATAGCAGTGTAGATATTTCCAATGATATACAGATAGCTGTTTAGATATTTGCATGTTCATACAGTTAGCCGTCTAGATATTTCCATGTTCATACAGATAGCGGTGTAGACATTTCCATGTTCATTCAGATAGCGGTGTAGATATTTCCATGTTCATACAGATAGCGGTGTAGATATTGCCATGTTCATAGAGATGACGGTGTAGATATTTACATGTTCATACAGATGGCGGTGTAGATATTTCCATGTTCATACAGATAGCGGTGTAGACATTTCCATGTTTACACAGATAGCGGTGTGGATATTTCCATGTTTTTGCAGACAGAAGTGTAGATATTTCCATGTTTATACAGATAGTTGGGCAGATATTTCCATGTTTACACAGATAGCGGTGTTGATATTTCCATCTTAATACAGATGGCGGTGTAGATATGTCCATGTTTGTACAGACGGCGGTGTAGATATTTCCATGTTCATACAGATAGCGGTGTAGATATTTCCATGTTCATACAGTTAGCGGTGTATATATTTCCATGTTCATACAGATAGCAGTGTAGATATTTCCATGTTTATAGAGATAGTGGTGTAGATAATTTCAATTTTATACAGAGAGCAGTGTAGATAATTCCAAGTTCATAAAGATAGCGGTGTAGATATTTCCTCGTTTATAGAGATGGCGGTGTAGATATTTCCATGTTCATACAGATGGCAGTGTAGATATTTCGAAGTTTGTAGAGATAGCGCTGTAGTTATTTCCATATTTATAGAGAAATCTGGGTAGGTATTTCCATGCATATTCAGATAGCTGTGTAGATATTTCCATGTTCATGCAGATAGCGGTGTAGATATTTCCATGTTCATCCAGATGCCAGTGCACATATATCCATGTTCATACAGATGGCAGTGAGGATATTTCCATGTTCATACAGATTGTGGTGTAGATATTTCCATGTTCATACAAATGGCGATGTAGGTATTTCCATGTTCATAGAGATGGCGGTGTAGATATTTCCATGTTCATACAAATGGCGGTGTAGATCTTTCCATGTTCATAGAGATGGCGGTGTAGATATTTCCATGTTTATACAGATAGCAGTGTAGTTATTTCCATGTTTACAGAGATAGCAGTGTAGATATTTCCATTGATATACAGATAGCTGTTTAGATATTTGCATGTTCATACAGATAGCCGTCTAGATATTTCCATGTTCATACAGATAGAGGTGTAGATATTTCCATGTTCATACAGATAGCGGTGTAGATATTTCCATGTTCATACAGTTAGCGGTGTACATATTTCCATGTTCATACAGATGGCGGTGTAGATATTTCCATGTTCATACAAATGGCGGTGTAGTTATTTCCATGTTCATAGAGATGGCGGTGTAGATATTTCCATGTTTATACAGATAGCAGTGTAGTTATTTCCATTGATATACAGATAGCTGTTTAGATATTTGCATGTTCATACAGTTAGCCGTCTAGATATTTCCATGTTCATACAGATAGCGGTGTAGATATTTCCATGTTCATACAGATAGCGGTGTAGATATTTCCATGTTCATACAGATAGTGGTGTAGATATTTCCATGTTCATACAGTTAGCCGTCTAGATATTTCCATGTTCATACAGATAGCGGTGTAGATATTTCCATGTTAATACAGATGACGGTGTAGATATTTACATGTTCATACAGATGGCAGTGTAGATATTTCCATGTTCATACAGATAGCGGTGTAGACATTTCCATGTTTACACAGATAGCGCTGTGGATATTTCCATGTTTTTGCAGACAGAAGTGTAGATATTTCCATGTTTATACAGATAGCGGTGCGGATATTTCCATGTTTATACAGATAGTTGGGCAGATATTTCCATGTTTTTACAGATAGCGGTGTTGATATTTCCATCTTAATACAGATGGCGGTGTAGATATGTCCATGTTTGTACAGATGGCGTTGTAGATATTTCCATGTTCATACAAATGGCGGTGTAGATATTTCCATGTTCATAGAGATGGCGGTGTAGATATTTCCATGTTTATACAGATAGCAGTGTAGATATTTCCATGTTTATAGAGATAGCAGTGTAGATATTTCCATTGATATACAGATAGCTGTTTAGATATTTGCATGTTCATACAGATAGCGGTCTAGATATTTCCATGTTCATACAGATAGCGGTGTAGATATTTCCATGTTCATACAGATAGTGGTGTAGATATTTCCATGTTCATAGAGATAGCGGTGTAGATATTTCCATGTTCATACAGATGGCGGTGTAGATATTTCCATGTTCATACAAATGGCGGTGTAGATATTTCCATGTTCATAGAGATGTCGGTGTAGTTATTTCCATGTTTATACAGTTAGCAGTGTAGTTATTTCCATGTTTATAGAGATAGCAGTGTAGATATTTCCATTGATATACAGATAGCTGTTTAGATATTTGCATGTTCATACAGTTAGCCGTCTAGATATTTCCATGTTCATACAGATAGCGGTGTAGACATTTCCATGTTCATACAGATAGCGGTGTAGATATTTCCATGTTCATACAGATAGCGGTGTAGATATTGCCATGTTCATACAGATGACGGTGTAGATATTTACATGTTCATACAGATGGCGGTGTAGATATTTCCATGTTCATACAGATAGCGGTGTAGACATTTCCATGTTTACACAGATAGCGGTGTGGATATTTCCATGTTTTTGCAGACAGATGTGTAGTTATTTCCATGTTTATACAGAGAGCGGTGCGGATATTTCCATGTTTATACAGATAGTTGGGCAGATATTTCCATGTTTATACAGATAGCGGTGTTGATATTTCCATCTTAATACAGATGGCGGTGTAGATATGTCCATGTTTGTACAGATGGCGGTGTAGATATTTCCATGTTCATACAGATGGCGGTGTAGATATTTCGAAGTTTATAGAGATAGCGCTGTAGTTATTTCCATATTTATAGTGAAATCTGTGTAGTTATTTCCATGTATATTCAGATAGCTGGGTAGATATTTCCATGTTCAAGCAGATAGCGGTGTAGATATTTCCATGTTATTCCAGATGCCGGTGCACATATATCCATGTTCATACAGATGGCGGTGAAGATATTTCCATGTTCATACAGATGGTGGTGTAGATATTTCCATGTTCATACAAATGGCGATGTAGATATTTCCATGTTCATAGAGATGGCGGTGTAGATATTTCCATGTTCATACAAACGGCGGTGTAGATATTTCCATGTTCATAGAGATGGCGGTGTAGATATTTCCATGTTTATACAAACGGCGGTGTAGATATTTCCATGTTCATAGAGATGGCGGTGTAGATATTTCCATGTTTATACAGATAGCAGTGGAGTTATTTCCATGTTTATAGAGATAGCAGTGTAGATATTTCCATTGATATACAGATAGCTGTTTAGATATTTGCATGTTCATACAGATAGCGCTCTAGATATTTCCATGTTCATACAGATAGCGGTGTAGATATTTCCATGTTCATACAGATAGTGGTGTAGATATTTCCATGTTCATACAGATAGCGGTGTAGATATTTCCATGTTGATACTGATAGCGGTGTAGATATTTCCATGTTCATACAGTTAGCGGTGTAGATATTTCCATGTTCATAAGATGGCAGTGTAGATATTTACATGTTCATACAGATGGCGGTGTAGATATATCCATGTTCATACAGAGGGCGGTGTAGATATTTCCATGTTCATACAGATAGCGGTGTAGATATTTCCATGTTCATACAGATAGCAGTGTAGATATTTTCATCTTTATACCAATAGCGGTGTAGATATTTCCATCTTCATACAGTTAGCGGTGTAGATATTTCCATGTTCATACAGATGGCGGTGTAGATATTTCGAAGTTTATAGAGATAGCTCTGTAGATATTTCCATACTTATAGAGAAATCTGTGTAGATATTTCCATGTATATTCAGATAGCTGTGTAGATATTTCCATTTTCATGCAGATAGCGGAGTAGATATTTCCATATTCATCCAGATGCCGGTGTACATATATCCATGTTCATACAGATGGCGATGAAGGTATTTCCATGTTCATACAGATGGCGGTGTAGATATTTCCATGTTCATCCAAATGGCGGTGTAGATATTTCCCTGTTCATACAAATGGCGGTGTAGATATTTCCCTGTTCATAGAGATAGCGGTGTAGATATATCCATGTTCATTGAGATGGCGGTGTGGATATTTCCATGTTTATACAGATAGTGATATAGATATTTGCATGTTTATACAGATGGTGGTGTAGATATTTCCAAGTTTATGGGGATGGAGGTGTAGATATTTTCATGTTTACACAGATGGCGGTGCATATATTTCCATGTTTACACAGATAGCGTTGTGGATATTTCCATGTTTATGCAGATAGCGGTGTAGATATTTCCATGTTTATACAGATTGCGGTGCAGATATTTCCATGTTTATACAGATAGGCAGATATTTCCATGTTTATACAGATAGCGGTGTAGATATTTCCATCTTAATACAGATGGCGGTGTAGATATGTCCATGTTCATATAGATGGCTGTGTAGATATTTCCATGTTCATACAGATGGCGGTGTAGATGTTTCGAAGTTTATAGAGATAGCGCCGTAGTTATTTCCATATTTATAGAGAAATATGTGTAGATATTTCCATGTATGTGCAGATAGCTGTGTAGATATTTCCATATTCATGCAGATAGTGGTGTAGATATTTCCATGTTCATCCAAATGCCGGTGTAGTTATATCCAAGTTCATACAGATGGCGGTCAAGATATTTCAATGTTCATACAGATGGCGGTGTAGATATTTCCAGGTTCATACAAATGGCGGTGTAGATATTTCCATGTTCATAGAGATGGCGGTGTAGATATTTCCATGTTCATACAAATGGCGGTGTAGTTATTTCCATGTTCATAGAGATGGCGGTTTAGATATTTCCATGTTTATACAGATAGCAGTGTAGTTATTTCCATGTTTATAGAGATAGTGGTGTAGATAATTTCAATTTTATACAGATAGCTCTGTAGATATTTGCATGTTCATACAGATAGCGGTGTAGATATTTCCATGTTCATTCAGATAGCGTTGTAGATATTTCCGTATTCATACAGAGAGCAGTGTAGATATTTCCATGTTCATGCAGAATGCGGTGTACATATTTCCATGTTCATACCAATAGCGGTGTTGATATTTCCGAGTCCATGCAGTTAGCGTTGTAGATATTTCCATGTTCATACAGATGGCGGTGTAGATACTTACATGTTCATACAGATGGCGGTGTATATATTTCCTTGTTCGTACGGATGGCAGTGTAGTTATTTCCATGTTCATACTGGTGGCGTCGTAGATATTTCCATGTTTATACAGATAGCAGTGTAGTTATTTCCATGTTTATAGAGATAGCAGTGTAGATATTTCCATTGATATACAGATAGCTGTGTAGATATTTGCATGTTCATACAGATAGCGGTGTAGATATTTCTATGTTCGTACAGATAGCGGTGTAGATATTTCCATGCTCATACAGATTGCGGTGTAGATTTTTCCATGTTCATACAGATAACGGTGTAGATATTTCCGTGTTCATACAGATAGCGGTGTAGATATTTCCATGTTCATACAGTTAGCGGTGTAGATATTTCCATGTTCATACAGATGGCGGTGTAGATATTTACATGTTCATACAGATGGCCGTGTAGATATTTCCATGTTCATACAGATGGCGGTGTAGATATTTCCATGTTCATAGAGATGGCGGTGTAGATATTTCCATGTTCATGCAGATAGCGGTGTAGATATTTCCATGTTCATACAGATGGCGGTGTACATATTTACATGTTCATACACATGGCGGTGTAGATATTTCCATGTTCGTACGGATGGCAGTGTAGATATTTCCATGTTCATACAGTTAGCGGTGTAGATATTTCCACGTTTATAGAGATGGTGGTGTAGATATTTCCATGTTCATACAAATGGCGATGTAGATATTTCCATGTTCATAGAGATGGCGGTGTAGATATTTCCATGTTCATACAAACGGCGGTGTAGATATTTCCATGTTCATAGAGATGGCGGTGTAGATATTTCCATGTTTATACAGATAGCAGTGTAGTTATTTCCATGTTTATAGAGATAGCAGTGTAGATATTTCCAATGATATACAGATAGCTGTTTAGATATTTGCATGTTCATACAGTTAGCCGTCTAGATATTTCCATGTTCATACAGATAGCGGTGTAGACATTTCCATGTTCATTCAGATAGCGGTGTAGATATTTCCATGTTCATACAGATAGCGGTGTAGATATTGCCATGTTCATAGAGATGACGGTGTAGATATTTACATGTTCATACAGATGGCGGTGTAGATATTTCCATGTTCATACAGATAGCGGTGTAGACATTTCCATGTTTACACAGATAGCGGTGTGGATATTTCCATGTTTTTGCAGACAGAAGTGTAGATATTTCCATGTTTATACAGATAGTTGGGCAGATATTTCCATGTTTATACAGATAGCGGTGTTGATATTTCCATCTTAATACAGATGGCGGTGTAGATATGTCCATGTTTGTACAGATGGCGGTGTGGATATTTCCATGTTTATACAGATAGCGGTGTTAATATTTCCATCTTAATACAGATAGCGGTGTAGATATGTCCATGTTTGTACAGATGGCGCTGTAGATATTTCCATGTTCATACAGATAGCGGTGTAGATATTTCCATGTTCATACAGTTAGCGGTGTATATATTTCCATGTTCATACAGATAGCAGTGTAGATATTTCCATGTTTATAGAGATAGTGGTGTAGATAATTTCAATTTTATACAGAGAGCAGTGTAGATAATTCCAAGTTCATAAAGATAGCGGTGTAGATATTTCGTCGTTTATAGAGATGGCGGTGTAGATATTTCCATGTTCATACAGATGGCAGTGTAGATATTTCGAAGTTTGTAGAGATAGCGCTGTAGTTATTTCCATATTTATAGAGAAATCTGGGTAGGTATTTCCATGCATATTCAGATAACTGTGTAGATATTTCCATGTTCATGCAGATAGCGGTGTAGATATTTCCATGTTCATCCAGATGCCAGTGCACATATATCCATGTTCATACAGATGGCGGTGAGGATATTTCCATGTTCATACAGATTGTGGTGTAGTTATTTCCATGTTCATACAAATGGCGATGTAGATATTTCCATGTTCATAGAGATGGCGGTGTAGATATTTCCATGTTCATACAAATGGCGGTGTAGATCTTTCCATGTTCATAGAGATGGCGGTGTAGATATTTCCATGTTTATACAGATAGCAGTGTAGTTATTTCCATGTTTACAGAGATAGCAGTGTAGATATTTCCATTGATATACAGATAGCTGTTTAGATATTTGCATGTTCATACAGATAGCCGTCTAGATATTTCCATGTTCATACAGATAGCGGTGTAGATATTTCCATGTTCATACAGATAGCGGTGTAGGTATTTCCATGTTCATACAGTTAGCGGTGTACATATTTCCATGTTCATACAGATGGCGGGGTAGATATTTCCATGTTCATACAAATGGCGGTGTAGTTATTTCCACGTTCATAGAGATGGCGGTGTAGATATTTCCATGTTTATACAGATAGCAGTGTAGTTATTTCCATGTTTATAGAGATAGCAGTGTAGATATTTCCATTGATATACAGATAGCTGTTTAGATATTTGCATGTTCATACAGTTAGCCGTCTAGATATTTCCATGTTCATACAGATAGCGGTGTAGATATTTCCATGTTCATACAGATAGCGGTGTAGATATTTCCATGTTCATACAGATAGTGGTGTAGATATTTCCATGTTCATACAGTTAGCCGTCTAAATATTTCCATGTTCATACAGATAGCGGTGTAGATATTTCCATGTTAATACAGATGACGGTGTAGATATTTACATGTTCATACAGATGGCAGTGTAGATATTTCCATGTTCATACAGATAGCGGTGTAGACATTTCCATGTTTACACAGATAGCGGTGTGGATATTTCCATGTTTTTGCAGACAGAAGTGTAGATATTTCCATGTTTATACAGATAGCGGTGCGGATATTTCCATGTTTATACAGATAGTTGGGCAGATATTTCCATGTTTTTACAGATAGCGGTGTTGATATTTCCATCTTAATACAGATGGCGGTGTAGATATGTCCATGTTTGTACAGATGGCGTTGTAGATATTTCCATGTTCATACAGATGGCGGTGTAGATATTTCGAAGTTTATAGAGATAGCGCTGTAGTTATTTCCATATTTATAGAGAAATCTGTGTAGATATTTCCATGTATATTCAGATAGCTGTGTAGATATTTCCATGTTCATCCAGATGCCGGTGCACATATATCCATGTTCATACAGATGGCGATGAAGATATTTCCATGTCCATACAGATGGTGGTGTAGATATTTCCATGTTCATACAAATGGCGATGTAGATATTTCCATGTTCATAGAGATGGCGGTGTAGATATTTCCATGTTCATACAAATGGCGGTGTAGATATTTCCATGTTCATAGAGATGGTGGTGTAGATATTTCCATGTTTATACAGATAGCAGTGTAGTTATTTCCTTGTTTATAGAGATAGCAGTGTAGATATTTCCTTTGATATACAGATAGCTGTTTAGATATTTGCATGTTCATACAGATAGCGGTCTAGATATTTCCATGTTCATACAGATAACGGTGTAGATATTTCCATGTTCATACAGATAGTGGTGTAGATATTTCCATGTTCATAGAGATAGCGGTGTAGATATTTCCATGTTCATACAGATGGCGGTGTAGATATTTCCATGTTCATACAAATGGTGGTGTAGATATTTCCATGTTCATAGAGATGTCGGTGTAGATATTTCCATGTTTATACAGTTAGCAGTGTAGTTATTTCCATGTTTATAGAGATAGCAGTGTAGATATTTCCATTGGTATACAGATAGCTGTTTAGATATTTGCATGTTCATACAGTTAGCCGTCTAGATATTTCCATGTTCATACAGATAGCGGTGTAGACATTTCCATGTTCATACAGATAGCGGTGTAGATATTTCCATGTTCATACAGATAGTGGTGTAGATATTTCCATGTTCATACAGTTAGCCGTCTAGATATTTCCATGTTCATACAGATAGCGGTGTAGATATTTCCATGTTAATACAGATGACGGTGTAGATATTTACATGTTCATACAGATGGCAGTGTAGATATTTCCATGTTCATACAGATAGCGGTGTAGACATTTCCATGTTTACACAGATAGCGGTGTGGATATTTCCATGTTTTTGCAGACAGAAGTGTAGATATTTCCATGTTTATACAGATAGCGGTGCGGATATTTCCATGTTTATACAGATAGTTGGGCAGATATTTCCATGTTTTTACAGATAGCGGTGTTGATATTTCCATCTTAATACAGATGGCGGTGTAGATATGTCCATGTTTGTACAGATGGCGTTGTAGATATTTCCATGTTCATACAGATGGCGGTGTAGATATTTCGAAGTTTATAGAGATAGCGCTGTAGTTATTTCCATATTTATAGAGAAATCTGTGCAGATATTTCCATGTATATTCAGATAGCTGTGTAGATATTTCCATGTTCATGCAGATAGCGGTGTAGATATTTCCATGTTCATCCAGATGCCGGTGCACATGTATCCATGTTCATACAGATGGCGATGAAGATATTTCCATGTCCATACAGATGGTGGTGTAGATATTTCCATGTTCATACAAATGGCGATGTAGATATTTCCAGGTTCATAGAGATGGCGGTGTAGATATTTCCATGTTCATACAAATGGCGGTGCAGATATTTCCATGTTCATAGAGATGGCGGTGTAGATATTTCCATGTTTATACAGATAGCAGTGTAGTTATTTCCATGTTTATAGAGATAGCAGTGTAGATATTTCCATTGATATACAGATAGCTGTTTAGATATTTGCATGTTCATACAGATAGCGGTCTAGATATTTCCATGTTCATACAGATAGCGGTGTAGATATTTCCATGTTCATACAGATAGTAGTGTAGATATTTCCATGTTCATAGAGATAGCGGTGTAGATATTTCCATGTTCATACAGATGGCGGTGTAGATATTTCCATGTTCATACAAATGGCGGTGTAGATATTTCCATGTTCATAGAGATGTCGGTGTAGATATTTCCGTGTTTATACAGTTAGCAGTGTAGTTATTTCCATGTTTATAGAGATAGCAGTGTAGATATTTCCATTGATATACAGATAGCTGTTTAGATATTTGCATGTTCATACAGTTAGCCGTCTAGATATTTCCATGTTCATACAGATAGCGGTGTAGACATTTCCATGTTCATACAGATAGCTGTGTAGATATTTCCATGTTCATACAGATAGCGGTGTAGATATTGCCATGTTCATACAGATGACGGTGTAGATATTTACATGTTCATACAGATGGCGGTGTAGATATTTCCATGTTCATACAGATAGCTGTGTAGACATTTCCATGTTTACACAGATAGCGGTGTGGATATTTCCATGTTTTTGCAGACAGATGTGTAGTTATTTCCATGTTTATACAGATAGCGGTGCGGATATTTCCATGTTTATACAGATAGTTGGGCAGATATTTCCATGTTTATACAGATAGCGGTGTTGATATTTCCATCTTAATACAGATGGCGGTGTAGATATGTCCATGTTTGTACAGATGGCGGTGTAGATATTTCCATGTTCATACAGATGGCGGTGTAGATATTTCGAAGTTTATAGAGATAGCGCTGTAGTTATTTCCATATTTATAGTGAAATCTGTGTAGTTATTTCCATGTATATTCAGATAGCTGTGTAGATATTTCCATTTTCATGCAGATAGCGGAGTAGATATTTCCATATTCATCCAGATGCCGGTGTACATATATCCATGTTCATACAGATGGCGATGAAGGTATTTCCATGTTCATACAGATGGCGGTGTAGATATTTCCATGTTCATACAAATGGCGGTGTAGATATTTCCCTGTTCATACAAATGGCGGTGTAGATATTTCCCTGTTCATAGAGATAGCGGTGTAGATATATCCATGTTCATTGAGATGGCGGTGTGGATATTTCCATGTTTATACAGATAGTGATATAGATATTTGCATGTTTATACAGATGGTGGTGTAGATATTTCCAAGTTTATGGGGATGGCGGTGTAGATATTTTCATGTTTACACAGATGGCGGTGCATATATTTCCATGTTTACACAGATAGCGTTGTGGATATTTCCATGTTTATGCAGATAGCGGTGTAGATATTTCCATGTTTATACAGATTGCGGTGCGGATATTTCCATGTTTATACAGATAGGCAGATATTTCCATGTTTATACAGATAGCGGTGTAGATATTTCCATCTTAATACAGATGGCGGTGTAGATATGTCCATGTTCATATAGATGGCTGTGTAGATATTTCCATGTTCATACAGATGGCGGTGTAGATGTTTCGAAGTTTATAGAGATAGCGCCGTAGTTATTTCCATATTTATAGAGAAATATGTGTAGATATTTCCATGTATGTGCAGATAGCTGTGTAGATATTTCCATATTCATGCAGATAGTGGTGTAGATATTTCCATGTTCATCCAAATGCCGGTGTAGATATATCCAAGTTCATACAGATGGCGGTCAAGATATTTCAATGTTCATACAGATGGCGGTGTAGATATTTCCAGGTTCATACAAATGGCGGTGTAGATATTTCCATGTTCATAGAGATGGCGGTGTAGATATTTCCATGTTCATACAAATGGCGGTGTAGTTATTTCCATGTTCATAGAGATGGCGGTTTAGATATTTCCATGTTTATACAGATAGCAGTGTAGTTATTTCCATGTTTATAGAGATAGTGGTGTAGATAATTTCAATTTTATACAGATAGCTCTGTAGATATTTGCATGTTCATACAGATAGCGGTGTAGATATTTCCATGTTCATTCAGATAGCGTTGTAGATATTTCCGTATTCATACAGAGAGCAGTGTAGATATTTCCATGTTCATGCAGAATGCGGTGTAGATATTTCCATGTTCATACCAATAGCGGTGTTGATATTTCCGAGTCCATACAGTTAGCGTTGTAGATATTTCCATGTTCATACAGATGGCGGTGTAGATACTTACATGTTCATACAGATGGCGGTGTATATATTTCCTTGTTCGTACGGATGGCAGTGTAGTTATTTCCATGTTCATACTGGTGGCGTCGTAGATATTTCCATGTTTATACAGATAGCAGTGTAGTTATTTCCATGTTTATAGAGATAGCAGTGTAGATATTTCCATTGATATACAGATAGCTGTGTAGATATTTGCATGTTCATACAGATAGCGGTGTAGATATTTCCATGTTCGTACAGATAGCGGTGTAGATATTTCCATGCTCATACAGATTGCGGTGTAGATATTTCCATGTTCATACAGATAACGGTGTAGATATTTCCGTGTTCATACAGATAGCGGTGTAGATATTTCCATGTTCATACAGTTAGCGGTGTAGATATTTCCATGTTCATACAGATGGCGGTGTAGATATTTACATGTTCATACAGATGGCCGTGTAGATATTTCCATGTTCATACAGATGGCGGTGTAGATATTTCCATGTTCATAGAGATGGCGGTGTAGATATTTCCATGTTTATGCAGATAGCGGTATAGATATTTCCGTGTTTATACAGATGGTGGTGTAGATATTTCCATGTTTATAGAGATGGCGGTCTAGATATTTCCATGTTTATACAGATAGCGGTGAAGATATTTCCATGTTTATAAAGATAGAGGTGTATATATTTCCATGTTTATATAGATGTCAGTGTAGATATTTCCATGTTTATAGATATAGTGGTGTAGATAATTTCAATTTTATACCGAGAGCAGTGTGGATATTTCCAAGTTCATACAGATAGCGATGTAGATATTTCCGCGTTTATAGAGATGGCGGTGTAGATATTTCCATGTTCATACAGATGGCGGTGTAGATATTACCATGTTCATACAGATAACGGTGTAGATATTTCCATGTTCATACAGATAGCGGTGTAGATATTTCCATGTCTATAGAGATGGCGGTGTAGATATTTCCATGTTCATACAGATGGCGGTGTAGATATTTCCATGTTTATACGGATGGCGGTGTAGAAATTTTCATGTTTACACAGATGGTGGTTTACATATTTCCATGTTTACACAGATAGCGGTGTAGACATTTCCATGTTTACACAGATAGGGGTGAGGATATTTCCATGTTTTTGCAGATAGCAGTGTAGATATTTCCATGTTTATACAGATAGCGGTGCGGATATTTCCATGTTTATACAGATAGTTGGGCAGATATTTCCATGTTTATACAGATAGCGGTGTAGATATTTCCATCTTAATACAGATGGCGGTGTAGATATGTCCATGTTCGTTCAGATGGTGGTGTAGATATTTCCAAGTTCATACAGATGGCGGTGTAGATATTTCGAAGTTTATAGAGATAGCGCTGTAGTTATTTCCATATTTATAGAGAAATCTGTGTAGATATTTCCATGTATATTCAGATAGCTGTGTAGATATTTCCATGTTCATGCAGATAGCGGTGTAGATATTTCCATGTTCATCCAGATGCCGGTGCACATATATCCATGTTCATACAGATGGCGGTGAAGATATTTCCATGTTCATACAGATGGCGGTGTAGATATTTCCATGTTCATATAAATGGCTGTGTTGATATTTACATGTTCATAGTGATGGCGGTGTAGATATTTCCATGTTCATACAAATGGCGGTGTAGATATTTCCATGTTCATAGAGATTGCGGTGTATATATTTCCATGTTTATACAGATAGCAGTGTAGTTATTTCCATGTTAATAGAGATAGCAGTGTAGATATTTCCATTGATATACAGATAGCAGTGTAGATATTTGCATTTTCATATAGATAGCGGTCTAGATATTTCCATGTTCATACAGATAGCGGTGTAGATATTTCCATGTTCATACAGATAGCGGTGTAGATATTTCCATGGTCATACAGATAGCAGTTTAGATATTTCCATGTTCATACAGATAGCGGTGTAGATATTTCCATGTTCATACTGATAGCGGTGTAGATATTTCCATGTTCATACAGATGGCGGTGTAGATATTTACATGTTCATACAGACTGCGGTGTAGATATTTCCATGTTCATACAGATAGCGGTGTAGATATTTCCATGTTCATACAGATAGCGGTGTAGATATTTCCATGTTCATACTGATAGCGGTGTAGATATTTCCATGTTCATACAGATGGCGGTGTAGATATTTACATGTTCATACAGATGGCGGTGTAGATTTTTCCATGTTCGTACGGATGGCAGTGTAGATATTTCCATGTTCATACAGGTGGCGGTGTAGATATTTCCCTGTTTATACAGATAGCAGTGTAGTTATTTCCATTTTTATAGAGATAGCAGTGTAGGTATTTCCATTGATATACAGATAGCTGTGTAGGTATTTGTATGTTCATACAGATAGCGGTGTATATATTTCCATGTTCGTACAGATAGCGGTGTAGATATTTCCATGTTCATACAGATAGCGGTGTAGATATTTCCATGTTGATACACATAACGGTGTAGGTATTTCCAAGTTCATACAGATAGTGGTGTAGATCTTTCCATGTTCATAGAGTTTGCGGTGTAGATATTTCCATGTTCTTACAGATGGCGGTGTAGATATTTACATGTTCATACAGCTGGTGGTATAGATATTTTCATGTTCGTACAGATGGCGGTGTAGATATTTCCATGTTCTTAGAGATGGCGGTGTAGATACTTCCATGTTTATGCAGATAGCGGTATAGATATTTCCATGTTTATACAGATGGTGGTGTAGATATTTCCATGTTTATAGAGATGGTGGTCTAGATATTTCCATGTTTACAGAGATAGTCGTGTAGTTTTTTCCAAGTTTATAGAGACAGCGTTGTAGATATTTCCATGTTTATACAGATAGCGGTGAAGATATTTCCATGTTTATACAGATAGCGGTGTAGATATTTCCATGTTTATACAGATAGCACTGTAGATATTTCCATGTTTATAGAGATAGTGGTGTAGATAATTTCAATTTTATACAGAGAGCAGTGTAGATATTTCCAAGTTCATACAGATAGCGGTGTAGATATTTCCACGTTTATAGAGATAGTGGTGTAGATATTTCCATGTTCATAAAAATAGCGGTGTAGATATTTCCATGTTCATACAGATAACGGTGTAGATATGTCCATGTTCATACAGATGGAGGTGTAGATATTTACATGTACATACAGATGGCGGTGTAGATATTTCCATGTTCGTACGGATGGCAGTGTAGATATTTCCATGTTCATACCGGTGGCGGTGTAGATATTTCCATGTTTATACAGATAGCGGTGAAGATATTTCCATGTTTATACAGATAGCGGTGTAGATAATTCCATGTTTATACAGATAGCAGTGTAGATATTTCCATGTTTATAGAGATAGTGGTGTAGATAATTTCAATTTTACACAGAGAGCAGTGTAGATATTTCCAAGTTCATACAGATAGCGGTGTAGATATTTCCACGTTTATAGAGATGGCGGTGTAGATTCTTCCATGTTCATACAGATGGCGGTGTAGATATTTCCATGTTTATAGGGATGGCGGTGTAGATATTTTCATGTTTACACAGATGGCAGTGTAGATATTTCCATGTTTACACAGATAGCAGTGTAGACATTTCCATGTTTACACAGATTGCTGTGTGGATATTTCCATGTTTATGCAGATAGCAGTGTAGATATTTCCATGTTTATACAGATAGCGGTGCGGATATTTCCATGTTTATACAGATAGTTGGGCAGATATTTCCATGTTTATACAGATAGCGGTGTAGATATTCCCATCTTAATACAGATGGCGGTGTAGATATTTCCATGTTTGTACAGATGGCGGTGTAGATATTTCCATGTTCATACAGATGGCGGTATAGATATTTCGAAGTTTATAGAGATAGCGCTGTAGTTATTTCCATATTTATAGAGAAATCTGTGTAGATATTTCCATGTATGTTCAGATATCTGTGTAGATAATTCCATGTTCATGCAGATAGCGGTGTAGATATTTCCATGTTCATCCAGATGCCAGTGTACTTATATCCATGTTCATACAGATGGCGGTGAAGATATTTCCATGTTCATACAGATGGTGGTGTAGTTATTTCCATGTTCATACAAATGGCGGTGTAGATATTTCCATGTTCATAGAGATGGCGGTGTAGTTATTTCCATGTTCATACAAATGGCGGTGTAGGTATTTCCATGTTCATAGAGATGGCGGTGTAGATATTTCCATATTTATACAGATAGCAGTGTAGTTATTTCCATGTTTATAGAGATAGCAGTGTAGATATTTCCATTGATATACAGATAGCTGTGTAGATATTTGCATGTTCATTCAGATAGCGGTGTAGATATTTCCATGCTCATACAGATAGCGGTGTAGATATTTCCATGTTCATACAGATAGCGGTGTAGATATTTCTATGTTCATACAGATAGCGGTGTAGATATTTCCATGTTCATACAGATAGCGGTGTAGATATTTCCATGTTCATACAGATGGCGGTGTAGATATTTACATGTTCATACACATGGCGGTGTATATATTTCCATGTTCGTACGGATGGCAGTGTAGATATTTCCATGTTCATAAAGGTGGCGGTGTAGATATTTCCAAGTTTATACAGATAGCAGTGTAGTTATTTCCATGTTTATAGAGATAGCTGTGTAGATATTTCCATTGGTATACAGATAGCTGCGTAGATATTTGCATGCTCATACAGATAGCTGTGTAGATATTTCCATGTTCATACAGAGAGCGGTCTAGATATTTCCATGTTCATACTGATAACGGTGTAGATATTTCCATGTTCATACAGATAGTGGTGTAGATATTTCCATGTTCATACAGTTAGTAGTGTAGATATTTCCATGTTCATACAGATGGCGGTGTAGATATTTACATGTTCATACAGCTGGCGGTATAGATATTTTCATGTTCGTACAAATGGCGGTGTAGATATTTCCATATTCATAGAGATGGCGGTGTAGATAATTCCATGTTTATACAGATAGCGGTGTAGTTATTTCCATGTTTATAGAGATAGCAGTGTAGAAATTTCCATTGATATAGAGATGGCGGTGTAGATATTTACATGTTCATTCAGATGGCAGTGTAGATATTTCCATGTTCATACAGATAGCGGTGTAGATATTTCCATGTTCATACAGATAGCGGTGTAGATATTTCCATGTTCATGCAGATAGCGGTGTAGATATTTCCATGTTTATACCAATTGCGGTGTAGATATTTCCATGTTCATACAGTTAGCGGTGTAGATATTTCTATGTTCATACAGATGGCGGTGTAGATATTTACATGTTCATACAGATGGCAGTGTAGATATTTCCATGTTCGTACGGATGGCAGTGTAGATATTTCCATGTTCATGCAGGTGGCGGTGTAGATATTTCCCTGTTTATAGAGATAGCAGTGTAGTTATTTCCATGTTTATAGAGATAGCAGTGTAGATATTTCCATTGATATACAGATAGCTGTGTAGATATTTGCATGTTCATTCAGATAGCGGTGTAGATATTTCCATGTTCATACAGATAGCCGTGTAGGTATTTCCATGTTCATACAGATAGCGGTGTAGATATTTCCGTGTTCATACAGATAGCGGTGTAGATATTTCCATGTTCATACAGTTAGCGGTGTAGATATTTCCATGTTCATACAGATAGCGGTGTAGATATTTCCATGTTCATACAGTTAGCGGTGAAGATATTTCCATGTTCATACAGATGGCGGTGTAGATATTTACATGTTCATACACATGGCGGTGTAGATATTTCCATGTTCGTACGGATGGCAGTGTAGATATTTCCATGTTCATAAAGGTGGCGGTGTAGATATTTCCATGTTTATACAGATAGCAGTGTAGTTATTTCCATGTTTATAGAGATAGCTGTGTAGATATTTCCATTGATATACAGATAGCTGTGTAGATATTTGCATGTTCATACAGATAGCGGTGTAGTTATTTCCATGTTCGTACAGATAGCGGTGTAGATATTTACATGTTCATACAGATAGCGGTCTAGATATTTCCATGTTCATACAGATAACGGTGTAGATATTTCCATGTTCATACAGACAGTGGTGTAGATATTTCCATGTTCATACAGATGGCGGTGTAGATATTTACATGTTCATACAGCTGGCGGTATAGATATTTCCATGTTCGTACAGATGGCGGTGTAGATATTTCCATGTTCATAGAGATGGCGGTGAAGATATTTCCATGTTTATACAGATAGCGTTGTAGTTATTTCCATGTTTATAGAGATAGCAGTGTAGAAATTTCCATTGATATAGAGATGGCGGTGTAGATATTTCCATGTTCATACAGATAGCGGTGTAGATATTTCCATGTTGATACACATAACGGTGTAGGTATTTCCATGTTCATACAGATAGTGGTGTAGATCTTTCCATGTTCATAGGGTTTGCGGTGTAGATATTTCCATGTTCTTACAGATGGCGGTGTAGATATTTACATGTTCATACAGCTGGTGGTATAGATATTTTCATGTTCGTACAGATGGCGGTGTAGATATTTCCATGTTCTTAGAGATGGCGGTGTAGATACTTCCATGTTTATGCAGATAGCGGTATAGATATTTCCATGTTTATACAGATGGTGGTGTAGATATTTCCATGTTTATAGAGATGGTGGTCTAGATATTTCCATGTTTACAGAGATAGTCGTGTAGTTTTTTCCAAGTTTATAGAGACAGCGTTGTAGATATTTCCATGTTTATACAGATAGCGGTGAAGATATTTCCATGTTTATACAGATAGCGGTGTAGATATTTCCATGTTTATACAGATAGCAGTGTAGATATTTCCATGTTTATAGAGATAGTGGTGTAGATAATTTCAATTTTATACAGAGAGCAGTGTAGATATTTCCAAGTTCATACAGATAGCGGTGTAGATATTTCCACGTTTATAGAGATAGTGGTGTAGATATTTCCATGTTCATAAAAATAGCGGTGTAGATATTTCCATGTTCATACAGATAACGGTGTAGATATGTCCATGTTCATACAGATGGAGGTGTAGATATTTACATGTACATACAGATGGCGGTGCAGATATTTCCATGTTCGTACGGATGGCAGTGTAGATATTTCCATGTTCATACCGGTGGCGGTGTAGATATTTCCATGTTTATACAGATAGCGGTGAAGATATTTCCATGTTTATACAGATAGCGGTGTAGATAATTCCATGTTTATACAGATAGCAGTGTAGATATTTCCATGTTTATAGAGATAATGGTGTAGATAATTTCAATTTTACACAGAGAGCAGTGTAGATATTTCCAAGTTCATACAGATAGCGGTGTAGATATTTCCACGTTTATAGAGATGGCGGTGTAGATTCTTCCATGTTCATACAGATGGCGGTGTAGATATTTCCATGTTTATAGTGATGGCGGTGTAGATATTTTCATGTTTACACAGATGGCAGTGTAGATATTTCCATGTTTACACAGATAGCAGTGTAGACATTTCCATGTTTACACAGATTGCTGTGTGGATATTTCCATGTTTATGCAGATAGCAGTGTAGATATTTCCATGTTTATACAGATAGCGGTGCGGATATTTCCATGTTTATACAGATAGTTGGGCAGATATTTCCATGTTTATACAGACAGCGGTGTAGATATTTCCATCTTAATACAGATGGCGGTGTAGATATTTCCATGTTTGTACAGATGGCGGTGTAGATATTTCCATGTTCATACAGATGGCGGTATAGATATTTCGAAGTTTATAGAGATAGCGCTGTAGTTATTTCCATATTTATAGAGAAATCTGTGTAGATATTTCCATGTATGTTCAGATATCTGTGTAGATAATTCCATGTTCATGCAGATAGCGGTGTAGATATTTCCATGTTCATCCAGATGCCAGTGTACTTATATCCAAGTTCATACAGATGGCGGTGAAGATATTTCCATGTTCATACAGATGGTGGTGTAGTTATTTCCATGTTCATACAAATGGCGGTGTAGATATTTCCATGTTCATAGAGATGGCGGTGTAGTTATTTCCATGTTCATACAAATGGCGGTGTAGATATTTCCATGTTCATAGAGATGGCGGTGTAGATATTTCCATGTTTATACAGATAGCAGTGTAGTTATTTCCATGTTTATAGAGATAGCAGTGTAGATATTTCCATTGATATACAGATAGCTGTGTAGATATTTGCATGTTCATTCAGATAGCGGTGTAGATATTTCCATGCTCATACAGATAGCGGTGTAGATATTTCCATGTTCATACAGATAGCGGTGTAGATATTTCTATGTTCATACAGATAGCGGTGTAGATATTTCCATGTTCATACAGATAGCGGTGTAGATATTTCCATGTTCATACAGATGGCGGTGTAGATATTTACATGTTCATACACATGGCGGTGTAGATATTTCCATGTTCGTACGGATGGCAGTGTAGATATTTCCATGTTCATAAAGGTGGCGGTGTAGATATTTCCAAGTTTATACAGATAGCAGTGTAGTTATTTCCAAGTTTATAGAGATAGCTGTGTAGATATTTCCATTGGTATACAGATAGCTGCGTAGATATTTGCATGCTCATACAGATAGCGGTGTAGATATTTCCATGTTCATACAGAGAGCGGTCTAGATATTTCCATGTTCATACAGATAACGGTGTAGATATTTCCATGTTCATACAGATAGTGGTGTAGATATTTCCATGTTCATACAGTTAGTAGTGTAGATATTTCCATGTTCATACAGATGGCGGTGTAGATATTTACATGTTCATACAGCTGGCGGTATAGATATTTTCATGTTCGTACAAATGGCGGTGTAGATATTTCCATATTCATAGAGATGGCGGTGTAGATAATTCCATGTTTATACAGATAGCGGTGTAGTTATTTCCATGTTTATAGAGATAGCAGTGTAGAAATTTCCATTGATATAGAGATGGCGGTGTAGATATTTACATGTTCATTCAGATGGCAGTGTAGATATTTCCATGTTCATACAGATAGCGGTGTAGATATTTCCATGTTCATACAGATAGCGGTGTAGATATTTCCATGTTCATGCAGATAGCGGTGTAGATATTTCCATGTTTATACCAATTGCGGTGTAGATATTTCCATGTTCATACAGTTAGCGGTGTAGATATTTCTATGTTCATACAGATGGCGGTGTAGATATTTACATGTTCATACAGATGGCAGTGTAGATATTTCCATGTTCGTACGGATGGCAGTGTAGATATTTCCATGTTCATACAGGTGGCGGTGTAGATATTTCCCTGTTTATAGAGATAGCAGTGTAGTTATTTCCATGTTTATAGAGATAGCAGTGTAGATATTTCCATTGATATACAGATAGCTGTGTAGATATTTGCATGTTCATTCAGATAGCGGTGTAGATATTTCCATGTTCATACAGATAGCCGTGTAGGTATTTCCATGTTCATACAGATAGCGGTGTAGATATTTCCGTGTTCATACAGATAGCGGTGTAGATATTTCCATGTTCATACAGTTAGCGGTGTAGATATTTCCATGTTCATACAGATAGCGGTGTAGATATTTCCATGTTCATACAGTTAGCGGTGAAGATATTTCCATGTTCATACAGATGGCGGTGTAGATATTTACATGTTCATACACATGGCGGTGTAGATATTTCCATGTTCGTACGGGTGGCAGTGTAGATATTTCCATGTTCATAAAGGTGGCGGTGTAGATATTTCCATGTTTATACAGATAGCAGTGTAGTTATTTCCATGTTTATAGAGATAGCTGTGTAGATATTTCCATTGATATACAGATAGCTGTGTAGATATTTGCATGTTCATACAGATAGCGGTGTAGTTATTTCCATGTTCGTACAGATAGCGGTGTAGATATTTACATGTTCATACAGATAGCGGTCTAGATATTTCCATGTTCATACAGATAACGGTGTAGATATTTCCATGTTCATACAGACAGTGGTGTAGATATTTCCATGTTCATACAGATGGCGGTGTAGATATTTACATGTTCATACAGCTGGCGGTATAGATATTTCCATGTTCGTACAGATGGCGGTGTAGATATTTCCATGTTCATAGAGATGGCGGTGAAGATATTTCCATGTTAATACAGATAGCGTTGTAGTTATTTCCATGTTTATAGAGATAGCAGTGTAGAAATTTCCATTGATATAGAGATGGCGGTGTAGATATTTACATGTTCATACAGCTGGCGGTATAGATATTTTCATGTTCGTACAGATGGCGGTGTAGATATTTCCATGTTCATACAGATAGCGGTGTAGTTATTTCCATGTTCATACAGTTAGCGGTGTAGATATTTCCATGTTCATATAGATGGCGGTGTAGATATTTACATGTTCATAAAGCTGGCGGTGTAGATATTTCCATGTTCGTACAGATAGCGGTGTAGATATTTCCATGTTCTTAGAGATGGCTTTGTAGATATTTCCATGTTTATGCAGACAGCGGTATAGATATTTCCATTTTTATACAGATGGTGGTGTAGATATTCCTATGTTTATAGAGATGGCGGTCTAGATATTTCCATGTTTACAGAGATAGTGGAGTAGTTATTTCTAAGTTTATAGAGACTGCGTTGTAGATATTTCCATGTTTATTCAGATATCGGTGAAGATATTTCCATGTTTATACAGATAGCGGTGTAGATATTTCCATGTTTATACAGATAGCAGTGAAGATATTTCCATGTTTATAGAGATAGTGTTGTAGATAATTTCAAATTTATACAGAGAGCAGTGTACATATTTCCAAGTTCATACAGATAGCGGTGTAGATATTTCCACGTTTATAGAGATGGCGGTGTAGATATTTCCATGTTCATACAGATGGCGGTGCAGATATTTCCATGTTTATAGGGATGGCGGTGTAGACATTTTCATGCTTACACAGATGGCGGTGTAGATATTTCCATGTTTACACAGATAGCGGTGTAGACATTTCCATGTTTACACAGATGGCGGTGTGGATATTTCCATTTTTATGCAGATAGCATTGTAGATATTTCCATGTTTATACAGATAGCGGTGCGGATATTTCCATGTTTATACAGATAGTTGGGCAGATATTTCCATGTATATATAGATAGCGGTGTAGATATTTCCATCTTAATACAGATGGCGGTGAAGATATGTCCATGTTCGTACAGATGGCTGTGTAGGTATTTCCATGTTCATATAGATGGCGGTGTAGATATTTCAAAGTTTATAGAGATAGCGTTGTAGATATTTCCACACTTATAGAGAAATCTGTTTAGATATTTCCATGTATATTCAGATAGCTCTGTAGATATACATGTTCATGCAGATAGCGGTGTAGATATATCCATGTTCATCCAGATGCCAGTGTACATATATCCATGTTCATACAGATGGCGATGAAGATATTTCCATGTTCATAGAGATGGCGGTGTAGATATTTCCATGTTCATAGAGATGGCGGTGTAGATATTTCCATGTTCATACAAATAGCGGTATATATATTTCCATGTTCATAGAGATGGTGGTGTAGATATTTCCATGTTTATACAGATAGCAGTGTAGTTATTTCCATGTTTATAGAGATAGCAGTGTAGATATTTCCATTGATATACAGATAGCTGTGTAGATATTTGCATGTTCATACAGATAGCCGTGTAGATATTTCCATGTTCATTCAGATAGCTGTCTAGATATTTCCATGTTCATACAGATAGCGGTGTAGATATTTCCATGTTCATACAGATAGCGGTGTAGGTATTTCCATGTTCATACAGATAACGGGGTAGATATTTCCATGTTCATACCAATAGCGGTGTGGATATTTCCATGTTCATACAGATAGCGGTGTAGATATTTTCATGTTCATACAGATGGCGGTGTAGATATTTCCAAGTTCATACGGATGGCAGTGTAGATATTTCCATGTTCGTACAGGTGGCGGTGTAGATATTTCCATGTTTATACAGATAGCAGTGTAGATATTTCCATGTTTATAGAGATAGCAATGTAGATATTTCCATTGATATACAGATAGCTGTGTAGATATTTGCATGTTCATACAGATAGCGGTGTAGATATTTCCATGTTCGTACAGATATCGGTGTAGATATTTCCATGTTCGTAGAGATAGCGGTGTAGATATTTCCATGTTCATACAGATGACGGTGTAGATATTTCCATGTTTACACAGATGGCGGTGTAGATATTTCCATGTTCATACAGTTAGCGGTGTAGATATTTCCATGTTCATACAGATGGCGGTGTAGATATTTACATGTTCATACAGATGGCGGTGTAGATATTTCCATATTCATACAGATGGCAGTGTAGATATATCCATGTTCATAGAGATGGTGGTGTGGATATTTCCATGTTTATACAGGTAGTGATATAGATATTTGTATGTTTATACAGATGGTAGTGTAGATATTTCCAAGTTTATGGGGATGGCGGTGTAGATATTTTCATGTTTACACAGATGGCGGTGCATATATTTCCATGTTTACACAGATAGCGTTGTGGATATTTCCATGTTTATGCAGATAGCGGTGTAGATATTTCCATGTTTATACAGATTGCGGTGCGGATATTTCCATGTTTATACAGATAGGCAGATATTTCCATGTTTATACAGATAGCGGTGTAGATATTTCCATCTTAATACAGATGGTGGTGTAAATATGTCCATGTTCGTATAGATGGCTGTGTAGATATTTCCATGTTCATACAGATGGCGGTGTAGATGTTTCGAAGTTTATAGAGATAGCGCCGTAGTTATTTCCATATTTAGAGAAATATGTGTAGATATTTCCATGTATGTGCAGATAGCTGTGTAGATATTTCCATGTTCATGCAGATAGCGGTGTAGATATTTCCATGTTCATCCAGATGCCAGTGTACATATATCCATGTTCATACAGATGGCGGTGAAGATATTTCCATGTTCATACAGATGGTGGTGTAGATATTTCCATGTTCATACAAATGGCGGTGTAGATATTTCCATGTTCATAGAGATGGCGGTGTAGTTATTTCCATGTTCATACAAATGGCGGTGTAGATATTTCCATGTTCATAGAGATGGCGGTGTAGATATTTCCATATTTATACAGATAGCAGTGTAGTTATTTCCATGTTTATAGAGATAGCAGTGTAGATATTTCCATTGATGTACAGATAGCTGTGTAGATATTTGCATGTTCATTCAGATAGCGGTTTAGATATTTCCATGCTCATACAGATAGCGATGTAGATATTTCCATGTTCATACAGATAGCGGTGTAGATATTTCCATGTTCATACAGATAGCGGTGTAGATATTTCCATGTTCATACAGATAGCGGTGTAGATATTTCCATGTTCATACAGATGGCGGTGTAGATATTTACATGTTCATACACATGGCGGTGTAGATATTTCCATGTTCGTACGGATGGCAGTATAGATATTTCCATGTTCATAAAGGTGGCGGTGTAGATATTTCCATGTTTATACAGATAGCAGTGTAGTTATTTCCATGTTTATAGAGATAGCTTTGTAGATATTTCCATTGGTATTCAGATAGCTGCGTAGATATTTGCATGTTCATACAGATAGTGGTGTAGATATTTCCATGTTCATACAGATAGCGGTGTAGATATTTCCATGTTCATACAGAGAGCGGTCTAGATATTTCCATGTTCATACAGATAACGGTGTAGATATTTCCATGTTCATACAGATAGTGGTGTAGATATTTCCATGTTCATACAGTTAGTAGTGTAGATATTTCCATGTTCATACAGATGGCGGTGTAGATATTTACATGTTCATACAGCTGGCGGTATAGATATTTTCATGTTCGTACAAATGGCGGTGTAGATATTTCCATGTTCATAGAGATGGCGGTGTAGATATTTCCATGTTTATACAGATAGCGGTGTAGTTATTTCCATGTTTATAGAGATAGCAGTGTAGAAATTTCCATTGATATAGAGATGGCGTTGTAGATATTTACATGTTCATTCAGATGGCAGTGTAGATATTTCCATGTTCATACAGATAGCGGTGTAGATATTTCCATGTTCATACAGATAGCGGTGTAGATATTTCCATGTTCATACAGATGGCGGTGTAGATATTTACATGTTCATACACATGGCGGTGTAGATATTTCCATGTTCGTACGGATGACAGTGTAGATATTTCCATGTTCATAAAGGTGGCGGTGTAGATATTTCCATATTTATACAGATAGCAGTGTAGTTATTTCCATGTTTATAGAGATAGCTGTGTAGATATTTCCATTGGTATACAGATAGCTGCGTAGATATTTGCATGTTCATACAGATAGCGGTGTAGATATTTCCATGTTCATACAGATAGCGGTGTAGATATTTCCATGTTCATACAGATAGCGGTGTAGATATTTCCATGTTCATACAGATAGCGGTGTAGGTATTTCCATGTTCATACAGATAACGGTGTAGATATTTCCATGTTCATACAGATAGTGGTGTAGATATTTCCATGTTCATACAGATGGCGGTGTAGATATTTACATGTTCATACAGCTGGCGGTATAGATATTTTCATGTTCGTACAGATGGCGGTGTAGGTATTTCCATGTTCATAGAGATGGCGGTGTAGATATTTCCATACTCTTAGAGAAATCTGTGTAGATATTTCCATGTATATACAGATAGCTGTGTAGATATTTCCATGTTCATGCAGATAGCGGTGTAGATATTTCCATATTCATCCAGATGCCGGTGTACATATATCCATGTTCATACACATGGCGATGAAGATATTTCCATGTTCATACAGATGGCGGTGTAGATATTTCCATGTTCATAGAAATGGCGGTGTAGATATTTCCCTGTTCATAGAGATGGCGGTGTAGATATTTCCATGTTCATACAAATAGCGGTGTAGGTATTTCCATGTTCATACAAATAGCGGTGTAGACATTTCCATGTTCATACAGATGGCGGTGTAGATATTTCCATGTTTATACAGATAGCAGCGTAGTTATTTCCATGTTTATAGAGATAGCAGTGTAGATATTTCCATTGATATACAGATAGCTGTGTAGATATTTGCATGTTCATACAGATAGCGGTGTGGATATTTCCATGTTCATACAGATAGCGGTGTAGATATTTCCATGTTCATACAGATAGCGGTGTAGATATTTCCATGTTCATACAGATGGCGGTGTAGATATTTCCATGTTCATACAGATAGCGGTGTAGATATTTCCATGTTCATAGAGATGGCGGTGTAGATATTTCCATGTTCATACAAATAGCGGTATATAGATTTCCATGTTCATAGAGATGGTGGTGTAGATATTTCCATGTTTATACAGATAGCAGCGTAGTTATTTCCATGTTTATAGAGATAGCAGTGTAGATATTTCCATTGATATACAGATAGCTGTGTAGATATTTGCATGTTCATACAGATAGCGGTGTGGATATTTCCATGTTCATACAGATAGCGGTGTAGATATTTCCATGTTCATACAGATGGCGGTGTAGATATTTACATGTTCATACAGCTGGCAGTATAGATATTTTCATGTTCGTACAGATGGCGGTGTAGGTATTTCCATGTTCATAGAGATGGCGGTGTAGATATTTCCATGTTTATACAGATAGCAGTGTAGTTATTTCCATGTTTATAGATATAGCAGTGTAGATATTTCCATTGATATACAGATAGCTGTTTAGATATTTGCATGTTCATACAGATAGCGCTCTAGATATTTCCATGTTCATACAGATAGCGGTGTAGATATTTCCATGTTCATACAGATAGCGGTGTAGATATTTCCATTTTCAGACAGATAGCGGTGTAGATATTTCCATGTACATTCAGATAGCGGTGTAGATATTTCCATGTTCATACAGTTAGCGGTGTAAATATTTCCATGTTCATTAGATGGCGGTGTAGATATTTACATGTTCATACAGATGGCGGTGTAGATATTTCCATGTTCAATCAGAGGGCGGTGTAGATATTTCCATGTTTATACAGATAACGGGGTCGATATTTCCATGTTCATAGAGATAGCAGTGTAGATATTTCCGTGTTTATACCAATAGCGGTGTAGATATTTCCATGTTCATACAGATGGCGGTGTAGATATTTTGAAGTTTATAGAGATAGCGCTGTAGATATTTCCATACTCATAGAGAAATCTGTGTAGATATTTCCATGTATATACAGATAGCTGTGTAGATATTTCCATGTTCATGCAGATAGCGGTGTAGATATTTCCATATTCATCCAGATGCCGGTGTACATATATCCATGTTCATACACATGGCGATGAAGATATTTCCATGTTCATACAGATGGCGGTGTAGATATTTCCATGTTCATAGAAATGGCGGTGTAGATATTTCCCTGTTCATAGAGATGGCGGTGTAGATATTTCCATGTTCATACAAATAGCGGTGTAGATATTTCCATGTTCATACAAATAGCGGTGTAGACATTTCCATGTTCATAGAGATGGCGGTGTAGATATTTCCATGTTTATACAGATAGCAGCGTAGTTATTTCCTTGTTTATAGAGATAGCAGTGTAGATATTTCCATTGATATACAGATAGCTGTGTAGATATTTGCATGTTCATACAGATAGCGGTGTGGATATTTCCATGTTCATACAGATAGCGGTGTAGATATTTCCATGTTCATACAAATGGCGGTGTAGATATTTCCATGTTCATACAGATGGCGGTGTACATATTTACATGTTCATACACATGGCGGTGTAGATATTTCCATGTTCGTACGGATGGCAGTGTTGATATTTCCATGTTCATACAGTTAGCGGTGTAGATATTTCCACGTTTATAGAGATGGTGGTGTAGATATTTCCATGTTCATACAAATGTCGATGTAGATATTTCCATGTTCATAGAGATGGCGGTGTAGATATTTCCATGTTCATACAAACGGCGGTGTAGATATTTCCATGTTCATAGAGATGGCGGTGTAGATATTTCCATGTTTATACAGATAGCGGTGTAGTTATTTCCATGTTTATAGAGATAGCAGTGTAGAAATTTCCATTGATATAGAGATGGCGTTGTAGATATTTACATGTTCATTCAGATGGCAGTGTAGATATTTCCATGTTCATACAGATAGCGGTGTAGATATTTCCATGTTCATACAGATAGAGGTGTAGATATTTCCATGTTCATACAGATGGCGGTGTAGATATTTACATGTTCATACACATGGCGGTGTAGATATTTCCATGTTCGTACGGATGGCAGTGTAGATATTTCCATGTTCATAAAGGTGGCGGTGTAGATATTTCCATGTTTATACAGATAGCAGTGTAGTTATTTCCATGTTTATAGAGATAGCTGTGTAGATATTTCCATTGGTATACAGATAGCTGCGTAGATATTTGCATGTTCATACAGATAGCGGTGTAGATATTTCCATGTTCATACAGATAGCGGTGTAGATATTTCCATGTTCATACAGAGAGCGGTCTAGATATTTCCATGTTCATACAGATAACGGTGTAGATATTTCCATGTTCATACAGATAGTGGTGTAGATATTTCCATGTTCATACAGTTAGTAGTGTAGGTATTTCCATGTTCATACAGATGGCGGTGTAGATATTTACATGTTCATACAGCTGGCGGTATAGATATTTTCATGTTCGTACAAATGGCGGTGTAGATATTTCCATGTTCATAGAGATGGCGGTGTAGATATTTCCATGTTTATACAGATAGCGGTGTAGTTATTTCCATGTTTATAGAGATAGCAGTGTAGAAATTTCCATTGATATAGAGATGGCGGTGTAGATATTTACATGTTCATTCAGATGGCAGTGTAGATATTTCCATGTTCATACAGATAGCGGTGTAGATATTTCCATGTTCATACAGATAGCGGTGTAGATATTTCCATGTTTATACCAATTGCGGTGTAGATATTTCCATGTTCATACAGTTAGCGGTGTTGATATTTCTATGTTCATACAGATGGCGGTGTAGATATTTACATATTCATACAGATGGCAGTGTAGATATTTCCATGTTTATACAGATAGCAGTGTAGTTATTTCCATGTTTATAGAGATGGCTGTGTAGATATTTCCATTGATATACAGATAGCTGTGTAGATATTTGCATGTTCATACAGATAGCGGTGTAGATATTTCCATGTTCGTACAGATAGCGGTGTAGATATTTACATGTTCATACAGATAGCGGTCTAGATATTTCCATGTTCATACAGATAACGGTGTAGATATTTCCATGTTCATACAGATTGTGGTGTAGATATTTCCATGTTCATACAGATGGCGGTGTAGATATTTACATGTTCATACAGCTGGCGGTATAGATATTTTCATGTTCGTACAGATGGCGGTGTAGGTATTTCCATGTTCATAGAGATGGCGGTGTAGATATTTCCATACTCTTAGAGAAATCTGTGTAGATATTTCCATGTATATACAGATAGCTGTGTAGATATTTCCATGTTAATGCAGATAGCGGTGTAGATATTTCCATATTCATCCAGATGCTGGTGTACATATATCCATGTTCATACACATGGCGATGAAGATATTTCCATGTTCATACAGATGGCGGTGTAGATATTTCCATGTTCATAGAAATGGCGGTGTAGATATTTCCCTGTTCATAGAGATGGCGGTGTAGATATTTCCATGTTCATACAAATAGCGGTGTAGGTATTTCCATGTTCATACAAATAGCGGTGTAGACATTTCCATGTTCATACAGATGGCGGTGTAGATATTTCCATGTTTATACAGATAGCAGCGTAGTTATTTCCATGTTTATAGAGATAGCAGTGTAGATATTTCCATTGATATACAGATAGCTGTGTAGATATTTGCATGTTCATACAGATAGCGGTGTGGATATTTCCATGTTCATACAGATAGCGGTGTAGATATTTCCATGTTCATACAGATAGCGGTGTAGATATTTCCATGTTCATACAGATGGCGGTGTAGATATTTCCATGTTCATACAGATAGCGGTGTAGATATTTCCATGTTCATAGAAATGGCGGTGTAGATATTTCCCTGTTCATAGAGATGGCGGTGTAGATATTTCCATGTTCATACAAATAGCGGTGTAGATATTTCCATGTTCATACAAATAGCGGTGTAGACATTTCCATGTTCATAGAGATGGCGGTGTAGATATTTCCATGTTTATACAGATAGCAGCGTAGTTATTTCCCTGTTTATAGAGATAGCAGTGTAGATATTTCCATTGATATACAGATAGCTGTGTAGATATTTGCATGTTCATACAGATAGCGGTGTGGATATTTCCATGTTCATACAGATAGCGGTGTAGATATTTCCATGTTCATACAAATGGCGGTGTAGATATTTCCATGTTCATACAGATGGCGGTGTACATATTTACATGTTCATACACATGGCGGTGTAGATATTTCCATGTTCGTACGGATGGCAGTGTTGATATTTCCATGTTCATACAGTTAGCGGTGTAGATATTTCCACGTTTATAGAGATGGTGGTGTAGATATTTCCATGTTCATACAAATGTCGATGTAGATATTTCCATGTTCATAGAGATGGCGGTGTAGATATTTCCATGTTCATACAAACGGCGGTGTAGATATTTCCATGTTCATAGAGATGGCGGTGTAGATATTTCCATGTTTATACAGATAGCGGTGTAGTTATTTCCATGTTTATAGAGATAGCAGTGTAGAAATTTCCATTGATATAGAGATGGCGTTGTAGATATTTACATGTTCATTCAGATGGCAGTGTAGATATTTCCATGTTCATACAGATAGCGGTGTAGATATTTCCATGTTCATACAGATAGAGGTGTAGATATTTCCATGTTCATACAGATGGCGGTGTAGATATTTACATGTTCATACACATGGCGGTGTAGATATTTCCATGTTCGTACGGATGGCAGTGTAGATATTTCCATGTTCATAAAGGTGGCGGTGTAGATATTTCCATGTTTATACAGATAGCAGTGTAGTTATTTCCATGTTTATAGAGATAGCTGTGTAGATATTTCCATTGGTATACAGATAGCTGCGTAGATATTTGCATGTTCATACAGATAGCGGTGTAGATATTTCCATGTTCATACAGATAGCGGTGTAGATATTTCCATGTTCATACAGAGAGCGGTCTAGATATTTCCATGTTCATACAGATAACGGTGTAGATATTTCCATGTTCATACAGATAGTGGTGTAGATATTTCCATGTTCATACAGTTAGTAGTGTAGGTATTTCCATGTTCATACAGATGGCGGTGTAGATATTTACATGTTCATACAGCTGGCGGTATAGATATTTTCATGTTCGTACAAATGGCGGTGTAGATATTTCCATGTTCATAGAGATGGCGGTGTAGATATTTCCATGTTTATACAGATAGCGGTGTAGTTATTTCCATGTTTATAGAGATAGCAGTGTAGAAATTTCCATTGATATAGAGATGGCGGTGTAGATATTTACATGTTCATTCAGATGGCAGTGTAGATATTTCCATGTTCATACAGATAGCGGTGTAGATATTTCCATGTTCATACAGATAGCGGTGTAGATATTTCCATGTTTATACCAATTGCGGTGTAGATATTTCCATGTTCATACAGTTAGCGGTGTTGATATTTCTATGTTCATACAGATGGCGGTGTAGATATTTACATATTCATACAGATGGCAGTGTAGATATTTCCATGTTTATACAGATAGCAGTGTAGTTATTTCCATGTTTATAGAGATGGCTGTGTAGATATTTCCATTGATATACAGATAGCTGTGTAGATATTTGCATGTTCATACAGATAGCGGTGTAGATATTTCCATGTTCGTACAGATAGCGGTGTAGATATTTACATGTTCATACAGATAGCGGTCTAGATATTTCCATGTTCATACAGATAACGGTGTAGATATTTCCATGTTCATACAGATTGTGGTGTAGATATTTCCATGTTCATACAGATGGCGGTGTAGATATTTACATGTTCATACAGCTGGCGGTATAGATATTTTCATGTTCGTACAGATGGCGGTGTAGGTATTTCCATGTTCATAGAGATGGCGGTGTAGATATTTCCATACTCTTAGAGAAATCTGTGTAGATATTTCCATGTATATACAGATAGCTGTGTAGATATTTCCATGTTCATGCAGATAGCGGTGTAGATATTTCCATATTCATCCAGATGCTGGTGTACATATATCCATGTTCATACACATGGCGATGAAGATATTTCCATGTTCATACAGATGGCGGTGTAGATATTTCCATGTTCATAGAAATGGCGGTGTAGATATTTCCCTGTTCATAGAGATGGCGGTGTAGATATTTCCATGTTCATACAAATAGCGGTGTAGGTATTTCCATGTTCATACAAATAGCGGTGTAGACATTTCCATGTTCATACAGATGGCGGTGTAGATATTTCCATGTTTATACAGATAGCAGCGTAGTTATTTCCATGTTTATAGAGATAGCAGTGTAGATATTTCCATTGATATACAGATAGCTGTGTAGATATTTGCATGTTCATACAGATAGCGGTGTGGATATTTCCATGTTCATACAGATAGCGGTGTAGATATTTCCATGTTCATACAGATAGCGGTGTAGATATTTCCATGTTCATACAGATGGCGGTGTAGATATTTCCATGTTCATACAGATAGCGGTGTAGATATTTCCATGTTCATAGAGATGGCGGTGTAGATATTTCCATGTTCATACAAATAGCGGTATATAGATTTCCATGTTCATAGAGATGGTGGTGTAGATATTTCCATGTTTATACAGATAGCAGCGTAGTTATTTCCATGTTTATAGAGATAGCAGTGTAGATATTTCCATTGATATACAGATAGCTGTGTAGATATTTGCATGTTCATACAGATAGCGGTGTGGATATTTCCATGTTCATACAGATAGCGGTGTAGATATTTCCATGTTCATACAGATGGCGGTGTAGATATTTACATGTTCATACAGCTGGCGGTATAGATATTTTCATGTTCGTACAGATGGCGGTGTAGGTATTTCCATGTTCATAGAGATGGCGGTGTAGATATTTCCATGTTTATACAGATAGCAGTGTAGTTATTTCCATGTTTATAGATATAGCAGTGTAGATATTTCCATTGATATACAGATAGCTGTTTAGATATTTGCATGTTCATACAGATAGCGCTCTAGATATTTCCATGTTCATACAGATAGCGGTGTAGATATTTCCATGTTCATACAGATAGCGGTGTAGATATTTCCATGTTCAGACAGATAGCGGTGTAGATATTTCCATGTACATTCAGATAGCGGTGTAGATATTTCCATGTTCATACAGTTAGCGGTGTAAATATTTCCATGTTCATTAGATGGCGGTGTAGATATTTACATGTTCATACAGATGGCGGTGTAGATATTTCCATGTTCAATCAGAGGGCGGTGTAGATATTTCCATGTTTATACAGATAGCGGTGTAGATATTTCCATGTTCATAGAGATAGCAGTGTAGATATTTCCGTGTTTATACCAATAGCGGTGTAGATATTTCCATGTTCATACAGATGGCGGTGTAGATATTTTGAAGTTTATAGAGATAGCGCTGTAGATATTTCCATACTCATAGAGAAATCTGTGTAGATATTTCCATGTATATACAGATAGCTGTGTAGATATTTCCATGTTCATGCAGATAGCGGTGTAGATATTTCCATATTCATCCAGATGCCGGTGTACATATATCCATGTTCATACACATGGCGATGAAGATATTTCCATGTTCATACAGATGGCGGTGTAGATATTTCCATGTTCATACAGATAGCTGTGTAGATATTTCCATGTTCATGCAGATAGCGGTGTAGATATTTCCATGTTCATACAAATGGCGGTGTAGATATTTCCATGTTCATACAGATGGCGGTGTACATATTTACATGTTCATACACATGGCGGTGTAGATATTTCCATGTTCGTACGGATGGCAGTGTAGATATTTCCATGTTCATACAGTTAGCTGTGTAGATATTTCCACGTTTATAGAGATGGTGGTGTAGATATTTCCATGTTCATACAAATGTCGATGTAGATATTTCCATGTTCATAGAGATGGCGGTGTAGATATTTCCATGTTCATACAAACGGCGGTGTAGATATTTCCATGTTCATAGAGATGGCGGTGTAGATATTTCCATGTTTATACAGATAGCAGTGTAGTTATTTCCATGTTTATAGAGATAGCAGTGTAGATATTTCCAATGATATACAGACAGCTGTTTAGATATTTGCATGTTCATACAGTTAGCCATCTAGATATTTCCATGTTCATACAGATAGCGGTGTAGACATTTCCATGTTCATTCAGATAGCGGTGTAGATATTTCCATGTTCATACAGATAGCGGTGTAGATATTGCCATGTTCATAGAGATGACGGTGTAGATATTTACATGTTCATACAGATGGCGGTGTAGATATTTCCATGTTCATATAGATAGCGGTGTAGACATTTCCATGTTTACACAGATAGCGGTGTGGATATTTCCATGTTTTTGCAGACAGAAGTGTAGATATTTCCATGTTTATACAGATAGTTGGGCAGATATTTCCATGTTTATACAGATAGCGGTGTTGATATTTCCATCTTAATACAGATGGCGGTGTAGATATGTCCATGTTTGTACAGATGGCGGTGTAGATATTTCCATGTTCATACAGATAGCAGTGTAGATATTTCCATGTTTATAGAGATAGTGGTGTAGATAATTTCAATTTTATACAGAGAGCAGTGTAGATAATTCCAAGTTCATAAAGATAGCGGTGTAGATATTTCCTCGTTTATAGAGATGGCGGTGTAGATATTTCCATGTTCATACAGATGGCAGTGTAGATATTTCGAAGTTTGTAGAGATAGCGCTGTAGTTATTTCCATATTTATAGAGAAATCTGGGTAGGTATTTCCATGCATATTCAGATAGCTGTGTAGATATTTCCATGTTCATGCAGATAGCGGTGTAGATATTTCCATGTTCATCCAAATGCCAGTGCACATATATCCATGTTCATACAGATGGCGGTGAGGATATTTCCATGTTCATACAGATTGTGGTGTAGTTATTTCCATGTTCATACAAATGGCGATGTAGATATTTCCATGTTCATAGAGATGGCGGTGTAGATATTTCCATGTTCATACAAATGGCGGTGTAGATCTTTCCATGTTCATAGAGATGGCGGTGTAGATATTTCCATGTTTATACAGATAGCAGTGTAGTTATTTCCATGTTTACAGAGATAGCAGTGTAGATATTTCCATTGATATACAGATAGCTGTTTAGATATTTGCATGTTCATACAGATAGCCGTCTAGATATTTCCATGTTCATACAGATAGCGGTGTAGATATTTCCATGTTCATACAGATAGCGGTGTAGATATTTCCATGTTCATACAGTTAGCGGTGTACATATTTCCATGTTCATACAGATGGCGGTGTAGATATTTCCATGTTCATACAAATGGCGGTGTAGTTATTTCCATGTTCATAGAGATGGCGGTGTAGATATTTCCATGTTTATACAGATAGCAGTGTAGTTATTTCCATGTTTATAGAGATAGCAGTGTAGATATTTCCATTGATATACAGATAGCTGTTTAGATATTTGCATGTTCATACAGTTAGCCGTCTAGATATTTCCATGTTCATACAGATAGCGGTGTAGATATTTCCATGTTCATACAGATAGCGGTGTAGATATTTCCATGTTCATACAGATAGTGTTGTAGATATTTCCATGTTCATACAGTTAGCCGTCTAGATATTTCCATGTTCATACAGATAGCGGTGTAGATATTTCCATGTTAATACAGATGACGGTGTAGATATTTACATGTTCATACAGATGGCAGTGTAGATATTTCCATGTTCAGACAGATAGCGGTGTAGACATTTCCATGTTTACACAGATAGCGGTGTGGATATTTCCATGTTTTTGCAGACAGAAGTGTAGATATTTCCATGTTTATACAGATAGCGGTGCGGATATTTCCATGTTTATACAGATAGTTGGGCAGATATTTCCATGTTTTTACAGATAGCGGTGTTGATATTTCCATCTTAATACAGATGGCGGTGTAGATATGTCCATGTTTGTACAGATGGCGTTGTAGATATTTCCATGTTCATACAGATGGCGGTGTAGATATTTCGAAGTTTATAGAGATAGCGCTGTAGTTATTTCCATATTTATAGAGAAATCTGTGTAGATATTTCCATGTATATTCAGATAGCTGTGTAGATATTTCCATGTTCATGCAGATAGCGGTGTAGATATTTCCATGTTCATCCAGATGCCGGTGCACATATATCCATGTTCATACAGATGGCGATGAAGATATTTCCATGTCCATACAGATGGTTGTGTAGATATTTCCATGTTCATACAAATGGCGATGTAGATATTTCCATGTTCATAGAGATGGCGGTGTAGATATTTCCATGTTCATACAAATGGCGGTGTAGATATTTCCATGTTCATAGAGATGGCGGTGTAGATATTTCCATGTTTATACAGATAGCAGTGTAGTTATTTCCATGTTTATAGAGATAGCAGTGTAGATATTTCCATTGATATACAGATAGCTGTTTAGATATTTGCATGTTCATACAGATAGCGGTCTAGATATTTCCATGTTCATACAGATAGCGGTGTAGATATTTCCATGTTCATACAGATAGTGGTGTAGATATTTCCATGTTCATAGAGATAGCGGTGTAGATATTTCCATGTTCATACAGATGGCGGTGTAGATATTTCCATGTTCATACAAATGGCGGTGTAGATATTTCCATGTTCATAGATATGTCGGTGTAGATATTTCCATGTTTATACAGTTAGCAGTGTAGTTATTTCCATGTTTATAGAGATAGCAGTGTAGATATTTCCATTGATATACAGATAGCTGTTTAGATATTTGCATGTTCATACAGTTAGCCGTCTAGATATTTCCATGTTCATACAGATAGCGGTGTAGACATTTCCATGTTCATACAGATAGCGGTGTAGATATTTCCATGTTCATACAGATAGCGGTGTAGATATTGCCATGTTCATACAGATGACGGTGTAGATATTTACATGTTCATACAGATGGCGGTGTAGATATTTCCATGTTCATACAGATAGCGGTGTAGACATTTCCATGTTTACACAGATAGCGGTGTGGATATTTCCATGTTTTTGCAGACAGATGTGTAGTTATTTCCATGTTTATACAGATAGCGGTGCGGATATTTCCATGTTTATACAGATAGTTGGGCAGATATTTCCATGTTTATACAGATAGCGGTGTTGATATTTCCATCTTAATACAGATGGCGGTGTAGATATGTGCATGTTTGTACAGATGGCGGTGTAGATATTTCCATGTTCATACAGATGGCGGTGTAGATATTTCGAAGTTTATAGAGATAGCGCTGTAGTTATTTCCATATTTATAGTGAAATCTGTGTAGTTATTTCCATGTATATTCAGATAGCTGGGTAGATATTTCCATGTTCAAGCAGATAGCGGTGTAGATATTTCCATGTTATTCCAGATGCCGGTGCACATATATCCATGTTCATACAGATGGCGGTGAAGATATTTCCATGTTCATACAGATGGTGGTGTAGATATTTCCATGTTCATACAAATGGCGATGTAGATATTTCCATGTTCATAGAGATGGCGGTGTAGATATTTCCATGTTCATACAAATGGCGGTGTAGATATTTCCATGTTCATAGAGATGGCGGTGTAGATATTTCCATGTTTATACAGATAGCAGTGGAGTTATTTCCATGTTTATAGAGATAGCAGTGTAGATATTTCCATTGATATACAGATAGCTGTTTAGATATTTGCATGTTCATACAGATAGCGCTCTAGATATTTCCATGTTCATACAGATAGCGGTGTAGATATTTCCATGTTCATACAGATAGTGGTGTAGATATTTCCATGTTCATACAGATAGCGGTGTAGATATTTCCATGTTGATACTGATAGCGGTGTAGATATTTCCATGTTCATACAGTTAGCGGTGTAGATATTTCCATGTTCATACAGATGGCGGTGTAGATATTTCCATGTTCATACAGAGGGCGGTGTAGATATTTCCATGTTCATACAGATAGCGGTGTAGATATTTCCATGTTCATACAGATAGCAGTGTAGATATTTTCATCTTTATACCAATAGCGGTGTAGATATTTCCATCTTCATACAGTTAGCGGTGTAGATATTTCCATGTTCATACAGATGGCGGTGTAGATATTTCGAAGTTTATAGAGATAGCTCTGTAGATATTTCCATACTTATAGAGAAATCTGTGTAGATATTTCCATGTATATTCAGATAGCTGTGTAGATATTTCCATTTTCATGCAGATAGCGGAGTAGATATTTCCATATTCATCCAGATGCCGGTGTACATATATCCATGTTCATACAGATGGCGATGAAGTTATTTCCATGTTCATACCGATGGCGGTGTAGATATTTCCATGTTCATACAAATGGCGGTGTAGATATTTCCCTGTTCATACAAATGGCGGTGTAGATATTTCCCTGTTCATAGAGATAGCGGTGTAGATATTTCCATGTTCATACAAATAGCGGTGTAGATATTTCCATGTTCATAGAGATGGCGGTGTACATATTTCCATGTTTATGCAGATAGCGGTATAGATATTTAAATGTTTATACCGATGGTGGTGTAGATATTTCAATGTTTATTGAGATGGCGGTCTAGATATTTCCATGTTTATAGAGATAGAGGTGTAGTTATATCCAAGTTTATAGAGACAGCGTTGTAGATATTTCCATGTTTATACAGATAGCGGTGAAGATATTTCCATGTTTATACAGATAGCGGTGTAGATATTTCCATGTTTATACAGATAACATTGTAGATATTTCCATGTTTATAGAGATAGTGGTGAAGATATTTTCAATTTTATACAGAGAGCAGTGTAGATATTTCCAAGTTCATACAGATAGCGGTGTAGATATTTCCATGTTCATACAGATAGCGGTGTAGATATTTCCATGTTCATACCAATAGCGGTGTAGACATTTCCGTGTTCATACAGTTAGCGGTGTAGATATTTCCATGTTTATAGAGATGGCGGTGTAGATATTTTCATGTTTACACAGATGGCGGTGTAGATATTTCCATGTTTAGACAGATAGCGTTGTAGACATATCCATGTTTACACAGATAGCGGTGTGGATATTTCCATGTTTATGCAGATAGCGGTGTAGATATTTCCATGTTTATAAAGATAGCGGTGCGGATATTTCCATGTTTATACAGATAGTTGGGCAGATATTTCCATGTTTATACAGATAGCGGTGTAGATATTTCCATCTTAATACAGATGGCGGTGTAGGTATGTCCTTGTTCGTACAGATGGCGGTGTAGATATTTCCATGTTCATTCAGATGGCGGTGTAGATATTTCAAAGTTTATGGAGACAGCGCTGTAGTTATTTCCATATTTATAGAGAAATCTGTGTAGATGTTTCCATGCATATGCAGACAGCTGTGTAGATATTTCCATGTTCATGCAGATAGCGGTGTAGATATTTCCATGTTCATCCAGATGCCGGTGTAGATATATCCATGTTCATACAGATGGCGGTGAAGATATTTCCATGTTCAAACAGATGGCGGTGTAGATATTTCTATGTTCATACAAATGGCGGTGTAAATATTTCCAAGTTCATAGAGATGGCGGTGTAGATGTTTCCATGTTCATACAAATGGCGGTGTAGATATTTCCATGTTCATAGAGATGGCGTTGTAGATATTTCCATGTTTATACAGATAGCAGTGTAGTTATTTCCATGTTTATAGAGATAGCGTTGTAGATAATTTCAATTTTATGCAGACAGCTGGGTAGATATTTCCATGTTCATACAGATAGCGGTGTAGATATTTCCACCTTCATACAAATAGCGGGGTAGATATTTCTATGTTCATACAGATAGCGGTGTAGAGATTTCCATGTTCATACAGATAGTGGTGTAGATATTTCCATGTTCATACCAATAGCGGTGTGGATACTTCCATGTCCATACAGTTAGCGGTGTAGATATTTCCATGTTCATACAGATGGCGGTGTAGATATTTACATGTTCATACAGATGGCGGTGTAGATATTTCCATGTTCATACGGATGGCATTGTAGATATTTCCATGTTCATACAGGTGCCGGTGTAGATATTTACATGTTTATACAGATAACAGTGTAGTTATTTCCATGTTTATAGAGATTGCAGTGTAGATATTTCCATTGATATACAGATAGCTTTGTAGATATTTGCATGTTCATACAGATAGCGGTGTAGATATTTCCATGTTCATACAGATAGCGGTGTAGATATTTCCATGTTCATACAGATTGCGGTGTAGATATTTCGATGTTCATACAGATAACGTTGTAGATATTTCCAAGTTCATACAGATGGCGGTGTAGATATTTCCATGTTCATACAAATGGCGGTGTAGATATTTCCATCTTCATAGTGATGGCGGTGTAGATATTTCCGTGTTCATACAAATGGCGGTGTAGATATTTCCATGTTCATAGAGATGGGGGTGTAGATATTTCCATGTTTATACAGATAGCAATGTAGTTATTTCCATGTTTATACAGATAGCGGTGTAGATATTTCCATGTTCATACAGATAGCGGTGTAGATATTTCCATGTTCACACAGATAGCGGTGTAGATATTTCCATGTTCATACAATTAGCGGTGTAGATATTTCCATGTTCATATAGATGGCGGTGTAGATATTTACATGTTCATACAGATGGCAGTGTAGATATTTCCATCTTCGTACGAATGGCAGTGTAGATATTTCCATGTTCATACAGGTGGCGTTGTAGATATTTCCATGTTTATACAGATAGCAGTGTAGTTATTTCCATTTTTACAGAGATAGCAGAGTAGATATTACTATTGATATACAGATAGCTGTGTAGATATTTGCATGTTCCTACAGATAGCGGAGTAGATATTTCCATGTTCGTACAGTTAGCTGTGTAGATATTTCCATGTCCATACAGATATCGGTGTAGATATTTCCATGTTCATACAGTTAGTGGTGTAGATATTTCCATGTTCATACAGATGGCGGTGTAGATATTTACATGTTCATACAGATGGCGGTGTAGCTATTTCCATGTTCGTACAGATGGTGGTGTAGATATTTCCATGTTTATGCAGATAGCGGTGTAGATATTTCCATGTTTATACAGATAACAGTGTAGATATTTCCATGTTTAAAGAGATAGTGCTGTAGATAATTTCAATTTTATACAGATAGCAGTGTAGATATTTCCAAGTTCATACAGAGAGTAGTGTAGATATTTCCACGTTTATAGAGATGGCGGTGTAGATATTTCCATGTTGATACGGATGGCGGTGTAGATATTTCTATGTCTATAGAGATGGCGGTGTAGATATTTTCATGTATACACAGATGGCGGTGAAGATATTTCCATGTTTACAGACATAGCGGTGTAGACATTTCCATGTTTACACAAATAGCGGTGTGGATATTTCCATGTTTATGCAGATAGCGGTGTAGATATTTCCATGTTTATACAGATAGCGGTGCGGATATTTCCATGTTTATACAGATAGTTGGGCAGATATTTCCATCTTTATTCAGATAGCGGTGTAGTTATTTCCATCTTAATACAGATGGCTTTGTTGATATGTCCATGTTTGTACAGATGGCGGTGTAGATATGTCCATGTTTGTACAGATGGCGGTGTAGATATTTCCATGTTCATACAGATGGCGGTGTAGATATTTCGAAGTTTATGGAGATAGCGCTGTAGTTATTTCCATATTTATAGAGAAATCTGTGTAGATTTTTCCATGTATATTCAGATAGCTGTGTAGATATTTCCATGTTCATGCAGATAGCGGTGTAGATATTTCCATGTTCATCCAGATGCCGGTGCACATATATCCATGTTTATACAGATGGCGGGGAAGTTATTTCCATGTTCATACAGATGGCGGTGTAGATATTTCCATGTTCATACAAATGGCGGTGTAGATGTTTACATGTTCATAGAGATGGCGGTGTAGATATTTCCATGTTTATACAGATAGCAGTGTAGTTATTTCCATGTTTATAGAGATAGCAGTGTAGATATTTCCATTGATATACAGATAGCTGTTTAGATATTTGCAAGTTCATACAGTTAGACGTCTAGATATTTCCAAGTTCATACAGATAGCGGTGTAGATATTTCCATGTTCATACAGATAGCGGTGTAGATATTTCCATGTTCATACAGATGACGGTGTAGATATTTACATGTTCATACAGATGGCGGTGTAGATATTTGCATGTTCATACAGATAGCGGTGTAGACATTTCCATGTTTACACAGTTAGCGGTGTGGATATTTCCATGTTTTTGCAGACAGAAGTGTAGATATTTCCATGTTTATACAGATAGCGGTGTGGATATTTCCATGTTTATACAGATAGTTGGGCAGATATTTCCATGTTTTTACAGATAGCGGTGTTGATATTTCCATCTTAATACAGATAGCGGTGTAGATATGTCCATGTTTGTACAGATGGCGTTGTAGATATTTCCATGTTCATACAGATGGCGGTGTAGATATTTCGAAGTTTATAGAGATAGCGCTGTAGTTATTTTCATATTTATAGAGAAATCTGTTTAGATATTTCCATGTATATTCAGATAGCTGTGCAGATATTTCCATGTTCATGCAGATAGCGGTGTAGATATTTCCATGTTAATCCAGATGCCGGTGCACATATATCCATGTTCATACAGATGGCGATGAAGATATTTCCATGTCCATACAGATGGTGGTGTAGATATTTCCATGTTCATACAAATGGCGATGTAGATATTTCCATGTTCATAGAGATGGCGGTGTAGATATTTCCATGTTCATACAAATGGCGGTGTAGATATTTCCATGTTCATAGAGATGGCGGTGTAGATATTTCCATGTTTATACAGATAGCAGTGTAGTTATTTCCATGTTTATAGAGATAGCAGTGTAGATATTTCCATTGATATACAGATAGCGGTGTAGATATTTCCATGTTCATACAGATAGCGGTGTAGATATTTCCATGTACATACAGATAGTGGTGTAGATATTTCCATGTTCATACAGATAGCGGTGTAGATATTTCAATGTTCATACAGATGGCGGTGTAGATATTTCCATGTTCATACAGTTAGCGGTGTAGATATTCCCATGTTCATACAGATAGCGATGTAGATATTTCCATGTTCTTACCGATAGCGGTGTAGATATTTCCATGTTCATACAGTTAGCGGTGTAGATATCTCCATGTTCATCCAGATGCCGGTGTAGATATATCCCTGCTAATACAGATGGTGGTGAAGATATTTCCATGTTCATACAGATGGCGGTGTAGATATTTCCATGTTCATAGAGATGGCGGTGTAGATATTTCCATGTTTACAGAGATAGTGGTGTAGTTATTTCCAAGTTTATAGAGACAACGTTGTAGATATTTCCATGTTTATACAGATAGCGGTGAAGATATTTCCATGTTTATACAGATAACGGTGTAGATATTTCCATGTTTATACAGATAGCAGTGTACATATTTCCACGTTTATAGAGATAGTGGTGTAGATAATTTCAATTTTATACAGAGAGCAGTGTAGATGTTTCCAAGTTCATACAGATAGCGGTGTAGATATTTCCACGTTTATAGAGATGGCAGTGTAGATATTTCCATGTTCATACAGATGGCGGTGAAGATATTTCCATGTTTATGGGGATGGCGGTGTAAATATTTTCATGTTTACACAAATGGCGGTGTAGATATTTCCATGTTTACACAGATAGCGGTGTAGACATTTCCATGTTTACACAGATAGCGGAGTGGATATTTCCATTTTTATGCAGAAAGCAGTGCAGATATTTCCATGTTTATACAGATAGTTGGGCAGATATTTCCATGTTTATACAGATAGCGGTGTAGATATTTCCACCTTAATACAGATGGCGGTGTAGATATGTCCATGTTCGTACAGATGGCGGTGTAGATATTTCCATGTTCATACAGATGGCGGTGTAGATATTTCGAAGTTTATAGAGATAGTGCTGTAGTTATTTCCATATTTATAGAGAAATCTGTGTAGATATTTCCATGTTTATGCAGATAGCTGTGTAGATATTTCCATGTTCATGCAGATAACGGTGTAGATACTTCCATGTTCATCCAGATGCCGGTGTAGATATATCCATGTTCATACAGATGGCGGTGAAGTTATTTCCATGTTCATACAGATGGCAGTGTAGATATTTCCATGTTCATACAAATGGCTGGTGTAGATATTTCCATGTTCATAGAGATGGCGGTGTAGATATTTCCATGTACATAGAGATGGCGGTGTAGATATTTCCATGTTTATACAGATAGCAGTGTAGTTATTTCCATGTTTATAGAGATAGTGGTGTAGATAATTTCAACTTTATACAGATAGCTGTCTAGATATTTGCATGTTCATACAGATATCGGTGTAGATATTTCCATGTTCCTACAGATAGCGGTGTAGATATTTCCATGTTCATACAGATAGCGGTGTAGATATTTCCATGTTCATGCAGATAGCGGTGTAGATATTTCCATGTTCATACCAATAGCGGTGTAGATATTTCCATGTCCATACATTTAGCGTTGCAGATATTTCCATGTTCATACAGATGGCGGGGTAGATATTTCCATGTTTGTACGGATGGCAGTGTAGATATTTCCATGTTCATACAGGTGGCGGTGTAGATATTTCCATGTTTATACTGATAGCAGTGTAGATATTTCCATGTTTATAGAGATAGCAGTGTAGATATTTCCATTGATATACAGATAGCTGTGTAGATATTTGCATGTTCATACAGATAGCGGTGTAGATATTTCCATGTTCATACAGATAGCGGGGTAGATATTTCCATGTTCATACAGATAGTGGTGTAGATATTTCCATGTTCATACAGTTAGCGGTGTAGATATTTCCATGTTCATACAATAAGCGGTGTAGATATTTCCATGTTCATACAGATGGCGGTGTAGATATTTCCATGTTCATACAGATGGCGGTGTAGATATTTCCATGTTCGTACGGATGGCAGTGTAGATATTTCCATGTTCGTACAGGTGGCGGTGTAGATATTTCCATGTTTATACAGATAGCAGTGTAGATATTTCCATATTTATAGAGATAGCAATGTAGATATTTCCATTGTTATACAGATAGCTGTGTAGATATTTGCATGTTCATACAGATAGCGGTGTAGTTATTTCCATGTTCGAACAGTTTGCGGTGTAGATATTTCCATGTTCATACAGATGGCGGTGTAGATATTTACATGTTAATATAGATGGCTTTGTAGATATTTCCATGTTCGTACAGATGGCGGTGTAGATGTATCCATGTTCATAGAGATAGCGTTATAGATATTTCCATGTTTATACAGATGGTGGTGTAGATATTTCCATGTTTATGGGGATGGCGGTGTAGATATTGTCATGTTTACACAGATGGCGGTGTAGATATTTCCATGTTTACACAGATAGCGGTGTAGACATTTCCATGTTTACACAGATAGCGGTGTGGAAATTTCCATGTTTATGCAGATAGCAGTGTAGATATTTCCATGTTTATACAGATAGCGGTGCGGATATTTCCATGTTTATACAGATAGTTGGGCAGATATTTTCATGTTTATACAGATAGCGGTGTAGATATTTCCATTTTAATACAGATGGCGGTGTAGATATGTCCATATTTGTACAGATGGCGGTGTAGGTATTTCCATGTTTATAAAGATGGCGGTGTAGATATTTTCATGTTTACACAGATGGCGGTGCATATATTTCCATGTTTACACAGATAGCGGTGTAGACATTTCCATGTTTAAACTGTTAGCTTTGTGGATATTTCCATGGTTATGCAGATAGCGGTGTAGATATTTCCATATTTATACACATTGGCAGATATTTCCATGTTTATACAGATAGCGGAGTAGATATTTCCATCTTAATACAGATGGCGGTGTAGATATTTCCATGTTCGTACAGATGGCTGTGTAGATATTTCCATGTTCATACAGATGGCGGTGTAGATATTTCCATGTTTATGCAGATAGTGATATAGGTATTTCCATGTTTATACAGATGGTGGTGTAGATATTTCCATGTTTATAGAGATGGCGTTCTATATATTTCCATGTTTATAGAGATAGTGGTGTAGTTATTTCCAAGTTTATAGAGACAGCGTTGTAGATGTTTCCATGTTTATACAGATAGCGGTGAAGATATTTCCATGTTTATACAGATAGCGGTGTAGATATTTCCATGTTTATACAGACAGAAGTGTAGATATTTCCAAGTTTATAGAGATAGTGGTGTAGATAATTTCAATTTTTTCAGATAGCAGTGTAGATATTTCCAAGTTCATACAGAGAGCAGTGTAGATATTTCCACGTTTATAGAGATGGCGGTGTAGATATTTCCATCTTCATACAGATGGCGGTGTAGATATTTCCATGTTTATAGAGATGGCGGTGTAGATATTTTCATGTTTACACAGATGGCGGTGTAGATATTTCCATGTTTACACAGATTGCGGTGTAGACATTTCCATGTTTACACAGATAGCGGTGTGGATATTTCCATGTTTATGCAGATAGCGGTGTAGATATTTCCATGTTTATACAGATAGCGGTGCGGATATTTCCATGTTTATGCAGATAGTGGTGTAGATATCTCCATCTTTATACAGATAGCGGTGCGGGTATTTCCATGTTTATACAGATAGTGGTGCAGATATTTCCATGTTTATAAAGATAGCGGTGTAGATATTTCCATCTTAATACAGATGGCGGTGTAGATATGTCCAGGATCGTACAGATGGCGGTGTAGATATTTCCATGTTCATACAGACGGCGGTGTAGATATTTCGAAGTTTATAGAGATAGCGCTGTAGATATTTCCATATTTATAGAGAAATCTGTGTAGATATTTCCATGTATATGCAGATAGCTGTGTCGATATTTCCATGTTCATGCAGATAGCGGTATAGATATTTCCATGTTCATCCAGATGCCGCTGTAGATATTTAAATGTTCATACAGATAGCGGTGTAGATATTTCCATGTTCATACAGATAGTGGTGTAGATATTTCCATGTTCATACAGATGGCGGTGTAGATATTTCCATGTTCATACACATAGCGGTTTAGATATTTCCATGTTCGTACAGATAGCGGTGTAGATATTTCCATGTTCATACACATAGCGGTTTAGATATTTCCATGTTCGTACAGATAGCGGTGTAGGTATATCCATGTTCTTACAGTTAGCGGTGTACATATTTCCATATTCTTACAGATGGCGGTGTAGATATTTCCATGTTCATACAGATGGCAGTGTAGATATTTCCATGTTCATACATGTGGCGGTGTAGATATTTCCATGTTTAAACTGATAGCAGTGTAGTTATTTCCAAGTTTATAGAGATAGCAGTGTAGATATTTCCATTGATGTACAGATAGCTGAGTAGATATTTGCATGTTCATACAGATAGCGGTGTAGATACTTCCGTGTTCATACAGATAGCGGTGTAGATATTTCCATGTTTATACAGATAGTGGTGCGGATATTTCCATGTTTATACAGATAGTTGGGCCGATATTTCCATGTTTATACAGATAGCAGTGTAGATATTTCCATCTTAATACAGATGGCGGTGTAGATATGTCCATGTTCGTACAGATGGCATTGTACATATTTCCATGTTCATACAGATGGCGGTGTAGATATTTTGAAGTTTATAGAGATAGCGCTGTAGTTATTTCCATATTTTTTTAGAAATCTGTGTAGATATTTCCATGTATATGCAGATAGCTATGTAGATATTTCCATGTTCATGCAGATAGCGGTGTAGATATTTCCATGTTCATACAGATGGCGGTGTAGATATTTACATGTTCATACAGATGGCGGTGTAGGTATTTCCATGTTCATACAGATAGCGGTGTAGATATTTCCATGTTCATACAGATAGCGGTGTAGATATTTCCATGTTCATACAGATAGCGGTGTAGATATTTCCATGTTCATACCGATAGCGGTGTAGATATTTCCATGTTCATACAGTTAGCGGTGTAGATATTTCCATGTTCATACAGATGGCGGTGTAGATATTTACATGTTCATACAGATTGCGGTGTAGATTTTTCCATGTTCGTACGGATGGCAGTGTAGATATTTCCATGTTCATACAGGTGGCGGTGTAGATATTTCCCTGTTTATACAGATAGCAGTGTAGTTATTTCCATTTTTATAGAGATAGCAGTGTAGGTATTTCCATTGATATACAGATAGCTGTGTAGGTATTTGTATGTTCATACAGATAGCGGTGTATATATTTCCATGTTCGTACAGATAGCGGTGTAGATATTTCCATGTTCATATAGACAGTGGTGTAGATATTTCCATGTTGATACAGATAACGGTGTAGGTATTTCCATGTTCATACAGATAGTGGTGTAGATCTTTCCATGTTCATACAGTTTGCGGTGTAGATATTTCCATGTTCTTACAGATGGCGGTGTAGATATTTACATGTTCATACAGCTGGTGGTATAGATATTTCCATGTTCGTACAGATGGCGGTGTAGATATTTCCATGTTCTTAGAGATGGCGGTGTAGATACTTCCATGTTTATGCAGATAGCGGTATAGATATTTGCATGTTTATACAGATGGTGGTGTAGATATTTCCATGTTTATAGAGATGGTGGTCTAGATATTTCCATGTTTACAGAGATAGTCGTGTAGTTTTTTCCAAGTTTATAGAGACAGCGTTGTAGATATTTCCATGTTTATACAGATAGCGGTGAAGATATTTCCATGTTTATACAGATAGCGGTATAGATATTTCCATGTTTATACAGAGAGCAGTGTAGATATTTCCATGTTTATAGAGATAGTGGTGTAGATAATTTCAATTTTATACAGAGAGCAGTGTAGATATTTCCAAGTTCATACAGATAGCGGTGTAGATATTTCCACGTTTATAGAGATAGTGGTGTAGATATTTCCATGTTCATAAAGATAGTGGTGTTGATATTTCCATGTTCATACAGATAACGGTGTAGATATGTCCATGTTCATACAGATGGAGGTGTAGATATTTACATGTACATACAGATGGCGGTGTAGATATTTCCATGTTCATACGGATGGCAGTGTAGCTATTTCCATGTTCATAAAGGTGGCGGTGTAGATATTTCCATGTTTATAGAGATAGCGGTGAAGATATTTCCATGTTTATACAGGTAGCGGTGTAGATAATTCCATGTTTATACAGATAGCAGTGTAGATATTTCCATGTTTATAGAGATAGTGGTGTAGATAATTTCAATTTTATACAGAGAGCAGTGTAGATATTTCCAAGTTCATACAGATAGCGGTGTAGTTATTTCCACATTTATAGAGATGGCGGTGTAGATTCTTCCATGTTCATACAGATGGCGGTGTAGATATTTCCATGTTTATAGGGATGGCAGTGTAGATATTTTCATGTTTACACAGATGGCAGTGTAGATATTTCCATGTTTACACAGATAGCAGTGTAGACATTTCCATGTTTACACAGATTGCTGTGTGGATATTTCCATGTTTATGCAGATAGCAGTGTAGATATTTCCATGTTTATACAGATAGCGGTGCGGATATTTCCATGTTTATACAGATAGTAGGGCAGATATTTCCATGTTTATACAGATAGTGGTGTAGATATTTCCATCTTAATACAGATGGCGGTGTAGATATTTCCATGTTTGTACAGATGGCGGTGTAGATATTTCCATGTTCATACAGATGGCGGTATAGATATTTCGAAGTTTATAGAGATAGCGCTGTAGTTATTTCCATATTTATAGAGAAATCTGTGTAGATATTTCCATGTATGTTCAGATATCTGTGTAGATATTTCCATGTTCATGCAGATAGCGGTGTAGATATTTCCATGTTCATCCAGAAGCCAGTGTACATATATCCATGTTCATACAGATGGCGGTGAAGATATTTCCATGTTCATACAGATGGTGGTGTAGATATTTCCATGTTCATACAAATGGCGGTGTAGATATTTCCATGTTCATAGAGATGGCGGTGTAGTTATTTCCATGTTCATACAAATGGCGGTGTAGATATTTCCATGTTCATAGAGATGGCGGTGTAGATATTTCCATATTTATACAGATAGCAGTGTAGTTATTTCCATGTTTATAGAGATAGCAGTGTAGATATTTCCATTGATATACAGATAGCTGTGTAGATATTTGCATGTTCATTCAGATAGCGGTGTAGATATTTCCATGCTCATACAGATAGCGGTGTAGATATTTCCATGTTCATACAGATAGCGGTGTAGATATTTCCATGTTCATACAGATAGCGGTGTAGATATTTCCATGTTCATACAGATAGCGGTGTAGATATTTCCATGTTCACACAGATGGCGGTGTAGATATTTACATGTTCATACACATGGCGGTGTAGATATTTCCATGTTCGTACGGATGGCAGTGTAGATATTTCCATGTTCATAAAGGCGGCGGTGTAGATATTTCCATGTTTATACAGATAGCAGTGTAGTTATTTCCATGTTTATAGAGAGAGCTTTGTAGATATTTCCATTGGTATACAGATAGCTGCGTAGATATTTGCATGTTCATACAGATAGCGGTGTAGATATTTCCATGTTCATACAGATAGCGGTGTAGATATTTCCATGTTCATACAGAGAGCGGTCTAGATATTTCCATGTTCATACAGATAACGGTGTAGATATTTCCATGTTCTTACCGATAGCGGTGTAGATATTTCCATGTTCATACAGTTAGCGGTGTAGATATCTCCATGTTCATCCAGATGCCGGTGTAGATATATCCCTGCTAATACAGATGGTGGTGAAGATATTTCCATGTTCATACAGATGGCGGTGTAGATATTTCCATGTTCATAGAGATGGCGGTGTAGATATTTCCATGTTTACAGAGATAGTGGTGTAGTTATTTCCAAGTTTATAGAGACAACGTTGTAGATATTTCCATGTTTATACAGATAGCGGTGAAGATATTTCCATGTTTATACAGATAACGGTGTAGATATTTCCATGTTTATACAGATAGCAGTGTACATATTTCCACGTTTATAGAGATAGTGGTGTAGATAATTTCAATTTTATACAGAGAGCAGTGTAGATGTTTCCAAGTTCATACAGATAGCGGTGTAGATATTTCCACGTTTATAGAGATGGCAGTGTAGATATTTCCATGTTCATACAGATGGCGGTGAAGATATTTCCATGTTTATGGGGATGGCGGTGTAAATATTTTCATGTTTACACAAATGGCGGTGTAGATATTTCCATGTTTACACAGATAGCGGTGTAGACATTTCCATGTTTACACAGATAGCGGAGTGGATATTTCCATTTTTATGCAGAAAGCAGTGCAGATATTTCCATGTTTATACAGATAGTTGGGCAGATATTTCCATGTTTATACAGATAGCGGTGTAGATATTTCCACCTTAATACAGATGGCGGTGTAGATATGTCCATGTTCGTACAGATGGCGGTGTAGATATTTCCATGTTCATACAGATGGCGGTGTAGATATTTCGAAGTTTATAGAGATAGTGCTGTAGTTATTTCCATATTTATAGAGAAATCTGTGTAGATATTTCCATGTTTATGCAGATAGCTGTGTAGATATTTCCATGTTCATGCAGATAACGGTGTAGATACTTCCATGTTCATCCAGATGCCGGTGTAGATATATCCATGTTCATACAGATGGCGGTGAAGTTATTTCCATGTTCATACAGATGGCAGTGTAGATATTTCCATGTTCATACAAATGGCTGGTGTAGATATTTCCATGTTCATAGAGATGGCGGTGTAGATATTTCCATGTACATAGAGATGGCGGTGTAGATATTTCCATGTTTATACAGATAGCAGTGTAGTTATTTCCATGTTTATAGAGATAGTGGTGTAGATAATTTCAACTTTATACAGATAGCTGTCTAGATATTTGCATGTTCATACAGATATCGGTGTAGATATTTCCATGTTCCTACAGATAGCGGTGTAGATATTTCCATGTTCATACAGATAGCGGTGTAGATATTTCCATGTTCATGCAGATAGCGGTGTAGATATTTCCATGTTCATACCAATAGCGGTGTAGATATTTCCATGTCCATACATTTAGCGTTGCAGATATTTCCATGTTCATACAGATGGCGGGGTAGATATTTCCATGTTTGTACGGATGGCAGTGTAGATATTTCCATGTTCATACAGGTGGCGGTGTAGATATTTCCATGTTTATACTGATAGCAGTGTAGATATTTCCATGTTTATAGAGATAGCAGTGTAGATATTTCCATTGATATACAGATAGCTGTGTAGATATTTGCATGTTCATACAGATAGCGGTGTAGATATTTCCATGTTCATACAGATAGCGGGGTAGATATTTCCATGTTCATACAGATAGTGGTGTAGATATTTCCATGTTCATACAGTTAGCGGTGTAGATATTTCCATGTTCATACAATAAGCGGTGTAGATATTTCCATGTTCATACAGATGGCGGTGTAGATATTTCCATGTTCATACAGATGGCGGTGTAGATATTTCCATGTTCGTACGGATGGCAGTGTAGATATTTCCATGTTCGTACAGGTGGCGGTGTAGATATTTCCATGTTTATACAGATAGCAGTGTAGATATTTCCATATTTATAGAGATAGCAATGTAGATATTTCCATTGTTATACAGATAGCTGTGTAGATATTTGCATGTTCATACAGATAGCGGTGTAGTTATTTCCATGTTCGAACAGTTTGCGGTGTAGATATTTCCATGTTCATACAGATGGCGGTGTAGATATTTACATGTTAATATAGATGGCTTTGTAGATATTTCCATGTTCGTACAGATGGCGGTGTAGATGTATCCATGTTCATAGAGATAGCGTTATAGATATTTCCATGTTTATACAGATGGTGGTGTAGATATTTCCATGTTTATGGGGATGGCGGTGTAGATATTGTCATGTTTACACAGATGGCGGTGTAGATATTTCCATGTTTACACAGATAGCGGTGTAGACATTTCCATGTTTACACAGATAGCGGTGTGGAAATTTCCATGTTTATGCAGATAGCAGTGTAGATATTTCCATGTTTATACAGATAGCGGTGCGGATATTTCCATGTTTATACAGATAGTTGGGCAGATATTTTCATGTTTATACAGATAGCGGTGTAGATATTTCCATTTTAATACAGATGGCGGTGTAGATATGTCCATATTTGTACAGATGGCGGTGTAGGTATTTCCATGTTTATAAAGATGGCGGTGTAGATATTTTCATGTTTACACAGATGGCGGTGCATATATTTCCATGTTTACACAGATAGCGGTGTAGACATTTCCATGTTTAAACTGTTAGCTTTGTGGATATTTCCATGGTTATGCAGATAGCGGTGTAGATATTTCCATATTTATACACATTGGCAGATATTTCCATGTTTATACAGATAGCGGAGTAGATATTTCCATCTTAATACAGATGGCGGTGTAGATATTTCCATGTTCGTACAGATGGCTGTGTAGATATTTCCATGTTCATACAGATGGCGGTGTAGATATTTCCATGTTTATGCAGATAGTGATATAGGTATTTCCATGTTTATACAGATGGTGGTGTAGATATTTCCATGTTTATAGAGATGGCGTTCTATATATTTCCATGTTTATAGAGATAGTGGTGTAGTTATTTCCAAGTTTATAGAGACAGCGTTGTAGATGTTTCCATGTTTATACAGATAGCGGTGAAGATATTTCCATGTTTATACAGATAGCGGTGTAGATATTTCCATGTTTATACAGACAGAAGTGTAGATATTTCCAAGTTTATAGAGATAGTGGTGTAGATAATTTCAATTTTTTCAGATAGCAGTGTAGATATTTCCAAGTTCATACAGAGAGCAGTGTAGATATTTCCACGTTTATAGAGATGGCGGTGTAGATATTTCCATCTTCATACAGATGGCGGTGTAGATATTTCCATGTTTATAGAGATGGCGGTGTAGATATTTTCATGTTTACACAGATGGCGGTGTAGATATTTCCATGTTTACACAGATAGCGGTGTAGACATTTCCATGTTTACACAGATAGCGGTGTGGATATTTCCATGTTTATGCAGATAGCGGTGTAGATATTTCCATGTTTATACAGATAGCGGTGCGGATATTTCCATGTTTATGCAGATAGTGGTGTAGATATCTCCATCTTTATACAGATAGCGGTGCGGGTATTTCCATGTTTATACAGATAGTGGTGCAGATATTTCCATGTTTATAAAGATAGCGGTGTAGATATTTCCATCTTAATACAGATGGCGGTGTAGATATGTCCAGGATCGTACAGATGGCGGTGTAGATATTTCCATGTTCATACAGACGGCGGTGTAGATATTTCGAAGTTTATAGAGATAGCGCTGTAGATATTTCCATATTTATAGAGAAATCTGTGTAGATATTTCCATGTATATGCAGATAGCTGTGTCGATATTTCCATGTTCATGCAGATAGCGGTATAGATATTTCCATGTTCATCCAGATGCCGCTGTAGATATTTAAATGTTCATACAGATAGCGGTGTAGATATTTCCATGTTCATACAGATAGTGGTGTAGATATTTCCATGTTCATACAGATGGCGGTGTAGATATTTCCATGTTCATACACATAGCGGTTTAGATATTTCCATGTTCGTACAGATAGCGGTGTAGGTATATCCATGTTCTTACAGTTAGCGGTGTACATATTTCCATATTCTTACAGATGGCGGTGTAGATATTTCCATGTTCATACAGATGGCAGTGTAGATATTTCCATGTTCATACATGTGGCGGTGTAGATATTTCCATGTTTAAACTGATAGCAGTGTAGTTATTTCCAAGTTTATAGAGATAGCAGTGTAGATATTTCCATTGATGTACAGATAGCTGAGTAGATATTTGCATGTTCATACAGATAGCGGTGTAGATACTTCCGTGTTCATACAGATAGCGGTGTAGATATTTCCATGTTTATACAGATAGTGGTGCGGATATTTCCATGTTTATACAGATAGTTGGGCCGATATTTCCATGTTTATACAGATAGCAGTGTAGATATTTCCATCTTAATACAGATGGCGGTGTAGATATGTCCATGTTCGTACAGATGGCATTGTACATATTTCCATGTTCATACAGATGGCGGTGTAGATATTTTGAAGTTTATAGAGATAGCGCTGTAGTTATTTCCATATTTTTTTAGAAATCTGTGTAGATATTTCCATGTATATGCAGATAGCTATGTAGATATTTCCATGTTCATGCAGATAGCGGTGTAGATATTTCCATGTTCATACAGATGGCGGTGTAGATATTTACATGTTCATACAGATGGCGGTGTAGGTATTTCCATGTTCATACAGATAGCGGTGTAGATATTTCCATGTTCATACAGATAGCGGTGTAGATATTTCCATGTTCATACAGATAGCGGTGTAGATATTTCCATGTTCATACCGATAGCGGTGTAGATATTTCCATGTTCATACAGTTAGCGGTGTAGATATTTCCATGTTCATACAGATGGCGGTGTAGATATTTACATGTTCATACAGATTGCGGTGTAGATTTTTCCATGTTCGTACGGATGGCAGTGTAGATATTTCCATGTTCATACAGGTGGCGGTGTAGATATTTCCCTGTTTATACAGATAGCAGTGTAGTTATTTCCATTTTTATAGAGATAGCAGTGTAGGTATTTCCATTGATATACAGATAGCTGTGTAGGTATTTGTATGTTCATACAGATAGCGGTGTATATATTTCCATGTTCGTACAGATAGCGGTGTAGATATTTCCATGTTCATATAGACAGTGGTGTAGATATTTCCATGTTGATACAGATAACGGTGTAGGTATTTCCATGTTCATACAGATAGTGGTGTAGATCTTTCCATGTTCATACAGTTTGCGGTGTAGATATTTCCATGTTCTTACAGATGGCGGTGTAGATATTTACATGTTCATACAGCTGGTGGTATAGATATTTCCATGTTCGTACAGATGGCGGTGTAGATATTTCCATGTTCTTAGAGATGGCGGTGTAGATACTTCCATGTTTATGCAGATAGCGGTATAGATATTTGCATGTTTATACAGATGGTGGTGTAGATATTTCCATGTTTATAGAGATGGTGGTCTAGATATTTCCATGTTTACAGAGATAGTCGTGTAGTTTTTTCCAAGTTTATAGAGACAGCGTTGTAGATATTTCCATGTTTATACAGATAGCGGTGAAGATATTTCCATGTTTATACAGATAGCGGTATAGATATTTCCATGTTTATACAGAGAGCAGTGTAGATATTTCCATGTTTATAGAGATAGTGGTGTAGATAATTTCAATTTTATACAGAGAGCAGTGTAGATATTTCCAAGTTCATACAGATAGCGGTGTAGATATTTCCACGTTTATAGAGATAGTGGTGTAGATATTTCCATGTTCATAAAGATAGTGGTGTAGATATTTCCATGTTCATACAGATAACGGTGTAGATATGTCCATGTTCATACAGATGGAGGTGTAGATATTTACATGTACATACAGATGGCGGTGTAGATATTTCCATGTTCGTACGGATGGCAGTGTAGCTATTTCCATGTTCATAAAGGTGGCGGTGTAGATATTTCCATGTTTATAGAGATAGCGGTGAAGATATTTCCATGTTTATACAGGTAGCGGTGTAGATAATTCCATGTTTATACAGATAGCAGTGTAGATATTTCCATGTTTATAGAGATAGTGGTGTAGATAATTTCAATTTTATACAGAGAGCAGTGTAGATATTTCCAAGTTCATACAGATAGCGGTGTAGTTATTTCCACATTTATAGAGATGGCGGTGTAGATTCTTCCATGTTCATACAGATGGCGGTGTAGATATTTCCATGTTTATAGGGATGGCAGTGTAGATATTTTCATGTTTACACAGATGGCAGTGTAGATATTTCCATGTTTACACAGATAGCAGTGTAGACATTTCCATGTTTACACAGATTGCTGTGTGGATATTTCCATGTTTATGCAGATAGCAGTGTAGATATTTCCATGTTTATACAGATAGCGGTGCGGATATTTCCATGTTTATACAGATAGTAGGGCAGATATTTCCATGTTTATACAGATAGTGGTGTAGATATTTCCATCTTAATACAGATGGCGGTGTAGATATTTCCATGTTTGTACAGATGGCGGTGTAGATATTTCCATGTTCATACAGATGGCGGTATAGATATTTCGAAGTTTATAGAGATAGCGCTGTAGTTATTTCCATATTTATAGAGAAATCTGTGTAGATATTTCCATGTATGTTCAGATATCTGTGTAGATATTTCCATGTTCATGCAGATAGCGGTGTAGATATTTCCATGTTCATCCAGAAGCCAGTGTACATATATCCATGTTCATACAGATGGCGGTGAAGATATTTCCATGTTCATACAGATGGTGGTGTAGATATTTCCATGTTCATACAAATGGCGGTGTAGATATTTCCATGTTCATAGAGATGGCGGTGTAGTTATTTCCATGTTCATACAAATGGCGGTGTAGATATTTCCATGTTCATAGAGATGGCGGTGTAGATATTTCCATATTTATACAGATAGCAGTGTAGTTATTTCCATGTTTATAGAGATAGCAGTGTAGATATTTCCATTGATATACAGATAGCTGTGTAGATATTTGCATGTTCATTCAGATAGCGGTGTAGATATTTCCATGCTCATACAGATAGCGGTGTAGATATTTCCATGTTCATACAGATAGCGGTGTAGATATTTCCATGTTCATACAGATAGCGGTGTAGATATTTCCATGTTCATACAGATAGCGGTGTAGATATTTCCATGTTCACACAGATGGCGGTGTAGATATTTACATGTTCATACACATGGCGGTGTAGATATTTCCATGTTCGTACGGATGGCAGTGTAGATATTTCCATGTTCATAAAGGCGGCGGTGTAGATATTTCCATGTTTATACAGATAGCAGTGTAGTTATTTCCATGTTTATAGAGAGAGCTTTGTAGATATTTCCATTGGTATACAGATAGCTGCGTAGATATTTGCATGTTCATACAGATAGCGGTGTAGATATTTCCATGTTCATACAGATAGCGGTGTAGATATTTCCATGTTCATACAGAGAGCGGTCTAGATATTTCCATGTTCATACAGATAACGGTGTAGATATTTCCATGTTCATACAGATAGTGGTGTAGATATTTCCATGTTCATACAGTTAGTAGTGTAGATATTTCCATGTTCATACAGATGGCGGTGTAGATATTTACATGTTCATACAGCTGGCGGTATAGATATTTTCATGTTCGTACAAATGGCGGTGTAGATATTTCCATGTTCATAGAGATGGCGGTGTAGGTATTTCCATGTTTATACAGATAGCGGTGTAGTTATTTCCATGTTTATAGAGATAGCAGTGTAGAAATTTCCATTGATATAGAGATGGCGGTGTAGATATTTCCATGTTCATTCAGATGGCAGTGTAGATATTTCCATGTTCATACAGATAGCGGTGTAGATATTTCCATGTTCATACAGATAGCGGTGTAGATATTTCCATGTTCATACAGATAGCGGTGTAGATATTTAAATGTTCATACAGATGGCGGTGTAGATATTTACATGTTCATACACATGGCGGTGTAGATATTTCCATGTTCGTACGGATGGCAGTGTAGATATTTCCATGTTCATACAGATAGCGGTGTAGATATTTCCATGTTCATACAGATAGCGGTGTAGATATTTCCATGTTTATACCAATTGCGGTGTAGATATTTCCATGTTCAGACAGATAGCGGTGTAGATATTTCCATGTACATTCAGATAGTGGTGTAGATATTTCCATGTTCATACAGTTAGCGGTGTAAATATTTCCATGTTCATTAGATGGCGGTGTAGATATTTACATGTTCATACAGATGGCGGTGTAGATATTTCCATGTTCAATCAGAGGGCGGTGTAGATATTTCCATGTTTATACAGATAGCGGTGTAGATATTTCCATGTTCATACAGATGGCGGTGTAGATATTTCAAAGTTTATAGAGATAGCGCTGTAGATATTTCCATACTCATAGAGAAATCTGTGTAGATATTTCCATGTATATACAGATAGCTGTGTAGATATTTCCATGTTCATGCAGATAGCGGTGTAGATATTTCCATATTCATCCAGATGCCGGTGTACATATATCCATGTTCATACACATGGCGATGAAGATATTTCCATGTTCATACAGATGGCGGTGTAGATATTTCCATGTTCATAGAAATGGCGGTGTAGATATTTCCCTGTTCATAGAGATGGCGGTGTAGATATTTCCATGTTCATACAAATAGCGGTGTAGATATTTCCATGTTCATACAAATAGCAGTGTAGACATTTCCATGTTCATAGAGATGGCGGTGTAGATATTTCCATGTTTATACAGACAGCAGCGTAGTTATTTCCATGTTTATAGAGATAGCATTGTAGATATTTCCATTGATATAAAGATAGCTGTGTAGATATTTGCATGTTCATACAGATAGCGGTGTGGATATTTCCATGTTCATACAGATAGCGGTGTAGATATTTCCATGTTCATACAGATAGCGGTGTAGATATTTCCATGTTCATACAGATAGCGGTGTAGATATTTCCATGTTCATACAGATAGCGGTGTAGATATTTCCATGTTTATACCAATTGCGGTGTAGATATTTCCATGTTCATACAGTTAGCGGTGTTGATATTTCTATATTCATACAGATGGCGGTGTAGATATTTACATGTTCATACTGATGGCAGTGTAGATATTTCCATGTTTATACAGATAGCAGTGTAGTTATTTCCATGTTTATAGAGATGGCTGTGTAGATATTTCCATTGATATACAGATTGCTGTGTAGATATTTGCATGTTCATACAGATAGCAGTGTAGATATTTCCATGTTCGTACAGATAGCGGTGTAGCTATTTACATGTTCATACAGATAGCGGTCTAGATATTTCCATGTTCATACAGATAACGGTGTAGATATTTCCATGTTCATACAGATAGTGGTGTAGATATTTCCATGTTCATACAGATGGCGGTGTAGATATTTACATGTTCATACAGCTGGCGGTATAGATATTTTCATGTTCGTACAGATGGCGGTGTAGGTATTTCCATGTTCATAGAGATGGCGGTGTAGATATTTCCATGTTTATACAGATAGCAGTGTAGTTATTTCCATGTTTATAGATATAGCAGTGTAGATATTTCCATTGATATACAGATAGCTGTTTACATATTTGCATGTTCATACAGATAGCGCTCTAGATATTTCCATGTTCATTCAGATAGCGGTGTAGATATTTCCATGTTCATACAGATAGCGGTGTAGATATTTCCATGTTCAGACAGATAGCGGTGTAGATATTTCCATGTACATTCAGATAGTGGTGTAGATATTTCCATGTTCATACAGTTAGCGGTGTAAATATTTCCATGTTCATTAGATGGCGGTGTAGATATTTACATGTTCATACAGATGGCGGTGTAGATATTTCGATGTTCAATCAGAGGGCGGTGTAGATATTTCCATGTTTATACAGATAGCGGTGTAGATATTTCCATGTTCATAGAGATAGCAGTGTAGATATTTCCGTGTTTATACCAATAGCGGTGTAGATATTTCCATGTTCATACAGATGGCGGTGTAGATATTTCAAAGTTTATAGAGATAGCGCTGTAGATATTTCCATACTCATAGAGAAATCTGTGTAGATATTTCCATGTATATACAGATAGCTGTGTAGATATTTCCATGTTCATGCAGATAGCGGTGTAGATATTTCCATATTCATCCAGATGCCGGTGTACATATATCCATGTTCATACACATGGCGATGAAAATATTTCCATGTTCATACAGATGGCGGTGTAGATATTTCCATGTTCATAGAAATGGCGGTGTAGATATTTCCCTGTTCATAGAGATGGCGGTGTAGATATTTCCATGTTCATACAAATAGCGGTGTAGATATTTCCATGTTCATACAAATAGCAGTGTAGACATTTCCATGTTCATAGAGATGGCGGTGTAGATATTTCCATGTTTATACAGATAGCAGCGTAGTTATTTCCATGTTTATAGAGATAACATTGTAGATATTTCCATTGATATACAGATAGCTGTGTAGATATTTGCATGTTCATACAGATAGCGGTGTGGATATTTCCATGTTCATACAGATAGCGGTGTAGATATTTCCATGTTCATACAGATAGCGGTGTAGATATTTCCATGTTCATACAGATAGCGGTGTAGATATTTCCATGTTCATACAGATGGCGGTGTAGATATTTCCATGTTCATAGAGATGGCGGTGTAGATATTTCCATGTTCATAGAGAAGGCGGTGTAGATATTTCCATGTTCATACAAATAGCGGTATATAGATTTCCATGTTCATAGAGATGGTGGTGTAGATATTTCCATGTTTATACAGATAGCAGCGTAGTTATTTCCATGTTTATAGAGATAGCAGTGTAGATATTTCCATTGATATACAGATAGCTGTGTAGATATTTGCATGTTCATACAGATAGCGGTGTGGATATTTCCATGTTCATACAGATAGCGGTGTAGATATTTCCATGTTCATACAGATAGCGGTGTAGATATTTCCATGTTCATACAGATAGCTGTGTAGATATTTCCATGTTCATGCAGATAGCGGTGTAGATATTTCCATGTTCATACAAATGGCGGTGTAGATATTTCCATGTTCATACAGATGGCGGTGTACATATTTACATGTTCATACACATGGCGGTGTAGATATTTCCATGTTCGTACGGATGGCAGTGTAGATATTTCCATGTTCATACAGTTAGCGGTGTAGATATTTCCACGTTTATAGAGATGGTGGTGTAGATATTTCCATGTTCATACAAATGGCGATGTAGATATTTCCATGTTCATAGAGATGGCGGTGTAGATATTTCCATGTTCATACAAACGGCGGTGTAGATATTTCCATGTTCATAGAGATGGCGGTGTAGATATTTCCATGTTTATACAGATAGCAGTGTAGTTATTTCCATGTTTATAGAGATTGCAGTGTAGATATTTCCAATGATATACAGATAGCTGTTTAGATATTTGCATGTTCATACAGTTAGCCGTCTAGATATTTCCATGTTCATACAGATAGCGGTGTAGACATTTCCATGTTCATTCAGATAGCGGTGTAGATATTTCCATGTTCATACAGATAGCGGTGTAGATATTGCCATGTTCATAGAGATGACGGTGTAGATATTTACATGTTCATACAGATGGCGGTGTAGATATTTCCATGTTCATACAGATAGCGGTGTAGACATTTCCATGTTTACACAGATAGTGGTGTGGATATTTCCATGTTTTTGCAGACAGAAGTGTAGATATTTCCATGTTTATACAGATAGTTGGGCAGATATTTCCATGTTTATACAGATAGCGGTGTTGATATTTCCATCTTAATACAGATGGCGGTGTAGATATGTCCATGTTTGTACAGACGGCGGTGTAGATATTTCCATGTTCATACAGATAGCGGTGTAGATATTTCCATGTTCATACAGATAGCAGTGTAGATATTTCCATGTTTACAGAGATAGTGGTGTAGATAATTTCAATTTTATACAGAGAGCAGTGTAGATAATTCCAAGTTCATAAAGATAGCGGTGTAGATATTTCCTCGTTTATAGAGATGGCGGTGTAGATATTTCCATGTTCATACAGATGGCAGTGTAGATATTTCGAAGTTTGTAGAGATAGCGCTGTAGTTATTTCCATATTTATAGAGAAATCTGGGTAGGTATTTCCAAGCATATTCAGATAGCTGTGTAGATATTTCCATGTTCATGCAGATAGCGGTGTAGATATTTCCATGTTCATCCAGATGCCAGTGCACATATATCCATGTTCATACAGATGGCGGTGAGGATATTTCCATGTTCATACAGATTGTGGTGTAGATATTTCCATGTTCATACAAATGGCGATGTAGATATTTCCATGTTCATAGAGATGGCGGTGTAGATATTTCCATGTTCATACAAATGGCGGTGTAGATCTTTCCATGTTCATAGAGATGGCGGTGTAGATATTTCCATGTTTATACAGATAGCAGTGTAGTTATTTCCATGTTTACAGAGATAGCAGTGTAGATATTTCCATTGATATACAGATAGCTGTTTAGATATTTGCATGTTCATACAGATAGCCGTCTAGATATTTCCATGTTCATACAGATAGAGGTGTAGATATTTCCATGTTCATACAGATAGCGGTGTAGATATTTCCATGTTCATACAGTTAGCGGTGTACATATTTCCATGTTCATACAGATGGCGGTGTAGATATTTCCATGTTCATACAAATGGCGGTGTAGTTATTTCCATGTTCATAGAGATGGTGGTGTAGATATTTCCATGTTTATACAGATAGCAGTGTAGTTATTTCCATGTTTATAGAGATAGCAGTGTAGATATTTCCATTGATATACAGATAGCTGTTTAGATATTTGCATGTTCATACAGTTAGCCGTCTAGATATTTCCATGTTCATACAGATAGCGGTGTAGATATTTCCATGTTCATACAGATAGCGGTGTAGATATTTCCATGTACATACAGATAGTGGTGTAGATATTTCCATGTTCATACAGTTAGCCGTCTAGATATTTCCATGTTCATACAGATAGCGGTGTAGATATTTCCATGTTAATACAGATGACGGTGTAGATATTTACATGTTCATAAAGATGGCAGTGTAGATATTTCCATGTTCAGACAGATAGCGGTGTAGACATTTCCATGTTTACACAGATAGCGGTGTGGATATTTCCATGTTTTTGCAGACAGAAGTGTAGATATTTCCATGTTTATACAGATAGCGGTGCGGATATTTCCATGTTTATACAGATAGTTGGGCAGATATTTCCATGTTTTTACAGATAGCGGTGTTGATATTTCCATCTTAATACAGATGGCGGTGTAGATATGTCCATGTTTGTACAGATGGCGTTGTAGATATTTCCATGTTCATACAGATGGCGGTGTAGATATTTCGAAGTTTATAGAGATAGCGCTGTAGTTATTTCCATATTTATAGAGAAATCTGTGTAGTTATTTCCATGTATATTCAGATAGCTGTGTAGATATTTCCATGTTCATGCAGATAGCGGTGTAGATATTTCCATGTTCATCCAGATGCCGGTGCACATATATCCATGTTCATACAGATGGCGATGAAGATATTTCCATGTCCATACAGATGGTGGTGTAGATATTTCCATGTTCATACAAATGGCGATGTAGATATTTCCATGTTCATAGAGATGGCGGTGTAGATATTTCCATGTTCATACAAATGGCGGTGTAGATATTTCCATGTTCATAGAGATGGCGGTGTAGATATTTCCATGTTTATACAGATAGCAGTGTAGATATTTCCATGTTTATAGAGATAGCAGTGTAGATATTTCCATTGATATACAGATAGCTGTTTAGATATTTGCATGTTCATACAGATAGCGGTCTAGATATTTCCATGTTCATACAGATAGCGGTGTAGATATTTCCATGTTCATACAGATAGTGGTGTAGATATTTCCATGTTCATAGAGATAGCGGTGTAGATATTTCCATGTTCATACAGATGGCGGTGTAGATATTTCAATATTTATACAGATAGCAGTGTAGTTATTTCCATGTTAATAGAGATAGCAGTGTAGATATTTCCAGTGATATACAGATAGCTGTTTAGATATTTGCATGTTCATACAGTTAGCCGTCTAGATATTTCCATGTTCATACAGATAGCGGTGTAGACATTTCCATGTTCATACAGATAGTGGTGTAGATATTTCCATGTTCATACAGATAGCGGTGTAGATATTGCCATGTTCATACAGATGACGGTGTAGATATTTACATGTTCATACAGATGGCGGTGTAGATATTTCCATGTTCATACAGATAGCGGTGTAGACATTTCCATGTTTACACAGATAGCGGTGTGGATATTTCCATGTTTTTGCAGACAGATGTGTAGTTATTTCCATGTTTATACAGATAGCGGTGCGGATATTTCCATGTTTATACAGATAGTTGGGCAGATATTTCCATGTTTATACAGATAGCGGTGTTGATATTTCCATCTTAATACAGATGGCGGTGTAGATATGTCCATGTTTGTACAGATGGCGGTGTAGATATTTCCATGTTCATACAGATGGCGGTGTAGATATTTCGAAGTTTATAGAGATAGCGCTGTAGTTATTTCCATATTTATAGTGAAATCTGTGTAGTTATTTCCATGTATATTCAGATAGCTGGTTAGATATTTCCATGTTCAAGCAGATAGCGGTGTAGATATTTCCATGTTATTCCAGATGCCGGTGCACATATATCCATGTTCATACAGATGGCGGTGAAGATATTTCCATGTTCATACAGATGGTGGTGTAGATATTTCCATGTTCACAAATGGCGATGTTGATATTTCCATGTTCATAGAGATGGCGGTGTAGATATTTCCATGTTCATACAAATGGCGGTGTAGATATTTCCATGTTCATAGAGATGGCGGTGTAGATATTTCCATGTTTATACAGATAGCAGTGGAGTTATTTCCATGTTTATAGAGATAGCAGTGTAGATATTTCCATTGATATACAGATAGCTGTTTAGATATTTGCATGTTCATACAGATAGTGGTGTAGATATTTCCATGTTCATACAGATAGCGGTGTAGATATTTCCATGTTGATACTGATAGCGGTGTAGATATTTCCATGTTCATACAGTTAGCGGTGTAGATATTTCCATGTTCATAAGATGGCAGTGTAGATATTTACATGTTCATACAGATGGCGGTGTAGATATTTCCATGTTCATACAGAGGGCGGTGTAGATATTTCCATGTTCATACAGATAGCGGTGTAGATATTTCCATGTTCATACAGATAGCAGTGTAGATATTTTCATCTTTATACCAATAGCGGTGTAGATATTTCCATCTTCATACAGTTAGCGGTGTAGATATTTCCATGTTCATACAGATGGCGGTGTAGATATTTCGAAGTTTATAGAGATAGCTCTGTAGATATTTCCATACTTATAGAGAAATCTGTGTAGATATTTCCATGTATATTCAGATAGCTGTGTAGTTATTTCCATTTTCATGCAGATAGCGGAGTAGATATTTCCATATTCATCCAGATGCCGGTGTACATATATCCATGTTCATACAGATGGCGATGAAGGTATTTCCATGTTCATACAGATGGCGGTGTAGATATTTCCATGTTCATACAAATGGCGGTGTAGATATTTCCCTGTTCATACAAATGGCGGTGTAGATATTTCCGTGTTCATAGAGATAGCGGTGTAGATATATCCATGTTCATTGAGATGGCGGTGTGGATATTTCCATGTTTATACAGATAGTGATATAGATATTTGCATGTTTATACAGATGGTGGTGTAGATATTTCCAAGTTTATGGGGATGGCGGTGTAGATATTTTCATGTTTACACAGATGGCGGTGCATATATTTCCATGTTTACACAGATAGCGTTGTGGATATTTCCATGTTTATGCAGATAGCGGTGTAGATATTTCCATGTTTATACAGATTGCGGTGCGGATATTTCCATGTTTATACAGATAGGCAGATATTTCCATGTTTATACAGATAGCGGTGTAGATATTTCCATCTTAATACAGATGGCGGTGTAGATATGTCCATGTTCATATAGATGGCTGTGTAGATATTTCCATGTTCATACAGATGGCGGTGTAGATGTTTCGAAGTTTATAGAGATAGCGCCGTAGTTATTTCCATATTTATAGAGAAATATGTGTAGATATTTCCATGTATGTGCAGATAGCTGTGTAGATATTTCCATATTCATGCAGATAGTGGTGTAGATATTTCCATGTTCATCCAAATGCCGGTGTAGATATATCCAAGTTCATACAGATGGCGGTCAAGATATTTCAATGTTCATACAGATGGCGGTGTAGATATTTCCAGGTTCATACAAATGGCGGTGTAGATATTTCCATGTTCATAGAGATGGCGGTGTAGATATTTCCATGTTCATACAAATGGCGGTGTAGTTATTTCCATGTTCATAGAGATGGCGGTTTAGATATTTCCATGTTTATACAGATAGCAGTGTAGTTATTTCCATGTTTATAGAGATAGTGGTGTAGATAATTTCAATTTTATACAGATAGCTCTGTAGATATTTGCATGTTCATACAGATAGCGGTGTAGATATTTCCATGTTCATTCAGATAGCGTTGTAGATATTTCCGTATTCATACAGAGAGCAGTGTAGATATTTCCATGTTCATGCAGAATGCGGTGTACATATTTCCATGTTCATACCAATAGCGGTGTTGATATTTCCGAGTCCATGCAGTTAGCGTTGTAGATATTTCCATGTTCATACAGATGGCGGTGTAGATACTTACATGTTCATACAGATGGCGGTGTATATATTTCCTTGTTCGTACGGATGGCAGTGTAGTTATTTCCATGTTCATACTGGTGGCGTCGTAGATATTTCCATGTTTATACAGATAGCAGTGTAGTTATTTCCATGTTTATAGAGATAGCAGTGTAGATATTTCCATTGATATACAGATAGCTGTGTAGATATTTGCATGTTCATACAGATAGCGGTGTAGATATTTCCATGTTCGTACAGATAGCGGTGTAGATATTTCCATGCTCATACAGATTGCGGTGTAGATATTTCCATGTTCATACAGATAACGGTGTAGATATTTCCGTGTTCATACAGATAGCGGTGTAGATATTTCCATGTTCATACAGTTAGCGGTGTAGATATTTCCATGTTCATACAGATGGCGGTGTAGATATTTACATGTTCATACAGATGGCCGTGTAGATATTTCCATGTTCATACAGATGGCGGTGTAGATATTTCCATGTTCATAGAGATGGCGGTGTAGATATTTCCATGTTCATGCAGATAGCGGTGTAGATATTTCCATGTTCATACAGATGGCGGTGTACATATTTACATGTTCATACACATGGCGGTGTAGATATTTCCATGTTCGTACGGATGGCAGTGTAGATATTTCCATGTTCATACAGTTAGCGGTGTAGATATTTCCACGTTTATAGAGATGGTGGTGTAGATATTTCCATGTTCATACAAATGGCGATGTAGATATTTCCATGTTCATAGAGATGGCGGTGTAGATATTTCCATGTTCATACAAACGGCGGTGTAGATATTTCCATGTTCATAGAGATGGCGGTGTAGATATTTCCATGTTTATACAGATAGCAGTGTAGTTATTTCCATGTTTATAGAGATAGCAGTGTAGATATTTCCAATGATATACAGATAGCTGTTTAGATATTTGCATGTTCATACAGTTAGCCGTCTAGATATTTCCATGTTCATACAGATAGCGGTGTAGACATTTCCATGTTCATTCAGATAGCGGTGTAGATATTTCCATGTTCATACAGATAGCGGTGTAGATATTGCCATGTTCATAGAGATGACGGTGTAGATATTTACATGTTCATACAGATGGCGGTGTAGATATTTCCATGTTCATACAGATAGCGGTGTAGACATTTCCATGTTTACACAGATAGCGGTGTGGATATTTCCATGTTTTTGCAGACAGAAGTGTAGATATTTCCATGTTTATACAGATAGTTGGGCAGATATTTCCATGTTTATACAGATAGCGGTGTTGATATTTCCATCTTAATACAGATGGCGGTGTAGATATGTCCATGTTTGTACAGATGGCGGTGTAGATATTTCCATGTTCATACAGATAGCGGTGTAGATATTTCCATGTTCATACAGTTAGCGGTGTATATATTTCCATGTTCATACAGATAGCAGTGTAGATATTTCCATGTTTATAGAGATAGTGGTGTAGATAATTTCAATTTTATACAGAGAGCAGTGTAGATAATTCCAAGTTCATAAAGATAGCGGTGTAGATATTTCCTCGTTTATAGAGATGGCGGTGTAGATATTTCCATGTTCATACAGATGGCAGTGTAGATATTTCGAAGTTTGTAGAGATAGCGCTGTAGTTATTTCCATATTTATAGAGAAATCTGGGTAGGTATTTCCATGCATATTCAGATAACTGTGTAGATATTTCCATGTTCATGCAGATAGCGGTGTAGATATTTCCATGTTCATCCAGATGCAAGTGCACATATATCCATGTTCATACAGATGGCGGTGAGGATATTTCCATGTTCATACAGATTGTGGTGTAGATATTTCCATGTTCATACAAATGGCGATGTAGATATTTCCATGTTCATAGAGATGGCGGTGTAGATATTTCCATGTTCATACAAATGGCGGTGTAGATCTTTCCATGTTCATAGAGATGGCGGTGTAGATATTTCCATGTTTATACAGATAGCAGTGTAGTTATTTCCATGTTTACAGAGATAGCAGTGTAGATATTTCCATTGATATACAGATAGCTGTTTAGATATTTGCATGTTCATACAGATAGCCGTCTAGATATTTCCATGTTCATACAGATAGCGGTGTAGATATTTCCATGTTCATACAGATAGCGGTGTAGGTATTTCCATGTTCATACAGTTAGCGGTGTACATATTTCCATGTTCATACAGATGGCGGTGTAGATATTTCCATGTTCATACAAATGGCGGTGTAGTTATTTCCATGTTCATAGAGATGGCGGTGTAGATATTTCCATGTTTATACAGATAGCAGTGTAGTTATTTCCATGTTTATAGAGATAGCAGTGTAGATATTTCCATTGATATACAGATAGCTGTTTAGATATTTGCATGTTCATACAGTTAGACGTCTAGATATTTCCATGTTCATACAGATAGCGGTGTAGATATTTCCATGTTCATACTGATAGCGGTGTAGATATTTCCATGTTCATACAGATAGTGGTGTAGATATTTCCATGTTCATACAGTTAGCCGTCTAGATATTTCCATGTTCATACAGATAGCGGTGTAGATATTTCCATGTTAATACAGATGACGGTGTAGATATTTACATGTTCATACAGATGGCAGTGTAGATATTTCCATGTTCATACAGATAGCGGTGTAGACATTTCCATGTTTACACAGATAGCGGTGTGGATATTTCCATGTTTTTGCAGACAGAAGTGTAGATATTTCCATGTTTATACAGATAGCGGTGCGGATATTTCCATGTTTATACAGATAGTTGGGCAGATATTTCCATGTTTTTACAGATAGCGGTGTTGATATTTCCATCTTAATACAGATGGCGGTGTAGATATGTCCATGTTTGTACAGATGGCGTTGTAGATATTTCCATGTTCATACAGATGGCGGTGTAGATATTTCGAAGTTTATAGAGATAGCGCTGTAGTTATTTCCATATTTATAGAGAAATCTGTGTAGATATTTCCATGTATATTCAGATAGCTGTGTAGATATTTCCATGTTCATGCAGATAGCGGTGTAGATATTTCCATGATCATCCAGATGCCGGTGCACATATATCCATGTTCATACAGATGGCGATGAAGATATTTCCATGTCCATACAGATGGTGGTGTAGATATTTCCATGTTCATACAAATGGCGATGTAGATATTTCCATGTTCATAGAGATGGCGGTGTAGATATTTCCATGTTCATACAAATGGCGCTGTAGATATTTCCATGTTCATAGAGATGGCGGTGTAGATATTTCCATGTTTATACAGATAGCAGTGTAGTTATTTCCATGTTTATAGAGATAGCAGTGTAGATATTTCCATTTATATACAGATAGCTGTTTAGATATTTGCATGTTCATACAGATAGCGGTCTAGATATTTCCATGTTCATACAGATAGCGGTGTAGATATTTCCATGTTCATACAGATAGTGGTGTAGATATTTCCATGTTCATAGAGATAGCGGTGTAGATATTTCCATGTTCATACAGATGGCGGTGTAGATATTTCCATGTTCATACAAATGGCGGTGTAGATATTTCCATGTTCATAGAGATGTCGGTGTAGATATTTCCATGTTTATACAGTTAGCAGTGTAGTTATTTCCATGTTTATTGAGATAGCAGTGTAGATATTTCCATTGATATACAGATAGCTGTTTAGATATTTGCATGTTCATACAGTTAGCCGTCTAGATATTTCCATGTTCATACAGATAGCGGTGTAGACATTTCCATGTTCATACAGATAGCGGTGTAGATATTTCCATGTTCATACAGATAGCGGTGTAGATATTGCCATGTTCATACAGATGACGGTGTAGATATTTACATGTTCATACAGATGGCGGTGTAGATATTTCCATGTTCATACAGATAGCGGTGTAGACATTTCCATGTTTACACAGATAGCGGTGTGGATATTTCCATGTTTTTGCAGACAGATGTGTAGTTATTTCCATGTTTATACAGATAGCGGTGCGGATATTTCCATGTTTATACAGATAGTTGGGCAGATATTTCCATGTTTATACAGATAGCGGTGTTGATATTTCCATCTTAATACAGATGGCGGTGTAGATATGTGCATGTTTGTACAGATGGCGGTGTAGATATTTCCATGTTCATACAGATGGCGGTGTAGATATTTCGAAGTTTATAGAGATAGCGCTGTAGTTATTTCCATATTTATAGTGAAATCTGTGTAGTTATTTCCATGTATATTCAGATAGCTGGGTAGATATTTCCATGTTCAAGCAGATAGCGGTGTAGATATTTCCATGTTATTCCAGATGCCAGTGCACATATATCCATGTTCATACAGATGGCGGTGAAGATATTTCCATCTTCATACAGATGGTGGTGTAGATATTTCCATGTTCATACAAATGGCGATGTAGATATTTCCATGTTCATAGAGATGGCGGTGTAGATATTTCCATGTTCATACAAATGGCGGTGTAGATATTTCCATGTTCATAGAGATGGCGGTGTAGATATTTCCATGTTTATACAGATAGCAGTGGAGTTATTTCCATGTTTATAGAGATAGCAGTGTAGATATTTCCATTGATATACAGATAGCTGTTTAGATATTTGCATGTTCATACAGATAGCGCTCTAGATATTTCCATGTTCATACAGATAGCGGTGTAGATATTTCCATGTTCATACAGATAGTGGTGTAGATATTTCCATGTTCATACAGATAGCGGTGTAGATATTTCCATGTTGATACTGATAGCGGTGTAGATATTTCCATGTTCATACAGTTAGCGGTGTAGATATTTCCATGTTCATAAGATGGCAGTGTAGATATTTACATGTTCATACAGATGGCGGTGTAGATATTTCCATGTTCATACAGAGGGCGGTGTAGATATTTCCATGTTCATACAGATAGCGGTGTAGATATTTCCATGTTCATACAGATAGCAGTGTAGATATTTTCATCTTTATACCAATAGCGGTGTAGATATTTCCATCTTCATACAGTTAGCGGTGTAGATATTTCCATGTTCATACAGATGGCGGTGTAGATATTTCGAAGTTTATAGAGATAGCTCTGTAGATATTTCCATACTTATAGAGAAATCTGTGTAGATATTTCCATGTATATTCAGATAGCTGTGTAGATATTTACATTTTCATGCAGATAACGGAGTAGATATTTCCATATTCATCCAGATGCCGGTGTACATATATCCATGTTCATACAGATGGCGATGAAGGTATTTCCATGTTCATACTGATGGCGGTGTAGATATTTCCATGTTCATACAAATGGCGGTGTAGATATTTCCCTGTTCATACAAATGGCGGTGTAGATATTTCCCTGTTCATAGAGATAGCGGTGTAGATATTTCCATGTTCATACAAATAGCGGTGTAGATATTTCCATGTTCATAGAGATGGCGGTGTACATATTTCCATGTTTATGCAGATAGCGGTATAGATATTTAAATGTTTATACCGATGGTGGTGTAGATATTTCAATGTTTATTGAGATGGCGGTCTAGATATTTCCATGTTTATAGAGATAGAGGTGTAGTTATATCCAAGTTTATAGAGACAGCGTTGTAGATATTTCCATGTTTATACAGATAGCGGTGAAGATATTTCCATGTTTATACAGATAGCGGTGTAGATATTTCCATGTTTATACAGATAACATTGTAGATATTTCCATGTTTATAGAGATAGTGGTGAAGATATTTTCAATTTTATACAGATAGCAGTGTAGATATTTCCAAGTTCATACAGATAGCGGTGTACATATTTCCATGTTCATACAGATAGCGGTGTAGATATTTCCATGTTCATACCAATAGCGGTGTAGACATTTCCGTGTTCATACAGTTAGCGGTGTAGATATTTCCATGTTTATAGAGATGGCGGTGTAGATATTTTCATGTTTACACAGATGGCGGTGTAGATATTTCCATGTTTAGACAGATAGCGTTGTAGACATATCCATGTTTACACAGATAGCGGTGTGGATATTTCCATGTTTATGCAGATAGCGGTGTAGATATTTCCATGTTTATAAAGATAGCGGTGCGGATATTTCCATGTTTATACAGATAGTTGGGCAGATATTTCCATGTTTATACAGATAGCGGTGTAGATATTTCCATCTTAATACAGATGGCGGTGTAGGTATGTCCTTGTTCGTACAGATGGCGGTGTAGATATTTCCATGTTCATACAGATGGCGGTGTAGATATTTCAAAGTTTATGGAGACAGCGCTGTAGTTATTTCCATATTTATAGAGAAATCTGTGTAGATGTTTCCATGCATATGCAGACAGCTGTGTAGATATTTCCATGTTCATGCAGATAGCGGTGTAGATATTTCCATGTTCATCCAGATGCCGGTGTAGATATATCCATGTTCATACAGATGGCGGTGAAGATATTTCCATGTTCAAACAGATGGCGGTGTAGATATTTCTATGTTCATACAAATGGCGGTGTAAATATTTCCAAGTTCATAGAGATGGCGGTGTAGATGTTTCCATGTTCATACAAATGGCGGTGTAGATATTTCCATGTTCATAGAGATGGCGTTGTAGATATTTCCATGTTTATACAGATAGCAGTGTAGTTATTTCCATGTTTATAGAGATAGCGTTGTAGATAATTTCAATTTTATGCAGACAGCTGGGTAGATATTTCCATGTTCATACAGATAGCGGTGTAGATATTTCCATCTTCATACAAATAGCGGGGTAGATATTTCTATGTTCATACAGATAGCGGTGTAGAGATTTCCATGTTCATACAGATAGTGGTGTAGATATTTCCATGTTCATACCAATAGCGGTGTGGATACTTCCATGTCCATACAGTTAGCGGTGTAGATATTTCCATGTTCATACAGATGGCGGTGTAGATATTTACATGTTCATACAGATGGCGGTGTAGATATTTCCATGTTCATACGGACGGCATTGTAGATATTTCCATGTTCATACAGGTGCCGGTGTAGATATTTACATGTTTATACAGATAACAGTGTAGTTATTTCCATGTTTATAGAGATTGCAGTGTAGATATTTCCATTGATATACAGATAGCTTTGTAGATATTTGCATGTTCATACAGATAGCGGTGTAGATATTTCCATGTTCATACAGATAGCGGTGTAGATATTTCCATGTTCATACAGATTGCGGTGTAGATATTTCGAAGTTCATACAGATAACGTTGTAGATATTTCCAAGTTCATACAGATGGCGGTGTAGATATTTCCATGTTCATACAAATGGCGGTGTAGATATTTCCATCTTCATAGTGATGTCGGTGTAGATATTTCCGTGTTCATACAAATGGCGGTGTAGTTATTTCCATGTTCATAGAGATGGGGGTGTAGATATTTCCATGTTTATACAGATAGCAATGTAGTTATTTCCATGTTTATACAGATAGCGGTGTAGATATTTCCATGTTCATACAGATAGCGGTGTAGATATTTCCATGTTCACACAGATAGCGGTGTAGATATTTCCATGTTCATACAATTAGCGGTGTAGATATTTCCATGTTCATATAGATGGCGGTGTAGATATTTACATGTTCATACAGATGGCAGTGTAGATATTTCCATCTTCGTACGAATGGCAGTGTAGATATTTCCATGTTCATACAGGTGGCGTTGTAGATATTTCCATGTTTATACAGATAGCAGTGTAGTTATTTCCATTTTTACAGAGATATCAGAGTAGATATTACTATTGATATACAGATAGCTGTGTAGATATTTGCATGTTCCTACAGATAGCGGTGTAGATATTTCCATGTTCGTACAGATAGCTGTGTAGATATTTCCATGTCCATACAGATATCGGTGTAGATATTTCCATGTTCATACAGTTAGTGGTGTAGATATTTCCATGTTCATACAGATGGCGGTGTAGATATTTACATGTTCATACAGATGGCGGTGTAGCTATTTCCATGTTCGTACAGATGGTGGTGTAGATATTTCCATGTTTATGCAGATAGCGGTGTAGATATTTCCATGTTTATACAGATAACAGTGTAGATATTTCCATGTTTAAAGAGATAGTGCTGTAGATAATTTCAATTTTATACAGATAGCAGTGTAGATATTTCCAAGTTCATACAGAGAGTAGTGTAGATATTTCCACGTTTATAGAGATGGCGGTGTAGATATTTCCATGTTGATACGGATGGCGGTGTAGATATTTCTATGTCTATAGATATGGCGGTGTAGATATTTTCATGTATACACAGATGGCGGTGAAGATATTTCCATGTTTACAGACATAGCGGTGTAGACATTTCCATGTTTACACAAATAGCGGTGTGGATATTTCCATGTTTATGCAGATAGCGGTGTAGATATTTCCATGTTTATACAGATAGCGGTGCGGATATTTCCATGTTTATACAGATAGTTGGGCAGATATTTCCATCTTTATTCAGATAGCGGTGTAGTTATTTCCATCTTAATACAGATGGCTTTGTTGATATGTCCATGTTTGTACAGATGGCGGTGTAGATATGTCCATGTTTGTACAGATGGCGGTGTAGATATTTCCATGTTCATACAGATGGCGGTGTAGATATTTCGAACTTTATGGAGATAGCGCTGTAGTTATTTCCATATTTATAGAGAAATCTGTGTAGATATTTCCATGTATATTCAGATAGCTGAGTAGATATTTCCATGTTCATGCAGATAGCGGTGTAGATATTTCCATGTTCATCCAGATGCCGGTGCACATATATCCATGTTTATACAGATGGCGGGGAAGTTATTTCCATGTTCATACAGATGGCGGTGTAGATATTTCCATGTTCATACAAATGGCGGTGTAGATGTTTACATGTTCATAGAGATGGCGGTGTAGATATTTCCATGTTTATACAGATAGCAGTGTAGTTATTTCCATGTTTATAGAGATAGCAGTGTAGATATTTCCATTGATATACAGATAGCTGTTTAGATATTTGCAAGTTCATACAGTTAGACGTCTAGATATTTCCAAGTTCATACAGATAGCGGTGTAGATATTTCCATGTTCATACAGATAGCGGTGTAGATATTTCCATGTTCATACAGATGACGGTGTAGATATTTACATGTTCATACAGATGGCGGTGTAGATATTTGCATGTTCATACAGATAGCGGTGTAGACATTTCCATGTTTACACAGTTAGCGGTGTGGATATTTCCATGTTTTTGCAGACAGAAGTGTAGATATTTCCATGTTTATACAGATAGCGGTGTGGGTATTTCCATGTTTATACAGATAGTTGGGCAGATATTTCCATGTTTTTACAGATAGCGGTGTAGATATTTCCATGTTCATACAGATGGCGGTGTAGATATTTCCATGTTCATACAAATGGCGGTGTAGATATTTCCATGTTCATAGAGATGTCGGTGTAGATATTTCCATGTTTATACAGATAGCAGTGTAGTTATTTCCATGTTTATAGAGATAGCAGTGTAGATATTTCCATTGATATACAGATAGCTGTTTAGATATTTGCATGTTCATACAGTTAGCCGTCTAGATATTTCCATGTTCATACAGATAGCGGTGTAGACATTTCCATGTTCATACAGATAGCGGTGTAGATATTTCCATGTTCATACAGATAGCGGTGTAGATATTGCCATGTTCATAGAGATGACGGTGTAGATATTTACATGTTCATACAGATGGCGGTGTAGATATTTCCATGTTCATACAGATAGCGGTGTAGACATTTCCATGTTTACACAGATAGCGGTGTGGATATTTCCATGTTTTTGCAGACAGAAGTGTAGATATTTCCATCTTTATACAGATAGCGGTGTGGATATTTCCATGTTTATACAGATAGTTGGGCAGATATTTCCATGTTCATACAGATAGCGGTGTTGATATTTCCATCTTAATACAGATGGCGGTGTAGATATGTCCATGTTTGTACAGAGGGCGGTGTAGATATTTCCATGTTCATTCAGATAGCGGTGTAGATATTTCCATGTTCATACAGTTAGCGGTGTAGGTATTTCCATGTTCATACAGATAGCAGTGTAGATATTTCCATGTTTATAGAGATAGTGGTGTAGATAATTTCAATTTTATACAGAGAGCAGTGTAGATAATTCCAAGTTCATAAAGATAGCGGTGTAGATATTTCCTCGTTTATACAGATGGCGGTGTAGATATTTCCATGTTCATACAGATGGCGGTGTAGATATTTCGAAGTTTGTAGAGATAGCGCTGTAGATATTTCCTTATTTATAGAGAAATCTGTGTAGATATTTCCATGTTCATCCAGATGACGGTGCACATATATCCATGTTCATACAGATGGCGGTCAAGATATTTCCATGTTCATACAGATTGTGGTGTAGATATTTCCATGTTCATACAAATGGCGATGTAGATATTTCCATGTTCATAGAGATGGCGGTGTAGATATTTCCATGTTCATACAAATGGCGGTGTGGATATTTCCATGTTCATAGAGATGGCGGTGTAGATATTTCCATGTTTATACAGATAGCAGTGTAGTTATTTCCATGTTTATAGAGATAGCAGTGTAGATATTTCCATTGATATACAAATAGCTGTTTTGATATTTCCATGTTCATACAGATAGCGCTCTAGATATTTCCATGTTCATAGAGATAGCGGTGTAGATATTTCCATGTTCATACAAATAGCGGTGTAGATATTTCCATGTTCAGACAGATAGCGGTGTAGATATTTCCATGTACATTCAGATAGCGGTGTAGATATTTCCATGCTCATACAGTTAGCGGTGTAGATATTTCCATGTTCATTAGATGGCGGTGTAGATATTTACATGTTCACACAGATGGCGGTGTAGATATTTCCATGTTCATACAGAGGGCGGTGTAGATATTTCCATGTTCATACAGATAGCGGTGTAGATATTTCCATGTTCATAGAGATAGCAGTGTAGATATTTCCATGTTTATACCAATAGCGGTGTAGATATTTCCATGTTCATACAGATGGCGGTGTAGATATTTCAAAGTTTATAGAGATAGCGCTGTAGATATTTCCATACTCATAGAGAAATCTGTGTAGATATTTCCATGTATATTCAGGTAGCTGTGTAGATATTTCCATGTTCATGCAGAGAGCGGTGTAGATAATTCCATATTCATCCAGATGCCGGTGTACATATATCCATGTTCATACAGATGGCGATGAAGATATTTCCATGTTCATACAGATGGCGGTGTAGATATTTCCATGTTCATACAAATGGCGGTGTAGATATTTCCCTGTTCATAGAGATGGCGGTGTAGATATTTCCATGTTCATACAAATAGCGGTGTAGATATTTCCATGTTCATAGAGATGGCGGTGTAGATATTTCCATGTTTATACAGATAGCAGTGTAGTTATTTCCATGTTTATAGAGATAGCAGTGTAGATATTTCCATTGATATACAGATAGCTGTGTAGATATTTGAATGTTCATACAGATAGCGGTGTGAATATTTCCATGTTCATACAGATAGCGGTGTAGATATTTCCATGTTCATACAGATAGCGGTGTAGATATTTCCATGTTCATACAGATAGCGGTGTAGATATTTCCACGTTCATACAGATAGCGGTGTAGATATTTCCATGTTCATAAAGTTAGCGGTGTAGATATTTCAATGTTCATACAGATGGCGGTGTAGATATTTACATGTTCATACACATGGCGGTGTAGATATTTCCATGTTCGTACGGATGGCAGTGTAGATATTTCCATGTTCATACAGGTGGCGGTGTAGATATTTCCATGTTTATACAGATAGCGGTGAAGGTATTTCCATGTTTATACAGATAGCGGTGTAGATATTTCCATGTTTATACAGATAGCAGTGTAGATATTTCCATGTTTATAGAGATAGTGGTGTAGATAATTTCAATTTTATACAGAGAGCAGTGTAGATATTTCCAAGTTCATAAAGATAGCGGTGTAGATATTTCCTCGTTTATAGAGATGGCGGTGTAGATATTTCCATGTTCATACAGATGGCGGTGTAGATATTTCGAAGTTTGTAGAGATAGCTCTGTAGTTATTTCCATATTTATAGAGAAATCTGTGTAGATATTTCCATGTATATTCAGATAGCTGAGTAGATATTTCCATGTTCATGCAGATAGCGGTGTAGATATTTCCATGTTCATCCAGATGCCGGTGCACATATATCCATGTTCATACAGATGGCGGTGAAGATATTTCCATGTTCATACAGATTGTGGTGTAGATATTTCCATGTTCATAGAAATGGCGATGTAGATATTTCCATGTTCATAGAGATGGCGGTGTAGATATTTCCATGTTCATACAAATGGCGGTGTAGATATTTCCATGTTCATAGAGATTGCAGTGTAGATATTTCCATGTTTATACAGATAGCAGTGTAGTTATTTCCATGTTTATAGAGATAGCAGTGTAGATATTTCCATTGATATACAGATAGCTGTGCAGATATTTGCATGTTCATACAGATAGCGGTGTGGATATTTCCATGTTCATACAGATAGCGGTGTAGATATTTCCATGTTCATACAGATAGCGGTGTAGATATTTCCAAGTTCATACAGATAGCGGTGTAGATATTTCCATGTTCATACAGATAGCGGTGTAGATATTTCCATGTTCATACAGTTAGCGGTGTAGATATTTCCATGTTCATACAGATGGCGGTGTAGATATTTACATGTTCATGCACATGGCGGTGTAGGTATTTCCATGTTCATACGGATGGCAGTGTAGATATTTCCATGTTCATACAGGTGGCGGTGTAGATATTTCCATGTTTATACAGATAGCGGTGAAGATATTTCCATGTTTATACAGATAGCGGTGTAGATATTTCCATGTTTATACAGATAGCAGTGTAGATATTTCCATGTTTATAGAGACATTGGTGTAGATAATTTCAATTTTATACAGAGAGCAGTGTAGATATTTCCAAGTTCATAAAGATAGCGGTGTAGATATTTCCTCGTTTATAGAGATGGTGGTGTAGATATTTCCATGTTCATACAGATGGCGGTGTAGATATTTCCATGTTTATGGGGATGGCGGTGTAGATATTTTCATGTTTACACAGATGGCGGTGTAGATATTTCCATGTTTACACAGATAGCGGTGTAGACATTTCCATGTTTACACAGATAGCGGTGTGGATATTTCCATGTTTTTGCAGATAGAAGTGTAGATATTTCCATGTTTATACAGATAGCGGTGCGGATATTTCCATGTTTATACAGATAGTTGGGCAGATATTTCCATGTTTATACAGATAGCGGTGTAGATATTTCCATCTTAATACAGATGGCGGTGTAGATATGTCCATGTTTGTACAGATGGCGATGTAGATATTTCCAAGTTCATACAGATTGCGGTGTAGATATTTTGAAGTTTACAGAGATAGCGCTGTAGATATTTCGAAGTTTACAGAGATAGCGCTGTAGTTATTTCCATATTTATAGAGAAATCTGTGTAGATATTTCCATGTATATGCAGATAGCAATGTAGATATTTCCATGTTCATGCAGATAGCGGTGTAGATATTTCCATGTTCATCTAGATGCCGGTGTAGATATATCCATGTTCATACAGATGGCGGTGAAGATATTTCCATGTTCATACAGATGGCGGTGTAGATATTTCCATGTTCATACAAATGGCGTTGTAGGTATTTCCATGTTCATAGAGATGGCGGTGTAGATATTTCCGAGTTCATACAAATGGCAGTGTAGATACTTCCATGTTCATAGAGATGGCACTGTAGATATTTCCATGTTTATACAGATAGCAGTGTAGTTATTTCCATGTTTATAGAGATAGCATTGTAGATATTTCCATTGATATACAGATAGCTGTGTAGATATTTGCATGTTCATACAGATAGCGGTGTAGATATTTCCATGTTCATACAGATAGCGGTCTAGATATTTCCATGTTCATACAGATAGCGGTGTAGGTATTTCCATGTTCATACAGATAGCGGTGTAGGTATTTCCATGTTCATACAGATAACGGTGTAGATATTTCCATGTTCATACCAACAGCGGTGTGGATATTTCCATGTTCATACAGATGGCGGTGTAGATATTTACATGTTCATACAGATGGCGGTGTAGATTTTTCCAAGTTCGTACGGATGGCAGTGTAGATATTTCCATGTTCGTACAGGTGGCGGTGTAGATATTTCCATGTTTATACAGATAGCAGTGTAGATATTTCTATGTTTATAGAGATAGCAATGTAGATATTTCCACTGATATACAGATAGCTGTGTAGATATTTGCATGTTCATACAGATAGCGGTGTAGATATTTCCATGTTCGTGCAGATATCGGTGTAGATATTTCCATGTTCATACAGATAGCAGTGTAGATATTTCCATGTTCATACAGATGACGGTGTAGATATTTCCATGTTCATACAGATGGCGGTGTAGATATTTCCATGTTCAGTCAGTTAGCGGTGTAGATATTTCCATGTTCATACAGATGGCGGTGTAGATATTTACATGTTCATACAGATGGCGGTGTAGATATTTCCATGTTCATACAGTTAGCGGTGTAGGTATTTCCATGTTCATACAGATAGCAGTGTAGATATTTCCATGTTTATAGAGATAGTGGTGTAGATAATTTCAATTTTATACAGAGAGCAGTGTAGATAATTCCAAGTTCATAAAGATAGCGGTGTAGATATTTCCTCGTTTATACAGATGGCGGTGTAGATATTTCCATGTTCATACAGATGGCGTTGTAGATATTTCGAAGTTTGTAGAGATAGCGCTGTAGATATTTCCTTATTTATAGAGAAATCTGTGTAGATATTTCCATGTTCATCCAGATGACGGTGCACATATATCCATGTTCATACAGATGGCGGTCAAGATATTTCCATGTTCATACAGATTGTGGTGTAGATATTTCCATGTTCATACAAATGGCGATGTAGATATTTCCATGTTCATAGAGATGGCGGTGTAGATATTTCCATGTTCATAGAGATTGCGGTGTATATATTTCCATGTTTATACAGATAGCAGTGTAGTTATTTCCATGTTTACAGAGATAGCAGTGTAGATATTTCCGTTGATATACAGATAGCTGTTTAGATATTTGCATGTTCATACAGATAGCCGTCTAGATATTTCCATGTTCATACAGATAGCTGTGTAGATATTTCCATGTTCATACAGATAGCGGTGTAGATATTTCCATGTTCATACAGATAGCGGTGTACATATTTCCATGTTCATACAGATGGCGGTGTAGATATTTCCATGTTCATACACATGGCGGTGTAGATATTTCCATGTTCATAGAGATGGCGGTGTAGATATTTCCATGTTTATACAGATAGCAGTGTAGTTAATTCCATGTTTATAGAGATAGCAGTGTAGATATTTCAATTGATATACACATAGCTGTTTAGATATTTGCATGTTCATACAGTTAGCCGTCTAGATATTTCCATGTTCATACAGTTAGCGGTGTAGATATTTCCATGTTCATACAGATAGCGGTGTAGATATTTCCATGTTCATACAGATAGTGGTGTAGATATTACCATGTTCATACAGTTAGCCGTCTAGATATTTCCATGTTCATACAGAAAGCGGTGTAGATATTTCCATGTTCATACAGATAGCGGTGTAAATATTTCCATGTACATACAGATAGTGGTGTAGATATTTCCATGTTCATACAGATAGCGGTGTAGATATTTCCATGTTCATACAGATGGCGGTGTAGATATTTCCATGTTCATACAGATGGCGGTGTAGATATTTCCATGTTCATACAGATGGCGGTGTAGACATTTCCATGTTTACACAGATAGCGGTGGGGATATTTCCATGTTTTTGCAGACAGAAGTGTAGATATTTCCATGTTTATACAGATAGCGGTGCGGATATTTCCATGTTTATACAGATAGTTGGGCAGATATTTCCATGTTTGTACAGATAGCGGTGTTGATATTTCCATCTTAATACAGATGGCGGTATAGATATGTCCATGTTTGTACAGATGGCGGTGTAGATATTTCCATGTTCATACAGATGGCAGTGTAGATATTCCGAAGTTTAGAGAGATAGCGCTGTAGTTATTTCCATATTTATAGAGAAATCTGGGTAGATATTTCCATGTATATTCAGATAGCTGTGTAGATATTTCCATGTTCATGCAGATAGCGGTGTAGATATTTCCATGTTCATCCAGATGCCGGTGCACATATATCCATGTTCATACAGATGGCGGTGAAGATATTTCCATGTTGATACAGATGGTGGTGTAGATATTTCCATGTTCATACAAATGGCGATGTAGATATTTCCATATTCATAGAGATGGCGGTGTAGATATTTCCATGTTCATACAAATGGCGGTGTGGATATTTCCATGTTCATAGAGATGGCGGTGTAGATATTTCCATGTTTATACAGATAGCAGTGTAGTTATTTCCATGTTTATAGAGATAGCAGTGTAGATATTTCCATTGATATACAGATAGCTGTTTTGATATTTCCATGTTCATACAGATAGCGCTCTAGATATTTCCATGTTCATAGAGATAGCGGTGTAGATATTTCCATGTTCATACAAATAGCGGTGTAGATATTTCCATGTTCAGACAGATAGCGGTGTAGATATTTCCATGTACATTCAGATAGCGGTGTAGATATTTCCATGCTCATACAGTTAGCGGTGTAGATATTTCCATGTTCATTAGATGGCGGTGTAGATATTTACATGTTCACACAGATGGCGGTGTAGATATTTCCATGTTCATACAGAGGGCGGTGTAGATATTTCCATGTTCATACAGATAGCGGTGTAGATATTTCCATGTTCATAGAGATAGCAGTGTAGATATTTCCATGTTTATACCAATAGCGGTGTAGATATTTCCATGTTCATACAGATGGCGGTGTAGATATTTCAAAGTTTATAGAGATAGCGCTGTAGATATTTCCATACTCATAGAGAAATCTGTGTAGATATTTCCATGTATATTCAGATAGCTGTGTAGATATTTCCATGTTCATGCAGAGAGCGGTGTAGATAATTCCATATTCATCCAGATGCCGGTGTACATATATCCATGTTCATACAGATGGCGGTGAAGATATTTCCATGTTCATACAGATGGCGGTGTAGATATTTCCATGTTCATACAAATGGCGGTGTAGATATTTCCCTGTTCATAGAGATGGCGGTGTAGATATTTCCATGTTCATACAAATAGCGGTGTAGATATTTCCATGTTCATAGAGATGGCGGTGTAGATATTTCCATGTTTATACAGATAGCAGTGTAGTTATTTCCATGTTTATAGAGATAGCAGTGTAGATATTTCCATTGATATACAGATAGCTGTGTAGATATTTGAATGTTCATACAGATAGCGGTGTGAATATTTCCATGTTCATACAGATAGCGGTGTAGATATTTCCATGTTCATACAGATAGCGGTGTAGATATTTCCATGTTCATACAGTTAGCGGTGTAGATATTTCCACGTTCATACAGATAGCGGTGTAGATATTTCCATGTTCATAAAGTTAGCGGTGTAGATATTTCAATGTTCATACAGATGGCGGTGTAGATATTTACATGTTCATACACATGGCGGTGTAGATATTTCCATGTTCGTACGGATGGCAGTGTAGATATTTCCATGTTCATACAGGTGGCGGTGTAGATATTTCCATGTTTATACAGATAGCGGTGAAGGTATTTCCATGTTTATACAGATAGCGGTGTAGATATTTCCATGTTTATACAGATAGCAGTGTAGATATTTCCATGTTTATAGAGATAGTGGTGTAGATAATTTCAATTTTATACAGAGAGCAGTGTAGATATTTCCAAGTTCATAAAGATAGCGGTGTAGATATTTCCTCGTTTATAGAGATGGCGGTGTAGATATTTCCATGTTCATACAGATGGCGGTGTAGATATTTCGAAGTTTGTAGAGATAGCTCTGTAGTTATTTCCATATTTATAGAGAAATCTGTGTAGATATTTCCATGTATATTCAGATAGCTGAGTAGATATTTCCATGTTCATGCAGATAGCGGTGTAGATATTTCCATGTTCATCCAGATGCCGGTGCACATATATCCATGTTCATACAGATGGCGGTGAAGATATTTCCATGTTCATACAGATTGTGGTGTAGATATTTCCATGTTCATACAAATGGCGATGTAGATATTTCCATGTTCATAGAGATGGCGGTGTAGATATTTCCATGTTCATACAAATGGCGGTGTAGATATTTCCATGTTCATAGAGATTGCAGTGTAGATATTTCCATGTTTATACAGATAGCAGTGTAGTTATTTCCATGTTTATAGAGATAGCAGTGTAGATATTTCCATTGATATACAGATAGCTGTGCAGATATTTGCATGTTCATACAGATAGCGGTGTGGATATTTCCATGTTCATACAGATAGAGGTGTAGATATTTCCATGTTCATACAGATAGCGGTGTAGATATTTCCAAGTTCATACAGATAGCGGTGTAGATATTTCCATGTTCATACAGATAGCGGTGTAGATATTTCCATGTTCATACAGTTAGCGGTGTAGATATTTCCATGTTCATACAGATGGCGGTGTAGATATTTACATGTTCATGCACATGGCGGTGTAGGTATTTCCATGTTCATACGGATGGCAGTGTAGATATTTCCATGTTCATACAGGTGGCGGTGTAGATATTTCCATGTTTATACAGATAGCGGTGAAGATATTTCCATGTTTATACAGATAGCGGTGTAGATATTTCCATGTTTATACAGATAGCAGTGTAGATATTTCCATCTTTATAGAGACATTGGTGTAGATAATTTCAATTTTATACAGAGAGCAGTGTAGATATTTCCAAGTTCATAAAGATAGCGGTGTAGATATTTCCTCGTTTATAGAGATGGCGGTGTAGATATTTCCATGTTCATACAGATGGCGGTGTAGATATTTCCATGTTTATGGGGATGGCGGTGTAGATATTTTCATGTTTACACAGATGGCGGTGTAGATATTTCCATGTTTACACAGATAGCGGTGTAGACATTTCCATGTTTACACAGATAGCGGTGTGGATATTTCCATGTTTTTGCAGATAGAAGTGTAGATATTTCCATGTTTATACAGATAGCGGTGCGGATATTTCCATGTTTATACAGATAGTTGGGCAGATATTTCCATGTTTATACAGATAGCGGTGTAGATATTTCCATCTTAATACAGATGGCGGTGTAGATATGTCCATGTTTGTACAGATGGCGATGTAGATATTTCCAAGTTCATACAGATTGCGGTGTAGATATTTTGAAGTTTACAGAGATAGCGCTGTAGATATTTCGAAGTTTACAGAGATAGCGCTGTAGTTATTTCCATGTTTATAGAGAAATCTGTGTAGATATTTCCATGTATATGCAGATAGCAATGTAGATATTTCCATGTTCATGCAGATAGCGGTGTAGATATTTCCATGTTCATCTAGATGCCGCTGTAGATATATCCATGTTCATACAGATGGCGGTGAAGATATTTCCATGTTCATACAGATGGCGGTGTAGATATTTCCATGTTCATACAAATGGCGTTGTAGGTATTTCCATGTTCATAGAGATGGCGGTGTAGATATTTCCGAGTTCATACAAATGGCAGTGTAGATACTTCCATGTTCATAGAGATGGCACTGTAGATATTTCCATGTTTATACAGATAGCAGTGTAGTTATTTCCATGTTTATAGAGATAGCATTGTAGATATTTCCATTGATATACAGATATCTGTGTAGATATTTGCATGTTCATACAGATAGCGGTGTAGATATTTCCATGTTCATACAGATAGCGGTCTAGATATTTCCATGTTCATACAGATAGCGGTGTAGGTATTTCCATGTTCATACAGATAGCGGTGTAGGTATTTCCATGTTCATACAGATAACGGTGTAGATATTTCCATGTTCATACCAACAGCGGTGTGGATATTTCCATGTTCATACAGATGGCGGTGTAGATATTTACAGGTTCATACAGATGGCGGTGTAGATTTTTCCAAGTTCGTACGGATGGCAGTGTAGATATTTCCATGTTCGTACAGGTGGTGGTGTAGATATTTCCATGTTTATACAGATAGCAGTGTAGATATTTCTATGTTTATAGAGATAGCAATGTAGATATTTCCACTGATATACAGATAGCTGTGTAGATATTTGCATGTTCATACAGATAGCGGTGTAGATATTTCCATGTTCGTGCAGATATCGGTGTAGATATTTCCATGTTCATACAGATAGCAGTGTAGATATTTCCATGTTCATACAGATGACGGTGTAGATATTTCCATGTTCATACAGATGGCGGTGTAGATATTTCCATGTTCAGTCAGTTAGCGGTGTAGATATTTCCATGTTCATACAGATGGCGGTGTAGATATTTACATGTTCATACAGATGGCGGTGTAGATATTTCCATGTTCATACAGATGGCGGTGTAGATATATCCATGTTCATAGAGATGGCGGTGTGGATATTTCCATGTTTATGCAGATAGCGATATAGATATTTCCATGTTTATACAGATGGTGGTTTAGTTATTTCCAAGTTTATGGGGATGGCGGTGTAGATATTTTCATGTTTACACAGATGGCGGTGCATATATTTCCATGTTTACACAGAGAGCGTTGTGGATATTTCCATGTTTATGCAGATAGCGGTGTAGATATTTCCATGTTTATACAGATTGCAGTGCGGAGATTTCCATGTTTATACAGATAGGCAGATATTTCCATGTTTATACAGATATCGGTGTAGATATTTCCATCTTAATACAGATGGCGGTGTAGATATGTCCATGTTCGTACAGATGGCGGTGTAGATGTTTCCATGTTCATACAGATGGCGGTGTAGATATTTCGAAGTTTATAGAGATAGCGCTGTAGTTATTTCCGTATTTATAGAGAAATATGTGTAGATATTTTCATGTATGTGCAGATAGCTGTGTAGATATTTCCATGTTCATGCCGATAGCGGTGTAGATATTTCCATGTTCATCCAGATGCCGGTGTAGATACATCCAAGTTCGTACAGATGGCGGTGAAGATATTTCAATGTTCATACAGATGGCGGTGTAGTTATTTCCAGGTTCATACAAATGGCGGTGTAGATATTTCCATGTTCATAGAGATGGTGGTGTAGATATTTCCATGTTCATACAAATGGCGGTGTAGTTATTTCCATGTTGATAGACATGGCGGTTTAGATATTTCCATGTTTATACAGATAGCAGTGTAGCTAATTCCATGTTTATAGAGATGGTGGTGTAGATAATTTCAATATTATACAGATAGCTGTGTGGATATTTGCGTGTTCCTACAGATAGCGGTGTAGATATTTCCATGTTCGTACAGATAGCTGTGTAGATATTTCCATGTTCATACAGATAGCGGTGTAGATATTTCCATGTTCATACAGTTAGTGGTGTAGATATTTCCATGTTCATACTGATGGCGGTGTAGGTATTTACATGTTCATACAGATGGCGGTGTAGATATTTCCATGTTCGTACAGATGGTGGTGTAGATATTTCCACGTTCATAGAGATGGCGGTGTAGATATTTCCATGTTTATGCAGATAGCGGTGTAGATATTTCCATGTTTATACAGATAACAGTGTAGATATTTCCATGTTTACAGAGATAGTGCTGTAGATAATTTCAATTTTATACAGATAGCAGTGTAGATATTTCCAAGTTCATACAGACAGTAGTGTAGATATTTCCACGTTTATAGAGATGGCGGTGTAGATATTTCCATGTTGATACAGATGGCGGTGTAGATATTTCTATGTCTATAGAGATGGCGGTGTAGATATTTTCATGTATACACAGATGGCGGTGTACATATTTCCATGTTTACAGACATAGCGGTGTAGACATTTGCATGTTTACACAAATAGCGGTGTGGATATTTCCATGTTTATGCAGATAGCGGTGCGGATATTTCCATGTTTATACAGATAGTTGGGCAGATATTTCCATCCTTATACAGATAGCGGTGTAGATATTTCCATCTTAATACAGATGGCTTTGTTGATATGTCCATGTTTGAACAGATGGCAGTGTAGATATTTCCATGTTCATACAGATTGCGGTGTAGATATTTCGAAGTTTACAGAGATAGCGCTGTAGATATTTCGAAGTTTACAGAGATAGCGCTGTAGTTATTTCCAAATTTATAGAGAAATCTGTGTAGATATTTCCATGTATATGCAGATAGCAATGTAGATATTTCCATGTTCATGCAGATAGCGGTGTAGATATTTCTATGTTCATCTAGATTCCGGTGTAGATATATCCATGTTCATACAGATGGCAGTGAAGATATTTCCATGTTCATACAGGTGGCGGTGTAGATATTTCCATGTTCATACAAATGGCGTTGTAGGTATTTCCATGTTCATAGAGATTGCGGTGTAGATATTTCCGAGTTCATACAAATGGCGGTGTAGATACTTCCATGATCATAGAGATGGCACTGTAGATATTTCCATGTTTATACAGATAGCAGTGTAGTTATTTCCATGTTTATAGAGATAGCAGTGTAGATATTTCCATTGATATACAGATAGCTGTGTAGATATTTGCATGTTCATACAGATAGCGGTGTAGATATTTCCATGTTCATACAGATAGCGGTCTGGATATTTCCATGTTCATACAGATAGCGGTGTAGGTATTTCCATGTTCATACAGATAGCGGTGTAGGTATTTCCATGTTCATACAGATAACGGTGTAGATATTTCCATGTTCATACCAATAGCGGTGTGGATATTTCCATGTTCATACAGATTGCGGTGTAGATATTTACATGTTCATACAGATGGCGGTTTAGATATTTCCATGTTCGTACGGATGGCAGTGTAGATATTTCCATGTTCGTACAGGTGGCGGTGTAGATATTTCCATGTTTATACAGATAGCAGTGTAAATATTTCTATGTTTATAGAGATAGCAATGTAGATATTTCCATTGATATACAGATAGCTGTGTAGATATTTGCATGTTCATACAGATAGCGGTGTAGATATTTCCATGTTCGTGCAGATATCGGTGTAGATATTTCCATGTTCATACCGATAGCAGTGTAGATATTTCCATGTTCATACAGATGACGGTGTAGATATTTCCATGTTCATACAGATGGCGGTGTAGATATTTCCATGTTCAGTCAGTTAGCGGTGTAGATATTTCCATGTTCATACAGATGGCGGTGTAGATATTTACATGTTCATACAGATGGCGGTGTAGATATTTCCATGTTCATACAGATGGCGGTGTAGATATATCCATGTTCATAGAGATGGCGGTGTGGATATTTCCATGTTTATGCAGATAGCGATATAGATATTTCCATGTTTATACAGATGGTGGTGTAGTTATTTCCAAGTTTATGGGGATGGCGGTGTAGATATTTTCATGTTTACACAGATGGCAGTGCATATATTTCCATGTTTACACAGAGAGCGTTGTGGATATTTCCATGTTTATGCAGATAGCGGTGTAGATATTTCCATGTTTATACAGATTGCGGTGCGGATATTTCCATGTTTATACAGATAGGCAGATATTTCCATGTTTATGCAGATAGCGGTGTAGATATTTCCATCTTAATACAGATGGCGGTGTAGATATGTCCGTGTTCGTACAGATGGCGGTGTAGATATTTCCATGTTCATACAGATGGCGGTGTAGATATTTCGAAGTTTATAGAGATAGCGCTGTAGTTATTTCCATATTTATAGAGAAATATGTGTAGATATTTTCATGTATGTGCAGATAGCTGTGTAGATATTTCCATGTTCATGCAGATAGCGGTGTAGATATTTCCATGTTCATCCAGATGCCGGTGTAGATATATCCAAGTTCGTACAGATGGCGGTGAAGATATTTCAATGTTCATACAGATGGCGGTGTAGATATTTCCAGGTTCATACAAATGGCGGTGTAGATATTTCCATGTTCATAGAGATGGCGGTGTAGATATTTCCATGTTCATACAAATGGCGGTGTAGTTATTTCCATGTTGATAGACATGGCGGTTTAGATATTTCCATGTTTATACAGATAGCAGTGTAGCTATTTCCATGTTTATAGAGATGGTGGTGTAGATAATTTCAATATTATACAGATAGCTGTGTGGATATTTGCATGTTCATACAGATAGCGGTGTAGATATTTCCATGTTCATACAGATAGCGTTGTAGATATTTCCATATTCATACAGAGAGCGGTGTAGATATTTCCATGTTCATGCAGAATGCGGTGCAGATATTTCCATGTTCATACCAATAGCGGTGTAGATATTTCCGTGTCCATACAGTTAGCGTTGTAGATATTTCCGAGTTCATACAGATGGCGGTGTAGATATTTACATGTTCATACAGATGGCGGTGTAGATATTTCCATGTTCATACGGATGGCAGTGTAGTTATTTCCATGTTCATACTGGTGGCGGCGTAGATATTTCCATGTTTATACAGATAGCAATGTATTTATTTCCATGTTTATAGAGATAGCAGTGCAGATATTTCCATTGATATACAGATAGCTGTGTAGATATTTGCATGTTCATACAGATAGCGGTGTAGATATTTCCATGTTCGTACAGATAGTGGTTTAGATATTTCCATGTTCATACACATAGCGGTGTAGATATTTCCATGTTCATACAGATAACGGTGTAGATATTTCCATGTTCATACAGATAGCGGTGTAGATATTTCCATGTTCATACAGTTAGCGGTGTAGATATTTCCATGTTCATACAGATGGCGGTGTAGATATTTACATGTTCACACAGATGGCGGTGTAGATATTTCCATGTTCGTACAGATGGCGGTGTAGATATTTCCATCTTCATAGAGATGGCGGTGTAGATATTTCCATGTTTATGCAGAGAGCGGTATAGTTATTTCCATGTTTATACAGATGGTGGTGTAGACATTTCCATGTTTATAGAGAAGGCGGTCTAGATATTTCCATGTTTATAGAGATAGTGGTGTAGTTATTTCCAAGTTTATAGAGACAGCATTGTATATATTTCCATGTTTATACAGATAGCGGTGAAGATATTTCCATGTTCATACAGATAGCAGTGTAGATATTTCCATGTTCATACCGATAGCGGTGTAGATATTTCCATGTTCATAGAGATAGTGGTGTAGATAATTTCAATTTTATACAGGGAGCAGTGTAGATATTTCCAAGTTCATAAAGATAGCGGTGTAGATATTTCCACGTTTATAGAGATGGCGGTGTAGATATTTCCATGTTCATACAGATGGCGGTGTAGATATTTCCATGTTTACACAGATAGCGGTGTAGACATTTCCATGTTTACACAGAGAGCGGTGTGGATATTTCCATGTTTTTGCAGATAGAAGTGTAGATATTTCCATGTTTATACAGATAGCGGTGCGGATATTTCCATGTTTATACAGATAGTTGGGCATATATTTCCATGTTTGTACAGATAGCGGTGTAGATATTTCCATCTTAATACAGATGGCGGTGTAGATATGTCCATGTTTGTACAGATGGCGGTGTAGATATTTCCATGTTCATACAGATGGCGGTGTAGATATTTTGAAGTTTATAGAGATAGCGCTGTAGTTATTTCCATATTTATAGAGAAATCTGTGTAGATATTTCCATGTATATTCCGATAACTGTGTAGATATTTCCATGTTCATGCAGATAGCGGTGTAGATATTTCCATGTTCATCCAGATGCCGGTGCACATATATCCTTGTTCATACAGATGGCGGTGAAGATATTTCCATGTTCATACAGATGATGGTGTAGATATTTCCATGTTCATACAAATGGCGATGTAGATATTTCCATGTTCATAGAGATGGCGGTGTAGATATTTCCATGTTCATACAAATGGCGGTGTAGATGTTTCCATGTTCATAGAGATGGCGGTGTAGATATTTCCATGTTTATACAGATAGCAGTGAAGTTATTTCCATGTTTATAGAGATAGCAGTGTAGATATTTCCATTGATATACAGATAGCTGTTTAGATATTTGCATGTTCATACAGATAGCGGTCTAGATATTTCCATGTTCATAAAGATAGCGGTGTAGATATTTCCATGTTCATACAGTTAGCGGTGTAGATATTTCCATGTTCATACAGATGCCGGTGTAGATATTTACATGTTCATACAGATGGTGGTGTAGATATTTCCATGTTCATACAGATGGCGGTGTAGATATTTCCATGTTCATAGAGATGGCGGTGTAGATATTTCCATGTTTATGCAGATAGAGGTATAGATATTTCCATGTTTATACAGATGGTGGTGTAGATATTTCCATTTTTATAGAGATGGCGGTCTAGATATTTCCATGTTTATACAGATAGCGGTGAAGGTATTTCCATGTTTATACAGATAGCGCTGTATATATTTCCATGTTTATACAGATAGCATTGTAGATATTTTCATGTTTATAGAGATAGTGGTGTAGATAATTTCAATTTTATACCGAGAGGAGTGTGGATATTTCCAAGTTCATACAGATACCGATGTAGATACTTCCACGTTTATAGAGATGGCGGTGTAGATATTTCCATGTTCATACTGATGGTGTTGTAGATATTTCCATGTTCATATAAATGGCGGTGTAGATATTTCCATGTTTATAGAGATGGCGGTGTAGATATTTCCATGTTCACAGGGATGGCGGTGTAGATATTTCCTTGTTCACAGAGATGGCGGTGTAGATATTTCCCTGTTTATACAGATAGCAGTGTAGTTATTTCCATGTTTATAGAGATAGCAGTGTAGATATTTCCATTGATATACACATAGCTGTGTAGATATTTGCATGTTCATACAGATAGCGGTGTAGATATTTCCATCTTCGAACAGATAGCGGTGTAGATATTTCCATGTTCATACAGATAGCGGTGTAGATATTTCCATGTTCATACAGATAACGGTGTAGATATTTCCATCTTCATACTGATAGCCGTGTAGATATTTCCATGGTCATACAGTTAGCGGTGTAGATATTTCCATGTTCATACGGATGGCGGTGTAGATATTTACATGTTCATACAGATGGCGGTGTAGATATTTCCATGTTCATACAGATGGCGGTGTAGATATTTCCAAGTTCATACAGATAGCGGTGTAGATATTTCCACGTTTATAGAGATGGCGGTGTAGATATTTCCATGTTCATACAGATGGCGGTGTAGATATTTCCATGTTTATAGAGATGGCGGTGTAGATGTTTTCATGTTTACACAGATGGCGGTGAAGATATTTCCATGTTTACACAGGTAGCGGTGTAGACATTTCCATGTTTACACAGATAGCAGTGTGGATATTTCCATGTTTATGCAGATAGCGGTGTAGATATTTCCATGTTTATACAGATAGCGGTGTAGATATTTTCATGTCTATACAGATAGCGGTGTGGATGTTTCCATGTTTATAGAGATTGTGGTGTAGATATTTCCATGTTTATAGAGATAGCGGTGTAGATATTTCCATGTTTCTACAGATAGCGTGGTAGATATTTCCATGTTTATAGAGACAGCGGTGTAGATATTTCTATATTTATAGAGATAGCGGTGTAGTTATTTCCATGTTTATACAGATAGCGGTGTAGATATTTCCATGTTTATACAGGTAGCAGTGTAGATATTTCCATGTTTGTACAGGTAGCGGTGAAGATATTTCCATATTTATACAGGTAGCGGTGCAGATATGTGAATTCATTAAACCTCTTTTTCTTTATAAATTACCCAGTCTTGGGTATGTCTTTATCAGCAGCATGAAAATTGACTAATACACTCACTGTCCATGAATGATACTCTGTTAGCCCATTTGCATTGTTATAAAGAAATACCTGAGGCTGGGTAATTTATAAAGAAATGAGGTTTATTTGGCTCCTTGTTCTGAAGGCTGTACATGAAGCATAGTACTGGCACCTGCTTCCAGGGAGGGCCTCAGGAACCTTCCAATCATGGTGGAAGGTGAAGGGAAACCAGCATATCACATGGTGAGAGAGGAAGCAAGAGAGACAGGGAGGAGGTGTCAGTCTCTTTTAAACAACCAGATATCGCATGAACTCACAGGGTAAGAACTCATTCATTACCAAGAGGACAGCACCAAGCCATTCAGGAGGCATCTATCTCCAACATTGGGGATCACATTTTAACGTGAGATTTGAAGGGGACAAACATCCAAACTATGTCAGATACCAAAGCTGACAATGCTTAGGATCTTTAGCTGTTCCAGGTTCTGGGAAAAGGGAGAGAGTTAGCTTCCCTCGTCTATGCTGTGCTACTCCATATTATATTGGTAATTATTGTTCTCTAAAGGTTCTTAAAAGCAAATAAACAAATGCAAGGCAAAACATTTGAAATGGAAGGCAAAACACAAGAAATGCAAGGCAAATGCATTAAAAACTTTTGAGTGTTAACATATAGATTTTATTTTATCTTCTTAATTTCTTTTGCTTAACCAAATAGATTATGTAGTTTTGATTAACTGGCCATGAAATAGCTCTGCCTACATAGAATTTCCCATGAATAATTGGTTGTGGAGACTTTTGTGTGTGACCCAAATCCTCCCTCAAAACTGAAGTTTGCCCAGCTATTGGGAGTGTTGGCAATTCATGCCTCTCAGCTGATTCTCTCCAGAATTTATTCTCAGGAGATCTAATTAATAACTTGTCAAGCTGATGTCCATCCTTGGGGACAACTCGTATCTGAAGAATGGCCAGTGAAAGGTATTAAAACTCCATACTCCTGCCTCAATTTAGGGCAACTCTGAAGGGTCACCCCAGCTTCTCAGCTCCCCCTTGAGATTAGCTGAGGTATTTGTTGTGACTGCCTCACATCTCAACTCCCTTTATCCAATTCAGCTTTTTTGCCACAGTTGTTGGTTCCTAGGATTTTACCCAGTTAAATGTTCTCTACACAAATCTCTATCTCAAATCTGCTTTACAGGGAATGTGGCCTCAGACAGGTTTTCATTAGGTTCTGGACATAACTCTCATTAGTCATTGATATGATTCGGCTGTGTCTCCGGCCGAATCTCACCTTGATTGTAATTATCCCCGCATGTCAAGGATGGAGTCAGGTGGAGATAATTGAATCATAGGGGCGGGTTCCCCCTACTGTTCTCCTGGTAGCGAATAAGTCTCACGAGATCTGATGCTTTTAAAATGGGAGTTTTCCTACACAAGCTTTCTTCTCTGCTACCATTTAAGATGTGCCTTTGCTTCTTTTTTGCCTTCTGCCGTGACTGTGAGGCCTCCCCAGCCATGTGGAATTGTGAGTTCATTAAACCTCTTTCCTTTATAAATTACCCGGTCTTGGGTAGGACTTTATTAGCAGCATGAGAACAAACTAGTACAGTCTGTTCTATAAGCCCAAGTCGGATCACAGAGTCCCGCTTTCTGTTTTTTTTTCTAGCCCATATTTCTACTAAAACTTGACTCATATAGACTTAAAACAAAATAATTAAGCATGGCTAATATTTATTTAATATTTTATACGTGTCAGGTACTGTATTTTGTAACTTATCTTTTAATAATCTTTCCAAATCTCTAAAAGAAGAATTCTGCTCTTTTATAGAGAAAATAAGGATGGCTCAATCTTTTGATTTTTATTACAAGCTTTATTTTGTATAACATATAATAAACTAAAAATATTGAAAGTTTAGAAACCATCAGCACACAATCGAGGTGATGGAAATATACTTCACCTCCAGTTTCCTGATGCCTCTTTATAATACATTTCTCTGGCCCCTCATTCCTGGCCCTTAAAAACCACCAAACTGCTTTCTGTCACTGGACAGTAATTTATACAGTCAAAAAATGTATATAAATACAATTTTACACTATGCACTTTTTTGTCTGACATTTTATGTTTTTTTCTCTGCATGTTTTACCTCTAGAGTCTGCCTTGTTTCACTTAGTATAATTATTTTGAGATTCATTCATGTTATAGTATGTATCCATAATTAATTCGGATAAAGCAAGTTAATTCATTAATGTATTGATTGATATTTAGACTGTTTCTAGTTTGGGCTATTATGAATACATGTGCTATGAACATTTGTGTTGATATCATTATATGAACACCTACTTTTATCTCTCTTGGGTAAATACCCAGGAGTGCAATGGCTGAGTCTTACGGCAGAAGTATGTTTAACTTTTTAAGGGACTCTTGAACTGTTTTTCAAAGGTTACACTTTTTTGTATTCCCATCAGCAGTGTATGAGAGTTTCAGCTTCTCCACATCCAAGCCAGTGCTTGGCTATTATCAGTCATGCTAATCTTAGCTATTTAAAAATAGATAGTGGCGTCTCATTTTGGTTTTAATTTGCATTGCCCTAAGCATTAATTATGTTGAGCATATGTGCTTATTTACCAAACAAATGTCTACTTTGAAATGTCTGTTCCAGTCTTTCACCCAAGTTTTAAATGGGGTTGTTTGTTTTTCATTATTAAATTTTGAGCTTTTAAAATATATTTTTGATGCAAGCCTTTTATCAGATATATGAGTTGCAAATATTTTCTCCCAGCCTGCAGCTTGTCTTTTCAGTCTCTTAATAGATTCTTTTGAAGAGCAGATTCTTTTTTTTAAATTTGATGAGTTCTTCTTATCAATATATTATTATATAAATCATGCTGTGGGGTCATATCAAAGAAAGCTTTGCCTGACTCAAAGTCCCAAATGTTTTCACATCTTCCCTCTCCTCTCCTTTGGGAACTGAGATTACACGTAAATTCAGTTACTTGAAATGTACTGTCTACTATTGCTCTGTTCATGTTTTTTAAAAATTTATTTTCTCTCTATATTTTATTTTGAGAGGTGTCTATCTTTTCTTCTTTAATGACTAATGTGCTATCAGCCTACCATGTAGCTGGGACTACAGCCGCATGCTACTATGTCCCGCTAATTTTTGTATTTTTAGTAGAGATGGGATTTCACCATATTGGTCAGGCTGGTCCTGAACTCCTGACTTCGTGATCCACCTGCCTCGGCCTCGCAAAATGCTGAGATTACAGGCGTGAGCCACTGCGCCCAGCCTCCTTTAGTGTATCTTGCATGTCTCTATTTTAGAACATATAGAATACTGTTTCAATAAGCATTTTAATGTTCTTAACTGATAACTCTGGCACCTTGATTTACTCTGGATCAGTTCTGACTCAGTGATTTTTCTCCTTATTATGAGCCACGTTCTTCTGTCTTTTGTTGTTACTGTTGCGTCTCTGCTAAACTGTGTCTGGATGTCAGATACGGTGACTTTTATCTTATTGAGTGCTGGAAGTATATATAAATATTCTTGATCTTTGTATTGGTATGTATTTAAGTTTAGTTGGAAAGAGTTTGACTCTTTTTGGTCTTGCTTTAAAAATTCATTAGGTGGGATCAGACCAGTTCTCATTTTAGAGCTAATCACTCCCAACTAGTGAGGCAAGATCCTTCTGGGTATCCCTGGGAATCTTGAGGTGTTTCTGGGTTGGCTGATAAAATAAGCACTATTACTGGACCTTGGTGAGCATGTGTACTGTTACTTTTCATCTTATCTGTGTGTTGTTTCCCCAACCGTAGGTACTTTTCTCTAGGCCTGTCCTAACAATTACTTAGCTATGTACTTTAGGGGGACCCTTTGCAGAGCTCTGGAGTTCTCTTTCTGTGCAGCCCCTTCTTCTCGGAAACCTTGTCCTGAGAGCTCATGTCAACATGGTTTCTGTGGACTCTCAGCTCTGTCCCCTCAGCTCAGGGAGAACAATGGGCTCCTCTTGGGCTCTTCTCCTGGAGTAGTGGGCTGGAAAACTTTCTCCAGGCATAAATTAGGGCAGTTGATAGGCTCACCTTGTTTGAGACTGACTTTACAGGGTCTTGCAAACTTTCGTGGCATACATTTTGGCCATTTTTTTGGTTTTCCTGAAGCTTATACTGACTGCTCCATATGGCTTTGGGGATTAGCTACTCATTCCTTTGTGCCCTTTTGTAGATACACATTTATCATGGAGTCTTTTTTTTTTTTTTTTTTTGAGACAGAGTCTCACTCTGTCACCAGGCTGGAGTGCAGTGGTGTGATCTCAGCTCACTGCAACCTTTACCTTCCAGGTTCAATTGATTCTCTTGCCTCAGCCTCCCAAGTAACTAAAGCCATGCACCACCGTGCCCAGCTAATTTTTGTATTTTTAGTAGAGACGGGGTTTCACTATGTTGGCCAGGATGGTCTCGATCTCTTGACCTCGTGATCTGCCCACGTTGGCCTCCCAAAGTGCTGGGATTACAGGCATGAGCCACCACTCCCAATCAGTCATGCAGTCTTTATACTTTCTTGTTTACTTGCCTGTGAGCTCACTGAATGCAGGGAATATTTCCTTGTTGCTCTAGCACCTACACCAGTACCTGGTATCCAGAAGCTGTATGCTAAATGTTTGTTGAGTGGCTGTTTGACTGAATGATTGTACTCCTAATTAGTAGATAGAAAGCCATGAACTTCCCAGTTCATCATTCTTTGTGCTCAATTCTGGTTTCTTTATTGTGTTCAAAAGAGTTCCTTAGTGACATAAAACTATGGAGCTAGTATGTCAGCTCATTTAAGCAACGATTGGTTTATGTATGTAAGAGGCTTCAATAATTATATATTTTTATTTCAGTTTCAATAAATGATCAATTGATTAATTTTCTCTGTTTTGGCTTATTGTTCACATTTAATATCAAAAGTGTTTTACTTAAAATTATTCATGCCAATTATGACAGTTAGGTGAATATTACTTTGATTTACATTCCAGTAGTAGTTTTGGTTGAACCCTGAATATGCTAAGACGTCACTTTTCTTTTTTCTTATGAACAGGCTACTGTGTTTACATATATTATTAAAATCTTCTTTGAAAATACGAAGTGTTACATTTCTTATATTTAGTTCTCTGTGCTTCAGAATTCCTGTGATACTTGCACTTAAGTCCTTCTGAGCAGTTGATGTTAATATTTATGTGGTTAATTTCATGAAACATGGTGGTTTTCATTTCTATCATTAATTTATACAGGAGATAGACTGTTTTCCAGGTGTAAGCTCAGTCATATAATTAGAAAATTTATAAGCAGAAGGGAGTTATTTGGTCTAACCCATTTATTCTACAGATAGAGAAATTAGAGTCCAGAAACTCTGTCTTCTTTAAAGCCTTACAGGTATTTAAGAAAAAAGAATAGACTTGAGGTTTCTGTGTTCTGAACCCAGTGATCTTGACACTGTAATGATCTTCATCCATATTATTCACAGAAGTAAATATAATCACATATTAAATAAGAAACACAAATACTAAGGAGATATTATACTGAAAAATGAAATAATATTATCTTAATTATTTTGATCAGATTCAATATATAGCAGCTTGAAGGCTAATAGTTCCAATGATTCTCTGAATAAACCATTTTTCTAATAAGATTACAGGTTTTAGTAATCTAATTATTTTGACTGATGCAAATGTTACCCCGCCAGTCTGAAAAATGTGTTTATTTATATGTCATAAAGAATAATTTATTCCAAAAAGGCTAATTTTCAAAATATATGTATCTTCTGAAACTGTATCTATTTTTTTCCCACGTTTTCTAAATATAGTTTAGAGGGCGTTTGTAGATTTTCATGGTGCTGAAAAATTAAGATATAATGGTCTCATGAAGGAGAATAATGTCATTTAGACATTGTAATTTTGGAGGATCACAATACTTTTTGGAATGTGGTTGTTGCAGCACTGGTCACTTATACTAATTATATAATAACATACTATACTAATGCAATAATATACCATATGAAATTATTAAATGGTAAATTTGTCTTAAATCCTCTAGAATACTGCAAAGAAATAGTTTATATAAGAAAGAGTACCATAGCATATGTGAACACAATGTTTCCTATTTTTTTCTTCTTTTTTATTTTTTTGAAGACAAGTTCTCACTCTGTTGCCCAGACTGGAGTTCAGTGCCATGTTCATAGTTCACTGCAACCTCAAACTCCCAAGCTCAAGTGATCCTCTTGATTCAGCCTCTGAAGTAGCTGTGCCTATAGGTGTGCACCACCACACTGGCTAATTTTTAAAATTTTTTATAGATATGTTGCCCAAGCTGGTCTCAAATTCTTGAGCTCAAGAGATCTTCTCACCTTGGCCTCCCAGAGTGTTGGGATTACAGGCATGAGCCACCATACTCAGCCAATATTTCTTTTCTAAAAGACATTTTCTAACATACTTCTCATTTTAACTAACATAATATTCAAAGTGTAGATCTGAGAAAGAGATAGTGCCTGCAGATCTGGGATCCTACATGCTAATATTATGGGATGCATTCAGATTTGATCAGCAGATATTCCATTTATTCTAGAACACCACCAGCAGAAGAATGTAATTACGTCTATCACTAAAACTTTGTGTCAATACAGACTACTGTATTTGTTATCATAGATGGTCCTTGGATGGCAGCCTTAAGCAATTTTAAACCTAGACAGGTGATGTACTTTTTCTTCTTGGATAATTTTCATTGTTTTATCTAATTTGGTTGTAACTAATGTGTTTAATATGGCTTGCTTGTTTTTTAAAAAGTTGTTCAGTATCCTTAGAACTCAGTGCTGATTTCTTTTTCTAGCAGGCCTTTTATATAGGACATCTCACTTTCTCCTGGCTCTCTACTACTAGCATGAGGTCTCTGAAAAAATCAAGACAGCCAAATAATTTGTTATAGAATAGCCTATGTAGAGGGACAGGGGAGGAGTCATATTCCAAGAGGGAAAGACCTTTGAGCCAGGCTCAATTTGTAGAGGCTGTTGAATGAAAATGAGAGAGAGAGAATGCACACTTTATTGCACTATTAAAGCAAAATTCTGACAATAACTTCTAAAAATGATTCAACTCTTATACACTGAGAATATGACAGACCTTCCAAAAGTATAATTTCTTACATGAACGTCCAGGTATATAAGGAAAAATAACTATTTCATACCAATATCTTCAGCCGCCTTTATTGTTGGTTCACCACATAGATTTTTATCAGAATCGCAGAACATTAATTTTTTAAATTAGCTACCATTACAACTAGCTTGAGAAGAACTTTCTTTTTAATAATTCGACCCAGATGCATTCTAGATACTCCAGTGTTATGAATCGATGGCTTCATGAGGAGCCGCTGTTGACTCATGCTATCTCTGGACACACTGACAGGAAATGTTTTCTTACACCTGTTTTCCTCCTGCTTTTCCTTGGTAGGACTTAGTTCCTTGGCATAGTTCAGTATCAATGGCAGTCATAGAGAAGTGTTACAAAAACCCAGCTTATTCCAACTTGTGAATTATTTGGCACCCAGGAACCAGGTCTTACAATCTTCAACCCACTTTTTCCTAACATGGCCCCTTTTCTGAAATGTTTATTTATATATGATGTAGGCCTGGGGAAAGGACATGGACTTTCAAAGAAAATATTCTGCAATAGATCTCTCAACTCCAGAGAACCTTCTGACTAAATCTGAAAGAATTCCACTGTGCTCTGATAACATCCTTTAATAATGAAGGAAAAGATATTTTTCCCCCAGGAGGATTTTGTAGTGAAAGAGATGGCATAATTTTTTTTAAATGTTGTTTATAATCTAATTTGTTTTTTCATTTGTGGGGTGTGTCTTAAATCCTAAATGGTACATCCTTTTTAAAATACTTCTAGTAATAAAATGTTTCTGAAGTTATGTTGTAAATATCATTGGACTATGTTTAATAATGTTAAGTTGATCCCACTTCCCCTGAAATTATATACATAAATGCTGAAAGTATAAATTTACATATACAACTTCATGGAACATTTTTCTTCCAAGTGTGCATTTGCTAGAATTTGCATTGAAAGGTTTTGGAAGGAGCCTGTTGGTATGAATCCTGTGTTAGCAACACTCAGATTTGTTGCATACTGATATACTCATAGCTGTGTAGATATTTGCATGGTCATACAGATAGCGGTGTAGATATTTCCATGTTCATACAGATAGCGGTGTAGATATTTCCATGTTCATACAGATAGCGGTGTAGATATTTCCATGTTCATATAGATAGCGGTTTAGATATTTCCATGTTCATACTGATGGCGGTGTAGATATTTACATGTTCATACAGATGGCGGTGTAGTTATTTCCATGTTCATACAGATAGCGGTGTAGGTATTTCCATCTTCATACAGATAGCGGTGAAGATATTTCAATGTTCATACAGATAGCGGTGTAGATATTTCCATGTTCATACAGTTAGCGGTGTAGATATTTCCATGTTCATAGAGATGGCGGTGTAGATATTTCCATGTTCATAGAGATGGCGGTGTAGATATTTCCATATTTATACATATAGCAGTGTAGTTATTTCCATGTTTATAGAGATAGCAGTGTAGATATTTCCATTGATATACAGATTGCTGTGTAGATATTTGCATGGTCATACAGATAGCGCTGTAGATATTTCTATGTTCGTACAGATAGCGGTGTAGATATTTCCATGTTCATACAGATAGCATTGTAGATATTTCCATGTTCATACAGATAACGGAGTAGATATTTCCATGTTCATACAGATAGCGGTGTAGATGTTTCCATGTTCATACAGTTAGCGGTGTAGATATTTCCATGTTCATACAGATGGCGGTGTAGATATTTTCATGTTCATACAGATGCCGGTGTACATATATCCATGTTCATACAGATGGCGGTGCAGATATTTCCATGTTCATACAGATGGCGGTGTAGATATTTCCATGTTCATACAAATGGCGGTGTAGATATTTCCATGTTCATAGAGATGGCGGTGTAGATATTTCCATGTTTATACAGATAGCAGTGTAGATATTTCCATGTTTATAGAGATAGTGGTGTAGATAATTTCAATTTTATACAGAGAGCAGTGTAGATATTTCCACGTTCATACAGATAGCGCTGTAGATATTTCCACGTTTATAGAGATGGCGGTGCAGATATGTCCATGTTCATACAGAGGACGGTGTAGATATTTCCGTGTTTATTGGGATGGCGGTGTAGACATTTCCATGTTTACACAGATAGCGGTGTGGATATTTCCATGTTTATGCAGATAGCGGTGTAGTTATTTCCTTGTTTATACAGAAAGCGGTGCGGATATTTCCATGTTAATACAGATAGTGGTGCAGATATTTCCATGTTTATACAGATAGCGGTGTAGATATTTCCATCTTAATACAGATGGCGGTGTAGATTCGTCCATGTTCATACAGATAGCGGTGTAGATATTTACATGTTCGTACAGATAGCGGTGTAGATATTTCCATGTTGATACAGATAGCGGTGTAGATATTCCCATGTTCCTACAGATAAAGGTGTAGATATTTCCATGTTCATGCAGATAGCGGTGTAGTTATTTCCATGTTCATCCAGATGCCGGTGTAGATTCATCCATGTTCATACAGATGGCGGTGAAGATATATCCATGTTCATACAGATGGCTGTGTAGATATTTCCATGTTCATAGAGATGGCGGTGTAGATATGTCCATGTTGATACAGATAGCAGTGTAGTTATTTCCATGTTTATAAAGATAGCAGTGTAGATATTTCCATTGATATACAGAATGCGGTGTAGATATTTCCATGTTCATACAGATAGCAGTGTAGATATTTCCATTTTCATACAGATAGCGGTGTAGATATTTCCATGTTCACACAGTTAGCGGTGTAGATATTTCCAAATTCATACAGATGGCGGTGTAGATATTTACATGTTCATACAGATGGCGGTGTAGATATTTCCATGTTCGTACGGATGGCAGTGTAGATATTTCCATGTTCATACAGGTGGCGGTGAAGATATTTCCATGTTTATACAGATAGCAGTGTAGTTATTTCCATGTTTACAGAGATAGCAGTGAAGATATTTCCATTGATATACAGATAGCGGTGTAGATATTTCCATCTTAATACAGATGGCGGTGTAGATTCGTCCATGTTCATACAGATAGCGGTGTAGATATTTACATGTTCGTACAGATAGCGGTGTAGATATTTCCATGTTGATACAGATAGCGGTGTAGATATTCCCATGTTCCTACAGATAAAGGTGTAGATATTTCCATGTTCATGCAGATAGCGGTGTAGTTATTTCCATGTTCATCCAGATGCCGGTGTAGATTCATCCATGTTCATACAGATGGCGGTGAAGATATATCCATGTTCATACAGATGGCTGTGTAGATATTTCCATGTTCATAGAGATGGCGGTGTAGATATGTCCATGTTGATACAGATAGCAGTGTAGTTATTTCCATGTTTATAAAGATAGCAGTGTAGATATTTCCATTGATATACAGAATGCGGTGTAGATATTTCCATGTTCATACAGATAGCAGTGTAGATATTTCCATTTTCATACAGATAGCGGTGTAGATATTTCCATGTTCACACAGTTAGCGGTGTAGATATTTCCAAGTTCATACAGATGGCGGTGTAGATATTTACATGTTCATACAGATGGCGGTGTAGATATTTCCATGTTCGTACGGATGGCAGTGTAGATATTTCCATGTTCATACAGGTGGCGGTGAAGATATTTCCATGTTTATACAGATAGCAGTGTAGTTATTTCCATGTTTACAGAGATAGCAGTGAAGATATTTCCATTGATATACAGATAGCTGTGTAGATATTTGCATGTTCATACAGATAGCGGTGAAGATATTTCCATGTTTATACAGATAGCGGTGTAGACATTTCCATGTTTATGCAGATAGCAGTGAAGATATTTCCATGTTTATAGAGATAGCGGTGTAGATATTTCCATGTTTATACAGATAGCAGTGTAGATATTTCCATGTTTATAGAGATAGTGGTGTAGATAATTTCTATTTTATACAGAGAGCAGTGTAGATATTTCCACGTTCATATGGATAGCGGTGTAGATATTTCCACGTTTATAGTGATGGCGGTGCAGATATTTCCATGTTCATACAGAGGACGGTGTAGATATTTCCATGTTTATTGGGATGGCGGTGTAGATGTTTTCATGTTTACACAGATGGCGGTGTAGATATTTCCATGTTTACACAGATGGTGGTGTAGACATTTCCATGTTTACACAGATAGCGGTGTGGATATTTCCATGTTTATGCAGATAGCAGTGTAGTTATTTCCATGTTTATACAGATAGCGGTGCGGATATTTCCATGTTTATTCTGATAGCGGTGCGCATATTTCCATGTTTATACAGATAGTTGGGCAGATATTTCCATGTTTATACAGATAGCGGTGTAGATATTTCCATCTTAATACAGATGGCGGTGTAGATATGTCCATGTTTGTACAGATGGCGGTGTAGATATTTCCATGTTCATACAGATGGCGGTGTAGATATTTCGAAGTTTATAGAGATAGCGCTGTAGTTATTTCCATATTTAAAGAGAAATCTGTGGAGATATTTCCATGTATATTCAGATAGCTGCGTAGATAGATCCAGGTTCATGCAGATAGCGGTGTAGATATTTCCATGTTCATCCAGATGCCGGTGTACATATATCCATGTTCATACAGATGGCGGTGAAGATATTTCCATGTTCATAGAGATAGCGGTGTAGATATTTCCATGTTCATACAGTTAGCGGTGTAGATATTTCCATGTTCATACAGATGGCGGTGTAGATAATTCCATGTTCATAGAGATGGCGGTGTAGATATTTCCATATTTATACAGATAGCAGTGTAGTTATTTCCATGTTTATAGAGATAGCAGTGTAGATATTTCCATTGATATACAGATAGCTGTGAAGATATTTGCATGGTCATACAGATAGCGCTGTAGATATTTCCATGTTCGCACAGATAGCGGTGTAGATATTTCCATGTTCATACAGATAGCATTGTAGATATTTCCATGTTCATACAGATAACGGTGTAGATATTTCCATGTTCATACAGATAGCGGTGTAGATGTTTCCATGTTCATACAGTTAGCGGTGTAGATATTTCCGTGTTCATACAGATGGCGGTGTAGATATTTTCATGTTCATACAGATGGCGGTATAGTTATTTCCATGTTCGTACAGATGGCGTTGTAGATATTTCCATGTTCATAGAGATGGTGGTATAAATATTTCCATGTTTATGCAGATAGCGGTATAGATATTTCCATGTTTATACAGATGGTGGTGTAGATATTTCCATGTTTATGGAGATGGCGGTGTAGATATTTCCATGTTCATGGAGATGGCGGTGTAAATATTTCCATGTTTATAGGGATGGCGGAGTTGATATTTTCATGTTTACACAGATGGCGGTGTAGATATTTCCATGTTTACACAGATAGCGGTGTAGACATTTCCATGTTTACACAGATAGCGGTGTGGATATTTCCATGTTTATGCAGATAGCGGTGTAGATATTTCCATGTTTATACAGATAGCGGTGCAGATATTTCCATGTTTATACAGATAGTTGGGCAGATATTTCCATGTTTATACAGATGGTGGTGTAGATATTTCGAAGTTTATAGAGATAGCGCTGTAGTTATTTCCATATTTATAGAGAAATCTGTGTAGATATTTCCGTGTATATTCAGACAGCTGTGTAGATATTTCCATGTTCATGCAGATAGCGGTGTAGATATTTCCATGTTCATCCAGATGCCGGTGTACTTATATCCATGTTCATACAGATGGCGGTGTAGATATTTACCTGTTCATACAGATGGCAGTATCGATATTTTCATGTTCGCAGAGATGGCGGTGTAGATATTTGCATGTTCATGGAGATGGCGGTGTAGATATTTCCATGTATATACACATAGCGGTATAGATATTTCCATGTTTATACAGATGGTGGTGTAGATATTTCCATGTTTATAGAGATGGTGGTCTTGATATTTCCATGTTTACAGAGATAGTGGTGTAGTTATTTCCAAGTTTATAGAGACAGCGTTGTAGATATTTCCATGTTCATACAGATAGCGGTGTAGATATTTCCATGTTCATACAGATAGCGGTGTAGATATTTCCATGTTCATACCAATAGCGGTGTAGACATTTCCATGTTCATGTATTTAGCGGTGTAGATATTTCCATGTTCATACAGATGGCGAAGATATTTCCATGTTCATACACATAGCGGTGTAGATATTTCCATGTTCATACAGTTAGCGGTGTAGATATTTCCATGTTCATACAGATGGCGGTGTAGATATTCCCATGTTCATAGAGATGGCGGTGTAGACAGTTCCATATTTATACAGATAGCAGTGTAGTTATTTCCATGTTTATAGAGATAGCAGTGTAGATATTTCCATTGATATACACATAGCTGTGTAGATATTTGCATGGTCATACAGATAGCGGTGTAGATATTTCCATGTTCGTACAGATAGCGGTGTAGATATTTCCATTTTCATACAGATAGCATTGTAGATATTTCCATGTTCATACAGGTAACGGTGTAGATATTTCCACGTTCATACAGATAGCGGTGTAGATATTTCCATGTTCATACAGATGGCGGTGAAGAGATTTCCATGTTAATACAGATGGTCGTGTAGATATTTCCATGTTCATACAAATGGCGGTGTAGATATTTCCATGTTCATAGAGATGGCGGTGTAGATATTTCCATGTTCATAAAAATGGCGGTGTAGATATTTCCATGTTCATAGAGATGGCGGTGTTGATGTTTCCATATTTATAGAGATAGCAGTGTAGTTATTTCCATGTTTATAGAGATAGTAGTGTAGATATTTCCATTGATATACAGATAGCTGTGTAGATATTTGCATGTTCATAAAGATACCAGTGTAGATATTTCCATGTTCATACAGATAGCGGTGTAGATATTTCCATGTTCATACAGATAGCGGTGTAGATATTTCCATGTTCATCCAGATGCCGGTGTACTTATATCCATGTTCATACAGATGGCGGTGTAGATATTTACCTGTTCATACAGATGGCAGTATCGATATTTTCATGTTCGCAGAGATGGCGGTGTAGATATTTGCATGTTCATGGAGATGGCGGTGTAGATATTTCCATGTTTATACACATAGCGGTATAGATATTTCCATGTTTATACAGATGGTGGTGTAGATATTTCCATGTTTATAGAGATGGTGGTCTTGATATTTCCATGTTTACAGAGATAGTGGTGTAGTTATTTCCAAGTTTATAGAGACAGCGTTGTAGATATTTCCATGTTCATACAGATAGCGGTGTAGATATTCCCATGTTCATACAGATAGCGGTGTAGATATTTCCATGTTCATACCAATAGCGGTGTAGACATTTCCATGTTCATGTATTTAGCGGTGTAGATATTTCCATGTTCATACAGATGGCGAAGATATTTCCATGTTCATACACATAGCGGTGTAGATATTTCCATGTTCATACAGTTAGCGGTGTAGATATTTCCATGTTCATACAGATGGCGGTGTAGATATTCCCATGTTCATAGAGATGGCGGTGTAGACAGTTCCATATTTATACAGATAGCAGTGTAGTTATTTCCATGTTTATAGAGATAGCAGTGTAGATATTTCCATTGATATACACATAGCTGTGTAGATATTTGCATGGTCATACAGATAGCGGTGTAGATATTTCCATGTTCGTACAGATAGCGGTGTAGATATTTCCATTTTCATACAGATAGCATTGTAGATATTTCCATATTCATACAGGTAACGGTGTAGATATTTCCACGTTCATACAGATAGCGGTGTAGATATTTCCATGTTCATACAGATGGCGGTGAAGAGATTTCCATGTTAATACAGATGGTCGTGTAGATATTTCCATGTTCATACAAATGGCGGTGTAGATATTTCCATGTTCATAGAGATGGCGGTGTAGATATTTCCATGTTCATAAAAATGGCGGTGTAGATATTTCCAAGTTCATAGAGATGGCGGTGTTGATGTTTCCATATTTATAGAGATAGCAGTGTAGTTATTTCCATGTTTATAGAGATAGTAGTGTAGATATTTCCATTGATATACAGATAGCTGTGTAGATATTTGCATGTTCATAAAGATACCAGTGTAGATATTTCCATGTTCATACAGATAGCGGTGTAGATATTTCCATGTTCATACAGATAGTGGTGTAGATATTTCCATGTTCATACAGATAGCGGTGTTGATATTTCCATGTTCATACAGATAGCAGTGTAGATAATTCCATGTTCATACAGTTAGCGGTTTAGATATTTCCATGTTCATACAGATGGCGGTGTAGATATTTACATGTTCATACAGATGGCGGTATAGATATTTCCATGTTCGTACAGATAGCCGTGTAGATATTTCCATGTTCATATAGATAACGGTGTAGATATTTCCACGTTTATACAGATGGTGGTGTAGATATTTCCATGTTTATAGAGATGGCGGTCTAGATATTTCCATGTTTACAGAGATAGTGGCGTAGTTATTTCCAAGTTTATAGAGACAGCGTTGTAGATATTTCCATGTTTATACAGATAGCGGTGAAGGTATTTCCATGTTTATACAGATAGCGGTGTAGATATTTCCATGTTTATACAGATAGCAGTGTAGATATTTCCATGTTTATAGAGGTAGTGGTGTAGATAATTTCAATTTAATACAGAGAGCAGTGTAGGTATTTCCAAGTTCATACAGATAGCGGTGTAGATATTTCCATGTTCATACAGAGGACGGTGTAGATATTTCCATGTTTATTGGGATGGCGGTGTAGGTATTTCCATGTTCATACAGATAGCGGTGTAGATATTTCCATGTTCGTACAGTTAGCGGTGTAGATATTTCCATGTTCATACAGAGGGCGGTGTAGATATTTACATGTTCATACAGATGGCGGTGTAGATATTTCCATGTTCATACAGATAGCGGTGTAGAGATTTCCATGTTCATACAGATAGCGGTGTAGATATTTCCATGTTCATACAGATAGCGGTCTAGATATTTCCAGGTTCATTCCAATAGCGGTGTAGACATTTCCATGTTCATACAGTTAGCGGCGTTGATATTTCCATGTTCATACAGATGGCGGTGTAGATATTTCCATGTTCATACAGATGGCGGTGTAGATATTTACATGTTCATACAGATGGCGGTATAGATATTTCCATGTTCGTACAGATGGCGGTGTAGATATTTCCATGTTTATACAGATAGCAGTGTAGTTATTTCCATGTTTATAGAGATAGCAGTGTAGATATTTCCATTGATATACAGATAGCTCTGTAGATATTTGCATGGTCATACAGATAGCGGTGTAGATATTTCCATGTTCGTACAGATAGCGGTGTAGATATTTCCATGTTGATACACATAGCGGTGTAGATATTTCCATGTTCATACTGATAATGGTGTAGATATTTCCATGTTCATACAGATAACGGTGTAGATATTTCCATGTTCATACAGTTAGCGGTGTAGATATTTCCATGTTCATACAGACGGCGGTGTAGATATTTACATGTTCATACAGATGGTGGTGTAGATATTTCCATGTTTATAGAGATGGCGGTCTAGATATTTCCATGTTTACAGAGATAGTGGCGTAGTTATTTCCAAGCTTATAGAGACAGCGTTGTAGATATTTCCATGTTTATACAGATAGCGATGAAGATATTTCCATGTTTATACAGATAGCGGTGTAGACATTTCCATGTTTATGCAGATAGCAGTGAAGATATTTCCATGTTTATAGAGATAGCGGTGTAGATATTTCCATGTTTATACAGATAGCAGTGTAGATATTTCCATGTTTATAGAGATAGTGGTGTAGATAATTTCAATTTTATACAGAGAGCAGTGTAGATATTTCCACGTTCATACGGATAGCGGTGTAGATATTTCCACGTTTATAGTGATGGCGGTGCAGATATTTCCATGTTCATACAGAGGACGGTGTAGATATTTCCATGTTTATTGGGATGGCGGTGTAGATGTTTTCATGTTTACACAGATGGCGGTGTAGATATTTCCATGTTTACACAGATGGTGGTGTAGACATTTCCATGTTTACACAGATAGCGGTGTGGATATTTCCATGTTTATGCAGATAGCAGTGTAGTTATTTCCATGTTTATACAGATAGCGGTGCGGATATTTCCATGTTTATTCTGATAGCGGTGCGCATATTTCCATGTTTATACAGATAGTTGGGCAGATATTTCCATGTTTATACAGATAGCGGTGTAGATATTTCCATCTTAATACAGATGGCGGTGTAGATATGTCCATGTCTGTACAGATGGCGGTGTAGATATTTCCATGTTCATACAGATGGTGGTGTAGATATTTCGAAGTTTATAGAGATAGCGCTGTAGTTATTTCCATATTTAAAGAGAAATCTGTGGAGATATTTCCATGTATATTCAGATAGCTGTGTAGATAGATCCAGGTTCATGCAGATAGCGGTGTAGATATTTCCATGTTCATCCAGATGCCGGTGTACATATATCCATGTTCATACAGATGGCGGTGAAGATATTTCCATGTTAATACAGATGGTCGTGTAGATATTTCCATGTTCATACAAATGGCGGTGTAGATATTTCCATGTTCATAGAGATGGCGGTGTAGATATTTCCATGTTCATAAAAATGGCGGTGTAGATATTTCCATGTTCATAGAGATGGCGGTGTTGATGTTTCCATATTTATAGAGATAGCAGTGTAGTTATTTCCATGTTTATAGAGATAGTATTGTAGATATTTCCATTGATATACAGATAGCTGTGTAGATATTTGCATGTTCATAAAGATACCAGTGTAGATATTTCCATGTTCATACAGATAGCGGTGTAGATATTTCCATGTTCATACAGATAGCGGTGTAGATATTTCCATGTTCATACAGATAGCGGTGTTGATATTTCCATGTTCATACAGATAGCAGTGTAGATAATTCCATGTTCATACAGTTAGCGGTTTAGATATTTCCATGTTCATACAGATGGCGGTGTAGATATTTACATGTTCATACAGATGGCGGTGTAGTTATTTCCATGTTCATACAGATGGCGGTGTAGATATTTCCATCTTCATACAGATAGCGGTGTAGATATTTCCATGTTCATACAGATAGCGGTGTAGATATTTCCAAGTTCATACCAAGAGCGGTGTAGACATTTCCATGTTCATGTATTTAGCGGTGTAGATATTTCCATGTTCATACAGATGGCGAAGATATTTCCATGTTCATAGAGATGGCGGTGTAGATATTTCCATGTTCATAAAAATGGCGGTGTAGATATTTACATGTTCATACAGATGGCGGTGTAGATATTTCCATGTTCGTACGGATGGCAGTGTAGATATTCCCATGTTCATACAGGTGGCGGTGTAGATATTTCCATGTTTATACAAATAGCAGTGTAGTTATTTCCATGTTTATAGAGAGAGCTATGTAGATATTTCCATAGATATACAGATAGCTGTGTAGATATTTGCATGTTCATACAGATAGCGGTGTAGATATTTCCATGTTCATACAGATAGCGGTGTTGATATTTCCATGTTCATACAGATAGCGGTGTAGATATTTCCATGTTCATACAGATAACGGTGTAGATATTTCCATGTTCATATAGATAGCAGTGTAGATATTTCCATGTTCATACAGATGGCGGTGTAGATATTTGCATGTTCATAGAGATGGCGGTGTAGGTATTTCCATGTTTATGCACATAGCGGTATAGATATTTCCATGTTTATACAGATGGTGGTGTAGATATTTCCATGTTTATAGAGATGGTTGTCTAGATATTTCCATGTTTACAGAGATAGTGGTGTAGTTATTTCCAAGTTTATAGAGACAGCGTTGTAGATATTTCCGTGTTCATACAGATAGCGGTGTAGATATTTCCATGTTCATACAGATAGTGGTGTAGATATTTCCATGTTCATACCAATAGCGGTGTAGACATTTCCATGTTCATGTATTTAGCAGTGTAGATATTTCCATGTTCATACAGATGGCGAAGATATTTCCATGTTCATACACATAGCGGTGTAGATATTTCCATGTTCATACAGTTAGCGGTGTAGATATTTCCATGTTCATACAGATGGCGGTGTAGATATTTCCATGTTCATTGAGATGGCGGTGTAAATAGTTCCATATTTATACAGATAGCTGTGTAGTTATTTCCATGTTTATAGAGATAGCAGTTTAGATATTTCCATTGATATACTCATAGCTGTGTAGATATTTGCATGGTCATACAGATAGCGGTGTAGATATTTCCATGTTCATACAGATAGCGGTGTAGATATTTCCATGTTCATACAGATAGCGGTGTAGATATTTCCATGTTCATATAGATAGCGGTTTAGATATTTCCATGTTCATACTGATGGCGGTGTAGATATTTACATGTTCATACAGATGGCGGTGTAGTTATTTCCATGTTCATACAGATAGCGGTGTAGGTATTTCCATCTTCATACAGATAGCGGTGTAGATATTTCAATGTTCATACAGATAGCGGTGTAGATATTTCCATGTTCATACAGTTAGCGGTGTAGATATTTCCATGTTCATAGAGATGGCGGTGTAGATATTTCCATGTTCATAGAGATGGCGGTGTAGATATTTCCATATTTATACAGATAGCAGTGTAGTTATTTCCATGTTTATAGAGATAGCAGTGTAGATATTTCCATTGATATACAGATAGCTCTGTAGATATTTGCATGGTCATACAGATAGCGGTGTAGATATTTCCATGTTCGTACAGATAGCGGTGTAGATATTTCCATGTTGATACACATAGCGGTGTAGATATTTCCATGTTCATACTGATAATGGTGTAGATATTTCCATGTTCATACAGATAACGGTGTAGATATTTCCATGTTCATACAGTTAGCGGTGTAGATATTTCCATGTTCATACAGACGGCGGTGTAGATATTTACATGTTCATACAGATGGTGGTGTAGATATTTCCATGTTTATAGAGATGGCGGTCTAGATATTTCCATGTTTACAGAGATAGTGGCGTAGTTATTTCCAAGCTTATAGAGACAGCGTTGTAGATATTTCCATGTTTATACAGATAGCGATGAAGATATTTCCATGTTTATACAGATAGCGGTGTAGACATTTCCATGTTTATGCAGATAGCAGTGAAGATATTTCCATGTTTATAGAGATAGCGGTGTAGATATTTCCATGTTTATACAGATAGCAGTGTAGATATTTCCATGTTTATAGAGATAGTGGTGTAGATAATTTCAATTTTATACAGAGAGCAGTGTAGATATTTCCACGTTCATACGGATAGCGGTGTAGATATTTCCACGTTTATAGTGATGGCGGTGCAGATATTTCCATGTTCATACAGAGGACGGTGTAGATATTTCCATGTTTATTGGGATGGCGGTGTAGATGTTTTCATGTTTACACAGATGGCGGTGTAGATATTTCCATGTTTACACAGATGGTGGTGTAGACATTTCCATGTTTACACAGATAGCGGTGTGGATATTTCCATGTTTATGCAGATAGCAGTGTAGTTATTTCCATGTTTATACAGATAGCGGTGCGGATATTTCCATGTTTATTCTGATAGCGGTGCGCATATTTCCATGTTTATACAGATAGTTGGGCAGATATTTCCATGTTTATACAGATAGCGGTGTAGATATTTCCATCTTAATACAGATGGCGGTGTAGATATGTCCATGTTTGTACAGATGGCGGTGTAGATATTTCCATGTTCATACAGATGGTGGTGTAGATATTTCGAAGTTTATAGAGATAGCGCTGTAGTTATTTCCATATTTAAAGAGAAATCTGTGGAGATATTTCCATGTATATTCAGATAGCTGTGTAGATAGATCCAGGTTCATGCAGATAGCGGTGTAGATATTTCCATGTTCATCCAGATGCCGGTGTACATATATCCATGTTCATACAGATGGCGGTGAAGATATTTCCATGTTAATACAGATGGTCGTGTAGATATTTCCATGTTCATACAAATGGCGGTGTAGATATTTCCATGTTCATAGAGATGGCGGTGTAGATATTTCCATGTTCATAAAAATGGCGGTGTAGATATTTCCATGTTCATAGAGATGGCGGTGTTGATGTTTCCATATTTATAGAGATAGCAGTGTAGTTATTTCCATGTTTATAGAGATAGTATTGTAGATATTTCCATTGATATACAGATAGCTGTGTAGATATTTGCATGTTCATAAAGATACCAGTGTAGATATTTCCATGTTCATACAGATAGCGGTGTAGATATTTCCATGTTCATACAGATAGCGGTGTAGATATTTCCATGTTCATACAGATAGCGGTGTTGATATTTCCATGTTCATACAGATAGCAGTGTAGATAATTCCATGTTCATACAGTTAGCGGTTTAGATATTTCCATGTTCATACAGATGGCGGTGTAGATATTTACATGTTCATACAGATGGCGGTGTAGTTATTTCCATGTTCATACAGATGGCGGTGTAGATATTTCCATCTTCATACAGATAGCGGTGTAGATATTTCCATGTTCATACAGATAGCGGTGTAGATATTTCCAAGTTCATACCAAGAGCGGTGTAGACATTTCCATGTTCATGTATTTAGCGGTGTAGATATTTCCATGTTCATACAGATGGCGAAGATATTTCCATGTTCATAGAGATGGCGGTGTAGATATTTCCATGTTCATAAAAATGGCGGTGTAGATATTTACATGTTCATACAGATGGCGGTGTAGATATTTCCATGTTCGTACGGATGGCAGTGTAGATATTCCCATGTTCATACAGGTGGCGGTGTAGATATTTCCATGTTTATACAAATAGCAGTGTAGTTATTTCCATGTTTATAGAGAGAGCTATGTAGATATTTCCATAGATATACAGATAGCTGTGTAGATATTTGCATGTTCATACAGATAGCGGTGTAGATATTTCCATGTTCATACAGATAGCGGTGTTGATATTTCCATGTTCATACAGATAGCGGTGTAGATATTTCCATGTTCATACAGATAACGGTGTAGATATTTCCATGTTCATATAGATAGCAGTGTAGATATTTCCATGTTCATACAGATGGCGGTGTAGATATTTGCATGTTCATAGAGATGGCGGTGTAGGTATTTCCATGTTTATGCACATAGCGGTATAGATATTTCCATGTTTATACAGATGGTGGTGTAGATATTTCCATGTTTATAGAGATGGTTGTCTAGATATTTCCATGTTTACAGAGATAGTGGTGTAGTTATTTCCAAGTTTATAGAGACAGCGTTGTAGATATTTCCGTGTTCATACAGATAGCGGTGTAGATATTTCCATGTTCATACAGATAGTGGTGTAGATATTTCCATGTTCATACCAATAGCGGTGTAGACATTTCCATGTTCATGTATTTAGCAGTGTAGATATTTCCATGTTCATACAGATGGCGAAGATATTTCCATGTTCATACACATAGCGGTGTAGATATTTCCATGTTCATACAGTTAGCGGTGTAGATATTTCCATGTTCATACAGATGGCGGTGTAGATATTTCCATGTTCATTGAGATGGCGGTGTAAATAGTTCCATATTTATACAGATAGCTGTGTAGTTATTTCCATGTTTATAGAGATAGCAGTTTAGATATTTCCATTGATATACTCATAGCTGTGTAGATATTTGCATGGTCATACAGATAGCGGTGTAGATATTTCCATGTTCATACAGATAGCGGTGTAGATATTTCCATGTTCATACAGATAGCGGTGTAGATATTTCCATGTTCATATAGATAGCGGTTTAGATATTTCCATGTTCATACTGATGGCGGTGTAGATATTTACATGTTCATACAGATGGCGGTGTAGTTATTTCCATGTTCATACAGATAGCGGTGTAGGTATTTCCATCTTCATACAGATAGCGGTGTAGATATTTCAATGTTCATACAGATAGCGGTGTAGATATTTCCATGTTCATACAGTTAGCGGTGTAGATATTTCCATGTTCATAGAGATGGCGGTGTAGATATTTCCATGTTCATAGAGATGGCGGTGTAGATATTTCCATATTTATACAGATAGCAGTGTAGTTATTTCCATGTTTATAGAGATAGCAGTGTAGATATTTCCATTGATATACAGATTGCTGTGTAGATATTTGCATGGTCATACAGATAGCGCTGTAGATATTTCTATGTTCGTACAGATAGCGGTGTAGATATTTCCATGTTCATACAGATAGCATTGTAGATATTTCCATGTTCATACAGATAACGGAGTAGATATTTCCATGTTCATACAGATAGCGGTGTAGATGTTTCCATGTTCATACAGTTAGCGGTGTAGATATTTCCATGTTCATACAGATGGCGGTGTAGATATTTTCATGTTCATACAGATGCCGGTGTACATATATCCATGTTCATACAGATGGCGGTGCAGATATTTCCATGTTCATACAGATGGCGGTGTAGATATTTCCATGTTCATACAAATGGCGGTGTAGATATTTCCATGTTCATAGAGATGGCGGTGTAGATATTTCCATGTTTATACAGATAGCAGTGTAGATATTTCCATGTTTATAGAGATAGTGGTGTAGATAATTTCAATTTTATACAGAGAGCAGTGTAGATATTTCCACGTTCATACAGATAGCGCTGTAGATATTTCCACGTTTATAGAGATGGCGGTGCAGATATGTCCATGTTCATACAGAGGACGGTGTAGATATTTCCGTGTTTATTGGAATGGCAGTGTAGACATTTCCATGTTTACACAGATAGCGGTGTGGATATTTCCATGTTTATGCAGATAGCGGTGTAGTTATTTCCTTGTTTATTCAGAAAGCGGTGCGGATATTTCCATGTTAATACAGATAGTGGTGCAGATATTTCCATGTTTATACAGATAGCGGTGTAGATATTTCCATCTTAATACAGATGGCGGTGTAGATTCGTCCATGTTCATACAGATAGCGGTGTAGATATTTACATGTTCGTACAGATAGCGGTGTAGATATTTCCATGTTGATACAGATAGCGGTGTAGATATTCCCATGTTCCTACAGATAAAGGTGTAGATATTTCCATGTTCATGCAGATAGCGGTGTAGTTATTTCCATGTTCATCCAGATGCCGGTGTAGATTCATCCATGTTCATACAGATGGCGGTGAAGATATATCCATGTTCATACAGATGGCTGTGTAGATATTTCCATGTTCATAGAGATGGCGGTGTAGATATGTCCATGTTGATACAGATAGCAGTGTAGTTATTTCCATGTTTATAAAGATAGCAGTGTAGATATTTCCATTGATATACAGAATGCGGTGTAGATATTTCCATGTTCATACAGATAGCGGTGTAGATATTTCCATGTTCATACAGATAGCAGTGTAGATATTTCCATTTTCATACAGATAGCGGTGTAGATATTTCCATGTTCACACAGTTAGCGGTGTAGATATTTCCAAGTTCATACAGATGGCGGTGTAGATATTTACATGTTCATACAGATGGCGGTGTAGATATTTCCATGTTCGTACGGATGGCAGTGTAGATATTTCCATGTTCATACAGGTGGCGGTGTAGATATTTCCATGTTTATACAGATAGCAGTGTAGTTATTTCCATGTTTACAGAGATAGCAGTGAAGATATTTCCATTGATATACAGATAGCTGTGTAGATATTTGCATGTTCATACAGATAGCGGTGAAGATATTTCCATGTTTATACAGATAGCGGTGTAGACATTTCCATGTTTATGCAGATAGCAGTGAAGATATTTCCATGTTTATAGAGATAGCGGTGTAGATATTTCCATGTTTATACAGATAGCAGTGTAGATATTTCCATGTTTATAGAGATAGTGGTGTAGATAATTTCTATTTTATACAGAGAGCAGTGTAGATATTTCCACGTTCATACGGATAGCGGTGTAGATATTTCCACGTTTATAGTGATGGCGGTGCAGATATTTCCATGTTCATACAGAGGACGGTGTAGATATTTCCATGTTTATTGGGATGGCGGTGTAGATGTTTTCATGTTTACACAGATGGCGGTGTAGATATTTCCATGTTTACACAGATGGTGGTGTAGACATTTCCATGTTTACACAGATAGCGGTGTGGATATTTCCATGTTTATGCAGATAGCAGTGTAGTTATTTCCATGTTTATACAGATAGCGGTGCGGATATTTCCATGTTTATTCTGATAGCGGTGCGCATATTTCCATGTTTATACAGATAGTTGGGCAGATATTTCCATGTTTATACAGATAGCGGTGTAGATATTTCCATCTTAATACAGATGGCGGTGTAGATATGTCCATGTTTGTACAGATGGCGGTGTAGATATTTCCATGTTCATACAGATGGCGGTGTAGATATTTCGAAGTTTATAGAGATAGCGCTGTAGTTATTTCCATATTTAAAGAGAAATCTGTGGAGATATTTCCATGTATATTCAGATAGCTGTGTAGATAGATCCAGGTTCATGCAGATAGCGGTGTAGATATTTCCATGTTCATCCAGATGCCGGTGTACATATATCCATGTTCATACAGATGGCGGTGAAGATATTTCCATGTTCATAGAGATAGCGGTGTAGATATTTCCATGTTCATACAGTTAGCGGTGTAGATATTTCCATGTTCATACAGATGGCGGTGTAGATAATTCCATGTTCATAGAGATGGCGGTGTAGATATTTCCATATTTATACAGATAGCAGTGTAGTTATTTCCATGTTTATAGAGATAGCAGTGTAGATATTTCCATTGATATACAGATAGCTGTGAAGATATTTGCATGGTCATACAGATAGCGCTGTAGATATTTCCATGTTCGCACAGATAGCGGTGTAGATATTTCCATGTTCATACAGATAGCATTGTAGATATTTCCATGTTCATACAGATAACGGTGTAGATATTTCCATGTTCATACAGATAGCGGTGTAGATGTTTCCATGTTCATACAGTTAGCGGTGTAGATATTTCCGTGTTCATACAGATGGCGGTGTAGATATTTTCATGTTCATACAGATGGCGGTATAGTTATTTCCATGTTCGTACAGATGGCGTTGTAGATATTTCCATGTTCATAGAGATGGTGGTATAAATATTTCCATGTTTATGCAGATAGCGGTATAGATATTTCCATGTTTATACAGATGGTGGTGTAGATATTTCCATGTTTATGGAGATGGCGGTGTAGATATTTCCATGTTCATGGAGATGGCGGTGTAAATATTTCCATGTTTATAGGGATGGCGGAGTTGATATTTTCATGTTTACACAGATGGCGGTGTAGATATTTCCATGTTTACACAGATAGCGGTGTAGACATTTCCATGTTTACACAGATAGCGGTGTGGATATTTCCATGTTTATGCAGATAGCGGTGTAGATATTTCCATGTTTATACAGATAGCGGTGCAGATATTTCCATGTTTATACAGATAGTTGGGCAGATATTTCCATGTTCATACAGATGGTGGTGTAGATATTTCGAAGTTTATAGAGATAGCGCTGTAGTTATTTCCATATTTATAGAGAAATCTGTGTAGATATTTCCGTGTATATTCAGACAGCTGTGTAGATATTTCCATGTTCATGCAGATAGCGGTGTAGATATTTCCATGTTCATCCAGATGCCGGTGTACTTATATCCATGTTCATACAGATGGCGGTGTAGATATTTACCTGTTCATACAGATGGCAGTATCGATATTTTCATGTTCGCAGAGATGGCGGTGTAGATATTTGCATGTTCATGGAGATGGCGGTGTAGATATTTCCATGTATATACACATAGCGGTATAGATATTTCCATGTTTATACAGATGGTGGTGTAGATATTTCCATGTTTATAGAGATGGTGGTCTTGATATTTCCATGTTTACAGAGATAGTGGTGTAGTTATTTCCAAGTTTATAGAGACAGCGTTGTAGATATTTCCATGTTCATACAGATAGCGGTGTAGATATTTCCATGTTCATACAGATAGCGGTGCAGATATTTCCATGTTCATACCAATAGCGGTGTAGACATTTCCATGTTCATGTATTTAGCGGTGTAGATATTTCCATGTTCATACAGATGGCGAAGATATTTCCATGTTCATACACATAGCGGTGTAGATATTTCCATGTTCATACAGTTAGCGGTGTAGATATTTCCATGTTCATACAGATGGCGGTGTAGATATTCCCATGTTCATAGAGATGGCGGTGTAGACAGTTCCATATTTATACAGATAGCAGTGTAGTTATTTCCATGTTTATAGAGATAGCAGTGTAGATATTTCCATTGATATACACATAGCTGTGTAGATATTTGCATGGTCATACAGATAGCGGTGTAGATATTTCCATGTTCGTACAGATAGCGGTGTAGATATTTCCATTTTCATACAGATAGCATTGTAGATATTTCCATGTTCATACAGGTAACGGTGTAGATATTTCCACGTTCATACAGATAGCGGTGTAGATATTTCCATGTTCATACAGATGGCGGTGAAGAGATTTCCATGTTAATACAGATGGTCGTGTAGATATTTCCATGTTCATACAAATGGCGGTGTAGATATTTCCATGTTCATAGAGATGGCGGTGTAGATATTTCCATGTTCATAAAAATGGCGGTGTAGATATTTCCATGTTCATAGAGATGGCGGTGTTGATGTTTCCATATTTATAGAGATAGCAGTGTAGTTATTTCCATGTTTATAGAGATAGTAGTGTAGATATTTCCATTGATATACAGATAGCTGTGTAGATATTTGCATGTTCATAAAGATACCAGTGTAGATATTTCCATGTTCATACAGATAGCGGTGTAGATATTTCCATGTTCATACAGATAGCGGTGTAGATATTTCCATGTTCATCCAGATGCCGGTGTACTTATATCCATGTTCATACAGATGGCGGTGTAGATATTTACCTGTTCATACAGATGGCAGTATCGATATTTTCATGTTCGCAGAGATGGCGGTGTAGATATTTGCATGTTCATGGAGATGGCGGTGTAGATATTTCCATGTTTATACACATAGCGGTATAGATATTTCCATGTTTATACAGATGGTGGTGTAGATATTTCCATGTTTATAGAGATGGTGGTCTTGATATTTCCATGTTTACAGAGATAGTGGTGTAGTTATTTCCAAGTTTATAGAGACAGCGTTGTAGATATTTCCATGTTCATACAGATAGCGGTGTAGATATTCCCATGTTCATACAGATAGCGGTGTAGATATTTCCATGTTCATACCAATAGCGGTGTAGACATTTCCATGTTCATGTATTTAGCGGTGTAGATATTTCCATGTTCATACAGATGGCGAAGATATTTCCATGTTCATACACATAGCGGTGTAGATATTTCCATGTTCATACAGTTAGCGGTGTAGATATTTCCATGTTCATACAGATGGCGGTGTAGATATTCCCATGTTCATAGAGATGGCGGTGTAGACAGTTCCATATTTATACAGATAGCAGTGTAGTTATTTCCATGTTTATAGAGATAGCAGTGTAGATATTTCCATTGATATACACATAGCTGTGTAGATATTTGCATGGTCATACAGATAGCGGTGTAGATATTTCCATGTTCGTACAGATAGCGGTGTAGATATTTCCATTTTCATACAGATAGCATTGTAGATATTTCCATATTCATACAGGTAACGGTGTAGATATTTCCACGTTCATACAGATAGCGGTGTAGATATTTCCATGTTCATACAGATGGCGGTGAAGAGATTTCCATGTTAATACAGATGGTCGTGTAGATATTTCCATGTTCATACAAATGGCGGTGTAGATATTTCCATGTTCATAGAGATGGCGGTGTAGATATTTCCATGTTCATAAAAATGGCGGTGTAGATATTTCCAAGTTCATAGAGATGGCGGTGTTGATGTTTCCATATTTATAGAGATAGCAGTGTAGTTATTTCCATGTTTATAGAGATAGTAGTGTAGATATTTCCATTGATATACAGATAGCGGTGTAGATATTTCCATGTTTATACAGATAGCAGTGTAGATATTTCCATGTTTATAGAGGTAGTGGTGTAGATAATTTCAATTTAATACAGAGAGCAGTGTAGGTATTTGCAAGTTCATACATATAGCGGTGTAGATATTTCCATGTTCATACAGAGGACGGTGTAGATATTTCCATGTTTATTGGGATGGCGGTGTAGGTATTTCCATGTTCATACAGATTGCGTTGTAGATATTTCCATGTTCGTACAGTTAGCGGTGTAGATATTTCCGTGTTCATACAGAGGGCGGTGTAGATATTTACATGTTCATACAGATGGCGGTGTAGATATTTCCATGTTCATACAGATAGCGGTGTAGAGATTTCCATGTTCATACAGATAGCGGTGTAGATATTTCCATGTTCATACAGATAGCGGTCTAGATATTTCCAGGTTCATTCCAATAGCGGTGTAGACATTTCCATGTTCATACAGTTAGCGGCGTTGATATTTCCATGTTCATACAGATGGCGGTGTAGATATTTCCATGTTCATACAGATGGCGGTGTAGATATTTACATGTTCATACAGATGGCGGTATAGATATTTCCATGTTCGTACAGATGGCGGTGTAGATATTTCCATGTTTATACAGATAGCAGTGTAGTTATTTCCATGTTTATAGAGATAGCAGTGTAGATATTTCCATTGATATACAGATAGCTCTGTAGATATTTGCATGGTCATACAGATAGCGGTGTAGATATTTCCATGTTCGTACAGATAGCGGTGTAGATATTTCCATGTTCATACAGATGGCGAAGATATTTCCATGTTCATACACATAGCGGTGTAGATATTTCCATGTTCATACAGTTAGCGGTGTAGATATTTCCATGTTCATACAGATGGCGGTGTAGATATTCCCATGTTCATAGAGATGGCGGTGTAGACAGTTCCATATTTATACAGATAGCAGTGTAGTTATTTCCATGTTTATAGAGATAGCAGTGTAGATATTTCCATTGATATACACATAGCTGTGTAGATATTTGCATGGTCATACAGATAGCGGTGTAGATATTTCCATGTTCGTACAGATAGCGGTGTAGATATTTCCATTTTCATACAGATAGCATTGTAGATATTTCCATATTCATACAGGTAACGGTGTAGATATTTCCACGTTCATACAGATAGCGGTGTAGATATTTCCATGTTCATACAGATGGCGGTGAAGAGATTTCCATGTTAATACAGATGGTCGTGTAGATATTTCCATGTTCATACAAATGGCGGTGTAGATATTTCCATGTTCATAGAGATGGCGGTGTAGATATTTCCATGTTCATAAAAATGGCGGTGTAGATATTTCCAAGTTCATAGAGATGGCGGTGTTGATGTTTCCATATTTATAGAGATAGCAGTGTAGTTATTTCCATGTTTATAGAGATAGTAGTGTAGATATTTCCATTGATATACAGATAGCGGTGTAGATATTTCCATGTTTATACAGATAGCAGTGTAGATATTTCCATGTTTATAGAGGTAGTGGTGTAGATAATTTCAATTTAATACAGAGAGCAGTGTAGGTATTTCCAAGTTCATACATATAGCGGTGTAGATATTTCCATGTTCATACAGAGGACGGTGTAGATATTTCCATGTTTATTGGGATGGCGGTGTAGGTATTTCCATGTTCATACAGATAGCGGTGTAGATATTTCCATGTTCGTACAGTTAGCGGTGTAGATATTTCCATGTTCATACAGAGGGCGGTGTAGATATTTACATGTTCATACAGATGGCGGTGTAGATATTTCCATGTTCATACAGATAGCGGTGTAGAGATTTCCATGTTCATACAGATAGCGGTGTAGATATTTCCATGTTCATACAGATAGCGGTCTAGATATTTCCAGGTTCATTCCAATAGCGGTGTAGACATTTCCATGTTCATACAGTTAGCGGCGTTGATATTTCCATGTTCATACAGATGGCGGTGTAGATATTTCCATGTTCATACAGATGGCGGTGTAGATATTTACATGTTCATACAGATGGCGGTATAGATATTTCCATGTTCGTACAGATGGCGGTGTAGATATTTCCATGTTTATACAGATAGCAGTGTAGTTATTTCCATGTTTATAGAGATAGCAGTGTAGATATTTCCATTGATATACAGATAGCTCTGTAGATATTTGCATGGTCATACAGATAGCGGTGTAGATATTTCCATGTTCGTACAGATAGCGGTGTAGATATTTCCATGTTCATACAGATGGCGGTGTAGATATTTACATGTTCATACAGATGGCGGTATAGATATTTCCATGTTCATACAGATAGCGGTGTAGATATTTCCATGTTCATACAGATAGCGGTGTAGATATTTCCAAGTTCATACCAAGAGCGGTGTAGACATTTCCATGTTCATGTATTTAGCGGTGTAGATATTTCCATGTTCATACAGATGGCGAAGATATTTCCATGTTCATAGAGATGGCGGTGTAGATATTTCCATGTTCATAAAAATGGCGGTGTAGATATTTACATGTTCATACAGATGGCGGTGTAGATATTTCCATGTTCGTACGGATGGCAGTGTAGATATTCCCATGTTCATACAGGTGGCGGTGTAGATATTTCCATGTTTATACAAATAGCAGTGTAGTTATTTCCATGTTTATAGAGAGAGCTATGTAGATATTTCCATAGATATACAGATAGCTGTGTAGATATTTGCATGTTCATACAGATAGCGGTGTAGATATTTCCATGTTCATACAGATAGCGGTGTTGATATTTCCATGTTCATACAGATAGCGGTGTAGATATTTCCATGTTCATACAGATAACGGTGTAGATATTTCCATGTTCATATAGATAGCAGTGTAGATATTTCCATGTTCATACAGATGGCGGTGTAGATATTTGCATGTTCATAGAGATGGCGGTGTAGGTATTTCCATGTTTATGCACATAGCGGTATAGATATTTCCATGTTTATACAGATGGTGGTGTAGATATTTCCATGTTTATAGAGATGGTTGTCTAGATATTTCCATGTTTACAGAGATAGTGGTGTAGTTATTTCCAAGTTTATAGAGACAGCGTTGTAGATATTTCCGTGTTCATACAGATAGCGGTGTAGATATTTCCATGTTCATACAGATAGTGGTGTAGATATTTCCATGTTCATACCAATAGCGGTGTAGACATTTCCATGTTCATGTATTTAGCAGTGTAGATATTTCCATGTTCATACAGATGGCGAAGATATTTCCATGTTCATACACATAGCGGTGTAGATATTTCCATGTTCATACAGTTAGCGGTGTAGATATTTCCATGTTCATACAGATGGCGGTGTAGATATTTCCATGTTCATTGAGATGGCGGTGTAAATAGTTCCATATTTATACAGATAGCTGTGTAGTTATTTCCATGTTTATAGAGATAGCAGTTTAGATATTTCCATTGATATACTCATAGCTGTGTAGATATTTGCATGGTCATACAGATAGCGGTGTAGATATTTCCATGTTCATACAGATAGCGGTGTAGATATTTCCATGTTCATACAGATAGCGGTGTAGATATTTCCATGTTCATATAGATAGCGGTTTAGATATTTCCATGTTCATACTGATGGCGGTGTAGATATTTACATGTTCATACAGATGGCGGTGTAGTTATTTCCATGTTCATACAGATAGCGGTGTAGGTATTTCCATCTTCATACAGATAGCGGTGTAGATATTTCAATGTTCATACAGATAGCGGTGTAGATATTTCCATGTTCATACAGTTAGCGGTGTAGATATTTCCATGTTCATAGAGATGGCGGTGTAGATATTTCCATGTTCATAGAGATGGCGGTGTAGATATTTCCATATTTATACAGATAGCAGTGTAGTTATTTCCATGTTTATAGAGATAGCAGTGTAGATATTTCCATTGATATACAGATTGCTGTGTAGATATTTGCATGGTCATACAGATAGCGCTGTAGATATTTCTATGTTCGTACAGATAGCGGTGTAGATATTTCCATGTTCATACAGATAGCATTGTAGATATTTCCATGTTCATACAGATAACGGAGTAGATATTTCCATGTTCATACAGATAGCGGTGTAGATGTTTCCATGTTCATACAGTTAGCGGTGTAGATATTTCCATGTTCATACAGATGGCGGTGTAGATATTTTCATGTTCATACAGATGCCGGTGTACATATATCCATGTTCATACAGATGGCGGTGCAGATATTTCCATGTTCATACAGATGGCGGTGTAGATATTTCCATGTTCATACAAATGGCGGTGTAGATATTTCCATGTTCATAGAGATGGCGGTGTAGATATTTCCATGTTTATACAGATAGCAGTGTAGATATTTCCATGTTTATAGAGATAGTGGTGTAGATAATTTCAATTTTATACAGAGAGCAGTGTAGATATTTCCACGTTCATACAGATAGCGCTGTAGATATTTCCACGTTTATAGAGATGGCGGTGCAGATATGTCCATGTTCATACAGAGGACGGTGTAGATATTTCCGTGTTTATTGGAATGGCGGTGTAGACATTTCCATGTTTACACAGATAGCGGTGTGGATATTTCCATGTTTATGCAGATAGCGGTGTAGTTATTTCCTTGTTTATACAGAAAGCGGTGCGGATATTTCCATGTTAATACAGATAGTGGTGCAGATATTTCCATGTTTATACAGATAGCGGTGTAGATATTTCCATCTTAATACAGATGGCGGTGTAGATTCGTCCATGTTCATACAGATAGCGGTGTAGATATTTACATGTTCGTACAGATAGCGGTGTAGATATTTCCATGTTGATACAGATAGCGGTGTAGATATTCCCATGTTCCTACAGATAAAGGTGTAGATATTTCCATGTTCATGCAGATAGCGGTGTAGTTATTTCCATGTTCATCCAGATGCCGGTGTAGATTCATCCATGTTCATACAGATGGCGGTGAAGATATATCCATGTTCATACAGATGGCTGTGTAGATATTTCCATGTTCATAGAGATGGCGGTGTAGATATGTCCATGTTGATACAGATAGCAGTGTAGTTATTTCCATGTTTATAAAGATAGCAGTGTAGATATTTCCATTGATATACAGAATGCGGTGTAGATATTTCCATGTTCATACAGATAGCGGTGTAGATATTTCCATGTTCATACAGATAGCAGTGTAGATATTTCCATTTTCATACAGATAGCGGTGTAGATATTTCCATGTTCACACAGTTAGCGGTGTAGATATTTCCAAGTTCATACAGATGGCGGTGTAGATATTTACATGTTCATACAGATGGCGGTGTAGATATTTCCATGTTCGTACGGATGGCAGTGTAGATATTTCCATGTTCATACAGGTGGCGGTGTAGATATTTCCATGTTTATACAGATAGCAGTGTAGTTATTTCCATGTTTACAGAGATAGCAGTGAAGATATTTCCATTGATATACAGATAGCTGTGTAGATATTTGCATGTTCATACAGATAGCGGTGAAGATATTTCCATGTTTATACAGATAGCGGTGTAGACATTTCCATGTTTATGCAGATAGCAGTGAAGATATTTCCATGTTTATAGAGATAGCGGTGTAGATATTTCCATGTTTATACAGATAGCAGTGTAGATATTTCCATGTTTATAGAGATAGTGGTGTAGATAATTTCTATTTTATACAGAGAGCAGTGTAGATATTTCCACGTTCATACGGATAGCGGTGTAGATATTTCCACGTTTATAGTGATGGCGGTGCAGATATTTCCATGTTCATACAGAGGACGGTGTAGATATTTCCATGTTTATTGGGATGGCGGTGTAGATGTTTTCATGTTTACACAGATGGCGGTGTAGATATTTCCATGTTTACACAGATGGTGGTGTAGACATTTCCATGTTTACACAGATAGCGGTGTGGATATTTCCATGTTTATGCAGATAGCAGTGTAGTTATTTCCATGTTTATACAGATAGCGGTGCGGATATTTCCATGTTTATTCTGATAGCGGTGCGCATATTTCCATGTTTATACAGATAGTTGGGCAGATATTTCCATGTTTATACAGATAGCGGTGTAGATATTTCCATCTTAATACAGATGGCGGTGTAGATATGTCCATGTTTGTACAGATGGCGGTGTAGATATTTCCATGTTCATACAGATGGCGGTGTAGATATTTCGAAGTTTATAGAGATAGCGCTGTAGTTATTTCCATATTTAAAGAGAAATCTGTGGAGATATTTCCATGTATATTCAGATAGCTGTGTAGATAGATCCAGGTTCATGCAGATAGCGGTGTAGATATTTCCATGTTCATCCAGATGCCGGTGTACATATATCCATGTTCATACAGATGGCGGTGAAGATATTTCCATGTTCATAGAGATAGCGGTGTAGATATTTCCATGTTCATACAGTTAGCGGTGTAGATATTTCCATGTTCATACAGATGGCGGTGTAGATAATTCCATGTTCATAGAGATGGCGGTGTAGATATTTCCATATTTATACAGATAGCAGTGTAGTTATTTCCATGTTTATAGAGATAGCAGTGTAGATATTTCCATTGATATACAGATAGCTGTGAAGATATTTGCATGGTCATACAGATAGCGCTGTAGATATTTCCATGTTCGCACAGATAGCGGTGTAGATATTTCCATGTTCATACAGATAGCATTGTAGATATTTCCATGTTCATACAGATAACGGTGTAGATATTTCCATGTTCATACAGATAGCGGTGTAGATGTTTCCATGTTCATACAGTTAGCGGTGTAGATATTTCCGTGTTCATACAGATGGCGGTGTAGATATTTTCATGTTCATACAGATGGCGGTATAGTTATTTCCATGTTCGTACAGATGGCGTTGTAGATATTTCCATGTTCATAGAGATGGTGGTATAAATATTTCCATGTTTATGCAGATAGCGGTATAGATATTTCCATGTTTATACAGATGGTGGTGTAGATATTTCCATGTTTATGGAGATGGCGGTGTAGATATTTCCATGTTCATGGAGATGGCGGTGTAAATATTTCCATGTTTATAGGGATGGCGGAGTTGATATTTTCATGTTTACACAGATGGCGGTGTAGATATTTCCATGTTTACACAGATAGCGGTGTAGACATTTCCATGTTTACACAGATAGCGGTGTGGATATTTCCATGTTTATGCAGATAGCGGTGTAGATATTTCCATGTTTATACAGATAGCGGTGCAGATATTTCCATGTTTATACAGATACTTGGGCAGATATTTCCATGTTTATACAGATGGTGGTGTAGATATTTCGAAGTTTATAGAGATAGCGCTGTAGTTATTTCCATATTTATAGAGAAATCTGTGTAGATATTTCCGTGTATATTCAGACAGCTGTGTAGATATTTCCATGTTCATGCAGATAGCGGTGTAGATATTTCCATGTTCATCCAGATGCCGGTGTACTTATATCCATGTTCATACAGATGGCGGTGTAGATATTTACCTGTTCATACAGATGGCAGTATCGATATTTTCATGTTCGCAGAGATGGCGGTGTAGATATTTGCATGTTCATGGAGATGGCGGTGTAGATATTTCCATGTATATACACATAGCGGTATAGATATTTCCATGTTTATACAGATGGTGGTGTAGATATTTCCATGTTTATAGAGATGGTGGTCTTGATATTTCCATGTTTACAGAGATAGTGGTGTAGTTATTTCCAAGTTTATAGAGACAGCGTTGTAGATATTTCCATGTTCATACAGATAGCGGTGTAGATATTTCCATGTTCATACAGATAGCGGTGCAGATATTTCCATGTTCATACCAATAGCGGTGTAGACATTTCCATGTTCATGTATTTAGCGGTGTAGATATTTCCATGTTCATACAGATGGCGAAGATATTTCCATGTTCATACACATAGCGGTGTAGATATTTCCATGTTCATACAGTTAGCGGTGTAGATATTTCCATGTTCATACAGATGGCGGTGTAGATATTCCCATGTTCATAGAGATGGCGGTGTAGACAGTTCCATATTTATACAGATAGCAGTGTAGTTATTTCCATGTTTATAGAGATAGCAGTGTAGATATTTCCATTGATATACACATAGCTGTGTAGATATTTGCATGGTCATACAGATAGCGGTGTAGATATTTCCATGTTCGTACAGATAGCGGTGTAGATATTTCCATTTTCATACAGATAGCATTGTAGATATTTCCATGTTCATACAGGTAACGGTGTAGATATTTCCACGTTCATACAGATAGCGGTGTAGATATTTCCATGTTCATACAGATGGCGGTGAAGAGATTTCCATGTTAATACAGATGGTCGTGTAGATATTTCCATGTTCATACAAATGGCGGTGTAGATATTTCCATGTTCATAGAGATGGCGGTGTAGATATTTCCATGTTCATAAAAATGGCGGTGTAGATATTTCCATGTTCATAGAGATGGCGGTGTTGATGTTTCCATATTTATAGAGATAGCAGTGTAGTTATTTCCATGTTTATAGAGATAGTAGTGTAGATATTTCCATTGATATACAGATAGCTGTGTAGATATTTGCATGTTCATAAAGATACCAGTGTAGATATTTCCATGTTCATACAGATAGCGGTGTAGATATTTCCATGTTCATACAGATAGCGGTGTAGATATTTCCATGTTCATCCAGATGCCGGTGTACTTATATCCATGTTCATACAGATGGCGGTGTAGATATTTACCTGTTCATACAGATGGCAGTATCGATATTTTCATGTTCGCAGAGATGGCGGTGTAGATATTTGCATGTTCATGGAGATGGCGGTGTAGATATTTCCATGTTTATACACATAGCGGTATAGATATTTCCATGTTTATACAGATGGTGGTGTAGATATTTCCATGTTTATAGAGATGGTGGTCTTGATATTTCCATGTTTACAGAGATAGTGGTGTAGTTATTTCCAAGTTTATAGAGACAGCGTTGTAGATATTTCCATGTTCATACAGATAGCGGTGTAGATATTCCCATGTTCATACAGATAGCGGTGTAGATATTTCCATGTTCATACCAATAGCGGTGTAGACATTTCCATGTTCATGTATTTAGCGGTGTAGATATTTCCATGTTCATACAGATGGCGAAGATATTTCCATGTTCATACACATAGCGGTGTAGATATTTCCATGTTCATACAGTTAGCGGTGTAGATATTTCCATGTTCATACAGATGGCGGTGTAGATATTCCCATGTTCATAGAGATGGCGGTGTAGACAGTTCCATATTTATACAGATAGCAGTGTAGTTATTTCCATGTTTATAGAGATAGCAGTGTAGATATTTCCATTGATATACACATAGCTGTGTAGATATTTGCATGGTCATACAGATAGCGGTGTAGATATTTCCATGTTCGTACAGATAGCGGTGTAGATATTTCCATTTTCATACAGATAGCATTGTAGATATTTCCATATTCATACAGGTAACGGTGTAGATATTTCCACGTTCATACAGATAGCGGTGTAGATATTTCCATGTTCATACAGATGGCGGTGAAGAGATTTCCATGTTAATACAGATGGTCGTGTAGATATTTCCATGTTCATACAAATGGCGGTGTAGATATTTCCATGTTCATAGAGATGGCGGTGTAGATATTTCCATGTTCATAAAAATGGCGGTGTAGATATTTCCAAGTTCATAGAGATGGCGGTGTTGATGTTTCCATATTTATAGAGATAGCAGTGTAGTTATTTCCATGTTTATAGAGATAGTAGTGTAGATATTTCCATTGATATACAGATAGCGGTGTAGATATTTCCATGTTTATACAGATAGCAGTGTAGATATTTCCATGTTTATAGAGGTAGTGGTGTAGATAATTTCAATTTAATACAGAGAGCAGTGTAGGTATTTCCAAGTTCATACATATAGCGGTGTAGATATTTCCATGTTCATACAGAGGACGGTGTAGATATTTCCATGTTTATTGGGATGGCGGTGTAGGTATTTCCATGTTCATACAGATAGCGGTGTAGATATTTCCATGTTCGTACAGTTAGCGGTGTAGATATTTCCATGTTCATACAGAGGGCGGTGTAGATATTTACATGTTCATACAGATGGCGGTGTAGATATTTCCATGTTCATACAGATAGCGGTGTAGAGATTTCCATGTTCATACAGATAGCGGTGTAGATATTTCCATGTTCATACAGATAGCGGTCTAGATATTTCCAGGTTCATTCCAATAGCGGTGTAGACATTTCCATGTTCATACAGTTAGCGGCGTTGATATTTCCATGTTCATACAGATGGCGGTGTAGATATTTCCATGTTCATACAGATGGCGGTGTAGATATTTACATGTTCATACAGATGGCGGTATAGATATTTCCATGTTCGTACAGATGGCGGTGTAGATATTTCCATGTTTATACAGATAGCAGTGTAGTTATTTCCATGTTTATAGAGATAGCAGTGTAGATATTTCCATTGATATACAGATAGCTCTGTAGATATTTGCATGGTCATACAGATAGCGGTGTAGATATTTCCATGTTCGTACAGATAGCGGTGTAGATATTTCCATGTTGATACAGATAGCGGTGTAGATATTTCCATGTTCATACTGATAATGGTGTAGATATTTCCATGTTCATACAGATAACGGTGTAGATATTTCCATGTTCATACAGTTAGCGGTGTAGATATTTCCATGTTCATACAGACGGCGGTGTAGATGTTTACATGTTCATACAGATGGTGGTGTAGATATTTCCATGTTTATAGAGATGGCGGTCTAGATATTTCCATGTTTACAGAGATAGTGGCGTAGTTATTTCCAAGCTTATAGAGACAGCGTTGTAGATATTTCCATGTTTATACAGATAGCGATGAAGATATTTCCATGTTTATACAGATAGCGGTGTAGACATTTCCATGTTTATGCAGATAGCAGTGAAGATATTTCCATGTTTATAGAGATAGCGGTGTAGATATTTCCATGTTTATACAGATAGCAGTGTAGATATTTCCATGTTTATAGAGATAGTGGTGTAGATAATTTCAATTTTATACAGAGAGCAGTGTAGATATTTCCACGTTCATACGGATAGCGGTGTAGATATTTCCACGTTTATAGTGATGGCGGTGCAGATATTTCCATGTTCATACAGAGGACGGTGTAGATATTTCCATGTTTATTGGGATGGCGGTGTAGATGTTTTCATGTTTACACAGATGGCGGTGTAGATATTTCCATGTTTACACAGATGGTGGTGTAGACATTTCCATGTTTACACAGATAGCGGTGTGGATATTTCCATGTTTATGCAGATAGCAGTGTAGTTATTTCCATGTTTATACAGATAGCGGTGCGGATATTTCCATGTTTATTCTGATAGCGGTGCGCATATTTCCATGTTTATACAGATAGTTGGGCAGATATTTCCATGTTTATACAGATAACGGTGTAGATATTTCCATCTTAATACAGATGGCGGTGTAGATATGTCCATGTTTGTACAGATGGCGGTGTAGATATTTCCATGTTCATACAGATGGCGGTGTAGATATTTCGAAGTTTATAGAGATAGCGCTGTAGTTATTTCCATATTTAAAGAGAAATCTGTGGAGATATTTCCATGTATATTCAGATAGCTGTGTAGATAGATCCAGGTTCATGCAGATAGCGGTGTAGATATTTCCATGTTCATCCAGATGCCGGTGTACATATATCCATGTTCATACAGATGGCGGTGAAGATATTTCCATGTTCATAGAGATAGCGGTGTAGATATTTCCATGTTCATACAGTTAGCGGTGTAGATATTTCCATGTTCATACAGATGGCGGTGTAGATAATTCCATGTTCATAGAGATGGCGGTGTAGATATTTCCATATTTATACAGATAGCAGTGTAGTTATTTCCATGTTTATAGAGATAGCAGTGTAGATATTTCCATTGATATACAGATAGCTGTGAAGATATTTGCGTGGTCATACAGATAGCGCTGTAGATATTTCCATGTTCGCACAGATAGCGGTGTAGATATTTCCATGTTCATACAGATAGCATTGTAGATATTTCCATGTTCATACAGATAACGGTGTAGATATTTCCATGTTCATACAGATAGCGGTGTAGATGTTTCCATGTTCATACAGTTAGCGGTGTAGATATTTCCGTGTTCATACAGATGGCGGTGTAGATATTTTCATGTTCATACAGATGGCGGTATAGTTATTTCCATGTTCGTACAGATGGCGTTGTAGATATTTCCATGTTCATAGAGATGGTGGTATAAATATTTCCATGTTTATGCAGATAGCGGTATAGATATTTCCATGTTTATACAGATGGTGGTGTAGATATTTCCATGTTTATGGAGATGGCGGTGTAGATATTTCCATGTTCATGGAGATGGCGGTGTAAATATTTCCATGTTTATAGGGATGGCGGAGTTGATATTTTCATGTTTACACAGATGGCGGTGTAGATATTTCCATGTTTACACAGATAGCGGTGTAGACATTTCCATGTTTACACAGATAGCGGTGTGGATATTTCCATGTTTATGCAGATAGCGGTGTAGATATTTCCATGTTTATACAGATAGCGGTGCAGATATTTCCATGTTTATACAGATAGTTGGGCAGATATTTCCATGTTTATACAGATGGTGGTGTAGATATTTCGAAGTTTATAGAGATAGCGCTGTAGTTATTTCCATATTTATAGAGAAATCTGTGTAGATATTTCCGTGTATATTCAGATAGCTGTGTAGATATTTCCATGTTCATGCAGATAGCGGTGTAGATATTTCCATGTTCATCCAGATGCCGGTGTACTTATATCCATGTTCATACAGATGGCGGTGTAGATATTTACCTGTTCATACAGATGGCAGTATCGATATTTTCATGTTCGCAGAGATGGCGGTGTAGATATTTGCATGTTCATGGAGATGGTGGTGTAGATATTTCCATGTTTATACACATAGCGGTATAGATATTTCCATGTTTATACAGATGGTGGTGTAGATATTTCCATGTTTATAGAGATGGTGGTCTTGATATTTCCATGTTTACAGAGATAGTGGTGTAGTTATTTCCAAGTTTATAGAGACAGCGTTGTAGATATTTCCATGTTCATACAGATAGCGGTGTAGATATTTCCATGTTCATACAGATAGCGGAGTAGATATTTCCATGTTCATACCAATAGCGGTGTAGACATTTCCATCTTCATGTATTTAGCGGTGTAGATATTTCCATGTTCATACAGATGGCGAAGATATTTCCATGTTCATACACATAGCGGTGTAGATATTTCCATGTTCATACAGTTAGCGGTGTAGATATTTCCATGTTCATACAGATGGCGGTGTAGATATTCCCATGTTCATAGAGATGGCGGTGTAGACAGTTCCATATTTATACAGATAGCAGTGTAGTTATTTCCATGTTTATAGAGATAGCAGTGTAGATATTTCCATTAATATACACATAGCTGTGTAGATATTTGCATGGTCATACAGATAGCGGTGTAGATATTTCCATGTTCGTACAGATAGCGGTGTAGATATTTCCATTTTCATACAGATAGCATTGTAGATATTTCCATGTTCATACAGGTAACGGTGTAGATATTTCCACGTTCATACAGATAGCGGTGTAGATATTTCCATGTTCATACAGATGGCGGTGAAGAGATTTCCATGTTAATACAGATGGTCGTGTAGATATTTCCATGTTCATACAAATGGCGGTGTAGATATTTCCATGTTCATAGAGATGGCGGTGTAGATATTTCCATGTTCATAAAAATGGCGGTGTAGATATTTCCATGTTCATAGAGATGGCGGTGTTGATGTTTCCATATTTATAGAGATAGCAGTGTAGTTATTTCCATGTTTATAGAGATAGTAGTGTAGATATTTCCATTGATATACAGATAGCTGTGTAGATATTTGCATGTTCATAAAGATACCAGTGTAGATATTTCCATGTTCATACAGATAGCGGTGTAGATATTTCCATGTTCATACAGATAGCGGTGTAGATATTTCCATGTTCATCCAGATGCCGGTGTACTTATATCCATGTTCATACAGATGGCGGTGTAGATATTTACCTGTTCATACAGATGGCAGTATCGATATTTTCATGTTCGTAGAGATGGCGGTGTAGATATTTGCATGTTCATGGAGATGGCGGTGTAGATATTTCCATGTTTATACACATAGCGGTATAGATATTTCCATGTTTATACAGATGGTGGTGTAGATATTTCCATGTTTATAGAGATGGTGGTCTTGATATTTCCATGTTTACAGAGATAGTGGTGTAGTTATTTCCAAGTTTATAGAGACAGCGTTGTAGATATTTCCATGTTCATACAGATAGCGGTGTAGATATTTCCATGTTCATACAGATAGCGGTGTAGATATTTCCATGTTCATACCAATAGCGGTGTAGACATTTCCATGTTCATGTATTTAACGGTGAAGATATTTCCATGTACATACAGATGGCGAAGATATTTCCATGTTCATACACATAGCGGTGTAGATATTTCCATGTTCATACAGTTAGCGGTGTAGATATTTCCATGTTCATACAGATGGCGGTGTAGATATTCCCATGTTCATAGAGATGGCGGTGTAGACAGTTCCATATTTATACAGATAGCAGTGTAGTTATTTCCATGTTTATAGAGATAGCAGTGTAGATATTTCCATTGATATACACATAGCTGTGTAGATATTTGCATGGTCATACAGATAGCGGTGTAGATATTTCCATGTTCGTACAGATAGCGGTGTAGATATTTCCATTTTCATACAGATAGCATTGTAGATATTTCCATGTTCATACAGGTAACGGTGTAGATATTTCCACGTTCATACAGATAGCGGTGTAGATATTTCCATGTTCATACAGATGGCGGTGAAGAGATTTCCATGTTAATACAGATGGTCGTGTAGATATTTCCATGTTCATACAAATGGCGGTGTAGATATTTCCATGTTCATAGAGATGGCGGTGTAGATATTTCCATGTTCATAAAAATGGCGGTGTAGATATTTCCATGTTCATAGAGATGGCGGTGTTGATGTTTCCATATTTATAGAGATAGCAGTGTAGTTATTTCCATGTTTATAGAGATAGTAGTGTAGATATTTCCATTGATATACAGATAGCTGTGTAGATATTTGCATGTTCATAAAGATACCAGTGTAGATATTTCCATGTTCATACAGATAGCGGTGTAGATATTTCCATGTTCATACAGATAGCGGTGTAGATATTTCCATGTTCATACAGATAGCGGTGTTGATATTTCCATGTTCATACAGATAGCAGTGTAGATAATTCCATGTTCATACAGTTAGCGGTTTAGATATTTCCATGTTCATACAGATGGCGGTGTAGATATTTACATGTTCATACAGATGGCGGTGTAGTTATTTCCATGTTCATACAGATGGCGGTGTAGATATTTCCATCTTCATACAGATAGCGGTGTAGATATTTCCATGTTCATACAGATAGCGGTGTAGATATTTCCAAGTTCATACCAAGAGCGGTGTAGACATTTCCATGTTCATGTATTTAGCGGTGTAGATATTTCCATGTTCATACAGATGGCGAAGATATTTCCATGTTCATAGAGATGGCGGTGTAGATATTTCCATGTTCATAAAAATGGCGTTGTAGATATTTACATGTTCATACAGATGGCGGTGTAGATATTTCCATGTTCGTACGGATGGCAGTGTAGATATTCCCATGTTCATACAGGTGGCGGTGTAGATATTTCCATGTTTATACAAATAGCAGTGTAGTTATTTCCATGTTTATAGAGAGAGCTATGTAGATATTTCCATTGATATACAGATAGCTGTGTAGATATTTGCATGTTCATACAGATAGCGGTGTAGATATTTCCATGTTCATACAGATAGCGGTGTTGATATTTCCATGTTCATACAGATAGCGGTGTAGATATTTCCATGTTCATACAGATAACGGTGTAGATATTTCCATGTTCATATAGATAGCAGTGTAGATATTTCCATGTTCATACAGATGGCGGTGTAGATATTTGCATGTTCATAGAGATGGCGGTGTAGGTATTTCCATGTTTATGCACATAGCGGTATAGATATTTCCATGTTTATACAGATGGTGGTGTAGATATTTCCATGTTTATAGAGACAGCGTTGTAGATATTTCCGTGTTCATACAGATAGCGGTGTAGATATTTCCATGTTCATACAGATAGTGGTGTAGATATTTCCATGTTCATACCAACAGCGGTGTAGACATTTCCATGTTCATGTATTTAGCGGTGTAGATATTTCCATGTTCATACAGATGGCGAAGATATTTCCATGTTCATACACATAGCGGTGTAGATATTTCCATGTTCATACAGTTAGCGGTGTAGATATTTCCATGTTCATACAGATGGCGGTGTAGATATTTCCATGTTCATTGAGATGGCGGTGTAGATAGTTCCATATTTATACAGATAGCTGTGTAGTTATTTCCATGTTTATAGAGATAGCAGTTTAGATATTTCCATTGATATACTCATAGCTGTGTAGATATTTGCATGGTCATACAGATAGCGGTGTAGATATTTCCATGTTCATACAGATAGCGGTGTAGATATTTCCATGTTCATACAGATAGCGGTGTAGATATTTCCATGTTCATATAGATAGCGGTTTAGATATTTCCATGTTCATACTGATGGCGGTGTAGATATTTACATGTTCATACAGATGGCGGTGTAGTTATTTCCATGTTCATACAGATAGCGGTGTAGGTATTTCCATCTTCATACAGATAGCGGTGTAGATATTTCAATGTTCATACAGATAGCGGTGTAGATATTTCCATGTTCATACAGTTAGCGGTGTAGATATTTCCATGTTCATAGAGATGGTGGTGTAGATATTTCCATGTTCATAGAGATGGCGGTGTAGATATTTCCATATTTATACAGATAGCAGTGTAGTTATTTCCATGTTTATAGAGATAGCAGTGTAGATATTTCCATTGATATACAGATTGCTGTGTAGATATTTGCATGGTCATACAGATAGCGCTGTAGATATTTCTATGTTCGTACAGATAGCGGTGTAGATATTTCCATGTTCATACAGATAGCATTGTAGATATTTCCATGTTCATACAGATAACGGAGTAGATATTTCCATGTTCATACAGATAGCGGTGTAGATGTTTCCATGTTCATACAGTTAGCGGTGTAGATATTTCCATGTTCATACAGATGGCGGTGTAATTATTTTCATGTTCATACAGATGCCGGTGTACATATATCCATGTTCATACAGATGGCGGTGCAGATATTTCCATGTTCATACAGATGGCGGTGTAGATATTTCCATGTTCATACAAATGGCGGTGTAGATATTTCCATGTTCATAGAGATGGCGGTGTAGATATTTCCATGTTTATACAGATAGCAGTGTAGATATTTCCATGTTTATAGAGATAGTGGTGTAGATAATTTCAATTTTATACAGAGAGCAGTGTAGATATTTCCACGTTCATACAGATAGCGCTGTAGATATTTCCACGTTTATAGAGATGGCGGTGCAGATATGTCCATGTTCATACAGAGGACGGTGTAGATATTTCCGTGTTTATTGGGATGGCGGTGTAGACATTTCCATGTTTACACAGATAGCGGTGTGGATATTTCCATGTTTATGCAGATAGCGGTGTAGTTATTTCCTTGTTTATACAGAAAGCGGTGCGGATATTTCCATGTTAATACAGATAGTGGTGCAGATATTTCCATGTTTATACAGATAGCGGTGTAGATATTTCCATCTTAATACAGATGGCGGTGTAGATTCGTCCATGTTCATACAGATAGCGGTGTAGATATTTACATGTTCGTACAGATAGCGGTGTAGATATTTCCATGTTGATACAGATAGCGGTGTAGATATTCCCATGTTCCTACAGATAAAGGTGTAGATATTTCCATGTTCATGCAGATAGCGGTGTAGTTATTTCCATGTTCATCCAGATGCCGGTGTAGATTCATCCATGTTCATACAGATGGCGGTGAAGATATATCCATGTTCATACAGATGGCTGTGTAGATATTTCCATGTTCATAGAGATGGCGGTGTAGATATGTCCATGTTGATACAGATAGCAGTGTAGTTATTTCCATGTTTATAAAGATAGCAGTGTAGATATTTCCATTGATATACAGAATGCGTTGTAGATATTTCCATGTTCATACAGATAGCGGTGTAGATATTTCCATGTTCATACAGATAGCAGTGTAGATATTTCCATTTTCATACAGATAGCGGTGTAGATATTTCCATGTTCACACAGTTAGCGGTGTAGATATTTCCAAGTTCATACAGATGGCGGTGTAGATATTTACATGTTCATACAGATGGCGGTGTAGATATTTCCATGTTCGTACGGATGGCAGTGTAGATATTTCCATGTTCATACAGGTGGCGGTGTAGATATTTCCATGTTTATACAGATAGCAGTGTAGTTATTTCCATGTTTACAGAGATAGCAGTGAAGATATTTCCATTGATATACAGATAGCTGTGTAGATATTTGCATGTTCATACAGATAGCGGTGAAGATATTTCCATGTTCATACAGATAGCGGTGTAGATATTTCCATGTTCATACAGAGAGCGGTGTAGATATTTCCATGTTCATACAGATAGCGGTGTAGGTATTTCCATTTTCCTACAGATAGCGGTGTAGGTATTTCCATGTTCATACAGTTACCGGTGTAGATATTTCCATGTTCATACAGATGGCGGTTTAGATATTTACATGTTCATACAGATGGCGGAGTAAATATTTCCAAGTTCTTACAGATGGCGGTGTAGATATTTCCATGTTCATAGAGATCGCGGTGTAGATATTTCCATGTTTATGCAGATAGCGGTATAGATATTTCCATGTTTGTACAGATAGCGGTGTAGATATTTCCATGTTCATACAGATAACGGTGTAGATATTTCCATGTTCATACAGATAGCGGTGTAGATATTTCCATGTTCATACAGTTAGGGGTGTATATATTTCCATGTTCATACAAATGGCGGTGTAGATATTTCCATGTTTATACAGATAGCAGTGTAGATATTTCCATGTTTATAGAGATAGCAGTGTAGATATTTCCATTGATATACAGATAGCTGTGTAGATATTTGCATGTTCATACACATAGCGGTGTAGATATTTCCATGTTTATACACATAGCGGTGTAGATATTTCCATGTTCGTACAGATGGCGGTGTAGATATTTCCATGTTTACACAGATAGCGGTGTAGACATTTCCATGTTTACACAGATAGCGGTGTGGATATTTCCAGGTTTATGCAGATAGCGTTGTAGATATTTCCATGTTTATACAGATAGCGGTGCGGTTATTTCCATGTTTATACAGATAGTGGTGGAGATATTTCCATGTTTATACAGATAGCGGTGTAGATATTTCCATCTTATTACAGATGGCGGTGTAGATATGTCCATGTTCGTACAGATGGCGATGTAGATATTTCCATGTTCATACAGATGGCGGTGTAGATATTTTGAAGTTTATAGAGATAGCGCTGTAGTTATTTCCATATTTATAGAGAAATCTGTGTAGATATTTCCATGTATATGCAGATAGCTGTGTAGGTATTTCCATGTTCATACAGATAGCGGTGTAGATATTTCCATGTTCATAGAGATAACGGTGTAGATATTTACATCTTCATACAGATAGCGGTACAGATATTTCCATGTTCATACAGTAAGCGGTGTAGATATTTCCATGTGCATACAGATGGCAGTGAAGATATTTAAATGTTCATTCAGATGTCGGTGTAGATATTTCCATGTTCGTACAGATGGCGTTGTAGATATTTCCATGTTCATAGAGATGGCGGCGTAGATATTTCCATGTTTATGCAGATAGCGGTATAGATATTTCCATGTTTATACAGATGGTGGTGTAGATATTTCCATGTTTATACAGATGGCGGTCTGGATATTTCCATGTTTATAGAGATAGTGGTGTAGTTATTTCGGAGCTTATAGAGACAGCATTGTAGATATTTCCATGTTTACACAGATAGCGGTGAAGTTATTTCCATGTTTATACAGATAGCGGTGTAGATATTTCCATGTTTATACAGATTGCGGGGTAGATATTTCCATGTTTATAGACATACTGGGGTAGATAATTCCAATTTTATACAGATAGCAGTGTAGATATTTCCAAGTTCATACTGATAGCAGTGTAGATATTTCCACGTTTATAGAGATGGCGGTGTAGATATTTCCATGTTCATACAGATATCGGTGTAGATATTTCCATGTTTATATAGATGGCGGTGTAGATATTTTCAAGCTTACACAGATGGCATTGTAGATATTTCCATGTTTACACAGATAGCGGTGTAGGCATTTCTATGTTTACACAGATAGCGGTGTGGATATTTCCATGTTTATGCAGATAGCGGTGTAGATATTTCCATGTTTATACAGATAGCCGTGCTGTTATTTCCATGTTTATACAGATAGTCATGCAGATATTTCCATGTTTATACAGATATCGGTGTAGGTATTTCCTTCTTAAAACAGATGGAGGTGTAGATATGTCCATGTTCGTACAGATGGCGGTGTAGATATTTCCATGCTCATACAGATGGCGGTGTAGAAATTTCGAAGCTTATAGAGATAGCGCTGTAGTTATTTCCATATTTATAGAGAAATCTGTGTAGATATTTCCATGTGTATGCAGATTGCTGTGTAGATATTTCCATGTTCATGCAGATAGCGGTGTAGATATTTCGATGTTCATCGAGATGCCGGTGAACATATATCCATGTTCATACAGATAGCGTTGTAGATATTTCCATGTTCATACAGATAGCGGTGTAGATATTTCCATGTTCATACAGATAGCGGTGTAGGTATTTCCATGTTCATACAGATAGCAGTGTAGATATTTCCATGTTCATTCAGTTAGCAGTGTAGATATTTCCATGTTCATACAGAGTGCGGTGTAGATATTTACATGTTCATACAGATGGCGGTGTAGATATTTCCATGTTCATACAGATAGCGGTGTAGATATTTCCATGTTCGTACGGATGGCAGTGTAGATATTTCCATGTTCATAGAGATGGCGGTGTAGATATTTCCATGTTTATACAGATAGCAGTGTAGTTATTTCCATGTTTATAGAGATAGCAGTGTAGATATTTCCATTGATATACAGATAGCTGTGTAGATATTTGCATGGTCATACAGATAGCGGTGTAGATATTTCCATGTTAGTACAGATAGCGGTGTAGATATTTCCATGTTGATACAGATAGCGGTGTAGATATTTCCATGTTCATACAGATAACGGTGTAGATATTTCCATGTTCATACAGATAGCGGTGTTGATATTTCCATGTTCATACAGTTAGCGGTGTAGATATTTCCATGTTCATACAGATGGCGGTGTAGATATTTACATGTTCATACAGACGCGGGAAAGATGTTTCCATGTTCGTACAGATGGCGGTGTAGATATTTCCATGTTCATAGAGATGGCGGTGTAGATATTTCCATGTTTATGCAGATAGCGGTATAGATATTTCCATGTTTATACAGATGGTGGTGTAGATATTTCCATGTTTATAGAGATGACGGTCTAGATATTTCCAAGTTTACAGAGATAGTGGCATAGTTATTTCCAAGTTTATAGAGACAGCGTTGTAGATATTTCCATGTTTATACATATAGTGGTGAAGATATTTCCATGTTTATACAGATAGCGGTGTAGATATTTCCATGTTTATACAGATAGCAGTGTAGATATTTCCATGTTTATAGAGATAGTGGTGTAGATAATTTCAATTTTATACAGAGAGCAGTGTAGATATTTCCACGTTCATACAGATAGCGCTGCAGATATTTCCACGTTTATAGAGATGGCGGTGCAGATATGTCCATGATCATACAGAGGACGGTGTAGATATTTCCGTGTTTATTGGGATGGCGGTGTAGACATTTCCATGTTTACACAGATAGCAGGGTGGATATTTCAATGTTTATGCAGATAGCGGTGTAGTTATTTCCTTGTTTATACAGAAAGCGGTGCGGATATTTCCATGCTAATACAGATAGTGGTGCAGATATTTCCATGTTTATACAGATAGCGGTGTAGATATTTCCATCTTAATACAGATGGCGATGTAGATTCATCCATGTTCATACAGATAGCGGTGTAGATATTTCCATGTTCGTACAGATAGCGGTGTAGATATTTCCATGTTGATACAGATAGCGGTGTAGATATTTCCATGTTCCTACAGATAACGGTGTAGATATTTCCATGTTCATGCAGATAGCGGTGTAGTTATTTCCATGTTCATCCAGATGCCGGTGTAGATTCATCCATGTTCATACAGATGGCGGTGAAGATATTTCCATGTTCATACAGATGGCTGTGTAGATATTTCCATGTTCATAGAGATGGCGGTGTAGATATTTCCATGTTGATACAGATAGCAGTGTAGTTATTTCCATGTTTATAAAGATAGCAGTGTAGATATTTCCAGTGATTTACAGAATGCGGTGTAGATATTTCCATGTTCATACAGATAGCGGTGTAGATATTTCCATGTTCATACAGATAGCAGTGTAGATATTTCCATTTTCATACACATAGCGGTGTAGATATTTCCATGTTCACACATTTAGCGGTGTAGATATTTCCATGTTCATACAGATGGCGGTGTAGATATTTACATGTTCATACAGATGGCGGTGTAGATATTTCCATGTTCGTACGTATGGCGGTGTAGATATTTCCATGTTCATACACGTGGCGGTGTAGATATTTCCATGCTTATACAGATAGCAGTGTAGTTATTTCCATGTTTACAGAGATAGCAGTAAAGATATTTCCATTGATATACAGATAGCTGTGTAGATATTTGCATGTTCATACAGATAGCGGTGTAGATATTTCCATGTTCATACGAATAGTGGTGTAGACATTTCCATGTTCATGTATTTAGCGGTGTAGATATTTCCATGTTCATACAGATGGCGAAGATATTTCCATGTTCATACAGACGGCGGTGTAGATATTTCCACGTTCATAGTGATGGCGGTGTAGATATTTCCATATTTATACAGATAGCAGTGTAGTTATTTCCATGTTTATAGAGATAGCAGTGTAGATATTTCCATTGATATACAGATAGCTGAGTAGATATTTGCATGGTCATACAGATAGCGCTTTAGATATTTCCATGTTCGTACAGATAGCGGTGTAGATATTTCCATGTTCATACAGATAGCATTGTAGATATTTCCATGTTCATACAGATAACGGTGTAGATATTTCCATGTTCATACAGATAGCGGTGTAGATGTTTCCATGTTCATACAGTTAGCGGTGTAGATATTTCCATGTTCATACAGATGGCGGTGTAGATATTTTCATGTTCATACAGATGGCGGTATAGATATTTCCATGTTCGTACAGGTGGCGTTGTAGATATTTCCATGTTCATAGAGATGGTGGTATAAATATTTCCATGTTTATGCAGATAGCGGTATCGATATTTCCATGTTTATACAGATGGTGGTGTAGATATTTCCATGTTTATGGAGATGGCGGTGTAGATATTTCCATGTTCATGGAGATGGCGGTGTAAATATTTCCATGTTTATAGGGATGGCGGAGTAGATATTTTCATGTTTACACAGATGGCGGTGTAGATATTTCCATGTTTACACAGAAAGCGGTGTAGACATTTCCATGTTTACACAGATAGTGGTGTGGATATTTCCATGTTTATGGAGATAGCGGTGTAGATATTTCCATGTTTATACAGATAGCGGTGCGGATATTTCCATGTTTATACAGATAGTTGGGCAGATATTTCCATGTTTATACAGAGAGCGGTGTAGATATTTCCATCTTAATACAGATGGCGGTGTAGATATGTCCATGTTTGTACAGATGGCGGTGTAGATATTTCCATGTTCATACAGATGGCGGTGTAGATATTTCGAAGTTTATAGAGATAGCGCTGTAGTTATTTCCATATTTATAGAGAAATCTGTGTAGATATTTCCGTGTATATTCAGATAGCTGTGTAGATATTTGCATGTTCATGCAGATAGCTGTGTAGATATTTCCATGTTCATCCAGATGCCGGTGTACATATATCCATGTTCATACAGATGGCGGTGAAGATATTTCCATGTTCATAGAGATGGCGGTGTAGATATCTCCATATTTATACAGATAGCATTGTAGATATTTCCATGTTTATAGAGATAGTGGTGTAGATAATTTCAATTTTATACCGAGAGCAGTGTAGATATTTCCAAGTTCATACAGGTAGCGGTGTAGATATTTCCACGTTTATAGAGATGGCGGTGTAGATATTTCCATGTTCATACTGATGGCGGTGTAGATATTTCCATGTTTATAGAGATGGCGGTGTAGATATTTCCATGTTTACACAGATGGCGTTGTAGACATTTCCATGTTTACACAGATAGCGGTGTGGATATTTCCATGTTTATGCAGATAGCGGTGTAGATATTTCCATGTTTATACAGATAGCGGTGCGGATATTTCCATGTTTATACAGACAGTTGGGCAGATATTTCCATGTTCATACAGATGGCGGTGTAGAAATTTCCATGTTCATACAGATGGCGGTGTAGATATTTCGAAGTTTATAGAGATAGCGCTATAGTTATTTCCATATTTATAGAGAAATCTGTGTAGATATTTCCATGTTCGCACAGATGGCGGTGTAGATATTTCCAAGTTCATAGAGATGGCGGTGTAGATATTTCCATGTTTATGCAGATAGCGGTACAGATATTTCCATGTTTATACAGATGGTGGTGTAGGTATTTCCATGTCTATAGAGATGGCGGTCAAGATATTTCCGTGTTTATAGAGATAGTGGTGTAGTTCTTTCCAAGTTTATAGAGACAGCGTTGTAGATATTTCCATGTTTATACAGATAGCGGTGAAGATATTTCCATGTTTATACAGATAGCGGTGTAGATATTTCCATGTTTATACAGATATCAGTGTAGATATTTCCATGTTTATAGAGATAAAAGTGTAGATAATTTCAATTTTATACAGATAGCAGTGTAGATATTTCCAAGTGCATACAGATAGCGGTGTAGATATTTCCTCGCTTATAGAGATGGCGGTGTAGATTTTTCCATGTTCATACAGATGGCGGTGTAGATATTTCCATGTTTATAGGGATGGCGGTGTAGATATTTTCATGTTTACACAGATGGCGGTGTAGATATTTCCAGGTTTACAAAGATAGCGGTGTAGACATTTCCATGTTTACACAAATAGCGGTGTGGATGTTTCCATGTTTATGCAGATAGCGGTGTAGATATTTCCATGTTTATACAGATAGCGGTGCGGATATTTCCATGTTTATACAGATGGGCAGATATTACCATGTTTATACAGATAGCGGTGTAGATATTTCCATCTTAATACAGATGGTGGTGTACATATGTCCATGTTCGTACAGATGGCAGTGTAGATATTTCCATGTTCATATAGATGGCGGTGTAGATATTTCGAAGTTTATAGAGATAGCGCTGTAGTTATTTCCATATTTATAGAGAAATCTGTGTAGATATTTCCATGTATATGCAGATAGCTGTGTAGATATTTCCATGTTCATGCAGATAGCGGTGTAGATATTTCCATGTTCATCCAGATGCCGGTGTAGATATATCCATGTTCATACAGATGGCGGTGAAGATATATCCATGTTCATACAGATGGCGGTGTAGATATTTCCATGTTCGTACAAATGGCGGTGTAGATATTTCCATGTTCATAGAGATGGCGGTGTAGATATTTCCATGTTCATACAAATTGCCGTGTAGATATTTCCATGTTCATAGAGATGGCGGTGTAGATATTTCCATGTTCATACAGATAGCGGTGTAGATATTTCCATGTTCATACAGATGGCGGTGTAGATATTTACATGATCATACAGACAGTGGTGTAGATATTTCCATGTTCATACAGATAACGGTGTAGATATTTCCATGTTCATACAGATAGCGGTGTAGATATTTCCATGTTCATACAGTTAGCGGTGTAGATATTTCCATGCTCATACAGATGGTGGTGTAGATATTTACGTGTTCATACAGATGGCAGTGTATATATTTCCCTGTTCATACAGATGGCGGTGTAGATATTTCCATGTTCATAGAGATGGCGGTGTACATATTTCCATGTTTATGCAGATAGCGGTATAGATAATTCCATGTTTATACAGATGGTGGTGTATATATTTCCATGTTTACTGAGATGGCGGTCTAGATATTTCCATGTTTATAGAGATAGAGGTGTAGTTATTTCCAAGTTTATAGAGACAGCGTTGTAGATATTTCCATATTTATACAGATAGCGGTGAAGATGTTTACATGTTTATACAGATAGCGGTGTAGATATTTCCATGTTTATACAGATAACAGTGTACATATTTCCATGTTTATAGAGATAGCGGTGTAGATAATTTCAATATTATACAGATATCAGTGTAGATATTTCCAAGTTCATACAGATAGCGGTGTAGATATTTCCACGTTTATAGAAATGGCGGTGTAGATATTTCCATGTTCATACAGATGGCGGTGTAGATATTTCCATGTTTATAGGGATGGCGGTGTAGATATTTTCATGTTTACACAGATGGCGGTGTAGATATTTCCATGTTTACACAGGTAGCGGTGTAGACATTTCCATGTTTACACAGATAGCGGTGTGGATATTTCCATGTTTATGCAGATAGCGGTGTAGATATTTCCATGTTTATACAGATAGCCGTGTAGATATTTCCATGTTTATACAGATGGGCAGATATTTCCATGTTTATACAGATAGCGGTGTAGATATTTCCATCTTAATACAAATGGCGGTGTACATATGTCCATGTTCGTACAGATGGCAGTGTAGGTATTTCGATGTTCATATAGATGGCGGTGTAGATATTTCGAAGTTTATAGAGATAGCGCTGTAGTTATTTCCATATTTATAGAGAAATCTGTGTAGATATTTCCATGTATATGCAGATAGCTGTGTAGATATTTCCATGTTCATGCAGATAGCGGTGTAGATATTTCCATGTTCATCCAGATGCCGGTGTAGATATATCCATGTTCATACAGATGGCGGTGAAGATATATCCATGTTCATACAGATGGCGGTGTAGATATTTCCATGTTCGCACAAATGGCGGTATAGATATTTCCATGTTCATAGAGATGGCGGTGTAGATATTTCCATGTTCATACAAATGGCGGTGTAGGTATTTCCATGTTCATAGAGATGGCGGTGTAGATATTTCCAGGTTTATACAGATAGCAGTGTAGTTATTTCCATGTTTATAGAGATAGTGGTGTAGATAATTTCAATTTCTTGCAGATAGCTGTGTAGATATTTGCATGTTCATACAGATAGCGGTGTAGATATTTCCATGTTCATACAGATAGCAGTGTAGATGTTTCCATGTTCATGCAGATAGCGATGTAGATATTTCTATGTTCATACAAATAGCAATGTAGATATCTCCATGTCCATACAGTTAGCGGTGTAGATATTTCCATGTTCATACAGATGGCGGTGTAGATATTTACATGTTCATACAGATGGCGGTGGAGATATTTCCATGTTTGTACGGATGGCAGTGTAGATATTTCCATGTTCGTTCAGATAGTGGTGTAGATATTTCCATGTTCATACAGATAACGGTGTAGATATTTCCATGTTCATACAGATAGCGGTGTAGATATTTCCATGTTCGTACAGATAGCGGTGAAGATATTTCCATGTTTATACAGATAGCGGCATAGATATTTCCATGTTTATACAGATAGCAGTGTAGATATTTCCATGTTTATAGAGATAGTGGTGTAGATAATTTCAATTTTATACAGAGAGCAGTGTAGATATTTCCAAGTTCATACAGATAGTGGTGTCGATATTTCCACGTTCATACAAATGGCGGTGTAGATATTTCCATGTTCTTCCAGATAGCGGTATAGTTATTTCCATGTTCATTCAGATAACGGTGTTATTTCCATGTTCATACAGATAACGGTGTAGATATTTCCATGTTCATACATATAGCGGTATAGATATTTCCATGTTCGTATAGATGGCGGTGTAGATATTTCCATGTTCATAGAGATGGCGGTGTAGATATTTCCATGTTTATGCAGATAGCGGTATAGATACTTCCATGTTTATTCAGATGGTGGTGTAGATATTTCCATGTTTATAGAGATGGAGGTCTAGATATTTCCATGTTTACAGAGATAGTGGTGTAGTTATTTCCAAGTTTATAGAGACAGCATTGTAAATATTTCCATGTTTATACAGATAGCTGTGATGATATTTCCTTGTTTATACAGAGAGCGGTGTAGATATTTCCATGTTCATACAGTTAGCGGTGTAGATATTTACATGTTCATACAGATGGCGGTGTAGATATTTACATGTTCATACAGATGGCGGTATAGATATTTCCATGTTCGTACAGATGGCGGTGTAGATATTTCCATGTTCATAGAGATGGCGGTGTAGATATTTCCATGTTTATGCAGATAGCGGTATAGATATTTCCATGCTTATACAGATGGTGGTGTAGATATTTCCATGTTTATAGAGATGACGGTCTAGATATTTCCATGTTTACAGAGATAGTGGCGTATTTATTTCCAAGTTTATAGAGACAGCGTTGTAGATATTTCCATTTTTATACAGATAGCAGTGAAGATATTTCCATGTTTATACAGATAGCGGTGTAGATATTTCCATGTTTATACAGATAGCAGTGTAGATATTTCCATGTTTATAGAGATAGTGGTGTAGATAATTTCAATTTAATACAGAGAGCAGTGTAGGTATTTCCAAGTTCATACAGATAGCGGTGTAGATAATTCCACGTTTATAGAGATGGCGATGCAGATATTTCCATGATCATACAGAGGACGGTGTAGATATGTCCATGTTTATTGGGATGGCGGTGTAGATATTTTCATGTTTACACACATGTCGGTGTAGATATTTCCATGTTTACACAGATAGCGGTGTGGACATTTCCATGTTTACACAGATAGCGGTGTGGATATTTCCATGTTTATGCAGATATCAGTGTAGATATTTCCATGTTTATACAGATAGCGGTGCGGATATTTCCATGTTTATACAGATATTTGGGCAGATATTTCAATGTTTATACAGATAGCGGTGTAGATATTTCCATCTTAATACAGATGGTGGTGAAGATATGTCCATGTTTGTACAGATGGCGGTGTAGATATTTACATGTTCATACAGATGGCGGTGTAGATATTTCGAAGTTTATAGAGATAGCGCTGTAGTTATTTCCATATTTATAGAGAAATCTGTGTAGATATTTCCATGTATATTCAGATAGCTGTGTAGATAGATCCATGTTCATGCAGATAGCGGTGTAGATATTTCCATGTTCATCCAGATGCCGGTGTACATATATCCATGTTCATATAGATGGCGGTGAAGATATTTCCATGTTCATACAGATGGTGGTGTAGATATTTCCATGTTCATACTAATGGCGGTGTAGATATTTCCATGTTCATAGAGATGGCGCTGTAGATATTACCATGTTCATACAAATGGCGGTGTAGATATTTCCAAGTTCATAGAGATGGCGGTGTTGATATTTCCATATTTATAGAGATAGCAGTGTAGTTATTTCCATGTTTATAGAGATAGTACTGTAGATATTTCCATTTATTTACAGATAGCTGTGTAGATATTTGCATGTTCATAGAGATAGCGGTGTAGATATTTCCATGTTCATACAGATAGCAGTGTAGATATTTCCATGTTCATACAGATAGCGGTGTAGATATTTCCATGTTCATACAGATAGCGGTGTAGATATTTCCATGTTCATACAGATAGCGGTGTACATATTTCCATGTTCATACAGTTAGCGGTTTAGATATTTCCATGTTCATACAGATGGCGGTGTAGATATTTACATGTTCATACAGATGGCGGTGTAGGTATTTCCATGTTCATACAGATGGCGGTGTAGGTATTTCCATGTTCATACAGATAGCGGTGTAGATATTTCCATGTTCATACAGATAGCGGTGTAGATATTTCCATGTTCATACCAATAGCGGTGTAGACATTTCCATGTTCATATATTTAGCGGTGTAGATATTTCCATGTTCATACAGATGGCGGTGTAGATATTTCCATGTACATAGAGATGGCGGTGTAGATATTTCCATATTTATACAGATAGCAGTGTAGTTATTTCCATGTTAATAGAGATAGCAGTGTAGATATTGCCATTGATATACAGATAGCTGTGTAGATATTTGCATGGTCATACAGATAGCGGTGTAGATATTTCCATGTTTATAGAGATGGCGGCGTAGATATTTCCATGTTCATAAAGATGGCGGTGTAAATATTTCCATGTTCGTACGGATGGCAGTGTAGATATTTCCATGTTAATACAGGTGGCGGTGTATATATTTCCATGTTTATACAGATAGCTGTGTTGATATTTCCATGTTCATACAGATAGCGGTGTAGATATTTCCATGTTCATACTGATAACGGTGTAGATATTTCCATGTTCATACAGATAGCGGTGTAGATATTTCCATGTTCATACAGTTAGGGGTGTAGATATTTCCATGTTCATACAAATGGCGATGTAGATATTTCCATGATTATACAGATAGCAGTGTAGATATTTCCATGTTTATAGAGATAGCAGTGTAGATATTTCCATTGATATACAGATAGCTGTGTAGATATTTGCATGTTCCTACACACAGCGGTGTAGATATTTCAATGTTCATACAGATAGCGGTGTAGATATTTCCATGTTCGTACAGATGGCAGTGTAGATATTTACATGTTCATTCAGATGTCGGTGTAGATATTTCCATATTCGTACAGATGGCGTTGTAGATATTTCCATGTTCATACAGATAGCGGTGTAGATATTTCCATGTTCAAACAGATAGCGGTGTAGATATTTCCATGTTCATACAGATAGCGGTGTAGGTATTTCCATGTTCATTCAGATAGCGGTGTAGATATTTCCATATTCGTACAGTTAGCGGTGTAGATATTTCCATGTTCATACAGAGGGCGGTGTAGATATTTACATGTTCATACAGATGGCGGTGTAGATATTTCCATGTTCATACAGATAGCGGTGTAGAGATTTCCATGTTCATACAGATAGCGGTGTAGATATTTCCATGTTCATACAGATAGCGGTCTAGATATTTAAAGGTTCATTCCAATAGCGGTGTAGACATTTCCATGTTCAAACAGTTAGCGGCGTTGATATTTCCATGTTCATACAGATGGCGGTGTAGATATTTCCATGTTCATACAGATGGCGGTGTAGATATTTACATGTTCATACAGATGGCGGTATAGATATTTCCATGTTCGTACAGATGGCGGTGTAGATATTTCCATGTTTATACTGGTAGCAGTGTAGTTATTTCCATGTTTATAGAGATAGCAGTGTAGATATTTCCATTGATATACAGATAGCTGTGTAGATATTTGCATGGTCATACAGATAGCGGTGTAGATATTTCCATGTTCGTACAGATAGCGGTGTAGATATTTCCATGTTGATACAGATAGCGGTGTAGATATTTCCATGTTCATACAGATAACGGTGTAGATATTTCCATGTTCATACAGATAGCGGTGTAGATATTTCCATGTTCATACAGTTAGCGGTGTAGATATTTCCATGTTCATACAGATGGCGGTGTAGATATTTACATGTTCATACAGATGGTGGTGTAGATATTTCCATGTTTATAGAGATGACGGTCTAGATATTTCCATGTTTACAGAGATAGTGGCGTAGTTATTTCCAAGTTTATAGAGACAGCGTTGTAGATATTTCCATGTTTATACAGATAGCGGTGAAGATATTTCCATGTTTATACAGATAGCGTTGTAGATATTTCCATGTTTATACAGATAGCCGTGTAGATATTTCCATTTTTATAGAGATAGTGGTGTAGATAATTTCAATTTTATACAGAGATCAGTGTAGATATTTCCACGTTCATACAGATAGCGGTGTAGATATTTCCACGTTTATAGAGATGGCGGTGCAGATATTTCCATGTTCATACAGCGGACGGTGTGGATATTTCCATGTTTGTTGGGATGGCGGTGTAGATGTTTTCATGTTTACACAGATGGCGGTGTAGATATTTCCATGTTTACACAGATGGCAGTGTAGACATTTCCATGTTTACACAGATAGCGGTGTGGATATTTCCATGTTTATGCAGATAGCAGTGTAGATATTTCCATGTTTATACAGATAGCGGTGCGGATATTTCCATGTTTATTCAGAAAGCGGTGCGGATATTTCCATGTTTATGCAGATAGTTGGGCAGATTTTTTTCTTGTTTATACAGATAGCGGTGTAGATATTTCCGTGTTCATACAAATGGCGGTGTAGATATTTCCATGTTCATAGAGATGGCGGTGTAGATATTTCCATATTTATACAGATAGCAGTGTAGTTATTTCCATGTTTATAGAGATAGCAGTGTAGATATTTCCATTGATATACAGATAGCTGTGTAGATATTTGCATGTTCATACAGATAGCGCTGTAGATATTTCCATGTTTGTCCAGATAGCGGTGTAGATATTTCCATGTTCATACAGATAGCATTGTAGATATTTCCATGTTCATACAGATAACGGTGTAGATATTTCCATGTTCATACAGATAGCGGTGTAGATGTTTCCTTGTTCATACAGTTAGCGGTGTAGATATTTCCATGTTCATACAGATGGCGGTGTAGATATTTTCATGTTCATACAGATGGCGGTATAGATATTTCCATGTTCGTACAGATGGCGTTGTAGATATTTCCATGTTCATAGAGATGGTGGTATAAATATTTCCATGTTTATGCAGATAGCGGTATCGATATTTCCATGTTTATACAGATGCTGGTGTAGATATTTCCATGTTTATGGAGATGGCGGTGTAGATATTTCCATGTTCATGGAGATGGCGGTGTAAATATTTCCATGTTTATAGGGATGGTGGAGTAGATATTTTCATGTTTACACAGATGGCGGTGTAGATATTTCCATGTTTACACAGTTAGCGGTGTAGACATTTCCATGTTTACACAGATAGCGGTGTGGATATTTTCGTGTTTATGCAGATAGCAGTGTAGATATTTCCATGTTTATACAGATAGCGGTGCGGATATTTCCATGTTTATACAGATAGTTGGGCAGATATTTCCATGTTTATACAGATAGCGGTGTAGATATTTCCATCTTAATACAGATGGCGGTGTAGATATGTCCATGTTTGTACTGATGGCGGTGTAGATATTTCCATGTTCATACAGATGGCGGTGTAGATATTTCGAAGTTTATAGAGATAGCGCTGTAGTTATTTCCATATTTATAGAGAAATCTGTGTAGATATTTCCGTGTATATTCAGATAGCTGTGTAGATATTTCCATGTTCATGCAGATAGCGGTGTAGATATTTCCATGTTCATACAGATTGCGGTGTAGATATTTCCATGTTCATACAGACGGCGGTGAAGATATTTCCATGTTCATACAGATGGTCGTGTAGATATTTCCATGTTCATACAAATGGCGGTGTAGATATTTCCATGTTCATAGAGATGGCGGTGTAGATATTTCCATGTTCATAAAAATGGCGGTGTAGATATTTCTATGTTCATAGAGATGGCGGTGTTGATGTTTCCATATTTATACAGATAGCAGTGTAGTTATTTCCATGTTTATAGAGATAGTAGTGTAGATATTTCCATTGATATACAGATAGCTGTGTAGATATTTGCGTGTTCATAGAGATATCAGTGTAGATATTTCCATGGTCATACAGATAGCGGTGTAGATATTTCCATGTTCATACAGATAGCGGTGTAGATATTTCCATGTTTATAGAGATGGCGGCGTAGATATTTCCATGTTCATAAAGATGGCGGTGTAAATATTTCCATGTTCGTACGGATGGCAGTGTAGATATTTCCATGTTAATACAGGTGGCGGTGTATATATTTCCATGTTTATACAGATAGCTGTGTTGATATTTCCATGTTCATACAGATAGCGGTGTAGATATTTCCATGTTCATACTGATAACGGTGTAGATATTTCCATGTTCATACAGATAGCGGTGTAGATATTTCCATGTTCATACAGTTAGGGGTGTAGATATTTCCATGTTCATACAAATGGCGATGTAGATATTTCCATGATTATACAGATAGCAGTGTAGATATTTCCATGTTTATAGAGATAGCAGTGTAGATATTTCCATTGATATACAGATAGCTGTGTAGATATTTGCATGTTCCTACACATAGCGGTGTAGATATTTCAATGTTCATACAGATAGCGGTGTAGATATTTCCATGTTCGTACAGATGGCAGTGTAGATATTTACATGTTCATTCAGATGTCGGTGTAGATATTTCCATATTCGTACAGATGGCGTTGTAGATATTTCCATGTTCATACAGATAGCGGTGTAGATATTTCCATGTTCAAACAGATAGCGGTGTAGATATTTCCATGTTCATACAGATAGCGGTGTAGGTATTTCCATGTTCATTCAGATAGCGGTGTAGATATTTCCATGTTCGTACAGTTAGCGGTGTAGATATTTCCATGTTCATACAGAGGGCGGTGTAGATATTTACATGTTCATACAGATGGCGGTGTAGATATTTCCATGTTCATACAGATAGCGGTGTAGAGATTTCCATGTTCATACAGATAGCGGTGTAGATATTTCCATGTTCATACAGATAGCGGTCTAGATATTTAAAGGTTCATTCCAATAGCGGTGTAGACATTTCCATGTTCAAACAGTTAGCGGCGTTGATATTTCCATGTTCATACAGATGGCGGTGTAGATATTTCCATGTTCATACAGATGGCGGTGTAGATATTTACATGTTCATACAGATGGCGGTATAGATATTTCCATGTTCGTACAGATGGCGGTGTAGATATTTCCATGTTTATACTGGTAGCAGTGTAGTTATTTCCATGTTTATAGAGATAGCAGTGTAGATATTTCCATTGATATACAGATAGCTGTGTAGATATTTGCATGGTCATACAGATAGCGGTGTAGATATTTCCATGTTCGTACAGATAGCGGTGTAGATATTTCCATGTTGATACAGATAGCGGTGTAGGTATTTCCATGTTCATACAGATAACGGTGTAGATATTTCCATGTTCATACAGATAGCGGTGTAGATATTTCCATGTTCATACAGTTAGCGGTGTAGATATTTCCATGTTCATACAGATGGCGGTGTAGATATTTACATGTTCATACAGATGGTGGTGTAGATATTTCCATGTTTATAGAGATGACGGTCTAGATATTTCCATGTTTACAGAGATAGTGGCGTAGTTATTTCCAAGTTTATAGAGACAGCGTTGTAGATATTTCCATGTTTATACAGATAGCGGTGAAGATATTTCCATGTTTATACAGATAGCGGTGTAGATATTTCCATGTTTATACAGATAGCCGTGTAGATATTTCCATTTTTATAGAGATAGTGGTGTAGATAATTTCAATTTTATACAGAGATCAGTGTAGATATTTCCACGTTCATACAGATAGCGGTGTAGATATTTCCACGTTTATAGAGATGGCGGTGCAGATATTTCCATGTTCATACAGCGGACGGTGTGGATATTTCCATGTTTGTTGGGATGGCGGTGTAGATGTTTTCATGTTTACACAGATGGCGGTGTAGATATTTCCATGTTTACACAGATGGCAGTGTAGACATTTCCATGTTTACACAGATAGCGGTGTGGATATTTCCATGTTTATGCAGATAGCAGTGTAGATATTTCCATGTTTATACAGATAGCGGTGCGGATATTTCCATGTTTATTCAGAAAGCGGTGCGGATATTTCCATGTTTATGCAGATAGTTGGGCAGATTTTTTTCTTGTTTATACAGATAGCGGTGTAGATATTTCCGTGTTCATACAAATGGTGGTGTAGATATTTCCATGTTCATAGAGATGGCGGTGTAGATATTTCCATATTTATACAGATAGCAGTGTAGTTATTTCCATGTTTATAGAGATAGCAGTGTAGATATTTCCATTGATATACAGATAGCTGTGTAGATATTTGCATGGTCATACAGATAGCGCTGTAGATATTTCCATGTTTGTCCTGATAGCGGTGTAGATATTTCCATGTTCATACAGATAGCATTGTAGATATTTCCATGTTCATACAGATAACGGTGTAGATATTTCCATGTTCATACAGATAGCGGTGTAGATGTTTCCTTGTTCATACAGTTAGCGGTGTAGATATTTCCATGTTCATACAGATGGCGGTGTAGATATTTTCATGTTCATACAGATGGCGGTATAGATATTTCCATGTTCGTACAGATGGCGTTGTAGATATTTCCATGTTCATAGAGATGGTGGTATAAATATTTCCATGTTTATGCAGATAGCGGTATCGATATTTCCATGTTTATACAGATGGTGGTGTAGATATTTCCATGTTTATGGAGATGGCGGTGTAGATATTTCCATGTTCATGGAGATGGCGGTGTAAATATTTCCATGTTTATAGGGATGGTGGAGTAGATATTTTCATGTTTACACAGATGGCGGTGTAGATATTTCCATGTTTACACAGTTAGCGGTGTAGACATTTCCATGTTTACACAGATAGCGGTGTGGATATTTTCGTGTTTATGCAGATAGCAGTGTAGATATTTCCATGTTTATACAGATAGCGGTGCGGATATTTCCATGTTTATACAGATAGTTGGGCAGATATTTCCATGTTTATACAGATAGCGGTGTAGATATTTCCATCTTAATACAGATGGCGGTGTAGATATGTCCATGTTTGTACTGATGGCGGTGTAGATATTTCCATGTTCATACAGATGGCGGTGTAGATATTTCGAAGTTTATAGAGATAGCGCTGTAGTTATTTCCATATTTATAGAGAAATCTGTGTAGATATTTCCGTGTATATTCAGATAGCTGTGTAGATATTTCCATGTTCATGCAGATAGCGGTGTAGATATTTCCATGTTCATACAGATTGCGGTGTAGATATTTCCATGTTCATACAGACGGCGGTGAAGATATTTCCATGTTCATACAGATGGTCGTGTAGATATTTCCATGTTCATACAAATGGCGGTGTAGATATTTCCATGTTCATAGAGATGGCGGTGTAGATATTTCCATGTTCATAAAAATGGCGGTGTAGATATTTCTATGTTCATAGAGATGGCGGTGTTGATGTTTCCATATTTATAGAGATAGCAGTGTAGTTATTTCCATGTTTATAGAGATAGTAGTGTAGATATTTCCATTGATATACAGATAGCTGTGTAGATATTTGCGTGTTCATAGAGATATCAGTGTAGATATTTCCATGGTCATACAGATAGCGGTGTAGATATTTCCATGTTCATACAGATAGCGGTGTAGATATTTCCATGTTCATACAGATAGCGGTGTAGATATTTCCATGTTCATACAGATAGCGGTGTAGATATTTCCATGTTCATACAGTTAGCGGTTTAGATATTTCCATGTTCATACAGATGGCGGTGTAGATATTTACATGTTCATACAGATTTCGGTGTAGTTATTTCCATGTTCGTACAGATAGCGGTGTAGATATTTCCATCTTCATACAGATAGCCGTGTAGATATTTCCATGTTCATACAGATAGCGGTGTAGATATTTCCATGTTCATACGAATAGTGGTGTAGACATTTCCATGTTCATGTATTTAGCGGTGTAGATATTTCCATGTTCATACAGATGGCGAAGATATTTCCATGTTCATACAGACGGCGGTGTAGATATTTCCACGTTCATAGTTATGGCGCTGTAGATATTTCCATATTTATACAGATAGCAGTGTAGTTATTTCCATGTTTATAGAGATAGCAGTGTAGATATTTCCATTGATATACAGATAGCTGAGTAGATATTTGCATGGTCATACAGATAGCGCTGTAGATATTTCCATGTTCGTACAGATAGCGGTGTAGATATTTCCATGTTCATACAGATAGCATTGTAGATATTTCCATGTTCATACAGATAACGGTGTAGATATTTCCATGTTCATACAGATAGCGGTGTAGATGTTTCCATGTTCATACAGTTAGCGGTGTAGATATTTCCATGTTCATACAGATGGCGGTGTAGATATTTTCATGTTCATACAGATGGCGGTATAGATATTTCCATGTTCGTACAGATGGCGTTGTAGATATTTCCATGTTCATAGAGATGGTGGTATAAATATTTCCATGTTTATGCAGATAGCGGTATCGATATTTCCATGTTTATACAGATGGTGGTGTAGATATTTCCATGTTTATGGAGATGGCGGTGTAGATATTTCCATGTTCATGGAGATGGCGGTGTAAATATTTCCATGTTTATAGGGATGGCGGAGTAGATATTTCCATGTTTACACAGATGGCGGTGTAGATATTTCCATGTTTACACAGAAAGCGGTGTAGACATTTCCATGTTTACACAGATAGTGGTGTGGATATTTCCATGTTTATGCAGATAGCGGTGTAGATATTTCCATGTTTATACAGATAGCGGTGCGGATATTTCCATGTTTATACAGATAGTTGGGCAGATATTTCCATGTTTATACAGAGAGCGGTGTAGATATTTCCATCTTAATACAGATGGCGGTGTAGATATGTCCATGTTTGTACAGATGGCGGTGTAGATATTTCCATGTTCATACAGATGGCGGTGTAGATATTTCGAAGTTTATAGAGATAGCGCTGTAGTTATTTCCATATTTATAGAGAAATCTGTGTAGATATTTCCATGTATATTCAGATAGCTGTGTAGATAGATCCATGTTCATGCAGATAGCGGTGTAGATATTTCCATGTTCATCCAGATGCCGGTGTACATATATCGATGTTCATATAGATGGCGGTGAAGATATTTCCATGTTCATACAGATGGTGGTGTAGATATTTCCATGTTCATACTAATGGCGGTGTAGATATTTCCATGTTCATCCAGATGCCGGTGTACATATATCGATGTTCATATAGATGGCGGTGAAGATATTTCCATGTTCATACAGATAGCGGTGTAGATATTTCCATGTTCATACCAATAGCGGTGTAGACATTTCCATGTTCATATATTTAGCGGTGTAGATGTTTCCATGTTCATACAGATGGCGGTGTAGATATTTCCATGTACATAGAGATGGCGGTGTAGATATTTCCATATTTATACAGATAGCAGTGTAGTTATTTCCATGTTAATAGAGATAGCAGTGTAGATATTGCCATTGATATACAGATAGCTGTGTAGATATTTGCATGGTCATACAGATAGCGGTGTAGATATTTCCATGTTTATAGAGATGGCGGCGTAGATATTTCCATGTTCATAAAGATGGCGGTGTAAATATTTCCATGCTCGTACGGATGGCAGTGTAGATATTTCCATGTTAATACAGGTGGCGGTGTATATATTTCCATGTTTATACAGATAGCTGTGTTGATATTTCCATGTTCATACAGATAGCGGTGTAGATATTTCCATGTTCATACTGATAACGGTGTAGATATTTCCATGTTCATACAGATAGCGGTGTAGATATTTCCATGTTCATACAGTTAGGGGTGTAGATATTTCCATGTTCATACAAATGGCGATGTAGATATTTCCATGATTATACAGATAGCAGTGTAGATATTTCCATGTTTATAGAGATAGCAGTGTAGATATTTCCATTGATATACAGATAGCTGTGTAGATATTTGCATGTTCCTACACACAGCGGTGTAGATATTTCAATGTTCATACAGATAGCGGTGTAGATATTTCCATGTTCGTACAGATGGCAGTGTAGATATTTACATGTTCATTCAGATGTCGGTGTAGATATTTCCATATTCGTACAGATGGCGTTGTAGATATTTCCATGTTCATACAGATAGCGGTGTAGATATTTCCATGTTCAAACAGATAGCGGTGTAGATATTTCCATGTTCATACAGATAGCGGTGTAGGTATTTCCATGTTCATTCAGATAGCGGTGTAGATATTTCCATATTCGTACAGTTAGCGGTGTAGATATTTCCATGTTCATACAGAGGGCGGTGTAGATATTTACATGTTCATACAGATGGCGGTGTAGATATTTCCATGTTCATACAGATAGCGGTGTAGAGATTTCCATGTTCATACAGATAGCGGTGTAGATATTTCCATGTTCATACAGATAGCGGTCTAGATATTTAAAGGTTCATTCCAATAGCGGTGTAGACATTTCCATGTTCAAACAGTTAGCGGCGTTGATATTTCCATGTTCATACAGATGGCGGTGTAGATATTTCCATGTTCATACAGATGGCGGTGTAGATATTTACATGTTCATACAGATGGCGGTATAGATATTTCCATGTTCGTACAGATGGCGGTGTAGATATTTCCATGTTTATACTGGTAGCAGTGTAGTTATTTCCATGTTTATAGAGATAGCAGTGTAGATATTTCCATTGATATACAGATAGCTGTGTAGATATTTGCATGGTCATACAGATAGCGGTGTAGATATTTCCATGTTCGTACAGATAGCGGTGTAGATATTTCCATGTTGATACAGATAGCGGTGTAGATATTTCCATGTTCATACAGATAACGGTGTAGATATTTCCATGTTCATACAGATAGCGGTGTAGATATTTCCATGTTCATACAGTTAGCGGTGTAGATATTTCCATGTTCATACAGATGGCGGTGTAGATATTTACATGTTCATACAGATGGTGGTGTAGATATTTCCATGTTTATAGAGATGACGGTCTAGATATTTCCATGTTTACAGAGATAGTGGCGTAGTTATTTCCAAGTTTATAGAGACAGCGTTGTAGATATTTCCATGTTTATACAGATAGCGGTGAAGATATTTCCATGTTTATACAGATAGCGGTGTAGATATTTCCATGTTTATACAGATAGCCGTGTAGATATTTCCATTTTTATAGAGATAGTGGTGTAGATAATTTCAATTTTATACAGAGATCAGTGTAGATATTTCCACGTTCATACAGATAGCGGTGTAGATATTTCCACGTTTATAGAGATGGCGGTGCAGATATTTCCATGTTCATACAGCGGACGGTGTGGATATTTCCATGTTTGTTGGGATGGCGGTGTAGATGTTTTCATGTTTACACAGATGGCGGTGTAGATATTTCCATGTTTACACAGATGGCAGTGTAGACATTTCCATGTTTACACAGATAGCGGTGTGGATATTTCCATGTTTATGCAGATAGCAGTGTAGATATTTCCATGTTTATACAGATAGCGGTGCGGATATTTCCATGTTTATTCAGAAAGCGGTGCGGATATTTCCATGTTTATGCAGATAGTTGGGCAGATTTTTTTCTTGTTTATACAGATAGCGGTGTAGATATTTCCGTGTTCATACAAATGGCGGTGTAGATATTTCCATGTTCATAGAGATGGCGGTGTAGATATTTCCATATTTATACAGATAGCAGTGTAGTTATTTCCATGTTTATAGAGATAGCAGTGTAGATATTTCCATTGATATACAGATAGCTGTGTAGATATTTGCATGGTCATACAGATAGCGCTGTAGATATTTCCATGTTTGTCCAGATAGCGGTGTAGATATTTCCATGTTCATACAGATAGCATTGTAGATATTTCCATGTTCATACAGATAACGGTGTAGATATTTCCATGTTCATACAGATAGCGGTGTAGATGTTTCCTTGTTCATACAGTTAGCGGTGTAGATATTTCCATGTTCATACAGATGGCGGTGTAGATATTTTCATGTTCATACAGATGGCGGTATAGATATTTCCATGTTCGTACAGATGGCGTTGTAGATATTTCCATGTTCATAGAGATGGTGGTATAAATATTTCCATGTTTATGCAGATAGCGGTATCGATATTTCCATGTTTATACAGATGCTGGTGTAGATATTTCCATGTTTATGGAGATGGCGGTGTAGATATTTCCATGTTCATGGAGATGGCGGTGTAAATATTTCCATGTTTATAGGGATGGTGGAGTAGATATTTTCATGTTTACACAGATGGCGGTGTAGATATTTCCATGTTTACACAGTTAGCGGTGTAGACATTTCCATGTTTACACAGATAGCGGTGTGGATATTTTCGTGTTTATGCAGATAGCAGTGTAGATATTTCCATGTTTATACAGATAGCGGTGCGGATATTTCCATGTTTATACAGATAGTTGGGCAGATATTTCCATGTTTATACAGATAGCGGTGTAGATATTTCCATCTTAATACAGATGGCGGTGTAGATATGTCCATGTTTGTACTGATGGCGGTGTAGATATTTCCATGTTCATACAGATGGCGGTGTAGATATTTCGAAGTTTATAGAGATAGCGCTGTAGTTATTTCCATATTTATAGAGAAATCTGTGTAGATATTTCCGTGTATATTCAGATAGCTGTGTAGATATTTCCATGTTCATGCAGATAGCGGTGTAGATATTTCCATGTTCATACAGATTGCGGTGTAGATATTTCCATGTTCATACAGACGGCGGTGAAGATATTTCCATGTTCATACAGATGGTCGTGTAGATATTTCCATGTTCATACAAATGGCGGTGTAGATATTTCCATGTTCATAGAGATGGCGGTGTAGATATTTCCATGTTCATAAAAATGGCGGTGTAGATATTTCTATGTTCATAGAGATGGCGGTGTTGATGTTTCCATATTTATACAGATAGCAGTGTAGTTATTTCCATGTTTATAGAGATAGTAGTGTAGATATTTCCATTGATATACAGATAGCTGTGTAGATATTTGCGTGTTCATAGAGATATCAGTGTAGATATTTCCATGGTCATACAGATAGCGGTGTAGATATTTCCATGTTCATACAGATAGCGGTGTAGATATTTCCATGTTTATAGAGATGGCGGCGTAGATATTTCCATGTTCATAAAGATGGCGGTGTAAATATTTCCATGTTCGTACGGATGGCAGTGTAGATATTTCCATGTTAATACAGGTGGCGGTGTATATATTTCCATGTTTATACAGATAGCTGTGTTGATATTTCCATGTTCATACAGATAGCGGTGTAGATATTTCCATGTTCATACTGATAACGGTGTAGATATTTCCATGTTCATACAGATAGCGGTGTAGATATTTCCATGTTCATACAGTTAGGGGTGTAGATATTTCCATGTTCATACAAATGGCGATGTAGATATTTCCATGATTATACAGATAGCAGTGTAGATATTTCCATGTTTATAGAGATAGCAGTGTAGATATTTCCATTGATATACAGATAGCTGTGTAGATATTTGCATGTTCCTACACATAGCGGTGTAGATATTTCAATGTTCATACAGATAGCGGTGTAGATATTTCCATGTTCGTACAGATGGCAGTGTAGATATTTACATGTTCATTCAGATGTCGGTGTAGATATTTCCATATTCGTACAGATGGCGTTGTAGATATTTCCATGTTCATACAGATAGCGGTGTAGATATTTCCATGTTCAAACAGATAGCGGTGTAGATATTTCCATGTTCATACAGATAGCGGTGTAGGTATTTCCATGTTCATTCAGATAGCGGTGTAGATATTTCCATGTTCGTACAGTTAGCGGTGTAGATATTTCCATGTTCATACAGAGGGCGGTGTAGATATTTACATGTTCATACAGATGGCGGTGTAGATATTTCCATGTTCATACAGATAGCGGTGTAGAGATTTCCATGTTCATACAGATAGCGGTGTAGATATTTCCATGTTCATACAGATAGCGGTCTAGATATTTAAAGGTTCATTCCAATAGCGGTGTAGACATTTCCATGTTCAAACAGTTAGCGGCGTTGATATTTCCATGTTCATACAGATGGCGGTGTAGATATTTCCATGTTCATACAGATGGCGGTGTAGATATTTACATGTTCATACAGATGGCGGTATAGATATTTCCATGTTCGTACAGATGGCGGTGTAGATATTTCCATGTTTATACTGGTAGCAGTGTAGTTATTTCCATGTTTATAGAGATAGCAGTGTAGATATTTCCATTGATATACAGATAGCTGTGTAGATATTTGCATGGTCATACAGATAGCGGTGTAGATATTTCCATGTTCGTACAGATAGCGGTGTAGATATTTCCATGTTGATACAGATAGCGGTGTAGGTATTTCCATGTTCATACAGATAACGGTGTAGATATTTCCATGTTCATACAGATAGCGGTGTAGATATTTCCATGTTCATACAGTTAGCGGTGTAGATATTTCCATGTTCATACAGATGGCGGTGTAGATATTTACATGTTCATACAGATGGTGGTGTAGATATTTCCATGTTTATAGAGATGACGGTCTAGATATTTCCATGTTTACAGAGATAGTGGCGTAGTTATTTCCAAGTTTATAGAGACAGCGTTGTAGATATTTCCATGTTTATACAGATAGCGGTGAAGATATTTCCATGTTTATACAGATAGCGGTGTAGATATTTCCATGTTTATACAGATAGCCGTGTAGATATTTCCATTTTTATAGAGATAGTGGTGTAGATAATTTCAATTTTATACAGAGATCAGTGTAGATATTTCCACGTTCATACAGATAGCGGTGTAGATATTTCCACGTTTATAGAGATGGCGGTGCAGATATTTCCATGTTCATACAGCGGACGGTGTGGATATTTCCATGTTTGTTGGGATGGCGGTGTAGATGTTTTCATGTTTACACAGATGGCGGTGTAGATATTTCCATGTTTACACAGATGGCAGTGTAGACATTTCCATGTTTACACAGATAGCGGTGTGGATATTTCCATGTTTATGCAGATAGCAGTGTAGATATTTCCATGTTTATACAGATAGCGGTGCGGATATTTCCATGTTTATTCAGAAAGCGGTGCGGATATTTCCATGTTTATGCAGATAGTTGGGCAGATTTTTTTCTTGTTTATACAGATAGCGGTGTAGATATTTCCGTGTTCATACAAATGGTGGTGTAGATATTTCCATGTTCATAGAGATGGCGGTGTAGATATTTCCATATTTATACAGATAGCAGTGTAGTTATTTCCATGTTTATAGAGATAGCAGTGTAGATATTTCCATTGATATACAGATAGCTGTGTAGATATTTGCATGGTCATACAGATAGCGCTGTAGATATTTCCATGTTTGTCCAGATAGCGGTGTAGATATTTCCATGTTCATACAGATAGCATTGTAGATATTTCCATGTTCATACAGATAACGGTGTAGATATTTCCATGTTCATACAGATAGCGGTGTAGATGTTTCCTTGTTCATACAGTTAGCGGTGTAGATATTTCCATGTTCATACAGATGGCGGTGTAGATATTTTCATGTTCATACAGATGGCGGTATAGATATTTCCATGTTCGTACAGATGGCGTTGTAGATATTTCCATGTTCATAGAGATGGTGGTATAAATATTTCCATGTTTATGCAGATAGCGGTATCGATATTTCCATGTTTATACAGATGGTGGTGTAGATATTTCCATGTTTATGGAGATGGCGGTGTAGATATTTCCATGTTCATGGAGATGGCGGTGTAAATATTTCCATGTTTATAGGGATGGTGGAGTAGATATTTTCATGTTTACACAGATGGCGGTGTAGATATTTCCATGTTTACACAGTTAGCGGTGTAGACATTTCCATGTTTACACAGATAGCGGTGTGGATATTTTCGTGTTTATGCAGATAGCAGTGTAGATATTTCCATGTTTATACAGATAGCGGTGCGGATATTTCCATGTTTATACAGATAGTTGGGCAGATATTTCCATGTTTATACAGATAGCGGTGTAGATATTTCCATCTTAATACAGATGGCGGTGTAGATATGTCCATGTTTGTACTGATGGCGGTGTAGATATTTCCATGTTCATACAGATGGCGGTGTAGATATTTCGAAGTTTATAGAGATAGCGCTGTAGTTATTTCCATATTTATAGAGAAATCTGTGTAGATATTTCCGTGTATATTCAGATAGCTGTGTAGATATTTCCATGTTCATGCAGATAGCGGTGTAGATATTTCCATGTTCATACAGATTGCGGTGTAGATATTTCCATGTTCATACAGACGGCGGTGAAGATATTTCCATGTTCATACAGATGGTCGTGTAGATATTTCCATGTTCATACAAATGGCGGTGTAGATATTTCCATGTTCATAGAGATGGCGGTGTAGATATTTCCATGTTCATAAAAATGGCGGTGTAGATATTTCTATGTTCATAGAGATGGCGGTGTTGATGTTTCCATATTTATAGAGATAGCAGTGTAGTTATTTCCATGTTTATAGAGATAGTAGTGTAGATATTTCCATTGATATACAGATAGCTGTGTAGATATTTGCGTGTTCATAGAGATATCAGTGTAGATATTTCCATGGTCATACAGATAGCGGTGTAGATATTTCCATGTTCATACAGATAGCGGTGTAGATATTTCCATGTTCATACAGATAGCGGTGTAGATATTTCCATGTTCATACAGATAGCGGTGTAGATATTTCCATGTTCATACAGTTAGCGGTTTAGATATTTCCATGTTCATACAGATGGCGGTGTAGATATTTACATGTTCATACAGATTTCGGTGTAGTTATTTCCATGTTCGTACAGATAGCGGTGTAGATATTTCCATCTTCATACAGATAGCCGTGTAGATATTTCCATGTTCATACAGATAGCGGTGTAGATATTTCCATGTTCATACGAATAGTGGTGTAGACATTTCCATGTTCATGTATTTAGCGGTGTAGATATTTCCATGTTCATACAGATGGCGAAGATATTTCCATGTTCATACAGACGGCGGTGTAGATATTTCCACGTTCATAGTTATGGCGCTGTAGATATTTCCATATTTATACAGATAGCAGTGTAGTTATTTCCATGTTTATAGAGATAGCAGTGTAGATATTTCCATTGATATACAGATAGCTGAGTAGATATTTGCATGGTCATACAGATAGCGCTGTAGATATTTCCATGTTCGTACAGATAGCGGTGTAGATATTTCCATGTTCATACAGATAGCATTGTAGATATTTCCATGTTCATACAGATAACGGTGTAGATATTTCCATGTTCATACAGATAGCGGTGTAGATGTTTCCATGTTCATACAGTTAGCGGTGTAGATATTTCCATGTTCATACAGATGGCGGTGTAGATATTTTCATGTTCATACAGATGGCGGTATAGATATTTCCATGTTCGTACAGATGGCGTTGTAGATATTTCCATGTTCATAGAGATGGTGGTATAAATATTTCCATGTTTATGCAGATAGCGGTATCGATATTTCCATGTTTATACAGATGGTGGTGTAGATATTTCCATGTTTATGGAGATGGCGGTGTAGATATTTCCATGTTCATGGAGATGGCGGTGTAAATATTTCCATGTTTATAGGGATGGCGGAGTAGATATTTTCATGTTTACACAGATGGCGGTGTAGATATTTCCATGTTTACACAGAAAGCGGTGTAGACATTTCCATGTTTACACAGATAGTGGTGTGGATATTTCCATGTTTATGCAGATAGCGGTGTAGATATTTCCATGTTTATACAGATAGCGGTGCGGATATTTCCATGTTTATACAGATAGTTGGGCAGATATTTCCATGTTTATACAGAGAGCGGTGTAGATATTTCCATCTTAATACAGATGGCGGTGTAGATATGTCCATGTTTGTACAGATGGCGGTGTAGATATTTCCATGTTCATACAGATGGCGGTGTAGATATTTCGAAGTTTATAGAGATAGCGCTGTAGTTATTTCCATATTTATAGAGAAATCTGTGTAGATATTTCCATGTATATTCAGATAGCTGTGTAGATAGATCCATGTTCATGCAGATAGCGGTGTAGATATTTCCATGTTCATCCAGATGCCGGTGTACATATATCGATGTTCATATAGATGGCGGTGAAGATATTTCCATGTTCATACAGATGGTGGTGTAGATATTTCCATGTTCATACTAATGGCGGTGTAGATATTTCCATGTTCATCCAGATGCCGGTGTACATATATCGATGTTCATATAGATGGCGGTGAAGATATTTCCATGTTCATACAGATAGCGGTGTAGATATTTCCATGTTCATACCAATAGCGGTGTAGACATTTCCATGTTCATATATTTAGCGGTGTAGATGTTTCCATGTTCATACAGATGGCGGTGTAGATATTTCCATGTACATAGAGATGGCGGTGTAGATATTTCCATATTTATACAGATAGCAGTGTAGTTATTTCCATGTTAATAGAGATAGCAGTGTAGATATTGCCATTGATATACAGATAGCTGTGTAGATATTTGCATGGTCATACAGATAGCGGTGTAGATATTTCCATGTTTATAGAGATGGCGGCGTAGATATTTCCATGTTCATAAAGATGGCGGTGTAAATATTTCCATGTTCGTACGGATGGCAGTGTAGATATTTCCATGTTAATACAGGTGGCGGTGTATATATTTCCATGTTTATACAGATAGCTGTGTTGATATTTCCATGTTCATACAGATAGCGGTGTAGATATTTCCATGTTCATACTGATAACGGTGTAGATATTTCCATGTTCATACAGATAGCGGTGTAGATATTTCCATGTTCATACAGTTAGGGGTGTAGATATTTCCATGTTCATACAAATGGCGATGTAGATATTTCCATGATTATACAGATAGCAGTGTAGATATTTCCATGTTTATAGAGATAGCAGTGTAGATATTTCCATTGATATACAGATAGCTGTGTAGATATTTGCATGTTCCTACACATAGCGGTGTAGATATTTCAATGTTCATACAGATAGCGGTGTAGATATTTCCATGTTCGTACAGATGGCAGTGTAGATATTTACATGTTCATTCAGATGTCGGTGTAGATATTTCCATATTCGTACAGATGGCGTTGTAGATATTTCCATGTTCATACAGATAGCGGTGTAGATATTTCCATGTTCAAACAGATAGCGGTGTAGATATTTCCATGTTCATACAGATAGCGGTGTAGGTATTTCCATGTTCATTCAGATAGCGGTGTAGATATTTCCATGTTCGTACAGTTAGCGGTGTAGATATTTCCATGTTCATACAGAGGGCGGTGTAGATATTTACATGTTCATACAGATGGCGGTGTAGATATTTCCATGTTCATACAGATAGCGGTGTAGAGATTTCCATGTTCATACAGATAGCGGTGTAGATATTTCCATGTTCATACAGATAGCGGTCTAGATATTTAAAGGTTCATTCCAATAGCGGTGTAGACATTTCCATGTTCAAACAGTTAGCGGCGTTGATATTTCCATGTTCATACAGATGGCGGTGTAGATATTTCCATGTTCATACAGATGGCGGTGTAGATATTTACATGTTCATACAGATGGCGGTATAGATATTTCCATGTTCGTACAGATGGCGGTGTAGATATTTCCATGTTTATACTGGTAGCAGTGTAGTTATTTCCATGTTTATAGAGATAGCAGTGTAGATATTTCCATTGATATACAGATAGCTGTGTAGATATTTGCATGGTCATACAGATAGCGGTGTAGATATTTCCATGTTCGTACAGATAGCGGTGTAGATATTTCCATGTTGATACAGATAGCGGTGTAGATATTTCCATGTTCATACAGATAACGGTGTAGATATTTCCATGTTCATACAGATAGCGGTGTAGATATTTCCATGTTCATACAGTTAGCGGTGTAGATATTTCCATGTTCATACAGATGGCGGTGTAGATATTTACATGTTCATACAGATGGTGGTGTAGATATTTCCATGTTTATAGAGATGACGGTCTAGATATTTCCATGTTTACAGAGATAGTGGCGTAGTTATTTCCAAGTTTATAGAGACAGCGTTGTAGATATTTCCATGTTTATACAGATAGCGGTGAAGATATTTCCATGTTTATACAGATAGCGGTGTAGATATTTCCATGTTTATACAGATAGCCGTGTAGATATTTCCATTTTTATAGAGATAGTGGTGTAGATAATTTCAATTTTATACAGAGATCAGTGTAGATATTTCCACGTTCATACAGATAGCGGTGTAGATATTTCCACGTTTATAGAGATGGCGGTGCAGATATTTCCATGTTCATACAGCGGACGGTGTGGATATTTCCATGTTTGTTGGGATGGCGGTGTAGATGTTTTCATGTTTACACAGATGGCGGTGTAGATATTTCCATGTTTACACAGATGGCAGTGTAGACATTTCCATGTTTACACAGATAGCGGTGTGGATATTTCCATGTTTATGCAGATAGCAGTGTAGATATTTCCATGTTTATACAGATAGCGGTGCGGATATTTCCATGTTTATTCAGAAAGCGGTGCGGATATTTCCATGTTTATGCAGATAGTTGGGCAGATTTTTTTCTTGTTTATACAGATAGCGGTGTAGATATTTCCGTGTTCATACAAATGGCGGTGTAGATATTTCCATGTTCATAGAGATGGCGGTGTAGATATTTCCATATTTATACAGATAGCAGTGTAGTTATTTCCATGTTTATAGAGATAGCAGTGTAGATATTTCCATTGATATACAGATAGCTGTGTAGATATTTGCATGGTCATACAGATAGCGCTGTAGATATTTCCATGTTTGCCCAGATAGCGGTGTAGATATTTCCATGTTCATACAGATAGCATTGTAGATATTTCCATGTTCATACAGATAACGGTGTAGATATTTCCATGTTCATACAGATAGCGGTGTAGATGTTTCCTTGTTCATACAGTTAGCGGTGTAGATATTTCCATGTTCATACAGATGGCGGTGTAGATATTTTCATGTTCATACAGATGGCGGTATAGATATTTCCATGTTCGTACAGATGGCGTTGTAGATATTTCCATGTTCATAGAGATGGTGGTATAAATATTTCCATGTTTATGCAGATAGCGGTATCGATATTTCCATGTTTATACAGATGGTGGTGTAGATATTTCCATGTTTATGGAGATGGCGGTGTAGATATTTCCATGTTCATGGAGATGGCGGTGTAAATATTTCCATGTTTATAGGGATGGTGGAGTAGATATTTTCATGTTTACACAGATGGCGGTGTAGATATTTCCATGTTTACACAGTTAGCGGTGTAGACATTTCCATGTTTACACAGATAGCGGTGTGGATATTTTCGTGTTTATGCAGATAGCAGTGTAGATATTTCCATGTTTATACAGATAGCGGTGCGGATATTTCCATGTTTATACAGATAGTTGGGCAGATATTTCCATGTTTATACAGATAGCGGTGTAGATATTTCCATCTTAATACAGAAGGCGGTGTAGATATGTCCATGTTTGTACTGATGGCGGTGTAGATATTTCCATGTTCATACAGATGGCGGTGTAGATATTTCGAAGTTTATAGAGATAGCGCAGTAGTTATTTCCATATTTATAGAGAAATCTGTGTAGATATTTCCGTGTATATTCAGATAGCTGTGTAGATATTTCCATGTTCATGCAGATAGCGGTGAAGATATTTCCATGTTCATACAGATTGCGGTGTAGATATTTCCATGTTCATACAGACGGCGGTGAAGATATTTCCATGTTCATACAGATGGTCGTGTAGATATTTCCATGTTCATACAAATGGCGGTGTAGATATTTCCATGTTCATAGAGATGGCGGTGTAGATATTTCCATGTTCATAAAAATGGCGGTGTAGATATTTCTATGTTCATAGAGATGGCGGTGTTGATGTTTCCATATTTATAGAGATAGCAGTGTAGTTATTTCCATGTTTATAGAGATAGTAGTGTAGATATTTCCATTGATATACAGATAGCTGTGTAGATATTTGCGTGTTCATAGAGATATCAGTGTAGATATTTCCATGGTCATACAGATAGCGGTGTAGATATTTCCATGTTCATACAGATAGCGGTGTAGATATTTCCATGTTCATACAGATAGCGGTGTAGATATTTCCATGTTCATACAGATAGCGGTGTAGATATTTCCATGTTCATACAGTTAGCGGTTTAGATATTTCCATGTTCATACAGATGGCGGTGTAGATATTTACATGTTCATACAGATGGCGGTGTAGTTATTTCCATGTTCGTACAGATAGCGGTGTAGATATTTCCATCTTCATACAGATAGCCGTGTAGATATTTCCATGTTCATACAGATAGCGGTGTAGATATTTCCATGTTCATACGAATAGTGGTGTAGACATTTCCATGTTCATGTATTTAGCGGTGTAGATATTTCCATGTTCATACAGATGGCGAAGATATTTCCATGTTCATACAGACGGCGGTGTAGATATTTCCATGTTCATAGTGATGGCGGTGTAGATATTTCCATATTTATACAGATAGCAGTGTAGTTATTTCCATGTTTATAGAGATAGCAGTGTAGATATTTCCATTGATATACAGATAGCTGAGTAGATATTTGCATGGTCATACAGATAGCGCTTTAGATATTTCCATGTTCGTACAGATAGCGGTGTAGATATTTCCATGTTCATACAGATAGCATTGTAGATATTTCCATGTTCATACAGATAACGGTGTAGATATTTCCATGTTCATACAGATAGCGGTGTAGATGTTTCCATGTTCATACAGTTAGCGGTGTAGATATTTCCATGTTCATACAGATGGCGGTGTAGATATTTTCATGTTCATACAGATGGCGGTATAGATATTTCCATGTTCGTACAGATGGCGTTGTAGATATTTCCATGTTCATAGAGATGGTGGTATAAATATTTCCATGTTTATGCAGATAGCGGTATCGATATTTCCATGTTTATACAGATGGTGGTGTAGTTATTTCCATGTTTATGGAGATGGCGGTTTAGATATTTCCATGTTCATGGAGATGGCGGTGTAAATATTTCCATGTTTATAGGGATGGCGGAGTAGATATTTTCATGTTTACACAGATGGCGGTGTAGATATTTCCATGTTTACACAGAAAGCGGTGTAGACATTTCCATGTTTACACAGATAGTGGTGTGGATATTTCCATGTTTATGCAGATAGCGGTGTAGATATTTCCATGTTTATACAGATAGCGGTGCGGATATTTCCATGTTTATACAGATAGTTGGGCAGATATTTCCATGTTTATACAGAGAGCGGTGTAGATATTTCCATCTTAATACAGATGGCGGTGTAGATATGTCCATGTTTGTACAGATGGCGGTGTAGATATTTCCATGTTCATACAGATGGCGGTGTAGATATTTCGAAGTTTATAGAGATAGCGCTGTAGTTATTTCCATATTTATAGAGAAATCTGTGTAGATATTTCCGTGTATATTCAGATAGCTGTGTAGATATTTGCATGTTCATGCAGATAGCTGTGTAGATATTTCCATGTTCATCCAGATGCCGGTGTACATATATCCATGTTCATACAGATGGCGGTGAAGATATTTCCATGTTCATACTGATGGTGGTGTAGATATTTCCATGTTCATACAAATGGCGGTGTAGATATTTCCATGTTCATAGAGATGGCGGTGTAGATATTTCCATGTTTATACAAATGGCGTTGTAGATATTTCCATGTTCATACAGGTGGCGGTGTATATATTTCCATGTTTATACAGATAGCTGTGTTGATATTTCCATGTTCATACTGATGGTGGTGTAGATATTTACATGTTCATACAGATGGCGGTGTAGATATTTCCATGTTCATACAGATAGCAGTGTAGATATTTCTATGTTCATACAGATAGCGGTGTAGATATTTCCATGTTCATACAGATAGCGGTGTAGATATTTCCATGTTCATATCGATAGCGGTGTAGATATTTCCATGTTCATACAGTTAGCGGTGTAGATATTTCCATGTTCATACAGATGGCGGTGTATATATTTACATGTTCATACAGATGGCGGTGTAGATATTTGATGTTCGTACGGATGGCAGTGTAGATATTTCCATGTTCATACAGGTGGCGGTGTAGATATTTCCATGTTTATACAAATAGCAGTGTAGTTATTTCCATGTTCATAGAGACAGCTGTGTAGATATTTCCATTGTTATACAGATAGCTGTGTAGATATTTGCATGTTCATACAGATAGCGGTGTAGATATTTCCATGTTCATACAGATAGCGGTGTAGATATTTCCATGTTCATACAGATATCGGTGTAGATATTTCCATGTTCATACAGATAACGGTGTAGATATTTCCATGTTCATACAGATAGTGGTGTAGATATTTCCATGTTCATACAGTTAGTGGTGTAGATATTTCCATGTTCATACAGATGGCGGTGTAGATATTTACATGTTCATACAGATGGCAGTATAGATATTTGCATGTTCGCACAGATGGCGGTGTAGATATTTGCATGTTCATAGAGATGGCGGTGTAGATATTTCCATGTTTATGCATATAGCGGTATAGATATTTCCATGTTTATACAGATGGTGGTGTAGATATTTCCATGTTTATAGAGATGGTGGTCTAGATATTTCCATGTTTACAGAGATAGTGGTGTAGTTATTTCCAAGTTTATAGAGACAGCGTTGTAGATATTTCCTTGTTTATACAGATAGCGGTGAAGATATGTCCATGTTTATACAGATAGCGGTGTAGATATCTCCATGTTTATACAGATAGCGGTGTAGATATTTCCATCTTAATACAGATGGCGGTGTAGATATGTCCATGTTTGTACAGATGGCGGTGTAGATATTTCCATGTTCATACAGATGGCGGTGTAGATATTTCGAAGTTTATAGAGATAGCGCTGTAGTTATTTCCATATTTATAGAGAAATCTGTGTAGATATTTCCGTGTATATTCAGATAGCTGTGTAGATATTTGCATGTTCATGCAGATAGCGGTGTAGATATTTCCATGTTCATCCAGATGCCGGTGTACATATATCCATGTTCATACAGATGGCGGTGAAGATATTTCCATGTTCATACAGATGGTGGTGTAGATATTTCCATGTTCATACAAATGGCGGTGTAGTTATTTCCATGTTCATAGAGATGGCGGTGTAGATATTTCCATGTTTATACAAATGGCGGTGTAGATATTTACATGTTCATACAGATGGCGGTGTAGATATTTCCCTGTTCATACAGATAGCAGTGTAGATATTTCTATGTTCATACAGATAGCGGTGTAGATATTTCCATGTTCATACAGATAGCGGTGTAGATATTTCCATGTTCATACCGATAGCGGTGTAGATATTTCCATGTTCATACAGTTAGCGGTGTAGATATTTCCATGTTCATACAGATGGCGGTGTAGATATTTACATGTTCATACAGATGGCGGTGTAGATATTTCCATGTTCGTACGGATGGCAGTGTAGATATTTCCATGTTCATACAGGTGGCGGTGTAGATATTTCCATGTTTATACAAATAGCAGTTTAGTTATTTCCATGTTCATAGAGACAGCTGTGTAGATATTTCCATTGTTATACAGATAGCTGTGTAGATATTTGCATGTTCATACAGATAGCGGTGTAGATATTTCCATGTTTATACACATAACCGTGTAGATATTTCCATGTTTATAGAGATAGTGGTGTAGATAAGTTCAATTTTATTCAGATAGCAGTGTAGATATTTGCAAATTCATATAGATAGTGGTGTAGATATTTCCACGTTTATAGAGATGGCGGTGTAGATATATCCATGTTCATCCACATGGCGGTGTAGATATTTCCATGTTCATACAGGTGGCGGTGAAGATATTCCCATGTTCATACAGATGGCGGTGTAGATATTTCCATGTTCATACAGATAGCGGTGTAGATATTTCCATGTTCATACAGATAGCGGCGTAGATATTTCCATGTTCATACAGTTAGCGGTGTAGATATTTCCATGTTCATACAGATGGCGGTGTAGATATTTATATGCTCATACAGATGGCGGTGTAGATATTTCCATGTTCGTACGGTTGGCAGTGTAGATATTTCCATGTTCATACAGATAGCGGTGAAGATATTTCCATGTTTATACAGATAGCGGTGTAGATATTTCCATGTTTATACAGATAACCGTGTAGATATTTCCATGTTTATAGAGATAGTGGTGTAGATAATTTCAATTTTATTCAGATAGCAGTGTAGATATTTGCAAATTCATATAGATAGTGGTGTAGATATTTCCACGTTTATAGAGATGGCGGTTTAGATATATCCATCTTCATCCACATGGCGGTGTAGATATTTCCATGTTCATACAGGTGGCGGTGAAGATATTTCCATTTTCATGCAGATGGCGGTGTAGATATTTCCATGTTCATACAAATGGCGGTGTAGATATTTCCATGTTCATAGAGATGGTGGTGTAGATATTTCCATGTTCATACCAATGGCGGTGCAGATATTTCCATGTTCATATAGATGGCGATGTAGATATTTCCGTGTTTATACAGATAGCAGTTTAGTTATTACCATGTTTATAGAGATAGCAGTGTAGATATTTCCATTGATATACAGATAGCTGTGTAGATATTTGCATGTTCATACAGATAGCGGTGTAGATATTTCCATGTTCATACAGATAGCGGTGTAGATATTTCCATGTTCATACAGATAGCGGTGTGGGTATTTCCATGTTCATACAGATAGCGTTGTAGATATTTCCATGTTCATACAGATAGCGGTGTAGATATTTCCATGTTCATACAAATAGCGGTGTAGATATTTCCATGTTCATACAGTTAGCTTTGTAGATATTTCCATGTTTATAGAGATAGTGGTGTAGTTATTTCCAAGTTTATAGAGACAGCTTTGTAGATATTTCCATATTTATACAGATAGCGGTGAAGATATTTCCATGTTTATACATATAGCGGTGTAGATATTTCCATGTTTATACAGATAGCAGTGTAGATATTTCCATGTTTATAGAGATAGTGGTGTAGATAATTTCAATTTTATACCGAGAGCAGTGTAGATATTTCCAAGTTCATACAGGTAGCGGTGTAGATATTTCCACGTTTATAGAGATGGCGGTGTAGATATTTCCATGTTCATACTGATGGCGGTGTAGATATTTCCATGTTTATAGAGATGGCGGTGTAGATATTTCCATGTTTACACAGATGGCGTTGTAGACATTTCCATGTATACACAGATAGCGGTGTGGATATTTCCATGTTTATGCAGATAGCGGTGTAGATATTTCCATGTTTATACAGATAGCGGTGCGGATATTTCCATGTTTATACAGACAGTTGGGCAGATATTTCCATGTTCATACAGATGGCGGTGTAGAAATTTCCATGTTCATACAGATGGCGGTGTAGATATTTCGAAGTTTATAGAGATAGCGCTATAGTTATTTCCATATTTATAGAGAAATCTGTGTAGATATTTCCATGTTCGCACAGATGGCGGTGTAGATATTTCCAAGTTCATAGAGATGGCGGTGTAGATATTTCCATGTTTATGCAGATAGCGGTACAGATATTTCCATGTTTATACAGATGGTGGTGTAGGTATTTCCATGTCTATAGAGATGGCGGTCAAGATATTTCCGTGTTTATAGAGATAGTGGTGTAGTTCTTTCCAAGTTTATAGAGACAGCGTTGTAGATATTTCCATGTTTATACAGATAGCGGTGAAGATATTTCCATGTTTATACAGATAGCGGTGTAGATATTTCCATGTTTATACAGATATCAGTGTAGATATTTCCATGTTTATAGAGATAAAAGTGTAGATAATTTCAATTTTATACAGATAGCAGTGTAGATATTTCCAAGTGCATACAGATAGCGGTGTAGATATTTCCTCGCTTATAGAGATGGCGGTGTAGATTTTTCCATGTTCATACAGATGGCGGTGTACATATTTCCATGTTTATAGGGATGGCGGTGTAGATATTTTCATGTTTACACAGATGGCGGTGTAGATATTTCCATGTTTACAAAGAAAGCGGTGTAGACATTTCCATGTTTACACAAATAGCGGTGTGGATGTTTCTATGTTTATGCAGATAGCGGTGTAGATATTTCCATGTTTATACAGATAGCGGTGCGGATATTTCCATGTTTATACAGATGGGCAGATATTACCATGTTTATACAGATAGCGGTGTAGATATTTCCATCTTAATACAGATGGTGGTGTACATATGTCCATGTTCGTACAGATGGCAGTGTAGATATTTCCATGTTCATATAGATGGCGGTGTAGATATTTCGAAGTTTATAGAGATAGCGCTGTAGTTATTTCCATATTTATAGAGAAATCTGTGTAGATATTTCCATGTATATGCAGATAGCTGTGTAGATATTTCCATGTTCATGCAGATAGCGGTGTAGATATTTCCATGTTCATCCAGATGCCGGTGTAGATATATCCATGTTCATACAGATGGCGGTGAAGATATATCCATGTTCATACAGATGGCGGTGTAGATATTTCCATGTTCGTACAAATGGCGGTGTAGATATTTCCATGTTCATAGAGATGGCGGTGTAGATATTTCCATGTTCATACAAATGGCCGTGTAGATATTTCCATGTTCATAGAGATGGCGGTGTAGATATTTCCATGTTCATACAGATAGCGGTGTAGATATTTCCATGTTCATACAGATGGCGGTGTAGATATTTACATGATCATACAGATAGTGGTGTAGATATTTCCATGTTCATACAGATAACGGTGTAGATATTTCCATGTTCATACAGATAGCGGTGTAGATATTTCCATGTTCATACAGTTAGCGGTGTAGATATTTCCATGCTCATACAGATGGTGGTGTAGATATTTACGTGTTCATACAGATGGCAGTGTATATATTTCCCTGTTCATACAGATGGCGGTGTAGATATTTCCATGTTCATAGAGATGGCGGTGTACATATTTCCATGTTTATGCAGATAGCGGTATAGATAATTCCATGTTTATACAGATGGTGGTGTATATATTTCCATGTTTACTGAGATGGCGGTCTAGATATTTCCATGTTTATAGAGATAGAGGTGTAGTTATTTCCAAGTTTATAGATACAGCGTTGTAGATATTTCCATATTTATACAGATAGCGGTGAAGATGTTTACATGTTTATACAGATAGCGGTGTAGATATTTCCATGTTTATACAGATAACAGTGTACATATTTCCATGTTTATAGAGATAGCGGTGTAGATAATTTCAATATTATACAGATATCAGTGTAGATATTTCCAAGTTCATACAGATAGCGGTGTAGATATTTCCACGTTTATAGAAATGGCGGTGTAGATATTTCCATGTTCATACAGATGGCGGTGTAGATATTTCCATGTTTATAGGGATGGCGGTGTAGATATTTTCATGTTTACACAGATGGCGGTGTAGATATTTCCATGTTTACACAGGTAGCGGTGTAGACATTTCCATGTTTACACAGATAGCGGTGTGGATATTTCCATGTTTATGCAGATAGCGGTGTAGATATTTCCATGTTTATACAGATAGCCGTGTAGATATTTCCATGTTTATACAGATGGGCAGATATTTCCATGTTTATACAGATAGCGGTGTAGATATTTCCATCTTAATACAAATGGCGGTGTACATATGTCCATGTTCGTACAGATGGCAGTGTAGGTATTTCGATGTTCATATAGATGGCGGTGTAGATATTTCGAAGTTTATAGAGATAGCGCTGTAGTTATTTCCATATTTATAGAGAAATCTGTGTAGATATTTCCATGTATATGCAGATAGCTGTGTAGATATTTCCATGTTCATGCAGATAGCGGTGTAGATATTTCCATGTTCATCCAGATGCCGGTGTAGATATATCCATGTTCATACAGATGGCGGTGAAGATATATCCATGTTCATACAGATGGCGGTGTAGATATTTCCATGTTCGCACAAATGGCGGTATAGATATTTCCATGTTCATAGAGATGGCGGTGTAGATATTTCCATGTTCATACAAATGGCGGTGTAGGTATTTCCATGTTCATAGAGATGGCGGTGTAGATATTTCCAGGTTTATACAGATAGCAGTGTAGTTATTTCCATGTTTATAGAGATAGTGGTGTAGATAATTTCAATTTCTTGCAGATAGCTGTGTAGATATTTGCATGTTCATACAGATAGCGGTGTAGATATTTCCATGTTCATACAGATAGCAGTGTAGATGTTTCCATGTTCATGCAGATAGCGATGTAGATATTTCTATGTTCATACAAATAGCAATGTAGATATCTCCATGTCCATACAGTTAGCGGTGTAGATATTTCCATGTTCATACAGATGGCGGTGTAGATATTTACATGTTCATACAGATGGCGGTGGAGATATTTCCATGTTTGTATGGATGGCAGTGTAGATATTTCCATGTTCGTTCAGATAGTGGTGTAGATATTTCCATGTTCATACAGATAACGGTGTAGATATTTCCATGTTCATACAGATAGCGGTGTAGATATTTCCATGTTCGTACAGATAGCGGTGAAGATATTTCCATGTTTATACAGATAGCGGCATAGATATTTCCATGTTTATACAGATAGCATTGTAGATATTTCCATGTTTATAGAGATAGTGGTGTAGATAATTTCAATTTTATACAGAGAGCAGTGTAGATATTTCCAAGTTCATACAGATAGTGGTGTCGATATTTCCACGTTCATACAAATGGCGGTGTAGATATTTCCATGTTCTTCCAGATAGCGGTATAGTTATTTCCATGTTCATTCAGATAACGGTGTTGATATTTCCATGTTCATACAGATAACAGTGTAGATATTTCCATGTTCATACATATAGCGGTATAGATATTTCCATGTTCGTATAGATGGCGGTGTAGATATTTCCATGTTCATAGAGATGGCGGTGTAGATATTTCCATGTTTATGCAGATAGCGGTATAGATACTTCCATATTTATTCAGATGGTGGTGTAGATATTTCCATGTTTATAGAGATGGAGGTCTAGATATTTCCATGTTTACAGAGATAGTGGTGTAGTTATTTCCAAGTTTATAGAGACAGCATTGTAAATATTTCCATGTTTATACAGATAGCTGTGATGATATTTCCTTGTTTATACAGAGAGCGGTGTAGATATTTCCATGTTTATAGAGATAGTGGTGTAGATAATTTCAATTTTATACAGAGAGCAGTGTAGATATTTCCAAGTTCATACAGATGGCGGTGTAGATATTTCCACGTTTATAGAGATGGCGGTGTAGATATTTCAATGTTCATACAGATGGCGGTGTAGATATTTCCATGTTTATAGGGATGGTGGTATAGATATTTTCATGTTTACACAGATGGCGGTGTAGATATTTCCATGTTTACACAGATAGCGGTGTGGATATTTCCATGTTTATGCAGATAGCTGTGTAGATATTTGCATGTTCATACAGATAGCGGTGTAGATATTTCCATGTTCATACAGATGGCGGTGTAGATATTTCCATATTCATACAGATAGCGGTGTAGATATTTCCATGTTCATACAGATAGCGGTGGAGATATTTCCATGTTCAAACAGATAGCGGTGTAGATATTTCCATGTTCATACTGTTAGTGGTGTAGATATTTCCATGTTCATACAGATGGCGGTGTAGATATTTCCATGTTCATACAGATGGTGGTGTAGATATTTCCATGTTCATAGAGATAGCGCTGTAGAGATTTCCATGTTCATACAGATAGCGGTGTAGATATTTCCATGTTGATACAGATAGCGGTGTAGAGATTTCCATGTTCATACAGATAGCGGTGTAGATATTTCCATGTTCATACAGATAGCGGTATAGATACTTCCATGTTTATTCAGATGGTGGTGTAGATATTTCCATGTTTATAGAGATGGCGGTCTAGATATTTCCATGTTTACAGAGATAGTGGTGTAGTTATTTCCAAGTTTATAGAGACAGCGTTGTAGATATTTCCATGTTTATACAGATAGCAGTGAAGATATTTCCATGTTTATACAGATAGCGGTGTAGACATTCATGTTTATGCAGATAGCAGTGAAGATATTTCCATGTTTATAGAGATAGTGGTGTAGATAATTTCAATTTTATACAAAGTGCAGTGTAGTTATTTCCAAGTTCATACAGATAGTGGTGTAGATATTTCCAGGTTCATACAAATGGCGGTGTAGATATTTACATGTTCATACAAATGGCGGTATAGATATTTCCATGTTCGTACAGATGGCGGTGTGGATATTTCCATGTTCATACCAGTAGCGGTGTAGATATTTCCATGTTCATACAGATGGCGGTGTAGATATTTCCATGTTTATACAGATAGCAGTGTAGTTATTTCCATGTTTATAGAGACAGCTGTGTAGATATTTCCATTGATATACAGATAGCTGTGTAAATATTTGCATGTTCATACAGATATCGGTGTAGATATTTCCATGTTCGTACAGATAGCGGTGTAGATATTTCCATGTTGGTACAGATAGCGGTGTAGTAGATATTTCCATGTTCATACAGATAACGGTGTAGATATTTCCGTGTTCATACAGATAGCGGTGTAGATATTTCCATGTTCATACAGATAACGGTGTAGACATTTCCATGTTCATACAGACAGCGGTGTAGATATTTCCATGTTCATACAGTTAGCGGTGTAGATATTTCCATGTTCATACAGATGGCGGTGTAGATATTTCCATGTTTATGCAGATAGCGGTATAGATATTTCCATGTTTATACAGATGGTGGTGTAGATATTTCCATGTATATAGAGATGGCGCTCTAGATATTTCCATGTTTACAGAGATAGTGGTGTAGTTATTTCCAAGTTTATAGTGACAGCGTTGTAGATATTTCCATGTTTATACAGATAGCGGTGAAGATATTTCCATGTTTATACAGATAGCGGTGTAGATATTTCCATGTTTATAGAGATAGCAGTGTAGATAGGTCCATTTTTATAGAGATAGTTTTGTAGATAATTTCAATTCCATACAGAGAGCAGTGTAGATATTTCCAAGTTCATACAGACAGCGGTGTAGATATTTCCACGTTTATAGAGATGGCGGTGTAGATATTTCCATGTTCATACTAATGGCGGTGTACATATTTCCATGTTTATAGGGATGGCGGTGTAGATATTTTCATGTTTACACAGATGGCGGTGTAGATATTTCCATGTTTACACAGATAGCGGTGTAGACATTTCCATGTTTACACAGATAGCGGTGTGGATATTTCCATGTTTATGCAGATGGCAGTGTAGATATTTCCATGTTTATACAGATAGCGGTGCGGATATTTCCATGTTTATACAGATAGTTGGGCAGATATTTCCATGTTTATACAGATAGCGGTGTAGATATTTCCATCTTAATACAGATGGCGGTGTAGATATGTCCATGTTTGTACAGATGGCGGTGTAGATATTTCCATGTTCATACAGATGGCGGTGTAGATATTTCGAAGTTTATACAGATAGCGCTGTAGTTATTTCCATATTTATAGAGAAATCTGTGTAGATATTTCCATGTATGTTCAGATATCTGTGTAGATAATTCCATGTTCATGCAGATAGCGGTGTAGATATTTCCATGTTCATCCAGATGCCGGTGTACATATATCCATGTTCATACAGATGGTGGTGAAGATATTTCCATGTTCATACAGATGGTGGTGTAGATATTTCCATGTTCATACAAATGGCGGTGTAGATATTTCCATGTTCATAGAGATGGCGGTGTAGATATTTCCATGTTCATACAAATCGCGGTGCAGATATTTCCATCTTCATAGAGATGGTGGTGTAGATATTTCCGTATTTATACAGATAGCAGTGTAGTTATTTCCATGTTTATAGAGATAGCAGTGTAGATATTTCCATTGTTATACAGATAGCTGTGTAGATATTTGCATGTTCATACAGATAGCAGTGTAGATATTTCCATGTTCGTACTGATAGCGGTGTAGATATTTCCATGTTCATACAGATAGTGGTGTAGATATTTCCATGTTCATACAGTTAGCGGTGTAGATATTTCCATGTTCATACAGATGGCGGTGTAGATATTTACATGTTCATACAGATGTCGGTATAGATATTTCCACGTTCGTACAGATGGCGGTGTAGATATTTCCATGTTCATAGAGATGGCGGTGTAGATACTTCCATGTTTATGCCGATAACGATATAGATATTTCCATGTTTATACAGATGGTGGTGTAGATATTTCCATGTTTATAGAGATGGCGGTCTAGATATTTCCATGTTTACAGAGATAGTGGTGTAGTTATTTCCAAGTTTATAGAGACAGCGTTGTAGATATTTCCATGTTTATACAGATAGCGGTAAAGATATTTCCATGTTTATACAGATAGCGGTGTAGATATTTCCAAGTTTATACAGATAGCAGTGTAGATATTCCATGTTTGTACAGATAGCGGTAAAGATATTTCCATGTTTATAAAGATAGCGGTGTAGATAATTCCAAGTTCATACAGATAGCGGTGTAGATATTTCCCCATTTATAGAGATGGCTGTGTAGATATTTCCATGTTCATACAGAGGACGGTGTAGATATTTCCATGTTTATAGGGATGGCGGTGTAGACATTTCCATGTTTACACAGATAGTGGTGTGGATATTTCCATGTTTATGCAGATAGCAGTGTAGATATTTCCATGTTTATACAGATAGCGGTGCGGATATTTCCATGTTTATTCAGATAGCGGTGCGGATATTTCCATGTTTATACAGATAGTTGGGCAGATATTTCCATGTTTATGCAGATAGCGGTGTAGATATTTCCATCTTAATACAGATGGCGGTGTAGATATGTCCATGTTCATACAGATGGCGGTGTAGATAGTTCCATGTTCATAGAGATGGCGGTGTAGATATTTCCATGTTCATACAAATGGCGGTGTAGATATTTCCATGTTCATAGAGATGGCGGGATAGATATTTCCATATTTATAGAGATAGCAGTGTAGTTATTTCCATTTTTATAGAGATAGCAGTGTAGATATTTCCATTGATATACAGATAGCTGTGTAGATATTTGAATGTTCATAGAGATAGCGGTGTAGATATTTCCATGTTCATAAAGATAGCGCCGTAGATATTTCCATGTTCATACCAATAGAGGTGTAGATATTTCCATGTTCATACAGATAGCGGTGTAGATATTTCCATGTTCATACACTTAGCGGTGTAGATATTTCCATGTTCATACAGATGGCGGTGTAGATATTTACATGTTCATACAGATGGCGGTGTAGATATATCCATGTTCATACAGATAGCGGTGTAGATATTTCCATGTTCATACAGATAGCGGTGTAGATATTTCCATCTTCATACAGATAGCGGTGTAGATATTTGAATGTTCTTACCGATAGTTGTGTAGATATTTCCATGTTCATACAGTTAGCGGTGTAGATACTTCCATGTTCATACAGATGGCGGTGTAGATATTTACATGTTCATAAAGATGGCGGTGTAGATATTTCCATGTTTGTACGGATGGCAGTGTAGATATTTCCAAGTTCATACAGGTGGCGGTGTAGATATTTCCATGTTTATACAGATATCAGAGTAGTTATTTCCATGTTTATAGAGATAGCTGTGTAGATATTTGCATTGATATACAGATAGCTGTGTAGATATTTGCATGTTCATACAGAAAGCGGGGTAGATGTTTCCATGTTCGTACAGATAGCCGTGTAGATATTTCCATGTTCATACAGATAGCGGTGTAGATATTTTAACGTTTATAGAGATGGCGGTGTAGATATTTCCATGTTGATACAGATGGCGGTGTACATATTTCCATGTTTATAGGGATGGCGGTGTAGATATTTTCATGTTTACACAGAAGGCGGTGTAGATATTTCCATGTTTACACAGATAGCTTTGTAGACATTTCCATGTTTACACAGATGGCGGTGTGGATATTTCCATGTTTATGCAAATAGCAGTGTAGATATTTCCATGTTTACACAGATAGCGGTGCGGATATTTCCATGTTTATACAGATAGTTGGGCAGATATTTCCATGTTTATACAGATAGCGGTGTAGATATTTCCATCTTAATACAGATGGCGGTGTAGATATGTCCATGTTCAAACAGATGGCGGTGTAGATATTTCCATGTACATACAGATGGCGGAGTAGATATTTCGATGTTTATAGAGATAGCGCTGTAGTTATTTCCATACTTATAGAGAAATCTGTGTAGATATTTCCATGTATGTTCAGATAGCTGTGTAGATATTTCCATGTTCATGCAGATAGCGGTGTAGATATTTCCATGTTCATCCAGATGCCGGTGTACATATATCCATGTTCATACAGATTGCGATGAAGATATTTCCATGTTCATACAGATGGCGGTGTAGGTATTTCCATGTTCATACAAATGGCGGTGTAGTTACGCCCATGTTCATAGAGATGGCGGTGTAGATATTTCCAGGTTCATACAAATGGCGGTGTAGGTATTTCCATGTTCATAGAGATGGCGGTGTAGATATTTCCAAGTTTATACAGATAGCAGTGTAGTTATTTCCATGTTTATAGAGATACCAGTCTGGATATTTCCATTGATATACAGATAGCTGTGTAGATATTTGCATGTTCATACAGATAGCGGTGTAGATATTTCCATGTTTATACAGATAGCGGTGTAGATATTTCCATATTCATACAGATAGCGGTGTAGATATTTCCATGTTCATATAGATAGCGGTGTAGATATTTCCATGTTCATACACTTAGCGGTGTAGATATTTCCATGTTCATACAGATGGCGGTGTAGATATTTACATGTTCATACAGATGGCGGTGTAGATATTTCCATGTTCATACAGATAGCGGTGTAGAGATTTCCATGTTCATACAGATAGCGGTGTAGATATTTCCATGTTGATACAGATAGCGGTGTAGATATTTCCATGTTCATACCAATAGCGTTGTAGACATTTCCATGTTCATACAGTTAGCGGTGTAGATATTTCCATGTTCATACAGATGGCGGTATAGATATTTCCATGTCCATACAGACGGCGGTATAGATATTTCCATGTTCGTACACATAGCGGTGTAGATATTTCCATGTTCATACAGTTAGCGGTGTAGATATTTCCATGTTCATACAGATGGCGGTGTAGATATTTCCATGTTTATACAGATGGAGGTGTGGATATTTCCATGTATATAGAGATGGCGGTCTAGATATTTCCATGTTTACAGAGATAGTGGTGTAGTTATTTCCAAGTTTATAGAGACAGCGTTGTTGATATTTCCATGTTTATACAGATAGCAGTGAAGATATTTCCATGTTTATACAGATAGCGGTGTAGACATTTCCATGTTTATGCAGATAGCAGTGAAGATATTTCCATGTTTATAGAGATAGTTGTGTAGATAATTTCAATTTTATACAAAGTGCAGTGTAGATATTTCCAAGTTCATACAGATAGTGGTGTAGATATTTCCAGGTTCATACAAATGGCGGTGTAGATATTTACATGTTCATACAAATGGCGGTATAGTTATTTCCATGTTCGTACAGATGGCGGTGTGGATATTTCCATGTTCATACCAATAGCGGTGTAGATATTTCCATGTTCATACAGTTAGCGGTGTAGATATTTCCATGTTCATACAGAAGGCGGTGTAGATATTTACATGTTCATACAGATGGCGGTGAAGATATTTCCATGTTCGTACGGATGGCAGTGTAGATATTTCCATGTTCATACAGGTGGCGGTGTAGATATTTCCATGTTCATACAGATAGCGGTGTAGATATTTCCATGTTCATACAGATAGCGGTGTAGATAATTCCATGTTCATACAGTTAGCTGTGTAGATATTTCCATGTTCATACAGATGGCGGTGTAGATATTTACATGTTCATACAGATGGCGGTGTAGATATTTCCATGTTCATACAGATAGCGGTGTAGATATTTCCATGTTCATACAGACAGCGGTGTAGATATTTCCATGTTCATACAGATAACGGTGAAGATATTTCCATGTTCATACAGATGGCGGTGTAGATATTTCCATGTTTGTACGAATGGCAGTGTAGATATTTCCATGTTCATACATGTGGCGGTGTAGATATTTCCATGTTTATACAGATAGCAGTGTAGTTATTTCCATGTTAATAGAGATAGCTGTGTGGATATTTCCATTGATATACAGATAGCTGTGTAGATATTTGCATGTTCAAACAGATAGCGGTGTAGATATTTCCATGTTCGTACAGATAGCGGTGAAGATATTTCCATGTTTATACAGATAGCGGCGTAGATATTTCCATGTTTATACAGATAGCAGTGTAGGTATTTCCATGTTTATAGAGATAGTGGTGTAGATAATTTCAATTTTATACAGAGAGCAGTGTAGATATTTCCAAGTTCATACAGATAGTGGTGTCGATATTTCCAGGTTCATACAAATGGCGGTGTAGATATTTCAATGTTCTTCCAGATAGCGGTTTAGTTATTTCCATGTTCATTCAGATAGCGGTGTTGATATTTCCATGTTCATACAGATAACGGTGTAGATATTTCCATGTTCGTACAGATGGCGGTGTAGATATTTCCATGTTCATAGAGATGGCCTTGTAGATATTTCCATGTTTATGCAGATAGCGGTATAGATATTTCCATGTTTATTCAGATGGTGGTGTAGATATTTCCATGTTTATAGAGATGGAGGTCTAGATATTTCCATGTTTACAGAGATAGTGGTGTAGTTATTTCCAAGTTTATAGAGACAGCGTTGTAAATATTTCCATGTTTATACAGATAGCTGTGAAGATATTTCCTTGTTTATACAGAGAGCGGTGTAGATATTTCCATGTTTATACAGATAGCAGTGTAGATATTTCCATGTTTATAGAGATAGTGGTGTAGATAATTTCAATTTTATACAGAGAGCAGTGTAGATATTTCCAAGTTCATACAGATAGCGGTGTAGATATTTCCACGTTTATAGAGATGGCGGTGTAGATATTTCCATGTTCATACAGATGGCGGTGTAGATATTTCCATGTTTATAGGGATGGCGGTGTAGATATTTTCATGTTTACACAGATGGCGGTGTAGATATTTCCATGTTTACACAGATAGCGGTGTAGACATTTCCATGTTTACACAGATAGCGGTGTGGATATTTCCATGTTTATGCCGATAACAGTGTAGATATTTCCATGTTTATACAGATAGCGGTGCAGATATTTCCATGTTTATACAGATAGTTGGGCAGATATTTCCATGTTTATACAGATAGAGGTGTAGATATTTCCATCTTAATACAGATGGCGGTGTAGACATGTCCATGTTCGTACAGATGGCGGTGTAGAATTTCCATGTTCATACAGATGGCGGTGTAGATATTTCGAAGTTTATAGAGATAGCGCTGTAGTTATTTCCATATTTATAGAGAAATCTGTGTAGATATTTCCATGTATATTCAGATAGCTGTGTAGATATTTCCATGTTCATGCAGATAGCGGTGTAGATATTTCCCTGTTCATCCAGATGCCGGTGTACATATATCCATGTTCATACCGATGGCGGTGAAGATATTTCCATGTTCATACAGATGGCGGTTTAGGTATTTCCATGTTCATACAAATGGCGGTGTAGATATTTCCATGTTCATAGAGATTGCGGTGTAGATATTTCCAGGTTCATACAAATGGCGGTGTAGATATTTCCATGTTCATAGAGATGGCGGTGTAGATATTTCCAAGTTTATACAGATAGCAGTGTAGTTATTTCCATGTTTATAGAGATACCAGTCTGGATATTTCCATTGATATACAGATAGCTGTGTAGATATTTGCATGTTCATACAGATAGCGGTGTAGATATTTCCATGTTTATACAGATAGCGGTGTAGATATTTCCATATTCATACAGATAGCGGTGTAGATATTTCCATGTTCATACAGATAGCGGTGTAGATATTTCCATGTTCATACAGATAGCGGTGTAGATATTTCCATGTTCATACACTTAGCGGTGTAGATATTTCCATGTTCATACAGATGGCGGTGTAGATATTTACATGTTCATACAGATGGCGGTGTAGATATTTCCATGTTCATACAGATAGCGGTGTAGAGATTTCCATGTTCATACAGATAGCGGTGTAGATATTTCCATGTTGATACAGATAGCGGTGTAGATATTTCCATGTTCATACCAATAGCGTTGTAGACATTTCCATGTTCATACAGTTAGCGGTGTAGATATTTCCATGTTCATACAGATAGCGGTGTCGATATTTCCATGTTCAGGCAGATAGCGGTGTAGATATTTCCATGTTCATACAGATAGCGGTGTAGATATTTCCATGTTCATACAGATAGCGGTGTAGATAATTCCATGTTCATACAGTTAGCGGTGTAGATATTTCCATGTTCATACAGATGGCGGTGTAGATATTTACATGTTCATACAGATGGCGGTGTAGGTATTTCCATGTTCATACAGATAGCGGTGTACATATTTCCATGTTCATACAGATAGTGGTGTAGATAATTCCATGTTCATACAGTTAGCTGTGTTGATATTTCCATGTTCATACAGATGGCGGTGTAGTTATTTACATGTTCATACAGATGGCGGTGTAGATATTTCCATGTTCATATAGATAGCGGTGTAGATATTTCCATGTTCATACAGATAGCGGTGTAGATATTTCCATGTTCATACAGATGGCGGTGTAGATATTTCCATGTTCATACCAATACCGGTGTAGACATTTCCATGTTCATACATTTAGCGGTGTAGATATTTCCATGTTCATACAGATGGCGGTGAAGATATTTCCATGTTCATACATATGGCGGTGTAGATATTTCCATGTTTGTACGGATGGCTGTGTAGATATTTCCATGTTCATACAGGTGGCGGTGTAGATATTTCCATGTTTATACAGATAGCAGTGTAGTTATTTCCATGTTAATAGAGATAGCTGTGTGGATATTTCCATTGATATACAGATAGCTGTGTAGATATTTGCATGTTCATACAGATAGCGGTGTAGATATTTCCATGTTCGTACAGATAGCGGTGTAGATATTTCCATGTTCATACAGATAGCGGTGTAGATATTTCCATGTTCATACAGATAACGGTGTAGATATTTCCATGTTCATACAGACAGCGGTGTAGATACTTCCATGTTCATACCGATGGCGGTGTAGATATTTACATGTTCATACAGATGGCGGTGTAGATATTTCCATGTTCATACAGATAGCGGTGTAGAGATTTCCATGTTCATACAGATAGCGGTGTAGATATTTCCATGTTGATACAGATAGCGGTGTAGATATTTCCATGTTCATACCAATAGCGTTGTAGACATTTCCATGTTCATACAGTTAGCGGTGTAGATATTTCCATGTTCATACAGATGGCGGTATAGATATTTCCATGTCCATACAGACGGCGGTATAGATATTTCCATGTCCGTATAGATAGCGGTGTAGATATTTCCATGTTCATACAGTTAGCGGCGTAGATATTTCCATGTTCATACAGATGGCGGTGTAGATATTTCCATGTCGATACAGATGGCGGTATAGATATTTCCATGTTCGTACAGATAGCGGTGTAGATATTTCCATGTTCGTACAGATAGCGGTATAGATATTTCCATGTTTATACAGATGGAGGTGTGGATATTTCCATGTATATAGAGATGGCGGTCTAGATATTTCCATGTTTACAGAGATAGTGGTGTAGTTATTTCCAAGTTTATAGAGACAGCGTTGTAGATATTTCCATGTTTATACAGATAGCAGTGAAGATATTTCCATGTTTATACAGATAGCGGTGTAGACATTTCCATGTTTATGCAGATAGCAGTGAAGATATTTCCATGTTTATAGAGATAGTGGTGTAGATAATTTCAATTTTATACAAAGTGCAGTGTAGATATTTCCAAGTTCATACAGATAGTGGTGTAGATATTTCCAGGTTCATACAAATGGCGGTGTAGATATTTACATGTTCATACAAATGGCGGTATAGTTATTTCCATGTTCGTACAGATGGCGGTGTGGATATTTCCATGTTCATACCAATAGCGGTGTAGATATTTCCATGTTCATACAGTTAGCTGTGTAGATATTTCCATGTTCATACAGAAGGCGGTGTAGATATTTACATGTTCATACAGATGGCGGTGTAGATATTTACATGTTCATACAGATGGCGGTGTAGATATTTCCATGTTCATACAGATAGCGGTGTAGATATTTCCATGTTCATACAGATAGCGGTGTAGATAATTCCATGTTCATACAGTTAGCTGTGTAGATATTTCCATGTTCATACAGACGGCGGTGTAGATATTTACATGTTCATACAGATGGCGGTGTAGATATTTCCATGTTCATACAGATAGCGGTGTAGATATTTCCATGTTCATACAGACAGCGGTGTAGATATTTCCATGTTCATACAGATAACGGTGAAGATATTTCCATGTTCATACAGATGGCGGTGTAGATATTTCCATGTTTGTACGGATGGCAGTGTAGATATTTCCATGTTCATACATGTGGCGGTGTAGATATTTCCATGTTTATACAGATAGCAGTGTAGTTATTTCCATGTTAATAGAGATAGCTGTGTGGATATTTCCATTGATATACAGATAGCTGTGTAGATATTTGCATGTTCAAACAGATAGCGGTGTAGATATTTCCATGTTCGTACAGATAGCGGTGAAGATATTTCCATGTTTATACAGATAGCGGCGTAGATATTTCCATGTTTATACAGATAGCAGTGTAGGTATTTCCATGTTTATAGAGATAGTGGTGTAGATAATTTCAATTTTATACAGAGAGCAGTGTAGATATTTCCAAGTTCATACAGATAGTGGTGTCGATATTTCCAGGTTCATACAAATGGCGGTGTAGATATTTCAATGTTCTTCCAGATAGCGGTTTAGTTATTTCCATGTTCATTCAGATAGCGGTGTTGATATTTCCATGTTCATACAGATAACGGTGTAGATATTTCCATGTTCGTACAGATGGCGGTGTAGATATTTCCATGTTCATAGAGATGGCGGTGTAGATATTTCCATGTTTATGCAGATAGCGGTATAGATATTTCCATGTTTATTCAGATGGTGGTGTAGATATTTCCATGTTTATAGAGATGGAGGTCTAGATATTTCCATGTTTACAGAGATAGTGGTGTAGTTATTTCCAAGTTTATAGAGACAGCGTTGTAAATATTTCCATGTTTATACAGATAGCTGTGAAGATATTTCCTTGTTTATACAGAGAGCGGTGTAGATATTTCCATGTTTATACAGATAGCAGTGTAGATATTTCCATGTTTATAGAGATAGTGGTGTAGATAATTTCAATTTTATACAGAGAGCAGTGTAGATATTTCCAAGTTCATACAGATAGCGGTGTAGATATTTGCACGTTTATAGAGATGGCGGTGTAGATATTTCCATGTTCATACAGATGGCGGTGTAGATATTTCCATGTTTATAGGGATGGCGGTGTAGATATTTTCATGTTTACACAGATGGCGGTGTAGATATTTCCATGTTTACACAGATAGCGGTGTAGACATTTCCATGTTTACACAGATAGCGGTGTGGATATTTCCATGTTTATGCAGATAACAGTGTAGATATTTCCATGTTTATACAGATAGCGGTGCGGATATTTCCATGTTTATACAGATAGTTGGGCAGATATTTCCATGTTTATACAGATAGCGGTGTAGATATTTCCATCTTAATACAGATGGCGGTGTAGACATGTCCATGTTCGTACAGATGGCGGTGTAGAATTTCCATGTTCATACAGATGGCGGTGTAGATATTTCGAAGTTTATAGAGATAGCGTTGTAGTTATTTCCATATTTATAGAGAAATCTGTGTAGATATTTCCATGTATATTCAGATAGCTGTGTAGATATTTCCATGTTCATGCAGATAGCGGTGTAGATATTTCCTTGTTCATCCAGATGCCGGTGTACATATATCCATGTTCATACCGATGGCGGTGAAGATATTTCCATGTTCATACTGATGGCGGTTTAGGTATTTCCATGTTCATACAAATGGCGGTGTAGATATTTCCATGTTCATAGAGATTGCGGTGTAGATATTTCCAGGTTCATACAAATGGCGGTGTAGATATTTCCATGTTCATAGAGATGGCGGTGTAGATATTTCCAAGTTTATACAGATAGCAGTGTAGTTATTTCCATGTTTATAGAGATACCAGTCTGGATATTTCCATTGATATACAGATAGCTGTGTAGATATTTGCATGTTCATACAGATAGCGGTGTAGATATTTCCATGTTTATACAGATAGCGGTGTAGATATTTCCATATTCAAACAGATAGCGGTGTAGATATTTCCATGTTCATACAGAAAGCGGTGTAGATATTTCCATGTTCATACAGATAGCGGTGTAGATATTTCCATGTTCATACACTTAGCGGTGTAGATATTTCCATGTTCATACAGATGGCGGTGTAGATATTTACATGTTCATACAGATGGCGGTGTAGATATTTCCATGTTCATACATATAGCGGTGTAGAGATTTCCATGTTCATACAGATAGCGGTGTAGATATTTCCATGTTGATACAGATAGCGGTGTGGATATTTCCATGTTCATACCAATAGCGTTGTAGACATTTCCATGTTCATACAGTTAGCGGTGTAGATATTTCCATGTTCATACAGATAGCGGTGTCGATATTTCCATGTTCATACAGATAGCGGTGTAGATATTTCCATGTTCATACAGATAGCGGTGTAGATATTTCCATGTTAATACAGATAGCGGTGTAGATAATTCCATGTTCATACAGTTAGCGGTGTAGATATTTCCATGTTCATACAGATGGCGGTGTAGATATTTACATGTTCATACAGATGGCGGTGTAGGTATTTCCATGTTCATACAGATAGCGGTGTACATATTTCCATGTTCATACAGATAGTGGTGTAGATAATTCCATGTTCATACAGTTAGCTGTGTTGATATTTCCATGTTCATACAGATGGCGGTGTAGTTATTTACATGTTCATACAGATGGCGGTGTAGATATTTCCATGTTCATATAGATAGCGGTGTAGATATTTCCATGTTCATACAGATAGCGGTGTAGATATTTCCATGTTCATACAGATGGCGGTGTAGATATTTCCATGTTCATACCAATACCGGTGTAGACATTTCCATGTTCATACATTTAGTGGTGTAGATATTTCCATGTTCATACAGATGGCGGTGAAGATATTTCCATGTTCATACAGATGGCGGTGTAGATATTTCCATGTTTGTACGGATGGCTGTGTAGATATTTCCATGTTCATACAGGTGGCGGTGTAGATATTTCCATGTTTATACAGATAGCAGTGTAGTTATTTCCATGTTAATAGAGATAGCTGTGTGGATATTTCCATTGATATACAGATAGCTGTGTAGATATTTGCATGTTCATACAGATAGCGGTGTAGATATTTCCATGTTCATACAGATAGCGGTGTAGATATTTCCATGTTCATACAGATAACGGTGTAGATATTTCCATGTTCATACAGACAGCGGTGTAGATACTTCCATGTTCATACCGATGGCGGTGTAGATATTTACATGTTCATTCAGATGGCGGTATAGATATTTCCATGTTCGTACAGATGGCGGTGTAGATATTTCCATGTTCATACAGATAGCGGTAGAGATATTTCCATGTTTATACAGATGGTGGTGTAGATATTTCCATGTATATAGAGATGGCGGTCTAGATATTTCCATGTTTACAGAGATAGTGGTGTAGTTATTTCCAAGTTTATAGAGACAGCGTTGTAGATATTTCCATGTTTATACAGATAGCAGTGAAGATATTTCCATGTTTATACAGATAGCGGTGTAGATATTTCCATGTTTATACAGATAGCAGTGTAGATATTTCCATGTTTATAGAGATAGTGGTGTAGATAACTTCAATTTTATACAGAGAGCAGTGTAGATATTTCCAAGTTCATACAGATAGCAGTGTAGATATTTCCACGTTTATAGAGATGGTGGTGTAGTTATTTCCATGTTCATACAGAAGATGGTGTAGATATTTCCATGTTCATACAGTTAGCGGTGTAGATATTTCCATGTTCATACAGAAGGCGGTGTAGATATTTACATGTTCATACAGATGGCGGTGTAGATATTTACATGTTCATACAGATGGCGGTGTAGATATTTCCATGTTCATACAGATAGCGGTGTAGATATTTCCATGTTCATACAGATAGCGGTGTAGATAATTCCATGTTCATACAGTTAGCTGTGTAGATATTTCCATGTTCATACAGACGGCGGTGTAGATATTTACATGTTCATACAGATGGCGGTGTAGATATTTCCATGTTCATACAGATAGCGGTGTAGATATTTCCATGTTCATACAGACAGCGGTGTAGATATTTCCATGTTCATACAGATAACGGTGAAGATATTTCCATGTTCATACAGATGGCGGTGTAGATATTTCCATGTTTGTGCGGATGGCAGTGTAGATATTTCCATGTTCATACATGTGGCGGTGTAGATATTTCCATGTTTATACAGATAGCAGTGTAGTTATTTCCATGTTAATAGAGATAGCTGTGTGGATATTTCCATTGATATACAGATAGCTGTGTAGATATTTGCATGTTCAAACAGATAGCGGTGTAGATATTTCCATGTTCGTACAGATAGCGGTGAAGATATTTCCATGTTTATACAGATAGCGGCGTAGATATTTCCATGTTTATACAGATAGCAGTGTAGGTATTTCCATGTTTATAGAGATAGTGTTGTAGATAATTTCAATTTTATACAGAGAGCAGTGTAGATATTTCCAAGTTCATACAGATAGTGGTGTCGATATTTCCAGGTTCATACAAATGGCGGTGTAGATATTTCAATGTTCTTCCAGATAGCGGTTTAGTTATTTCCATGTTCATTCAGATAGCGGTGTTGATATTTCCATTTTCATACAGATAACGGTGTAGATATTTCCATGTTCGTACAGATGGCGGTGTAGATATTTCCATGTTCATAGAGATGGCGGTGTAGATATTTCCATGTTTATGCAGATAGCGGTATAGATATTTCCATGTTTATTCAGATGGTGGTGTAGATATTTCCATGTTTATAGAGATGGAGGTCTAGATATTTCCATGTTTACAGAGATAGTGGTGTAGTTATTTCCAAGTTTATAGAGACAGCGTTGTAAATATTTCCATGTTTATACAGATAGCTGTGAAGATATTTCCTTGTTTATACAGAGAGCGGTGTAGATATTTCCATGTTTATACAGATAGCAGTGTAGATATTTCCATGTTTATAGAGATAGTGGTGTAGATAATTTCAATTTTATACAGAGAGCAGTGTAGATATTTCCAAGTTCATACAGATAGCGGTGTAGATATTTGCACGTTTATAGAGATGGCGGTGTAGATATTTCCATGTTCATACAGATGGCGGTGTAGATATTTCCATGTTTATAGGGATGGCGGTGTAGATATTTTCATGTTTACACAGATGGCGGTGTAGATATTTCCATGTTTACACAGATAGCGGTGTAGACATTTCCATGTTTACACAGATAGCGGTGTGGATATTTCCATGTTTATGCAGATAACAGTGTAGATATTTCCATGTTTATACAGATAGCGGTGCGGATATTTCCATGTTTATACAGATAGTTGGGCAGATATTTCCATGTTTATACAGATAGCGGTGTAGATATTTCCATCTTAATACAGATGGCGGTGTAGACATGTCCATGTTCGTACAGATGGCGGTGTAGAATTTCCATGTTCATACAGATGGCGGTGTAGATATTTCGAAGTTTATAGAGATAGCGCTGTAGTTATTTCCATATTTATAGAGAAATCTGTGTAGATATTTCCATGTATATTCAGATAGCTGTGTAGATATTTCCATGTTCATGCAGATAGCGGTGTAGATATTTCCTTGTTCATCCAGATGCCGGTGTACATATATCCATGTTCATACCGATGGCGGTGAAGATATTTCCATGTTCATACTGATGGCGGTTTAGGTATTTCCATGTTCATACAAATGGCGGTGTAGATATTTCCATGTTCATAGAGATTGCGGTGTAGATATTTCCAGGTTCATACAAATGGCGGTGTAGATATTTCCATGTTCATAGAGATGGCGGTGTAGATATTTCCAAGTTTATACAGATAGCAGTGTAGTTATTTCCATGTTTATAGAGATACCAGTCTGGATATTTCCATTGATATACAGATAGCTGTGTAGATATTTGCATGTTCATACAGATAGCGGTGTAGATATTTCCATGTTTATACAGATAGCGGTGTAGATATTTCCATATTCAAACAGATAGCGGTGTAGATATTTCCATGTTCATACAGAAAGCGGTGTAGATATTTCCATGTTCATACAGATAGCGGTGTAGATATTTCCATGTTCATACACTTAGCGGTGTAGATATTTCCATGTTCATACAGATGGCGGTGTAGATATTTACATGTTCATACAGATGGCGGTGTAGATATTTCCATGTTCATACATATAGCGGTGTAGAGATTTCCATGTTCATACAGATAGCGGTGTAGATATTTCCATGTTGATACAGATAGCGGTGTGGATATTTCCATGTTCATACCAATAGCGTTGTAGACATTTCCATGTTCATACAGTTAGCGGTGTAGATATTTCCATGTTCATACAGATAGCGGTGTCGATATTTCCATGTTCATACAGATAGCGGTGTAGATATTTCCATGTTCATACAGATAGCGGTGTAGATATTTCCATGTTCATACAGATAGCGGTGTAGATAATTCCATGTTCATACAGTTAGCGGTGTAGATATTTCCATGTTCATACAGATGGCGGTGTAGATATTTACATGTTCATACAGATGGCGGTGTAGATATTTCCATGTTCATACAGATAGCCGTGTACATATTTCCATGTTCATACAGATAGTGGTGTAGATAATTCCATGTTCATACAGTTAGCTGTGTTGATATTTCCATGTTCATACAGATGGCGGTGTAGTTATTTACATGTTCATACAGATGGCGGTGTAGATATTTCCATGTTCATATAGATAGCGGTGTAGATATTTCCATGTTCATACAGATAGCGGTGTAGATATTTCCATGTTCATACAGATGGCGGTGTAGATATTTCCATGTTCATACCAATACCGGTGTAGACATTTCCATGTTCATACATTTAGTGGTGTAGATATTTCCATGTTCATACAGATGGCGGTGAAGATATTTCCATGTTCATACAGATGGCGGTGTAGATATTTCCATGTTTGTACGGATGGCTGTGTAGATATTTCCATGTTCATACAGGTGGCGGTGTAGATATTTCCATGTTTATACAGATAGCAGTGTAGTTATTTCCATGTTAATAGAGATAGCTGTGTGGATATTTCCATTGATATACAGATAGCTGTGTAGATATTTGCATGTTCATACAGATAGCGGTGTAGATATTTCCATGTTCGTACAGATAGCGGTGTAGATATTTCCATGTTCATACAGATAGCGGTGTAGATATTTCCATGTTCATACAGATAACGGTGTAGATATTTCCATGTTCATACAGACAGCGGTGTAGATACTTCCATGTTCATACCGATGGCGGTGTAGATATTTACATGTTCATTCAGATGGCGGTATAGATATTTCCATGTTCGTACAGATGGCGGTGTAGATATTTCCATGTTCATACAGATAGCGGTAGAGATATTTCCATGTTTATACAGATGGTGGTGTAGATATTTCCATGTATATAGAGATGGCGGTCTAGATATTTCCATGTTTACAGAGATAGTGGTGTAGTTATTTCCAAGTTTATAGAGACAGCGTTGTAGATATTTCCATGTTTATACAGATAGCAGTGAAGATATTTCCATGTTTATACAGATAGCGGTGTAGATATTTCCATGTTTATACAGATAGCAGTGTAGATATTTCCATGTTTATAGAGATAGTGGTGTAGATAATTTCAATTTTATACAGAGAGCAGTGTAGATATTTCCAAGTTCATACAGATAGCAGTGTAGATATTTCCACGTTTATAGAGATGGTGGTGTAGATATTTCCATGTTCATACAGAAGATGGTGTAGATATTTCCATGTTTATAGGGATGGTGGTGTAGATATTTTCATGTTTACACAGATGGCGGTGTAGATATTTCCATGTTTACACGGATAGCGGTGTAGACTTTTCCATGTTTACACAGATAGCGGTATGGATATTTCCATGTTTATGCAGATAGCAGTGTAGATATTTCCATGTTTATACAGATAGCGGTGCGGATATTTCCATGTTTATTCTGATAGCGGTGCGGATATTTCCATGTTTATACAGATAGTTGGGCAGATATTTCCATGTTTATACAGATAGCGGTGTAGATATTTCCATCTTAATACAGATGGCGGTGTAGATACGTCCATGTTTGTACAGATGGCGGTGTAGATATTTCCATGTTCATACAGATGGCGGTGTAGATATTTCGAAGTTTATAGAGATAGCGTTGCAGTTATTTCCATAATTATATAGAAATCTCTGTAGATATTTCCATGTATATTCAGATAGCTGTGTAGATATTTCCATCTTCATGCATATAACGGTGTAGATATTTCCATGTTCATCCAGATGCCGGTGTACATATATCCATGTTCATACAGATGGTGGTGTAGATATTTCCATGTTCATACAAATGGCAGTGTAGATATTTCCATGTTCATAGAGATGGTGGTGTAGATATTTCCATGTTCATACAAATGGTGGTGTAGATATTTCCATGTTCATAGAGATGGTGGTGTAGATATTTCCATATTTATGGAGATAGCAGTGTAGTTATTTCCATGTTTATAGAGATAGCAGTGTTGATATTTCCATTGATATACAGATAGCTGTGTAGATATTTGCACGTTCATAGAGATAGCGGTGTAGATATTTCCATGTTCATACAGATAGCGGTGTAGATATTTCCATGTTCATACAGATACCGGTGTAGATATTTCCATGTTCATACAGATAGCGGTGTAGATATTTCCATGCTCATACAGATTGCGGTGTAGATAATTCCATGTTCATACAGTTAGCGGTGTTGATATTTCCATGTTCATACAGATGGCGGTGTAGATATTTACATGTTCATACAGATGGCGGTGTAGATATTTCCATGTTCATACAGATAGCGGTGTAGATATTTCCATGTTCATACAAATGGCGGTGTAGATATTTCCATGTTCATACAGGAGGCGGTGTAGATATTTCCATGTTTATACTGGTAGCAGTGTATTTATTTCCATGTTAATAGAGATAGCTGTGTGGATATTTCCATTGATATACAGATAGCTGTGTAGATATTTGCAAGTTCATACAGATAGCGGTGTAGATATTTCCATGTTCGTACAGATAGCGGTGTAGATATTTCCATGTTCATAAAGTTAGCGGTGTAGATATTTCCATGTTCATACAGATGGCGGTGTAGATATTTCCATGTCCATACAGATGGCGGTATAGATATTTCCATGTTCGTACAGATAGCGGTGTAGATATTTCCATATTCATACAGTTAGCTATGTAGATATTTCCATGTCCATACAGATGGCGGTATAGATATTTCCATGTTCGTACAGATAGCGGTGTAGATATTTCCATGTTCATACAGATAGCGGTATAGATATTTCCATGTTTTTACAGATGGTGGTGTGGATATTTCCATGTATATAGAGATGGCGGTCTAGATATTTCCATGTTTACAGAGATAGTGGTGTAGTTATTTCCAAGTTTATAGAGACAGCGTTGTAGATATTTCCATGTTTATACAGATAGCAGTGAAGATATTTCCATGTTTATACAGATAGCAGTGTAGACATTTCCATGTTTATGCAGATAGCAGTGAAGATATTTCCATGTTTATAGAGATAGTGGTGTAGATAATTTCAATTTTATACAAAGTGCAGTGTAGACATTTCCAAGTTCATACAGATAGTGGTGTAGATATTTCCAGGTTCATACAAATGGTGGTGTAGATATTTACATGTTCATACAAATGGCGGTATAGTTATTTCCATGTTCGTACAGATGGCGGTGTGGATATTTCCATGTTCATACCAATAGCGGTGTAGATATTTCCATGTTCATACAGTTAGCGGTGTAGATATTTCCATGTTCATACAGAAGGCGGTGTAGATATTTACATGTTCATACGGATGGCGGTGTAGATATTTCCATGTTCGTACGGATGGCAGTGTAGATATTTCCATGTTCATACAGGTGGTAGTGTAGATATTTCCATGTTTATACAGATAGCATTGTAGTTATTTCCATGTTTATAGAGACAGCTGTGTAGATATTTCCATTGATATACAGATAGCTGTGTAGATATTTGCATGTTCATACAGATATCGGTGTAGATATTTCCATGTTCGTACAGATAGCGGTGTAGATATTTCCATGTTCGTACAGATAGCGGTGTAGATATTTCCATGTTCATACAGATAACGGTGTAGATATTTCCGTGTTCATACAGATAGCGGTGTAGATATTTCCATGTTCATACAGTTAGCGGTTTAGATATTTCCATGTTCATACAGATGGCGGTGTAGATATTTACATGTTCATACAGATGGCGTTATAGATATTTCCATGTTCGTAGAGATGGCGGTGTAGATATTTCTATGTTCATAGAGATGGCGGTGTAGATATTTCCATGTTTATGCAGATAGCGGTATAGATATTTCCACGTTTATACAGATAGCGGTGTAGTTATTTCCATGTTTATACAGATAGCGGTGAAGATATTTCCACTTTGACACAGATAGCGGTGTGGATTTTCCATGTTTATACAGATAGCGGTGTAGATATTTCCATGTTAATACAGATAGCGGTGCAGATATTTCCATGTTTATACAGATATCAGTGTAGATATTTCCATGTTTATAGAGATAAAAGTGTAGATAATTTCAATTTTATACAGATAGCAGTGTAGATATTTCCAAGTGCATACAGATAGCGGTGTAGATATTTCCTCGCTTATAGAGATGGCGGTGTAGATTTTTCCATGTTCATACAGATGGCGGTGTAGATATTTCCATGTTTATAGGGATGGCGGTGTAGATATTTTCATGTTTACACAGATGGCGGTGTAGATATTTCCATGTTTACAAAGATAGCGGTGTAGACATTTCCATGTTTACACAAATAGCGGTGTGTATGTTTCCATGTTTATGCAGATAGCGGTGTAGATATTTCCATGTTTATACAGATAGCGGTGCGGATATTTCCATGTTTATACAGATGGGCAGATATTACCATGTTTATACAGATAGCGGTGTAGATATTTCCATCTTAATACAGATGGTGGTGTACATATGTCCATGTTCGTACAGATGGCAGTGTAGATATTTCCATGTTCATATAGATGGCGGTGTAGATATTTCGAAGTTTATAGAGATAGCGCTGTAGTTATTTCCATATTTATAGAGAAATCTGTGTAGATATTTCCATGTATATGCAGATAGCTGTGTAGATATTTCCATGTTCATGCAGATAGCGGTGTAGATATTTCCATGTTCATCCAGATGCCGGTGTAGATATATCCATGTTCATACAGATGGCGGTGAAGATATATCCATGTTCATACAGATGGCGGTGTAGATATTTCCATGTTCGTACAAATGGCGGTGTAGATATTTCCATGTTCATAGAGATGGCGGTGTAGATATTTCCATGTTCATACAAATGGCCGTGTAGATATTTCCATGTTCATAGAGATGGCGGTGTAGATATTTCCATGTTCATACAGATAGCGGTGTAGATATTTCCATGTTCCTACAGATGGCGGTGTAGATATTTACATGATCATACAGACAGTGGTGTAGATATTTCCATGTTCATACAGATAACGGTGTAGATATTTCCATGTTCATACAGATAGCGGTGTAGATATTTCCATGTTCATACAGTTAGCGGTGTAGATATTTCCATGCTCATACAGATGGTGGTGTAGATATTTACGTGTTCATACAGATGGCAGTGTATATATTTCCCTGTTCATACAGATGGCGGTGTAGATATTTCCATGTTCATAGAGATGGCGGTGTACATATTTCCATGTTTATGCAGATAGCGGTATAGATAATTCCATGTTTATACAGATGGTGGTGTATATATTTCCATGTTTACTGAGATGGCGGTCTAGATATTTCCATGTTTATAGAGATAGAGGTGTAGTTATTTCCAAGTTTATAGAGACAGCGTTGTAGATATTTCCATATTTATACAGATAGCGGTGAAGATGTTTACATGTTTATACAGATAGCGGTGTAGATATTTCCATGTTTATACAGATAACAGTGTACATATTTCCATGTTTATAGAGATAGCGGTGTAGATAATTTCAATATTATACAGATATCAGTGTAGATATTTCCAAGTTCATACAGATAGCGGTGTAGATATTTCCACGTTTATAGAAATGGCGGTGTAGATATTTCCATGTTCATACAGATGGCGGTGTAGATATTTCCATGTTTATAGGGATGGCGGTGTAGATATTTTCATGTTTACACAGATGGCGGTGTAGATATTTCCATGTTTACACAGGTAGCGGTGTAGACATTTCCATGTTTACACAGATAGCGGTGTGGATATTTCCATGTTTATGCAGATAGCGGTGTAGATATTTCCATGTTTATACAGATAGCCGTGTAGATATTTCCATGTTTATACAGATGGGCAGATATTTCCATGTTTATACAGATAGCGGTGTAGATATTTCCATCTTAATACAAATGGCGGTGTACATATGTCCATGTTCGTACAGATGGCAGTGTAGGTATTTCGATGTTCATATAGATGGCGGTGTAGATATTTCGAAGTTTATAGAGATAGCGCTGTAGTTATTTCCATATTTATAGAGAAATCTGTGTAGATATTTCCATGTATATGCAGATAGCTCTGTAGATATTTCCATGTTCATGCAGATAGCGGTGTAGATATTTCCATGTTCATCCAGATGCCGGTGTAGATATATCCATGTTCATACAGATGGCGGTGAAGGTATATCCATGTTCATACAGATGGCGGTGTAGATATTTCCATGTTCGCACAAATGGCGGTATAGATATTTCCATGTTCATAGAGATGGCGGTGTAGATATTTCCATGTTCATACAAATGGCGGTGTAGGTATTTCCATGTTCATAGAGATGGCGGTGTAGATATTTCCAGGTTTATACAGATAGCAGTGTAGTTATTTCCATGTTTATAGAGATAGTGGTGTAGATAATTTCAATTTCTTGCAGATAGCTGTGTAGATATTTGCATGTTCATACAGATAGCGGTGTAGATATTTCCATGTTCATACAGATAGCAGTGTAGATGTTTCCATGTTCATGCAGATAGCGATGTAGATATTTCTATGTTCATACAAATAGCAATGTAGATATCTCCATGTCCATACAGTTAGCGGTGTAGATATTTCCATGTTCATACAGATGGCGGTGTAGATATTTACATGTTCATACAGATGGCGGTGGAGATATTTCCATGTTTGTACGGATGGCAGTGTAGATATTTCCATGTTCGTTCAGATAGTGGTGTAGATATTTCCATGTTCATACAGATAACGGTGTAGATATTTCCATGTTCATACAGATAGCGGTGTAGATATTTCCATGTTCGTACAGATAGCGGTGAAGATATTTCCATGTTTATACAGATAGCGGCATAGATATTTCCATGTTTATACAGATAGCAGTGTAGATATTTCCATGTTTATAGAGATAGTGGTGTAGATAATTTCAATTTTATACAGAGAGCAGTGTAGATATTTCCAAGTTCATACAGATAGTGGTGTCGATATTTCCACGTTCATACAAATGGCGGTGTAGATATTTCCATGTTCTTCCAGATAGCGGTATAGTTATTTCCATGTTCATTCAGATAACGGTGTTGATATTTCCATGTTCATACAGATAACGGTGTAGATATTTCCATGTTCATACATATAGCGGTATAGATATTTCCATGTTCGTATAGATGGCGGTGTAGATATTTCCATGTTCATAGAGATGGCGGTGTAGATATTTCCATGTTTATGCAGATAGCGGTATAGATACTTCCATGTTTATTCAGATGGTGGTGTAGATATTTCCATGTTTATAGAGATGGAGGTCTAGATATTTCCATGTTTACAGAGATAGTGGTGTAGTTATTTCCAAGTTTATAGAGACAGCATTGTAAATATTTCCATGTTTATACAGATAGCTGTGATGATATTTCCTTGTTTATACAGAGAGCGGTGTAGATATTTCCATGTTCATACAGTTAGCGGTGTAGATATTTACATGTTCATACAGATGGCGGTGTAGATATTTACATGTTCATACAGATGGCGGTATAGATATTTCCATGTTCGTACAGATGGCGGTGTAGATATTTCCATGTTCATAGAGATGGCGGTGTAGATATTTCCATGTTTATGCAGATAGCGGTATAGATATTTCCATGCTTATACAGATGGTGGTGTAGATATTTCCATGTTTATAGAGATGACGGTCTAGATATTTCCATGTTTACAGAGATAGTGGCGTATTTATTTCCAAGTTTATAGAGACAGCGTTGTAGATATTTCCATTTTTATATAGATAGCAGTGAAGATATTTCCATGTTTATACAGATAGCGGTGTAGATATTTCCATGTTTATACAGATAGCAGTGTAGATATTTCCATGTTTATAGAGATAGTGGTGTAGATAATTTCAATTTAATACAGAGAGCAGTGTAGGTATTTCCAAGTTCATACAGATAGCGGTGTAGATAATTCCACGTTTATAGAGATGGCGATGCAGATATTTCCATGATCATACAGAGGACGGTGTAGATATGTCCATGTTTATTGGGATGGCGGTGTAGATATTTTCATGTTTACACACATGTCGGTGTAGATATTTCCATGTTTACACAGATAGCGGTGTGGACATTTCCATGTTTACACAGATAGAGGTGTGGATATTTCCATGTTTATGCAGATATCAGTGTAGATATTTCCATGTTTATACAGATAGCGGTGCGGATATTTCCATGTTTATACAGATATTTGGGCAGATATTTCAATGTTTATACAGATAGCGGTGTAGATATTTCCATCTTAATACAGATGGCGGTGAAGATATGTCCATGTTTGTACAGATGGCGGTGTAGATATTTACATGTTCATACAGATGGCGGTGTAGATATTTCGAAGTTTATAGAGATAGCGCTGTAGTTATTTCCATATTTATAGAGAAATCTGTGTAGATATTTCCATGTATATTCAGATAGCTGTGTAGATAGATCCATGTTCATGCAGATAGCGGTGTAGATATTTCCATGTTCATCCAGATGCCGGTGTACATATATCCATGTTCATATAGATGGCGGTGAAGATATTTCCATGTTCATACAGATGGTGGTGTAGATATTTCCATGTTCATACTAATGGCGGTGTAGATATTTCCATGTTCATAGAGATGGCGCTGTAGATATTACCATGTTCATACAAATGGCGGTGTAGATATTTCCAAGTTCATAGAGATGGCGGTGTTGATATTTCCATATTTATAGAGATAGCAGTGTAGTTATTTCCATGTTTATAGAGATAGTACTGTAGATATTTCCATTTATTTACAGATAGCTGTGTAGATATTTGCATGTTCATAGAGATAGCGGTGTAGATATTTCCATGTTCATACAGATAGCAGTGTAGATATTTCCATGTTCATACAGATAGCGGTGTAGATATTTCCATTGATATACAGATAGCTGTGTAGATATTTGCATGTTCCTACACACAGCGGTGTAGATATTTCAATGTTCATACAGATAGCGGTGTAGATATTTCCATGTTCGTACAGATGGCAGTGTAGATATTTACATGTTCATTCAGATGTCGGTGTAGATATTTCCATATTCGTACAGATGGCGTTGTAGATATTTCCATGTTCATACAGATAGCGGTGTAGATATTTCCATGTTCAAACAGATAGCGGTGTAGATATTTCCATGTTCATACAGATAGCGGTGTAGGTATTTCCATGTTCATTCAGATAGCGGTGTAGATATTTCCATGTTCGTACAGTTAGCGGTGTAGATATTTCCATGTTCATACAGAGGGCGGTGTAGATATTTACATGTTCATACAGATGGCGGTGTAGATATTTCCATGTTCATACAGATAGCGGTGTAGAGATTTCCATGTTCATACAGATAGCGGTGTAGATATTTCCATGTTCATACAGATAGCGGTCTAGATATTTAAAGGTTCATTCCAATAGCGGTGTAGACATTTCCATGTTCAAACAGTTAGCGGCGTTGATATTTCCATGTTCATACAGATGGCGGTGTAGATATTTCCATGTTCATACAGATGGCGGTGTAGATATTTACATGTTCATACAGATGGCGGTATAGATATTTCCATGTTCGTACAGATGGCGGTGTAGATATTTCCATGTTTATACTGGTAGCAGTGTAGTTATTTCCATGTTTATAGAGATAGCAGTGTAGATATTTCCATTGATATACAGATAGCTGTGTAGATATTTGCATGGTCATACAGATAGCGGTGTAGATATTTCCATGTTCGTACAGATAGCGGTGTAGATATTTCCATGTTGATACAGATAGCGGTGTAGATATTTCCATGTTCATACAGATAACGGTGTAGATATTTCCATGTTCATACAGATAGCGGTGTAGATATTTCCATGTTCATACAGTTAGCGGTGTAGATATTTCCATGTTCATACAGATGGCGGTGTAGATATTTACATGTTCATACAGATGGTGGTGTAGATATTTCCATGTTTATAGAGATGACGGTCTAGATATTTCCATGTTTACAGAGATAGTGGCGTAGTTATTTCCAAGTTTATAGAGACAGCGTTGTAGATATTTCCATGTTTATACAGATAGCGGTGAAGATATTTCCATGTTTATACAGATAGCGGTGTAGATATTTCCATGTTTATACAGATAGCCGTGTAGATATTTCCATTTTTATAGAGATAGTGGTGTAGATAATTTCAATTTTATACAGAGATCAGTGTAGATATTTCCACGTTCATACAGATAGCGGTGTAGATATTTCCACGTTTATAGAGATGGCGGTGCAGATATTTCCATGTTCATACAGCGGACGGTGTGGATATTTCCATGTTTGTTGGGATGGCGGTGTAGATGTTTTCATGTTTACACAGATGGCGGTGTAGATATTTCCATGTTTACACAGATGGCAGTGTAGACATTTCCATGTTTACACAGATAGCGGTGTGGATATTTCCATGTTTATGCAGATAGCAGTGTAGATATTTCCATGTTTATACAGATAGCGGTGCGGATATTTCCATGTTTATTCAGAAAGCGGTGCGGATATTTCCATGTTTATGCAGATAGTTGGGCAGATTTTTTTCTTGTTTATACAGATAGCAGTGTAGATATTTCCGTGTTCATACAAATGGCGGTGTAGATATTTCCATGTTCATAGAGATGGCGGTGTAGATATTTCCATATTTATACAGATAGCAGTGTAGTTATTTCCATGTTTATAGAGATAGCAGTGTAGATATTTCCATTGATATACAGATAGCTGTGTAGATATTTGCATGGTCATACAGATAGCGCTGTAGATATTTCCATGTTTGTCCAGATAGCGGTGTAGATATTTCCATGTTCATACAGATAGCATTGTAGATATTTCCATGTTCATACAGATAACGGTGTAGATATTTCCATGTTCATACAGATAGCGGTGTAGATGTTTCCTTGTTCATACAGTTAGCGGTGTAGATATTTCCATGTTCATACAGATGGCGGTGTAGATATTTTCATGTTCATACAGATGGCGGTATAGATATTTCCATGTTCGTACAGATGGCGTTGTAGATATTTCCATGTTCATAGAGATGGTGGTATAAATATTTCCATGTTTATGCAGATAGCGGTATCGATATTTCCATGTTTATACAGATGGTGGTGTAGTTATTTCCATGTTTATGGAGATGGCGGTTTAGATATTTCCATGTTCATGGAGATGGCGGTGTAAATATTTCCATGTTTATAGGGATGGCGGAGTAGATATTTTCATGTTTACACAGATGGCGGTGTAGATATTTCCATGTTTACACAGAAAGCGGTGTAGACATTTCCATGTTTACACAGATAGTGGTGTGGATATTTCCATGTTTATGCAGATAGCGGTGTAGATATTTCCATGTTTATACAGATAGCGGTGCGGATATTTCCATGTTTATACAGATAGTTGGGCAGATATTTCCATGTTTATACAGAGAGCGGTGTAGATATTTCCATCTTAATACAGATGGCGGTGTAGATATGTCCATGTTTGTACAGATGGCGGTGTAGATATTTCCATGTTCATACAGATGGCGGTGTAGATATTTCGAAGTTTATAGAGATAGCGCTGTAGTTATTTCCATATTTATAGAGAAATCTGTGTAGATATTTCCGTGTATATTCAGATAGCTGTGTAGATATTTCCATGTTCATGCAGATAGCTGTGTAGATATTTCCATGTTCATCCAGATGCCGGTGTACATATATCCATGTTCATACAGATGGCGGTGAAGATATTTCCATGTTCATACTGATGGTGGTGTAGATATTTCCATGTTCATACAAATGGCGGTGTAGATATTTCCATGTTCATAGAGATGGCGGTGTAGATATTTCCATGTTTATACAAATGGCGTTGTAGATATTTCCATGTTCATACAGGTGGCGGTGTATATATTTCCATGTTTATACAGATAGCTGTGTTGATATTTCCATGTTCATACTGATGGTGGTGTAGATATTTACATGTTCATACAGATGGCGGTGTAGATATTTCCATGTTCATACAGATAGCAGTGTAGATATTTCTATGTTCATACAGATAGCGGTGTAGATATTTCCATGTTCATACAGATAGCGGTGTAGATATTTCCATGTTCATATCGATAGCGGTGTAGATATTTCCATGTTCATACAGTTAGCGGTGTAGATATTTCCATGTTCATACAGATGGCGGTGTAGATATTTACATGTTCATACAGATGGCGGTGTAGATATTTGATGTTCGTACGGATGGCAGTGTAGATATTTCCATGTTCATACAGGTGGCGGTGTAGATATTTCCATGTTTATACAAATAGCAGTGTAGTTATTTCCATGTTCATAGAGACAGCTGTGTAGATATTTCCATTGTTATACAGATAGCTGTGTAGATATTTGCATGTTCATACAGATAGCGGTGTAGATATTTCCATGTTCATACAGATAGCGGTGTAGATATTTCCATGTTCATACAGATATCGGTGTAGATATTTCCATGTTCATACAGATAACGGTGTAGATATTTCCATGTTCATACAGATAGTGGTGTAGATATTTCCATGTTCATACAGTTAGTGGTGTAGATATTTCCATGTTCATACAGATGGCGGTGTAGATATTTACATGTTCATACAGATGGCAGTATAGATATTTGCATGTTCGCACAGATGGCGGTGTAGATATTTGCATGTTCATAGAGATGGCGGTGTAGATATTTCCATGTTTATGCATATAGCGGTATAGATATTTCCATGTTTATACAGATGGTGGTGTAGATATTTCCATGTTTATAGAGATGGTGGTCTAGATATTTCCATGTTTACAGAGATAGTGGTGTAGTTATTTCCAAGTTTATAGAGACAGCGTTGTAGATATTTCCTTGTTTATACAGATAGCGGTGAAGATATGTCCATGTTTATACAGATAGCGGTGTAGATATCTCCATGTTTATACAGATAGCGGTGTAGATATTTCCATCTTAATACAGATGGCGGTGTAGATATGTCCATGTTTGTACAGATGGCGGTGTAGATATTTCCATGTTCATACAGATGGCGGTGTAGATATTTCGAAGTTTATAGAGATAGCGCTGTAGTTATTTCCATATTTATAGAGAAATCTGTGTAGATATTTCCGTGTATATTCAGATAGCTGTGTAGATATTTGCATGTTCATGCAGATAGCGGTGTAGATATTTCCATGTTCATCCAGATGCCGGTGTACATATATCCATGTTCATACAGATGGCGGTGAAGATATTTCCATGTTCATACAGATGGTGGTGTAGATATTTCCATGTTCATACAAATGGCGGTGTAGATATTTCCATGTTCATAGAGATGGCGGTGTAGATATTTCCATGTTTATACAAATGGCGGTGTAGATATTTACATGTTCATACAGATGGCGGTGTAGATATTTCCCTGTTCATACAGATAGCAGTGTAGATATTTCTATGTTCATACAGATAGCGGTGTAGATATTTCCATGTTCATACAGATAGCGGTGTAGATATTTCCATGTTCATACCGATAGCGGTGTAGATATTTCCATGTTCATACAGTTAGCGGTGTAGATATTTCCATGTTCATACAGATGGCGGTGTAGATATTTACATGTTCATACAGATGGCGGTGTAGATATTTCCATGTTCGTACGGATGGCAGTGTAGATATTTCCATGTTCATACAGGTGGCGGTGTAGATATTTCCATGTTTATACAAATAGCAGTTTAGTTATTTCCATGTTCATAGAGACAGCTGTGTAGATATTTCCATTGTTATACAGATAGCTGTGTAGATATTTGCATGTTCATACAGATAGCGGTGTAGATATTTCCATGTTTATACACATAACCGTGTAGATATTTCCATGTTTATAGAGATAGTGGTGTAGATAAGTTCAATTTTATTCAGATAGCAGTGTAGATATTTGCAAATTCATATAGATAGTGGTGTAGATATTTCCACGTTTATAGAGATGGCGGTGTAGATATATCCATGTTCATCCACATGGCGGTGTAGATATTTCCATGTTCATACAGGTGGCGGTGAAGATATTCCCATGTTCATACAGATGGCGGTGTAGATATTTCCATGTTCATACAGATAGCGGTGTAGATATTTCCATGTTCATACAGATAGCGGCATAGATATTTCCATGTTCATACAGTTAGCAGTGTAGATATTTCCATGTTCATACAGATGGCGGTGTAGATATTTATATGCTCATACAGATGGCGGTGTAGATATTTCCATGTTCGTACGGTTGGCAGTGTAGATATTTCCATGTTCATACAGATAGCGGTGAAGATATTTCCATGTTTATACAGATAGCGGTGTAGATATTTCCATGTTTATACAGATAACCGTGTAGATATTTCCATGTTTATAGAGATAGTGGTGTAGATAATTTCAATTTTATTCAGATAGCAGTGTAGATATTTGCAAATTCATATAGATAGTGGTGTAGATATTTCCACGTTTATAGAGATGGCGGTTTAGATATATCCATGTTCATCCACATGGCGGTGTAGATATTTCCATGTTCATACAGGTGGCGGTGAAGATATTTCCATTTTCATGCAGATGGCGGTGTAGATATTTCCATGTTCATACAAATGGCGGTGTAGATATTTCCATGTTCATAGAGATGGTGGTGTAGATATTTCCATGTTCATACCAATGGCGGTGCAGATATTTCCATGTTCATATAGATGGCGATGTAGATATTTCCGTGTTTATACAGATAGCAGTGTAGTTATTTCCATGTTTATAGAGATAGCAGTGTAGATATTTCCATTGATATACAGATAGCTGTGTAGATATTTGCATGTTCATACAGATAGCGGTGTAGATATTTCCATGTTCATACAGATAGCGCTGTAGATATTTCCATGTTCATACAGATAGCGGTGTAGGTATTTCCATGTTCATACAGATAGCGTTGTAGATATTTCCATGTTCATACAGATAGCGGTGTAGATATTTCCATGTTCATACAAATAGCGGTGTAGATATTTCCATGTTCATACAGTTAGCTTTGTAGATATTTCCATGTTTATAGAGATAGTGGTGTAGTTATTTCCAAGTTTATAGAGACAGCTTTGTAGATATTTCCATATTTATACAGATAGCGGTGAAGATATTTCCATGTTTATACACATAGCGGTGTAGATATTTCCATGTTTATACAGATAGCAGTGTAGATATTTCCATGTTTATAGAGATAGTGGTGTAGATAATTTCAATTTTATACCGAGAGCAGTGTAGGTATTTCCAAGTTCATACAGGTAGCGGTGTAGATATTTCCACGTTTATAGAGATGGCGGTGTAGATATTTCCATGTTCATACTGATGGCGGAGTAGATATTTCCATGTTTATAGAGATGGCGGTGTAGATATTTCCATGTTTACACAGATGGCGTTGTAGACATTTCCATGTATACACAGATAGCGGTGTGGATATTTCCATGTTTATGCAGATAGCGGTGTAGATATTTCCATGTTTATACAGATAGCGGTGCGGATATTTCCATGTTTATACAGACAGTTGGGCAGATATTTCCATGTTCATACAGATGGCGGTGTAGAAATTTCCATGTTCATACAGATGGCGGTGTAGATATTTCGAAGTTTATAGAGATAGCGCTATAGTTATTTCCATATTTATAGAGAAATCTGTGTAGATATTTCCATGTTCGCACAGATGGCGGTGTAGATATTTCCAAGTTCATAGAGATGGCGGTGTAGATATTTCCATGTTTATGCAGATAGCGGTACAGATATTTCCATGTTTATACAGATGGTGGTGTAGGTATTTCCATGTCTATAGAGATGGCGGTCAAGATATTTCCGTGTTTATAGAGATAGTGGTGTAGTTCTTTCCAAGTTTATAGAGACAGCGTTGTAGATATTTCCATGTTTATACAGATAGCGGTGAAGATATTTCCATGTTTATACAGATAGCGGTGTAGATATTTCCATGTTTATACAGATATCAGTGTAGATATTTCCATGTTTATAGAGATAAAAGTGTAGATAATTTCAATTTTATACAGATAGCAGTGTAGATGTTTCCAAGTGCATACAGATAGCGGTGTAGATATTTCCTCGCTTATAGAGATGGCGGTGTAGATTTTTCCATGTTCATACAGATGGCGGTGTACATATTTCCATGTTTATAGGGATGGCGGTGTAGATATTTTCATGTTTACACAGATGGCGGTGTAGATATTTCCATGTTTACAAAGATAGCGGTGTAGACATTTCCATGTTTACACAAATAGCGGTGTGGATGTTTCTATGTTTATGCAGATAGCGGTGTAGATATTTCCATGTTTATACAGATAGCGGTGCGGATATTTCCATGTTTATACAGATGGGCAGATATTACCATGTTTATACAGATAGCGGTGTAGATATTTCCATCTTAATACAGATGGTGGTGTACATATGTCCATGTTCGTACAGATGGCAGTGTAGATATTTCCATGTTCATATAGATGGCGGTGTAGATATTTCGAAGTTTATAGAGATAGCGCTGTAGTTATTTCCATATTTATAGAGAAATCTGTGTAGATATTTCCATGTATATGCAGATAGCTGTGTAGATATTTCCATGTTCATGCAGATAGCGGTGTAGATATTTCCATGTTCATCCAGATGCCGGTGTAGATATATCCATGTTCATACAGATGGCGGTGAAGATATATCCATGTTCATACAGATGGCGGTGTAGATATTTCCATGTTCGTACAAATGGCGGTGTAGATATTTCCATGTTCATAGAGATGGCGGTGTAGATATTTCCATGTTCATACAAATGGCCGTGTAGATATTTCCATGTTCATAGAGATGGCGGTGTAGATATTTCCATGTTCATACAGATAGCGGTGTAGATATTTCCATGTTCATACAGATGGCGGTGTAGATATTTACATGATCATACAGATAGTGGTGTAGATATTTCCATGTTCATACAGATAACGGTGTAGATATTTCCATATTCATACAGATAGCGGTGTAGATATTTCCATGTTCATACAGTTAGCGGTGTAGATATTTCCATGCTCATACAGATGGTGGTGTAGATATTTACGTGTTCATACAGATGGCAGTGTATATATTTCCCTGTTCATACAGATGGCGGTGTAGATATTTCCATGTTCATAGAGATGGCGGTGTACATATTTCCATGTTTATGCAGATAGCGGTATAGATAATTCCATGTTTATACAGATGGTGGTGTATATATTTCCATGTTTAGTGAGATGGCGGTCTAGATATTTCCATGTTTATAGAGATAGAGGTGTAGTTATTTCCAAGTTTATAGAGACAGCGTTGTAGATATTTCCATATTTATACAGATAGCGGTGAAGATGTTTACATGTTTATACAGATAGCGGTGTAGATATTTCCATGTTTATACAGATAACAGTGTACATATTTCCATGTTTATAGAGATATCGGTGTAGATAATTTCAATATTATACAGATATCAGTGTAGATATTTCCAAGTTCATACAGATAGCGGTGTAGATATTTCCACGTTTATAGAAATGGCGGTGTAGATATTTCCATGTTCATACAGATGGCGGTGTAGATATTTCCATGTTTATAGGGATGGCGGTGTAGATATTTTCATGTTTACACAGATGGCGGTGTAGATATTTCCATGTTTACACAGGTAGCGGTGTAGACATTTCCATGTTTACACAGATAGCGGTGTGGATATTTCCATGTTTATGCAGATAGCGGTGTAGATATTTCCATGTTTATACAGATAGCCGTGTAGATATTTCCATGTTTATACAGATGGGCAGATATTTCCATGTTTATACAGATAGCGGTGTAGATATTTCCATCTTAATACAAATGGCGGTGTACATATGTCCATGTTCGTACAGATGGCAGTGTAGGTATTTCGATGTTCATATAGATGGCGGTGTAGATATTTCGAAGTTTTTAGAGATAGCGCTGTAGTTATTTCCATATTTATAGAGAAATCTGTGTAGATATTTCCATGTATATGCAGATAGCTGTGTAGATATTTCCATGTTCATGCAGATAGCGGTGTAGATATTTCCATGTTCATCCAGATGCCGGTGTAGATATATCCATGTTCATACAGATGGCGGTGAAGATATATCCATGTTCATACAGATGGCGGTGTAGATATTTCCATGTTCGCACAAATGGCGGTATAGATATTTCCATGTTCATAGAGATGGCGGTGTAGATATTTCCATGTTCATACAAATGGCGGTGTAGGTATTTCCATGTTCATAGAGATGGCGGTGTAGATATTTCCAGGTTTATACAGATAGCAGTGTAGTTATTTCCATGTTTATAGAGATAGTGGTGTAGATAATTTCAATTTCTTGCAGATAGCTGTGTAGATATTTGCATGTTCATACAGATAGCGGTGTAGATATTTCCATGTTCATACAGATAGCAGTGTAGATGTTTCCATGTTCATGCAGATAGCGATGTAGATATTTCTATGTTCACACAAATAGCAATGTAGATATCTCCATGTCCATACAGTTAGCGGTGTAGATATTTCCATGTTCATACAGATGGCGGTGTAGATATTTACATGTTCATACAGATGGCCGTGGAGATATTTCCATGTTTGTATGGATGGCAGTGTAGATATTTCCATGTTCGTTCAGATAGTGGTGTAGATATTTCCATGTTCATACAGATAACGGTGTAGATATTTCCATGTTCATACAGATAGCGGTGTAGATATTTCCATGTTCGTACAGATAGCGGTGAAGATATTTCCATGTTTATACAGATAGCGGCATAGATATTTCCATGTTTATACAGATAGCAGTGTAGATATTTCCATGTTTATAGAGATAGTGGTGTAGATAATTTCAATTTTATACAGAGAGCAGTGTAGATATTTCCAAGTTCATACAGATAGTGGTGTCGATATTTCCACGTTCATACAAATGGCGGTGTAGATATTTCCATGTTCTTCCAGATAGCGGTATAGTTATTTCCATGTTCATTCAGATAACGGTGTTGATATTTCCATGTTCATACAGATAACGGTGTAGATATTTCCATGTTCATACATATAGCGGTATAGATATTTCCATGTTCGTATAGATGGCGGTGTAGATATTTCCATGTTCATAGAGATGGCGGTGTAGATATTTCCATGTTTATGCAGATAGCGGTATAGATACTTCCATGTTTATTCAGATGGTGGTGTAGATATTTCCATGTTTATAGAGATGGAGGTCTAGATATTTCCATGTTTACAGAGATAGTGGTGTAGTTATTTCCAAGTTTATAGAGACAGCATTGTAAATATTTCCATGTTTATACAGATAGCTGTGATGATATTTCCTTGTTTATACAGAGAGCGGTGTAGATATTTCCATGTTTATAGAGATAGTGGTGTAGATAATTTCAATTTTATACAGAGAGCAGTGTAGATATTTCCAAGTTCATACAGATGGCGGTGTAGATATTTCCACGTTTATAGAGATGGCGGTGTAGATATTTCAATGTTCATACAGATGGCGGTGTAGATATTTCCATGTTTATAGGCATGGTGGTATAGATATTTTCATGTTTACACAGATGGCGGTGTAGATATTTCCATGTTTACACAGATAGCGGTGTGGATATTTCCATGTTTATGCAGATAGCTGTGTAGATATTTGCATGTTCATACAGATAGCGGTGTAGATATTTCCATGTTCATACAGATAGCGGTGTAGATATTTCCATATTCATACAGATAGCGGTGTAGATATTTCCATGTTCATACAGATAGCGGTGGAGATATTTCCATGTTCAAACAGATAGCGGTGTAGATATTTCCATGTTCATACTGTTAGTGGTGTAGATATTTCCATGTTCATACAGATGGCGGTGTAGATATTTCCATGTTCATACAGATGGTGGTGTGGATATTTCCATGTTCATAGAGATAGCGCTGTAGAGATTTCCATGTTCATACAGATAGCGGTGTAGATATTTCCATGTTGATACAGATAGCGGTGTAGAGATTTCCATGTTCATACAGATAGCGGTGTAGATATTTCCATGTTCATACAGATAGCGGTATAGATACTTCCATGTTTATTCAGATGGTGGTGTAGATATTTCCATGTTTATAGAGATGGCGGTCTAGATATTTCCATGTTTACAGAGATAGTGGTGTAGTTATTTCCAAGTTTATAGAGACAGCGTTGTAGATATTTCCATGTTTATACAGATAGCGGTATAGGTATTTACATGTTTTTACAGATGGTGGTGTGGATATTTCCATGTATATAGAGATGGCGGTCTAGATATTTCCATGTTTACAGAGATAGTGGTGTAGTTATTTCCAAGTTTATAGAGACAGCGTTGTAGATATTTCCATGTTTATACAGATAGCAGTGAAGATATTTCCATGTTTATACAGATAGCGGTGTAGACATTCATGTTTATGCAGATAGCAGTGAAGATATTTCCATGTTTATAGAGATAGTGGTGTAGATAATTTCAATTTTATACAAAGTGCAGTGTAGTTATTTCCAAGTTCATACAGATAGTGGTGTAGATATTTCCAGGTTCATACAAATGGCGGTGTAGATATTTACATGTTCATACAAATGGCGGTATAGATATTTCCATGTTCGTACAGATGGCGGTGTGGATATTTCCATGTTCATACCAGTAGCGGTGTAGATATTTCCATGTTCATACAGATGGCGGTGTAGATATTTCCATGTTTATACAGATAGCAGTGTAGTTATTTCCATGTTTATAGAGACAGCTGTGTAGATATTTCCATTGATATACAGATAGCTGTGTAAATATTTGCATGTTCATACAGATATCGGTGTAGATATTTCCATGTTCGTACAGATAGCGGTGTAGATATTTCCATGTTCGTACAGATAGCGGTGTAGTAGATATTTCCATGTTCATACAGATAACGGTGTAGATATTTCCGTGTTCATACAGATAGCGGTGTAGATATTTCCATGTTCATACAGATAACGGTGTAGACATTTCCATGTTCATACAGACAGCGGTGTAGATATTTCCATGTTCATACAGTTAGCGGTGTAGATATTTCCATGTTCATACAGATGGCGGTGTAGATATTTACATGTTCATACAGATGGCGGTGTAGATATTTCCATGTTTATGCAGATAGCGGTATAGATATTTCCATGTTTATACAGATGGTGGTGTAGATATTTCCATGTATATAGAGATGGCGCTCTAGATATTTCCATGTTTACAGAGATAGTGGTGTAGTTATTTCCAAGTTTATAGTGACAGCGTTGTAGATATTTCCATGTTTATACAGATAGCGGTGAAGATATTTCCATGTTTATACAGATAGCGGTGTAGATATTTCCATGTTTATAGAGATAGCAGTGTAGATAGGTCCATTTTTATAGAGATAGTTTTGTAGATAATTTCAATTCCATACAGAGAGCAGTGTAGATATTTCCAAGTTCATACAGACAGCGGTGTAGATATTTCCACGTTTATAGAGATGGCGGTGTAGATATTTCCATGTTCATACTGATGGCGGTGTACATATTTCCATGTTTATAGGGATGGCGGTGTAGATATTTTCATGTTTACACAGATGGCGGTGTAGATATTTCCATGTTTACACAGATAGCGGTGTAGACATTTCCATGTTTACACAGATAGCGGTGTGGATATTTCCATGTTTATGCAGATGGCAGTGTAGATATTTCCATGTTTATACAGATAGCGGTGCGGATATTTCCATGTTTATACAGATAGTTGGGCAGATATTTCCATGTTTATACAGATAGCGGTGTAGATATTTCCATCTTAATACAGATGGCGGTGTAGATATGTCCATGTTTGTACAGATGGCGGTGTAGATATTTCCATGTTCATACAGATGGCGGTGTAGATATTTCGAAGTTTATAGAGATAGCGCTGTAGTTATTTCCATATTTATAGAGAAATCTATGTAGATATTACCACGTATATTCAGATAGCTGTGTAGGTATTTCCATGTTCATGCAGATAGCGGTGTAGATATTTCCATGTTCATCCAGATGCCGGTGTACATATATCCATGTTCATACAGATGGTGGTGAAGATATTTCCATGTTCATACAGATGGTGGTGTAGATATTTCCATGTTCATACAAATGGCGGTGTAGATATTTCCATGTTCATAGAGATGGCGGTGTAGATATTTCCATGTTCATACAAATCGCGGTGCAGATATTTCCATCTTCATAGAGATGGCGGTGTAGATATTTCCGTATTTATACAGATAGCAGTGTAGTTATTTCCATGTTTATAGAGATAGCAGTGTAGATATTTCCATTGATATACAGATAGCTGTGTAGATATTTGCATGTTCATACAGATAGCGGTGTAGATATTTCCATGTTCATACAGATAGCGGTGTAGATATTTCCATGTTTTTACAGATAACAGTGTAGATATTTCCATGTTCATACAGATAGCGGTGTAGATATTTCCATGTTCATACAGGTGGCGGTGTAGCTATTTCCATGTTTATACTGATAGCAGTGTAGTTATTTCCATGTTTATAAAGACAGCTGTGTAGATATTTCCATTGTTATACAGATAGCTGTGTAGATATTTGCATGTTCATACAGATAGCAGTGTAGATATTTCCATGTTCGTACTGATAGCGGTGTAGATATTTCCATGTTCATACAGATAGTGGTGTAGATATTTCCATGTTCATACAGTTAGCGGTGTAGATATTTCCATGTTCATACAGATGGCGGTGTAGATATTTACATGTTCATACAGATGTCGGTATAGATATTTCCACGTTCGTACAGATGGCGGTGTAGATATTTCCATGCTCATAGAGATGGCGGTGTAGATACTTCCATGTTTATGCCGATAACGATATAGATATTTCCATGTTTATACAGATGGTGGTGTAGATATTTCCATGTTTATAGAGATGGCGGTCTAGATATTTCCATGTTTACAGAGATAGTGGTGTAGTTATTTCCAAGTTTATAGAGACAGCGTTGTAGATATTTCCATGTTTATACAGATAGCGGTAAAGATATTTCCATGTTTATACAGATAGCGGTGTAGATATTTCCAAGTTTATACAGATAGCAGTGTAGATATTTCCATGTTTATACAGATAGCGGTAAAGATATTTCCATGTTTATAAAGATAGCGGTGTAGATAATTCCAAGTTCATACAGATAGCGGTGTAGATATTTCCCCATTTATAGAGATGGCTGTGTAGATATTTCCATGTTCATACAGAGGACGGTGTAGATATTTCCATGTTTATAGGGATGGCGGTGTAGACATTTCCATTTTTACACAGATAGTGGTGTGGATATTTCCATGTTTATACAGATAGCAGTGTAGATATTTCCATGTTTATACAGATAGCGGTGCGGATATTTCCATGTTTATTCAGATAGCGGTGCGGATATTTCCATGTTTATACAGATAGTTGGGCAGATATTTCCATGTTTATGCAGATAGCGGTGTAGATATTTCCATCTTAATACAGATGGCGGTGTAGATATGTCCATGTTCATACAGATGGCGGTGTAGATAGTTCCATGTTCATAGAGATGGCGGTGTAGATATTTCCATGTTCATACAAATGGCGGTGTAGATATTTCCATGTTCATAGAGATGGCGGGATAGATATTTCCATATTTATAGAGATAGCAGTGTAGTTATTTCCATTTTTATAGAGATAGCAGTGTAGATATTTCCATTGATATACAGATAGCTGTGTAGATATTTGAATGTTCATAGAGATAGCGGTGTAGATATTTCCATGTTCATAAAGATAGCGCCGTAGATATTTCCATGTTCATACCAATAGCGGTGTAGATATTTCCATGTTCATACAGATAGCGGTGTAGATATTTCCATGTTCATACAGTTAGCGGTGTAGATATTTCCATGTTCATACAGATGGCGGTGTAGATATTTACATGTTCATACAGATGGCGGTGTAGATATATCCATGTTCATACAGATAGCGGTGTAGATATTTCCATGTTCATACAGATAGCGGTGTAGATATTTCCATCTTCATACAGATAGCGGTGTAGATATTTGAATGTTCTTACCGATAGTTGTGTAGATATTTCCATGTTCATACAGTTAGCGGTGTAGATACTTCCATGTTCATACAGATGGCGGTGTAGATATTTACATGTTCATACAGATGGCGGTGTAGATATTTCCATGTTTGTACGGATGGCAGTGTAGATATTTCCAAGTTCATACAGGTGGCGGTGTAGATATTTCCATGTTTATACAGATAGCAGAGTAGTTATTTCCATGTTTATAGAGATAGCTGTGTAGATATTTGCATTGATATACAGATAGCTGTGTAGATATTTGCATGTTCATACAGAAAGCGGGGTAGATGTTTCCATGTTCGTACAGATAGCCGTGTAGATATTTCCATGTTCATACAGATAGCGGTGTAGATATTTCCACGTTTATAGAGATGGCGGTGTAGATATTTCCATGTTCATACAGATGGCGGTGTACATATTTCCATGTTTATAGGGATGGCGGTGTAGATATTTTCATGTTTACACAGAAGGCGGTGTAGATATTTCCATGTTTACACAGATAGCTTTGTAGACATTTCCATGTTTACACAGATGGCGGTGTGGATATTTCCATGTTTATGCAAATAGCAGTGTAGATATTTCCATGTTTACACAGATAGCGGTGCGGATATTTCCATGTTTATACAGATAGTTGGGCAGATATTTCCATGTTTATACAGATAGCGGTGTAGATATTTCCATCTTAATACAGATGGCGGTGTAGATATGTCCATGTTCAAACAGATGGCGGTGTAGATATTTCCATGTACATACAGATGGCGGAGTAGATATTTCGATGTTTATAGAGATAGCGCTGTAGTTATTTCCATACTTATAGAGAAATCTGTGTAGATATTTCCATGTATATTCAGATAGCTGTGTAGATATTTCCATGTTCATGCAGATAGCGGTGTAGATATTTCCATGTTCATCCAGATGCCGGTGTACATATATCCATGTTCATACAGATTGCGATGAAGGTATTTCCATGTTCATACAGATGGCGGTGTAGGTATTTCCATGTTCATACAAATGGCGGTGTAGTTACGCCCATGTTCATAGAGATGGCGGTGTAGATATTTCCAGGTTCATACAAATGGCGGTGTAGGTATTTCCATGTTCATAGAGATGGCGGTGTAGATATTTCCAAGTTTATACAGATAGCAGTGTAGTTATTTCCATGTTTATAGAGATACCAGTCTGGATATTTCCATTGATATACAGATAGCTGTGTAGATGTTTGCATGTTCATACAGATAGCGGTGTAGATATTTCCATGTTTATACAGATAGCGGTGTAGATATTTCCATGTTCATACAGATAGCGGTGTAGATATTTCCATGTTCATACAGATAGCGGTGTAGATATTTCCATGTTCATACACTTAGCGGTGTAGATATTTCCATGTTCATACAGATGGCGGTGTAGATATTTACATGTTCATACAGATGGCGGTGTAGATATTTCCATGTTCATACAGATAGCGGTGTAGAGATTTTCATGTTCATACAGATAGCGGTGTAGATATTTCCATGTTGATACAGATAGCGGTGTAGATATTTCCATGTTCATACCAATAGCGTTGTAGACATTTCCATGTTCATACAGTTAGCGGTGTAGATATTTCCATGTTCATACAGATGGCGGTATAGATATTTCCATGTCCATACAGACGGCGGTATAGATATTTCCATGTTCGTACACATAGCGGTGTAGATATTTCCATGTTCATACAGTTAGCGGTGTAGATATTTCCATGTTCATACAGATGGCGGTGTAGATATTTCCATGTTTATACAGATGGAGGTGTGGATATTTCCATGTATATAGAGATGGCGGTCTAGATATTTCCATGTTTACAGAGATAGTGGTGTAGTTATTTCCAAGTTTATAGAGACAGCGTTGTTGATATTTCCATGTTTATACAGATAGCAGTGAAGATATTTCCATGTTTATACAGATAGCGGTGTAGACATTTCCATGTTTATGCAGATAGCAGTGAAGATATTTCCATGTTTATAGAGATAGTTGTGTAGATAATTTCAATTTTATACAAAGTGCAGTGTAGATATTTCCAAGTTCATACAGATGGCGGTGTAGATATTTACATGTTCATACAGATGGCGGTGTAGATATTTCCATGTTCATACAGATAGCGGTGTAGATATTTCCATGTTCATACAGACAGCGGTGTAGATATTTCCATGTTCATACAGATAACGGTGAAGATATTTCCATGTTCATACAGATGGCGGTGTAGATATTTCCATGTTTGTACGGATGGCAGTGTAGATATTTCCATGTTCATACATGTGGCGGTGTAGATATTTCCATGTTTATACAGATAGCAGTGTAGTTATTTCCATGTTAATAGAGATAGCTGTGTGGATATTTCCATTGATATACAGATAGCTGTGTAGATATTTGCATGTTCAAACAGATAGCGGTGTAGATATTTCCATGTTCGTACAGATAGCGGTGAAGATATTTCCATGTTTATACAGATAGCGGCGTAGATATTTCCATGTTTATACAGATAGCAGTGTAGATATTTCCATGTTCATATAGATGGCGGTGTAGATATTTCGAAGTTTATAGAGATAGCGCTGTAGTTATTTCCATATTTATAGAGAAATCTGTGTAGATATTTCCATGTATATGCAGATAGCTGTGTAGATATTTCCATGTTCATGCAGATAGCGGTGTAGATATTTCCATGTTCATCCAGATGCCGGTGTAGATATATCCATGTTCATACAGATGGCGGTGAAGATATATCCATGTTCATACAGATGGCGGTGTAGATATTTCTATGTTCGTACAAATGGCGGTGTAGATATTTCCATGTTCATAGAGATGGCGGTGTAGATATTTCCATGTTCATACAAATGGCCGTGTAGATATTTCCATGTTCATAGAGATGGCGGTGTAGATATTTCCATGTTCATACAGATAGCGGTGTAGATATTTCCATGTTCCTACAGATGGCGGTGTAGATATTTACATGATCATACAGACAGTGGTGTAGATATTTCCATGTTCATACAGATAACGGTGTAGATATTTCCATGTTCATACAGATAGCGGTGTAGATATTTCCATGTTCATACAGTTAGCGGTGTAGATATTTCCATGCTCATACAGATGGTGGTGTAGATATTTACGTGTTCATACAGATGGCAGTGTATATATTTCCCTGTTCATACAGATGGCGGTGTAGATATTTCCATGTTCATAGAGATGGCGGTGTATATATTTCCATGTTTATGCAGATAGCGGTATAGATAATTCCATGTTTATACAGATGGTGGTGTATATATTTCCATGTTTACTGAGATGGCGGTCTAGATATTTCCATGTTTATAGAGATAGAGGTGTAGTTATTTCCAAGTTTATAGAGACAGCGTTGTAGATATTTCCATATTTATACAGATAGCGGTGAAGATGTTTACATGTTTATACAGATAGCGGTGTAGATATTTCCATGTTTATACAGATAACAGTGTACATATTTCCATGTTTATAGAGATAGCGGTGTAGATAATTTCAATATTATACAGATATCAGTGTAGATATTTCCAAGTTCATACAGATAGCGGTGTAGATATTTCCACGTTTATAGAAATGGCGGTGTAGATATTTCCATGTTCATACAGATGGCGGTGTAGATATTTCCATGTTTATAGGGATGGCGGTGTAGATATTTTCATGTTTACACAGATGGCGGTGTAGATATTTCCATGTTTACACAGGTAGCGGTGTAGACATTTCCATGTTTACACAGATAGCGGTGTGGATATTTCCATGTTTATGCAGATAGCGGTGTAGATATTTCCATGTTTATACAGATAGCCGTGTAGATATTTCCATGTTTATACAGATGGGCAGATATTTCCATGTTTATACAGATAGCGGTGTAGATATTTCCATCTTAATACAAATGGCGGTGTACATATGTCCATGTTCGTACAGATGGCAGTGTAGGTATTTCGATGTTCATATAGATGGCGGTGTAGATATTTCGAAGTTTATAGAGATAGCGCTGTAGTTATTTCCATATTTATAGAGAAATCTGTGTAGATATTTCCATGTATATGCAGATAGCTGTGTAGATATTTCCATGTTCATGCAGATAGCGGTGTAGATATTTCCATGTTCATCCAGATGCCGGTGTAGATATATCCATGTTCATACAGATGGCGGTGAAGATATATCCATGTTCATACAGATGGCGGTGTAGATATTTCCATGTTCGCACAAATGGCGGTATAGATATTTCCATGTTCATAGAGATGGCGGTGTAGATATTTCCATGTTCATACAAATGGCGGTGTAGGTATTTCCATGTTCATAGAGATGGCGGTGTAGATATTTCCAGGTTTATACAGATAGCAGTGTAGTTATTTCCATGTTTATAGAGATAGTGGTGTAGATAATTTCAATTTCTTGCAGATAGCTGTGTAGATATTTGCATGTTCATACAGATAGCGGTGTAGATATTTCCATGTTCATACAGATAGCAGTGTAGATGTTTCCATGTTCATGCAGATAGCGATGTAGATATTTCTATGTTCATACAAATAGCAATGTAGATATCTCCATGTCCATACAGTTAGCGGTGTAGATATTTCCATGTTCATACAGATGGCGGTGTAGATATTTACATGTTCATACAGATGGCGGTGGAGATATTTCCATGTTTGTACGGATGGCAGTGTAGATATTTCCATGTTCGTTCAGATAGTGGTGTAGATATTTCCATGTTCATACAGATAACGGTGTAGATATTTCCATGTTCATACAGATAGCGGTGTAGATATTTCCATGTTCGTACAGATAGCGGTGAAGATATTTCCATGTTTATACAGATAGCGGCATAGATATTTCCATGTTTATACAGATAGCAGTGTAGATATTTCCATGTTTATAGAGATAGTGGTGTAGATAATTTCAATTTTATACAGAGAGCAGTGTAGATATTTCCAAGTTCATACAGATAGTGGTGTCGATATTTCCACGTTCATACAAATGGCGGTGTAGATATTTCCATGTTCTTCCAGATAGCGGTATAGTTATTTCCATGTTCATTCAGATAACGGTGTTGATATTTCCATGTTCATACAGATAACGGTGTAGATATTTCCATGTTCATACATATAGCGGTATAGATATTTCCATGTTCGTATAGATGGCGGTGTAGATATTTCCATGTTCATAGAGATGGCGGTGTAGATATTTCCATGTTTATGCAGATAGCGGTATAGATACTTCCATGTTTATTCAGATGGTGGTGTAGATATTTCCATGTTTATAGAGATGGAGGTCTAGATATTTCCATGTTTACAGAGATAGTGGTGTAGTTATTTCCAAGTTTATAGAGACAGCATTGTAAATATTTCCATGTTTATACAGATAGCTGTGATGATATTTCCTTGTTTATACAGAGAGCGGTGTAGATATTTCCATGTTCATACAGTTAGCGGTGTAGATATTTACATGTTCATACAGATGGCGGTGTAGATATTTACATGTTCATACAGATGGCGGTATAGATATTTCCATGTTCGTACAGATGGCGGTGTAGATATTTCCATGTTCATAGAGATGGCGGTGTAGATATTTCCATGTTTATGCAGATAGCGGTATAGATATTTCCATGCTTATACAGATGGTGGTGTAGATATTTCCATGTTTATAGAGATGACGGTCTAGATATTTCCATGTTTACAGAGATAGTGGCGTATTTATTTCCAAGTTTATAGAGACAGCGTTGTAGATATTTCCATTTTTATACAGATAGCAGTGAAGATATTTCCATGTTTATACAGATAGCGGTGTAGATATTTCCATGTTTATACAGATAGCAGTGTAGATATTTCCATGTTTATAGAGATAGTGGTGTAGATAATTTCAATTTAATACAGAGAGCAGTGTAGGTATTTCCAAGTTCATACAGATAGCGGTGTAGATAATTCCACGTTTATAGAGATGGCGATGCAGATATTTCCATGATCATACAGAGGACGGTGTAGATATGTCCATGTTTATTGGGATGGCGGTGTAGATATTTTCATGTTTACACACATGTCGGTGTAGATATTTCCATGTTTACACAGATAGCGGTGTGGACATTTCCATGTTTACACAGATAGCGGTGTGGATATTTCCATGTTTATGCAGATATCAGTGTAGATATTTCCATGTTTATACAGATAGCGGTGCGGATATTTCCATGTTTATACAGATATTTGGGCAGATATTTCAATGTTTATACAGATAGCGGTGTAGATATTTCCATCTTAATACAGATGGCGGTGAAGATATGTCCATGTTTGTACAGATGGCGGTGTAGATATTTACATGTTCATACAGATGGCGGTGTAGATATTTCGAAGTTTATAGAGATAGCGCTGTAGTTATTTCCATATTTATAGAGAAATCTGTGTAGATATTTCCATGTATATTCAGATAGCTGTGTAGATAGATCCATGTTCATGCAGATAGCGGTGTAGATATTTCCATGTTCATCCAGATGCCGGTGTACATATATCCATGTTCATATAGATGGCGGTGAAGATATTTCCATGTTCATACAGATGGTGGTGTAGATATTTCCATGTTCATACTAATGGCGGTGTAGATATTTCCATGTTCATAGAGATGGCGCTGTAGATATTACCATGTTCATACAAATGGCGGTGTAGATATTTCCAAGTTCATAGAGATGGCGGTGTTGATATTTCCATATTTATAGAGATAGCAGTGTAGTTATTTCCATGTTTATAGAGATAGTACTGTAGATATTTCCATTTATTTACAGATAGCTGTGTAGATATTTGCATGTTCATAGAGATAGCGGTGTAGATATTTCCATGTTCATACAGATAGCAGTGTAGATATTTCCATGTTCATACAGATAGCGGTGTAGATATTTCCATGTTCATACAGATAGCGGTGTAGATATTTCCATGTTCATACAGATAGCGGTGTACATATTTCCATGTTCATACAGTTAGCGGTTTAGATATTTCCATGTTCATACAGACAGCGGTGTAGATATTTACATGTTCATACAGATGGCGGTGTAGGTATTTCCATGTTCATACAGATGGCGGTGTAGGTATTTCCATGTTCATACAGATAGCGGTGTAGATATTTCCATGTTCATACAGATAGCGGTGTAGATATTTCCATGTTCATACCAATAGCGGTGTAGACATTTCCATGTTCATATATTTAGCGGTGTAGATATTTCCATGTTCATACAGATGGCGGTGTAGATATTTCCATGTACATAGAGATGGCGGTGTAGATATTTCCATATTTATACAGATAGCAGTGTAGTTATTTCCATGTTAATAGAGATAGCAGTGTAGATATTGCCATTGATATACAGATAGCTGTGTAGATATTTGCATGGTCATACAGATAGCGGTGTAGATATTTCCATGTTTATAGAGATGGCGGCGTAGATATTTCCATGTTCATAAAGATGGCGGTGTAAATATTTCCATGTTCGTACGGATGGCAGTGTAGATATTTCCATGTTAATACAGGTGGCGGTGTATATATTTCCATGTTTATACAGATAGCTGTGTTGATATTTCCATGTTCATACAGATAGCGGTGTAGATATTTCCATGTTCATACTGATAACGGTGTAGATATTTCCATGTTCATACAGATAGCGGTGTAGATATTTCCATGTTCATACAGTTAGGGGTGTAGATATTTCCATGTTCATACAAATGGCGATGTAGATATTTCCATGATTATACAGATAGCAGTGTAGATATTTCCATGTTTATAGAGATAGCAGTGTAGATATTTCCATTGATATACAGATAGCTGTGTAGATATTTGCATGTTCCTACACACAGCGGTGTAGATATTTCAATGTTCATACAGATAGCGGTGTAGATATTTCCATGTTCGTACAGATGGCAGTGTAGATATTTACATGTTCATTCAGATGTCGGTGTAGATATTTCCATATTCGTACAGATGGCGTTGTAGATATTTCCATGTTCATACAGATAGCGGTGTAGATATTTCCATGTTCAAACAGATAGCGGTGTAGATATTTCCATGTTCATACAGATAGCGGTGTAGGTATTTCCATGTTCATTCAGATAGCGGTGTAGATATTTCCATGTTCGTACAGTTAGCGGTGTAGATATTTCCATGTTCATACAGAGGGCGGTGTAGATATTTACATGTTCATACAGATGGCGGTGTAGATATTTCCATGTTCATACAGATAGCGGTGTAGAGATTTCCATGTTCATACAGATAGCGGTGTAGATATTTCCATGTTCATACAGATAGCGGTCTAGATATTTAAAGGTTCATTCCAATAGCGGTGTAGACATTTCCATGTTCAAACAGTTAGCGGCGTTGATATTTCCATGTTCATACAGATGGCGGTGTAGATATTTCCATGTTCATACAGATGGCGGTGTAGATATTTACATGTTCATACAGATGGCGGTATAGATATTTCCATGTTCGTACAGATGGCGGTGTAGATATTTCCATGTTTATACTGGTAGCAGTGTAGTTATTTCCATGTTTATAGAGATAGCAGTGTAGATATTTCCATTGATATACAGATAGCTGTGTAGATATTTGCATGGTCATACAGATAGCGGTGTAGATATTTCCATGTTCGTACAGATAGCGGTGTAGATATTTCCATGTTGATACAGATAGCGGTGTAGATATTTCCATGTTCATACAGATAACGGTGTAGATATTTCCATGTTCATACAGATAGCGGTGTAGATATTTCCATGTTCATACAGTTAGCGGTGTAGATATTTCCATGTTCATACAGATGGCGGTGTAGATATTTACATGTTCATACAGATGGTGGTGTAGATATTTCCATGTTTATAGAGATGACGGTCTAGATATTTCCATGTTTACAGAGATAGTGGCGTAGTTATTTCCAAGTTTATAGAGACAGCGTGGAGATATTTCCATGTTTATACAGATAGCCGTGTAGATATTTCCATTTTTATAGAGATAGTGGTGTAGATAATTTCAATTTTATACAGAGATCAGTGTAGATATTTCCACGTTCATACAGATAGCGGTGTAGATATTTCCACGTTTATAGAGATGGCGGTGCAGATATTTCCATGTTCATACAGCGGACGGTGTGGATATTTCCATGTTTGTTGGGATGGCGGTGTAGATGTTTTCATGTTTACACAGATGGCGGTGTAGATATTTCCATGTTTACACAGATGGCAGTGTAGACATTTCCATGTTTACACAGATAGCGGTGTGGATATTTCCATGTTTATGCAGATAGCAGTGTAGATATTTCCATGTTTATACAGATAGCGGTGCGGATATTTCCATGTTTATTCCGAAAGCGGTGCGGATATTTCCATGTTTATGCAGATAGTTGGGCAGATTTTTTTCTTGTTTATACAGATAGCGGTGTAGATATTTCCGTGTTCATACAAATGGCGGTGTAGATATTTCCATGTTCATAGAGATGGCGGTGTAGATATTTCCATATTTATACAGATAGCAGTGTAGTTATTTCCATGTTTATAGAGATAGCAGTGTAGATATTTCCATTGATATACAGATAGCTGTGTAGATATTTGCATGGTCATACAGATAGCGCTGTAGATATTTCCATGTTTGTCCAGATAGCGGTGTAGATATTTCCATGTTCATACAGATAGCATTGTAGATATTTCCATGTTCATACAGATAACGGTGTAGATATTTCCATGTTCATACAGATAGCGGTGTAGATGTTTCCTTGTTCATACAGTTAGCGGTGTAGATATTTCCATGTTCATACAGATGGCGGTGTAGATATTTTCATGTTCATACAGATGGCGGTATAGATATTTCCATGTTCGTACAGATGGCATTGTAGATATTTCCATGTTCATAGAGATGGTGGTATAAATATTTCCATGTTTATGCAGATAGCGGTATCGATATTTCCATGTTTATACAGATGGTGGTGTAGATATTTCCATGTTTATGGAGATGGCGGTGTAGATATTTCCATGTTCATGGAGATGGCGGTGTAAATATTTCCATGTTTATAGGGATGGTGGAGTAGATATTTTCATGTTTACACAGATGGCGGTGTAGATATTTCCATGTTTACACAGTTAGCGGTGTAGACATTTCCATGTTTACACAGATAGCGGTGTGGATATTTTCGTGTTTATGCAGATAGCAGTGTAGATATTTCCATGTTTATACAGATAGCGGTGCGGATATTTCCATGTTTATACAGATAGCGGTGTAGATATTTCCATCTTAATACAGATGGCGGTGTAGATATGTCCATGTTTGTACTGATGGCGGTGTAGATATTTCCATGTTCATACAGATGGCGGTGTAGATATTTCGAAGTTTATAGAGATAGCGCTGTAGTTATTTCCATATTTATAGAGAAATCTGTGTAGATATTTCCGTGTATATTCAGATAGCTGTGTAGATATTTCCATGTTCATGCAAATAGCGGTGTAGATATTTCCATGTTCATACAGATTGCGGTGTAGATATTTCCATGTTCATACAGACGGCGGTGAAGATATTTCCATGTTCATACAGATGGTCGTGTAGATATTTCCATGTTCATACAAATGGCGGTGTAGATATTTCCATGTTCATAGAGATGGCGGTGTAGATATTTCCATGTTCATAAAAATGGCGGTGTAGATATTTCTATGTTCATAGAGATGGCGGTGTTGATGTTTCCATATTTATAGAGATAGCAGTGTAGTTATTTCCATGTTTATAGAGATAGTAGTGTAGATATTTCCATTGATATACAGATAGCTGTGTAGATATTTGCGTGTTCATAGAGATATCAGTGTAGATATTTCCATGGTCATACAGATAGCGGTGTAGATATTTGCATGTTCATACAGATAGCGGTGTAGATATTTCCATGTTCATACAGATAGCGGTGTAGATATTTCCATGTTCATACAGATAGCGGTGTAGATATTTCCATGTTCATACAGTTAGCGGTTTAGATATTTCCATGTTCATACAGATGGCGGTGTAGATATTTACATGTTCATACAGATGGCGGTGTAGTTATTTCCATGTTCGTACAGATAGCGGTGTAGATATTTCCATCTTCATACAGATAGCCGTGTAGATATTTCCATGTTCATACAGATAGCGGTGTAGATATTTCCATGTTCATACGAATAGTGGTGTAGACATTTCCATGTTCATGTATTTAGCGGTGTAGATATTTCCATGTTCATACAGATGGCGAAGATATTTCCATGTTCATACAGACGGCGGTGTAGATATTTCCACGTTCATAGTGATGGCGGTGTAGATATTTCCATATTTATACAGATAGCAGTGTAGTTATTTCCATGTTTATAGAGATAGCAGTGTAGATATTTCCATTGATATACAGATAGCTGAGTAGATATTTGCATGGTCATACAGATAGCGCTTTAGATATTTCCATGTTCGTACAGATAGCGGTGTAGATATTTCCATGTTCATACAGATAGCATTGTAGATATTTCCATGTTCATACAGATAACGGTGTAGATATTTCCATGTTCATACAGATAGCGGTGTAGATGTTTCCATGTTCATACAGATGGCGGTGTAGATATTTACATGTTCATACAGATGGCAGTATAGATATTTGCATGTTCGCACAGATGGCGGTGTAGATATTTGCATGTTCATAGAGATGGCGGTGTAGATATTTCCATGTTTATGCATATAGCGGTATAGATATTTCCATGTTTATACAGATGGTGGTGTAGATATTTCCATGTTTATAGAGATGGTGGTCTAGATATTTCCATGTTTACAGAGATAGTGGTGTAGTTATTTCCAAGTTTATAGAGACAGCGTTGTAGATATTTCCTTGTTTATACAGATAGCGGTGAAGATATGTCCATGTTTATACAGATAGCGGTGTAGATATCTCCATGTTTATACAGATAGCGGTGTAGATATTTCCATCTTAATACAGATGGCGGTGTAGATATGTCCATGTTTGTACAGATGGCGGTGTAGATATTTCCATGTTCATACAGATGGCGGTGTAGATATTTCGAAGTTTATAGAGATAGCGCTGTAGTTATTTCCATATTTATAGAGAAATCTGTGTAGATATTTCCGTGTATATTCAGATAGCTGTGTAGATATTTGCCTGTTCATGCAGATAGCGGTGTAGATATTTCCATGTTCATCCAGATGCCGGTGTACATATATCCATGTTCATACAGATGGCGGTGAAGATATTTCCATGTTCATACAGATGGTGGTGTAGATATTTCCATGTTCATACAAATGGCGGTGTAGATATTTCCATGTTCATAGAGATGGCGGTGTAGATATTTCCATGTTTATACAAATGGCGGTGTAGATATTTACATGTTCATACAGATGGCGGTGTAGATATTTCCCTGTTCATACAGATAGCAGTGTAGATATTTCTATGTTCATACAGATAGCGGTGTAGATATTTCCATGTTCATACAGATAGCGGTGTAGATATTTCCATGTTCATACCGATAGCGGTGTAGATATTTCCATGTTCATACAGTTAGCGGTGTAGATATTTCCATGTTCATACAGATGGCGGTGTAGATATTTACATGTTCATACAGATGGCGGTGTAGATATTTCCATGTTCGTACGGATGGCAGTGTAGATATTTCCATGTTCATACAGGTGGCGGTGTAGATATTTCCATGTTTATACAAATAGCAGTTTAGTTATTTCCATGTTCATAGAGACAGCTGTGTAGATATTTCCATTGTTATACAGATAGCTGTGTAGATATTTGCATGTTCATACAGATAGCGGTGTAGATATTTCCATGTTTATACACATAACCGTGTAGATATTTCCATGTTTATAGAGATAGTGGTGTAGATAAGTTCAATTTTATTCAGATAGCAGTGTAGATATTTGCAAATTCATATAGATAGTGGTGTAGATATTTCCACGTTTATAGAGATGGCGGTGTAGATATATCCATGTTCATCCACATGGCGGTGTAGATATTTTCATGTTCATACAGGTGGCGGTGAAGATATTCCCATGTTCATACAGATGGCGGTGTAGATATTTCCATGTTCATACAGATAGCGGTGTAGATATTTCCATGTTCATACAGATAGCGGCGTAGATATTTCCATGTTCATACAGTTAGCGGTGTAGATATTTCCATGTTCATACAGATGGCGGTGTAGATATTTATATGCTCATACAGATGGCGGTGTAGATATTTCCATGTTCGTACGGTTGGCAGTGTAGATATTTCCATGTTCATACAGATAGCGGTGAAGATATTTCCATGTTTATACAGATAGCGGTGTAGATATTTCCATGTTTATACAGATAACCGTGTAGATATTTCCATGTTTATAGAGATAGTGGTGTAGATAATTTCAATTTTATTCAGATAGCAGTGTAGATATTTGCAAATTCATATAGATAGTGGTGTAGATATTTCCACGTTTATAGAGATGGCGGTTTAGATATATCCATGTTCATCCACATGGCGGTGTAGATATTTCCATGTTCATACAGGTGGCGGTGAAGATATTTCCATTTTCATGCAGATGGCGGTGTAGATATTTCCACGTTCATACAAATGGCGGTGTAGATATTTCCATGTTCATAGAGATGGTGGTGTAGATATTTCCATGTTCATACCAATGGCGGTGCAGATATTTCCATGTTCATATAGATGGCGATGTAGATATTTCCGTGTTTATACAGATAGCAGTGTAGTTATTTCCATGTTTATAGAGATAGCAGTGTAGATATTTCCATTGATATACAGATAGCTGTGTAGATATTTGCATGTTCATACAGATAGCGGTGTAGATATTTCCATGTTCATACAGATAGCGGTGTAGATATTTCCATGTTCATACAGATAGCGGTGTAGGTATTTCCATGTTCATACAGATAGCGTTGTAGATATTTCCATGTTCATACAGATAGCGGTGTAGATATTTCCATGTTCATACAAATAGCGGTGTAGATATTTCCATGTTCATACAGTTAGCTTTGTAGATATTTCCATGTTTATAGAGATAGTGGTGTAGTTATTTCCAAGTTTATAGAGACAGCTTTGTAGATATTTCCATATTTATACAGATAGCGGTGAAGATATTTCCATGTTTATACACATAGCGGTGTAGATATTTCCATGTTTATACAGATAGCAGTGTAGATATTTCCATGTTTATAGAGATAGTGGTGTAGATAATTTCAATTTTATACCGAGAGCAGTGTAGATATTTCCAAGTTCATACAGGTAGCGGTGTAGATATTTCCACGTTTATAGAGATGGCGGTGTAGATATTTCCATGTTCATACTGATGGCGGAGTAGATATTTCCATGTTTATAGAGATGGCGGTGTAGATATTTCCATGTTTACACAGATGGCGTTGTAGACATTTCCATGTATACACAGATAGCGGTGTGGATATTTCCATGTTTATGCAGATAGCGGTGTAGATATTTCCATGTTTATACAGATAGCGGTGCGGATATTTCCATGTTTATACAGACAGTTGGGCAGATATTTCCATGTTCATACAGATGGCGGTGTAGAAATTTCCATGTTCATACAGATGGCGGTGTAGATATTTCGAAGTTTATAGAGATAGCGCTATAGTTATTTCCATATTTATAGAGAAATCTGTGTAGATATTTCCATGTTCGCACAGATGGCGGTGTAGATATTTCCAAGTTCATAGAGATGGCGGTGTAGATATTTCCATGTTTATGCAGATAGCGGTACAGATATTTCCATGTTTATACAGATGGTGGTGTAGGTATTTCCATGTCTATAGAGATGGCGGTCAAGATATTTCCGTGTTTATAGAGATAGTGGTGTAGTTCTTTCCAAGTTTATAGAGACAGCGTTGTAGATATTTCCATGTTTATACAGATAGCGGTGAAGATATTTCCATGTTTATACAGATAGCTGTGTAGATATTTCCATGTTTATACAGATATCAGTGTAGATATTTCCATGTTTATAGAGATAAAAGTGTAGATAATTTCAATTTTATACAGATAGCAGTGTAGATGTTTCCAAGTGCATACAGATAGCGGTGTAGATATTTCCTCGCTTATAGAGATGGCGGTGTAGATTTTTCCATGTTCATACAGATGGCGGTGTACATATTTCCATGTTTATAGGGATGGCGGTGTAGATATTTTCATGTTTACACAGATGGCGGTGTAGATATTTCCATGTTTACAAAGATAGCGGTGTAGACATTTCCATGTTTACACAAATAGCGGTGTGGATGTTTCTATGTTTATGCAGATAGCGGTGTAGATATTTCCATGTTTATACAGATAGCGGTGCGGATATTTCCATGTTTATACAGATGGGCAGATATTACCATGTTTATACAGATAGCGGTGTAGATATTTCCATCTTAATACAGATGGTGGTGTACATATGTCCATGTTCGTACAGATGGCAGTGTAGATATTTCCATGTTCATATAGATGGCGGTGTAGATATTTCGAAGTTTATAGAGATAGCGCTGTAGTTATTTCCATATTTATAGAGAAATCTGTGTAGATATTTCCATGTATATGCAGATAGCTGTGTAGATATTTCCATGTTCATGCAGATAGCGGTGTAGATATTTCCATGTTCATCCAGATGCCAGTGTAGATATATCCATGTTCATACAGATGGCGGTGAAGATATATCCATGTTCATACAGATGGCGGTGTAGATATTTCCATGTTCGTACAAATGGCGGTGTAGATATTTCCATGTTCATAGAGATGGCGGTGTAGATATTTCCATGTTCATACAAATGGCCGTGTAGATATTTCCATGTTCATAGAGATGGCGGTGTAGATATTTCCATGTTCATACAGATAGCGGTGTAGATATTTCCATGTTCATACAGATGGCGGTGTAGATATTTACATGATCATACAGATAGTGGTGTAGATATTTCCATGTTCATACAGATAACGGTGTAGATATTTCCATGTTCATACAGATAGCGGTGTAGATATTTCCATGTTCATACAGATAGCGGTGTAGATATTTCCATGCTCATACAGATGGTGGTGTAGATATTTACGTGTTCATAGAGATGGCAGTGTATATATTTCCCTGTTCATACAGATGGCGGTGTAGATATTTCCATGTTCATAGAGATGGCGGTGTACATATTTCCATGTTTATGCAGATAGCGGTATAGATAATTCCATGTTTATACAGTTGGTGGTGTATATATTTCCATGTTTACTGAGATGGCGGTCTAGATATTTCCATGTTTATAGAGATAGAGGTGTAGTTATTTCCAAGTTTATAGAGACAGCGTTGTAGATATTTCCATATTTATACAGATAGCGGTGAAGATGTTTACATATTTATACAGATAGCGGTGTAGATATTTCCATGTTTATACAGATAACAGTGTACATATTTCCATGTTTATAGAGATAGCGGTGTAGATAATTTCAATATTATACAGATATCAGTGTAGATATTTCCAAGTTCATACAGATAGCGGTGTAGATATTTCCACGTTTATAGAAATGGCGGTGTAGATATTTCCATGTTCATACAGATGGCGGTGTAGATATTTCCATGTTTATAGGGATGGCGGTGTAGATATTTTCATGTTTACACAGATGGCGGTGTAGATATTTCCATGTTTACACAGGTAGCGGTGTAGACATTTCCATGTTTACACAGATAGCGGTGTGGATATTTCCATGTTTATGCAGATAGCGGTGTAGATATTTCCATGTTCATCCAGATGCCGGTGTACATATATCCATGTTCATACAGATGGCGGTGAAGATATTTCCATGTTCATACAGATGGTGGTGTAGATATTTCCATGTTCATACAAATGGCGGTGTAGATATTTCCATGTTCATAGAGATGGCGGTGTAGATATTTCCATGTTTATACAAATGGCGGTGTAGATATTTACATGTTCATACAGATGGCGGTGTAGATATTTCCCTGTTCATACAGATAGCAGTGTAGATATTTCTATGTTCATACAGATAGCGGTGTAGATATTTCCATGTTCATACAGATAGCGGTGTAGATATTTCCATGTTCATACCGATAGCGGTGTAGATATTTCCATGTTCATACAGTTAGCGGTGTAGATATTTCCATGTTCATACAGATGGCGGTGTAGATATTTACATGTTCATACAGATGGCGGTGTAGATATTTCCATGTTCGTACGGATGGCAGTGTAGATATTTCCATGTTCATACAGGTGGCGGTGTAGATATTTCCATGTTTATACAAATAGCAGTTTAGTTATTTCCATGTTCATAGAGACAGCTGTGTAGATATTTCCATTGTTATACAGATAGCTGTGTAGATATTTGCATGTTCATACAGATAGCGGTGTAGATATTTCCATGTTTATACACATAACCGTGTAGATATTTCCATGTTTATAGAGATAGTGGTGTAGATAAGTTCAATTTTATTCAGATAGCATTGTAGATATTTGCAAATTCATATAGATAGTGGTGTAGATATTTCCACGTTTATAGAGATGGCGGTGTAGATATATCCATGTTCATCCACATGGCGGTGTAGATATTTTCATGTTCATACAGGTGGCGGTGAAGATATTCCCATGTTCATACAGATGGCGGTGTAGATATTTCCATGTTCATACAGATAGCGGTGTAGATATTTCCATGTTCATACAGATAGCGGCGTAGATATTTCCATGTTCATACAGTTAGCGGTGTAGATATTTCCATGTTCATACAGATGGCGGTGTAGATATTTATATGCTCATACAGATGGCGGTGTAGATATTTCCATGTTCGTACGGTTGGCAGTGTAGATATTTCCATGTTCATACAGATAGCGGTGAAGATATTTCCATGTTTATACAGATAGCGGTGTAGATATTTCCATGTTTATACAGATAACCGTGTAGATATTTCCATGTTTATAGAGATAGTGGTGTAGATAATTTCAATTTTATTCAGATAGCAGTGTAGATATTTGCAAATTCATATAGATAGTGGTGTAGATATTTCCACGTTTATAGAGATGGCGGTTTAGATATATCCATGTTCATCCACATGGCGGTGTAGATATTTCCATGTTCATACAGGTGGCGGTGAAGATATTTCCATTTTCATGCAGATGGCGGTGTAGATATTTCCATGTTCATACAGATAGCGGTGTAGATATTTCCATGTTCATACAGATAGCGGCGTAGATATTTCCATGTTCATACAGTTAGCGGTGTAGATATTTCCATGTTCATACAGATGGCGGTGTAGATATTTATATGCTCATACAGATGGCGGTGTAGATATTTCCATGTTCGTACGGTTGGCAGTGTAGATATTTCCATGTTCATACAGATAGCGGTGAAGATATTTCCATGTTTATACAGATAGCGGTGTAGATATTTCCATGTTTATACAGATAACCGTGTAGATATTTCCATGTTTATAGAGATAGTGGTGTAGATAATTTCAATTTTATTCAGATAGCAGTGTAGATATTTGCAAATTCATATAGATAGTGGTGTAGATATTTCCACGTTTATAGAGATGGCGGTTTAGATATATCCATGTTCATCCACATGGCGGTGTAGATATTTCCATGTTCATACAGGTGGCGGTGAAGATATTTCCATTTTCATGCAGATGGCGGTGTAGATATTTCCACGTTCATACAAATGGCGGTGTAGATATTTCCATGTTCATAGAGATGGTGGTGTAGATATTTCCATGTTCATACCAATGGCGGTGCAGATATTTCCATGTTCATATAGATGGCGATGTAGATATTTCCGTGTTTATACAGATAGCAGTGTAGTTATTTCCATGTTTATAGAGATAGCAGTGTAGATATTTCCATTGATATACAGATAGCTGTGTAGATATTTGCATGTTCATACAGATAGCGGTGTAGATATTTCCATGTTCATACAGATAGCGGTGTAGATATTTCCATGTTCATACAGATAGCGGTGTAGGTATTTCCATGTTCATACAGATAGCGTTGTAGATATTTCCATGTTCATACAGATAGCGGTGTAGATATTTCCATGTTCATACAAATAGCGGTGTAGATATTTCCATGTTCATACAGTTAGCTTTGTAGATATTTCCATGTTTATAGAGATAGTGGTGTAGTTATTTCCAAGTTTATAGAGACAGCTTTGTAGATATTTCCATATTTATACAGATAGCGGTGAAGATATTTCCATGTTTATACACATAGCGGTGTAGATATTTCCATGTTTATACAGATAGCAGTGTAGATATTTCCATGTTTATAGAGATAGTGGTGTAGATAATTTCAATTTTATACCGAGAGCAGTGTAGATATTTCCAAGTTCATACAGGTAGCGGTGTAGATATTTCCACGTTTATAGAGATGGCGGTGTAGATATTTCCATGTTCATACTGATGGCGGAGTAGATATTTCCATGTTTATAGAGATGGCGGTGTAGATATTTCCATGTTTACACAGATGGCGTTGTAGACATTTCCATGTATACACAGATAGCGGTGTGGATATTTCCATGTTTATGCAGATAGCGGTGTAGATATTTCCATGTTTATACAGATAGCGGTGCGGATATTTCCATGTTTATACAGACAGTTGGGCAGATATTTCCATGTTCATACAGATGGCGGTGTAGAAATTTCCATGTTCATACAGATGGCGGTGTAGATATTTCGAAGTTTATAGAGATAGCGCTATAGTTATTTCCATATTTATAGAGAAATCTGTGTAGATATTTCCATGTTCGCACAGATGGCGGTGTAGATATTTCCAAGTTCATAGAGATGGCGGTGTAGATATTTCCATGTTTATGCAGATAGCGGTACAGATATTTCCATGTTTATACAGATGGTGGTGTAGGTATTTCCATGTCTATAGAGATGGCGGTCAAGATATTTCCGTGTTTATAGAGATAGTGGTGTAGTTCTTTCCAAGTTTATAGAGACAGCGTTGTAGATATTTCCATGTTTATACAGATAGCGGTGAAGATATTTCCATGTTTATACAGATAGCGGTGTAGATATTTCCATGTTTATACAGATATCAGTGTAGATATTTCCATGTTTATAGAGATAAAAGTGTAGATAATTTCAATTTTATACAGATAGCAGTGTAGATGTTTCCAAGTGCATACAGATAGCGGTGTAGATATTTCCTCGCTTATAGAGATGGCGGTGTAGATTTTTCCATGTTCATACAGATGGCGGTGTACATATTTCCATGTTTATAGGGATGGCGGTGTAGATATTTTCATGTTTACACAGATGGCGGTGTAGATATTTCCATGTTTACAAAGATAGCGGTGTAGACATTTCCATGTTTACACAAATAGCGGTGTGGATGTTTCTATGTTTATGCAGATAGCGGTGTAGATATTTCCATGTTTATACAGATAGCGGTGCGGATATTTCCATGTTTATACAGATGGGCAGATATTACCATGTTTATACAGATAGCGGTGTAGATATTTCCATCTTAATACAGATGGTGGTGTACATATGTCCATGTTCGTACAGATGGCAGTGTAGATATTTCCATGTTCATATAGATGGCGGTGTAGATATTTCGAAGTTTATAGAGATAGCGCTGTAGTTATTTCCATATTTATAGAGAAATCTGTGTAGATATTTCCATGTATATGCAGATAGCTGTGTAGATATTTCCATGTTCATGCAGATAGCGGTGTAGATATTTCCATGTTCATCCAGATGCCGGTGTAGATATATCCATGTTCATACAGATGGCGGTGAAGATATATCCATGTTCATACAGATGGCGGTGTAGATATTTCCATGTTCGTACAAATGGCGGTGTAGATATTTCCATGTTCATAGAGATGGCGGTGTAGATATTTCCATGTTCATACAAATGGCCGTGTAGATATTTCCATGTTCATAGAGATGGCGGTGTAGATATTTCCATGTTCATACAGATAGCGGTGTAGATATTTCCATGTTCATACAGATGGCGGTGTAGATATTTACATGATCATACAGATAGTGGTGTAGATATTTCCATGTTCATACAGATAACGGTGTAGATATTTCCATGTTCATACAGATAGCGGTGTAGATATTTCCATGTTCATACAGATAGCGGTGTAGATATTTCCATGCTCATACAGATGGTGGTGTAGATATTTACGTGTTCATACAGATGGCAGTGTATATATTTCCCTGTTCATACAGATGGCGGTGTAGATATTTCCATGTTCATAGAGATGGCGGTGTACATATTTCCATGTTTATGCAGATAGCGGTATAGATAATTCCATGTTTATACAGATGGTGGTGTATATATTTCCATGTTTACTGAGATGGCGGTCTAGATATTTCCATGTTTATAGAGATAGAGGTGTAGTTATTTCCAAGTTTATAGAGACAGCGTTGTAGATATTTCCATATTTATACAGATAGCGGTGAAGATGTTTACATGTTTATACAGATAGCGGTGTAGATATTTCCATGTTTATACAGATAACAGTGTACATATTTCCATGTTTATAGAGATAGCGGTGTAGATAATTTCAATATTATACAGATATCAGTGTAGATATTTCCAAGTTCATACAGATAGCGGTGTAGATATTTCCACGTTTATAGAAATGGCGGTGTAGATATTTCCATGTTCATACAGATGGCGGTGTAGATATTTCCATGTTTATAGGGATGGCGGTGTAGATATTTTCATGTTTACACAGATGGCGGTGTAGATATTTCCATGTTTACACAGGTAGCGGTGTAGACATTTCCATGTTTACACAGATATCGGTGTGGATATTTCCATGTTTATGCAGATAGCGGTGTAGATATTTCCATGTTTATACAGATAGCCGTGTAGATATTTCCATGTTTATACAGATGGGCAGATATTTCCATGTTTATACAGATAGCGGTGTAGATATTTCCATCTTAATACAAATGGCGGTGTACATATGTCCATGTTCGTACAGATGGCAGTGTAGGTATTTCGATGTTCATATAGATGGCGGTGTAGATATTTCGAAGTTTATAGAGATAGCGCTGTAGTTATTTCCATATTTATAGAGAAATCTGTGCAGATATTTCCATGTATATGCAGATAGCTGTGTAGATATTTCCATGTTCATGCAGATAGCGGTGTAGATATTTCCATGTTCATCCAGATGCCGGTGTAGATATATCCATGTTCATACAGATGGCGGTGAAGATATATCCATGTTCATACAGATGGCGGTGTAGATATTTCCATGTTCGCACAAATGGCGGTATAGATATTTCCATGTTCATAGAGATGGCGGTGTAGATATTTCCATGTTCATACAAATGGCGGTGTAGGTATTTCCATGTTCATAGAGATGGCGGTGTAGATATTTCCAGGTTTATACAGATAGCAGTGTAGTTATTTCCATGTTTATAGAGATAGTGGTGTAGATAATTTCAATTTCTTGCAGATAGCTGTGTAGATATTTGCATGTTCATACAGATAGCGGTGTAGATATTTCCATGTTCATACAGATAGCAGTGTAGATGTTTCCATGTTCATGCAGATAGCGATGTAGATATTTCTATGTTCATACAAATAGCAATGTAGATATCTCCATGTCCATACAGTTAGCGGTGTAGATATTTCCATGTTCATACAGATGGCGGTGTAGATATTTACATGTTCATACAGATGGCGGTGGAGATATTTCCATGTTTGTATGGATGGCAGTGTAGATATTTCCATGTTCGTTCAGATAGTGGTGTAGATATTTCCATGTTCATACAGATAACGGTGTAGATATTTCCATGTTCATACAGATAGCGGTGTAGATATTTCCATGTTCGTACAGATAGCGGTGAAGATATTTCCATGTTTATACAGATAGCGGCATAGATATTTCCATGTTTATACAGATAGCAGTGTAGATATTTCCATGTTTATAGAGATAGTGGTGTAGATAATTTCAATTTTATACAGAGAGCAGTGTAGATATTTCCAAGTTCATACAGATAGTGGTGTCGATATTTCCACGTTCATACAAATGGCGGTGTAGATATTTCCATGTTCTTCCAGATAGCGGTATAGTTATTTCCATGTTCATTCAGATAACGGTGTTGATATTTCCATGTTCATACAGAAAACGGTGTAGATATTTCCATGTTCATACATATAGCGGTATAGATATTTCCATGTTCGTATAGATGGCGGTGTAGATATTTCCATGTTCATAGAGATGGCGGTGTAGATAATTTCAATTTTATACAGAGAGCAGTGTAGATATTTCCAAGTTCATACAGATGGCGGTGTAGATATTTCCACGTTTATAGAGATGGCGGTGTAGATATTTCAATGTTCATACAGATGGCGGTGTAGATATTTCCATGTTTATAGGGATGGTGGTATAGATATTTTCATGTTTACACAGATGGCGGTGTAGATATTTCCATGTTTACACAGATAGCGGTGTGGATATTTCCATGTTTATGCAGATAGCTGTGTAGATATTTGCATGTTCATACAGATAGCGGTGTAGATATTTCCATGTTCATACAGATAGCGGTGTAGATATTTCCATATTCATACAGATAGCGGTGTACATATTTCCATGTTCATACAGATAGCGGTGGAGATATTTCCATGTTCAAACAGATAGCGGTGTAGATATTTCCATGTTCATACTGTTAGTGGTGTAGATATTTCCATGTTCATACAGATGGCGGTGTAGATATTTCCATGTTCATACAGATGGTGGTGTAGATATTTCCATGTTCATAGAGATAGCGCTGTAGAGATTTCCATGTTCATACAGATAGCGGTGTAGATATTTCCATGTTGATACAGATAGCGGTGTAGAGATTTCCATGTTCATACAGATAGCGGTGTAGATATTTCCATGTTCATACAGATAGCGGTATAGATACTTCCATGTTTATTCAGATGGTGGTGTAGATATTTCCATGTTTATAGAGATGGCGGTCTAGATATTTCCATGTTTACAGAGATAGTGGTGTAGTTATTTCCAAGTTTATAGAGACAGCGTTGTAGATATTTCCATGTTTATACAGATAGCGGTATAGGTATTTCCATGTTTTTACAGATGGTGGTGTGGATGTTTCCATGTATATAGAGATGGCGGTCTAGATATTTCCATGTTTACAGAGATAGTGGTGTAGTTATTTCCAAGTTTATAGAGACAGCGTTGTAGATATTTCCATGTTTATACAGATAGCAGTGAAGATATTTCCATGTTTATACAGATAGCGGTGTAGACATTCATGTTTATGCAGATAGCAGTGAAGATATTTCCATGTTTATAGAGATAGTGGTGTAGATAATTTCAATTTTATACAAAGTGCAGTGTAGTTATTTCCAAGTTCATACAGATAGTGGTGTAGATATTTCCAGGTTCATACAAATGGCGGTGTAGATATTTACATGTTCATACAAATGGCGGTATAGATATTTCCATGTTCGTACAGATGGCGGTGTGGATATTTCCATGTTCATACCAGTAGCGGTGTAGATATTTCCATGTTCATACAGATGGCGGTGTAGATATTTCCATGTTTATACAGATAGCAGTGTAGTTATTTCCATGTTTATAGAGACAGCTGTGTAGATATTTCCATTGATATACAGATAGCTGTGTAAATATTTGCATGTTCATACAGATATCGGTGTAGATATTTCCATGTTCGTACAGATAGCGGTGTAGATATTTCCATGTTCGTACAGATAGCGGTGTAGTAGATATTTCCATGTTCATACAGATAACGGTGTAGATATTTCCGTGTTCATACAGATAGCGGTGTAGATATTTCCATGTTCATACAGATAACGGTGTAGACATTTCCATGTTCATACAGACATCGGTGTAGATATTTCCATGTTCATACAGTTAGCGGTGTAGATATTTCCATGTTCATACAGATGGCGGTGTAGATATTTACATGTTCATACAGATGGCGGTGTAGATATTTCCATGTTTATGCAGATAGCGGTATAGATATTTCCATGTTTATACAGATGGTGGTGTAGATATTTCCATGTATATAGAGATGGCGCTCTAGATATTTCCATGTTTACAGAGATAGTGGTGTAGTTATTTCCAAGTTTATAGTGACAGCGTTGTAGATATTTCCATGTTTATACAGATAGCGGTGAAGATATTTCCATGTTTATACAGATAGCGGTGTAGATATTTCCATGTTTATAGAGATAGCAGTGTAGATAGGTCCATTTTTATAGAGATAGTTTTGTAGATAATTTCAATTCCATACAGAGAGCAGTGTAGATATTTCCAAGTTCATACAGACAGCGGTGTAGATATTTCCACGTTTATAGAGATGGCGGTGTAGATATTTCCATGTTCATACTGATGGCGGTGTACATATTTCCATGTTTATAGGGATGGCGGTGTAGATATTTTCATGTTTACACAGATGGTGGTGTAGATATTTCCATGTTTACACAGATAGCGGTGTAGACATTTCCATGTTTACACAGATAGCGGTGTGGATATTTCCATGTTTATGCAGATGGCAGTGTAGATATTTCCATGTTTATACAGATAGCGGTGCGGATATTTCCATGTTTATACAGATAGTTGGGCAGATATTTCCATGTTTATACAGATAGCGGTGTAGATATTTCCATCTTAATACAGATGGCGGTGTAGATATGTCCATGTTTGTACAGATGGCGGTGTAGATATTTCCATGTTCATACAGATGGCGGTGTAGATATTTCGAAGTTTATAGAGATAGCGCTGTAGTTATTTCCATATTTATAGAGAAATCTATGTAGATATTACCACGTATATTCAGATAGCTGTGTAGGTATTTCCATGTTCATGCAGATAGCGGTGTAGATATTTCCATGTTCATCCAGATGCCGGTGTACATATATCCATGTTCATACAGATGGTGGTGAAGATATTTCCATGTTCATACAGATGGTGGTGTAGATATTTCCATGTTCATACAAATGGCGGTGTAGATATTTCCATGTTCATAGAGATGGCGGTGTAGATATTTCCATGTTCATACAAATCGCGGTGCAGATATTTCCATCTTCATAGAGATGGCGGTGTAGATATTTCCGTATTTATACAGATAGCAGTGTAGTTATTTCCATGTTTATAGAGATAGCAGTGTAGATATTTCCATTGATATACAGATAGCTGTGTAGATATTTGCATGTTCATACAGATAGCGGTGTAGATATTTCCATGTTCATACAGATAGCGGTGTAGATATTTCCATGTTTTTACAGATAACAGTGTAGATATTTCCATGTTCATACAGATAGCGGTGTAGATATTTCCATGTTCATACAGGTGGCGGTGTAGCTATTTCCATGTTTATACTGATAGCAGTGTAGTTATTTCCATGTTTATAAAGACAGCTGTGTAGATATTTCCATTGTTATACAGATAGCTGTGTAGATATTTGCATGTTCATACAGATAGCAGTGTAGATATTTCCATGTTCGTACTGATAGCGGTGTAGATATTTCCATGTTCATACAGATAGTGGTGTAGATATTTCCATGTTCATACAGTTAGCGGTGTAGATATTTCCATTTTCATACAGATGGCGGTGTAGATATTTACATGTTCATACAGATGTCGGTATAGATATTTCCACGTTCGTACAGATGGCGGTGTAGATATTTCCATGTTCATAGAGATGGCGGTGTAGATACTTCCATGTTTATGCTGATAACGATATAGATATTTCCATTTTTATACAGATGGTGGTGTAGATATTTCCATGTTTATAGAGATGGCGGTCTAGATATTTCCATGTTTACAGAGATAGTGGTGTAGTTATTTCCAAGTTTATAGAGACAGCGTTGTAGATATTTCCATGTTTATACAGATAGCGGTAAAGATATTTCCATGTTTATACAGATAGCGGTGTAGATATTTCCAAGTTTATACAGATAGCAGTGTAGATATTTCCATGTTTATACAGATAGCGGTAAAGATATTTCCATGTTTATAAAGATAGCGGTGTAGATAATTCCAAGTTCATACAGATAGCGGTGTAGATATTTCCCCATTTATAGAGATGGCTGTGTAGATATTTCCATGTTCATACAGAGGACGGTGTAGATATTTCCATGTTTATAGGGATGGCGGTGTAGACATTTCCATGTTTACACAGATAGTGGTGTGGATATTTCCATGTTTATGCAGATAGCAGTGTAGATATTTCCATGTTTATTCAGATAGCGGTGCGGATATTTCCATGTTTATTCAGATAGCGGTGCGGATATTTCCATGTTTATACAGATAGTTGGGCAGATATTTCCATGTTTATGCAGATAGCGGTGTAGATATTTCCATCTTAATACAGATGGCGGTGTAGATATGTCCATGTTCATACAGATGGCGGTGTAGATAGTTCCATGTTCATAGAGATGGCGGTGTAGATATTTCCATGTTCATACAAATGGCGGTGTAGATATTTCCATGTTCATAGAGATGGCGGGATAGATATTTCCATATTTATAGAGATAGCAGTGTAGTTATTTCCATTTTTATAGAGATAGCAGTGTAGATATTTCCATTGATATACAGATAGCTGTGTAGATATTTGAATGTTCATAGAGATAGCGGTGTAGATATTTCCATGTTCATAAAGATAGCGCCGTAGATATTTCCATGTTCATACCAATAGCGGTGTAGATATTTCCATGTTCATACAGATAGCGGTGTAGATATTTCCATGTTCATACAGTTAGCGGTGTAGATATTTCCATGTTCATACAGATGGCGGTGTAGATATTTACATGTTCATACAGATGGCGGTGTAGATATATCCATGTTCATACAGATAGCGGTGTAGATATTGCCATGTTCATACAGATAGCGGTGTAGATATTTCCATCTTCATACAGATAGCGGTGTAGATATTTGAATGTTCTTACCGATAGTTGTGTAGATATTTCCATGTTCATACAGTTAGCGGTGTAGATACTTCCATGTTCATACAGATGGCGGTGTAGATATTTACATGTTCATACAGATGGCGGTGTAGATATTTCCATGTTTGTACGGATGGCAGTGTAGATATTTCGAAGTTCATACAGGTGGCGGTGTAGATATTTCCATGTTTATACAGATAGCAGAGTAGTTATTTCCATGTTTATAGAGATAGCTGTGTAGATATTTGCATTGATATACAGATAGCTGTGTAGATATTTGCATGTTCATACAGAAAGCGGGGTAGATGTTTCCATGTTCGTACAGATAGCCGTGTAGATATTTCCATGTTCATACAGATAGCGGTGTAGATATTTCCACGTTTATAGAGATGGCGGTGTAGATATTTCCATGTTCATACAGATGGCGGTGTACATATTTCCATGTTTATAGGGATGGCGGTGTAGATATTTTCATGTTTACACAGAAGGCGGTGTAGATATTTCCATGTTTACACAGATAGCTTTGTAGACATTTCCATGTTTACACAGATGGCGGTGTGGATATTTCCATGTTTATGCAAATAGCAGTGTAGATATTTCCATGTTTACACAGATAGCGGTGCGGATATTTCCATGTTTATACAGATAGTTGGGCAGATATTTCCATGTTTATACAGATAGCGGTGTAGATATTTCCATCTTAATACAGATGGCGGTGTAGATATGTCCATGTTCAAACAGATGGCGGTGTAGATATTTCCATGTACATACAGATGGCGGAGTAGATATTTCGATGTTTATAGAGATAGCGCTGTAGTTATTTCCATACTTATAGAGAAATCTGTGTAGATATTTCCATGTATATTCAGATAGCTGTGTAGATATTTCCATGTTCATGCAGATAGCGGTGTAGATATTTCCATGTTCATCCAGATGCCGGTGTACATATATCCATGTTCATACAGATTGCGATGAAGATATTTCCATGTTCATACAGATGGCGGTGTAGGTATTTCCATGTTCATACAAATGGCGGTGTAGTTACGCCCATGTTCATAGAGATGGCGGTGTAGATATTTCCAGGTTCATACAAATGGCGGTGTAGGTATTTCCATGTTCATAGAGATGGCGGTGTAGATATTTCCAAGTTTATACAGATAGCAGTGTAGTTATTTCCATGTTTATAGAGATACCAGTCTGGATATTTCCATTGATATACAGATAGCTGTGTAGATATTTGCATGTTCATACAGATAGCGGTGTAGATATTTCCATGTTTATACAGATAGCGGTGTAGATATTTCCATATTCATACAGATAGCGGTGTAGATATTTCCATGTTCATACAGATAGCGGTGTAGATATTTCCATGTTCATACACTTAGCGGTGTAGATATTTCCATGTTCATACAGATGGCGGTGTAGATATTTACATGTTCATACAGATGGCGGTGTAGATATTTCCATGTTCATACAGATAGCGGTGTAGAGATTTCCATGTTCATACAGATAGCGGTGTAGGTATTTCCATGTTGATACAGATAGCGGTGTAGATATTTCCATGTTCATACCAATAGCGTTGTAGACATTTCCATGTTCATACAGTTAGCGGTGTAGATATTTCCATGTTCATACAGATGGCGGTATAGATATTTCCATGTCCATACAGACGGCGGTATAGATATTTCCATGTTCGTACACATAGCGGTGTAGATATTTCCATGTTCATACAGTTAGCGGTGTAGATATTTCCATGTTCATACAGATGGCGGTGTAGATATTTCCATGTTTATACAGATGGAGGTGTGGATATTTCCATGTATATAGAGATGGCGGTCTAGATATTTCCATGTTTACAGAGATAGTGGTGTAGTTATTTCCAAGTTTATAGAGACAGCGTTGTTGATATTTCCATGTTTATACAGATAGCAGTGAAGATATTTCCATGTTTATACAGATAGCGGTGTAGACATTTCCATGTTTATGCAGATAGCAGTGAAGATATTTCCATGTTTATAGAGATAGTTGTGTAGATAATTTCAATTTTATACAAAGTGCAGTGTAGATATTTCCAAGTTCATACAGATAGTGGTGTAGATATTTCCAGGTTCATACAAATGGCGGTGTAGATATTTACATGTTCATACAAATGGCGGTATAGTTATTTCCATGTTCGTACAGATGGCGGTGTGGATATTTCCATGTTCATACCAATAGCGGTGTAGATATTTCCATGTTCATACAGTTAGCGGTGTAGATATTTCCATGTTCATACAGAAGGCGGTGTAGATATTTACATGTTCATACAGATGGCGGTGAAGATATTTCCATGTTCGTACGGATGGCAGTGTACATATTTCCATGTTCATACAGGTGGCGGTGTAGATATTTCCATGTTCATACAGATAGCGGTGTAGATATTTCCATGTTCATACAGATAGCGGTGTAGATAATTCCATGTTCATACAGTTAGCTGTGTAGATATTTCCATGTTCATACAGATGGCGGTGTAGATATTTTCATGTTCATACAGATGGCGGTGTAGATATTTCCATGTTCATACAGATAGCGGTGTAGATATTTCCATGTTCATACAGACAGCGGTGTAGATATTTCCATGTTCATACAGATAACGGTGAAGATATTTCCATGTTCATACAGATGGCGGTGTAGATATTTCCATGTTTGTACGGATGGCAGTGTAGATATTTCCATGTTCATACATGTGGCGGTGTAGATATTTCCATGTTTATACAGATAGCAGTGTAGTTATTTCCATGTTAATAGAGATAGCTGTGTGGATATTTCCATTGATATACAGATAGCTGTGTAGATATTTGCATGTTCAAACAGATAGCGGTGTAGATATTTCCATGTTCGTACAGATAGCGGTGAAGATATTTCCATGTTTATACAGATAGCGGCGTAGATATTTCCATGTTTATACAGATAGCAGTGTAGGTATTTCCATGTTTATAGAGATAGTGGTGTAGATAATTTCAATTTTATACAGAGAGCAGTGTAGATATTTCCAAGTTCATACAGATAGTGGTGTCGATATTTCCAGGTTCATACAAATGGCGGTGTAGATATTTCAATGTTCTTCCAGATAGCGGTTTAGTTATTTCCATGTTCATTCAGATAGCGGTGTTGATATTTCCATGTTCATACAGATAACGGTGTAGATATTTCCATGTTCGTACAGATGGCGGTGTAGATATTTCCATGTTCATAGAGATGGCCTTGTAGATATTTCCATGTTTATGCAGATAGCGGTATAGATATTTCCATGTTTATTCAGATGGTGGTGTAGATATTTCCATGTTTATAGAGATGGAGGTCTAGATATTTCCATGTTTACAGAGATAGTGGTGTAGTTATTTCCAAGTTTATAGAGACAGCGTTGTAAATATTTCCATGTTTATACAGATAGCTGTGAAGATATTTCCTTGTTTATACAGAGAGCGGTGTAGATATTTCCATGTTTATACAGATAGCAGTGTAGATATTTCCATGTTTATAGAGATAGTGGTGTAGATAATTTCAATTTTATACAGAGAGCAGTGTAGATATTTCCAAGTTCATACAGATAGCGGTGTAGATATTTCCACGTTTATAGAGATGGCGGTGTAGATATTTCCATGTTCATACAGATGGCGGTGTAGATATTTCCATGTTTATAGGGATGGCGGTGTAGATATTTTCATGTTTACACAGATGGCGGTGTAGATATTTCCATGTTTACACAGATAGCGGTGTAGACATTTCCATGTTTACACAGATAGCGGTGTGGATATTTCCATGTTTATGCAGATAACAGTGTAGATATTTCCATGTTTATACAGATAGCGGTGCAGATATTTCCATGTTTATACAGATAGTTGGGCAGATATTTCCATGTTTATACAGATAGCGGTGTAGATATTTCCATCTTAATACAGATGGCGGTGTAGACATGTCCATGTTCGTACAGATGGCGGTGTAGAATTTCCATGTTCATACAGATGGCGGTGTAGATATTTCGAAGTTTATAGAGATAGCGCTGTAGTTATTTCCATATTTATAGAGAAATCTGTGTAGATATTTCCATGTATATTCAGATAGCTGTGTAGATATTTCCATGTTCATGCAGATAGCGGTGTAGATATTTCCTTGTTCATCCAGATGCCGGTGTACATATATCCATGTTCATACCGATGGCGGTGAAGATATTTCCATGTTCATACAGATGGCGGTTTAGGTATTTCCATGTTCATACAAATGGCGGTGTAGATATTTCCATGTTCATAGAGATTGCGGTGTAGATATTTCCAGGTTCATACAAATGGCGGTGTAGATATTTCCATGTTCATAGAGATGGCGGTGTAGATATTTCCAAGTTTATACAGATAGCAGTGTAGTTATTTCCATGTTTATAGAGATACCAGTCTGGATATTTCCATTGATATACAGATAGCTGTGTAGATATTTGCATGTTCATACAGATAGCGGTGTAGATATTTCCATGTTTATACAGATAGCGGTGTAGATATTTCCATATTCATACAGATAGCGGTGTAGATATTTCCATGTTCATACAGATAGCGGTGTAGATATTTCCATGTTCATACAGATAGCGGTGTAGATATTTCCATGTTCATACACTTAGCGGTGTAGATATTTCCATGTTCATACAGATGGCGGTGTAGATATTTACATGTTCATACAGATGGCGGTGTAGATATTTCCATGTTCATACAGATAGCGGTGTAGAGATTTCCATGTTCATACAGATAGCGGTGTAGATATTTCCATGTTGATACAGATAGCGGTGTAGATATTTCCATGTTCATACCAATAGCGTTGTAGACATTTCCATGTTCATACAGTTAGCGGTGTAGATATTTCCATGTTCATACAGATAGCGGTGTCGATATTTCCATGTTCAGGCAGATAGCGGTGTAGATATTTCCATGTTCATACAGATAGCGGTGTAGATATTTCCATGTTCATACAGATAGCGGTGTAGATAATTCCATGTTCATACAGTTAGCGGTGTAGATATTTCCATGTTCATACAGATGGCGGTGTAGATATTTACATGTTCATACAGATGGCGGTGTAGGTATTTCCATGTTCATACAGATAGCGGTGTACATATTTCCATGTTCATACAGATAGTGGTGTAGATAATTCCATGTTCATACAGTTAGCTGTGTTGATATTTCCATGTTCATACAGATGGCGGTGTAGTTATTTACATGTTCATACAGATGGCGGTGTAGATATTTCCATGTTCATATAGATAGCGGTGTAGATATTTCCATGTTCATACAGATAGCGGTGTAGATATTTCCATGTTCATACAGATGGCGGTGTAGATATTTCCATGTTCATACCAATACCGGTGTAGACATTTCCATGTTCATACATTTAGCGGTGTAGATATTTCCATGTTCATACAGATGGCGGTGAAGATATTTCCATGTTCATACATATGGCGGTGTAGATATTTCCATGTTTGTACGGATGGCTGTGTAGATATTTCCATGTTCATACAGGTGGCGGTGTAGATATTTCCATGTTTATACAGATAGCAGTGTAGTTATTTCCATGTTAATAGAGATAGCTGTGTGGATATTTCCATTGATATACAGATAGCTGTGTAGATATTTGCATGTTCATACAGATAGCGGTGTAGATATTTCCATGTTCGTACAGATAGCGGTGTAGATATTTCCATGTTCATACAGATAGCGGTGTAGATATTTCCATGTTCATACAGATAACGGTGTAGATATTTCCATGTTCATACAGACAGCGGTGTAGATACTTCCATGTTCATACCGATGGCGGTGTAGATATTTACATGTTCATACAGATGGCGGTGTAGATATTTCCATGTTCATACAGATAGCGGTGTAGAGATTTCCATGTTCATACAGATAGCGGTGTAGATATTTCCATGTTGATACAGATAGCGGTGTAGATATTTCCATGTTCATACCAATAGCGTTGTAGACATTTCCATGTTCATACAGTTAGCGGTGTAGATATTTCCATGTTCATACAGATGGCGGTATAGATATTTCCATGTCCATACAGACGGCGGTATAGATATTTCCATGTCCGTACAGATAGCGGTGTAGATATTTCCATGTTCATACAGTTAGCGGTGTAGATATTTCCATGTTCATACAGATGGCGGTGTAGATATTTCCATGTCGATACAGATGGCGGTATAGATATTTCCATGTTCGTACAGATAGCGGTGTAGATATTTCCATGTTCGTACAGATAGCGGTATAGATATTTCCATGTTTATACAGATGGAGGTGTGGATATTTCCATGTATATAGAGATGGCGGTCTAGATATTTCCATGTTTACAGAGATAGTGGTGTAGTTATTTCCAAGTTTATAGAGACAGCGTTGTAGATATTTCCATGTTTATACAGATAGCAGTGAAGATATTTCCATGTTTATACAGATAGCGGTGTAGACATTTCCATGTTTATGCAGATAGCAGTGAAGATATTTCCATGTTTATAGAGATAGTGGTGTAGATAATTTCAATTTTATACAAAGTGCAGTGTAGATATTTCCAAGTTCATACAGATAGTGGTGTAGATATTTCCAGGTTCATACAAATGGCGGTGTAGATATTTACATGTTCATACAAATGGCGGTATAGTTATTTCCATGTTCGTACAGATGGCGGTGTGGATATTTCCATGTTCATACCAATAGCGGTGTAGATATTTCCATGTTCATACAGTTAGCGGTGTAGATATTTCCATGTTCATACAGAAGGCGGTGTAGATATTTACATGTTCATACAGATGGCGGTGTAGATATTTACATGTTCATACAGATGGCGGTGTAGATATTTCCATGTTCATACAGATAGCGGTGTAGATATTTCCATGTTCATACAGATAGCGGTGTAGATAATTCCATGTTCATACAGTTAGCTGTGTAGATATTTCCATGTTCATACAGACGGCGGTGTAGATATTTACATGTTCATACAGATGGCGGTGTAGATATTTCCATGTTCATACAGATAGCGGTGTAGATATTTCCATGTTCATACAGACAGCGGTGTAGATATTTCCATGTTCATACAGATAACGGTGAAGATATTTCCATGTTCATACAGATGGCGGTGTAGATATTTCCATGTTTGTACGGATGGCAGTGTAGATATTTCCATGTTCATACATGTGGCGGTGTAGATATTTCCATGTTTATACAGATAGCAGTGTAGTTATTTCCATGTTAATAGAGATAGCTGTGTGGATATTTCCATTGATATACAGATAGCTGTGTAGATATTTGCATGTTCAAACAGATAGCGGTGTAGATATTTCCATGTTCGTACAGATAGCGGTGAAGATATTTCCATGTTTATACAGATAGCGGCGTAGATATTTCCATGTTTATACAGATAGCAGTGAAGGTATTTCCATGTTTATAGAGATAGTGGTGTAGATAATTTCAATTTTATACAGAGAGCAGTGTAGATATTTCCAAGTTCATACAGATAGTGGTGTCGATATTTCCAGGTTCATACAAATGGCGGTGTAGATATTTCAATGTTCTTCCAGATAGCGGTTTAGTTATTTCCATGTTCATTCAGATAGCGGTGTTGATATTTCCATGTTCATACAGATAACGGTGTAGATATTTCCATGTTCGTACAGATGGCGGTGTAGATATTTCCATGTTCATAGAGATGGCCTTGTAGATATTTCCATGTTTATGCAGATAGCGGTATAGATATTTCCATGTTTATTCAGATGGTGGTGTAGATATTTCCATGTTTATAGAGATGGAGGTCTAGATATTTCCATGTTTACAGAGATAGTGGTGTAGTTATTTCCAAGTTTATAGAGACAGCGTTGTAAATATTTCCATGTTTATACAGATAGCTGTGAAGATATTTCCTTGTTTATACAGAGAGCGGTGTAGATATTTCCATGTTTATACAGATAGCAGTGTAGATATTTCCATGTTTATAGAGATAGTGGTGTAGATAATTTCAATTTTATACAGAGAGCAGTGTAGATATTTCCAAGTTCATACAGATAGCGGTGTAGATATTTCCACGTTTATAGAGATGGCGGTGTAGATATTTCCATGTTCATACAGATGGCGGTGTAGATATTTCCATGTTTATAGGGATGGCGGTGTAGATATTTTCATGTTTACACAGATGGCGGTGTAGATATTTCCATGTTTACACAGATAGCGGTGTAGACATTTCCATGTTTACACAGATAGCGGTGTGGATATTTCCATGTTTATGCAGATAACAGTGTAGATATTTCCATGTTTATACAGATAGCGGTGCAGATATTTCCATGTTTATACAGATAGTTGGGCAGATATTTCCATGTTTATACAGATAGCGGTGTAGATATTTCCATCTTAATACAGATGGCGGTGTAGACATGTCCATGTTCGTACAGATGGCGGTGTAGAATTTCCATGTTCATACAGATGGCGGTGTAGATATTTCGAAGTTTATAGAGATAGCGCTGTAGTTATTTCCATATTTATAGAGAAATCTGTGTAGATATTTCCATGTATATTCAGATAGCTGTGTAGATATTTCCATGTTCATGCAGATAGCGGTGTAGATATTTCCTTGTTCATCCAGATGCCGGTGTACATATATCCATGTTCATACCGATGGCGGTGAAGATATTTCCATGTTCATACAGATGGCGGTTTAGGTATTTCCATGTTCATACAAATGGCGGTGTAGATATTTCCATGTTCATAGAGATTGCGGTGTAGATATTTCCAGGTTCATACAAATGGCGGTGTAGATATTTCCATGTTCATAGAGATGGCGGTGTAGATATTTCCAAGTTTATACAGATAGCAGTGTAGTTATTTCCATGTTTATAGAGATACCAGTCTGGATATTTCCATTGATATACAGATAGCTGTGTAGATATTTGCATGTTCATACAGATAGCGGTGTAGATATTTCCATGTTTATACAGATAGCGGTGTAGATATTTCCATATTCATACAGATAGCGGTGTAGATATTTCCATGTTCATACAGATAGCGGTGTAGATATTTCCATGTTCATACAGATAGCGGTGTAGATATTTCCATGTTCATACACTTAGCGGTGTAGATATTTCCATGTTCATACAGATGGCGGTGTAGATATTTACATGTTCATACAGATGGCGGTGTAGATATTTCCATGTTCATACAGATAGCGGTGTAGAGATTTCCATGTTCATACAGATAGCGGTGTAGATATTTCCATGTTGATACAGATAGCGGTGTAGATATTTCCATGTTCATACCAATAGCGTTGTAGACATTTCCATGTTCATACAGTTAGCGGTGTAGATATTTCCATGTTCATACAGATAGCGGTGTCGATATTTCCATGTTCAGGCAGATAGCGGTGTAGATATTTCCATGTTCATACAGATAGCGGTGTAGATATTTCCATGTTCATACAGATAGCGGTGTAGATAATTCCATGTTCATACAGTTAGCGGTGTAGATATTTCCATGTTCATACAGATGGCGGTGTAGATATTTACATGTTCATACAGATGGCGGTGTAGGTATTTCCATGTTCATACAGATAGCGGTGTACATATTTCCATGTTCATACAGATAGTGGTGTAGATAATTCCATGTTCATACAGTTAGCTGTGTTGATATTTCCATGTTCATACAGATGGCGGTGTAGTTATTTACATGTTCATACAGATGGCGGTGTAGATATTTCCATGTTCATATAGATAGCGGTGTAGATATTTCCATGTTCATACAGATAGCGGTGTAGATATTTCCATGTTCATACAGATGGCGGTGTAGATATTTCCATGTTCATACCAATACCGGTGTAGACATTTCCATGTTCATACATTTAGCGGTGTAGATATTTCCATGTTCATACAGATGGCGGTGAAGATATTTCCATGTTCATACATATGGCGGTGTAGATATTTCCATGTTTGTACGGATGGCTGTGTAGATATTTCCATGTTCATACAGGTGGCGGTGTAGATATTTCCATGTTTATACAGATAGCAGTGTAGTTATTTCCATGTTAATAGAGATAGCTGTGTGGATATTTCCATTGATATACAGATAGCTGTGTAGATATTTGCATGTTCATACAGATAGCGGTGTAGATATTTCCATGTTCGTACAGATAGCGGTGTAGATATTTCCATGTTCATACAGATAGCGGTGTAGATATTTCCATGTTCATACAGATAACGGTGTAGATATTTCCATGTTCATACAGACAGCGGTGTAGATACTTCCATGTTCATACCGATGGCGGTGTAGATATTTACATGTTCATACAGATGGCGGTGTAGATATTTCCATGTTCATACAGATAGCGGTGTAGAGATTTCCATGTTCATACAGATAGCGGTGTAGATATTTCCATGTTGATACAGATAGCGGTGTAGATATTTCCATGTTCATACCAATAGCGTTGTAGACATTTCCATGTTCATACAGTTAGCGGTGTAGATATTTCCATGTTCATACAGATGGCGGTATAGATATTTCCATGTCCATACAGACGGCGGTATAGATATTTCCATGTCCGTACAGATAGCGGTGTAGATATTTCCATGTTCATACAGTTAGCGGTGTAGATATTTCCATGTTCATACAGATGGCGGTGTAGATATTTCCATGTCGATACAGATGGCGGTATAGATATTTCCATGTTCGTACAGATAGCGGTGTAGATATTTCCATGTTCGTACAGATAGCGGTATAGATATTTCCATGTTTATACAGATGGAGGTGTGGATATTTCCATGTATATAGAGATGGCGGTCTAGATATTTCCATGTTTACAGAGATAGTGGTGTAGTTATTTCCAAGTTTATAGAGACAGCGTTGTAGATATTTCCATGTTTATACAGATAGCAGTGAAGATATTTCCATGTTTATACAGATAGCGGTGTAGACATTTCCATGTTTATGCAGATAGCAGTGAAGATATTTCCATGTTTATAGAGATAGTGGTGTAGATAATTTCAATTTTATACAAAGTGCAGTGTAGATATTTCCAAGTTCATACAGATAGTGGTGTAGATATTTCCAGGTTCATACAAATGGCGGTGTAGATATTTACATGTTCATACAAATGGCGGTATAGTTATTTCCATGTTCATACAGATGGCGGTGTGGATATTTCCATGTTCATACCAATAGCGGTGTAGATATTTCCATGTTCATACAGTTAGCGGTGTAGATATTTCCATGTTCATACAGAAGGCGGTGTAGATATTTACATGTTCATACAGATGGCGGTGTAGATATTTACATGTTCATACAGATGGCGGTGTAGATATTTCCATGTTCATACAGATAGCGGTGTAGATATTTCCATGTTCATACAGATAGCGGTGTAGATAATTCCATGTTCATACAGTTAGCTGTGTAGATATTTCCATGTTCATACAGACGGCGGTGTAGATATTTACATGTTCATACAGATGGCGGTGTAGATATTTCCATGTTCATACAGATAGCGGTGTAGATATTTCCATGTTCATACAGACAGCGGTGTAGATATTTCCATGTTCATACAGATAACGGTGAAGATATTTCCATGTTCATACAGATGGCGGTGTAGATATTTCCATGTTTGTACGGATGGCAGTGTAGATATTTCCATGTTCATACATGTGGCGGTGTAGATATTTCCATGTTTATACAGATAGCAGTGTAGTTATTTCCATGTTAATAGAGATAGCTGTGTGGATATTTCCATTGATATACAGATAGCTGTGTAGATATTTGCATGTTCAAACAGATAGCGGTGTAGATATTTCCATGTTCGTACAGATAGCGGTGAAGATATTTCCATGTTTATACAGATAGCGGCGTAGATATTTCCATGTTTATACAGATAGCAGTGAAGGTATTTCCATGTTTATAGAGATAGTGGTGTAGATAATTTCAATTTTATACAGAGAGCAGTGTAGATATTTCCAAGTTCATACAGATAGTGGTGTCGATATTTCCAGGTTCATACAAATGGCGGTGTAGATATTTCAATGTTCTTCCAGATAGCGGTTTAGTTATTTCCATGTTCATTCAGATAGCGGTGTTGATATTTCCATGTTCATACAGATAACGGTGTAGATATTTCCATGTTCGTACAGATGGCGGTGTAGATATTTCCATGTTCATAGAGATGGCGGTGTAGATATTTCCATGTTTATGCAGATAGCGGTATAGATATTTCCATGTTTATTCAGATGGTGGTGTAGATATTTCCATGTTTATAGAGATGGAGGTCTAGATATTTCCATGTTTACAGAGATAGTGGTGTAGTTATTTCCAAGTTTATAGAGACAGCGTTGTAAATATTTCCATGTTTATACAGATAGCTGTGAAGATATTTCCTTGTTTATACAGAGAGCGGTGTAGATATTTCCATGTTTATACAGATAGCAGTGTAGATATTTCCATGTTTATAGAGATAGTGGTGTAGATAATTTCAATTTTATACAGAGAGCAGTGTAGATATTTCCAAGTTCATACAGATAGCGGTGTAGATATTTGCACGTTTATAGAGATGGCGGTGTAGATATTTCCATGTTCATACAGATGGCGGTGTAGATATTTCCATGTTTATAGGGATGGCGGTGTAGATATTTTCATGTTTACACAGATGGCGGTGTAGATATTTCCATGTTTACACAGATAGCGGTGTAGACATTTCCATGTTTACACAGATAGCGGTGTGGATATTTCCATGTTTATGCAGATAACAGTGTAGATATTTCCATGTTTATACAGATAGCGGTGCGGATATTTCCATGTTTATACAGATAGTTGGGCAGATATTTCCATGTTTATACAGATAGCGGTGTAGATATTTCCATCTTAATACAGATGGCGGTGTAGACATGTCCATGTTCGTACAGATTGCGGTGTAGAATTTCCATGTTCATACAGATGGCGGTGTAGATATTTCGAAGTTTATAGAGATAGCGTTGTAGTTATTTCCATATTTATAGAGAAATCTGTGTAGATATTTCCATGTATATTCAGATAGCTGTGTAGATATTTCCATGTTCATGCAGATAGCGGTGTAGATATTTCCTTGTTCATCCAGATGCTGGTGTACATATATCCATGTTCATACCGATGGCGGTGAAGATATTTCCATGTTCATACAGATGGCGGTTTAGGTATTTCCATGTTCATACAAATGGCGGTGTAGATATTTCCATGTTCATAGAGATTGCGGTGTAGATATTTCCAGGTTCATACAAATGGCGGTGTAGATATTTCCATGTTCATAGAGATGGCGGTGTAGATATTTCCAAGTTTATACAGATAGCAGTGTAGTTATTTCCATGTTTATAGAGATACCAGTCTGGATATTTCCATTGATATACAGATAGCTGTGTAGATATTTGCATGTTCATACAGATAGCGGTGTAGATATTTCCATGTTTATACAGATAGCGGTGTAGATATTTCCATATTCAAACAGATAGCGGTGTAGATATTTCCATGTTCATACAGAAAGCGGTGTAGATATTTCCATGTTCATACAGATAGCGGTGTAGATATTTCCATGTTCATACACTTAGCGGTGTAGATATTTCCATGTTGATACAGATGGCGGTGTAGATATTTACATGTTCATACAGATGGCGGTGTAGATATTTCCATGTTCATACATATAGCGGTGTAGAGATTTCCATGTTCATACAGATAGCGGTGTAGATATTTCCATGTTGATACAGATAGCGGTGTAGATATTTCCATGTTCATACCAATAGCGTTGTAGACATTTCCATGTTCATACAGTTAGCGGTGTAGATATTTCCATGTTCATACAGATAGCGGTGTCGATATTTCCATGTTCATACAGATAGCGGTGTAGATATTTCCATGTTCATACAGATAGCGGTGTAGATATTTCCATGTTCATACAGATAGCGGTGTAGATAATTCCATGTTCATACAGTTAGCGGTGTAGATATTTCCATGTTCATACAGATGGCGGTGTAGATATTTACATGTTCATACAGATGGCGGTGTAGGTATTTCCATGTTCATACAGATAGCGGTGTACATATTTCCATGTTCATACAGATAGTGGTGTAGATAATTCCATGTTCATACAGTTAGCTGTGTTGATATTTCCATGTTCATAAAGATGGCGGTGTAGTTATTTACATGTTCATACAGATGGCGGTGTAGATATTTCCATGTTCATATAGATAGCGGTGTAGATATTTCCATGTTCATACAGATAGCGGTGTAGATATTTCCATGTTCATACAGATGGCGGTGTAGATATTTCCATGTTCATACCAATACCGGTGTAGACATTTCCATGTTCATACATTTAGTGGTGTAGATATTTCCATGTTCATACAGATGGCGGTGAAGATATTTCCATGTTCATACAGATGGCGGTGTAGATATTTCCATGTTTGTACGGATGGCTGTGTAGATATTTCCATGTTCATACAGGTGGCGGTGTAGATATTTCCATGTTTATACAGATAGCAGTGTAGTTATTTCCATGTTAATAGAGATAGCTGTGTGGATATTTCCATTGATATACAGATAGCTGTGTAGATATTTGCATGTTCATACAGATAGCGGTGTAGATATTTCCATGTTCGTACAGATAGCGGTGTAGATATTTCCATGTTCATACAGATAGCGGTGTAGATATTTCCATGTTCATACAGATAACGGTGTAGATATTTCCATGTTCATACAGACAGCGGTGTAGATACTTCCATGTTCATACCGATGGCGGTGTAGATATTTACATGTTCATTCAGATGGCGGTATAGATATTTCCATGTTCGTACAGATGGCGGTGTAGATATTTCCATGTTCATACAGATAGCGGTAGAGATATTTCCATGTTTATACAGATGGTGGTGTAGATATTTCCATGTATATAGAGATGGCGGTCTAGATATTTCCATGTTTACAGAGATAGTGGTGTAGTTATTTCCAAGTTTATAGAGACAGCGTTGTAGATATTTCCATGTTTATACAGATAGCAGTGAAGATATTTCCATGTTTATACAGATAGCGGTGTAGATATTTCCATGTTTATACAGATAGCAGTGTAGATATTTCCATGTTTATAGAGATAGTGGTGTAGATAATTTCAATTTTATACAGAGAGCAGTGTAGATATTTCCAAGTTCATACAGATAGCAGTGTAGATATTTCCACGTTTATAGAGATGGTGGTGTAGATATTTCCATGTTCATACAGAAGACGGTGTAGATATTTCCATGTTTATAGGGATGGTGGTGTAGATATTTTCATGTTTACACAGATGGCGGTGTAGATATTTCCATGTTTACACGGATAGCGGTGTAGACTTTTCCATGTTTACACAGATAGCGGTATGGATATTTCCATGTTTATGCAGATAGCAGTGTAGATATTTCCATGTTTATACAGATAGCGGTGCGGATATTTCCATGTTTATTCTGATAGCGGTGCGGATATTTCCATGTTTATACAGATAGTTGGGCAGATATTTCCATGTTTATACAGATAGCGGTGTAGATATTTCCATCTTAATACAGATGGCGGTGTAGATATGTCCATGTTTGTACAGATGGCGGTGTAGATATTTCCATGTTCATACAGATGGCGGTGTAGATATTTCGAAGTTTATAGAGATAGCGTTGCAGTTATTTCCATAATTATATAGAAATCTCTGTAGATATTTCCATGTATATTCAGATAGCTGTGTAGATATTTCCATCTTCATGCAGATAACGGTGTAGATATTTCCATGTTCATCCAGATGCCGGTGTACATATATCCATGTTCATACAGATGGTGGTGTAGATATTTCCATGTTCATACAAATGGTGGTGTAGATATTTCCATGTTCATAGAGATGGTGGTGTAGATATTTCCATATTTATGGAGATAGCAGTGTAGTTATTTCCATGTTTATAGAGATAGCAGTGTTGATATTTCCATTGATATACAGATAGCTGTGTAGATATTTGCACGTTCATAGAGATAGCGGTGTAGATATTTCCATGTTCATACAGATAGCGGTGTAGATATTTCCATGTTCATACAGATACCGGTGTAGATATTTCCATGTTCATACTGATAGCGGTGTAGATATTTCCATGCTCATACAGATTGTGGTGTAGATAATTCCATGTTCATACAGTTAGCGGTGTTGATATTTCCATGTTCATACTGATGGCGGTGTAGATATTTACATGTTCATACAGATGGCGGTGTAGATATTTCCATGTTCATACAGATAGCGGTGTAGATATTTCCATGTTCATACAAATGGCGGTGTAGATATTTCCATGTTCATACAGGAGGCGGTGTAGATATTTCCATGTTTATACTGGTAGCAGTGTATTTATTTCCATGTTAATAGAGATAGCTGTGTGGATATTTCCATTGATATACAGATAGCTGTGTAGATATTTGCAAGTTCATACAGATAGCGGTGTAGATATTTCCATGTTCGTACAGATAGCGGTGTAGATATTTCCATGTTGATAAAGTTAGCGGTGTAGATATTTCCATGTTCATACAGATGGCGGTGTAGATATTTCCATGTCCATACAGATGGTGGTATAGATATTTCCATGTTCGTACAGATAGCGGTGTAGATATTTCCATGTTCATACAGTTAGCTCTGTAGATATTTCCATGTCCATACAGATGGCGGTATAGATATTTCCATGTTCGTACAGATAGCGGTGTAGATATTTCCATGTTCATACAGATAGCGGTATAGATATTTCCATGTTTTTACAGATGGTGGTGTGGATATTTCCATGTATATAGAGATGGCGGTCTAGATATTTCCATGTTTACAGAGATAGTGGTGTAGTTATTTCCAAGTTTATAGAGACAGCGTTGTAGATATTTCCATGTTTATACAGATAGCAGTGAAGATATTTCCATGTTTATACAGATAGCAGTGTAGACATTTCCATGTTTATGCAGATAGCAGTGAAGATATTTCCATGTTTATAGAGATAGTGGTGTAGATAATTTCAATTTTATACAAAGTGCAGTGTAGACATTTCCAAGTTCATACAGATAGTGGTGTAGATATTTCCAGGTTCATACAAATGGTGGTGTAGATATTTACATGTTCATACAAATGGCGGTATAGTTATTTCCATGTTCGTACAGATGGCGGTGTGGATATTTCCATGTTCATACCAATAGCGGTGTAGATATTTCCATGTTCATACAGTTAGCGGTGTAGATATTTCCATGTTCATACAGAAGGCGGTGTAGATATTTACATGTTCATACAGATGGCGGTGTAGATATTTCCATGTTCGTACGGATGGCAGTGTAGATATTTCCATGTTCATACAGGTGGTAGTGTAGATATTTCCATGTTTATGCAGATAGAAGTGTAGTTATTTCCATGTTTATAGAGACAGCTGTGTAGATATTTCCATTGATATACAGATAGCTGTGTAGATATTTGCATGTTCATACAGATATCGGTGTAGATATTTCCATGTTCGTACAGATAGCGGTGTAGATATTTCCATGTTCGTACAGATAGCGGTGTAGATATTTCCATGTTCATACAGATAACGGTGTAGATATTTCCGTGTTCATACAGATAGCGGTGTAGATATTTCCATGTTCATACAGTTAGCGGTTTAGATATTTCCATGTTCATACAGATGGCGGTGTAGATATTTACATGTTCATACAGATGGCGTTATAGATATTTCCATGTTCGTAGAGATGGCGGTGTAGATATTTCTATGTTCATAGAGATGGCGGTGTAGATATTTCCATGTTTATGCAGATAGCGGTATAGATATTTCCATGTTTATACAGATAGCGGTGTAGTTATTTCCATGTTTATACAGATAGCGGTGAAGATATTTCCACTTTGACACAGATAGCGGTGTGGATTTTCCATGTTTATACAGATAGCGGTGTAGATATTTCCATGTTAATACAGATAGCGGTGCAGATATTTCCATGTTTATACAGATAGCCGTGCAGATATTTCCAAGTTTATACAGATAGCGGTGTAGATATTTCCATGTTTATAAAGATAGCGGTGTAGGTATTTCCATCTTAATAAAGATGGTGGTGTAGATATTTCCATGTTCCTACAGATGGCGGTGTAGATATTTCCATCTTCATACAGATGGCGGTGTAGAAATTTCGAAATTTATACAGTTATCGGTGTAGATATTTCCATGTTTATAGAGAAAGCTGTGTAGATATTTCCATGTATATGCAGATAGCTGTGTAGATATTTCCATGTTCATGCAGATAGCGGTGTAGATATTTACATGTTCATCCAGATGCCAGTGTAGATATATCCATGTTCGTACAGATGGCGGGGAAGATATTTCCCTGTTCATACAGAAGGCGGTGAATATATTTCCATGTTCATAGAGATGGCGGTGTAGATATTTCCATGTTCATACAAATGGCGGTGTACATATTTCCATGTTCATAGAGATGGCGTTGTGGATATTTCCATGTTTATACAGATAGCAGTGTAGTTATTTCCATGTTTATAGAGATAGCAGTGTAGATATTTCCACTGATATACAGATAGCGGTGTAGATATTTGCATGTTCACACAGATAGCGGTGTAGATATTTCCATGTTCATACAGATATCCGTGTAGATATTTCCATGTTCTTACAGATGGCCGTGTAGATATTTCCATGTTCATAGACATGTCGTTGTAGATATTTCCATGTTTATACAGATAGCAGTGTAGTTATTTCCATGTTTATAGGGATAGCAGTGTAGATATTTCCATTGATATACAGGTAGCGGTATAGATATTTGCATGTTCATACGGATGGCGGTGTAGATATTTCCATGTTTATACAGAGGGCGGTTTACATATTTCCATGTTTACACAGATAGCGGTGTAGACATTTCCATGTTGATACACATAGCGGTGTAGATATTTCCAAGTTTATAGAGATATCGATGAGGATATTTCCATGTTTATAGAGAAAGCGTTGTAGATATTTCCATGTTTATATAGATAGCGGTATAGATATTTCCATGTTTATACAGATCGCGGTGTAGATATTTCCATGTTTATAGTGATGGCAGTGTAGATATTTCCATGTTCATACAAATGGCAGTGTAGATATTTCCATGTTTTTAGAGATAGCGGTGTAGTTATTTCCTTTTGTATAGAGAAATATGTGTAGATATTTCCCTGTATATGTAGCTAGCTGTGTAGATATTTCCATGTTCACACAGATAGCGGTGTAGATATTTCCATGTTCACACACATAGCGGTGTAGGTATTTCCATGTTCATACAGATAGTGGTGTAGATATTTCCATGTTCATACAGGTAGAGGTGTAGCTATTTCCATGTTCATCGTGATGGCGGTGAAGGTATTTCCATGTTCATACAGATGGCGGTGTAGATATTTCCATGTTCGTACACATGGCGGTGTAGATATTTCCATGTTTATAGAGATGGCGGTGTAGAAATTTCCCTTTTCATACGGATGGCATTGTAGATATTTCCATGTTCATACAGATGGCGGTGTAGATGTTTCCATGTTTATACAGATAGCGGTGTAGATATTTCCATGTTTATACAGATAGCGGTGTAGATATTTCCATCTTAATACGGATGGCGTTGTAGATATTCCCATGTTCCTACAGGTGGCAGTGTATATATTTCCATGTTCATACAGATAGCGGTGTAGATATTTCCATGTTTATAGAGATAGCGGTGTAGATATTTCCTTGTTTATAGAGAAAGGTGTGTAGATATTTCCGTGTACATGCAGTTAGCTGTGTAGATATTTCCATGTTCATTCAGATAGCGGTGTAGATATTTCCATGTTCATACAGATAGCAGTGTAGATATTTCCATGTTCATACAGATAGCGATGTAGATATTTCCATGTTCTTACAGGTAGCGGTGTAGATATTTCCAAGTTCATACGGATGGCGGTGTAGATATTTCCATGTTCATACAGATGGCAGTGTAGATATTTCCATGTTCATGCAGATGGCGGTGAAGATACATTCATGTTCATACTGATGGCGGTGTAGATAATTCTATGTTCATACAAATGGCGGTTTAGATATTTCCATGTTCATTGAGATGGCGGTGTATTTATTTCCATGTTTATAGAGATAGCGGTGTAGTTATTTCCATGTTTACAGAGATAGCGGTGTAGAAATTTCCATGTTCCAACAGATAGAGGTGTACATATTTCCATGATCATACAGATAGCGGTGTAGATATATCCATGTTCATACAGATAGCAGTGTAGATATTTCCTTGTTCATCGTAATGGCGGTGAAGATATTTCCATGTTCATACAGATGGCTGTTAAGATATTTCCATGTTCATACAGATGGCGGTGTAGATATTGCCATGTTCGTACACATGGCGGTGTAGATATTTCCATGTTTATAGAGATGGCGGTGTAGATATTTCCCTTTTCATACGGATGGCATTGTAGATATTTCAATGTTCATGCAGATGGCGGTGTAGATATTTCCATGTTTATACAGATAGCGGTGTAGATATTTCCATGTTTATACAGATAGCGGTGTAGATATTTCCATCTTAATACAGATAGCGGTGCAGTTATTTCCATGTTCATACAGTTAGCGGTGTAGATATTTCCATGTTCATACAGATATCGGTGTAGATATTTCCATGTGCATACCGATGGTGGTGAAGATATTTACATGTTCAAACAGACGGCGGTGTAGATATTTCTATGTTCATGCAGATGGCGGTGTACATATTACCATGCTCATAGACATGGCAGTGTAGATATTTCCATGTTCATACGGATGGTGGTGTAGATATTTCCATGTTCATACAGATGGCATTGTAGATATTTCCATGTTTATAAAGATGGCCGTGTAGGTATTTCCATGTTTATACAGAGGACGGTTTAGATATTTCCATGTTTACACAGATAGCCGTGTAGATATTTCCATGTTCATACATATAGCGGTGTACATATTTCCATGTGCATGCAGATAGCCGTGTAGATATTTCCATGTTCATACAGATGGCGGTGAAGATATTTACATGTTCATACAGAGGGCAGTGTAGATATTTCTATGTTCATAGAGATGGCGGTGTAGATATTTCCATGTTCATAGAGATGGCGGTGTAGATATTTCTGTGTTCATACGGATGGCAGTGTAGATATTTCCATGTTCATACAGATGGCGGTGTAGATATTTCCATCTTTATAAAGATGGCGGTGTAGATATTTCCATGTTTATACTGAGGGCGGTTTAGATATTTCCGTGTTTGCAGAGATAGCGGTGTAGATATTTCCATGTTTATAGAGATAGCGATGAGGATATTTCCATGTTTATAGAGAAAGCGTTGTAGATATTTCCATGTTTATATAGATAGCGGTATAGATATTTCCATGTTTATACAAAGCGCGGTGTAGATATTTCCATGTTTATAGTGATGGCAATGTAGATATTTCCATGTTCATACAAACGGCAGTGTAGATATTTCCATGTTTATAGAGATAGCGGTGTAGTTATTTCCTTGTGTATAGAGAAAGCTGTGTAGATATTTCCCTGTATATGTAGTTAGCTGTGTAGATATTTCCATGTTCACACAGATAGCGGTGTAGATATTTCCATGTTCATACAGATAGCAGTGTAGATATTTCCATGTTCATACAGGTAGCGGTGTAGCTATTTCCATGTTCATCCAGAAGGCGGTGTAGATATTTCCATGTTCATGCAGATGATGGTGTAGATATTTCTATGTTCATGCAGATGGCGGTGAAGTTATCTCCATGTTCATACAGATGGCGGTGTAGATATTTCCATGTTCATAAAAATGACGGTGTAGGTATTTCCATGTTCATAGAGATGGCGGTGTTGTTATTTCCATGTTTATAGAGATCGTGTTGTAGTTATTTCCACGTTTACTGAGATATCGGTGTAGATATTTCCATTTATATACATATAGCTGAGTAGATATTTCCATGTTCATACAGATAGCGGTGTAGATATTTCCATCTTCATACAGATAGTGGTGTAGAAATTACCATGTTCCAACAGATAGAGGTGTACCTATTTCCATGTTCATACAGATAGCGGTGTAGATATTTCCATGTTCATACAGATAGCGGTGTAGATATTTCCATGTTCATCGTGATGGCGGTGAAGATATTTCCATGTTCATACAGATGGTGGTTAAGATATTTCTATGTTCATACAGGTGGCGGTGTAGATATTTCCATGTTCGTACACATGGCTGTGTAGATATTTCCATGTTTATAGAGATGGCGGTGTAGATATTTCCCTTTTCATACGGATGGCATTGTAGATATTTCCATGTTCATACAGATGGCGGTGTAGATATTTCCATGTTTATACAGATAGCGGTGTAGATATTTCCATGTTTATACAGATAGCGCTGTAGATATTTCCATCTTAATACAGATGGCGTTGTAGATATTTCCATGTTCCTACAGGTGGCAGTGTAGATATTTCCATGTTCATACATATGGCGGTGTAGATATTTCCATGTTTATAGAGATAGCGGTGTAGACATTTCCTTGTTTATAGAGAAAGCTGTGTAGATATTTCCGAATATATGCAGTTAGCTGTGTAGATATTTCCATGTTCATACAGATATCAGTGTAGATATTTCCATGTGCATACAGATAGCGGTGTAGATATTTCCATGTTCTTACAGGTAGCGGTGTAGATATTTCCATGTTCATATGGATGGCGGTGTGGATATTTGCATGTTCATACAGACGGCGGTGTAGATAATTCTATGTTCATACAAATGGCGGCTTAGATATTTCCATGTTCATAGAGATGGCGGTGTAGTTATTTCCATGTTTATAGAGATAGCGGTGCAGTTATTTCCATGTTTTCAGAGATAGCGGTGTAGAAATTTCCATGTTCCAACAGATAGAGGTGTACATATTTGCATGTTCATACATATAGCGGTGTAGATATTTCAACGTTCATACATATAGCGGTGTAGATATTTCCATGTTCATTGTGATGGCGGTGAAGATATTTCCATGTTCATACGGATGGCGGTGAAGATATTTCCATGTTCATAGAAATGGTGGTGTAGATATTTCCATGTTCGTACACATGGCGGTGTAGATATTTCCATGTTTATAGAGATGGCGGTGTAGATATTTCCCTTTTCATACGGATGGCATTGTAGATATTTCCATGTTCATACAGAAGGCCGTGTAGATATTTCCATGTTTATACAGATAGCGGTGTAGTTATTTCCATGATTATACAGATAGCGGTGTAGATATTTCCATCTTAATACAGATAGCGTTGCAGTTATTTCCATGTTCATACAGTTAGCGGTTTAGATATTTCCATGTTTATACAGATGGCGGTGTAGTTATTTCCATGTTCATGCAGATAGTGGTGAAGATATTTACATGATCAAACAGATGGCTTTGTAGATATTTCTATGTTCATGCAGATGGCGGTGTAGATATTACCATGCTCATAGACATGGCAGTGTAGATATTTCCATGTTCATACGGATATCAGTGTAGATATTTCCATGTTCATACAGAGAGCAGTGTAGATATTTCCATGTTCATACAGGTAGCGGTGTAGGTATTTCCATGTTCTTACAGGTAGCGGTGTAGATATTTCCATGTTCATACGGATGGCGGTGTAGATATTTGCATGTTCATACAGATGGTGGTGTAGATATTTCCAAGTTCATGCAGATGGCGGTGAAGATAATTCCATGTTCATACAGATGGCGTTGTAGATAATTCTATGTTCATACAAATGGCGGCTTAGATATTTCCATGTTCATAGAGATGGCGGTGTAGTTATTTCCATGTTCATAGAGATGGCGGTGTAGTTATTTCCATGTTTATAGAGATAGCGGTGTAGTTATTTCCATGTTTACAGAGATAGCGGTGTAGAAATTTCCATGTTCCAACAGATAGAGGTGTACATATTTCCATGTTCATACAGATAGCGGTGTAGATATTTCAATGTTCATACATATAGCGGTGTAGATATTTCAATGTTCATACATATAGCGGTGTAGATATTTCCATGTTCATCGTGATGGCGGTGAAGATATTTCCATGTTCATACAGATGGCGGTGAAGATATTTCCATGTTCATACAGATGGCGGTGTATATATTTCCATGTTCATACACATGGCGGTGTAGATATTTCCAAGTTTATAGAGACGGCGGTGTAGATATTTCCCTTTTCATACGGATGGCATTGAAGATATTTCCATGATCATACAGATGGCAGTGTAGGTATTTCCATGTTTATACGGATAGCGGTGTAGATATTTCCATGATTATATAGATAGCGGTGTGGATATTTCCATCTTAATACAGATAGCGGTGCAGTTATTTCCATGTTCATACAGTTAGCAGTGTAGATATTTCCATGTTCATACAGATGGCGGTGTAGTTATTTCCATGTTAATGCAGATAGTGGTGAAGATATTTACATGTTCAAACAGATGGCTCTGTAGATATTTCTATGTTCATGCAGATGGCGGTGTAGATATTTTCGTCTTCATACGGATGGCAGTGTAGATATTTCCATGTTCATACAGATGGTGGTGTAGATATTTCCATCTTTATAAAGATGGCGGTGTAGATATTTCCATGTTGATACAGGGGGCCGTTTAGATATTTCCATGTTTACACAGATAGCGGTGTAGATATTTCCATGTTGATACACATAGCGGTGTAGATATTTCCAAGTTTATAGAGATAGCGATGAGGATATTTCCATGTTTATAGAGAAAGCGTTGTAGATATTTCCATGTTTATACAGATACCGGTCTATATATTTCCATGTTTATACAGATTGTGGTGTAGATATTTCCATGTTTATAGTGATGGCAATGTAGATATTTCCTTGTTCATACAAATGGCAGTGTAGATATTTCCATGTTTATAGAGATAGCGGTGTAGTTATTTCCTTGTGTACAGAGAAATCTGTGTAGATATTTCTCTGTATATGTAGTTAGCTGTGTAGATATTTCCATGTTCACACAGATAGCGGTGTAGATATTTCCATGTTCATGCAGATGGCGGTGTAGATATTTCTATGTTCATGCAGATGGCGGTGAAGATATTTCCATGTTCATACAGATGGCGGTGTAGATATTTCCATGTTCATACAAATGGCGGTGTAGATATTTCCGTGCTCATAGAGGTGGCGGTGTAGTTATTTCCATGTTTATAGAGATAGCGGTGTAGTTATTTCCACGTTTACAGAGATAGCGGTGTAGATATTTCCATTTATATACGTATAGCTGTGTAGATATTTCCATGTTCATACAGATAGCGGTGTAGATATTTCCATGTTCATACAGATAGTGGTGTAGAAATTACCATGTTCCAACAGATAGAGGTGTACATATTTCCATGTTCATACAGATAGCGGTGTAGATATTTCCATGTTCATACAGATAGAGGTGTAGATAATTCCATGTTCATCGTGATGGCGGTGAAGATATTTCCATGTTCATACAGATGGCAGTTAAGATATTTCCAGGTTCATACTGATGGCGGTGTAGATGTTTCCATGTTCGTACAGATGGCGGTGTAGATATTTCCATGTTCATAGAGATGGCAGTGTAGATATTTCCATGTTTATGCAGATAGCGGTGTAGATATTTCCTTGTTCGTACACATGGTGGTGTAGATATTTCCATGTTTATAGAGATGGCGGTGTAGATATTTCCCTTTTCATACGGATGGCGTTGTAGGTATTTCCATGTTCATACAGATGGCGGTGTAGATATTTCCATGTTAATACAGATAGCGGTGTAGATATTTCCATGTTTATACAGATAGCACTGTAGATATTTCCATCTTAATACAGATGGCGTTGTAGATATTTCCATGTTCCTACAGGTGGCAGTGTAGATATTTCCATTTTCATACAAATGGCGGTGTAGATATTTCAATGTTTATAGAGATAGCGGTGTAGATATTTCCAAGTTTATAGAGAATGCTGTGTAGATATTTCCGTGTATATGCAGTTAGTTGTGTAGATATTTCCATGTTCATACAGATAGCAGTGTAGATATTTCCATGTTCATACAGATAGCAGTGTAGATATTTCCATGTTCATACAGATAGCTATGTAGATATTTCCATGTTCTTACAAGTAGCGGTAGAGATATTTCCATGTTCATACATATGGCGGTGTAGATATTTCCATATTCATGCAGATGGCGGTGAAGATACTTCCATGTTCATACAGATGGCGGTGTAGATAATTCTATGTTCATACAAATGGCTGTTTAGATATTTCCATGTTCATAGAGATGGTGGTGTAGTTATTTCCATGTTTATAGAGATAGCGGTGTAGTTATTTCCATGTTTACAGAGATAGCGGTGTAGAAATTTCCATGTTCCAACAGATAGAGGTGTACATATTTCCATGTTCATACAGATAGCGGTGTAGATATTTCCATGTTCATACAGATAGCGGTGTAGATATTTACATGTTCATCGTGTTGGCGGTGAAGATATTTCCATGTTCATACAGATGGCGGTTAAGATATTTCCATGTTCATACAGATGGCGGTGTAGATATTTCCATGTTCGTACAGATGGCGGTGTAGATATTTCCATGTTTATAGAGATGGCGGTGTAGATATTTCCCTTTTCATACGGATGGCGTTGTACATATTTCCATGTTCATACAGATGGCGGTGTAGATATTTCCATGTTTATACAGATAGCGGTGTAGATATTTCCATGTTCATACAGATGGCGGTGTAGATATTTCCATATTCATGCAGATAGTGGTGAAGATATTTACATGTTCAAACAGATGGCGGTGTAGATATTTCTATGTTCATGCAGATGGCGGTGTAGATATTTCCATGTTCATACAAATGGCGGTGTAGATATTTCCATGTTTATAGAGATAGCGGTGTAGATATTTCCTTATTTATAGAGAAAGCTGTGTAGATATTTCCGTGTATAGGCAGTTAGCTGTGTAGATATTTTCATGTTCATACAGATAGCGGTGTAGATTTTTCCATGTTCATACAGATAGCAGTGTAGATATTTCCATGTTCATACAGATAGCGGTGTAGATATTTCCATGTTCTTACAGGTAGCGGTGTAGATATATCCATGTTCATACGGATTGTGGTGTAGATATTTCCATGTTCATACAGATGGCAGTGTAGATATTTCTATGTTCATGCAGACTGCGGTGTAGATATTTCCATATTCATACAAATGGCGGTGTAGATATTTCCGTGTTCATAGAGGTGGCGGTGTAGTTATTTCCATGTTTATAGAGATAGCGGTGTAGTTATTTCCACGTTTACAGAGATAGCGGTGTAGATATTTCCATTTATATACATATAGCTGTGTAGATATTTCCATGTTCATACAGATAGCGGTGTAGATATTTCCATGTTCATACAGATAGTGGTGTAGAAATTACCATGTTCCAACAGATAGAGGTGTACATATTTCCATGTTCATACCGATAGCGGTGTAGATATTTCCAAGTTCATACAGATAGCGGTGTAGATATTTCCATGTTCATCGTGATGGCGGTGAAGCTATTTCCATGTTCATACAGATGGCAGTTAAGATATTTCCAGGTTCATACTGATGGCGGTGTAGATATTTCCATGTTCGTACAGATGGCGGTGTAGATATTTCCATGTTCATAGAGATGGCAGTGTAGATATTTCCATGTTTATGCAGATAGCGGTGTAGATATTTCCATGTTCGTACACATGGTGGTGTAGATATTTCCATGTTTGTAGAGATGGCGGTGTAGATATTTCCCTTTTCATACGGATGGCGTTGTAGGTATTTCCATGTTCATACAGATGGCGGTGTAGATATTTCCATGTTAATACAGATAGCGGTGTTGATATTTCCATGTTTATACAGATAGCACTGTAGATATTTCCATCTTAATACAGATGGCGTTGTAGATATTTCCATGTTCCTACAGGTGGCAGTGTAGATATTTCCATGTTCATACAAATGGCGGTGTAGATATTTCAATGTTTATAGAGATAGCGGTGTAGATATTTCCTAGTTTATAGAGAATGCTGTGTAGATATTTCCGTGTATATGCAGTTAGCTGTGTAGATATTTCCATGTTCATACAGATAGCAGTGTAGATATTTCCATGTTCATACAGATAGCAGTGTAGATATTTCCATGTTCATACAGATAGCGATGTAGATATTTCCATGTTCTTACAAGTAGCGGTGTAGATATTTCCATGTTCATACAGATGGCGGTGTAGATATTTCCATGTTCATGCAGATGGCGGTGAAGATACTTCCATGTTCATACAGATGGCGGTGTAGATAATTCTATGTTCATACAAATGGCTTTTTAGATATTTCCATGTTCATAGAGATGGTGGTGTAGTTATTTCCATTTTTATAGAGATAGTGGTGTAGTTATTTCCATGTTTACAGACATAGCGGTGTAGAAATTTCCATGTTCCAACAGATAGAGGTGTACATATTCCCATGTTCATACAGATAGCGGTGTAGATATTTCCATGTTCATACAGATAGTGGTGTAGATATTTACATGTTCATCGTGTTGGCGGTGAAGATATTTCCATGTTCATACAGATGGCGGTTAAGATATTTCCATGTTCATACAGATGGCGGTGTAGATATTTCGATGTTCATAAAGATGGAGGTGTAGATATTGCCAGGTTTATACAGATAGCAGTGTAGTTATTTCCATGTTTATAGAGATAGTGGTGTAGATAATTTCAATTTCTTGCAGATAGCTGTGTAGATATTTGCATGTTCATACAGATAGCGGTGTAGATATTTCCATGTTCATACAGATAGCAGTGTAGATGTTTCCATGTTCATGCAGATAGCGATGTAGATATTTCTATGTTCATACAAATAGCAATGTAGATATCTCCATGTCCATACAGTTAGCGGTGTAGATATTTCCATGTTCATACAGATGGCGGTGTAGATATTTACATGTTCATACAGATGGCGGTGGAGATATTTCCATGTTTGTATGGATGGCAGTGTAGATATTTCCATGTTCGTTCAGATAGTGGTGTAGATATTTCCATGTTCATACAGATAACGGTGTAGATATTTCCATGTTCATACAGATAGCGGTGTAGGTATTTCCATGTTCGTACAGATAGCGGTGAAGATATTTCCATGTTTATACAGATAGCGGCATAGATATTTCCATGTTTATACAGATAGCAGTGTAGATATTTCCATGTTTATAGAGATAGTGGTGTAGATAATTTCAATTTTATACAGAGAGCAGTGTAGATATTTCCAAGTTCATACAGATAGTGGTGTCGATATTTCCACGTTCATACAAATGGCGGTGTAGATATTTCCATGTTCTTCCAGATAGCGGTATAGTTATTTCCATGTTCATTCAGATAACGGTGTTGATATTTCCATGTTCATACAGATAACGGTGTAGATATTTCCATGTTCATACATATAGCGGTATAGATATTTCCATGTTCGTATAGATGGCGGTGTAGATATTTCCATGTTCATAGAGATGGCGGTGTAGATATTTCCATGTTTATGCAGATAGCGGTATAGATACTTCCATGTTTATTCAGATGGTGGTGTAGATATTTCCATGTTTATAGAGATGGAGGTCTAGATATTTCCATGTTTACGGAGATAGTGGTGTAGTTATTTCCAAGTTTATAGAGACAGCATTGTAAATATTTCCATGTTTATACAGATAGCTGTGATGATATTTCCTTGTTTATACAGAGAGCGGTGTAGATATTTCCATGTTTATAGAGATAGTGGTGTAGATAATTTCAATTTTATACAGAGAGCAGTGTAGATATTTCCAAGTTCATACAGATGGCGGTGTAGATATTTCCACGTTTATAGAGATGGCGGTGTAGATATTTCAATGTTCATACAGATGGCGGTGTAGATATTTCCATGTTTATAGGGATGGTGGTATAGATATTTTCATGTTTACACAGATGGCGGTGTAGATATTTCCATTTTTACACAGATAGCGGTGTGGATATTTCCATGTTTATGCAGATAGCTGTGTAGATATTTGCATGTTCATACAGATAGCGGTGTAGATATTTCCATGTTCATACAGATAGCGGTGTAGATATTTCCATATTCATACAGATAGCGGTGTAGATATTTCCATGTTCATACAGATAGCGGTGGAGATATTTCCATGTTCAAACAGATAGCGGTGTAGATATTTCCATGTTCATACTGTTAGTGGTGTAGATATTTCCATGTTCATACAGATGGCGGTGTAGATATTTCCATGTTCATACAGATGGTGGTGTAGATATTTCCATGTTCATAGAGATAGCGCTGTAGAGATTTCCATGTTCATACAGATAGCGGTGTAGATATTTCCATGTTGATACAGATAGCGGTGTAGAGATTTCCATGTTCATACAGATAGCGGTGTAGATATTTCCATGTTCATACAGATAGCGGTATAGATACTTCCATGTTTATTCAGATGGTGGTGTAGATATTTCCATGTTTATAGAGATGGCGGTCTAGATATTTCCATGTTTACAGAGATAGTGGTGTAGTTATTTCCAAGTTTATAGAGACAGCGTTGTAGATATTTCCATGTTTATACAGATAGCGGTATAGGTATTTCCATGTTTTTACAGATGGTGGTGTGGATGTTTCCATGTATATAGAGATGGCGGTCTAGATATTTCCATGTTTACAGAGATAGTGGTGTAGTTATTTCCAAGTTTATAGAGACAGCGTTGTAGATATTTCCATGTTTATACAGATAGCAGTTAAGATATTTCCATGTTTATACAGATAGCGGTGTAGACATTCATGTTTATGCAGATAGCAGTGAAGATATTTCCATGTTTATAGAGATAGTGGTGTAGATAATTTCAATTTTATACAAAGTGCAGTGTAGTTATTTCCAAGTTCATACAGATAGTGGTGTAGATATTTCCAGGTTCATACAAATGGCGGTGTAGATATTTACATGTTCATACAAATGGCGGTATAGATATTTCCATGTTCGTACAGATGGCGGTGTGGATATTTCCATGTTCATACCAGTAGCGGTGTAGATATTTCCATGTTCATACAGATGGCGGTGTAGATATTTCCATGTTTATACAGATAGCAGTGTAGTTATTTCCATGTTTATAGAGACAGCTGTGTAGATATTTCCATTGATATACAGATAGCTGTGTAAATATTTGCATGTTCATACAGATATCGGTGTAGATATTTCCATGTTCGTACAGATAGCGGTGTAGATATTTCCATGTTCGTACAGATAGCGGTGTAGTAGATATTTCCATGTTCATACAGATAACGGTGTAGATATTTCCGTGTTCATACAGATAGCGGTGTAGATATTTCCATGTTCATACAGATAACGGTGTAGACATTTCCATGTTCATACAGACAGCGGTGTAGATATTTCCATGTTCATACAGTTAGCGGTGTAGATATTTCCATGTTCATACAGATGGCGGTGTAGATATTTACATGTTCATACAGATGGCGGTGTAGATATTTCCATGTTTATGCAGATAGCGGTATAGATATTTCCATGTTTATACAGATGGTGGTGTAGATATTTCCATGTATATAGAGATGGCGCTCTAGATATTTCCATGTTTACAGAGATAGTGGTGTAGTTATTTCCAAGTTTATAGTGACAGCGTTGTAGATATTTCCATGTTTATACAGATAGCGGTGAAGATATTTCCATGTTTATACAGATAGCGGTGTAGATATTTCCATGTTTATAGAGATAGCAGTGTAGATAGGTCCATTTTTATAGAGATAGTTTTGTAGATAATTTCAATTCCATACAGAGAGCAGTGTAGATATTTCCAAGTTCATACAGACAGCGGTGTAGATATTTCCACGTTTATAGAGATGGCGGTGTAGATATTTCCATGTTCATACTGATGGCGGTGTACATATTTCCATGTTTATAGGGATGGCGGTGTAGATATTTTCATGTTTACACAGATGGTGGTGTAGATATTTCCATGTTTACACAGATAGCGGTGTAGACATTTCCATGTTTACACAGATAGCGGTGTGGATATTTCCATGTTTATGCAGATGGCAGTGTAGATATTTCCATGTTTATACAGATAGCGGTGCGGATATTTCCATGTTTATACAGATAGTTGGGCAGATATTTCCATGTTTATACAGATAGCGGTGTAGATATTTCCATCTTAATACAGATGGCGGTGTAGATATGTCCATGTTTGTACAGATGGCGGTGTAGATATTTCCATGTTCATACAGATGGCGGTGTAGATATTTCGAAGTTTATAGAGATAGCGCTGTAGTTATTTCCATATTTATAGAGAAATCTATGTAGATATTACCACGTATATTCAGATAGCTGTGTAGGTATTTCCATGTTCATGCAGATAGCGGTGTAGATATTTCCATGTTCATCCAGATGCCGGTGTACATATATCCATGTTCATACAGATGGTGGTGAAGATATTTCCATGTTCATACAGATGGTGGTGTAGATATTTCCATGTTCATACAAATGGCGGTGTAGATATTTCCATGTTCATAGAGATGGCGGTGTAGATATTTCCATGTTCATACAAATCGCGGTGCAGATATTTCCATCTTCATAGAGATGGCGGTGTAGATATTTCCGTATTTATACAGATAGCAGTGTAGTTATTTCCATGTTTATAGAGATAGCAGTGTAGATATTTCCATTGATATACAGATAGCTGTGTAGATATTTGCATGTTCATACAGATAGCGGTGTAGATATTTCCATGTTCATACAGATAGCGGTGTAGATATTTCCATGTTTTTACAGATAACAGTGTAGATATTTCCATGTTCATACAGATAGCGGTGTAGATATTTCCATGTTCATACAGGTGGCGGTGTAGCTATTTCCATGTTTATACTGATAGCAGTGTAGTTATTTCCATGTTTATAAAGACAGCTGTGTAGATATTTCCATTGTTATACAGATAGCTGTGTAGATATTTGCATGTTCATACAGATAGCAGTGTAGATATTTCCATGTTCGTACTGATAGCGGTGTAGATATTTCCATGTTCATACAGATAGTGGTGTAGATATTTCCATGTTCATACAGTTAGCGGTGTAGATATTTCCATTTTCATACAGATGGCGGTGTAGATATTTACATGTTCATACAGATGTCGGTATAGATATTTCCACGTTCGTACAGATGGCGGTGTAGATATTTCCATGTTCATAGAGATGGCGGTGTAGATACTTCCATGTTTATGCTGATAACGATATAGATATTTCCATTTTTATACAGATGGTGGTGTAGATATTTCCATGTTTATAGAGATGGCGGTCTAGATATTTCCATGTTTACAGAGATAGTGGTGTAGTTATTTCCAAGTTTATAGAGACAGCGTTGTAGATATTTCCATGTTTATACAGATAGCGGTAAAGATATTTCCATGTTTATACAGATAGCGGTGTAGATATTTCCAAGTTTATACAGATAGCAGTGTAGATATTTCCATGTTTATACAGATAGCGGTAAAGATATTTCCATGTTTATAAAGATAGCGGTGTAGATAATTCCAAGTTCATACAGATAGCGGTGTAGATATTTCCCCATTTATAGAGATGGCTGTGTAGATATTTCCATGTTCATACAGAGGACGGTGTAGATATTTCCATGTTTATAGGGATGGCGGTGTAGACATTTCCATGTTTACACAGATAGTGGTGTGGATATTTCCATGTTTATGCAGATAGCAGTGTAGATATTTCCATGTTTATACAGATAGCGGTGCGGATATTTCCATGTTTATTCAGATAGCGGTGCGGATATTTCCATGTTTATACAGATAGTTGGGCAGATATTTCCATGTTTATGCAGATAGCGGTGTAGATATTTCCATCTTAATACAGATGGCGGTGTAGATATGTCCATGTTCATACAGATGGCGGTGTAGATAGTTCCATGTTCATAGAGATGGCGGTGTAGATATTTCCATGTTCATACAAATGGCGGTGTAGATATTTCCATGTTCATAGAGATGGCGGGATAGATATTTCCATATTTATAGAGATAGCAGTGTAGTTATTTCCATTTTTATAGAGATAGCAGTGTAGATATTTCCATTGATATACAGATAGCTGTGTAGATATTTGAATGTTCATAGAGATAGCGGTGTAGATATTTCCATGTTCATAAAGATAGCGCCGTAGATATTTCCATGTTCATACCAATAGCGGTGTAGATATTTCCATGTTCATACAGATAGCGGTGTAGATATTTCCATGTTCATACAGTTAGCGGTGTAGATATTTCCATGTTCATACAGATGGCGGTGTAGATATTTACATGTTCATACAGATGGCGGTGTAGATATATCCATGTTCATACAGATAGCGGTGTAGATATTTCCATGTTCATACAGATAGCGGTGTAGATATTTCCATCTTCATACAGATAGCGGTGTAGATATTTGAATGTTCTTACCGATAGTTGTGTAGATATTTCCATGTTCATACAGTTAGCGGTGTAGATACTTCCATGTTCATACAGATGGCGGTGTAGATATTTACATGTTCATACAGATGGCGGTGTAGATATTTCCATGTTTGTACGGATGGCAGTGTAGATATTTCCAAGTTCATACAGGTGGCGGTGTAGATATTTCCATGTTTATACAGATAGCAGAGTAGTTATTTCCATGTTTATAGAGATAGCTGTGTAGATATTTGCATTGATATACAGATAGCTGTGTAGATATTTGCATGTTCATACAGAAAGCGGGGTAGATGTTTCCATGTTCGTACAGATAGCCGTGTAGATATTTCCATGTTCATACAGATAGCGGTGTAGATATTTCCACGTTTATAGAGATGGCGGTGTAGATATTTCCATGTTCATACAGATGGCGGTGTACATATTTCCATGTTTATAGGGATGGCGGTGTAGATATTTTCATGTTTACACAGAAGGCGGTGTAGATATTTCCATGTTTACACAGATAGCTTTGTAGACATTTCCATGTTTACACAGATGGCGGTGTGGATATTTCCATGTTTATGCAAATAGCAGTGTAGATATTTCCATGTTTACACAGATAGCGGTGCGGATATTTCCATGTTTATACAGATAGTTGGGCAGATATTTCCATGTTTATACAGATAGCGGTGTAGATATTTCCATCTTAATACAGATGGCGGTGTAGATATGTCCATGTTCAAACAGATGGCGGTGTAGATATTTCCATGTACATACAGATGGCGGAGTAGATATTTCGATGTTTATAGAGATAGCGCTGTAGTTATTTCCATACTTATAGAGAAATCTGTGTAGATATTTCCATGTATATTCAGATAGCTGTGTAGATATTTCCATGTTCATGCAGATAGCGGTGTAGATATTTCCATGTTCATCCAGATGCCGGTGTACATATATCCATGTTCATACAGATTGCGATGAAGATATTTCCATGTTCATACAGATGGCGGTGTAGGTATTTCCATGTTCATACAAATGGCGGTGTAGTTACGCCCATGTTCATAGAGATGGCGGTGTAGATATTTCCAGGTTCATACAAATGGCGGTGTAGGTATTTCCATGTTCATAGAGATGGCGGTGTAGATATTTCCAAGTTTATACAGATAGCAGTGTAGTTATTTCCATGTTTATAGAGATACCAGTCTGGATATTTCCATTGATATACAGATAGCTGTGTAGATATTTGCATGTTCATACAGATAGCGGTGTAGATATTTCCATGTTTATACAGATAGCGGTGTAGATATTTCCATATTCATACAGATAGCGGTGTAGATATTTCCATGTTCATACAGATAGCGGTGTAGATATTTCCATGTTCATACACTTAGCGGTGTAGATATTTCCATGTTCATACAGATGGCGGTGTAGATATTTACATGTTCATACAGATGGCGGTGTAGATATTTCCATGTTCATACAGATAGCGGTGTAGAGATTTCCATGTTCATACAGATAGCGGTGTAGGTATTTCCATGTTGATACAGATAGCGGTGTAGATATTTCCATGTTCATACCAATAGCGTTGTAGACATTTCCATGTTCATACAGTTAGCGGTGTAGATATTTCCATGTTCATACAGATGGCGGTATAGATATTTCCATGTCCATACAGACGGCGGTATAGATATTTCCATGTTCGTACACATAGCGGTGTAGATATTTCCATGTTCATACAGTTAGCGGTGTAGATATTTCCATGTTCATACAGATGGCGGTGTAGATATTTCCATGTTTATACAGATGGAGGTGTGGATATTTCCATGTATATAGAGATGGCGGTCTAGATATTTCCATGTTTACAGAGATAGTGGTGTAGTTATTTCCAAGTTTATAGAGACAGCGTTGTTGATATTTCCATGTTTATACAGATAGCAGTGAAGATATTTCCATGTTTATACAGATAGCGGTGTAGACATTTCCATGTTTATGCAGATAGCAGTGAAGATATTTCCATGTTTATAGAGATAGTTGTGTAGATAATTTCAATTTTATACAAAGTGCAGTGTAGATATTTCCAAGTTCATACAGATAGTGGTGTAGATATTTCCAGGTTCATACAAATGGCGGTGTAGATATTTACATGTTCATACAAATGGCGGTATAGTTATTTCCATGTTCGTACAGATGGCGGTGTGGATATTTCCATGTTCATACCAATAGCGGTGTAGATATTTCCATGTTCATACAGTTAGCGGTGTAGATATTTCCATGTTCATACAGAAGGCGGTGTAGATATTTACATGTTCATACAGATGGCGGTGAAGATATTTCCATGTTCGTACGGATGGCAGTGTACATATTTCCATGTTCATACAGGTGGCGGTGTAGATATTTCCATGTTCATACAGATAGCGGTGTAGATATTTCCATGTTCATACAGATAGCGGTGTAGATAATTCCATGTTCATACAGTTAGCTGTGTAGATATTTCCATGTTCATACAGATGGCGGTGTAGATATTTTCATGTTCATACAGATGGCGGTGTAGATATTTCCATGTTCATACAGATAGCGGTGTAGATATTTCCATGTTCATACAGACAGCGGTGTAGATATTTCCATGTTCATACAGATAACGGTGAAGATATTTCCATGTTCATACAGATGGCGGTGTAGATATTTCCATGTTTGTACGGATGGCAGTGTAGATATTTCCATGTTCATACATGTGGCGGTGTAGATATTTCCATGTTTATACAGATAGCAGTGTAGTTATTTCCATGTTAATAGAGATAGCTGTGTGGATATTTCCATTGATATACAGATAGCTGTGTAGATATTTGCATGTTCAAACAGATAGCGGTGTAGATATTTCCATGTTCGTACAGATAGCGGTGAAGATATTTCCATGTTTATACAGATAGCGGCGTAGATATTTCCATGTTTATACAGATAGCAGTGTAGGTATTTCCATGTTTATAGAGATAGTGGTGTAGATAATTTCAATTTTATACAGAGAGCAGTGTAGATATTTCCAAGTTCATACAGATAGTGGTGTCGATATTTCCAGGTTCATACAAATGGCGGTGTAGATATTTCAATGTTCTTCCAGATAGCGGTTTAGTTATTTCCATGTTCATTCAGATAGCGGTGTTGATATTTCCATGTTCATACAGATAACGGTGTAGATATTTCCATGTTCGTACAGATGGCGGTGTAGATATTTCCATGTTCATAGAGATGGCCTTGTAGATATTTCCATGTTTATGCAGATAGCGGTATAGATATTTCCATGTTTATTCAGATGGTGGTGTAGATATTTCCATGTTTATAGAGATGGAGGTCTAGATATTTCCATGTTTACAGAGATAGTGGTGTAGTTATTTCCAAGTTTATAGAGACAGCGTTGTAAATATTTCCATGTTTATACAGATAGCTGTGAAGATATTTCCTTGTTTATACAGAGAGCGGTGTAGATATTTCCATGTTTATACAGATAGCAGTGTAGATATTTCCATGTTTATAGAGATAGTGGTGTAGATAATTTCAATTTTATACAGAGAGCAGTGTAGATATTTCCAAGTTCATACAGATAGCGGTGTAGATATTTCCACGTTTATAGAGATGGCGGTGTAGATATTTCCATGTTCATACAGATGGCGGTGTAGATATTTCCATGTTTATAGGGATGGCGGTGTAGATATTTTCATGTTTACACAGATGGCGGTGTAGATATTTCCATGTTTACACAGATAGCGGTGTAGACATTTCCATGTTTACACAGATAGCGGTGTGGATATTTCCATGTTTATGCAGATAACAGTGTAGATATTTCCATGTTTATACAGATAGCGGTGCAGATATTTCCATGTTTATACAGATAGTTGGGCAGATATTTCCATGTTTATACAGATAGCGGTGTAGATATTTCCATCTTAATACAGATGGCGGTGTAGACATGTCCATGTTCGTACAGATGGCGGTGTAGAATTTCCATGTTCATACAGATGGCGGTGTAGATATTTCGAAGTTTATAGAGATAGCGCTGTAGTTATTTCCATATTTATAGAGAAATCTGTGTAGATATTTCCATGTATATTCAGATAGCTGTGTAGATATTTCCATGTTCATGCAGATAGCGGTGTAGATATTTCCTTGTTCATCCAGATGCCGGTGTACATATATCCATGTTCATACCGATGGCGGTGAAGATATTTCCATGTTCATACAGATGGCGGTTTAGGTATTTCCATGTTCATACAAATGGCGGTGTAGATATTTCCATGTTCATAGAGATTGCGGTGTAGATATTTCCAGGTTCATACAAATGGCGGTGTAGATATTTCCATGTTCATAGAGATGGCGGTGTAGATATTTCCAAGTTTATACAGATAGCAGTGTAGTTATTTCCATGTTTATAGAGATACCAGTCTGGATATTTCCATTGATATACAGATAGCTGTGTAGATATTTGCATGTTCATACAGATAGCGGTGTAGATATTTCCATGTTTATACAGATAGCGGTGTAGATATTTCCATATTCATACAGATAGCGGTGTAGATATTTCCATGTTCATACAGATAGCGGTGTAGATATTTCCATGTTCATACAGATAGCGGTGTAGATATTTCCATGTTCATACACTTAGCGGTGTAGATATTTCCATGTTCATACAGATGGCGGTGTAGATATTTACATGTTCATACAGATGGCGGTGTAGATATTTCCATGTTCATACAGATAGCGGTGTAGAGATTTCCATGTTCATACAGATAGCGGTGTAGATATTTCCATGTTGATACAGATAGCGGTGTAGATATTTCCATGTTCATACCAATAGCGTTGTAGACATTTCCATGTTCATACAGTTAGCGGTGTAGATATTTCCATGTTCATACAGATAGCGGTGTCGATATTTCCATGTTCAGGCAGATAGCGGTGTAGATATTTCCATGTTCATACAGATAGCGGTGTAGATATTTCCATGTTCATACAGATAGCGGTGTAGATAATTCCATGTTCATACAGTTAGCGGTGTAGATATTTCCATGTTCATACAGATGGCGGTGTAGATATTTACATGTTCATACAGATGGCGGTGTAGGTATTTCCATGTTCATACAGATAGCGGTGTACATATTTCCATGTTCATACAGATAGTGGTGTAGATAATTCCATGTTCATACAGTTAGCTGTGTTGATATTTCCATGTTCATACAGATGGCGGTGTAGTTATTTACATGTTCATACAGATGGCGGTGTAGATATTTCCATGTTCATATAGATAGCGGTGTAGATATTTCCATGTTCATACAGATAGCGGTGTAGATATTTCCATGTTCATACAGATGGCGGTGTAGATATTTCCATGTTCATACCAATACCGGTGTAGACATTTCCATGTTCATACATTTAGCGGTGTAGATATTTCCATGTTCATACAGATGGCGGTGAAGATATTTCCATGTTCATACATATGGCGGTGTAGATATTTCCATGTTTGTACGGATGGCTGTGTAGATATTTCCATGTTCATACAGGTGGCGGTGTAGATATTTCCATGTTTATACAGATAGCAGTGTAGTTATTTCCATGTTAATAGAGATAGCTGTGTGGATATTTCCATTGATATACAGATAGCTGTGTAGATATTTGCATGTTCATACAGATAGCGGTGTAGATATTTCCATGTTCGTACAGATAGCGGTGTAGATATTTCCATGTTCATACAGATAGCGGTGTAGATATTTCCATGTTCATACAGATAACGGTGTAGATATTTCCATGTTCATACAGACAGCGGTGTAGATACTTCCATGTTCATACCGATGGCGGTGTAGATATTTACATGTTCATACAGATGGCGGTGTAGATATTTCCATGTTCATACAGATAGCGGTGTAGAGATTTCCATGTTCATACAGATAGCGGTGTAGATATTTCCATGTTGATACAGATAGCGGTGTAGATATTTCCATGTTCATACCAATAGCGTTGTAGACATTTCCATGTTCATACAGTTAGCGGTGTAGATATTTCCATGTTCATACAGATGGCGGTATAGATATTTCCATGTCCATACAGACGGCGGTATAGATATTTCCATGTCCGTACAGATAGCGGTGTAGATATTTCCATGTTCATACAGTTAGCGGTGTAGATATTTCCATGTTCATACAGATGGCGGTGTAGATATTTCCATGTCGATACAGATGGCGGTATAGATATTTCCATGTTCGTACAGATAGCGGTGTAGATATTTCCATGTTCGTACAGATAGCGGTATAGATATTTCCATGTTTATACAGATGGAGGTGTGGATATTTCCATGTATATAGAGATGGCGGTCTAGATATTTCCATGTTTACAGAGATAGTGGTGTAGTTATTTCCAAGTTTATAGAGACAGCGTTGTAGATATTTCCATGTTTATACAGATAGCAGTGAAGATATTTCCATGTTTATACAGATAGCGGTGTAGACATTTCCATGTTTATGCAGATAGCAGTGAAGATATTTCCATGTTTATAGAGATAGTGGTGTAGATAATTTCAATTTTATACAAAGTGCAGTGTAGATATTTCCAAGTTCATACAGATAGTGGTGTAGATATTTCCAGGTTCATACAAATGGCGGTGTAGATATTTACATGTTCATACAAATGGCGGTATAGTTATTTCCATGTTCGTACAGATGGCGGTGTGGATATTTCCATGTTCATACCAATAGCGGTGTAGATATTTCCATGTTCATACAGTTAGCGTTGTAGATATTTCCATGTTCATACAGAAGGCGGTGTAGATATTTACATGTTCATACAGATGGCGGTGTAGATATTTACATGTTCATACAGATGGCGGTGTAGATATTTCCATGTTCATACAGATAGCGGTGTAGATATTTCCATGTTCATACAGATAGCGGTGTAGATAATTCCATGTTCATACAGTTAGCTGTGTAGATATTTCCATGTTCATACAGACGGCGGTGTAGATATTTACATGTTCATACAGATGGCGGTGTAGATATTTCCATGTTCATACAGATAGCGGTGTAGATATTTCCATGTTCATACAGACAGCGGTGTAGATATTTCCATGTTCATACAGATAACGGTGAAGATATTTCCATGTTCATACAGATGGCGGTGTAGATATTTCCATGTTTGTACGGATGGCAGTGTAGATATTTCCATGTTCATACATGTGGCGGTGTAGATATTTCCATGTTTATACAGATAGCAGTGTAGTTATTTCCATGTTAATAGAGATAGCTGTGTGGATATTTCCATTGATATACAGATAGCTGTGTAGATATTTGCATGTTCAAACAGATAGCGGTGTAGATATTTCCATGTTCGTACAGATAGCGGTGAAGATATTTCCATGTTTATACAGATAGCGGCGTAGATATTTCCATGTTTATACAGATAGCAGTGAAGGTATTTCCATGTTTATAGAGATAGTGGTGTAGATAATTTCAATTTTATACAGAGAGCAGTGTAGATATTTCCAAGTTCATACAGATAGTGGTGTCGATATTTCCAGGTTCATACAAATGGCGGTGTAGATATTTCAATGTTCTTCCAGATAGCGGTTTAGTTATTTCCATGTTCATTCAGATAGCGGTGTTGATATTTCCATGTTCATACAGATAACGGTGTAGATATTTCCATGTTCGTACAGATGGCGGTGTAGATATTTCCATGTTCATAGAGATGGCGGTGTAGATATTTCCATGTTTATGCAGATAGCGGTATAGATATTTCCATGTTTATTCAGATGGTGGTGTAGATATTTCCATGTTTATAGAGATGGAGGTCTAGATATTTCCATGTTTACAGAGATAGTGGTGTAGTTATTTCCAAGTTTATAGAGACAGCGTTGTAAATATTTCCATGTTTATACAGATAGCTGTGAAGATATTTCCTTGTTTATACAGAGAGCGGTGTAGATATTTCCATGTTTATACAGATAGCAGTGTAGATATTTCCATGTTTATAGAGATAGTGGTGTAGATAATTTCAATTTTATACAGAGAGCAGTGTAGATATTTCCAAGTTCATACAGATAGCGGTGTAGATATTTGCACGTTTATAGAGATGGCGGTGTAGATATTTCCATGTTCATACAGATGGCGGTGTAGATATTTCCATGTTTATAGGGATGGCGGTGTAGATATTTTCATGTTTACACAGATGGCGGTGTAGATATTTCCATGTTTACACAGATAGCGGTGTAGACATTTCCATGTTTACACAGATAGCGGTGTGGATATTTCCATGTTTATGCAGATAACAGTGTAGATATTTCCATGTTTATACAGATAGCGGTGCGGATATTTCCATGTTTATACAGATAGTTGGGCAGATATTTCCATGTTTATACAGATAGCGGTGTAGATATTTCCATCTTAATACAGATGGCGGTGTGGACATGTCCATGTTCGTACAGATGGCGGTGTAGAATTTCCATGTTCATACAGATGGCGGTGTAGATATTTCGAAGTTTATAGAGATAGCGTTGTAGTTATTACCATATTTATAGAGAAATCTGTGTAGATATTTCCATGTATATTCAGATAGCTGTGTAGATATTTCCATGTTCATGCAGATAGCGGTGTAGATATTTCCTTGTTCATCCAGATGCTGGTGTACATATATCCATGTTCATACCGATGGCGGTGAAGATATTTCCATGTTCATACAGATGGCGGTTTAGGTATTTCCATGTTCATACAAATGGCGGTGTAGATATTTCCATGTTCATAGAGATTGCGGTGTAGATATTTCCAGGTTCATACAAATGGCGGTGTAGATATTTCCATGTTCATAGAGATGGCGGTGTAGATATTTCCAAGTTTATACAGATAGCAGTGTAGTTATTTCCATGTTTATAGAGATACCAGTCTGGATATTTCCATTGATATACAGATAGCTGTGTAGATATTTGCATGTTCATACAGATAGCGGTGTAGATATTTCCATGTTTATACAGATAGCGGTGTAGATATTTCCATATTCAAACAGATAGCGGGGTAGATATTTCCATGTTCATACAGAAAGCGGTGTAGATATTTCCATGTTCATACAGATAGCGGTGTAGATATTTCCATGTTCATACACTTAGCGGTGTAGATATTTCCATGTTGATACAGATGGCGGTGTAGATATTTACATGTTCATACAGATGGCGGTGTAGATATTTCCATGTTCATACATATAGCGGTGTAGAGATTTCCATGTTCATACAGATAGCAGTGTAGATATTTCCATGTTGATACAGATAGCGGTGTAGATATTTCCATGTTCATACCAATAGCGTTGTAGACATTTCCATGTTCATACAGTTAGCGGTGTAGATATTTCCATGTTCATACAGATAGCGGTGTCGATATTTCCATGTTCATACAGATAGCGGTGTAGATATTTCCATGTTCATACAGATAGCGGTGTAGATATTTCCATGTTCATACAGATAGCGGTGTAGATAATTCCATGTTCATACAGTTAGCGGTGTAGATATTTCCATGTTCATACAGATGGCGGTGTAGATATTTACATGTTCATACAGATGGCGGTGTAGGTATTTCCATGTTCATACAGATAGCGGTGTACATATTTCCATGTTCATACAGATAGTGGTGTAGATAATTCCATGTTCATACAGTTAGCTGTGTTGATATTTCCATGTTCATAAAGATGGCGGTGTAGTTATTTACATGTTCATACAGATGGCGGTGTAGATATTTCCATGTTCATATAGATAGCGGTGTAGATATTTCCATGTTCATACAGATAGCGGTGTAGATATTTCCATGTTCATACAGATGGCGGTGTAGATATTTCCATGTTCATACCAATACCGGTGTAGACATTTCCATGTTCATACATTTAGTGGTGTAGATATTTCCATGTTCATACAGATGGCGGTGAAGATATTTCCATGTTCATACAGATGGCGGTGTAGATATTTCCATGTTTGTACGGATGGCTGTGTAGATATTTCCATGTTCATACAGGTGGCGGTGTAGATATTTCCATGTTTATACAGATAGCAGTGTAGTTATTTCCATGTTAATAGAGATAGCTGTGTGGATATTTCCATTGATATACAGATAGCTGTGTAGATATTTGCATGTTCATACAGATAGCGGTGTAGATATTTCCATGTTCGTACAGATAGCGGTGTAGATATTTCCATGTTCATACAGATAGCGGTGTAGATATTTCCATGTTCATACAGATAACGGTGTAGATATTTCCATGTTCATACAGACAGCGGTGTAGATACTTCCATGTTCATACCGATGGCGGTGTAGATATTTACATGTTCATTCAGATGGCGGTATAGATATTTCCATGTTCGTACAGATGGCGGTGTAGATATTTCCATGTTCATACAGATAGCGGTAGAGATATTTCCATGTTTATACAGATGGTGGTGTAGATATTTCCATGTATATAGAGATGGCGGTCTAGATATTTCCATGTTTACAGAGATAGTGGTGTAGTTATTTCCAAGTTTATAGAGACAGCGTTGTAGATATTTCCATGTTTATACAGATAGCAGTGAAGATATTTCCATGTTTATACAGATAGTGGTGTAGATATTTCCATGTTTATACAGATAGCAGTGTAGATATTTCCATGTTTATAGAGATAGTGGTGTAGATAATTTCAATTTTATACAGAGAGCAGTGTAGATATTTCCAAGTTCATACAGATAGCAGTGTAGATATTTCCACGTTTATAGAGATGGTGGTGTAGATATTTCCATGTTCATACAGAAGACGGTGTAGATATTTCCATGTTTATAGGGATGGTGGTGTAGATATTTTCATGTTTACACAGATGGCGGTGTAGATATTTCCATGTTTACACGGATAGCGGTGTAGACTTTTCCATGTTTACACAGATAGCGGTATGGATATTTCCATGTTTATGCAGATAGCAGTGTAGATATTTCCATGTTTATACAGATAGCGGTGCGGATATTTCCATGTTTATTCTGATAGCGGTGCGGATATTTCCATGTTTATACAGATAGTTGGGCAGATATTTCCATGTTTATACAGATAGCGGTGTAGATATTTCCATCTTAATACAGATGGCGGTGTAGATATGTCCATGTTTGTACAGATGGCGGTGTAGATATTTCCATGTTCATACAGATGGCGGTGTAGATATTTCGAAGTTTATAGAGATAGCGTTGCAGTTATTTCCATAATTATATAGAAATCTCTGTAAATATTTCCATGTATATTCAGATAGCTGTGTAGATATTTCCATCTTCATGCAGATAACGGTGTAGATATTTCCATGTTCATCCAGATGCCGGTGTACATATATCCATGTTCATACAGATGGTGGTGTAGATATTTCCATGTTCATACAAATGGCAGTGTAGATATTTCCATGTTCATAGAGATGGTGGTGTAGATATTTCCATGTTCATACAAATGGTGGTGTAGATATTTCCATGTTCATAGAGATGGTGGTGTAGATATTTCCATATTTATGGAGATAGCAGTGTAGTTATTTCCATGTTTATAGAGATAGCAGTGTTGATATTTCCATTGATATACAGATAGCTGTGTAGATATTTGCACGTTCATAGAGATAGCGGTGTAGATATTTCCATGTTCATACAGATAGCGGTGTAGATATTTCCATGTTCATACAGATACCGGTGTAGATATTTCCATGTTCATACTGATAGCGGTGTAGATATTTCCATGCTCATACAGATTGCGGTGTAGATAATTCCATGTTCATACAGTTAGCGGTGTTGATATTTCCATGTTCATACTGATGGCGGTGTAGATATTTACATGTTCATACAGATGGCGGTGTAGATATTTCCATGTTCATACAGATAGCGGTGTAGATATTTCCATGTTCATACAAATGGCGGTGTAGATATTTCCATGTTCATACAGGAGGCGGTGTAGATATTTCCATGTTTATACTGGTAGCAGTGTATTTATTTCCATGTTAATAGAGATAGCTGTGTGGATATTTCCATTGATATACAGATAGCTGTGTAGATATTTGCAAGTTCATACAGATAGCGGTGTAGATATTTCCATGTTCGTACAGATAGCGGTGTAGATATTTCCATGTTGATAAAGTTAGCGGTGTAGATATTTCCATGTTCATACAGATGGCGGTGTAGATATTTCCATGTCCATACAGATGGTGGTATAGATATTTCCATGTTCGTACAGATAGCGGTGTAGATATTTCCATGTTCATACAGTTAGCTCTGTAGATATTTCCATGTCCATACAGATGGCGGTATAGATATTTCCATGTTCGTACAGATAGCGGTGTAGATATTTCCATGTTCATACAGATAGCGGTATAGATATTTCCATGTTTTTACAGATGGTGGTGTGGATATTTCCATGTATATAGAGATGGCGGTCTAGATATTTCCATGTTTACAGAGATAGTGGTGTAGTTATTTCCAAGTTTATAGAGACAGCGTTGTAGATATTTCCATGTTTATACAGATAGCAGTGAAGATATTTCCATGTTTATACAGATAGCAGTGTAGACATTTCCATGTTTATGCAGATAGCAGTGAAGATATTTCCATGTTTATAGAGATAGTGGTGTAGATAATATCAATTTTATACAAAGTGCAGTGTAGACATTTCCAAGTTCATACAGATAGTGGTGTAGATATTTCCAGGTTCATACAAATGGTGGTGTAGATATTTACATGTTCATACAAATGGCGGTATAGTTATTTCCATGTTCGTACAGATGGCGGTGTGGATATTTCCATGTTCATACCAATAGCGGTGTAGATATTTCCATGTTCATACAGTTAGCGGTGTAGATATTTCCATGTTCATACAGAAGGCGGTGTAGATATTTACATGTTCATACAGATGGCGGTGTAGATATTTCCATGTTCGTACGGATGGCAGTGTAGATATTTCCATGTTCATACAGGTGGTAGTGTAGATATTTCCATGTTTATACAGATAGCAGTGTAGTTATTTCCATGTTTATAGAGACAGCTGTGTAGATATTTCCATTGATATACAGATAGCTGTGTAGATATTTGCATGTTCATACAGATATCGGTGTAGATATTTCCATGTTCGTACAGATAGCGGTGTAGATATTTCCATGTTCGTACAGATAGCGGTGTAGATATTTCCATGTTCATACAGATAACGGTGTAGATATTTCCGTGTTCATACAGATAGCGGTGTAGATATTTCCATGTTCATACAGTTAGCGGTTTAGATATTTCCATGTTCATACAGATGGCGGTGTAGATATTTACATGTTCATACAGATGGCGTTATAGATATTTCCATGTTCGTAGAGATGGCGGTGTAGATATTTCTATGTTCATAGAGATGGCGGTGTAGATATTTCCATGTTTATGCAGATAGCGGTATAGATATTTCCATGTTTATACAGATAGCGGTGTAGTTATTTCCATGTTTATACAGATAGCGGTGAAGATATTTCCACTTTGACACAGATAGCGGTGTGGATTTTCCATGTTTATACAGATAGCGGTGTAGATATTTCCATGTTAATACAGATAGCGGTGCAGATATTTCCATGTTTATACAGATAGCCGTGCAGATATTTCCAAGTTTATACAGATAGCGGTGTAGATATTTCCATGTTTATAAAGATAGCGGTGTAGGTATTTCCATCTTAATAAAGATGGTGGTGTAGATATTTCCATGTTCCTACAGATGGCGGTGTAGATATTTCCATCTTCATACAGATGGCGGTGTAGAAATTTCGAAATTTATACAGTTATCGGTGTAGATATTTCCATGTTTATAGAGAAAGCTGTGTAGATATTTCCATGTATATGCAGATAGCTGTGTAGATATTTCCATGTTCATGCAGATAGCGGTGTAGATATTTACATGTTCATCCAGATGCCAGTGTAGATATATCCATGTTCGTACAGATGGCGGGGAAGATATTTCCCTGTTCATACAGAAGGCGGTGAATATATTTCCATGTTCATAGAGATGGCGGTGTAGATATTTCCATGTTCATACAAATGGCGGTGTACATATTTCCATGTTCATAGAGATGGCGTTGTGGATATTTCCATGTTTATACAGATAGCAGTGTAGTTATTTCCATGTTTATAGAGATAGCAGTGTAGATATTTCCACTGATATACAGATAGCGGTGTAGATATTTGCATGTTCACACAGATAGCGGTGTAGGTATTTCCATGTTCATACAGATATCCGTGTAGATATTTCCATGTTCTTACAGATGGCCGTGTAGATATTTCCATGTTCATAGACATGTCGTTGTAGATATTTCCATGTTTATACAGATAGCAGTGTAGTTATTTCCATGTTTATAGGGATAGCAGTGTAGATATTTCCATTGATATACAGGTAGCGGTATAGATATTTGCATGTTCATACGGATGGCGGTGTAGATATTTCCATGTTTATACAGAGGGCGGTTTACATATTTCCATGTTTACACAGATAGCGGTGTAGACATTTCCATGTTGATACACATAGCGGTGTAGATATTTCCAAGTTTATAGAGATATCGATGAGGATATTTCCATGTTTATAGAGAAAGCGTTGTAGATATTTCCATGTTTATATAGATAGCGGTATAGATATTTCCATGTTTATACAGATCGCGGTGTAGATATTTCCATGTTTATAGTGATGGCAGTGTAGATATTTCCATGTTCATACAAATGGCAGTGTAGATATTTCCATGTTTTTAGAGATAGCGGTGTAGTTATTTCCTTTTGTATAGAGAAATATGTGTAGATATTTCCCTGTATATGTAGCTAGCTGTGTAGATATTTCCATGTTCACACAGATAGCGGTGTAGATATTTCCATGTTCACACACATAGCGGTGTAGGTATTTCCATGTTCATACAGATAGTGGTGTAGATATTTCCATGTTCATACAGGTAGAGGTGTAGCTATTTCCATGTTCATCGTGATGGCGGTGAAGGTATTTCCATGTTCATACAGATGGCGGTGTAGATATTTCCATGTTCGTACACATGGCGGTGTAGATATTTCCATGTTTATAGAGATGGCGGTGTAGAAATTTCCCTTTTCATACGGATGGCATTGTAGATATTTCCATGTTCATACAGATGGCGGTGTAGATGTTTCCATGTTTATACAGATAGCGGTGTAGATATTTCCATGTTTATACAGATAGCGGTGTAGATATTTCCATCTTAATACGGATGGCGTTGTAGATATTCCCATGTTCCTACAGGTGGCAGTGTATATATTTCCATGTTCATACAGATAGCGGTGTAGATATTTCCATGTTTATAGAGATAGCGGTGTAGATATTTCCTTGTTTATAGAGAAAGGTGTGTAGATATTTCCGTGTACATGCAGTTAGCTGTGTAGATATTTCCATGTTCATTCAGATAGCGGTGTAGATATTTCCATGTTCATACAGATAGCAGTGTAGATATTTCCATGTTCATACAGATAGCGATGTAGATATTTCCATGTTCTTACAGGTAGCGGTGTAGATATTTCCAAGTTCATACGGATGGCGGTGTAGATATTTCCATGTTCATACAGATGGCAGTGTAGATATTTCCATGTTCATGCAGATGGCGGTGAAGATACATTCATGTTCATACTGATGGCGGTGTAGATAATTCTATGTTCATACAAATGGCGGTTTAGATATTTCCATGTTCATTGAGATGGCGGTGTATTTATTTCCATGTTTATAGAGATAGCGGTGTAGTTATTTCCATGTTTACAGAGATAGCGGTGTAGAAATTTCCATGTTCCAACAGATAGAGGTGTACATATTTCCATGATCATACAGATAGCGGTGTAGATATATCCATGTTCATACAGATAGCAGTGTAGATATTTCCTTGTTCATCGTAATGGCGGTGAAGATATTTCCATGTTCATACAGATGGCTGTTAAGATATTTCCATGTTCATACAGATGGCGGTGTAGATATTGCCATGTTCGTACACATGGCGGTGTAGATATTTCCATGTTTATAGAGATGGCGGTGTAGATATTTCCCTTTTCATACGGATGGCATTGTAGATATTTCAATGTTCATGCAGATGGCGGTGTAGATATTTCCATGTTTATACAGATAGCGGTGTAGATATTTCCATGTTTATACAGATAGCGGTGTAGATATTTCCATCTTAATACAGATAGCGGTGCAGTTATTTCCATGTTCATACAGTTAGCGGTGTAGATATTTCCATGTTCATACAGATATCGGTGTAGATATTTCCATGTGCATACCGATGGTGGTGAAGATATTTACATGTTCAAACAGACGGCGGTGTAGATATTTCTATGTTCATGCAGATGGCGGTGTAGATATTACCATGCTCATAGACATGGCAGTGTAGATATTTCCATGTTCATACGGATGGTGGTGTAGATATTTCCATGTTCATACAGATGGCATTGTAGATATTTCCATGTTTATAAAGATGGCCGTGTAGGTATTTCCATGTTTATACAGAGGACGGTTTAGATATTTCCATGTTTACACAGATAGCCGTGTAGATATTTCCATGTTCATACATATAGCGGTGTACATATTTCCATGTGCATGCAGATAGCCGTGTAGATATTTCCATGTTCATACAGATGGCGGTGAAGATATTTACATGTTCATACAGAGGGCAGTGTAGATATTTCTATGTTCATAGAGATGGCGGTGTAGATATTTCCATGTTCATAGAGATGGCGGTGTAGATATTTCTGTGTTCATACGGATGGCAGTGTAGATATTTCCATGTTCATACAGATGGCGGTGTAGATATTTCCATCTTTATAAAGATGGCGGTGTAGATATTTCCATGTTTATACTGAGGGCGGTTTAGATATTTCCGTGTTTGCAGAGATAGCGGTGTAGATATTTCCATGTTTATAGAGATAGCGATGAGGATATTTCCATGTTTATAGAGAAAGCGTTGTAGATATTTCCATGTTTATATAGATAGCGGTATAGATATTTCCATGTTTATACAAAGCGCGGTGTAGATATTTCCATGTTTATAGTGATGGCAATGTAGATATTTCCATGTTCATACAAACGGCAGTGTAGATATTTCCATGTTTATAGAGATAGCGGTGTAGTTATTTCCTTGTGTATAGAGAAAGCTGTGTAGATATTTCCCTGTATATGTAGTTAGCTGTGTAGATATTTCCATGTTCACACAGATAGCGGTGTAGATATTTCCATGTTCATACAGATAGCAGTGTAGATATTTCCATGTTCATACAGGTAGCGGTGTAGCTATTTCCATGTTCATCCAGAAGGCGGTGTAGATATTTCCATGTTCATGCAGATGATGGTGTAGATATTTCTATGTTCATGCAGATGGCGGTGAAGTTATCTCCATGTTCATACAGATGGCGGTGTAGATATTTCCATGTTCATAAAAATGACGGTGTAGGTATTTCCATGTTCATAGAGATGGCGGTGTTGTTATTTCCATGTTTATAGAGATCGTGTTGTAGTTATTTCCACGTTTACTGAGATATCGGTGTAGATATTTCCATTTATATACATATAGCTGAGTAGATATTTCCATGTTCATACAGATAGCGGTGTAGATATTTCCATCTTCATACAGATAGTGGTGTAGAAATTACCATGTTCCAACAGATAGAGGTGTACCTATTTCCATGTTCATACAGATAGCGGTGTAGATATTTCCATGTTCATACAGATAGCGGTGTAGATATTTCCATGTTCATCGTGATGGCGGTGAAGATATTTCCATGTTCATACAGATGGTGGTTAAGATATTTCTATGTTCATACAGGTGGCGGTGTAGATATTTCCATGTTCGTACACATGGCTGTGTAGATATTTCCATGTTTATAGAGATGGCGGTGTAGATATTTCCCTTTTCATACGGATGGCATTGTAGATATTTCCATGTTCATACAGATGGCGGTGTAGATATTTCCATGTTTATACAGATAGCGGTGTAGATATTTCCATGTTTATACAGATAGCGCTGTAGATATTTCCATCTTAATACAGATGGCGTTGTAGTTATTTCCATGTTCCTACAGGTGGCAGTGTAGATATTTCCATGTTCATACATATGGCGGTGTAGATATTTCCATGTTTATAGAGATAGCGGTGTAGATATTTCCTTGTTTATAGAGAAAGCTGTGTAGATATTTCCGAATATATGCAGTTAGCTGTGTAGATATTTCCATGTTCATACAGATATCAGTGTAGATATTTCCATGTGCATACAGATAGCGGTGTAGATATTTCCATGTTCTTACAGGTAGCGGTGTAGATATTTCCATGTTCATATGGATGGCGGTGTGGATATTTGCATGTTCATACAGACGGCGGTGCAGATAATTCTATGTTCATACAAATGGCGGCTTAGATATTTCCATGTTCATAGAGATGGCGGTGTAGTTATTTCCATGTTTATAGAGATAGCGGTGCAGTTATTTCCATGTTTTCAGAGATAGCGGTGTAGAAATTTCCATGTTCCAACAGATAGAGGTGTACATATTTGCATGTTCATACATATAGCGGTGTAGATATTTCAACGTTCATACATATAGCGGTGTAGATATTTCCATGTTCATTGTGATGGCGGTGAAGATATTTCCATGTTCATACGGATGGCGGTGAAGATATTTCCATGTTCATAGAAATGGTGGTGTAGATATTTCCATGTTCGTACACATGGCGGTGTAGATATTTCCATGTTTATAGAGATGGCGGTGTAGATATTTCCCTTTTCATACGGATGGCATTGTAGATATTTCCATGTTCATACAGAAGGCCGTGTAGATATTTCCATGTTTATACAGATACCGGTCTATATATTTCCATGTTTATACAGATTGTGGTGTAGATATTTCCATGTTTATAGTGATGGCAATGTAGATATTTCCTTGTTCATACAAATGGCAGTGTAGATATTTCCATGTTTATAGAGATAGCGGTGTAGTTATTTCCTTGTGTACAGAGAAATCTGTGTAGATATTTCTCTGTATATGTAGTTAGCTGTGTAGATATTTCCATGTTCACACAGATAGCGGTGTAGATATTTCCATGTTCATGCAGATGGCGGTGTAGATATTTCTATGTTCATGCAGATGGCGGTGAAGATATTTCCATGTTCATACAGATGGCGGTGTAGATATTTCCATGTTCATACAAATGGCGGTGTAGATATTTCCGTGCTCATAGAGGTGGCGGTGTAGTTATTTCCATGTTTATAGAGATAGCGGTGTAGTTATTTCCACGTTTACAGAGATAGCGGTGTAGATATTTCCATTTATATACGTATAGCTGTGTAGATATTTCCATGTTCATACAGATAGCGGTGTAGATATTTCCATGTTCATACAGATAGTGGTGTAGAAATTACCATGTTCCAACAGATAGAGGTGTACATATTTCCATGTTCATACAGATAGCGGTGTAGATATTTCCATGTTCATACAGATAGAGGTGTAGATAATTCCATGTTCATCGTGATGGCGGTGAAGATATTTCCATGTTCATACAGATGGCAGTTAAGATATTTCCAGGTTCATACTGATGGCGGTGTAGATGTTTCCATGTTCGTACAGATGGCGGTGTAGATATTTCCATGTTCATAGAGATGGCAGTGTAGATATTTCCATGTTTATGCAGATAGCGGTGTAGATATTTCCTTGTTCGTACACATGGTGGTGTAGATATTTCCATGTTTATAGAGATGGCGGTGTAGATATTTCCCTTTTCATACGGATGGCGTTGTAGGTATTTCCATGTTCATACAGATGGCGGTGTAGATATTTCCATGTTAATACAGATAGCGGTGTAGATATTTCCATGTTTATACAGATAGCACTGTAGATATTTCCATCTTAATACAGATGGCGTTGTAGATATTTCCATGTTCCTACAGGTGGCAGTGTAGATATTTCCATTTTCATACAAATGGCGGTGTAGATATTTCAATGTTTATAGAGATAGCGGTGTAGATATTTCCAAGTTTATACAGAATGCTGTGTAGATATTTCCGTGTATATGCAGTTAGTTGTGTAGATATTTCCATGTTCATACAGATAGCAGTGTAGATATTTCCATGTTCATACAGATAGCAGTGTAGATATTTCCATGTTCATACAGATAGCTATGTAGATATTTCCATGTTCTTACAAGTAGCGGTAGAGATATTTCCATGTTCATACATATGGCGGTGTAGATATTTCCATATTCATGCAGATGGCGGTGAAGATACTTCCATGTTCATACAGATGGCGGTGTAGATAATTCTATGTTCATACAAATGGCTGTTTAGATATTTCCATGTTCATAGAGATGGTGGTGTAGTTATTTCCATGTTTATAGAGATAGCGGTGTAGTTATTTCCATGTTTACAGAGATAGCGGTGTAGAAATTTCCATGTTCCAACAGATAGAGGTGTACATATTTCCATGTTCATACAGATAGCGGTGTAGATATTTCCATGTTCATACAGATAGCGGTGTAGATATTTACATGTTCATCGTGTTGGCGGTGAAGATATTTCCATGTTCATACAGATGGCGGTTAAGATATTTCCATGTTCATACAGATGGCGGTGTAGATATTTCCATGTTCGTACAGATGGCGGTGTAGATATTTCCATGTTTATAGAGATGGCGGTGTAGATATTTCCCTTTTCATACGGATGGCGTTGTACATATTTCCATGTTCATACAGATGGCGGTGTAGATATTTCCATGTTTATACAGATAGCGGTGTAGATATTTCCATGTTCATACAGATGGCGGTGTAGATATTTCCATATTCATGCAGATAGTGGTGAAGATATTTACATGTTCAAACAGATGGCGGTGTAGATATTTCTATGTTCATGCAGATGGCGGTGTAGATATTTCCATGTTCATACAAATGGCGGTGTAGATATTTCCATGTTTATAGAGATAGCGGTGTAGATATTTCCTTATTTATAGAGAAAGCTGTGTAGATATTTCCGTGTATAGGCAGTTAGCTGTGTAGATATTTTCATGTTCATACAGATAGCGGTGTAGATTTTTCCATGTTCATACAGATAGCAGTGTAGATATTTCCATGTTCATACAGATAGCGGTGTAGATATTTCCATGTTCTTACAGGTAGCGGTGTAGATATATCCATGTTCATACGGATTGTGGTGTAGATATTTCCATGTTCATACAGATGGCAGTGTAGATATTTCTATGTTCATGCAGACTGCGGTGTAGATATTTCCATATTCATACAAATGGCGGTGTAGATATTTCCGTGTTCATAGAGGTGGCGGTGTAGTTATTTCCATGTTTATAGAGATAGCGGTGTAGTTATTTCCACGTTTACAGAGATAGCGGTGTAGATATTTCCATTTATATACATATAGCTGTGTAGATATTTCCATGTTCATACAGATAGCGGTGTAGATATTTCCATGTTCATACAGATAGTGGTGTAGAAATTACCATGTTCCAACAGATAGAGGTGTACATATTTCCATGTTCATACCGATAGCGGTGTAGATATTTCCAAGTTCATACAGATAGCGGTGTAGATATTTCCATGTTCATCGTGATGGCGGTGAAGCTATTTCCATGTTCATACAGATGGCAGTTAAGATATTTCCAGGTTCATACTGATGGCGGTGTAGATATTTCCATGTTCGTACAGATGGCGGTGTAGATATTTCCATGTTCATAGAGATGGCAGTGTAGATATTTCCATGTTTATGCAGATAGCGGTGTAGATATTTCCATGTTCGTACACATGGTGGTGTAGATATTTCCATGTTTGTAGAGATGGCGGTGTAGATATTTCCCTTTTCATACGGATGGCGTTGTAGGTATTTCCATGTTCATACAGATGGCGGTGTAGATATTTCCATGTTAATACAGATAGCGGTGTTGATATTTCCATGTTTATACAGATAGCACTGTAGATATTTCCATCTTAATACAGATGGCGTTGTAGATATTTCCATGTTCCTACAGGTGGCAGTGTAGATATTTCCATGTTCATACAAATGGCGGTGTAGATATTTCAATGTTTATAGAGATAGCGGTGTAGATATTTCCTAGTTTATAGAGAATGCTGTGTAGATATTTCCGTGTATATGCAGTTAGCTGTGTAGATATTTCCATGTTCATACAGATAGCAGTGTAGATATTTCCATGTTCATACAGATAGCAGTGTAGATATTTCCATGTTCATACAGATAGCGATGTAGATATTTCCATGTTCTTACAAGTAGCGGTGTAGATATTTCCATGTTCATACAGATGGCGGTGTAGATATTTCCATGTTCATGCAGATGGCGGTGAAGATACTTCCATGTTCATACAGATGGCGGTGTAGATAATTCTATGTTCATACAAATGGCTTTTTAGATATTTCCATGTTCATAGAGATGGTGGTGTAGTTATTTCCATTTTTATAGAGATAGTGGTGTAGTTATTTCCATGTTTACAGACATAGCGGTGTAGAAATTTCCATGTTCCAACAGATAGAGGTGTACATATTTCCATGTTCATACAGATAGCGGTGTAGATATTTCCATGTTCATACAGATAGTGGTGTAGATATTTACATGTTCATCGTGTTGGCGGTGAAGATATTTCCATGTTCATACAGATGGCGGTTAAGATATTTCCATGTTCATACAGATGGCGGTGTAGATATTTCGATGTTCATAAAGATGGAGGTGTAGATATTTCCATGTTTATAGAGATGACGGTGTATATATTTCCCTTTTCATACGGATGGCATTGTACATATTTCCATGTTCACACAGACGGCGGTGTAGATATTTCCATGTTCATACAGATGGCGGTGTAGATATTTCCATATTCATGCAGATAGTGGTGAAGATATTTACATTTTCAAACAGATGGCGGTTTAGATATTTCTATGTTCATGCAGATGGCGGTGTAGATATTTCCATGTTCATACAAATGGCGGTGTAGATATTTCCATGTTTATAGAGATAGCCGTGTAGATATTTCCTTATTTATAGAGAAAGCTGTGTAGTTATTTCCGTGTATAGGCAGTTAGCTGTGTAGATATTTTCATGTTCATACAGATGGCGGTGTAGATTTTTCCATGTTCATACAGATAGCAGTGTAGATATTTCCATGTTCATACAGATAGCAGTGTAGATATTTCCATGTTCTTACAGGTAGCGGTCTAGATATATCCATGTTCATACGGATGGTGGTGTAGATATTTCGATGTTCATACAGATGGCGGTGTAGATATTTCCATGTTCATGCATATGGCGGTGAAGATATATCCATGTTCATACAGATGGCGGTGTAGATATTTCTATGTTCATACAAATGGCGGTTTAGATATTTCCATGTTCATAGTGATGGCGGTGTAGTTATTTCCATGCTTATAGAGATGGCGGTGTAGTTATTTCCATGTTTATAGACACAGCAATGGAGATATTTCCATTTACATGCAGATAGCTGTGTAGATATTTCCATGTTCATACAGATAGCCGTGTAGATATTTCCATTTTCATACAGATAGCGGTGTAGAAATTTCCATGTTCATACAGATAGCGGTGTAGATATTTCCATGTTCATACAGATGGCGGTGTAGATATTTACATGTTCATACAGATGGCGGTGTAGGTATTTCCATGTTCATACAGATAGCGGTGTACATATTTCCATGTTCATACAGATAGTGGTGTAGATAATTCCATGTTCATACAGTTAGCTGTGTTGATATTTCCATGTTCATACAGATGGCGGTGTAGTTATTTACATGTTCATACAGATGGCGGTGTAGATATTTCCATGTTCATATAGATAGCGGTGTAGATATTTCCATGTTCATACAGATAGCGGTGTAGATATTTCCATGTTCATACAGATGGCGGTGTAGATATTTCCATGTTCATACCAATACCGGTGTAGACATTTCCATGTTCATACATTTAGTGGTGTAGATATTTCCATGTTCATACAGATGGCAGTGAAGATATTTCCATGTTCATACAGATGGCGGTGTAGATATTTCCATGTTTGTACGGATGGCTGTGTAGATATTTCCATGTTCATACAGGTGGCGGTGTAGATATTTCCATGTTTATACAGATAGCAGTGTAGTTATTTCCATGTTAATAGAGATAGCTGTGTGGATATTTCCATTGATATACAGATAGCTGTGTAGATATTTGCATGTTCATACAGATAGCGGTGTAGATATTTCCATGTTCGTACAGATAGCAGTGTAGATATTTCCATGTTCATACAGATAGCGGTGTAGATATTTCCATGTTCATACAGATAACGGTGTAGATATTTCCATGTTCATACAGACAGCGGTGTAGATACTTCCATGTTCATACCGATGGCGGTGTAGATATTTACATGTTCATTCAGATGGCGGTATAGATATTTCCATGTTCGTACAGATGGCGGTGTAGATATTTCCATGTTCATACAGATAGCGGTAGAGATATTTCCATGTTTATACAGATGGTGGTGTAGATATTTCCATGTATATAGAGATGGCGGTCTAGATATTTCCATGTTTACAGAGATAGTGGTGTAGTTATTTCCAAGTTTATAGAGACAGCGTTGTAGATATTTCCATGTTTATACAGATAGCAGTGAAGATATTTCCATGTTTATACAGATAGCGGTGTAGATATTTCCATGTTTATACAGATAGCAGTGTAGATATTTCCATGTTTATAGAGATAGTGGTGTAGATAATTTCAATTTTATACAGAGAGCAGTGTAGATATTTCCAAGTTCATACAGATAGCAGTGTAGATATTTCCACGTTTATAGAGATGGTGGTGTAGATATTTCCATGTTCATACAGAAGACGGTGTAGATATTTCCATGTTTATAGGGATGGTGGTGTAGATATTTTCATGTTTACACAGATGGCGGTGTAGATATTTCCATGTTTACACGGATAGCGGTGTAGACTTTTCCATGTTTACACAGATAGCGGTGTGGATATTTCCATGTTTATGCAGATAGCAGTGTAGATATTTCCATGTTTATACAGATAGCGGTGCGGATATTTCCATGTTTATTCTGATAGCGGTGCGGATATTTCCATGTTTATACAGATAGTTGGGCAGATATTTCCATGTTTATATAGATAGCGGTGTAGATATTTCCATCTTAATACAGATGGCGGTGTAGATATGTCCATGTTTGTACAGATGGCGGTGTAGATATTTCCATGTTCATACAGATGGCGGTGTAGATATTTCGAAGTTTATAGAGATAGCGTTGTAGTTATTTCCATAATTATATAGAAATCTCTGTAGATATTTCCATGTATATTCAGATAGCTGTGTAGATATTTCCATCTTCATGAAGATAACGGTGTAGATATTTCCATGTTCATCCAGATGCCGGTTTACATATATCAATGTTCATACAGATGGTGGTGCAGATATTTCCATGTTCATACAAATGGCAGTGTAGATATTTCCATGTTCATAGAGATGGTGGTGTAGATATTTCCATGTTTATACAAATGGTGGTGTAGATATTTCCATGTTCATAGAGATAGTGGTGTAGATATTTCCATATTTATGGAGATAGCAGTGTAGTTATTTCCATGTTTATAGAGATAGCAGTGTTGATATTTCCATTGATATACAGATAGCTGTGTAGATATTTGCACGTTCATAGAGATAGCGGTGTAGATATTTCCATGTTCATACAGATAGCGGTGTAGATATTTCCATGTTCATACAGATACCGGTGTATATATTTCCATGTTCATACAGATAGCGGTGTAGATATTTCCATGTTCATACAGATAGCGGTGTAGATATTTCCATGTTCATACAGATACCGGTGTAGATAATTCCATGTTCATACAGTTAGCGGTGTTGATATTTCCATGTTCATACAGATGGCGGTGTAGATATTTACATGTTCATACAGATGGCGGTGTAGATATTTCCATGTTCATACAGATAGCGGTGTAGATATTTCCATGTTCATACAGATAGCGGTGCAGATAATACCATGTTCATACAGTTAGCTCTGTAGATATTTCCATGTTCATACAGATGGCGGTGTAGGTATTTGTATGTTCATACAGATGGCGGTGTAGATATTTCCATGTTCATACAGATAGCGGTGTAGATATTTCCATGTTCATACAGATAGCGGTGTAGATATATCCATGTTCATACAGATAGCGGTGTAGATATTTCCATGTTCATACCAATAGCGTTGTAGACATTTCCATGTTCACACATTTAGCGGTGTAGATATTTCCATGTTCATACAAATGGCGGTGTAGATATTTCCATGTTCATACAGGAGGCGGTGTAGATATTTCCATGTTTATACTGGTAGCAGTGTATTTATTTCCATGTTAATAGAGATAGCTGTGTGGATATTTCCATTGATATACAGATAGCTGTGTAGATATTTGCATGTTCATACAGATAGCGGTGTAGATATTTCCATGTTCGTACAGATAGCGGTGTAGATATTTCCATGTTCATAAAGTTAGCGGTGTAGATATTTCCATGTTCATACAGATGGCGGTGTAGATATTTCCATGTCCATACAGATGGCGGTATAGATATTTCCATGTTCGTACAGATAGCGGTGTAGATATTTCCATGTTCATACAGTTAGCTCTGTAGATATTTCCATGTCCATACAGATGGCGGTATAGATATTTCCATGTTCGTACAGATAGCGGTGTAGATATTTCCATGTTCATACAGATAGCGGTATAGATATTTCCATGTTTTTACAGATGGTGGTGTGGATATTTCCATGTATATAGAGATGGCGGTCTAGATATTTCCATGTTTACAGAGATAGTGGTGTAGTTATTTCCAAGTTTATAGAGACAGCGTTGTAGATATTTCCATGTTTATACAGATAGCAGTGAAGATATTTCCATGTTTATACAGATAGCAGTGTAGACATTTCCATGTTTATGCAGATAGCAGTGAAGATATTTCCATGTTTATAGAGATAGTGGTGTAGATAATTTCAATTTTATACAAAGTGCAGTGTAGATATTTCCAAGTTCATACAGATAGTGGTGTAGATATTTCCAGGTTCATACAAATGGTGGTGTAGATATTTACATGTTCATACAAATGGCGGTATAGTTATTTCCATGTTCGTACAGATGGCGGTGTGGATATTTCCATGTTCATACCAATAGCGGTGTAGATATTTCCATGTTCATACAGTTAGCGGTGTAGATATTTCCATGTTCATACAGAAGGCGGTGTAGATATTTACATGTTCATACGGATGGCGGTGTAGATATTTCCATGTTCGTACGGATGGCAGTGTAGATATTTCCATGTTCATACAGGGGGTAGTGTAGATATTTCCATGTTTATACAGATAGCAGTGTAGTTATTTCCATGTTTATAGAGACAGCTGTGTAGATATTTCCATTGATATACAGATAGCTGTGTAGATATTTGCATGTTCATACAGATAGCTGTGTAGATATTTGCATGTTCATACAGATATCGGTGTAGATATTTCCATGTTCGTACAGATAGCGGTGTAGATATTTCCATGTTCGTACAGATAGCGGTGTAGATATTTCCATGTTCATACAGATAACGGTGTAGATATTTCCGTGTTCATACAGATAGCGGTGTAGATATTTCCATGTTCATACAGTTAGCGGTTTAGATATTTCCATGTTCATACAGATGGCGGTGTAGATATTTACATGTTCATACAGACGGCGTTATAGATATTTCCATGTTCGTAGAGATGGCGGTGTAGATATTTCTATGTTCATACAGATGGCGGTGTAGATATTTTCATGTTTATGCAGATAGCGGTATAGATATTTCCATGTTTATACAGATAGCGGTGTAGTTATTTCCATGTTTATACAGATAGCGGTGAAGATATTTCCACTTTGACACAGATAGCGGTGTGGATTTTCCATGTTTATACAGATAGCGGTGTAGATATTTCCATGTTAATACAGATAGCGGTGCAGATATTTCCATGTTTATACAGATAGCCGTGCAGATATTTCCAAGTTTATACAGATAGCGGTGTAGATATTTCCATGTTTATAAAGATAGCGGTGTAGGTATTTCCATCTTAATAAAGATGGTGGTGTAGATATTTCCATGTTCCTACAGATGGCGGTGTAGATATTTCCATCTTCATACAGATGGCGGTGTAGGAATTTCGAAGTTTATACAGTTAGCGGTGTAGATATTTCCATGTTTATAGAGAAAGCTGTGTAGATATTTCCATGTATATGCAGATAGCTGTTTAGATATTTCCATGTTCATGCAGATAGCGGTGTAGATATTTACATGTTCATCCAGATGCCAGTGTAGATATATCCATGTTCGTACAGATGGCGGGGAAGATATTTCCCTGTTCATACAGAAGGCGGGGAATATATTTCCATGTTCATAGAGATGGCGGTGTAGATATTTCCATGTTCATACAAATGGCGGTGTACATATTTCCATGTTCATAGAGATGGCGTTGTGGATATTTCCATGTTTATACAGATAGCAGTGTAGTTATTTCCATGTTTATAGAGATAGCAGTGTAGATATTTCCACTGATATACAGATAGCGGTGTAGATATTTGCATGTTCACACAGATAGCGGTGTAGATATTTCCATGTTCATACAGATCTCCGTGTAGATATTTCCATGTTCTTACAGATGGCCGTGTAGATATTTCCATGTTCATAGACATGTCGTTGTAGATATTTCCATGTTTATACAGATAGCAGTGTAGTTATTTCCATGTTTATAGGGATAGCAGTGTAGATATTTCCATTGATATACAGGTAGCGGTATAGATATTTGCATGTTCATACGGATGGCGGTGTAGATATTTCCATGTTTATACAGAGGGCGGTTTACATATTTCCATGTTTACACAGATAGCGGTGTAGACATTTCCATGTTGATACACATAGCGGTGTAGATATTTCCAAGTTTATAGAGATATGGATGAGGATATTTCCATGTTTATAGAGAAAGCGTTGTAGATATTTCCATGTTTATATAGATAGCGGTATAGATATTTCCATGTTTATACAGATCGCGGTGTAGATATTTCCATGTTTATAGTGATGGCAGTGTAGATATTTCCATGTTCATACAAATGGCAGTGTAGATATTTCCATGTTTTTAGAGATAGCGGTGTAGTTATTTCCTTTTGTATAGAGAAATCTGTGTAGATATTTCCCTGTATATGTAGCTAGCTGTGTAGATATTTCCATGTTCACACAGATAGCGGTGTAGATATTTCCATGTTCATACACATAGCGGTGTAGGTATTTCCATGTTCATACAGATAGTGGTGTAGATATTTCCATGTTCATACAGGTAGCGGTGTAGCTATTTCCATGTTCATCGTGATGGCGGTGAAGGTATTTCCATGTTCATACAGATGGCGGTTAAGATATTTCCATGTTCATACAGATGGCGGTGTAGATATTTCCATGTTCGTACACATGGCGGTGTAGATATTTCCATGTTTATAGAGATGGCGGTGTAGAAATTTCCCATTTCATACGGATGGCATTGTAGATATTTCCATGTTCATACAGATGGCGGTGTAGATGTTTCCATGTTTATACAGATAGTGGTGTAGATATTTCCATGTTTATACAGATAGCGGTGTAGATATTTCCATCTTAATACGGATGGCGTTGTAGATATTTCCATGTTCCTACAGGTGGCAGTGTATATATTTCCATGTTCATACAGATAGCGGTGTAGATATTTCCATGTTTATAGAGATAGCGGTGTAGATATTTCCTTGTTTATAGAGAAAGGTGTGTAGATATTTCCGTGTACATGCAGTTAGCTGTGTAGATATTTCCATGTTCATTCAGATAGCGCTGTAGATATTTCCATGTTCATACAGATATCAGTGTAGATATTTCCATGTTCATACAGATAGCGATGTAGATATTTCCATGTTCTTACAGGTAGCGGTGTAGATATTTCCAAGTTCATACGGATGGCGGTGTAGATATTTCCATGTTCATACAGATGGCAGTGTAGATATTTCCATGTTCATGCAGATGGCGGTGAAGATACATTCATGTTCATACTGATGGCGGTGTAGATAATTCTATGTTCGTACAAATGGCGGTTTAGATATTTCCATGTTCATTGAGATGGCGGTGTATTTATTTCCATGTTTATAGAGATAGCGGTGTAGTTATTTCCATGTTTACAGAGATAGCGGTGTAGAAATTTCCATGTTCCTACAGATAGAGGTGTACATATTTCCATGATCATACAGATAGCGGTGTAGATATATCCATGTTCATACAGATAGCAGTGTAGATATTTCCTTGTTCATCGTGATGGCGGTGAAGATATTTCCATGTTCATACAGATGGCGGTTAAGATATTTCCATGTTCATACAGATGGCGGTGTAGATATTGCCATGTTCGTACACATGGCGGTGTAGATATTTCCATGTTTATAGAGATGGCGGTGTAGATATTTCCCTTTTCATACGGATGGCATTGTAGATATTTCAATGTTCATGCAGATGGCGGTGTAGATATTTCCATGTTTATACAGATAGCGGTGTAGATATTTCCATGTTTATACAGATAGCGGTGTAGATATTTCCATCTTAATACAGATAGCGGTGCAGTTATTTCCATGTTCATACAGTTAGCGGTGTAGATATTTCCATGTTCATACAGATATCGGTGTAGATATTTCCATGTGCATACCGATGGTGGTGAAGATATTTACATGTTCAAACAGATGGCGGTGTAGATATTTCTATGTTCATGCAGATGGTGGTGTAGATATTACCATGCTCATAGACATGGCAGTGTAGATATTTCCATGTTCATACGGATGGTGGTGTAGATATTTCCATGTTCATACAGATGGCATTGTAGATATTTCCATGTTTATAAAGATGGCCGTGTAGATATTTCCATGTTTATACGGAGGACGGTTTAGATATTTCCATGTTTACACAGATAGCCGTGTAGATATTTCCATGTTCATAAATATAGCGGTGTACATATTTCCATGTGCATGCAGATAGCCGTGTAGATATTTCCATGTTCATACAGATGGCGGTGAAGATATTTACATGTTCATACAGAGGGCAGTGTAGATATTTCTATGTTCATAGAGATGGCGGTGTAGATATTTCCATGTTCATAGAGATGGCGGTGTAGATATTTCTGTGTTCATACGGATGGCAGTGTAGATATTTCCATGTTCATACAGATGGCGGTGTAGATATTTCCATCTTTATAAAGATGGCGGTGTAGATATTTCCATGTTTATACTGAGGGCGGTTTAGATATTTCCGTGTTTGCAGAGATAGCGGTGTAGATATTTCCATGTTTATAGAGATAGCGATGAGGATATTTCCATGTTTATAGAGAAAGCGTTGTAGATATTTCCATGTTTATATAGATAGCGGTATAGATATTTCCATGTTTATACAAAGCGCGGTGTAGATATTTCCATGTTTATAGTGATGGCAATGTAGATATTTCCATGTTCATACAAACGGCAGTGTAGATATTTCCATGTTTATAGAGATAGCGGTGTAGTTATTTCCTTGTGTATAGAGAAAGCTGTGTAGATATTTCCCTGTATATGTAGTTAGCTGTGTAGATATTTCCATGTTCACACAGATAGCGGTGTAGATATTTCCATGTTCATACAGATAGCAGTGTAGATATTTCCATGTTCATACAGGTAGCGGTGTAGCTATTTCCATGTTCATCCAGAAGGCGGTGTAGATATTTCCATGTTCATGCAGATGATGGTGTAGATATTTCTATGTTCATGCAGATGGCGGTGAAGTTATCTCCATGTTCATACAGATGGCGGTGTAGATATTTCCATGTTCATAAAAATGACGGTGTAGATATTTCCACGTTCATAGAGATGGCGGTGTTGTTATTTCCATGTTTATAGAGATCGTGTTGTAGTTATTTCCACGTTTACTGAGATATCAGTGTAGATATTTCCATTTATATACATATAGCTGAGTAGATATTTCCATGTTCATACAGATAGCGGTGTAGATATTTCCATCTTCATACAGATAGTGGTGTAGAAATTACCATGTTCCAACAGATAGAGGTGTACCTATTTCCATGTTCATACAGATAGCGGTGTAGATATTTCCATGTTCATACAGATAGCGGTGTAGATATTTCCATGTTCATCGTGATGGCGGTGAAGATATTTCCATGTTCATACAGATGGTGGTTAAGATATTTCTATGTTCATACAGGTGGCGGTGTAGATATTTCCATGTTCGTACACATGGCGGTGTAGATATTTCCATGTTTATAGAGATGGCGGTGTAGATATTTCCCTTTTCATACGGATGGCATTGTAGATATTTCCATGTTCATACAGATGGCGGTGTAGATATTTCCATGTTTATACAGATAGCGGTGTAGATATTTCCATGTTTATACAGATAGCGCTGTAGATATTTCCATCTTAATACGGATGGCGTTGTAGATATTTCCATGTTCCTACAGGTGGCAGTGTATATATTTCCATGTTCATACAGATAGCGGTGTAGATATTTCCATGTTTATAGAGATAGCGGTGTAGATATTTCCTTGTTTATAGAGAAAGGTGTGTAGATATTTCCGTGTACATGCAGTTAGCTGTGTAGATATTTCCATGTTCATTCAGATAGCGGTGTAGATATTTCCATGTTCATACAGATATCAGTGTAGATATTTCCATGTTCATACAGATAGCGATGTAGATATTTCCATGTTCTTACAGGTAGCGGTGTAGATATTTCCAAGTTCATACGGATGGCGGTGTAGATATTTCCATGTTCATACAGATGGCAGTGTAGATATTTCCATGTTCATGCAGATGGCGGTGAAGATACATTCATGTTCATACTGATGGCGGTGTAGATAATTCTATGTTCGTACAAATGGCGGTTTAGATATTTCCATGTTCATTGAGATGGCGGTGTATTTATTTCCATGTTTATAGAGATAGCGGTGTAGTTATTTCCATGTTTACAGAGATAGCGGTGTAGAAATTTCCATGTTCCTACAGATAGAGGTGTACATATTTCCATGATCATACAGATAGCGGTGTAGATATATCCATGTTCATACAGATAGCAGTGTAGATATTTCCTTGTTCATCGTGATGGCGGTGAAGATATTTCCATGTTCATACAGATGGCGGTTAAGATATTTCCATGTTCATACAGATGGCGGTGTAGATATTGCCATGTTCGTACACATGGCGGTGTAGATATTTCCATGTTTATAGAGATGGCGGTGTAGATATTTCCCTTTTCATACGGATGGCATTGTAGATATTTCAATGTTCATGCAGATGGCGGTGTAGATATTTCCATGTTTATACAGATAGCGGTGTAGATATTTCCATGTTTATACAGATAGCGGTGTAGATATTTCCATCTTAATACAGATAGCGGTGCAGTTATTTCCATGTTCATACAGTTAGCGGTGTAGATATTTCCATGTTCATACAGATATCGGTGTAGATATTTCCATGTGCATACCGATGGTGGTGAAGATATTTACATGTTCAAACAGATGGCGGTGTAGATATTTCTATGTTCATGCAGATGGTGGTGTAGATATTACCATGCTCATAGACATGGCAGTGTAGATATTTCCATGTTCATACGGATGGTGGTGTAGATATTTCCATGTTCATACAGATGGCATTGTAGATATTTCCATGTTTATAAAGATGGCCGTGTAGATATTTCCATGTTTATACGGAGGACGGTTTAGATATTTCCATGTTTACACAGATAGCCGTGTAGATATTTCCATGTTCATAAATATAGCGGTGTACATATTTCCATGTGCATGCAGATAGCCGTGTAGATATTTCCATGTTCATACAGATGGCGGTGAAGATATTTACATGTTCATACAGAGGGCAGTGTAGATATTTCTATGTTCATAGAGATGGCGGTGTAGATATTTCCATGTTCATAGAGATGGCGGTGTAGATATTTCTGTGTTCATACGGATGGCAGTGTAGATATTTCCATGTTCATACAGATGGCGGTGTAGATATTTCCATCTTTATAAATATGGCGGTGTAGATATTTCCATGTTTATACTGAGGGCGGTTTAGATATTTCCGTGTTTGCAGAGATAGCGGTGTAGATATTTCCATGTTTATAGAGATAGCGATGAGGATATTTCCATGTTTATAGAGAAAGCGTTGTAGATATTTCCATGTTTATATAGATAGCGGTATAGATATTTCCATGTTTATACAAAGCGCGGTGTAGATATTTCCATGTTTATAGTGATGGCAATGTAGATATTTCCATGTTCATACAAACGGCAGTGTAGATATTTCCATGTTTATAGAGATAGCGGTGTAGTTATTTCCTTGTGTATAGAGAAAGCTGTGTAGATATTTCCCTGTATATGTAGTTAGCTGTGTAGATATTTCCATGTTCACACAGATAGCGGTGTAGATATTTCCATGTTCATACAGATAGCAGTGTAGATATTTCCATGTTCATACAGGTAGCGGTGTAGCTATTTCCATGTTCATCCAGAAGGAGGTGTAGATATTTCCATGTTCATGCAGATGATGGTGTAGATATTTCTATGTTCATGCAGATGGCGGTGAAGTTATCTCCATGTTCATACAGATGGCGGTGTAGATATTTCCATGTTCATAAAAATGACGGTGTAGATATTTCCACGTTCATAGAGATGGCGGTGTTGTTATTTCCATGTTTATAGAGATCGTGTTGTAGTTATTTCCACGTTTACTGAGATATCGGTGTAGATATTTCCATTTATATACATATAGCTGAGTAGATATTTCCATGTTCATACAGATAGCGGTGTAGATATTTCCATCTTCATACAGATAGTGGTGTAGAAATTACCATGTTCCAACAGATAGAGGTGTACCTATTTCCATGTTCATACAGATAGCGGTGTAGATATTTCCATGTTCATACAGATAGCGGTGTAGATATTTCCATGTTCATCGTGATGGCGGTGAAGATATTTCCATGTTCATACAGATGGTGGTTAAGATATTTCTATGTTCATACAGGTGGCGGTGTAGATATTTCCATGTTCGTACACAAGGCGGTGTAGATATTTCCATGTTTATAGAGATGGCGGTGTAGATATTTCCCTTTTCATACGGATGGCATTGTAGATATTTCCATGTTCATACAGATGGCGGTGTAGATATTTCCATGTTTATACAGATAGCGGTGTAGATATTTCCATGTTTATACAGATAGCGCTGTAGATATTTCCATCTTAATACAGATGGCGTTGTAGATATTTCCATGTTCCTACAGGTGGCAGTGTAGATATTTCCATGTTCATACATATGGCGGTGTAGATATTTCCATGTTTATAGAGATAGCAGTGTAGATATTTCCTTGTTTATAGAGAAAGCTGTGTAGATATTTCCGAATATATGCAGTTAGCTGTGTAGATATTTCCATGTTCATACAGATAGCAGTGTAGATATTTCCATGTGCATACAGATAGCGGTGTAGATATTTCCATGTTCTTACAGGTAGCGGTGTAGATATTTCCATGTTCATACGGATGGCGGTGTGGATATTTGCATGTTCATACAGACGGCGGTGTAGATAATTCTATGTTCATACAAATGGCGGCTTAGATATTTCCATGTTCATAGAGATGGCGGTGTAGTTATTTCCATGTTTATAGAGATAGCGGTGCAGTTATTTCCATGTTTTCAGAGATAGCGGTGTAGAAATTTCCATGTTCCAACAGATAGAGGTGTACATATTTGCATGTTCATACAGATAGCGGTGTAGATATTTCAACGTTCATACATATAGCGGTGTAGATATTTCCATGTTCATTGTGATGGCGGTGAAGATATTTCCATGTTCATACGGATGGCGGTGAAGATATTTCCATGTTCATAGAGATGGTGGTGTAGATATTTCCATGTTCGTACACATGGCGGTGTAGATATTTCCATGTTTACAGAGATGGCGGTGTAGATATTTCCCTTTTCATACGGATGGCATTGTAGATATTTCCATGTTCATACAGAAGGCCGTGTAGATATTTCCATGTTTATACAGATAGCAGTGTAGTTATTTCCATGATTATACAGATAGCGGTGTAGATATTTCCATCTTAATACAGATAGCGTTGCAGTTATTTCCATGTTCATACAGTTAGCGGTTTAGATATTTCCATGTTCATACAGATGGCGGTGTAGTTATTTCCATGTTCATGCAGATAGTGGTGAAGATATTTACATGATCAAACAGATGGCTTTGTAGATATTTCTATGTTCATGCAGATGGCGGTGTAGATATTACCATGCTCATAGACATGGCAGTGTAGATATTTCCATGTTGATACGGATATCAGTGTAGATATTTCCATGTTCATACAGAGAGCAGTGTAGATATTTCCATGTTCATACAGGTAGCGGTGTAGGTATTTCCATGTTCTTACAGGTAGCGGTGTAGATATTTCCATGTTCATACGGATGGCGTTGTAGATATTTGCATGTTCATACAGATGGTGGTGTAGATATTTCCAAGTTCATGCAGATGGCGGTGAAGATAATTCCATGTTCATACAGATGGCGGTGTAGATAATTCTATGTTCATACAAATGGCGGCTTAGATATTTCCATGTTCATAGAGATGGCGGTGTAGTTATTTCCATGTTCATAGAGATGGCGGTGTAGTTATTTCCATGTTTATAGAGATAGCGGTGTAGTTATTTCCATGTTTACAGAGATAGCGGTGTAGAAATTTCCATGTTCCAACAGATAGAGGTGTCCATATTTCCATGTTCATACAGATAGCGGTGTAGATATTTCAATGTTCATACATATAGCGGTGTAGATATTTCAATGTTCATACATATAGCGGTGTAGATATTTCCATGTTCATCCTGACGGCGGTGAAGATATTTCCATGTTCATACAGATGGCGGTGAAGATATTTCCATGTTCATACAGATGGCGGTGTAGATATTTCCATGTTCATACACATGGTGGTGTAGATATTTCCAAGTTTATAGAGACGGCGGTGTAGATAATTCCCTTTTCATACGGATGGCATTGAAGATATTTCCATGATCATACAGATGGCAGTGTAGGTATTTCCATGTTTATACGGATAGCGGTGTAGATATTTCCATGATTATATAGATAGCGGTGTGGATATTTCCATCTTAATACAGATAGCGGTGCAGTTATTTCCATGTTCATACAGTTAGCAGTGTAGATATTTCCATGTTCATACAGATGGCGGTGTAGTTATTTCCATGTTAATGCAGATAGTGGTGAAGATATTTACATGTTCAAACAGATGGCTCTGTAGATATTTCTATGTTCATGCAGATGGCGGTGTAGATATTTTCGTCTTCATACGGATGGCAGTGTAGATATTTCCATGTTCATACAGATGGTGGTGTAGATATTTCCATCTTTATAAAGATGGCGGTGTAGATATTTCCATGTTCATACAGGGAGCCGTTTAGATATTTCCATGTTTACACAGATAGCGGTGTAGATATTTCCATGTTGATACACATAGCGGTGTAGATATTTCCAAGTTTATAGAGATAGCGATGAGGATATTTCCATGTTTATAGAGAAAGCGTTGTAGATATTTCCATGTTTATACAGATACCGGTCTATATATTTCCATGTTTATACAGATTGCGGTGTAGATATTTCCATGTTTATAGTGATGGCAATGTAGATATTTCCTTGTTCATACAAATGGCAGTGTAGATATTTCCATGTTTATAGAGATATCGGTGTAGTTATTTCCTTGTGTACAGAGAAATCTGTGTAGATATTTCTCTGTATATGTAGTTAGCTGTGTAGATATTTCCATGTTCACACAGATAGCGGTGTAGATATTTCCATGTTCATGCAGATGGCGGTGTAGATATTTCTATGTTCATGCAGATGGCGGTGAAGATATTTCCATGTTCATACAGATGGCGGTGTAGATATTTCCATGTTCATACAAATGGCGGTGTAGATATTTCCGTGTTCATAGAGGTGGCGGTGTAGTTATTTCCATGTTTATAGAGATAGCGGTGTAGTGATTTCCACGTTTACAGAGATAGCGGTGTAGATATTTCCATTTATATACGTATAGCTGTGTAGATATTTCCATGTTCATACAGATAGCGGTGTAGATATTTCCATGTTCATACAGATAGTGGTGTAGAAATTACCATGTTCCAACAGATAGAGGTGTACATATTTCCATGTTCATACAGATAGCGGTGTAGATATTTCCATGTTCATACAGATAGCGGTGTAGATAATTCCATGTTCATCGTGATGGCGGTGAAGATATTTCCATGTTCATACAGATGGCAGTTAAGATATTTCCAGGTTCATACTGATGGCGGTGTAGATGTTTCCATGTTCGTACAGATGGCGGTGTAGATATTTCCATGTTCATAGAGATGGCAGTGTAGATATTTCCATGTTTATGCAGATAGCGGTGTAGATATTTCCTTGTTCGTACACATGGTGGTGTAGATATTTCCATGTTTATAGAGATGGCGGTGTAGATATTTCCCTTTTCATACGGATGGCGTTGTAGGTATTTCCATGTTCATACAGATGGCGGTGTAGATATTTCCATGTTAATACAGATAGCGGTGTAGATATTTCCATGTTTATACAGATAGCACTGTAGATATTTCCATCTTAATACAGATGGCGTTGTAGATATTTCCATGTTCCTACAGGTGGCAGTGTAGATATTTCCATTTTCATACAAATGGCGGTGTAGATATTTCAATGTTTATAGAGATAGCGGTGTAGATATTTCCTAGTTTATAGAGAATGCTGTGTAGATATTTCCGTGTATATGCAGTTAGTTGTGTAGATATTTCCATGTTCATACAGATAGCAGTGTAGATATTTCCATGTTCATACAGATAGCAGTGTAGATATTTCCATGTTCATACAGATAGCTATGTAGATATTTCCATGTTCTTACAAGTAGCGGTAGAGATATTTCCATGTTCATACATATGGCGGTGTAGATATTTCCATATTCGTGCAGATGGCGGTGAAGATACTTCCATGTTCATACAGATGGCGGTGTAGATAATTCCATGTTCATACAAATGGCTGTTTAGATATTTCCATGTTCATAGAGATGGTGGTGTAGTTATTTCCATGTCTATAGAGATAGCGGTTTAGTTATTTCCATGTTTACAGAGATAGCGGTGTAGAAATTTCCATGTTCCAACAGATAGAGGTGTACATATTTCCATGTTCATACAGATAGCGGTGTAGATATTTCCATGTTCATACAGATAGCGGTGTAGATATTTACATGTTCATCGTGTTGGCGGTGAAGATATTTCCATGTTCATACAGATGGCGGTTAAGATATTTCCATGTTCATACAGATGGCGGTGTAGGTATTTCCATGTTCGTACAGATGGCGGTGTAGATATTTCCATGTTTATAGAGATGGCGGTGTAGATATTTCCCTTTTCATACGGATGGCATTGTACATATTTCCATGTTCATACAGATGGCGGTGTAGATATTTCCATGTTTATACAGATAGCGGTGTAGATATTTCCATGTTCATACAGATGGCGGTGTAGATATTTCCATATTCATGCAGATAGTGGTGAAGATATTTACATGTTCAAACAGATGGCGGTGTAGATATTTCTATGTTCATGCAGATGGCGGTGTAGATATTTCCATGTTCATACAAATGGCGGTGTAGATATTTCCATGTTTATAGAGATAGCGGTGTAGATATTTCCTTATTTATAGAGAAAGCTGTGTAGATATTTCCGTGTATAGGCAGTTAGCTGTGTAGATATTTTCATGTTCATACAGATAGCGGTGTAGATTTTTCCATGTTCATACAGATAGCAGTGTAGATATTTCCATGTTCATACAGATAGCGGTGTAGATATTTCCATGTTCTTACAGGTAGCGGTGTAGATATATCCATGTTCATACGGATTGTGGTGTAGATATTTCCATGTTCATACAGATGGCAGTGTAGATATTTCTATGTTCATGCAGATTGCGGTGTAGATATTTCCATGTTCATACAAATGGCGGTGTAGATATTTCCGTGTTCATAGAGGTGGCGGTGTAGTTATTTCCATGTTTATAGAGATAGCGGTGTAGTTATTTCCACGTTTACAGAGATAGCGGTGTAGATATTTCCATTTATATACATATAGCTGTGTAGATATTTCCATGTTCATACAGATAGCGGTGTAGATATTTCCATGTTCATACAGATAGTGGTGTAGAAATTACCATGTTCCAACAGATAGAGGTGTACTTATTTCCATGTTCATACAGATAGCGGTGTAGATATTTCCATGTTCATACAGATAGCGGTGTAGATATTTCCATGTTCATCGTGATGGCGGTGAAGCTATTTCCATGTTCATACAGATGGCAGTTAAGATATTTCCAGGTTCATACTGATGGCGGTTTAGATATTTCCATGTTCGTACAGATGGCGGTGTAGATATTTCCATGTTCATAGAGATGGCAGTGTAGATATTTCCATGTTTATGCAGATAGCGGTGTAGATATTTCCATGTTCGTACACATGGTGGTGTAGATATTTCCATGTTTGTAGAGATGGCGGTGTAGATATTTCCCTTTTCATACGGATGGCGTTGTAGGTATTTCCATGTTCATACAGATGGCGGTGTAGATATTTCCATGTTAATACAGATAGCGGTGTTGATATTTCCATGTTTATACAGATAGCACTGTAGATATTTCCATCTTAATACAGATGGCGTTGTAGATATTTCCATGTTCCTACAGGTGGCAGTGTAGATATTTCCATGTTCATACAAATGGCGGTGTAGATATTTCAATGTTTATAGAGATAGCGGTGTAGATATTTCCTAGTTTATAGAGAATGCTGTGTAGATATTTCCGTGTATATGCAGTTAGCTGTGTAGATATTTCCATGTTCATACAGATAGCAGTGTAGATATTTCCATGTTCATACAGATAGCAGTGTAGATATTTCCATGTTCATACAGATAGCGATGTAGATATTTCCATGTTCTTACAAGTAGCGGTGTAGATATTTCCATGTTCATACAGATGGCGGTGAAGATACTTCCATGTTCATACAGATGGCGGTGTAGATAATTCTATGTTCATACAAATGGCTTTTTAGATATTTCCATGTTCATAGAGATGGTGGTGTAGTTATTTCCATTTTTATAGAGATAGCGGTGTAGTTATTTCCATGTTTACAGACATAGCGGTGTAGAAATTTCCATGTTCCAACAGATAGAGGTGTACATATTTCCATGTTCATACAGATAGCGGTGTAGATATTTCCATGTTCATACAGATAGTGGTGTAGATATTTACATGTTCATCGTGTTGGCGGTGAAGATATTTCCATGTTCATACAGATGGCGGTTAAGATATTTCCATGTTCATACAGATGGCGGTGTAGATATTTCGATGTTCATAAAGATGGAGGTGTAGATATTTCCATGTTTATAGAGATGACGGTGTAGATATTTCCCTTTTCATACGGATGGCATTGTACATATTTCCATGTTCACACAGATGGCGGTGTAGATATTTCCATGTTTATACAGATAGCGGTGTAGATATTTCCATGTTCATACAGATGGCGGTGTAGATATTTCCATATTCATGCAGATAGTGGTGAAGATATTTACATGTTCAAACAGATGGCGGTTTAGATATTTCTATGTTCATGCAGATGGCGGTGTAGATATTTCCATGTTCATACAAATGGCGGTGTAGATATTTCCATGTTTATAGAGATAGCCGTGTAGATATTTCCTTATTTATAGAGAAAGCTGTGTAGTTGTTTCCGTGTATAGGCAGTTAGCTGTGTAGATATTTTCATGTTCATACAGATGGCGGTGTAGATTTTTCCATGTTCATACAGATAGCAGTGTAGATATTTCCATGTTCATACAGATAGCAGTGTAGATATTTCCATGTTCTTACAGGTAGCGGTCTAGATATATCCATGTTCATACGGATGGTGGTGTAGATATTTCGATGTTCATACAGATGGCGGTGTAGATATTTCCATGTTCACGCAGATGGCGGTGAAGATATATCCATGTTCATACAGATGGCGGTGTAGATATTTCTATGTTCATACAAATGGCGGTTTAGATATTTCCATGTTCATAGTGATGGCGGTGTAGTTATTTCCATGCTTATAGAGATGGCGGTGTAGTTTTTTCCATGTTTATAGACACAGCAATTGAGATATTTCCATTTACATGCAGATAGCTGTGTAGATATTTCCATGTTCATACAGATAGCCGTGTAGATATTTCCATTTTCATACAGATAGCGGTGTAGAAATTTCCATGTTCATACAGATAGCGGTGTACATATTTCCATGTTCATACAGATACCGTTGTAGATATTTCCATGTTCATACAGATAGCGGTGTAGATATTTCCATGTTCATCCAGATGGTGGTGAAGATATTTCCATGTTCATACAGATGGCGGTGAAGGTATATCCATGTTCATACAGATGGCGGTGTAGATATTTCCATGTTCGCACACATGGCGGTGTAGATATTTCCATGTTCATACAGATGGCGGTGTAGATATTTCCATTTTCAAACGGAGGGAGGTGTAGATATTTCCATGTTCCTTCAGATGTGTTTGTAGATATTTCCATGTTTATAGAGATGGCGGTGTAGATATTATCGTGTTTATACAGGCGCTGATTTAGATATTTCTATGTTTACAGAGATAGCAGTGTAGATATTTCCATGTTGATACACATAGCGGTGTAGAGATTTCCAAGTTTTTAGAGATAGCGGTGTAGATATTTCCAAGTTTACAGAGATAGCAGTGTAGATATTTCCATGTTTATAGAGATGGCGGTGTAGATATTTCCATGTTTATACTGATAGCGGTATAGATATTTCCATGTTTATACAGATGGCGGTGTAGATATTTCCATGTTTATTGAGATGGCCGCCTAGATATTTCCATGTTTTCAGAGATAGTGTTGTAGATATTTCCGAGATTATAGTGATACAGGTGTAGATATCTCCATGTTTATACAGGTAGCGGTGAAGATATTTCCATATTTATACAGATAGCGGTGTAGATATTTACATGTTTATGGAGATGGCAGTCTAGATACTTTCTTGTTTTACAGATAGCGGGGTACATATTTCCATTTTTATAGAGATAGCGGTGTAGATATTTCCAATTTTATACAGATAGCAGTGTAGATATTTCCATGTTCATACAGTTAGCGGTGTAGATATTTCCACGTTTATAGAGATGGCGGTGTAGATAATTCCATGTTCATACAGATGGCGTTGTAGATATTTCCATATTTAGAGAGAGGGAGGTGAAGATATTTCCATGTTTATGCAGATTGCACTGTAGATATTTCCATGTTTACACAGATGGCGGTGTGGATATCTCCATGTTTATACAGAGAGCGGTGTAGATATTTCCATGTTTATACAGATAGCGGTGTAGATATTTCCATCTTAATATAGATGGCTTTGTAGATATGTCCATGTTTGTACAGATGGCGGTGTAGATATTTCCATGTTCATACGGATGGCGGTGTAGATATTTCGAAGTTTATAGAGATAGCGCTGTAGTTATTTCCATATTTATAGAGAAATCTCTGAAGATATTTCCATGTATATGCAGATAGCTGTGTAGATATTTCCATGTCCATGCAGATAGCGGTGTAGATATTTCCATGTTCATCCAGATGCCGGTGTAGATATATCCATGTTCATACAGATGGCGGTGAAAATATTTCCATGTTCATACAGATGGTGGTGTAGATATTTCCATGTTCATACAAATGGCGGTGTAGATATTTCCATGTTCATAGAGATGGCGTTGTAGATATTTCCGTGTTCATACAAATGGCGGTGTAGATATTTCCATGTTCATAGAGATGGGGGTGTAGATATTTCCATGTTTATACAGATAGCAATGTAGTTATTTCCATGTTTATAGAGATAGCGGTGTAGATATTTCCATTGATATACAGATAGCTCTGTAGATATTTGCATCTTCATACAGATAGCGGTGTAGATATTTCCATGTTCAAACAGATAGCGGTGTAGATATTTCCATGTTCATACAGATAGCAGTGTAGATATTTCCATGTTCATACAGAGAGAGGTGTAGATATTTCCATGTTCATTCAGATAGCGGTGTAGATATTTCCATGTTCATACAGTTAGCGGTGTAGATATTTCCAAGTTCATACAGATGGCTGTGTAGATATTTTCATGTTCGTACAGATGGCAGTGTAGATATTTCCATGTTCGTACGAATGGCAGTGTAGTTATTTCCATGTTCATACAGGTGGAGGTGTAGATATTTCCATGTTTATACAGATAGCAGTTTAGTTATTTCCATGTTTATAGAGATAGCTGTGTAGATATTTCCTTTGATATACAGATAGCTGTGTAGATATTTGCATGTTCATACAGATAGCGGTGTAGGTATTTCCATGTTCGTACAGATAGCGGTGTAGATATTTCCATGTTCATACAGTTAGCGGTGTAGATATTTCCATGATCATACAGATGGCGGTGTAGATATTTACATGTTCATACAGATGGCGGTGTAGATATTTCCATGTTCATACAAATGGCGGTGTAGATATTTCCATGTTCATAGAGATGGCGGTGTAGGTATTTCCATGTTTATGCAGATAGCGGTATAGATATTTCCATGTTTATACAGATGGTGGTGTAGATATTTCCATGTTTATAGAGATGGCGGTCAAGATATTTCCATGTTTATAGAGATAGTGGTGTAGTTATTTCCAAGTATATGGAGACAGCGTTGTAGATATTTCCATGTTTATACAGATAGTGGTGAAGATATTTCCATGTTTATACAGATAGTGGTGTAGATATTTCCATGTTTATACAGATAACAGTGTAGATATTTCCATGTTTATAGAGATAGTGGTGTAGATAATTTCAATTTTATACAGATAGCAGTGTAGATATTTCCAAGTTCATACAGATAGCGGTGTAGATATTTCCACGTTTATAGAGATGGCGGTGTAGATATTTTCATGTTCATACAGATGGCGGTGTAGATATTTCCATGTTTATAGAGATGTCGGTGTAGATATTTCCATGTTTACACAGATGGCGGTGTAGATATTTCCCTGTTTACACAGATAGCGGTGTAGACATTTCCATGTTTACACAGATAGCGGTGTGGATATTTCCAGGTTTATGCAGATAGCGGTGTAGATATTTCCATGTTTGTACAGAGAGTGGTGTAGATATTTCCATCTTAATATAGATGGCTTTGTAGATATTTCCATGTTCATACAGATAGCAGTGTAGATATTTCCATGTTCACACAGATAGAAGTGTAGATATTTCCATGTTCTTACAGTTAGCGGTGTAGACATTTCCATGTTCATACAGATGGCGGTGTAGATATTTACATGTTCATACAGAAGGCGGTGTAGATATTTCCATGTTCGTACGGATGGCAGTGCAGATATTTCAATGTTCGTACAGGTGGCGGTGTAGATATTTCCATGTTTATACAGATAGCAGGGTAGATATTTCCATGTTTATAGAGATAGCAATGTAGATATTTCCATTGATATACAGATAGCTGTGTAGATATTTGCATGTTTATACAGATAGCGGTGTAGATATTTCCATGTTCGTACAGATAGCGGTGTAGATATTTCCATGTTCATACAGATATCGGTGTAGATATTTCCATGTTCATACAGATAACGGTGTAGATATTTCCATGTTCATAGAGATAGCGGTGTAGATATTTCCATGTTCATACAGTTAGCGGTGTAGATATTTCCATGTTCATACAGATGTCGGTGTAGATATTTACATATTCATACAGATGGCGGTGTAGGTATTTCCATGTTCGTACAGATGGCGGTGTAGATATTTCCATATTCATGGAGATGGCGGTGTAGATATTTCCATGTTTATGCAGATAGCGGTATAGATATTTCCATGTTTATACAGATGGTGGTGTAGATATTTCCATGTTTATGGGGATGGCGGTGTAGATATTTTCATGTTTACACATATGGCGGTGTAGATATTTCTATGTTTACACAGATAGCGGTGTAGACTTTTCCATGTTTACACAGATAGCGGTGTGGATATTTCCATGTTTATGCAGATAGCAGTGTAGATATTTCCATGTTTATACAAATAGCGGTGCGGATACTTCCATGTTTATACAGATAGTTGGACTGATATTTCCATGTTTATACAGATAGCGGTGTTGATATTTCCATCTTAATACAGATGGCGGTGTAGATATTTCGAAGTTTACAGAGATTGTGCTGTAGTTATTTCCATATTTATAGAGAAATCTGTGTAGATATTTCCATGTATATTCAGATAGCTGTTTAGATATTTCCATGTTCGTGCAGATAGCGGTGTAGATGTTTCCATGTTCATCCAGATGCCGGTGTACATATATCCATGTTCATACTGATGGCGGTGAAGGTATTTCCATGTTCATACAGATGGCGGTGTAGATATTTACATGTTCATACAGATGGCGGTGTAGATATTTCCATGTTCGTACAGATGGCGGTGTAGATATTTCCATGTTCATAGAGATGGCGGTGTAGATGTTTCCATGTTTATGCAGATAGTCGTACAGATATTTTCATGTTTATACAGATGGTAGTGTAGATATTTCCATGTTTATAGAGATGGCGGTCTAGATATTTCCATGTTTATACAGATAGCGGTGATGATATTTCCATGTTTATACAGATAGCGGTGTAGATATTTCCATGTTTATAGAGACAGCAGTGTAGCTATTTACATGATTATAGAGATAGTGGTGTAGATAATTTCAATTTTATACCGAGAGCAGTGTAGATATTTCCAAGTTCATACAGATAGCGACGTAGTTATTTCCACGTTTATAGAGATGGCGGTGTAGATATGTCCATGTTCATGCAGATGGCGGTGTAGATATTTCCATGTTCATACAAATGGCGGTGTAGATATTTCCATGTTCATAGAGATGGCGGTGTAGATATTTCCATGTTCATACAAATGGCGGTGTAGATATTTCCATGTTCATAGAGATGGCGGTGTAGATATTTCCATGTTTATACAGATAGCAGTGTAGTTATTTCAATGTTTATAGAGATAGAAGTGTAGATATTTCCATTGATATACACATAGCTGTGTAGATATTTGCATGTTCATACTGATAGTGGTGTTGATATTTCCATCTTTGTACAGATAGCGGTGTAGATATTTCCATGTTCATACAGATAGCGGTGTAGATATTTCCATGTTCATACAAATATCGGTGTAGATATTTCCATGTTCATACAGATAGCGGTGTAGATATTTCCATGGTCATACAGTTAGCGGTTTAGATATTTCCATGTTCATAGAGATGGCCGTGCAGATATTTCAATGTTCATTCAGATGGCGGTGTAGATATTTCCAACTTCGTACAGATGGCGGTGTAGATATTTCCATGTTCATATAGATGGCGGTGTAGATATTTCCATGTTTACGCAGATAGCGGTATAGATATTTCCATGTTTACAGAGATAGTGGTGTAGTTATTTCCAAGTTTATAGAGAAGCGTTGTAGATATTTCCATGTTTATGCAGATAGCAGTGAAGATATTTCCATGTTTATACAGATAGCGGTGTAGATATTTCCATGTTTATACAGATAGCTGTGTAGATATTTCCATCTTAATACAGATGGCGGTGTAGATATTTCCATGTTCGTACAGATGGCGGTGTAGATATTTCCATGTTCATACAGATGGCGGTGTAGTTATTTCGAAGTTTATAGATATAGCGCTGTAGTTATTTCCATATTTATAGAGAAATCTCTGAAGATATTTCCATGTATATGCAGATAGCTGTGTGGACTTTTCCATGTTCATGCAGATAGCGGTGCAGATATTTCCATGTTCATCCAGATGCCGGTGTAGATATATCCATGTTCATACAGATGGCGGTGAAGATATTTAAATGTTCATACAGATGGCGGTGTAGAAATTTCCATGTTCATACACATAGCGGTGTAGATATTTCCATGTTCATAGAGATGGCGGTGTAGGTAATTCCATGTTCATACAAATGGGTTTGTAGATATTTCCATGTTCATAGAGATGGCGTTGTAGATATTTCATTGTTTGTACAGAGAGCAGTGTAGTTATTTCCATGTTTATAGAGATAGCAGTGTAGATATTTCCATTGATATACAGATAGCTCTGTAGATATTTGCATGTTCATACAGATAGCGGTGTAGATATATCCATGCTCATACAGATAGCGGTGTAGATATTTCCATGTTCATACAGATGGCGGTGTAGATATTTACATGTTCATGCAGACGGCGGTGTAGATATTTCCATGTTCGTACAGATGGCGGTGTAGATATTTCCATGTTCATAGAGATGGCGGTGTAGATATTTCCATGTTTATGCAGATAGCGGTATAGATATTTCCATGTTTATACAGATGGTGGTGTAGACATTTCCATGTTTATAGAGATGGCGGTCAAGATATTTCCATGTTTATAGAGATAGTGGTGTAGTTATTTCCAAGTTTATAGAGACAGCGTTGTAGATATTTCCATGTTCATACAGATAGCGGTGTAGATATTTCCATGTTCATACAGTTAGCGGTGTAGATACTTCCATGTTCATACAGATGGCGGTGTAGATATTTCCATGTTTATAGAGATAGTGGTGTAGATAATTTCAATTTTATACAGATAGCAGTGTAGATACTTCCAAGTTCATACAGATAGCAGTGTAGATATTTCCACGTTTATAGAGATGGCGGTGTAGATATTTCCATGTTCATACAGATGGCGGTGTAGATATTTCCATGTTTATGGGGATGGCGGTGTAGATATTTTCATGTTTACACAGATGGCGGTGTAGATATTTCCATGTTTACACAGATGGCGGTGTAGACATTTCCATGTTTACACAGATAGCGGTGTGGATATTTCCATGTTTATGTAGATAGCGGTGTAGATATTTCCATGTTTATACAGATAGCGGTGCGGATATTTCCATGTTTATGCAGATAGTTGGGCAGATATTTCCATGTTTATACAGATAGCGGTGCGGATATTTCCATGTTTATACAGATAGTTGGGCAGATATTTCCATGTTTATACAGACAGCGGTGTAGATATTTCCATCTTAATAAAGATGGCGGTGTAGATATGTCCATGTTCGTACAGATGGCGGTGTAGATATTTCCATGTTCATACAGATGGTTGTGTAGATATTTCGAAGTTTATAGAGATAGCGCTGTAGTTATTTCCATATTTATAGAGAAATCTGTGTAGATATTTCCATGTATATGCAGATAACAGTGTAGATATTTCCATGTTCATGCAGATAGCGGTGTAGATATTTCCATGTTCATCCAGATGCCGGTGTAGATATATCCATGTTCATACAGATGGCGGTGAAGGCATTTCCATGTTCATACAGAGGGCGGTGTAGATATTTCCATGTTCATACAAATGGCAGTGTAGATATTTCCATGTTCATAGAGATGGCGGTGTAGATATTTCCATGTTCATACAAATGGCGGTGTAGATATTTCCATGTTCATAAAGATGGCGGTGTAGATATTTCCATGTTTATACAGATAGCTGTATAGTTATTTCCATGTTTATAGAGATAGCAGTGAAGATATATCCATTGATATTCAGATAGCTGTGTAGTTACGTGTATGTTCATACAGATAGCGGTGTAGATATTTCCATGTTCGTACAGATAGCGGTGTAGATATTTCCATGTTCATACAGATCGCGGTGTAGATATTTCCATGCTCATACAGATAACGGTGTAGATATTTCCATGTTCATAGAGATAGCTGTGTAGATATTTACATGTTCATACAGATAACGGTGTAGATATTTCCATGGTCATACAGATGGTGGTGTAGATATTTACATGTTCATACAGATGGCGGTGTAGATATTTCCAACTTCGTACAGATGGCGGTGTTGATATTTCCATGTTCATATAGATGGCGGTGTAGATATTTCCATGTTTATGCAGATAGCGGTATAGATATTTCCATGTTTATACTGACGGTGCTGAAGATATTTCCATGTTTATAGATATGGTGATCTAGATATTTCCATGTTTATAGAGATAGTGGTGTAGTTATTTCCAAGTTTATAGAGAAGCGTTGTAGATATTTCCATGTTTATGCAGATAGCGGTGAAGATATTTCCATGTTTATACAGATAGCGGTGTAGATATTTCCATGTTTATACAGATAGCAGTGTAGATATTTCCATGTTTATAGAGATAGTGGTGTAGATAATTTCAATTTCATACCGATAGCAGTGTAGATATTTCCAAGTTCATACAGATAGCGGTGTAGATATTTCCATGTTTATAGAGATGGCGGTGTAGATATTTCCATGTTCATACTGATGGCGGTGTAGATATTTCCATGTTTATAGAGATGGCGGTGTAGATATTTTCATGTTTACACAGATGGCGTTGTAGATGTTTCCATGTTTACACAGATAGCGGTGTAGACATTTCCATGTTTACACAGATAGCGGTGTGGATATTTCCATGTTTATGCAGATAGCGGTGTAGATATTTCCATCTTTGTACAGATAGCGGTGTAGATATTTCCATGTTCATACAGATAACGGTGTAGATATTTCCATGTTCAACAGATGGCGGTGTAGATATTTCCATGATCATACAGATGGCGGTGTAGATATTTCCATGTTCGTACAGATGGCGGTGTAGATATTTCCATGTTGATAGAGATGGCAGTGTAGGTATTTCCATGTTTATGCAGATAGCGGTATAGATATTTCCATGTTTATACAGATGGTGGTGTAGATATTTCCATGTTTATAGAGATGGCGGTGTAGTTATTTCCAAGTTTATAGAGACAGCGTTGTAGATATTTCCATGTTCATACAGATAGCGGTGTAGATATTTCCATGTTCATACAGTTAGCGGTGTAGATATATCCATGTTCATACAGATGGCGGTGTAGATATTTACATGTTCATGCAGATGGCGGTGTAGATATTTCCATGTTCGTACAGATGGCGGTGTAGATATTTCCATGTTCATAGAGATGGCGCTGTAGTTATTTCCATGTTTATGCAGATAGCGGTATAGATATTTCCATGTTTATACAGATTGTGGTGTAGACATTTCCATGTTTATAGAGATGGCGGTCAAGATATTTCCATGTTTATAGAGATAGTGGTGTAGTTATTTCCAAGTTTATAGAGACAGCATTGTAGATATTTCCATGTTTATACAGATAGCGGTGAAGTTATTTCCATGTTTATACAGATAGTGGTGTAGATATTTCCATGTTTATACAGATAGCAGTGTAGATATTTCCATGTTTATAGAGATAGTGTTGAAGATAATTACAATTTTATACAGATAGCAGTGTAGATACTTCCAAGTACATACAGATAGCAGTGTAGATATTTCCACGTTTATAGAGATGGCGGTGTAGATATTTACATGTTCATACAGATGGCGGTGTAGATATTTCCATGTTTATAGAGATGGCGGTGTAGATATTTTCATGTTTACACAGATGGCGGAGTAGATATTTCCATGTTTACACAGATAGCGGTGTAGACATTTCCATGTTTACACAGATAGCGGTGTGGATATTTCCATGTTTATGCAGATAGCGGTGTAGATATTTCCATGTTTATACAGATAGCGGTGCGGATATTTCCATGTTTATGCAGATAGTTGGGCAGATATTTCCATGTTTATACAGAAAGCGGTGTAGATATTTCCATCTTAATACAGATGGCGGTGTAGATATGTCCATGTTTGTACAGATGGCGGTGTAGATATTTCCATGTTCATACAGATGGCGGTGTAGATATTTCGAAGTTTATAGAGATAGCGCTGTAGTTATTTCCATATTTATAGAGAAATCTGTGGAGATATTTCCATGTATATTCAGATAGCTGTGTAGATAGATCCAGGTTCATGCAGATAGCGGTGTAGATATTTCCATGTTCATCCAGATGCCGGTGTACATATATCCATGTTCATACAGATGGCGGTGAAGATATTTCTATGTTCATACAGATGGTCGTGTAGTTATTTCCATGTTCATACAAATGGCGGTGTAGATATTTCCATGTTCATAGAGATGGCGGTGTAGATATTTCCATGTTCATAAAAATATCGGTGTAGATATTTCCATGTTCATAGAGATGGTGGTGTTGATGTTTCCATATTTATAGTGATAGCAGTGTAGTTATTTCCATGTTTATAGAGATAGTAGTGTAGATATTTCCATTGATATACAGATAGCTGTGTAGATATTTGCATGTTCATAAAGATACCAGTGAAGATATTTCCATGTTCATACAGATAGTTGTGTAGATATTTCCATGTTCATACAGATAGCGGTGTAGATATTTCCATGTTCCTACAGATAGCGGTGTAGATATTTCCATGCTCATACAGATAGCGGTGTAGATATTTCCATCTTCATACAGTTAGCGGTTTAGATATTTCCATGTTCATACAGATGGCGGTGTAGATATTTACATGTTCATACAGATGGCGGTGTAGTTATTTCCATGTTCATACAGATAGCGGTGTAGATATTTCCATGTTCATACAGTTAGCGGTGTAGATATTTCCATGTTCATACAGATAGCGGTGTAGATATTTCCAAGTTCATACCAACAGCGGTGTAGACATTTCCATGTTGATGTATTTAGCGGTGTAGATATTTCCATGTTCATACAGATGGCGAAGATATTTCCATGTTCATACAGATAGCGGTGTAGATATTTCCATGTTCATACAGTTAGCGGTGTAGATATTTCCATGTTCATACAGATGGCGGTGTAGATATTTCCATGTTCATAGAGATGGCGTTGTAGATATTTCCATATTTATACAGATAGCAGTGTAGTTATTTCCATGTTTATAGAGATAGCAGTGTAGATATTTCCATTGATATACAGATAGCTGTGTAGATATTTGCATGGTCATACAGATAGCGCTGTAGATATTTCCATGTTCGTACAGATAGCGGTGTAGATATTTCCATGTTCATACAGATAGCATTGTAGATATTTCCATGTTCATACAGATAACGGTGTAGATATTTCCATGTTCATACAGATGGCGGTGTAGATATTTTCATGTTCATACAGATGGCGGTATAGATATTTCCATGTTCATACAGATGGCGTTGTAGATATTTCCATGTTCATTGAGATGGTGGTATAAATATTTCCATGTTTATACAGATAGCGGTATAGATATTTCCATGTTTATACAGATGGTGGTGTAGATATTTCCATGTTTATGGAGATGGCGGTGTAGATATTTCCATGTTCATGGAGATGGCGGTGTAAATATTTCCATGTTTATAGGGATGGCGGAGTAGATATTTTCATGTTTACACAGATGGCGGTGTAGATATTTCCATGTTTACACAGATAGCGGTGTAGACATTTCCATGTTTACACAGATAGCGGTGTGGATATTTCCATGTTTATGCAGATAGCGGTGTAGATATTTCCATGTTTATACAGATAGCGGTGCGGATATTTCCATGTTTATACAGATAGTTGGGCAGATATTTCCATGTTTATACAGATAGCGGTGTAGATATTTCCATCTTAATACAGATGGCGGTGTAGATATGTCCATGTTTGTACAGATGGCGGTGTAGATATTTCCATGTTCATACAGATGGCGGTGTAGATATTTCGAAGTTTATTGAGATAGCACTGTAGTTATTTCCATATTTATAGAGAAATCTGTGTAGATATTTCCATGTATATTCAGATAGCGGTGTAGATAATTCCATGTTCATACAGAGAGCAGTGTAGATATTTCCAAGTTCATACAGATAGCGGTGTAGATATTTCCACGTTTATAGAGATGGCGGTGTAGATATTTCCATGTTCATACAGAGGACGGTGTAGGTATTTCCATGTTTATAGGGATGGCGGTGTAGATATTTTCATGTTTACACAGATGGCGGTGTAGATATTTCCATGTTTACACAGATAGCGGTGTAGACATTTCCATTTTTACACAGATAGCGGTGTGGATATTTCCATGTTTATGCAGATAGCAGTGTAGATATTTCCATGTATATACAGATAGCGGTGCGGATATTTCCATGTTTATTCAGATACCGGTGCGGATATTTCCATGTTTATACAGATAGTTGGGCAGATATTTCCATGTTTATACAGATAGCGGTGTAGATATTTCCATCTTAATACAGATGGCGGTGTAGATATGTCCATGATCGTACAGATGGCGGTGTAGATATTTCCATGTTCATACAGAAGGCGGTGTAGATATGTCGAAGTTTATAGAGATAGCGATGTAGTTATTTCCATGTTTATAGAGAAATCTGTGTAGATATTTCCATATATATTCAGATAGCAGTGTAGATATTTCCATGTTCATCCAGATGCCGTTGTACATATATCCATGTTCATACAAATGGCGGTGAAGATATTTCCAAGTTCATACAAATGGCGGTGTAGGTATTTCCATGTTCAATCAAATGGCGGTGTAGATATTTCCATATTCATAGAGATGGCGGTGTAGATATTTCCAGGTTCATACAAATTGCGGTGTAGATATTTCCATGTTCATAGAGATGGCGGTGTAGATATTTCCATGTTTATACAGATAGCAGTGTAGTTATTTCCATGTTTATAGAGATACCAGTGTAGATATTTCCATTTATATACAGATAGCTGTGTGGATATTTGCATGTTCATACAGATAGCGGTGAAGATATTTCCATGTTCATACAGATAGTGGTGTAGATATTTCCATGTTCATGCAGATATCGGTGTAGATATTTCCATGTTGATACAGATAGCGGTGTAGATATTTCCATGTTCATACAGATAGCGGTGTAGATATTTAAATGTTCATAGAGTTAGCGGTGTAGATATTTCCATGTTCATATAGATGGCGGTGTAGATATTTACATGTTGATACAGATGGCCGTGTAGATATTTCCATGTTCATACAGATAGCGGTGTAGATATTTCCATGTTCATACAGATAGCGGTGTAGATATTTCCATGTTCATACAGATAGCTGTGTAGATATTTCCATGTTCATACCAATAGCGGTGCAGACATTTCCATGTTCATACATTTAGCGGTGTAGATATTTCCAAGTTCATACAGATGGCGGTGAAGAGATTTCCATGTTTATAGGGATGGCGGTGTAGATATTTTCATGTTTACACAGATGGCGGTGTAGATATTTCCCTGTTTACACAGATAACCGTGTAGATATTTACATGTTTATAGAGATAGTGGTGTAGATAATTTCAATTTTATTCAGATAGCAGTGTAGATATTTGCAAATTCATATAGATAGTGGTGTAGATATTTCCACGTTTATAGAGATGGCGGTGTAGATATATCCATGTTCATCCACATGGCGGTGTAGATATTTCCATGTTCATACAGGTGGCGGTGAAGATATTTCCATTTTCATACAGATGGCGGTGTAGATATTTCCATGTTCACACAAATGGCGGTGTAGATATTTCCATGTTCATAGAGATGGCTGTGTAGATATTTCCATGTTCATACCAATGGCAGTGCAGATATTTCCATGCTCATATAGATGGCGATGTAGATATTTCCATGTTTATACAGATAGCAGTGTAGTTATTTCCATGTTTATAGAGATAGCAGTGTAGATATTTCCATTGATATACAGATAGCTGTGTAGATATTTGCATGTTCATACAGATAGCGGTGTAGATATTTCCATGTTCATACAGATAGCGGTGTAGATATTTCCATGTTCATACAGATAGCGGTGTAGGTATTTCCATGTTCATACAGATAGCGTTGTAGATATTTCCATGTTCATACAGATAGCGGTGTAGGTATTTCCATGTTCATACAGTTAGCTTTGTAGATATTTCCATGTTTATAGAGATGGCGGTGTAGATATTTCCATGTTTACACAGATGGCGTTGTAGGCATTTCCATGTTTACACAGATAGCGGTGTGGATATTTCCATGTTTATGCAGATAGCGGTGTAGATATTTCCATGTTTATACAGATAGCGGTGCGGATATTTCCATGTTTATACAGACAGTTGGGCAGATATTTCCATGTTCATACAGATGGCGGTGTAGAAATTTCCATGTTCATACAGATGGCGGTGTAAATATTTCGAAGTTTATAGAGATAGCGCTATAGTTATTTCCATATTTATAGAGAAATCTGTGTAGTTATTTCCATGTATATGCAGATAGCTGTGTAGATATTTCCATGTTCATGCAGATATCGGTGTAGATATTTCCATGTTCATCCAGATGCCGGTGTAGATATTTCCATGCTCATACAGATGGCGGTGAAGATATTTCCATGTTCATACATATGACGGTGCAGATATTTCCATGTTCATACAAATGGCGGTGTAGATATTTCCATGTTCATAGAGATGGTGGTGTAGATATTTCCATGTTCATACAAATGGTGGTGTAGATATTTCCATGTTCATAGAGATGGCGGTGTAGATATTTCCATGTTTACAGAGATAGTGGTGTAGTTATTTCCAAGTTTATAGAGACAAAGTTGTAGATATTTCCATGTTTATACAGATAGCGGTGAAGATATTTCCATGTTTATACAGATAGCGGTGTAGGTATTTCCATGTTTATACAGATAGCAGTGTAGATATTTCCATGTTTATAGAGATACTGGTGTAGATAATTTCAATTTTATACAGAGAGCAGTGTAGATATTTCCTAGTTCATTCAGATAGCGGTGTAGATATTTCCACGTTTATAGAGATGGCGGTGTAGATATTTCCATGTTCATACAGATGGCGGTGTAGATATTTCCATGTTTATGGGGATGGCGGTGTAGATATTTTCATGTTTACACAGAGGGCGGTGTAGATATTTCCATGTTTACACAGATAGTGGAGTGGATATTTCCATGTTTATGCAGATAGCAGTGCAGATATTTCCATGTTTATACAGATAGTTGGGCAGATATTTCCATGTTCATACAGATAGCGGTGTAGATATTTCCATGTTCATACAGTTAGCGGTGTAGATATTTCCATGTTCATACAGAAGGTGGTGTAGATATTTCCATGTTCATTCAGATGGCAGTGTAGATATTTCCATGTTCGCACAGATGGCGGTGTAGATATTTCCATGTTCGCACAGATGGCGGTGTAGATATTTCCATGTTCATAGAGATGGCGGTGTAGATATTTCCATGTTTATGCAGATAGCGGTACAGATATTTCCATGTTTATACAGATGGTGGTGTAGGTATTTCCATGTTTATAGAGATGGCGCTCAAGATATTTCCGTGTTTATAGAGATAGTGGTGTAGTTCTTTCCCAGTTTATAGAGACAGCGTTGTAGATATTTCCATGTTTATACAGATAGCGGTGAAGATATTTCCATGTTTATACAGATAGCGGTGTAGATATTTCATTGTTTATACAGATATCAGTGTAGATTTTCCATGTTTATAGAGGTAAAAGTGTAGATAATTTCAATTTTATACATATAGCAGTGTAGATATTTCCAAGTGCATACAGATAGCGGTGTAGATATTTCCATGTTTTTAGGGATGGCGGTGAAGATATTTTCATGTTTACACAGATGGCGGTGTAGATATTTCCATGTTTACAAAGATAGCGGTGTAGACATTTCCATGTTTACACAAATAGCGGTGTGGATATTTCCATGTTTATGCAGATAGCGGTGTAGATATTTCCATGTTTATACAGATAGCGGTGCGGATATTTCCATGTTTATACAGATGGGCAGATATTTCCACGTTTATACAGATAGCGGTGTAGATATTTCCATCTTAATACAGATGGTGGTGTACATATGTCCATGTTCGTACAGATGGCAGTGTAGATATTTCCATGTTCACATAGATGGCGGTGTAGATATTTTGAAGTTTATAGAGATAGCGCTGTAGTTATTTCCATATTTATAGAGAAATCTGTGTAGATATTTCCATGTATATGCAGATAGCTGTGTAGATATTTCCATGTTCATGCAGATAGCGGTGTAGATATTTCCATGTTCATCCAGATGCCGGTGTAGATATATCCATGTTCATACAGATGGCGGTGAAGATATATCCATGTTCATACAGATGGCGGTGTAGGTATTTCCATGTTCATACAAATGGCGGTGTAGATATTTCCATATTCATAGAGATGGCGGTGTAGATATTTCCAGGTTCATACAAATTGCGGTGTAGATATTTCCATGTTCATAGAGATGGCGGTGTAGATATTTCCATGTTTATACAGATAGCAGTGTAGTTATTTCCATGTTTATAGAGATACCAGTGTAGATATTTCCATTTATATACAGATAGCTGTGTGGATATTTGCATGTTCATACAGATAGCGGTGAAGATATTTCCATGTTCATACAGATAGTGGTGTAGATATTTCCATGTTCATGCAGATATCGGTGTAGATATTTCCATGTTGATACAGATAGCGGTGTAGATATTTCCATGTTCATACAGATAGCGGTGTAGATATTTAAATGTTCATAGAGTTAGCGGTGTAGATATTTCCATGTTCATATAGATGGCGGTGTAGATATTTACATGTTGATACAGATGGCCGTGTAGATATTTCCATGTTCATACAGATAGCGGTGTAGATATTTCCATGTTCATACAGATAGCGGTGTAGATATTTCCATGTTCATACAGATAGCTGTGTAGATATTTCCATGTTCATACCAATAGCGGTGCAGACATTTCCATGTTCATACATTTAGCGGTGTAGATATTTCCAAGTTCATACAGATGGCGGTGAAGAGATTTCCATGTTTATAGGGATGGCGGTGTAGATATTTTCATGTTTACACAGATGGCGGTGTAGATATTTCCCTGTTTACACAGATAACCGTGTAGATATTTACATGTTTATAGAGATAGTGGTGTAGATAATTTCAATTTTATTCAGATAGCAGTGTAGATATTTGCAAATTCATATAGATAGTGGTGTAGATATTTCCACGTTTATAGAGATGGCGGTGTAGATATATCCATGTTCATCCACATGGCGGTGTAGATATTTCCATGTTCATACAGGTGGCGGTGAAGATATTTCCATTTTGATACAGATGGCGGTGTAGATATTTCCATGTTCACACAAATGGCGGTGTAGATATTTCCATGTTCATAGAGATGGCTGTGTAGATATTTCCATGTTCATACCAATGGCAGTGCAGATATTTCCATGCTCATATAGATGGCGATGTAGATATTTCCATGTTTATACAGATAGCAGTGTAGTTATTTCCATGTTTATAGAGATAGCAGTGTAGATATTTCCATTGATATACAGATAGCTGTGTAGATATTTGCATGTTCATACAGATAGCGGTGTAGATATTTCCATGTTCATACAGATAGCGGTGTAGATATTTCCATGTTCATACAGATAGCGGTGTAGGTATTTCCATGTTCATACAGATAGCGTTGTAGATATTTCCATGTTCATACAGATAGCGGTGTAGATATTTCCATGTTCATACAGATAGCGGTGTAGGTATTTCCATGTTCATACAGTTAGCTTTGTAGATATTTCCATGTTTATAGAGATGGCGGTGTAGATATTTCCATGTTTACACAGATGGCGTTGTAGGCATTTCCATGTTTACACAGATAGCGGTGTGGATATTTCCATGTTTATGCAGATAGCGGTGTAGATATTTCCATGTTTATACAGATAGCGGTGCGGATATTTCCATGTTTATACAGACAGTTGGGCAGATATTTCCATGTTCATACAGATGGCGGTGTAGAAATTTCCATGTTCATACAGATGGCGGTGTAAATATTTCGAAGGTTTATAGAGATAGCGCTATAGTTATTTCCATATTTATAGAGAAATCTGTGTAGTTATTTCCATGTATATGCAGATAGCTGTGTAGATATTTCCATGTTCATGCAGATATCGGTGTAGATATTTCCATGTTCATCCAGATGCCGGTGTAGATATTTCCATGCTCATACAGATGGCGGTGAAGATATTTCCATGTTCATACATATGACGGTGCAGATATTTCCATGTTCATACAAATGGCGGTGTAGATATTTCCATGTTCATAGAGATGGTGGTGTAGATATTTCCATGTTCATACAAATGGTGGTGTAGATATTTCCATGTTCATAGAGATGGCGGTGTAGATATTTCCATGTTTACAGAGATAGTGGTGTAGTTATTTCCAAGTTTATAGAGACAAAGTTGTAGATATTTCCATGTTTATACAGATAGCGGTGAAGATATTTCCATGTTTATACAGATAGCGGTGTAGGTATTTCCATGTTTATACAGATAGCAGTGTAGATATTTCCATGTTTATAGAGATACTGGTGTAGATAATTTCAATTTTATACAGAGAGCAGTGTAGATATTTCCTAGTTCATTCAGATAGCGGTGTAGATATTTCCACGTTTATAGAGATGGCGGTGTAGATATTTCCATGTTCATACAGATGGCGGTGTAGATATTTCCATGTTTATGGGGATGGCGGTGTAGATATTTTCATGTTTACACAGAGGGCGGTGTAGATATTTCCATGTTTACACAGATAGTGGAGTGGATATTTCCATGTTTATGCAGATAGCAGTGCAGATATTTCCATGTTTATACAGATAGTTGGGCAGATATTTCCATGTTCATACAGATAGCGGTGTAGATATTTCCATGTTCATACAGTTAGCGGTGTAGATATTTCCATGTTCATACAGAAGGTGGTGTAGATATTTCCATGTTCATTCAGATGGCAGTGTAGATATTTCCATGTTCGCACAGATGGCGGTGTAGATATTTCCATGTTCGCACAGATGGCGGTGTAGATATTTCCATGTTCATAGAGATGGCGGTGTAGATATTTCCATGTTTATGCAGATAGCGGTACAGATATTTCCATGTTTATACAGATGGTGGTGTAGGTATTTCCATGTCTATAGAGATGGCGCTCAAGATATTTCCGTGTTTATAGAGATAGTGGTGTAGTTCTTTCCCAGTTTATAGAGACAGCGTTGTAGATATTTCCATGTTTATACAGATAGCGGTGAAGATATTTCCATGTTTATACAGATAGCGGTGTAGATATTTCATTGTTTATACAGATATCAGTGTAGATTTTCCATGTTTATAGAGGTAAAAGTGTAGATAATTTCAATTTTATACATATAGCAGTGTAGATATTTCCAAGTGCATACAGATAGCGGTGTAGATATTTCCATGTTTTTAGGGATGGCGGTGTAGATATTTTCATGTTTACACAGATGGCGGTGTAGATATTTCCATGTTTACAAAGATAGCGGTGTAGACATTTCCATGTTTACACAAATAGCGGTGTGGATATTTCCATGTTTATGCAGATAGCGGTGTAGATATTTCCATGTTTATACAGATAGCGGTGCGGATATTTCCATGTTTATACAGATGGGCAGATATTTCCACGTTTATACAGATAGCGGTGTAGATATTTCCATCTTAATACAGATGGTGGTGTACATATGTCCATGTTCGTACAGATGGCGGTGTAGATATTTCCATGTTCGTACAAATGGCGGTGTAGATATTTCCATGTTCATAGAGATGGCGGTGTAGATATTTCCATGTTCATACAGATAGCGGTGTAGATATTTCCATGTTCATACAGTTAGCGGTGTAGATATTTCCATGTTCTTACAGATGGCGGTGTAGATATTTCCATGTTCATACAAATGGCGTTGTAGATATTTCCATGTTCATAGAGATGGCGGTTTTGATGTTTCCATATTTATAGAGATAGCAGTGTAGTTACTTCCATGTTTATAGAGATAGTAGTGTAGATATTTCCATTGATATACAGATAGCTGTGTAGATATTTGCGTGTTCATACAGATAGCGGTGTAGATATTTCCATGTTCATACAGATAGCGGTGTAGATATTTCCATGTTCATACAGATAGCGATGTAGATATTTCCATGTTCATACAGATAGCAGTGTAGATGTTTCCATGTTCATGCAGATAGCGGTGTAGATATTTCTATGTTCATACCAAGAGCAGTGTAGATATTTCCATGTCCATACAGTTAGCGGTGTAGAAATTTCCATGCTCATACAGATGGCGGTGTAGATATTTACGTGTTCATACAGATGGCAGTGTAGATATTTCCCTGTTCATACAGATTGGGGTGTAGATATTTCCATGTTCATAGAGATGGCGGTGTACATATTTCCATGTTTATTCAGATAGCGGTATAGATAATTCCATGTTTATACAGATGGTGGTGTATATATTTCCATGTTTATTGAGACGGCAGTCTAGATATTTCTATGTTTATAGAGATAGAGGTGTAGTTATTTCCAAGTTTATAGAGACAGCGTTGTAGATATTTCCATGTTTATACAGATAGCGGTGAAGATATTTGCATGTTTATACAGATAGCGGTGTAGATATTTCCATGTTTATACAGATAACAGTGTACATATTTCCATGTTTATAGAGATAGCGGTGTAGATAATTTCAATTTTATACAGATAGCAGTGTAGATATTTCCAAGTTCATACAGATAGCGGTGTAGATATTTCCACGTTTATAGAAATGGCGGTGTAGATATTTCCATGTTCATACAGATGGCGGTGTAGATATTTCCATGTTTATAGAGATGGAGGTGTAGATATTTTCATGTTTACACAGATGGCGGTGTAGATATTTCCATGTTTACACAGGTAGCGGTGTAGACATTTCCATGTTTACACAGATAGCGGTGTGGATATTTCCATGTTTATGCAGATAGCGGTGTAGATATTTCCATGTTTATACAGATAGCGGTGTAGATATTTCCATGTTTATACAGATGGGCAGATATTTCCATGTTTATACAGATAGCGGTGTAGATATTTCCATCTTAATACAGATGGCGGTGTACATATGTCCATGTTCGTACAGATGGCAGTGTAGATATTTCGATGTTCATATAGATGGCGGTGTAGATATTTCGAAGTTTATAGAGATAGCGCTGTAGTTATTTCCATATTTATAGAGAAATCTGTGTAGATATTTCCATGTATATGAAGATAGCTGTGTAGATATTTCCATGTTCATGCAGATAGCGGTGCAGATATTTCCATGTTCATCCAGATGCCGGTGTAGATATATCCATGTTCATACAGATGGCGGTGAAGATATATCCATGTTCATACAGATGGAGGTGTAGATATTTCCATGTTCGCACAAATGGCGGTGTAGATATTTCCATGTTCATAGAGATGGCGGTGTAGATATTTCCATGTTCATACAAATGGCGGTGTAGGTATTTCCATGTTCATAGAGATGGCGGTGTAGATATTTCCATGTTTATACAGATAGCAGTGTAGTTATTTCCATGTTTATAGAGATAGTGGTGTAGATAATTTCAATTTCATGCAGATAGCTGTGTAGATATTTGCATGTTAATACAGATAGCGGTGTAGATATTTCCATGTTCATACTGATAGCGATGTAGATATTTCCATGTTCATACAGATAGCAGTGTAGATGTTTCCATGTTCATGCAGATAGCGATGTAGATATTTCTATGTTCATACCAATAACAATGTAAATATTTCCATGTCCATACAGATAGCGGTGTAGATATTTCCATGTTCATACAGATGGCGGTGTAGATATTTACATGTTCATACAGATGGCGGTGGAGATATTTCCATGTTTGTACGGATGGCAGTGTAGATATTTCCATGTTCGTTCAGATAGTGGTGTAGATATTTCCATGTTCATACAGATAACGGTGTAGATATTTCCATGTTCATACAGATAGCGGTGTAGATATTTCCATGTTCATACAGTTAGCGGTGTAGATATTTCCATGTTCATACAGATGGCGGTGTAGACATTTCCATGTTCATACAGATGGCGGTGTAGATATTTCCATGTTCGTACAGATGGCGTGGTAGATATTTCCATGTTTATGCAGATAGCGGTATAGATATTTCCATGTTCCTACAGATGGCGGTGTAGATATTTCCATGTTCATACAGATGGCGGTGTAGATATTTCCATGTTCATACAGATGGCGGTGTAGATATTTCCATCTTCGTACGGATGGCAGTGTAGGTATTTCCATGTTCATACAGGTGGCGGTGTAGATATTTCCATGTTTATACAGATAGCAGTGTAGTTATATCCATGTTTATAGAGATAGCAGTGTAGATATTTCCATTGATATACAGATAGCTGTGTAGATATTTGAGTGTTCATACAGATAGCGGTGTAGATATTTCCATGTTCATACAGATAGCGGTGTAGATATTTCCATGTTCATACAGATAACGGTGTAGATATTTCCATGTTCATACAGATAGCGGTGTAGATATTTCCATGTTCATACAGATAGCGGTGTAGATATTTCCATGTTCATAAAGATAGCGGAGTAGATATTTCCATGTTCATACAGATAGCGGTGTAGATATTTCCAGCTTCATACAGATAGTGTAGATATTTCCATGTTCATACAGATAGCGGTTTAGATATTTCCATGTTCGTACAGATAGCGGTGTAAATAATTCCACCTTTATAGAGATGGCGGTGTAAATATTTCTATGTGCATACAGATGGCGGTGTAGATATTTACATGTTTATAGAGATGTCAGTCTAGATATTTTCTGGTTTATACAGATAGCGGTGTAGATATTTCCAAGTTTATAGAGATAGCGTTGTAGATATTTCCATGTTTATACAGATAGCGGTGTAGATATTTCCATGTTCATAGAGATGGCCGTGTAGATATTTCCATGTTTATGCAGATAGCAGTATAGATATTTCCATGTTTATTCAGATGGTGGTGTAGATATTTCCATGTTTATAGAGATGGAGGTCTAGATATTTCCATGTTTACAGAGATAGTGGCGTAGTTATTTCCAAGTTTATAGAGACAGCGTTGTAAATATTTCCATGTTTATACAGATAGCTGTGAAGATATTTCCTTGTTTATACAGAGAGCGGTGTAGATATTTCCATGTTTATACCGATAGCAGTGTAGATATTTCCATGTTTATAGAGATAGTGGTGTAGATATTTACATGTTCATAGAGATGGCGATATAGATATTTCCATGTTCGTACAGATGGCGGTGTAGATATTTCCATGTTCATAGAGATGGCGGTGTAGATATTTCCATGTTTCTGCAGATAGCGGTATAGATATTTCCATGTTTATACAGATGGTGGTGTGGATATTTCCTTGTTTATAGAGATGGCAGTCTAGATATTTCCATGTTTATAGTGATAGTGGTGTAGTTATTTCCAAGTTTATAGAGACAGCGTTGTAGATATTTCCATGTTTATACAGAGATTGGTGAAGATATTTCCATGTTTATACAGATAGCGGTGTAGATATTTCCATATTTATACAGATAGCGGTGAAGATATTTCCATGTTTATACAGATAGTGGTGTAGATATTTACATGTTCATACAGACGGTGGTGTAGATATTTCAAAGTTTATAGAGATAGCGATGTAGTTATTTCCATATTTATAGAGAAATCTGTGTAGATATTTCCATGTATATTCAGATAGCTGCGTAGATATTTAAATGTTCATGCAGATTACGCTGTAGATATTTCCATGTTCATTCAGATGCCGGTGTACATATATCCATGTTCATACAAATGGCGGTGAAGATATTTCCATGTTCATACAGATGGCGGTGTAGGTATTTCCATGTTCATACAAATGGCGGTGTAGATATTTCCATGTTCATAGAGATGGCGGTGTAGATATTTCCAAGTTCATACAAATGGCGGTGTAGATAATTCCATGTTCATAGAGATGGCGGTGTAGATATTTCCATGTTCATACAGAGGGTGGTGTAGATATTTCCATGTTTATAGGGATGGCGGTGTAGATATTTTCATGTTTACACAGATGGCGGTGTTGATATTTCCCTGTTTACACAGATAGCGGTGTAGACATTTCCATGTTTACACAGATAGCGGTGTGGATATTTCCATGTTTATGCAGATAGCAGTGTACATATTTCCATGTTCATACAGATGGCGGTGTAGATATTTACATGTTCATACAGATGGCGGTGTAGGTATTTCCATGTTCATACAGATAGCGGTGTAGATATTTCCATGTTCATACAGATAGCAGTGTAGATATATCCATGTTCATACAGATAGCGGTGTAGATATTTCCATATTCATACCAATAGCGGTGTAGACATTTCCATGTTCATACATTTAGCGGTGTAGATATTTCCATGTTCATACAGATGGCCGTGTAGTTATTTCCATGTTTATACAGACGGCAGTGTAGATATTTCCATGTTTGTACGGATGGCAGTGTAGATATTTCCATGTTCATACAGGAGGCGGTGTAGATATTTCCATGTTTATACTGATAGCAGTGTATTTATTTCCATGTTAATAGAGATAGCTGTGTGGATATTTCCATTGATATACAGATAGCTGTGTAGATATTTGCATGTTCATACAGATAGCGGTGTAGATATCTCCATGTTCGTACAGATAGCGGTGTAGATATTTCCATGTTCATACAGTTAGCGGTGTAGATATTTCCATGTTCATACAGATGGCGGTATAGATATTTCCATGTCCATACAGACGGCGGTATAGATATCTCCATGTTCGTACAGGTAGCGGTGTAGATATTTCCATGTTCATACAGTTAGCGGTGTAGATATTTCCATGTTCATACAGATGGCGGTGTAGATATTTCCATGTCCATACAGATGGCGGTATAGATATTTCCATGTTCGTAAAGATAGCGGTGTAGATATTTCCATGTTCATACAGATAGCGGTATAGATATTTCCATGTTTATACACATGGAGGTGTGGATATTTCCATGTATATAGAGATGGCGGTCTAGATATTTCCATGTTTACAGAGATACTGGTGCAGTTATTTCCAAGTTTATAGAGACAGCGTTGTAGATATTTCCATGTTTATACAGATAGCAGTGAAGATATTTCCATGTTTATACAGATAGCGGTGTAGACATTTCCATGTTTATGCAGATAGCAGTGAAGATATTTCCATGTTTATAGAGATAGTGGTGTAGATAATTTCAATTTTATACAAAGTGCAGTGTAGATATTTCCAAGTTCATACAGATAGTGGTGTAGATATTTCCAGGTTCATACAAATGGCGGTGTAGATATTTACATGTTCATACAAATGGCGGTATAGTTATTTCCATGTTCATACAGATGTCGGTGTGGATATTTCCATGTTCATACCAATAGCGGTGTAGATATTTCCATGTTCATACAGTTAGCGGAGTAGATATTTCCATGTTCATACAGAATGCGGTGTAGATATTTACATGTTCATACAGATGGCGGTGTAGATATTTCCATGTTCGTACGGATGGGAGTGTAGATATTTCCATGTTCACACAGGTGGCGGTGTAGATATTTCCATGTTCATACAGATAGCGGTGTAGATATTTCCATGTTCATACAGATAGCGGTGTATATAATTCCATGTTCATACAGTTAGCTGTGTAGATATTTCCATGTTCATACAGATGACGGTGTAGATATTTACATGTTCATACAGATGGCGGTGTAGATATTTCCATGTTCATACAGATAGCGGTGTAGATATTTCCATGTTCATACAGATAGCGGTGTAGATATTTCCATGTTCGTACAGATAGCGGTGTAGATATTTCCATGTTCATACAGATAGCGGTGTAGATATTTCCATGTTCATACAGATGGCGGTGTAGATATTTCCATGTTTGTACGGATGGCAGTGTAGATATTTCCATGTTCATACAGGTGGCGGTGTAGATATTTCCATGTTTATACAGATAGCAGAGTAGTTATTTCCATGTTAATAGAGATAGCTGTGTGGATATTTCCATTGAAATACAGATAGCTGTGTAGATATTTGCATGTTCAAACAGATAGCGGTGTAGATATTTCCATGTTCGTACAGATAGCGGTGAAGATATTTCCATGTTTATACAGATAGCGGCGTAGATATTTCCATGTTTATACAGATAGCAGTGTAGATATTTCCATGTTTATAGAGATAGTGGTGTAGATAATTTCAATTTTATACAGAGAGCAGTGTAGATATTTCCAAGTTCATACAGATAGTGGTGTCGATATTTCCAGGTTCATACAAAGGGCGGTGTAGATATTTCCATGTTCTTCCAGATAGCGGTGTAGTTATTTCCATGTTCATTCAGATAGCGGTGTTGATATTTCCATGTTCATACAGATAACGGTGTAGATATTTCCATGTTCATACTGATGGCGGTGTAGATATTTCCATGTTTATAGGGATGGCGGTGTAGATATTTTCATGTTTACACAGATGGCGGTGTAGATATTTCCATGTTTACACAGATAGCGGTGTAGACATTTCCATGTTTACACAGATAGCGGTGTGGATATTTCCATGTTTATGCAGATAGCAGTGTAGATATTTCCATGTTTATACAGATAGCGGTGCGGATATTTCCATGTTTATACAGATAGTTGGGCAGATATTTCCATGTTTATACAGATAGCGGTGTAGATATTTCCATCTTAATACAGATGGCGGTGTAGATATGTCCATGTTTGTACAGATGGCAGTGTAGATATTTCCATGTTCATACAGATGGCGGTGTAGATATTTCGAAGTTTATAGAGATAGCGCTGTAGTTATTTCCATATTTATAGAGAAATCTATTTAGATATTTCCACTTATATTCAGATAGCTGTGTAGGTATTTCCATGTTCAGGCAGATAGCGGTGTAGATATTTCCATGTTCATCCAGATGCCGGTGTACATATATCCATGTTCATACAGATGGTGGTGAAGATATTTCCATGTTCATACAGATGGTGGTGTAGATATTTCCATGTTCATACAAATGGCGGTGTAGATATTTCCATGTTCATAGACATGGCGGTGCAGATATTTCCATGTTCATACAAATCGCGGTGCAGATATTTCCATCTTCATAGAGATGGCGGTGTAGATATTTCCGTATTTATACAGATAGCGGTGTAGTTATTTCCATGTTTATAGAGATAGCAGTGTAGATATTTCCATTGATATACAGATAGCTCTGTAGATATTTGCATGGTCATACAGATAGCGGTGTAGATATTTCCATGTTCATATAGATAGCGGTGTAGATATTTCCATGTTTTTACAGATAGCAGTGTAGATATTTCCATGTTCATACAGATAGCGGTGTAGATATTTCCATGTTCATACAGGTGGCGGTGTAGCTATTTCCATGTTTATACTGATAGCAGTGTAGTTATTTCCATGTTTATAAAGACAGCTGTGTAGATATTTCCATTGATATACAGATAGCGGTGTAGATATTTCCATGTTCATACAGATAACGGTGTAGATATTTCCATGTTCATACAGATAGCGGTGTAGATATTTCCATGTTCATACAGTTAGCGGTGTAGATATTTCCACGTTCGTACAGATGGCGGTGTAGATATTTCCATGTTCATAGTGATGGCGGTGTAAATACTTCCATGTTTATGCCGATAACGGTATAGATATTTCCATGTTTATACAGATGGTGGTGTAGATATTTCCATGTTTATAGAGATGGCGGTCTAGATATTTCCATGTTTACAGAGATAGTGGTGTAGTTATTTCCAAGTTTATAGAGACAGCGTTGTAGATATTTCCATGTTTATAGAGATAGCTGTAAAGATATTTCCATGTTTATACAGATAGCGGTGTAGATATTTCCACGTTTATACAGATAGCAGTGTAGATATTTCCATGTTTATAGAGATAGTGGTGTAGATAATTTCAATTTCATACAGAGAGCAGTGTAGATATTTCCAAGTTCATACAGATAGCGGTGTAGATATTTCCCCGTTTAAAGAGATGGCTGTGTAGATATTTCCATGTTCATACAGAGGACGGTGTAGATATTTCCATGTTTATAGGGATGGCGGTGTAGATATTTTCATGTTTACACAGATGGCGGCGTAGATATTTCCATGTTTACGCAGATAGCGGTGTAGACATTTCCATGTTTACACAGATAGCGGTGTGGATATTTCCATGTTTATGCAGATAGCAGTGTAGATATTTCCATGTTTATACACATAGCGGTGAGGATATTTCCATGTTTATTCAGATAGCGGAGCGGATATTTCCATGTTTATACAGATAGTTGGGCAGATATTTCCATGTTTATGCAGATAGCGGTGTAGATATTTCCATCTTAATACAGATGGCGGTGTAGATATGTCCATGTTCATACAGATGGCGGTGTAGATATTTCCATGTTCATACAGATGTCGGTGTAGATATTTCGAAGTTTATAGAGACAGCGCTGTAGTTATTTCCATATTTATGGAGAAATCTGTGTAGATATTTCCATGTATATTCAGATAGCTGTGTAGATATTTCCATGTTCATGCAGATAGCAGTGTAGATATTTCCATGTTCATCCAGATGCTAGTGTACATATATCCATGTTCATACAGATGGCGGTGAAGATATTTCCATGTTCATACAGATGGTGGTGTAGATATTTCCATGTTTATAGGGATGGCGGTGTAGATATTTTCATGTTTACACAGATGGCGGTGTAGATATTTCCATGTTTACACAGATAGCGGTGTGGATATTTCCATCTTTATGCAGATAGCAGTGTAGATATTTCCATGTTTATACAGATAGCGGTGCGGATATTTCCATGTTTATTCAGATAGCGGAGCGGATATTTCCATGTTTATACAGATAGTTGGGCAGATATTTCCATGTTTATACAGATAGCGGTGTAGATATTTCCATCTTAATACAGATGGCGGTGTAGATATGTCCATGTTCATACAGATGGAGGTGTAGATATTTCCATGTTCATAGAGATGGCGGTGTACATATTTCCATGTTCATGCAGATAGCGGTATAGATATTTCCATGTTTATTCAGATGGTGGTGTAGATATTTCCATGTTTATAGAGATGGAGGTCTAGATATTTCCATGTTTACAGAGATAGTGGTGTAGTTATTTCCAAGTTTACAGAGACAGCGTTGTAAATATTTCCATGTTTATACAGATAGCTGTGATGATATTTCCTTGTTTGTACAGAGAGCGGTGTAGATATTTCCATGTTTATAGAGATAGTGGTGTAGATAATTTCAATTTTATACAGAGAGCAGTGCAGATATTTCCAAGTTCATACAGATAGCGGTGTAGATATTTCCACGTTTATAGAGATGGCGGTGTAGATATTTCCATGTTCATACAGATGGCGGTGTAGATATTTCCATGTTTATAGGGATGGCGGTGTAGATATTTTCATGTTTACACAGATGGCGGTGTAGATATTTCCATGTTTACACAGATAGCGGTGTAGACATTTCCATGTTTAAACAGATAGCGGTGTGGATATTTCCATGTTTATGCAGATAGCTGTGTAGATATTTGCATGTTCATACAGATAGCGGTGTAGATATTTCCATGTTCATACAGATAGCGGTGTAGATATTTCCATATTCATACAGATGGCTGTGTAGATATTTCCATGTTCATACAGATAGCGGTGTAGATATTTCCATGTTTATACAGATAGCAGTGAAGATATTTCCATGTTTATACAGATAGCGGTGTAGACATTTCCATGTTTATGCCGATAGCAGTGAAGATATTTCCATGTTTATAGAGATAGTGGTGTAGATAATTTCAATTTATACAAAGTGCAGTGTAGATATTTCCAAGTTCATACAGATAGTGGTGTAGATATTTCCAGGTTCATACAAATGGCGGTGTAGATATTTACATGTTCATACAAATGGCGGTATAGTTATTTCCATGTTCGTACAGATGGCGGTGTGGATATTTCCATGTTCATACCGATAGCGGTGTAGATATTTCCATGTTCATACAGATAGCGGTGAAGATATTTCCATGTTCATACAGAAGGCGGTGTAGATATTTACATGTTCATACAGATGGCGGTGTAGATATTTCCATGTTCGTACGGATGGCAGAGTAGATATTTCCATGTTCATACAGGTGGCGGTGTAGATATTTCCATGTTTATACAGATAACAGTGTAGTTATTTCCATGTTTATAGAGACAGCTGTGTAGATATTTCCATTGATATACCGATAGCTATGTAGATATTTGCATGTTCATACAGATATCGGTGTAGATATTTCCATGTTCGTACAGATAGCGGTGTAGATATTTCCATGTTCGTACAGATAGCGGTGTAGTAGATATTTCCATGTTCATACAGATGCTAGTGTACGTATATCCATGTTCATACAGATGGCGGTGAAGATATTTCCATGTTCATACAGATGGTGGTGTAGATATTTCCATGTTTATAGGGATGGCGGTGTAGATATTTTCATGTTTACACAGATGGCGGTGTAGATATTTCCATGTTTACACAGATAGCGGTGTGGGTATTTCCATGTTTATGCAGATAGCAGTGTAGATATTTCCATGTTTATACAGATAGCGGTGCGGATATTTCCATGTTTATTCAGATAGCGGAGCGGATATTTCCATGTTTATACAGATAGTTGGGCAGATATTTCCATGTTTATGCAGATAGCGGTGTAGATATTTCCATCTTAATACACATGCGGGGTAGATATGTCCATGTTCATACAGATGGCGGTGTAGATATTTCCATGTTCATAGAGATGGCGGTGTAGATATTTCCATGTTCATGCAGATAGCGGTATAGATATTTCCATGTTTATTCAGATGGTGGTGTAGATATTTCAATGTTTATAGAGATGGAGGTCTAGATATTTCCATGTTTACAGAGATAGTGGTGTAGTTATTTCCAAGTTTATAGAGACAGCGTTGTAAATATTTCCATGTTTATACAGATAGCTGTGATGATATTTCCTTGTTTATACGGAGAGCGGTGTAGATATTTCCATGTTTATAGAGATAGTGGTGTAGATAATTTCAATTTTATACAGAGAGCAGTGCAGATATTTCCAAGTTCATACAGATAGCGGTGTAGATATTTCCACGTTTATAGAGATGGCGGTGTAGATATTTCCATGTTCATACAGATGGCGGTGTAGATATTTCCATGTTTATCGGGATGGCGGTGTAGATATTTTCATGTTTACACAGATGGCGGTGTAGATATTTCCATGTTTACACAGATAGCGGTGTAGACATTTCCATGTTTACACAGATAGCGGTGTGGATATTTCCATGTTTATGCAGATAGCTGTGTAGATATTTGCATGTTCATACAGATACCGGTTTAGATATTTCCATGTTCATACAGATAGCGGTGTAGATATTTCCATATTCATACAGATAGCGGTGTAGATATTTCCATGTTCATACAGATAGCGGTGCAGATATTTCCATGTTCATACAGATAGCGGTGTAGATATTTCCATGTTCATACAGTTAGCGGTGTAGATATTTCCATGTTCATACAGATAGCGTTGTAGATATTTACATGTTCATACAGATGGCGGTGTAGATATTTCCATGTTCATAGAGATAGCGGTTTAGATATTTCCATGTTGATACAGGTAGCGGTGTAGAGATTTCCATGTTCATACAGATAGCGGTGTAGATATTTCCATGTTCATACAGATAGCGGTATAGATATTTCCATGTTTATACAGATGGTGGTGTGGATATTTCCATGTATATAGAGATGGGAGTCTAGATATTTCCATGTTTACAGAGATAGTGGTGTAGTTATTTCCAAGTTTATAGAGACAGCGTTGTAGATATTTCCATGTTTATACAGATAGCAGTGAAGATATTTCCATGTTTATACAGATAGCGGTGTAGACGTTTCCATGTTTATGCCGATAGCAGTGAAGATATTTCCATGTTTATAGAGATAGTGGTGTAGATAATTTCAATTTATACAAAGTGCAGTGTAGATATTTCCAAGTTCATACAGATAGTGGTGTAGATATTTCCAGGTTCATACAAATGGCGGTGTAGATATTTACATGTTCATACAAATGGCGGTATAGTTATTTCCATGTTCGTACAGATGGCGGTGTGGATATTTCTATGTTCATACCAATAGCGGTGTAGATATTTCCATGTTCATACAGATAGCGGTGTAGATATTTCCATGTTCATACAGAAGGCGGTGTAGATATTTACATGTTCATACAGATGGCGGTGTAGATATTTCCATGTTCGTACGGATGGCAGTGTAGATATTTCCATGTTCATACAGGTGGCGGTGTAGATATTTCCATGTTGATACAGGTAGCGGTGTAGAGATTTCCATGTTAATACAGATAGCGGTGTAGTTATTTCCATTGATATACAGATAGCTATGTAGATATTTGCATGTTCATACAGATATCGGTGTAGATATTTCCATGTTCGTACAGATAGCGGTGTAGATATTTCCATGTTCGTACAGATAGCGGTGTAGTAGATATTTCCATGTTCATACAGATAACGGTGTAGATATTTCCGTGTTCATACAGATAGCGGTGTAGATATTTCCATGTTCATACAGTTAGCGGTGTAGATATTTCCATGTTCATACAGATGGCGGTGTAGATATTTACATGTTCATACAAATGGCGATATAGATATTTCCATGTTCGTACAGATGGCGGTGTAGATATTTCCATGTTCATAGAGATGGCGGTGTAGATATTTCCATGTTTATGCAGATAGCGGTATAGTTATTTCCATGTTTATACAGATGGTGGTGTAGATATTTCCATGTTTATAGAGATGGCGGTCTAGATATTTCCATGTTTACAGAGATAGTGGTGTACTTATTTCCAAGTTTATAGAGACAGCGTTATAGATATTTCCATGTTTATACAGATAGCGGTATAGATATTTCCATGTTTATACAGATGGTGGTGTGGATATTTCCATGTATATAGAGATGGCGGTCTAGATATTTCCATGTTTACAGAGATAGTGGTGTAGTTATTTCCAAGTTTATAGAGACAGCGTTGTAGATATTTCCATGTTTATACAGATAGCGGTGAAGATATTCCCATGTTTATACAGATAGCGGTGTAGATATTTCCATGTTCATACAGGTGGCGGTGTAGATATTTCCATGTTTATACAGATAGCAGTGTAGTTATTACCATGTTTATAGAGATAGCAGTGTAGATATTTCCATTGATATACAGATAGCTGTGTAGATATTTGCGTGTTCATAGAGATAGCGGTGTAGATATTTTCATGTTCATACAGATAGCGGTGTAGATATTTCCATGTTCATACTGTTAGCGGTGTAGATATTTCCATGTTCATACAGATAGCGGTTTAGATATTTCCATGTTCATACAGTGAGCGGTATAGATATTTCCATGTTCATACAGATGGCGGTGTAGATATTTACATGTTCATACAGATGGCGGTGCAGATATTTCCATGTTCATACAGATAGCGGAGTAGATATTTCCATGTTCATACAGATAGCGGTGTAGATATTTCCATGTTCATACAGATAGAGGCGTAGATATTTCCATGTTCATACCAATAGCGGTGTAGACATTTCCATGTTCATATATTTAGCGGTGTAGATATTTCCATGTTCATACAGATGGCGGTGAAGATATTTCCATGTTCATACAGATGGCGGTGTAGATATTTCCATGTTCATACAGATGGCGGTGTAGATATTTACATGTTCATACAGATGGCGGTGTAGATATTTCTATGTTTATGCAGATAGCGGTATAGATATTTCCATGTTTATACAGATGGTGGTGTAGATATTTCCATGTATATAGAGATGGCGGTCTAGATATTTCCATGTTTACAGAGATAGTGGTGTAGTTATTTCCAAGATTATAGTGACAGCGTTGCAGATATTTCCATGTTTATACAGATAGCGGTGAAGATATTTCCATGTTTATACAGATAGCGGTGAAGATATTTCCATGTTAATAGAGATAGCAGTGTAGATAGGTCCATTTTTATAGAGATAGTGGTGTAGATAATTTCAATTCTATACAGAGAGCAGTGTAGATATTTCCAAGTTCATACAGATAGCGGTGTAGATATTTCCACGTTTATAGAGATGGCGGTGTAGATATTTCCATGTTCATACTGATGGCGGTGTAGATATTTCCATGTTTATAGGGATGGCGGTGTAGATATTTTCATGTTTACACAGATGGCGGTGTAGATATTTCCATGTTTACACAGATAGCGGTGTAGACATTTCCATGTTTACACAGATAGCGGTGTGGATATTTCCATGTTTATGCAGATAGCAGTGTAGATATTTCCATGTTTATACAGATAGCGGTGCGGATATTTCCATGTTTATACAGATAGTTGGGCAGATATTTCCATGTTTATACAGATAGCGGTGTAGATATTTCCATCTTAATACAGATGGCGGTGTAGATATGTCCAAGTTTGTACAGATGGCAGTGTAGATATATCCATGTTCATACAGATGGCGGTGTAGATATTTCGAAGTTTATAGAGATAGCGCTGTAGTTATTTCCATATTTATGGAGAAATCTATGTAGATATTTCCACGTATATTCAGATAGCTGTGTAGATATTTCCATGTTCAGGCAGATAGCGGTGTAGATATTTCCATGTTCATCCAGATGCCGGTGTACATATATCCATGTTCATACAGATGGTGGTGTAGATATTTCCATGTTCATAGAGATGGCGGTGCAGATATTCCCATGTTCATACAAATCGCGGTGCAGATATTTCCATCTTCATAGAGATGGCGGTGTAGATATTTCCGTATTTATACAGATAGCGGTGTAGTTATTTCCATGTTTATAGAGATAGCAGTGTAGATATTTCCATTGATATACAGATAGCTGTGTAGATATTTGCATGGTCATACAGGTAGCGGTGTAGATATTTCCATGTTCATATAGATAGCGGTGTAGATATTTCCATGTTTTTACAGATAGCAGTGTAGATATTTCCATGTTCATACAGATAGCGGTGTAGATATTTCCATGTTCATACAGGTGGCGGTGTAGCTATTTCCATGTTTATACAGATAGTAGTGTAGTTATTTCCATGTTTATAAAGACAGCTGTGTAGATATTTCCATTGATATACAGATAGCTGTGTAGATATTTGCGTGTTCATACAGATAGCAGTGTAGATATTTCCATGTTCGTACAGATAGCGGTGTAGATATTTCCATGTTTATACAGATAGCGTTGAAGATATTTCCATGTTTATACAGATAGCGGTGTAGATATTTCCATGTTTATACAGATAGCAGTGTAGATATTTCCATGTATATAGAGATAATGGTGTAGATAATTTCAATTTTATACAGAGAGCAGTGTAGATATTTCCAAGTTCATACAGATAGCGGTGTAGATATTTCCACGTTTATAGAGATGGCGGTGTAGATATTTCCATGTTCATACAGAGGGCGGTGTAGATATTTCCATGTTTATAGGGATGGCGGTGTAGATATTTTCATGTTTACTCAGATGGCGGTGTAGATATTTCCCTGTTTACACAGATAGCGGTGTAGACATTTCCATGTTTACACAGATAGCGGTGTGGATATTTCCATGTTTATGCAGATAGCAGTGTAGATATTTCCATGTTTATGCAGATAGTTGGGCAAATATTTCCATGTTTATACAGATAGCGGTGTAGATATTTCCATCTTAATACAGATGGCGGTGTAGATATGTCCATGTTTGTACAGATGGCGGTGTAGATATTTCCAAGTTCATACAGATGGCGGTGTAGATATTTTGAAGTTTATAGAGATAGCGCTTTAGTTATTTCCATATTTTTAGAGAAATCTGTTTAGATATTTCCATGTATATTCAGATAGCTGTGTAGATATTTCCATGTTCATGCAGATAGCGGTGTAGATATTTCCATGTTCATCCAGATGCCTGTGTACATATATCCATGTTCATACAGATGGCGGTGAAGATATTTCCATGTTCATACAGATGGTGGTGTAGATATTTCCATGTTCATACCAGTAGCGGTGTAGATATTTCCGTGTTCATACAGTTAGCGGTGTAGATATTTCCATGTTCATAGAGATGGCGGTGTAGATATTTCCATGTGTATAGAGATGGCGGTCTAGATATTTCCAAGTTTATAGAGATAGAGGTGTAGTTATTTCCAAGTTTATAGAGACAGCGTTGTAGATATTTCCATGTTTATACAGATAGCGGTGTAGATATTTCCATGTTTATACAGATAGCGGTGTAGATATTTCCATGTTTATACAGATAACCGTGTAGATATTTCCATGTTTATAGAGATAGTGGTGTAGATAATTTCAATTTTATTCAGATAGCAGTGTAGATATTTGCAAGTTCATATAGATCGTGGTGTAGATATTTCCACGTTTATAGAGATGGCGGTGTAGATATATCCATGTTCATCCACATGGCAGTGTAGATATTTCCATGTTCATACAGGTGGTGGTGAAAATATTTCCATTTTCATACAGATGGCAGTGTAGATATTTCCATGTTCATACAAATGGCGGTGTAGATATTTCCATGTTCATAGAGATGGCGGTGTAGATATTTCCATGTTCATACCAATGGCGGTGTAGATATTTCCATGTTCATATAGATGGCGGTGTAGATATTTCCATGTTTATACAGATAGCAGTGTAGTTATTTCCATGTTTATAGAGATAGAAGTGTAGATATTTCAATTGATATACAGATAGCTGTGTAGATATTTGCATGTTCATACAGATAGCGGTGTAGATATTTCCATGTTCATACAGATGGCGGTGTAGATATTTACATGTTCATACAGATGGCAGTATAGATATTTGCATGTTCGCACAGATGGCGGTGTAGATATTTGCATGTTCATAGATATGGCGGTGTAGATATTTCCATGTTTATGCACATAGCGGTATAGATATTTCCATGTTTATACAGATGGTGGTGTAGATATTTCCATGTTTATAGAGATGGTGGTCTAGATATTTCCATGTTTACAGAGATAGTGGTGTAGTTATTTCCAAGTTTATAGAGACAGCGTTGTATATATTTTCATGTTTACACAGATAGCGGTGAAGATTTTTCCATGTTTATAGAGATAGCAGTGTAGATATTTCCATTGATATACAGATAGCTGTGTAGATATTTGCATGTTCATACAGATAGCGGTGTAGATATTTCCATGTTCATACAGATAGCGGTGTAGATATTTCCATGTTCATACAGATAGCGGTGTAGATATTTCCATGTTCATACACATGGCGGTGTAGCTATTTCCATGTTCATACAGATGGCGGTGTAGATATTTCCATGTTCATACGGATGGCAGTGTAGATATTTCCATGTTCATATAGGTGGCGGTGTAGTTATTTCCATGTTTATACAGATAGCAGTGTAGTTATTTCCATGTTTATAGAGACAGCTGTGTATATATTTCCATTGATATACAGATAGCGGTGTAGATATTTGCATGTTCATACAGATAGCGGTGTAGATATTTCCATGTTCATACAGATAGCGGTTTAGATATTTCCATGTTCATACAGATAGCGGTGTAGATATTTCCATGTTCATACTGATAACGGTGTAGATATTTCCATGTTAATACAGATAGCAGTGTAGATATTTCCATGTTCATACAGTTCGCGGTGTAGATATTTCGATGTTCATACAGATGGCGGTGTAGATATTTACATGTTCGTACAGATGGCGGTATAGATATTTCCATGTTCGTACAGATGGCGGTGTAGATATTTGTATGTTCATAGAGATGGCGGTGTAGATATTTCCATGTTTATGCACATAGTGGTATAGATGTTTCCATGTTTATACAGATGGTGGTTTAGATATTTCCATGTTTATAGAGATGGCGGTCTAGATATTTCCATGTTTACAGAGATAGTGGTGTAGTTATTTCTAAGTTTATAGAGACAGCATTGTAGATATTTCCATGTTTATACAGATAGCGGTGAAGATATTTCCATGTTTATACAGATAGCGGTGTAGATATTTCCTTGTTTATACAGATAGTAGTGTAGATATTTCCATGATTATAGAGATAGTGTTGTAGATAATATCAATTTCATACAGAGAGCAGTGTAGATATTTCCAAGTTCATACAGATAGCGGTGTAGACATTTCCATGTTTATAGAGATGGCGGTGTAGTTATTTCCATGTTCATGCAGAGGACGGTGTAGATATTTCCATGTTTATAGGGATGGCGGTGTAGATATTTTCATGTTTACACAGATGACGGTGTAGATATTTCCATGTTTACACAGATTGCAGTGTAGACATTTCCATGTTTACACAGATAGCGGTGTGGATATTTCCATGTTTATGCAGATAGCAGTGTATATATTTCCATGTTTATACAGATAGCGGTGAGGATATTTCCATGTTTATTCAGATAGCGGTGCGGATATTTCCATGTTTATACAGATAGTTGGGCAGATATTTCCATGTTTATACAGATAGCGGTGTAGATATTTCCATCTTAATACAGATGGCTGTGTAGATATGTCCATGCTTGTACAGATGGCGGTGTAGATATTTCCATGTTCATACAGACGGCGGTGTAGATATTTCGAAGTTTATAGAGATAGCGATGTAGTTATTTCCATATTTATAGAGAAATCTGTGTAGATATTTCCATGTATATTCAGATAGCTGCGTAGATATTTCCATGTTCATGCAGATAACGGTGTAGATATTTCCATGTTCACCCTGATGCCGGTGTACATATATCCATGTTCATACAAATGGCGGTGAAGATATTTCCATGTTCATACATATGGCGGTGTAGGTATTTCCATGTTCATACAAATGGCGGTGTAGATATTTCCATGTTCATAGAGATGGCGGTTTAGATATTTCCAGGTTCATACAAATGGCGGTGTAGATATTTCCATGTTCATAGAGATGGCGGTGTAGATATTTCCATGTTTATACAGATAGAAGTGTAGTTATTTCCATGTTTATAGAGATACCAGCCTGGATATTTCCAGGTTCATACAAATGGCGGTGTAGATATTTCCATGTTCATAGAGATGGCGGTGTAGACATTTCCATGTTTATACAGATAGAAGTGTAGTTATTTCCATGTTTATAGAGATACCAGTCTGGATATTTCCATTGATATACAGATAGCTGTGTAGATATTTGCATGTTCATACAGAGAGCGGTGTAGGTATTTCCATGTTCATACAGATAGCGGTGTAGATATTTCCATGTTCATACAGATAGCGGTGTAGATATTTCCATGTTAATACAGATAGCGGTGTAGATATTTCCATTTTCATACAGATAGTGGTGTAGATATTTAAATGTTCATACAGTTAGCGGTGTAGGTATTTCCATGTTCATATAGATGGCGGTGTAGATATTTACATGTTGATACAGATGGCGGTGTAGATATTTCCATGTTCATACAGATAGCGGTGTAGATATTTCCATGTTCATACAGATAGCGGTGTAGATATTTCCATATTCATACCAATAGCGGTGTAGACATTTCCGTGTTCATACATTTAGCGGTGTAGATATTTCCATGTTCATACAGATGGCGGTGAAGATATTTACATGTTCATACAGATGGCGGTGTAGATATTTCCATGTTTGTACGGATGGCAGTGTAGATATTTCCATGTTCATACAGGTGGCGGTGTAGATATTTCCATGTTTATACAGATAGCAGTGTAGTTATTTCCATGTTAATAGAGATAGCGGTGTAGATATTTCCATTGATATACAGACAGCTGTGTAGATATTTGCATGTTCATGCAGATAGCGGTGTAGATATTTCCATGTTCGTACAGATAGCGGTGTAGCCATTTCCACGTTCATACAGATAGCGGTGTAGATATTTCTATGTTCCTACAGATAACGGTGTAGATATTTCCATGTTCATACATACTGCGGTGTAGATATTTCCATGCTCATACAGTTAGCGGTGTAGATATTTCCATGTTCATACAGATGGCGGTGTAGATATTTACATGTTCATACAGATGGCGGTATAGATATTTCAATGTTCATACAGATGGCGGTGTACATATTTCCATGTTCATAGAGATGGCGGTGTAGATATTTCCATGTTTATGCAGATAGCGGTATAGATATTTCCATGTTTATACAGATGGTGGTGTAGATATTTCCATGTTTATAGAGATGGCGGTCTAGATATTTCCATGTTTACAGAGATAGTGGTGTAGTTATTTCCAAGTTTATAGAGACAGCGTTGTAGGTATTTCCATGTTTATACAGATAGCGGTGAAGATATTTCCATGTTTATACAGATAGCGGTGTAGATATTTCCATGTTTCTACAGATAGCAGTGTAGATATTCCCATGTTTATAGAGATAATGGTGTAGATAATTTCAATTTTATACAGAGAGCAGTGTAGATATTTCCAAGTTCATACAGATAGCGGTGTAGATATTTCCACGTTTATAGAGATGGCGGTGTAGATATTTCCATGTTCATACAGAGGGCGGTGTTGATATTTCCATGTTTATAGGGATGGCGGTGTAGATATTTTCATGTTTACACAGATGGCGGTGTGGATATTTCCCTGTTTACACAGATAGCGGTGTAGACATTTCCATGTTTACACAGATAGCGGTGTGGATATTTCCATGTTTATGCAGATAGCAGTGTAGATATTTCCATGTTTATACAGATAGTTGGGCAGATATTTCCATGTTTATACAGATAGCAGTGTAGATATTTCCATCTTAATACAGATGGCTGTGTAGATATGTCCATGTTTGTACAGATGGTGGTGTAGATATTTCCATGTTAATACAGATGGCGGTGTAGATATTTTGAAGTTTATAGAGATAGCGCTTTAGTTATTTCCATATTTTTAGAGAAATCTGTGTAGATATTTCCATGCATATTCAGATAGCTGTGTAGATATTTCCATGTTCATGCAGATAGCGGTGTAGATATTTCCATGTTCATCCAGATGCCTGTGTACATATATCCATGTTCATACAGATGGCGGTGAAGATATTTCTATGTTCATACAGATGGTGGTGTAGATATTTCCATGTTCATAGAGATGGCGGCGTAGATATTTCCATGTTTATGCAGATAGCGGTATAGATATTTCCATGTTTATACAGATGGTGGTGTAGATATTTCCATGTTTATACAGATGGCGGTCTGGATATTTCCATATTTATAGAGATAGTGGTGTAGTTATTTCAAAGATTATAGAGACAGCATTGTAGATATTTCCATGTTTATACAGATAGCGGTGAAGTTATTTCCATGTTTATACAGACAGCGGTGTAGATATTTCCATGTTTATACAGATAGCGGGGTAGATATTTCCATGTTTATAGACACAGTGGGGTAGATAATTCCAATTTTATACAGATAGCAGTGTAGATATTTCCAAGTTCATACAGATAGCATTGTAGATATTTCCACGTTTATAGAGATGGCGGTGTAGATATTTCCATGTTCATACAGATGGCGGTGTAGTTATTTCCATGTTTATAGAGATGGTGGTGTAGATATTTTCATGCTTACACAGACGGCATTGTAGATATTTCCATGTTTACACAGATAGCGGTGTAGGCATTTCTATGTTTACGCAGATAGCGGTGTGGATATTTCCATGTTTATGCAGATAGCGGTGTAGATATTTCCATGTTTATACAGATATCGGTGCGGTTATTTCCATGTTTATACAGATAGTCATGCAGATATTTCCATGTTTATACAGATATCGGTGTAGATATTTCCTTCTTAAAACAGATGGAGGTGTAGATATGTCCATGATCGTACAGATGGAGGTGTAGATATTTCCATGTTCATACAGATGGCGGTGTAGATATTTCGAAATTTATAGAGATAGCGCTGTAGTTATTTCCATATTTATAGAGAAATCTGTGTAGATATTTCCATGTATATGCTGATAGCTGCGTAGATATTTCCATGTTCATGCAGATAGCGGTGTAGATATTTCGATGTTCATCCAGATGCCGGTGTACATATATCCATGTTCATACAGATAGCGGTGTAGATATTTCCATGTTCAAACAGATAGCGGTGTAGATATTTCCATGTTCATACAGATAGCGGTGTAGGTATTTCCATGTTCATACAGATAGCGGTGTAGATATTTCCATGTTCATACAGTTAGCGGTGTAGATATTTCCATGTTCATACAGAGGGCGGTGTAGATATTTATATGTTCATACAGATGGCGGTGTAGATATTTCCATGTTCATACAGACAGCGGTGTAGAGATTTCCATGTTCATACAGATAGCGGTGTAGATATTTCCATGTTCATACAGATAGCGGTCTAGATATTTCCAGGTTCATTCCAATAGCGGTGTAGACATTTCCATGTTCATACAGTGAGCGGTGTAGATATTTCCATGTTCATACAGATGGCGGTGTAGATATTTACATGTTCATACTGATGGTGGTGTAGATATTTCCATGTTTATAGAGATGACGGTCTAGATATTTCCATGTTTACAGAGATAGTGGCGTAGTTATTTCCAAGTTTATAGAGACAGCGTTGTAGATGTTTCCATGTTTATACAGATAGCGGTGAAGATATTTCCATGTTTATACAGATAGCGGTGTAGATATTTCCATGTTAAAGCAGATAGCAGTGTAGATATTTCCATGTTTATAGAGATAGTGGTGTAGATAATTTCAATTTTATACAGAGAGCAGTGTAGATATTTCCACGTTCATACAGATAGCGGTGTAGATATTTCCACGTTTATAGAGATGGCGGTGCAGATATTTCCATGTTCATACAGAGGACGGTGTAGATATTTCCATGTTTATTGGGATGGCGGTGTAGATATTTTCATGTTTACACAGATGGCGGTGTAGATATTTCCATGTTTACACAGATAGCGGTGTAGACATTTCCATGTTTACACAGATAGCGGTGTGGATATTTCCATGTTTATGCAGATAGCAGTGTAGATATTTCCATGTTTATACAGATAGCGGTGCAGATATTTCCATGTTTATTCAGATAGCGGTGCGGATATTTCCATGTTTATACACATAGTTGGGCAGATATTTCCATGTTTATACAGATAGCGGTGTAGATATTTCCATCTTAATACAGATGGCGGTGTAGATATGTCCATGTTTGTACAGATGGTGGTGTAGATATTTCCATGTTCATACAGACGGCGGTGTAGATATTTCGAAGTTTATAGAGATAGCGATGTAGTTATTTCCATATTTATAGAGAAATCTTTGTAGATATTTCCATGTATATTCAGATAGCTGCGTAGATATTTCCATGTTCATGCAGATTACGGTGTAGATATTTCCATGTTCATCCAGATGCCGGTGTACATATATCCATGTTCATACAAATGGCGGTGAAGATATTTCCATGTTCATACAGATGGCGGTGTAGGTATTTCCATGTTCATACAAATGGCGGTGTAGATATTTCCATGTTCATAGAGATGCCGATTTAGATATTTCCAGGTTCATACAAATGGCGGTGTAGATATTTCCATGTTCATAGAGATGGCGGTGTAGATATTTCCATGTTTATACAGATAGAAGTGTAGTTATGTCCATCTTTATAGAGATACCAGTCTGGATATTTCCATTGATATACAGATAGCTGTGTAGATATTTGCAAGTTCATACAGATAGCGGTGTAGATATTTCCATGTTCATACAGATAGTGGTGTAGGTATTTCCATGTTCATACAGATAGCGGTGTAGATATTTCCATGTTAATACAGATAGCGGTGTAGATATTTCCATGTTCATACAGATAGCGGTGTAGATATTTAAATGTTTTTACAGTTAGCGGTGTAGATATTTCCATGTTCATATAGATGGCGGTGTAGATATTTACATGTTGATACAGATGGCCATGTAGATATTTCCATGTTCATACAGATAGCGGTGTAGATATTTCCATGTTCATACAGATAGCGGTGTAGATATTTCTTGTTCATACCAATAGCGGTGTAGACATTTCCATGTTGATACATTTAGCGGTGTAGATATTTCCATGTTCATACAGATGGCGGTGAAGATATTTACATGTTCATACAGACGGCGGTGTAGATATTTCCATGTTTATACAGATAGCAGTGTAGTTATTTCCATGTTAATAGAGATAGCGGTGTAGATATTTCCATTGATATACAGATAGCTGTGTAGATATTTGGATGTTCATACAGATATTGGTGTAGTTATTTGCATGTTCATACAGATAGCGGTGTAGATATTTCCATGTTCATACAGATAGCGGTGTAGATATTTCCATGTTCATACAGTTAGCGGTGAAGATATTTCCATGTTCATACACATGGCGGCGTAGTTATTTACATGTTCATACAGATGGCGGTGTAGATATTTCCATGTTCGTACGGATGGCAGTGTAGATATTTCCATGCTCATACAGGTGGCGGTGTAGATATTTCCATGTTTATACAGATAGCAGTGTAGTTATTTCCATGTTTATAGAGACAGCTGTGTATATATTTCCATTGATATAGATAGCGGTGTAGATATTTGCATGTTCATACAGATAGCGGTGTAGATATTTCCATGTTCATACAGATAGCGGTTTAGATATTTCCATGTTCATACAGATAGCGGTGTAGATATTTCCATCTTCATACAGATAACGGTGTAGATATTTCCATGTTCATACAGATAGCAGTGTAGATATTTCCATGTTCATACAGTTAGCAGTGTAGATATTTCCATGTTCATACAGATGGCGGTGTAGATATTTACATATTCATACAGATGGCGGTATAGATATTTCCATATTCGTACAGATGGCGGTGTAGATATTTGCATGTTCATAGAGATGGCGGTGTAGATATTTCCATGTTTATGCACATAGCGGTATAGATATTTCCATGTTTATACAGATGGTGGTGTAGATATTTCCATGTTTATAGAGATGGCGGTCTAGATATTTCCATGTTTACAGAGATAGTGGTGTAGTTATTTCCAAGTTTATAGAGACAGCATTGTAGATATTTCCATGTTTATACAGATAGCGGTGAAGATATTTCCATGTTTATACAGATAGCGGTGTAGATATTGCCATGTTCATACAGACAGTGGTGTAGATATTCCCATGTTCATACAGTTAGCGGTGTAGATATTCCCATGTTCATACAGATGGCGGTGTAGATATTTCCATGTTCATACAGATGGCGGTGTAGATATTTCCATGTTCATACAGATAGCGGTGTAGATATTTCCATGTTCATACAGATAGCGGTGTAGATATTTCCATGTTAATACAGATAGCGATGTAGATATTTCCATGTTCTTACCGATAGCTGTGTAGATATTTCCATGTTCATACAGTTAGCGGTGTAGATATTTCCATGTTCATCCAGATGCCGGTGTAGTTATATCCATGCTCATACAGATGGTGGTGAAGATATTTCCATGTTCATACAGATGGCGGTGTAGATATTTCCATGTTCATACAAATGGCGGTGTAGATATTTCCATTTTCATGGAGATGGCGGTGTAGATATTTCCATGTTCATACAAATGGCGGTGTAGATATTTCCATGTTCATAGAGATGGCGGTGTAGATATTTCCATGTTTACAGAGATAGTGGTGTAGTTATTTCCAAGTTTATAGAGAAAACGTTGTAGATATTTCCATGTTTATACTGATAGCGGTGAAGATATTTCCATGTTTATACAGATAGCGGTGTAGATATTTCCATGTTTATACAGATAGAAGTGTAGATGTTTCCAAGTTCATACAGATAGCGGTGTAGATATTTCCACGTTTATAGAGATGGCGGTGTAGTTATTTCCATGTTCATACAGATGGCGGTGTAGATATTTCCATGTTTATGGGGATGGCGGTGTAGATATTTTCATGTTTACACAGATGGCGGTGTAGATATTTCCATGTTTACACAGATAGCGGTGTAGACATTTCCATGTTTACACAGATAGCGGAGTGGATATTTCCATGTTTATGCAGATAGCAGTGCAGATATTTCCATGTTTATACAGATATTTGGGCAGATATTTCCATGTTTATACAGATAGCGGTGTAGATATTTCCATCTTAATATAGATGGCAGTGTAGATATGTCCATGTTCGTACAGATGGCGTTGTAGTTATTTCCATGTTCATACAGATGGCGGTGTAGATATTTCGAAGTTTATAGAGATAGCGTTGTAGTTATTTCCATATTTATAGAGAAATCTGTGTAGATATTTCCATGTTTATGCAGATAGCTGTGTAGATATTTCCATGTTCATGCAGATAACGGTGTAGATACTTCCATGTTCATCCAGATGCCGGTGTAGATATATCCATGTTCATACAGATGGCGGTGAGGTTATTTCCATGTTCATACAGATGGCAGTGTAGATATTTCCATGTTCATACAGGTGGCGGTGTAGATATTTCCATGTTTATACAGATAGCAGTGTAGATATTTCCATGTTTATAGAGATAGCAGAGTAGATATTTCCATTGATATACAGATAGCTGTGTAGATATTTGCATGTTCATACAGATAGTGGTGTAGATATTTCCATGTTCGTACAGATAGCGGTGTTTATATTTCCATGTTCATACATATAGCGGTGTAGATATTTCCATGTTCATACAGATAACGGTGTAGATATTTCCATGTTCATACAGATAGCGGTGTAGATATTTCCATGATCATACAGTTAGCGGTGTAGATATTTCCATGTTCATCCAGATGCCGGTGTAGGTATATCCATGCTCATACAGATGGTGGTGAAGATATTTGCATGTTCATACAGATGGCGGTGTAGATATTTCCATGTTCATACAAATGGCGGTGTGGATATCTCCATGTTCATGGAGATGGCGGTGTAGATATTTCCATGTTCATACAAATGGCGGTGTAGATATTTCCATGTTCATAGAGATGGCGGTGTAGATATTTCCATGTTTACAGAGATAGTGGTGTAGTTATTTCCAAGTTTATAGAGACAACGTTGTAGATATTTCCATGTTTATACTGATAGCGGTGAAGATATTTCCATGTTTATACAGATACCGGTGTAGATATTTCCATGTTTATACAGATAGCAGTGTAGATATTTCCACGTTTATAGAGATAGTGGTGTAGATAATTTCAATTTTATACAGAGAGCAGTGTAGATGTTTCCAAGTTCATACAGATAGCGGTGTAGATATTTCCACGTTTATAGAGATGGCGGTGTAGATATTTCCATGTTCATACAGATGGTGGTGTAGATATTTCCATGTTTATGGGGATGGCGGTGTAGATATTTTCATGTTTACACAGATGGCGGTTTAGATATTTCCATGTTTACACAGATAGCGGTGTAGACATTTCCATGTTTACACAGATAGCGGAGTGGATATTTCCATGTTTATGCAGATAGCAGTGCAGATATTTCCATGTTTATACAGATAGTTGGGCAGATATTTCCATGTTTATACAGATAGCGGTGTAGATATTTCCATCTTAATACAGATGGCGGTGTAGATATGTCCATGTTCGTACAGATTGCGTTGTAGATATTTCCATGTTCATACAGATGGCGGTGTAGATATTTCGAAGTTTATAGAGATAGCGCTGTAGTTATTTCCATATTTATAGAGAAATCTGTGTAGATATTTCCATGTTTATGCAGATAGCTGTGTAGATATTTCCATGTTCATGCAGATAACGGTGTAGATACTTCCATGTTCATCCAGATGCCGGTGTAGATATATCCATGTTCATACAGATGGCGGTGAAGTTATTTCCATGTTCATACAGAGGGCAGTGTAGATAATTCCATGTTCATACAAATGGCGGTGTAGATATTTCCATGTTCATAGAGATGGCGGTGTAGATATTTCCATGTTCATAGAGATGGCGGTGTAGATATTTCCATGTTTATACAGATAGCAGTGTAGTTATTTCCATGTTTATAGAGATAGTGGTGTAGATAATTTCAATTTTATACAGATAGCTGTGTAGATATTTGCATGTTCATGCAGATATCGGTGTAGATATTTCCATGTTCATACAGATAGCGGTGTAGATATTTCCATGTTCATACAGATAGCAGTGTAGATATTTCCATGTTCATGCAGATAGAGTTGTAGATATTTCCATGTTCATACCAATAGCGGTGTAGACATTTCCATGTTGATACATTTAGCGGTGTAGATATTTCCATGTTCTTACAGATGGCGGTGAAGATATTTACATGTTCATACAGAGGGCAGTGTATATATTTCCATGTTTGTACGGATGGCAGTGTAGATATTTCCATGTTCATACAGGTGGCGGTGTAGATATTTCCATGTTTATACAGATAGCTGTGTAGTTATTTCCATGTTTATAGAGACAGCTGTGTATATGTTTCCATTGATATACAGATAGCGGTGTAGATATTTGCATGTTCATACAGATAGCGGTGTAGATATTTGCATGTTCATACAGATAGCGGTTTAGATATTTCCATGTTCATACAGATAGCGGTGTAGATATTTCCATGTTCATACAGATAATGGTGTAGATATTTCCATGTTCATACAGATAGCGGTGTAGATATTTCCATGTTCATACAGTTAGCCGTGTAGATATTTCCATGTTCATACAGATGGCGGTGTAGATATTTACATGTTCATACAGATGGCGGTATAGATATTTCCATGTTCGTACAGATGGCGGTGTAGATACTTGCATGTTCATAGAGATGGCGGTGTAGATATTTCCATGTTTATGCACATAGCGGTATAGATATTTCCATGTTTATACAGATGGTGGTGTAGATATTTCCATGTTTATAGAGATGGCGGTCTAGATATTTCCATGTTTACAGAGATAGTGGTGTAGTTATTTCCAAGTTTATAGAGACAGCATTGTAGATATTTCCATGTTTATACAGATAGCGGTGAAGATATTTCCATGTTTATACAGATAGCGGTGTAGATATTTCCATGTTTATACAGATAGCAGTGTAGATATTTCCATGTTTATAGAGATAGTGTTGTTGATAATTTCAATTTCATACAGAGAGCAGTGTAGATATTTCCAAGTTCATACAGATAGCGGTGTAGATATTTCCATGTTTATAGAGATGGCGGTGTAGATATTTCCATGTTCATACAGAGGACGGTGTAGATATTTCCATGTTTATAGGGATGGCGGTGTAGATATTTTCAAGTTTACACTGATGGCGGTGTAGATATTTCCATGTTTACACAGATAGCGGTGTAGACATTTCCATGTTTACACAGATAGCGGTGTGGATATTTCCATGTTTATGCATATAGCGGTGTATATATTTCCATGATAATACAGATAGCTGTGCAGATATTTCCATGTTTATTCAGATAGCGGTGCGGATATTTCCATGTTTATACAGATAGTTGGGCAGATATTTCCATGTTTATACAGATAGCGGTGTAGATATTTCCATCTTAATACAGATGGCGGTGTAGATATGTCCATGTTTGTACAGATGGTGGTGTAGATATTTCCATGTTCATACAGACGGCGGTGTAGATATTTCGAAGTTTATAGAGATAGCGATGTAGTTATTTCAATATTTATAGAGAAATCTGTGTAGATATTTCCATGTAAATTCAGATAGCTGCGTAGATATTTCCATGTTCATGCAGATTACGGTGTAGATATTTCCATGTTCATCCAGATGCCGGTGTACATATATCCATGTTCATACAAATGGCGGTGAAGATATTTCCATGTTCATACAAATGGCGGTGTAGATATTTCCATGTTCGTAGAGATGGCGGTGTAGATATTTCCAGGTTCCTACAAATGGCGGTGTAGATATTTCCATGTTCATAGAGATGGCGGTGTAGATATTTCCACGTTTATGCAGATAGCGGTATAGATATTTCCATGTTTATACAGATGGTGGTGTAGATATTTCCATGTTCATACAGGTGGCGGTGTAGATATTTCCATGTTTATACAGATAGCAGTGTAGTTATTTCCATGTTAATCGAGATAGCTGTGTAGATATTTCCATTGATATACAGATAGCTGTGTAGATATTTGGATGTTCATACAGATATTGGTGTAGATATTTGCATGTTCATACAGATAGCGGTGTAGATATTTCCATGTTCATACAGATAGCGGTGTAGATATTTCCATGTTCATACAGTTAGCGGTGAAGATATTTCCATGTTCATACACATGGCGGTGTAGTTATTTACATGTTCATACAGATGGCGGTGTAGATATTTCCATGTTCGTACGGATGGCAGTGTAGATATTTCCATGTTCATACAGGTGGCGGTGTAGATATTTCCATGTTTATACAGATAGCAGTGTAGTTATTTCCATGTTTATAGAGACAGCTGTGTATATGTTTCCATTGATATACAGATAGCGGTGTAGATATTTGCATGTTCATACAGATAGCGGTGTAGATATTTCCATGTTCATACAGATAGCGGTTTAGATATTTCCATGTTCATACAGATAGCGGTGTAGATATTTCCATGTTCATACAGATAACGGTGTAGATATTTCCATGTTCATACAGATAGAGGTGTAGATATTTCCATGTTCATACAGTTAGCAGTGTAGATATTTCCATGTTCATACAGATGGCGGTGTAGATATTTACATGTTCATACAGATGGCGGTATAGATATTTCCATGTTCGTACAGATGGCGGTGTATATATTTGCATGTTCATAGAGATGGCGGTGTAGATATTTCCATGTTTATGCACATAGCGGTATAGATATTTTCATGTTTATACAGATGGTGGTGTAGATATTTCCATGTTTATAGAGATGGCGGTCTAGATATTTCCATGTTTACAGAGATAGTGGTGTAGTTATTTCCAAGTTTATAGAGACAGCATTGTAGATATTTCCATGTTTATACAGATAGCGGTGAAGATATTTCCATGTTTATACAGATAGCGGTGTAGATATTTCCATGTTCATTCAGATAGCGGTGTAGATATTTCCATATTCATACCAATAGCTCTGTAGATATTTCCATGTCCATACAGTTAGCGTTGTAGATATTTCCATGTTCATTCAGATGGCGGTGTTGATATTTCCATGTTCGTACAGATGGCAGTGTAGATATTTCTAAGTTCATACAGGTAGCGGTGTAGATATTTCCATGTTTATACAGATAGCAGTGTAGTTATTTCCATGTTTATAGAGATAGCAGTGTAGATATTTCCATTGATATACAGATAGCTGTGTAGATATTTGCATTTTCATACAGATAGCTGTGTAGTTATTTGCATTTTCATACAGATAGCGGTGTAGATATTTCCATGTTCGTACAGATAGCGGTGTAGATATTTCCATGTTCATACAGATAGCGGTGTAGATATTTCCATGATCATACAGTTAGCGGTGAAGATATTTCCATTTTCATACAGATGGCGGTGTAGACATTTACATGTTCATACAGATGGCGGTGTAGATATTTCCATGTTCGTACAGATATCGGTGTAGATATTTCCATGTTCATAGAGATGGTGGTGTAGATATTTCCATGTTTATGCAGATAGCGATGTAGATATTTCCATGTTTATGGAGATGGCAGTGTAGATATTTCCATGTTCTTAGAGATGGCGGTGTAGATATTTCCATGTTCATACAAATGGCGGTGTAGATATTTCCATGTTCTTAGAGATGGTGGTGGAGATATTTCCAGGTTTATACAGATAGCAGTGTAGTAATTTCCATGTTTATAGAGATAGCAGTGTAGATATTTCCATTGATATACAGATAGCTGTGTAGATACTTGCATGTTCATTCAGATAGCGGTGTAGATATTTCCATGTTTTGCATGTTCATTCAGATAGCGGTGTAGATATTTCCATGTTCATACAGATAGCGGGGTAGATATTTCCATGTTCATACAGATAGTGGTGTAGATATTTCCATGTTCATACAGTTAGCGGTGTAGATATTTCCATGTTCATACAATTAGCGGTGTAGATATTTCCATGTTCATACAGATGGCGGTGTAGATATTTACATGTTCATACAGATGGCGGTGTAGATATTTCCATGTTCGTACGAATGGCAGTGTAGATATTTCCATGTTCGTACAGATGGCGGTGTAGATATTTCCATGTTTATACAGATAGCAGTGTAGATATTTCCATATTTATAGAGATAGCAATGTAGATATTTCCATTGATATACAGATAGCTGTGTAGATATTTGCATGTTCATACAGATAGCGGTGTAGTTATTTCCATGTTCGAACAGATAGCGGTATAGATATTTCCATGTTCATACAGATAGCGGTGTAGATATTTCCATGTTCATACAGATGACGGTGTAGATATTTCCATGTTCATACAGATAGCGGTGTAGATATTTCCATGTTCATACAGTTGGCGGTGTAGATATTTCCATGTTCATACAGATGGCGGTGTAGATATTTCCATGTTCATACAGATGGCGTTGTAGATATTTCCATGTTCGTACAGAAGGCGGTGTAGATGTATCCATGTTCATAGAGATGGCGGTGTAGATATTTCCATGTTTATGCAGATAGCGGTATAGATATTTCCATGTTTATACAGATGGTGGTGTAGATATTTCCATGTTTATGGGGATGGCGGTGTAGATATTGTCATGTTTACACAGATGGCGGTGTAGATATTTCCATGTTTACACAGATAGCGGTGTAGACATTTCCATGTTTACACAGATTGCGGTGTGGATATTTCCATGTTTATGCAGATAGCAGTGTAGATATTTCCATGTTTATACAGATAGCGGAGCGGATATTTCCATGTTTATACAGATAGTTGGGCAGATATTTCCATGTTTATATGGATAGTGGTGTAGATATTTCCATCTTAATACAGATGGCGGTGTAATTATGTCCATATTTGCACAGATGGCGGTGTAGATATTTCCATGTTTATAAAGATGGCGGTGTAGATATTTTCATGTTTACACAGATGACGGTGCATATATTTCCATTTTTACACAGATAGCGGTGTAGACATTTCCATGTTTAAACTGATAGCTTTGTGGATATTTCCATGGTTATGCAGATAGCGGTGTAGATATTTCCATGTTTATACACATTGGCAGATATTTCCATGTTTATACAGATAGCGGAGTAGATATTTCCATCTTAATACAGATGGCGGTGTAGATATGTCTATGTTCGAACAGATGGCGCTGTAGATATTTCCATGTTCATACAGATGGCGGTGTAGATATTTCGAAGATTATAGAGATAGCGCTGTAGTTATTTCCATATTTATAGAGAAATATGTGTAGATATTTCCATGTATATGCAGAGAGCTGTGTAGATATTTCCATGTTCATGCAGATAGCGGAGTAGATATTTCCATGTTCATCCAGATGCCGGTGTACATATATCCATGTTCATACAAATGGCGGTGAAGATATTTCCATGTTCATACATATGGCGGTGTAGGTATTTCCATGTTCATACAAATGGCGGTGTAGATATTTCCATGTTCATAGAGATGCCGGTTTAGATATGTCCAGGTTCATACAAATGGCGGTGTAGATATTTCCATGTTCATAGAGATGGCGGTGTAGATATTTCCATGTTTATACAGATAGAAGTGTAGTTATGTCCATCTTTATAGAGATACCAGTCTGGATATTTCCATTGATATACAGATAGCTGTGTAGATATTTGCATGTTCATACAGATAGCGGTGTAGGTATTTCCATGTTCATACAGATAGCGGTGTAGATATTTCCATGTTCATACAGATTGCGGTGTAGATATTTCCATGTTAATACAGATAGCGGTGTAGATATTTCCATTTTCATACAGATAGTGGTGTAGATATTTAAATGTTCATACAGTTAGCGGTGTAGATACTTCCATGTTCATATACATGGCGGTGTAGATATTTACATGTTGATACAGATGGCGGTGTAGATATTTCCATGTTCATACAGATAGCGGTGTAGGTATTTCCATGTTTATACAGATAGCGGTGTAGATATTTCCATTGATATACAGATAGCTGTGTAGATATTTGCATGTTCATGCAGATAGCGGTGTAGATATTTCCATTGATATACAGATAGCTGTGTAGATATTTGCACGTTCATAGAGATAGCGGTGTAGATATTTGCATGTTCATAGAGATAGCGGTGTATATATTTCCATGTTCATACAGATAGCGGTGTAGATATTTCCATGTTCATACAGATAGCGGTGTAGATATTGCCATGTTCATACAGACAGTGGTGTAGATATTCCCATGTTCATACAGTTAGCGGTGTAGATATTCCCATGTTCATAAAGATGGCGGTGTAGATATTTCCATGTTCATACAGATGGCGGTGTAGATATTTCCATGTTCATACAGATAGCGGTGTAGATATTTCCATGTTCATACAGATAGCGGTGTAGATATTTCCATGTTAATACAGATAGCGATGTAGATATTTCCATGTTCTTACCGATAGCTGTGTAGATATTTCCATGTTCATACAGTTAGCGGTGTAGATATTTCCATGTTCATCCAGATGCCGGTGTAGTTATATCCATGCTCATACAGATGGTGGTGAAGATATTTCCATGTTCATTCAGATGGCGGTGTAGATATTTCCATGTTCATACAAATGGCGGTGTAGATATTTCCATTTTCATGGAGATGGCGGTGTAGATATTTCCATGTTCATACAAATGGCGGTGTAGATATTTCCATGTTCATAGAGATGGCGGTGTAGATATTTCCATGTTTACATAGATAGTGGTGTAGTTATTTCCAAGTTTATAGAGAAAACGTTGTAGATATTTCCATGTTTATACTGATAGCGGTGAAGATATTTCCATGTTTATACAGATAGCGGTGTAGATATTTCCATGTTTATACAGATAGAAGTGTAGATGTTTCCAAGTTCATACAGATAGCGGTGTAGATATTTCCACGTTTATAGAGATGGCGGTGTAGATATTTCCATGTTCATACAGATGGCGGTGTAGATATTTCCATGTTTATGGGGATGGCGGTGTAGATATTTTCATGTTTACACAGATGGCGGTGTAGATATTTCCATGTTTACACAGATAGCGGTGTAGACATTTCCATGTTTACACAGATAGCGGAGTGGATATTTCCATGTTTATGCAGATAGCAGTGCAGATATTTCCATGTTTATACAGATAGTTGGGCAGATATTTCCAAGTTTATACAGATAGCGGTGTAGATATTTCCATCTTAATATAGATGGCAGTGTAGATATGTCCATGTTCGTACAGATGGCGTTGTAGATATTTCCATGTTCATACAGATGGCGGTGTAGATATTTCGAAGTTTATAGAGATAGCGTTGTAGTTATTTCCATATTTATAGAGAAATCTGTGTAGATATTTCCATGTTTATGCAGATAGCTGTGTAGATATTTCCATGTTCATGCAGATAACGGTGTAGATACTTCCATGTTCATCCAGATGCCGGTGTAGATATATCCATGTTCATACAGATGGCGGTGAGGTTATTTCCATGTTCATACAGATGGCAGTGTAGATATTTCCATGTTCATACAGGTGGCGGTGTAGATATTTCCATGTTTATACAGATAGCAGTGTAGATATTTCCATGTTTATAGAGATAGCAGAGTAGATATTTCCATTGATATACAGATAGCTGTGTAGATATTTGCATGTTCATACAGATAGTGGTGTAGATATTTGCATGTTCGTACAGATAGCGGTGTTTATATTTCCATGTTCATACATATAGCGGTGTAGATATTTCCATGTTCATACAGATAACGGTGTAGATATTTCCATGTTCATACAGATAGCGGTGTAGATATTTCCACGATCATACAGTTAGCGGTGTAGATATTTCCATGTTCATCCAGATGCCGGTGTAGATATATCCATGCTCATACAGATGGTGGTGAAGATATTTGCATGTTCATACAGATGGCGGTGTAGATATTTCCATGTTCATACAAATGGCGGTGTGGATATCTCCATGTTCATGGAGATGGCGGTGTAGATATTTCCATGTTCATACAAATGGTGGTGTAGATATTTCCATGTTCATAGAGATGGCGGTGTAGATATTTCCATGTTTACAGAGATAGTGGTGTAGTTATTTCCAAGTTTATAGAGACAACGTTGTAGATATTTCCATGTTTATACTGATAGCGGTGAAGATATTTCCATGTTTATACAGATAGCGGTGTAGATATTTCCATGTTTATACAGATAGCAGTGTAGATATTTCCACGTTTATAGAGATAGTGGTGTAGATAATTTCAATTTTATACAGAGAGCAGTGTAGATGTTTCCAAGTTCATACAGATAGCGGTGTAGATATTTCCACGTTTATAGAGATGGCGGTGTAGATATTTCCATGTTCATACAGATGGTGGTGTAGATATTTCCATGTTTATGGGGATGGCGGTGTAGATATTTTCATGTTTACACAGATGGCGGTTTAGATATTTCCATGTTTACACAGATAGCGGTGTAGACATTTCCATGTTTACACAGATAGCGGAGTGGATATTTCCATGTTTATGCAGATAGCAGTGCAGATATTTCCATGTTTATACAGATAGTTGGGCAGATATTTCCATGTTTATACAGATAGCGGTGTAGATATTTCCATCTTAATACAGATGGCGGTGTAGATATGTCCATGTTCGTACAGATGGCGTTGTAGATATTTCCATGTTCATACAGATGGCGGTGTAGATATTTCGAAGTTTATAGAGATAGCGCTGTAGTTATTTCCATATTTATAGAGAAATCTGTGTAGATATTTCCATGTTTATGCAGATAGCTGTGTAGATATTTCCATGTTCATGCAGATAACGGTGTAGATACTTCCATGTTCATCCAGATGCCGGTGTAGATATATCCATGTTCATACAGATGGCGGTGAAGTTATTTCCATGTTCATACAGAGGGCAGTGTAGATAATTCCATGTTCATACAAATGGCGGTGTAGATATTTCCATGTTCATAGAGATGGCGGTGTAGATATTTCCATGTTCATAGAGATGGCGGTGTAGATATTTCCATGTTTATACAGATAGCAGTGTAGTTATTTCCATGTTTATAGAGATAGTGGTGTAGATAATTTCAATTTTATACAGATAGCTGTGTAGATATTTGCATGTTCATGCAGATATCGGTGTAGATATTTCCATGTTCATACAGATAGCGGTGTAGATATTTCCATGTTCATACAGATAGCGGTGTAGATATTTCCATGTTCATGCAGATAGAGTTGTAGATATTTCCATGTTCATACCAATAGCGGTGTAGACATTTCCATGTTGATACATTTAGCGGTGTAGATATTTCCATGTTCTTACAGATGGCGGTGAAGATATTTACATGTTCATACAGAGGGCAGTGTATATATTTCCATGTTTGTACGGATGGCAGTGTAGATATTTCCATGTTCATACAGGTGGCGGTGTAGATATTTCCATGTTTACACAGATAGCTGTGTAGTTATTTCCATGTTTATAGAGACAGCTGTGTATATGTTTCCATTGATATACAGATAGCGGTGTAGATATTTGCATGTTCATACAGATAGCGGTGTAGATATTTGCATGTTCATACAGATAGCGGTTTAGATATTTCCATGTTCATACAGATAGCGGTGTAGATATTTCCATGTTCATACAGATAATGGTGTAGATATTTCCATGTTAATACAGATAGCGGTGTAGATATTTCCATGTTCATACAGTTAGCAGTGTAGATATTTCCATGTTCATACAGATGGCAGTGTAGATATTTACATGTTCATACAGATGGCGGTATATATATTTCCATGTTCGTACAGATGGCGGTGTAGATACTTGCATGTTCATAGAGATGGCGGTGTAGATATTTCCATGTTTATGCACATAGCGGTATAGATATTTCCATGTTTATACAGATGGTGGTGTAGATATTTCCATGTTTATAGAGATGGCGGTCTAGATATTTCCATGTTTACAGAGATAGTGGTGTAGTTATTTCCAAGTTTATAGAGACAGCATTGTAGATATTTCTATGTTTATACAGATAGCGGTGAAGATATTTCCATGTTTATACAGATAGCGGTGTAGATATTTCCATGTTTATACAGATAGCAGTGTAGATATTTCCATGTTTATAGAGATAGTGTTGTAGATAATTTCAATTTCATACAGAGAGCAGTGTAGATATTTCCAAGTTCATACAGATAGCGGTGTAGATATTTCCATGTTTATAGAGATGGCGGTGTAGATATTTCCATGTTCATACAGAGGACGGTGTAGATATTTCCATGTTTATAGGGATGGCGGTGTAGATATTTTCAAGTTTACACTGATGGCGGGGTAGATATTTCCATGTTTACACAGATAGCGGTGTAGACATTTCCATGTTTACACAGATAGCGGTGTGGATATTTCCATGTTTATGCATATAGCGGTGTATATATTTCCATGATAATACAGATAGCTGTGCAGATATTTCCATGTTTATTCAGATAGCGGTGCGGATATTTCCATGTTTATACAGATAGTTGGGCAGATATTTCCATGTTTATACAGATAGCGGTGTAGATATTTCCATCTTAATACAGATGGCGGTGTAGATATGTCCATGTTTGTACAGATGGTGGTGTAGATATTTCCATGTTCATACAGACGGCGGTGTAGATATTTCGAAGTTTATACAGATAGCGATGTAGTTATTTCCATATTTATAGAGAAATCTGTGTAGATATTTCCATGTAAATTCAGATAGCTGCGTAGATATTTCCATGTTCATGCAGATTACGGTGTAGATATTTCCATGTTCATCCAGATGCCGGTGTACATATATCCATGTTCATACAAATGGCGGTGAAGATATTTCCATGTTCATACAGATGGCGGTGTAGATATTTCCAGGTTCCTACAAATGGCGGTGTAGATATTTCCATGTTCATAGAGATGGCGGTGTAGATATTTCCACGTTTATGCAGATAGCGGTATAGATATTTCCATGTTTATACAGATGGTGGTGTAGATATTTCCATGTTCATACAGGTGGCGGTGTAGATATTTCCATGTTTATACAGATAGCAGTGTAGTTATTTCCATGTTAATCGAGATAGCTGTGTAGATATTTCCATTGATATACAGATAGCTGTGTAGATATTTGGATGTTCATACAGATATTGGTGTAGATATTTGCATGTTCATACAGATAGCGGTGTAGATATTTCCATGTTCATACAGATAGCGGTGTAGATATTTCCATGTTCATACAGTTAGCGGTGAAGATATTTCCATGTTCATACACATGGCGGTGTAGTTATTTACATGTTCATACAGATGGCGGTGTAGATATTTCCATGTTCGTACGGATGGCAGTGTAGATATTTCCATGTTCATACAGGTGGCGGTGTAGATATTTCCATGTTTATACAGATAGCAGTGTAGTTATTTCCATGTTTATAGAGACAGCTGTGTATATGTTTCCATTGATATACAGATAGCGGTGTAGATATTTGCATGTTCATACAGATAGCGGTGTAGATATTTCCATGTTCATACAGATAGCGGTTTAGATATTTCCATGTTCATACAGATAGCGGTGTAGATATTTCCATGTTCATACAGATAACTGTGTAGATATTTCCATGTTCATACAGATAGCGGTGTAGATATTTCCATGTTCATACAGTTAGCAGTGTAGATATTTCCATGTTCATACAGATGGCGGTGTAGATATTTACATGTTCATACAGATGGCGGTATAGATATTTCCATGTTCGTACAGATGGCGGTGTATATATTTGCAGGTTCATAGAGATGGCGGTGTAGATATTTCCATGTTTATGCACATAGCGGTATAGATATTTTCATGTTTATACAGATGGTGGTGTAGATATTTCCATGTTTATAGAGATGGCGGTCTAGATATTTCCATGTTTACAGAGATAGTGGTGTAGTTATTTCCAAGTTTATAGAGACAGCATTGTAGATATTTCCATGTTTATACAGATAGCGGTGAAGATATTTCCATGTTTATACAGATAGCGGTGTAGATATTTCCATGTTTATACAGATAGCAGTGTAGATATTTCCATGTTTATAGAGATAGTGTTGTAGATAATTTCAATTTCATACAGAGAGCAGTGTAGATATTTCCAAGTTCATACAGATAGCGGTGTAGATATTTCCATGTTTATAGAGATGGCGGTGTAGATATTTCCATGTTCATACAGAGGACGGTGTAGATATTTCCATGTTTATAGGGATGGCGGTGTAGATATTTTCATGTTTACACAGATGGCGGTGTAGATATTTCCATGTTTACACAGATAGCGGTGTAGACATTTCCATGTTTACACAGATAGCGGTGTGGATATTTCCATGTTTATGCAGATAGCGGTGTATATATTTCCATGATAATACAGATAGCGGTGCGGATATTTCCATGTTTATTCAGATAGCGGTGCGGATATTTCCATGTTTATACAGATAGTTGGGTAGATATTTCCATGTTTATACAGATAGCGGTGTAGATATTTCCATCTTAATACAGATGGCGGTGTAGATATGTTCATGTTTGTACAGGTGGCGGTGTAGATATTTCGAGTTTTATAGAGATAGCGATGTAGTTATTTCCATATTTATAGAGAAATCTGTGTAGATATTTCCATGTAAATTCAGATAGCTGCGTAGATATTTCCATGTTCATGCAGATTACGGTGTAGATATTTCCATGTTCATCCAGATGCCGGTGTACATATATCCATGTTCATACAAATGGCGGTGAAGATATTTCCATGTTCATACAGATGGCGGTGTAGGTATTTCCATGTTCATACAAATGGCGGTGTAGATATTTCCATGTTCATACAGATAGCGGTGTAGATATTTCCATGTTCATACAGATAATGGTGTAGATATTTCCATGTTAATACAGATAGCGGTGTAGATATTTCCATGTTCATACAGTTAGCAGTGTAGATATTTCCATGTTCATACAGATGGCGGTGTAGATATTTACATGTTCATACAGATGGCGGTATATATATTTCCATGTTCGTACAGATGGCGGTGTAGATACTTGCATGTTCATAGAGATGGCGGTGTAGATATTTCCATGTTTATGCACATAGCGGTATAGATATTTCCATGTTTATACAGATGGTGGTGTAGATATTTCCATGTTTATAGAGATGGCGGTCTAGATATTTCCATGTTTACAGAGATAGTGGTGTAGTTATTTCCAAGTTTATAGAGACAGCATTGTAGATATTTCTATGTTTATACAGATAGCGGTGAAGATATTTCCATGTTTATACAGATAGCGGTGTAGATATTTCCATGTTTATACAGATAGCAGTGTAGATATTTCCATGTTTATAGAGATAGTGTTGTAGATAATTTCAATTTCATACAGAGAGCAGTGTAGATATTTCCAAGTTCATACAGATAGCGGTGTAGATATTTCCATGTTTATAGAGATGGCGGTGTAGATATTTCCATGTTCATACAGAGGACGGTGTAGATATTTCCATGTTTATAGGGATGGCGGTGTAGATATTTTCAAGTTTACACTGATGGCGGGGTAGATATTTCCATGTTTACACAGATAGCGGTGTAGACATTTCCATGTTTACACAGATAGCGGTGTGGATATTTCCATGTTTATGCATATAGCGGTGTATATATTTCCATGATAATACAGATAGCTGTGCAGATATTTCCATGTTTATTCAGATAGCGGTGCGGATATTTCCATGTTTATACAGATAGTTGGGCAGATATTTCCATGTTTATACAGATAGCGGTGTAGATATTTCCATCTTAATACAGATGGCGGTGTAGATATGTCCATGTTTGTACAGATGGTGGTGTAGATATTTCCATGTTCATACAGACGGCGGTGTAGATATTTCGAAGTTTATACAGATAGCGATGTAGTTATTTCCATATTTATAGAGAAATCTGTGTAGATATTTCCATGTAAATTCAGATAGCTGCGTAGATATTTCCATGTTCATGCAGATTACGGTGTAGATATTTCCATGTTCATCCAGATGCCGGTGTACATATATCCATGTTCATACAAATGGCGGTGAAGATATTTCCATGTTCATACAGATGGCGGTGTAGATATTTCCAGGTTCCTACAAATGGCGGTGTAGATATTTCCATGTTCATAGAGATGGCGGTGTAGATATTTCCACGTTTATGCAGATAGCGGTATAGATATTTCCATGTTTATACAGATGGTGGTGTAGATATTTCCATGTTCATACAGGTGGCGGTGTAGATATTTCCATGTTTATACAGATAGCAGTGTAGTTATTTCCATGTTAATCGAGATAGCTGTGTAGATATTTCCATTGATATACAGATAGCTGTGTAGATATTTGGATGTTCATACAGATATTGGTGTAGATATTTGCATGTTCATACAGATAGCGGTGTAGATATTTCCATGTTCATACAGATAGCGGTGTAGATATTTCCATGTTCATACAGTTAGCGGTGAAGATATTTCCATGTTCATACACATGGCGGTGTAGTTATTTACATGTTCATACAGATGGCGGTGTAGATATTTCCATGTTCGTACGGATGGCAGTGTAGATATTTCCATGTTCATACAGGTGGCGGTGTAGATATTTCCATGTTTATACAGATAGCAGTGTAGTTATTTCCATGTTTATAGAGACAGCTGTGTATATGTTTCCATTGATATACAGATAGCGGTGTAGATATTTGCATGTTCATACAGATAGCGGTGTAGATATTTCCATGTTCATACAGATAGCGGTTTAGATATTTCCATGTTCATACAGATAGCGGTGTAGATATTTCCATGTTCATACAGATAACTGTGTAGATATTTCCATGTTCATACAGATAGCGGTGTAGATATTTCCATGTTCATACAGTTAGCAGTGTAGATATTTCCATGTTCATACAGATGGCGGTGTAGATATTTACATGTTCATACAGATGGCGGTATAGATATTTCCATGTTCGTACAGATGGCGGTGTATATATTTGCAGGTTCATAGAGATGGCGGTGTAGATATTTCCATGTTTATGCACATAGCGGTATAGATATTTTCATGTTTATACAGATGGTGGTGTAGATATTTCCATGTTTATAGAGATGGCGGTCTAGATATTTCCATGTTTACAGAGATAGTGGTGTAGTTATTTCCAAGTTTATAGAGACAGCATTGTAGATATTTCCATGTTTATACAGATAGCGGTGAAGATATTTCCATGTTTATACAGATAGCGGTGTAGATATTTCCATGTTTATACAGATAGCAGTGTAGATATTTCCATGTTTATAGAGATAGTGTTGTAGATAATTTCAATTTCATACAGAGAGCAGTGTAGATATTTCCAAGTTCATACAGATAGCGGTGTAGATATTTCCATGTTTATAGAGATGGCGGTGTAGATATTTCCATGTTCATACAGAGGACGGTGTAGATATTTCCATGTTTATAGGGATGGCGGTGTAGATATTTTCATGTTTACACAGATGGCGGTGTAGATATTTCCATGTTTACACAGATAGCGGTGTAGACATTTCCATGTTTACACAGATAGCGGTGTGGATATTTCCATGTTTATGCAGATAGCGGTGTATATATTTCCATGATAATACAGATAGCGGTGCGGATATTTCCATGTTTATTCAGATAGCGGTGCGGATATTTCCATGTTTATACAGATAGTTGGGTAGATATTTCCATGTTTATACAGATAGCGGTGTAGATATTTCCATCTTAATACAGATGGCGGTGTAGATATGTTCATGTTTGTACAGGTGGCGGTGTAGATATTTCGAGTTTTATAGAGATAGCGATGTAGTTATTTCCATATTTATAGAGAAATCTGTGTAGATATTTCCATGTAAATTCAGATAGCTGCGTAGATATTTCCATGTTCATGCAGATTACGGTGTAGATATTTCCATGTTCATCCAGATGCCGGTGTACATATATCCATGTTCATACAAATGGCGGTGAAGATATTTCCATGTTCATACAGATGGCGGTGTAGGTATTTCCATGTTCATACAAATGGCGGTGTAGATATTTCCATGTTCATAGAGATGGCGGTGTAGATATTTCCAGGTTCATACAAATGGCGGTGTAGATATTTCCATGTTCATAGAGATGGCGGTGTAGATATTTCCACGTTTATGCAGATAGCGGTATAGATATTTCCATGTTTATACTGATGGTGGTGTAGATATTTCCATGTTTATAGAGATGGCGGTCTAGATATTTCCATGTTTATACATATAGCGGTGAAGATATTTCCATGTTTATACAGATAGCGGTGTAGATATTTCCATGTTTATACAGATAGCAGTGTAGATATTTCCATGTTTATAGAGATAGTGGTGTAGATAATTTCAATTTTATACCGAGAGCAGTGTAGATATTTCCAAGTTCATACAGATAGCGATGTAGATATTTCCACGTTTATAGAGATGGCGGTGTAGATATTTCCATGTTCATACAGATGGCGGTGTTGTTATTTACATGTTCATACACATGGCGGTGTAGATATTTCCATGTTCATAGAGATGGCGGTGTAGATATTTCCATGTTCGTATGGATGGCAGTGTAGACATTTCCATGTTCATACAGGTGTCGGTGTAGATATTTCCATGTTTAAACCGATAGCAGTGTAGTTATTTCCATGTTTATAAACATAGCATTGTAGATATCTCCATTGATATACAGATAGCTGTGTAGATATTTGCATGTTCATACAGATAGCGGTGTAGTTATTTCCATGTTCGTACAGAAAGCGGTGTAGATATTTCCATGTTCATACAGATAGCGGTGTAGATATTTCCATGTTCATAGAGATATCGCTGTAGATATTTCCATGTTCATGCAGATAGCGGTGTAGATATTTCCATGTTCATACAGTTAGCGGTGTAGATATTTCCATGTTCATACAGATGGCGGTGTAGATATTTCCATGTTCATACAAATGGCGTTGTAGATATTTCCATGTTCATAGAGATGGCGGTGTAGGTATTTCCATGTTTATACAGATAGCAGTGTAGTTATTTCCATGTTTATAGAGATAGTGGTGTAGATAATTTCAATTTCATACAGATAGCTGTGTAGATATTTGCATGTTCATACAGATAGCGGTGTAGATATTTCCATGTTCATACAGATAGCGATGTAGAGATTTCCATGTTCATACAGTTAGCGGTGTAGATGTTTCCATGTTCATTCAGATGGCGGTGTAGATATTTCTATGTTCATACCAATAGCGCTGTAGATATTTCCATGTTCATACAGATAGCGGTGTAGATATTTCCATGTTCATACAGATAGAGGTGTAGATATTTCCATGTTCATACAGATAACGGTGTAGATATTTCCATGTTCATACAGATAACGGTGTAGATATTTCCATGTTCATACAGACAGCGGTGTAGATATTTCCATGTTCATACAGTTAGCGGTGTAGATATTTCCATGCTCATACAGATGGTGATGTAGATATTTATGTGTTCATACAGATGGCAGTGTAGATATTTCCATGTTCGTACAGATGGCAGTGTAGATATTTCCATGTTCATAGAGATGGCTGTGTACATATTTCCATGTTTTTGCAGATAGCGGTATAGATATTTCCATGTTTATACAGATGGTGGTGTAGATATTTCCATGTTTATTGAGATGGCGGTCTAGATATTTCCATGTTGATAGAGATAGAGATGTAGTTATTTCCAAGTTTATAGAGACAGCGTTGTAGATATTTCCAAGTTTATACAGATAGCGGTGAAGATATTTCCATGTTTATACAGATAGCGGTGTAGATATTTCCATGTTTATACAGATAACAGTGTAGATATTTCCATGTTTATAGAGATAGTCGTGTAGATAATTTCAATTTTATACAGATAGCAGTGTAGATATTTCCATGTTCATTCAGATAGCGGTGTAGATATTTCCATATTCATACCAATAGCTCTTTAGATATTTCCATGTCCATACAGTTAGCGTTGTAGATATTTCCATGTTCATTCAGATGGCGGTGTTGATATTTCCATGTTCGTACAGATGGCAGTGTAGATATTTCTAAGTTCATACAGGTAGCGGTGTAGATATTTCCATGTTTATACAGATAGCAGTGTAGTTATTTCCATGTTTATAGAGATAGCAGTGTAGATATTTCCTTTGATATACAGATAGCTGTGTAGATATTTGCATTTTCATACAGATAGCTGTGTAGTTATTTGCATTTTCATACAGATAGCGGTGTAGATATTTCCATGTTCGTACAGATAGCGGTGTAGATATTTCCATGTTCATACAGATAGCGGTGTAGATATTTCCATGATCATACAGTTAGCGGTGAAGATATTTCCATTTTCATACAGATGGCGGTGTAGACATTTACATGTTCATACAGATGGCGGTGTAGATATTTCCATGTTCGTACAGATATCGGTGTAGATATTTCCATGTTCATAGAGATGGTGGTGTAGATATTTCCATGTTTATGCAGATAGCGATGTAGATATTTCCATGTTTATGGAGATGGCAGTGTAGATATTTCCATGTTCTTAGAGATGGCGGTGTAGATATTTCCATGTTCATACAAATGGCGGTGTAGATATTTCCATGTTCTTAGAGATGGTGGTGGAGATATTTCCAGGTTTATACAGATAGCAGTGTAGTAATTTCCATGTTTATAGAGATAGCAGTGTAGATATTTCCATTGATATACAGATAGCTGTGTAGATACTTGCATGTTCATTCAGATAGCGGTGTAGATATTTCCATGTTTTGCATGTTCATTCAGATAGCGGTGTAGATATTTCCATGTTCATACAGATAGCGGGGTAGATATTTCCATGTTCATACAGATAGTGGTGTAGATATTTCCATGTTCATACAGTTAGCGGTGTAGATATTTCCATGTTCATACAATTAGCGGTGTAGATATTTCCATGTTCATACAGATGGCGGTGTAGATATTTACATGTTCATACAGATGGCGGTGTAGATATTTCCATGTTCGTACGAATGGCAGTGTAGATATTTCCATGTTCGTACAGATGGCGGTGTAGATATTTCCATGTTTATACAGATAGCAGTGTAGATATTTCCATATTTATAGAGATAGCAATGTAGATATTTCCATTGATATACAGATAGCTGTGTAGATATTTGCATGTTCATACAGATAGCGGTGTAGTTATTTCCATGTTCGAACAGATAGCGGTGTAGATATTTCCATGTTCATACAGATAGCGGTGTAGATATTTCCATGTTCATAGAGATGACGGTGTAGATATTTCCATGTTCATACAGATAGCGGTGTAGATATTTCCATGTTCATACAGTTGGCGTTGTAGATATTTCCATGTTCATACAGATGGCGGTGTAGATATTTCCATGTTCATACAGATGGCGTTGTAGATATTTCCATGTTCGTACAGAAGGCGGTGTAGATGTATCCATGTTCATAGAGATGGCGGTGTAGATATTTCCATGTTTATGCAGATAGCGGTATAGATATTTCCATGTTTATACAGATGGTGGTGTAGATATTTCCATGTTTATGGGGATGGCGGTGTAGATATTGTCATGTTTACACAGATGGCGGTGTAGATATTTCCATGTTTACACAGATAGCGGTGTAGACATTTCCATGTTTACACAGATTGCGGTGTGGATATTTCCATGTTTATGCAGATAGCAGTGTAGATATTTCCATGTTTATACAGATAGCGGAGCGGATATTTCCATGTTTATACAGATAGTTGGGCAGATATTTCCATGTTTATATGGATAGTGGTGTAGATATTTCCATCTTAATACAGATGGCGGTGTAGATATGTCCATATTTGCACAGATGGCGGTGTAGATATTTCCATGTTTATAAAGATGGCGGTGTAGATATTTTCATGTTTACACAGATGACGGTGCATATATTTCCATTTTTACACAGATAGCGGTGTAGACATTTCCATGTTTAAACTGATAGCTTTGTGGATATTTCCATGGTTATGCAGATAGCGTTGTAGATATTTCCATGTTTATACACATTGGCAGATATTTCCATGTTTATACAGATAGCGGAGTAGATATTTCCATCTTAATACAGATGGCGGTGTAGATATGTCTATGTTCGAACAGATGGCGCTGTAGATATTTCCATGTTCATACAGATGGCGGTGTAGATATTTCGAAGTTTATAGAGATAGCGCTGTAGTTATTTCCATATTTATAGAGAAATATGTGTAGATATTTCCATGTATATGCAGAGAGCTGTGTAGATATTTCCATGTTCATGCAGATAGCGGAGTAGATATTTCTATGTTCATCCAGATGCCGGTGTAGGTATATCCATGTTCATAAAGATGGCGGTGAATATATTTCCATGTTCATACAGATGGCGGTGTAGATATTTCCAGGTTCATACAAATGGCGGTGTAGATATTTCCATGTTCATAGAGATGGCGGTGTAGATATTTCCATGTTCATACAAATGGCGGGGTAGATATTTCCATGTTCATAGAGATGGCGGTGTAGATATTTGCATGTTTATACAGATAGCAGTGTGGTTATTTCCATGTTTATAGAGATAGTAGTGTAGATATTTCCATTGATATACAGATAGCTGTGTAGATAATTGCATGTTCATACAGATAGCGGTGTAGATATTTCCATGTTCATACAGATAGCGGTGTAGATATTTCCATGTTCATACAGATAGCGGTGTAGATATTTCCATGTTCATGCAGATAGCGGTGTAGATATTTCCATGTTCATACCAATAGCGGTGCAGATAATTCCATATCCATACAGTTAGCGTTGTAGATATTTCCATGTTCATACAGATGGCGGTGTAGATATTTCCATGTTCATACAGATGGCGGTGTAGATATTTCCATGTTCATACGGATGGCAGTGTAGTTATTTCCATGATCATACAGGTGGCGGTGTACATATTTCCATGTTTCTACAGACAGCAGTGTAGTTATTTCCATGTTTATAGAGATAGCAGTGTAGATATTTCCATTGATATACAGATATCTGTGTAGATATTTGCATGTTCATACAGATAGCGGTGTAGATATTTCCATGTTCATACAGATAGCGGTGTAGATATTTCCATGTTCATTCAGATAGCGTTGTAGATATTTCCATGTTCATACAGATAGCGGTGTAGATATTTCCATGTTCATACAGTTGGCGGTGTAGATATTTCCATGTTCATACAGATGGCGGTGTAGATATTTCCATGTTCATACAGATGGCGTTGTAGATATTTCCATGTTCGTACAGAAGGCGGTGTAGATGTATCCATGTTCATAGAGATGGCGGTGTAGATATTTCCATGTTTATGCAGATAGCGGTATAGATATTTCCATGTTTATACAGATGGTGGTGTAGATATTTCCATGTTTATGGGGATGGCGGTGTAGATATTGTCATGTTTACACAGATGGCGGTGTAGATATTTCCATGTTTACACAGATAGCGGTGTAGACATTTCCATGTTTACACAGATTGCGGTGTGGATATTTCCATGTTTATGCAGATAGCAGTGTAGATATTTCCATGTTTATACAGATAGCGGAGCGGATATTTCCATGTTTATACAGATAGTTGGGCAGATATTTCCATGTTTATATGGATAGTGGTGTAGATATTTCCATCTTAATACAGATGGCGGTGTAGATATGTCCATATTTGCACAGATGGCGGTGTAGATATTTCCATGTTTATAAAGATGGCGGTGTAGATATTTTCATGTTTACACAGATGACGGTGCATATATTTCCATTTTTACACAGATAGCGGTGTAGACATTTCCATGTTTAAACTGATAGCTTTGTGGATATTTCCATGGTTATGCAGATAGCGGTGTAGATATTTCCATGTTTATACACATTGGCAGATATTTCCATGTTTATACAGATAGCGGAGTAGATATTTCCATCTTAATACAGATGGCGGTGTAGATATGTCTATGTTCGAACAGATGGCGCTGTAGATATTTCCATGTTCATACAGATGGCGGTGTAGATATTTCGAAGTTTATAGAGATAGCGCTGTAGTTATTTCCATATTTATAGAGAAATATGTGTAGATATTTCCATGTATATGCAGAGAGCTGTGTAGATATTTCCATGTTCATGCAGATAGCGGAGTAGATATTTCTATGTTCATCCAGATGCCGGTGTAGGTATATCCATGTTCATACAGATGGGGGTGAATATATTTCCATGTTCATACAGATGGCGGTGTAGATATTTCCATGTTCATACAGATAGCGGTGTAGATATTTCCATGTTCATACAGTTAGGGGTGTAGATATTTCCATGTTCATACAAATGGCGGTGTAGATATTTCCATGTTTATACAGATAGCAGTGTAGATATTTCCATGTTCGTACAGAAGGCGGTGTAGATGTATCCATGTTCATAGAGATGGCGGTGTAGATATTTCCATGTTTATGCAGATAGCGGTATAGATATTTCCATGTTTATACAGATGGTGGTGTAGATATTTCCATGTTTATGGGGATGGCGGTGTAGATATTGTCATGTTTACACAGATGGCGGTGTAGATATTTCCATGTTTACACAGATAGCGGTGTAGACATTTCCATGTTTACACAGATTGCGGTGTGGATATTTCCATGTTTATGCAGATAGCAGTGTAGATATTTCCATGTTTATACAGATAGCGGAGCGGATATTTCCATGTTTATACAGATAGTTGGGCAGATATTTCCATGTTTATATGGATAGTGGTGTAGATATTTCCATCTTAATACAGATGGCGGTGTAGATATGTCCATATTTGCACAGATGGCGGTGTAGATATTTCCATGTTTATAAAGATGGCGGTGTAGATATTTTCATGTTTACACAGATGACGGTGCATATATTTCCATTTTTACACAGATAGCGGTGTAGACATTTCCATGTTTAAACTGATAGCTTTGTGGATATTTCCATGGTTATGCAGATAGCGGTGTAGATATTTCCATGTTTATACACATTGGCAGATATTTCCATGTTTATACAGATAGCGGAGTAGATATTTCCATCTTAATACAGATGGCGGTGTAGATATGTCTATGTTCGAACAGATGGCGCTGTAGATATTTCCATGTTCATACAGATGGCGGTGTAGATATTTCGAAGTTTATAGAGATAGCGCTGTAGTTATTTCCATATTTATAGAGAAATATGTGTAGATATTTCCATGTATATGCAGAGAGCTGTGTAGATATTTCCATGTTCATGCAGATAGCGGAGTAGATATTTCTATGTTCATCCAGATGCCGGTGTAGGTATATCCATGTTCATACAGATGGCGGTGAATATATTTCCATGTTCATACAGATGGCGGTGTAGATATTTCCAGGTTCATACAAATGGCGGTGTAGATATTTCCATGTTCATAGAGATGGCGGTGTAGATATTTCCATGTTCATACAAATGGCGGGGTAGATATTTCCATGTTCATAGAGATGGCGGTGTAGATATTTGCATGTTTATACAGATAGCAGTGTGGTTATTTCCAGGTTTATAGAGATAGTAGTGTAGATATTTCCATTGATATACAGATAGGTGTGTAGATAATTGCATGTTCATACAGATAGCGGTGTAGATATTTCCATGTTCATACAGATAGCGGTGTAGATATTTCCATGTTCATACAGATAGAGGTGTAGATATTTCCATGTTCATGCAGATAGCGGTGTAGATATTTCCATGTTCGTACCAATAGCGGTGCAGATAATTCCATATCCATACAGTTAGCGTTGTAGATATTTCCATGTTCATACAGATGGCGGTGTAGATATTTACATGTTCATACAGATGGTGGTGTACATATTTCCATGTTCGTACAGATGGCGGTGTAGATATTTCCATGTTCATAGAGATGGCGGTCTAGATATTTCCATGTTTATGCAGATAGCGGTATAGTTATTTCCATGTTTATACAGATGGTGGTGTAGATATTTCCATGTTTATAGAGATGGCAGTCTAGATATTCCCATGTTTATACAGATAGCATTGAAGATATTTCCATGTTTATACAGATAGCGGTGTAGGTATTTCCATGTTTATACAGATAGAAGTGTAGATATTTCCATGTTTATAGAGATAGTGGTGTAGATAATTTCAATTTTATACAGATAGCAGTGTAGATATTTCCAAGTTCATACAGATAGCGGTGTAGATATTTCCACGTTTATTGAGATGGCGGTGCAGATATTTCCATGTTCATACAGATGGCGGTGTAGATATTTCCATGTTTATAGAGATGGCGGTGTAGATATTTCCATGTATACACAGATGGCGGTGTAGATATTTCCCTGTTTACACAGGTGGCGGTGTAGACATTTCCATGTTTACACAGATAGCGGTATGGATATTTCCATGTTTATGCAGATAGCGGTGTAGATATTTCCATGTTTATACAGATAGCGGTGCGGATATTTCCATGTTTATACAGATAGTTGGGCAGATATTTCCATATTTATACAGATAGCGGTGTAGATATTTCCATCTTAATACAGATGGCGGTGTAGATATGTCCATGTTCGTACAGATGGCGTTGTACATATTTCCATGTTCATACAGATGGCGGTGTAGATATTTCAAAGATTATAGAGATAGCGCTGTAGTTATTTCCATATTTATAGAGAAATCTGTGTAGTTATTTCCATGTATATGCAGATAGCTCTGTAGATATTTCCATGTTCATGCAGATAGCGGTGTAGATATTTCCATGTTCATCCAGATGCCGGTGTAGATATGTCCATGCTCATACAGATGGCGGTGAAGATATTTCCACGTTCATACAGATGGCGGTGTGGATATTTCCGTGTTCATACAAATGGCGGTGTAGATATTTGCATGTTCATAGAGATGGCGGTGTAGATATTTCCTTGTTCATACAAATGGCGGTGTAGATATTTCCATGTTCATAGAGATGGCGGTGTAGATATTTCCAAGTTTATACAGATAGCAGTGTAGTTATTTCTATGTTTATAGAGATAGTAGTGTAGATATTTCCATTGATATACAGATAGCTGTGTAGATATTTGCATGTTCATACAGATAGCGGTGTAGATATTTCCATGTTCATACAGATAGCGGTGTAGATATTTCCATGTTCATACAGATGGCGGTGTAGATATTTACATGTTCATGCAGATGGCGTTGTAGATATTTCCATGTTCGTACAGATGGCTGTGTAGATATTTCCATGTTCATAGAGATGGCGGTGTAGATATTTCCATGTTTATGCAGATAGCGATATAGGTATTTCCATGTTTATACAGATGGTGGTGTAGATATTTCCATGTTTATAGAGATGGCGTTCTAGATATTTCCATGTTTATAGAGATAGTGGTGTAGTTATTTCCAAGTTTATACAGACAGCGTTGTAGATGTTTCCATGTTTATACAGATAGCGGTGAAGATATTTCCATGTTTATACAGACAGCTGTGTAGATATTTCCATGTTTATACAGACAGAAGTGTAGATATTTCCAAGTTTATAGAGATAGTGGTGTAGATAATTTCAATTTATTCAGATAGCAGTGTAGATATTTCCAAGTTCATACAGAGAGCAGTGTAGATATTTCCACGTTTATAGAGATGGCGGTGTAGATATTTCCATCTTCATACAGATGGCGGTGTAGATATTTCCATGTTTATAGAGATGGCGGTGTAGATATTTTCATGTTTACACAGATGGCGGTGTAGATTTTTCCATGTTTACACAGATAGCGGTGTAGACATTTCCATGTTTACACAGATAGCGGTGTGGATATTTCCATGTTTATGCAGATAGCGGTGTAGATATTCCCATGTTTATACAGATAGCGGTGCGGATATTTCCATGTTTATTCAGATAGCGGTGTAGATATCTCCATCTTTATACAGATAGCGGTGCCGGTATTTCCATATTTATACAGATAGTGGTGCAGATATTTCCATGTTTATAAAGATAGCGGTGTAGATATTTCCATCTTAATACAGATGGTGGTGTAGATATGTCCAGGATCGTACAGATGTCGGTGTAGATATTTCCATGTTCATACAGACGGCAGTGTAGATATTTCGAAGTTTATAGAGATAGCGCTGTAGTTATTTCCATATTTATAGAGAAATCTGTGTAGATATTTCCATGTATATGCAGATAGCTGTGTAGATATTTCCATGTTCATGCAGATAGCGGTATAGATATTTCCATGTTCTTCCAGATGCCGGTGTAGATATTTGCATGTTCATACAGATAGCGGTGTAGATGTTTCCATGTTCATACAGATAGCGGTGTAGATAATTCCATGTTCATACAGATAGCGGTGTAGATATTTCCATGTTCGTACAGATAGCGGTGTAGGTATTTCCATGTTCTTACAGTTAGCGGTGTACATATTTCCATGTTCTTACAGATGGCGGTGTAGATATTTCCATGTTCATACAGATGGCAGTGTAGATATTTCCATGTTCATACAGGTGGCGGTGTAGATATTTCCATATTTATACAGATAGCAGTGTAGTTATTTCCAAGTTTATAGAGATAACAGTGTAGATATTTCCATTGATATACAGATAGCTGAGTAGATATTTGCATGTTCATACAGATAGCGGTGTAGATACTTCCATGTTCATACAGATAGCGGTGTAGATATTTCCATGTTCATACAGATGGCGGTGTAGATATTTACATGTTCATACAGATGGCGGTGTAGATATTTCCATGTTCATAGAGATGGCGGTGTAGTTATTTCCACGTTTATGCAGATAGCGGTATAGATATTTCCATGTTTATACAGATGGTGGTGTAGATATTTCCATGTTTATAGATATGGTGGTCTAGATATTTCCATGTTTATACAGATAGCGGTGAAGATATTTCCATGTTTATACAGATAGCAGTGTAGATATTTCCATGTTTATAGAGATAGTGGTGTAGATAATTTCAATTTTATACCGAGAGCAGTGTAGATATTTCCAAGTTCATACATATAGCGATGTAGATATTTACACGTTTATAGAGATGGCAGTGTAGATATTTCCATGTTCATACAGATGCTGGTGTAGATATTTCCATGTTCATACAAATGGCGGTGTAGATATTTCCATGTTCATAGAGATGGCGGTGTAGATATTTCTATGTTCGTATGGATGGCAGTGTAGACATTACCATGTTCATACAGGTGGCGGTGTAGATATTTCTATGTTAAAACCGATAGCAGTGTTGTTATTTCCATGTTTATAGACATAGCATTGTAGATATCTCCATTGATATACAGATAGCTGTGTAGATACTTGCATTTTCATACAGATAGCGGTGTAGATATTTCCATGTTCGTACAGATAGCGGTGTAGATATTTCCATGTTCATACAGATAGCGGTGTAGATATTTCCATGTTCATAGAGATAACGGTGTAGATATTTCCATGTTCATACAGATAGCGGTGTAGATATTTCCATGTTCATACAGTTAGCGGTGTAGATATTTCCATGTTCATACAGATGGCGTTGTAGATATTTCCATGTTCATAGAGATGGCGGTGTAGATATTTCCATGTTTATACAGATAGCAGTGAAGTTATTTCCATGTTTATAGAGATAGTGGTGTAGATAATTTCAATTTCATATAGATGACGGTGTAGATATTTACATGTTCATACAGATAGCGGTGTAGATATTTCCATGTTCATACAGATAGCGATGTAGATATTTCCATGTTCATAGAGTTAGCGGTGTAGAGGTTTCCATGTTCATTCAGATAACGGTGTAGATATTTCTATGTTCATACCAATAGCGGTGTAGATATTTCCATGTTCATACATATAGCGGTGTAGATATTTCCATGTTCATACAGATAGAGGTGTAGATATTTCCATGTTCATACAGATAACGGTGTAGATATTTCCATGTTCATACAGATAACGGTGTAGATATTTCCATGTTCATACAGACAGCGGTGTAGGTATTTCCATGTTCATATAGTTAGCGGTGTAGATATTTCCATGCTCATACAGATGGCGGTGTAGATATTTATGTGTTCATACAGATGGCAGTGTAGATATTTCCATGTTCGTACAGATGGCAGTGTAGATATTTCCATGTTCGTACAGATGGCGGTGTAGATATTTCCATGTTCATAGAGATGGCTGTGTACATATTTCCATGTTTATGCAGATAGCGGTATAGATATTTCCATGTTTATACAGATGGTGGTGTAGATATTTCCATGTTTATTGAGATGGTGGTCTAGATATTTCCATGTTGATAGAGATAGAGATGTAGTTATTTCCAAGTTTATAGAGACAGCGTTGTAGATATTTCCAAGTTTATACAGATAGCGGTGAAGATATTTCCATGTTTATACAGATAGCGGTGTAGATATTTCCTTGTTTATACAGATAACAGTGTAGATATTTCCATGTTTATAGAGATAGTGGTGTAGATAATTTCAATTTTATACAGATAGCAGTGTAGATATTTCCATGTTCATGCAGATAGCGGTGTAGATATTTAGATATTCCTACCAATAGCTGTGTAGATATTTCCATGTCCATACAGATAGCGTTGTAGATATTTCCATGTTCATACAGATGGCGGTGTAGATATTTACATGTTCATTCAGATGGCGGTGTTGATATTTCCATATTCATACGGATGGCAGTGTAGATATTTCCATGTTCATACAGATAGCAGTGTAGTTATTTCCATGTTTATAGAGATAGCAGTGTAGATATTTCCATTGATATACAGATAGCTGTGTAGATATTTGCATTTTCTTACAGATAGCGGTGTAGTTATTTGCATTTTCATACAGATAGCGGTGTAGATATTTCCATGTTCGTACAGATGGCGGTGTAGATATTTCCATGTTTATAGAGATGGCGGTGTAGATATTTCCATGTTCTTGGAGATGGCGGTGTAGATATTTCCATGTTCATACAAATGGCGGTGTAGATATTTCCATGTTCAAAGAGATGGTGGTGGAGATATTTCCATGTTTTTACAGATAGTAGTGTTGTAATTTCCATGTTTATAGAGATAGCAGTGTAGATATTTCCATTGATATACAGATAGCTCTGTAGATATTTGCATGTTCATACAGATAGCGGTGTAGATATTTCCATGTTCATACAGATAGCGGGGTAGATATTTCCATGTTCATACAGATAGTGGTGTAGATATTTCCATGTTCATAAAGTTAGCGGTGTAGATATTTCCATGTTCATACAATTAGCGGTGTAGATATTTCCATGTTCATACAGATGGCGGTGTAGATATTTACATGTTCATACAGATGGCGGTGTAGATATTTCCATGTTCGTACGGATGGCAGTGTAGATATTTCCATGTTCGTACAGGTGGCGGTGTAGATATTTCCATGTTTATACAGATAGCAGTGTAGATATTTCCATATTTATAGAGATAGCAATGTAGATATTTCCAGTGATATACAGATAGCTGTGTAGATATTTGCATGTTCATACAGATAGCGGTGTAGTTATTTCCATGTTCGAACTGATAGCGGTGTAGATATTTCCATATTCATACAGATAGCGGTGTAGATATTTCCATGTTCATACAGATGACGGTGTAGATATTTCCATGTTCATACAGATAGCGGTGTAGATATTTCCATGTTCATACAGTTTGCGGTGTAGATATTTCCATGTTCATACAGATGGCGGTGTAGATATTTACATGTTAATACAGATGGCTTTGTAGATATTTCCATGTTCGTACAGATGGCGGTGTAGGTGTGTCCATGTTCATAGAGATGGCGGTGTAGATATTTCCATGTTTATGCAGATAGCGGTATAGATATTTCCATGGTTATACAGATGGTGGTGTAGATATTTCCATGTTTATGGGGATGGCGGTGTAGATATTGTCATGTTTACACAGATGGCGGTGTAGATATTTCCATGTTTACACAGATAGCGGTGTAGACATTTCCATGTTTACACAGATAGCGGTGTGGATATTTCCATGTTTATGCAGATAGCAGTGTAGATATTTCCATGTTTATACAGATAGCGGTGCAGATATTTCCATGTTTATACAGATAGTTGGGCAGATATTTCCATGTTTATACAGATAGCGGTGTAGATATTTCCATTTTAATACAGATGGCGGTGTAAATATGTCCATATTTGTACAGATGGCGGTGTAGATATTTCCATGTTTATAAAGATGGCGGTGTAGATATTTTCATGTTTACACAGATGGCGGTGCATATATTTCCATGTTTACACAGATAGCGGTGTAGACATTTCCATGTTTAAACTGATAGCTTTGTGGATATTTCCATGGTTATGCAGATAGCGGTGTAGATATTTCCATGTTTATTCACATTGGCAGATATTTCCATGTTTATACAGATAGCGGAGTAGATATTTCCATCTTAATACAGATGGCGGTGTAGATATATCCATGTTCGTACAGATGGCTGTGTAGATATTTCCATGTTCATAGAGATGGCGGTGTAGATATTTCCATGTTTATGCAGATAGCGATATAGGTATTTCCATGTTTATACAGATGGTGGTGTAGATATTTCAATGTTTATAGAGATGGCGTTTTAGATATTTCCATGTTTATAGAGATAGTGGTGTAGTTATTTCCAAGTTTATAGAGACAGCGTTGTAGATGTTTCCATGTTTATACAGATAGCGGTGAAGATATTTCCATGTTTATACAGATAGCGGTGTAGATATTTCCATGTTTATACAGACAGAAGTGTAGATATTTCCAAGTTTATAGAGATAGTGGTGTAGATAATTTCAATTTATTCAGATAGCAGTGTAGATATTTCCAAGTTCATACAGAGAGCAGTGTAGATATTTCCACGTTTATAGAGATGGCGGTGTAGATATTTCCATCTTCATACAGATGGCGGTGTAGATATTTTCATGTTTACACAGATGGCGGTGTAGATATTTCCATGTTTACACAGATAGCGGTGCGGATATTTCCATGTTTATGCAGATAGTGGTGTAGATATCTCCATCTTTATACAGATAGCGGTGCGGGTATTTCCATGTTTATACAGATAGTGGTGCAGATATTTCCATGTTTATAAAGATATCGGTGTAGATATTTAAATCTTAATACAGATGGCGGTGTAGATATGTCGAGGATCGTACAGATGGCGGTGTAGATATTTCCATGTTCATACAGACGGAGGTGTAGATATTTCGAAGTTTATAGAGATAGCGCTGTAGTTATTTCCATATTTATAGAGAAATCTGTGTAGATATTTCCATGTATATGCAGATAGCTGTGTAGATATTTCCATGTTCATGCAGATAGCGGTATAGATAATTCCATGTTCATCCAGATGCCGCTGTAGATATTTGCATGTTCATACAGATAGCGGTGTAGATATTTCCATGTTCATACAGATAGCGGTGTAGATATTTCCATGTTCATACAGATGGCAGTGTAGATATTTCCATGTTCATACAGATAGCGGTGTAGATATTTCCCTGTTCGTACAGATAGCGGTGTAGGTATTTCCATGTTCTTACAGTTAGCGGTGTACATATTTCCATGTTCTTACAGATGGCGGTGTAGATATATCCATGTTCATACAGATGGCAGTGTAGATATTTCCATGTTCATACAGGTGGCGGTGTAGATATTTCCATGTTTATACTGATAGCAGTGTAGTTATTTCCAAGTTTATAGAGATAGCAGTGTAGATATTTCCAAGTTTATACAGATAGCAGTGCAGATATTTCCATGTTTATTCAGATAGTGGTGCGGATATTTCCATGTTTATACAGACTGTTGGGCAGATATTTCCATGTTTACAGATAGCATTGTAGATATTTCCATCTTAATACAGATGGCGGTGTAGATATGTCCAAGTTCGTACAGATGGCGTTGTACATATTTCCATGTTCATACAGATGGCGGTGTAGATATTTTGAAGTTTATAGAGATAGCGCTGTAGTTATTTCCATATTTTTTTAGAAATCTGTGTAGATATTTCCATGTATATGCAGATAGCTGTGTAGATAGATCCATGTTCATGCAGATAGCGGTGTAGATAATTCCATGTTCATCCAGGTGCCGGTGTAGATATGTCCACGCTCATACAGATGGCGGTGAAGATATTTCCATGTTCATACAGATGGCGGTGTAGATATTTCCGTGTTCATACAAATGGCGGTGTAGATATTTGCATGTTCATAGAGATGGCGGTGTAGATATTTCCATGTTCATACAAATGGCGGTGTAGATATTTCCATGTTCATAGAGATGGCGGTGTAGATATTTCCATGTTTATGCAGATAGCAGTGTAGTTATTTCTATGTTTATAGAGATAGTTGTGTAGATATTTCCATTGATATACAGACAGCTGTGTAGATATTTGCATGTTCATACAGATAGCGGTGTAGATATTTTCATGTTCATACAGATAGCGGTGTAGATATTTCCATGTTCATACAGATAGCGGTGTAGATATTTCCATGTTCATACAGATAGCGGTGTAGATATTTCCATGTTCATACAATTAGCAGTGTAGATGTTTCCATGTTCATACAGATGGCGGTGTAGATATTTACATGTTCATACAGATGGCGGTGTAGATATTTCCATGTTCGTGCGGATGGCAGTGTAGATATTTCCATGTTCATACAGGCGGCGGTGTAGATGTTTCCATGTTTATATAGATAGCAGTGTAGTTATTTCCATGTTTATAGAGATAGCAGTGTAGATATTTCCATTGACATACAGATAGCTGTGTAGATATTTGCATGTTCATAGAGATAGCGGTGTAGATATTTCCATGTTCATACAGATAGCGGTGTAGATATTTCCATGTTCATACAGATAACGGTGTAGATATTTCCATGTTCATACAGATACTGGTGTAGATATTTCCATGTTCATACAGTTAGTGGTGTAGATATTTCCATGTTCATACAGATGGCGGTGTAGATATTTACATGTTCATGCAGATGGCGTTGTAGATATTTCCATGTTCGTACAGATGGCTGTGTAGATATTTCCATGTTCATAGAGATGGCTGTGTAGATATTTCCATGTTTATGCAGATAGCGATATAGGTATTTCCATGTTTATACAGATGGTGGTGTAGATATTTCCATGTTCATACAAATGGCGGTGTAGATATTTCCATGTTCATAGAGATGGCGGTGTAGATATTTCCATGTTTATGCAGATAGCAGTGTAGTTATTTCTATGTTTATAGAGATAGTAGTGTAGATATTTCCATTGATATACAGACAGCTGTGTAGATATTTGCATGTTCATACAGATAGCGGTGTAGATATTTTCATGTTCATACAGATAGCGGTGTAGATATTTCCATGTTCATACAGATAACGGTGTAGATATTTCCATGTTCATACAGATAGCGGTGTAGATATTTCCATGTTCATACAATTAGCAGTGTAGATGTTTCCATGTTCATACAGATGGCGGTGTAGATATTTACATGTTCATACAGATGGCGGTGTAGATATTTCCATGTTCGTGCGGATGGCAGTGTAGATATTTCCATGTTCATACAGGCGGCGGTGTAGATATTTCCATGTTGATATAGATAGCAGTGTAGTTATTTCCATGTTTATAGAGATAGCAGTGTAGATATTTCCATTGACATACAGATAGCTGTGTAGATATTTGCATGTTCATAGAGATAGCGGTGTAGATATTTCCATGTTCATACAGATAGCGGTGTAGATATTTCCATGTTCATACAGATAACGGTGTAGATATTTCCATGTTCATACAGATACTGGTGTAGATATTTCCATGTTCATACAGTTAGTGGTGTAGATATTTCCATGTTCATACAGATGGCGGTGTAGATATTTACATGTTCATGCAGATGGCGTTGTAGATATTTCCATGTTCGTACAGATGGCTGTGTAGATATTTCCATGTTCATAGAGATGGCTGTGTAGATATTTCCATGTTTATGCAGATAGCGATATAGGTATTTCCATGTTTATACAGATGGTGGTGTAGATATTTCCATGTTTATAGAGATGGCGTTCTAGATATTTCCATGTTCATACAGATAGCGGGGAAGATATTTCCATGTTCATACAGTTAGCGGTGTAGATATTTCCATGTTCATACAGATGGCGGTGTAGATATTTACATGTTCATAGAAATGTCGGTGTAGATATTTCCATGTTCATGGAGATGGCGGTGTACATATTTCCATGTTTACAGAGATAATGGTGTAGTTATTTCCAAGTTTATAGAGACAACGTTGTAGCTATTTCCATGTTTATACAGATAGCAGTGTAGATATTTCCACGTTTATAGAGATAGTGGTGTAGATAATTTCAATTTTATACAGAGAGCAGTGTAGATGTTTCCAAGTTCGTACAGATAGCGGTGTAGATATTTCCACGTTTATAGAGATGGCGGTGTAGATATTTCCATGTTCATACAGATGGCGGTGTAGATATTTCCATGTTTATGGGGATGGCGGTGTAGATATTTTCATGTTTACACAGATGGCGGTGTAGATATTTCCATGTTTACACAGATAGCGGTGTAGACATTTCCATGTTTACACAGATAGCGGAGTGGATATTTCCATGTTTATGCAGATAGCAGTGCAGATATTTCCATGTTTATACAGATAGTTGGGCAGATATTTCCATGTTTATACAGATAGCGGTGTAGATATTTCCATCTTAATACAGATGGCGGTGTAGATATGTCCATGTTCATACAGATGGCGTTGTAGATATTTCCATGTTCATACAGATGGCGGTGTAGATATTTCGAAGTTTATAGAGATAGCGCTGTAGTTATTTCCATATTTATAGAGAAATCTGTGTGGATATTTTCATGTTTATGCAGATAGCTGTGTAGATATTTCCATGTTCATGCAGATAACGGTGTAGATACTTCCATGTTCATCCAGATGCCGGTGTAGATATATCCATGTTCATACAGATGGCGGTGAAGTTATTTCCATGTTCATACAGATGGCAGTGTAGATATTTCCATGTTCATACAAATGGCGGTGTAGATATTTCCGTGTTCATAGAGATGGCGGTGTAGATATTTCCATGTTCATAGAGATGGCGGTGTAGATATTTCCATGTTTATACAGATAGCAGTGTAGTTATTTCCATGTTTATAGAGATAGTGGTGAAGATATTTTCAATTTTATACAGATAGCTGTGTAGATATTTGCATGTTCATACAGATATCGGTGTAGATATTTCCATGTTCATACAGATAGCGGTGTAGATATTTCCATGTTCATACAGATAGCGGTGTAGATATTTCCATGTTCATGCAGATAGCGGTGTAGATATTTCCATGTTCATACCAATCGCGGTGTAGATATTTCCATGTCCATACATTTAGCGTTGTAGATATTTCCATGTTCATACAGATGGCGGTGTAGATATTTCCATGTTTGTACGGATGGCAGTTTACATATTTCCATGTTCATACAGGTGGCGGTGTAGATATTTCCATGTTCATACAGATAGCGGTGTAGATATTTCCATGATCATACAGTTAGCGGTGTAGATATTTCCATGTTCATACAGATGGCGGTGTAGATATTTACATGTTCATTCAGATGGCGCTGTAGATATTTCCATGTTCGTACAGATGGCGGTGTAGATATTTCCATGTTCATAGAGATGGCAGTGTAGATATTTCCACGTTTATGCAGATAGCGGTATAGATATTTCCATGTTTATACAGATGGTGGTGTAGATATTTCCATGTTTATAGAGATGGCGGTCTAGATATTTCCATTTTTATACAGATAGCGGTGAAGATATTTCCATGTTTATACAGATAGCGGTGTATATATTTCCATGTTTTTACAGATAGCAGTGTAGATATTTCCATGTTTATAGAGATAGTGGTGTAGATAATTTCAATTTTATACCGAGAGCAGTGTAGATATTTCCAAGTTCATACAGATAGCGATGTAGATATTTCCACGTTTATAGAGATGGCGGTGTAGATATTTCCATGTTCATACAGATGGCGTTTTAGATATTTCCATGTTCATACAAATGGCGGTGTAGATATTTCCATGTTCATAGAGATGGCGGTGTAGATATTTCCATGTTCGTATGGATGGCAGTGTAGACATTTCCATGTTCATACAGGTGGCGGTGTAGATATTTCCATGTTTAAACCGATAGCAGTGTAGTTATTTCCATGTTTATAGACATAGCATTGTAGATATCTCCATTGATATACAGATAGCTGTGTAGATATTTGCATGTTCATACAGATAGCGGTGTTGATATTTCCATGTTCGTACAGATAGCGGTGTAGATATTTCCATGTTCATACAGATGGCGGTGTAGATATTTCCATGTTCATAAAAATGGCGTTGTAGATATTTCCATGTTCATAGAGATGGCGGTGTAGATATTTCCATGTTTATACAGATAGCAGTGTAGTTATTTCCATGTTTATAGAGATAGTGGTGTAGTTAATTTCAATTTCATACAGATAGAAGTGTAGATATTTGCATGTTCATACAGATAGCGGTGTAGGTATTTCCATGTTCATACAGATAGCGATGTAGATATTTCCATGTTCTTACAGTTAGCGGTGTAGATGTTTCCATGTTCATTCAGATAGCGGTGTAGATATTTCTATGTTCATACCAATAGCGGTGTAGATATTTCCATGTTCATACAGATAGCGGTGTAGATATTTCTATGTTCATACAGATAGAGGTGTAGATATTTCCATGTTCATACAGATAACGGTGTAGATATTTCCATGTTCATACAGATAACGGTGTAGATATTTCCATGTTCATACAGACAGCAGTGTAGATATTTCCATGTTCATACAGTTAGCGGTGTAGATATTTCCGTGCTCATACAGATGGCGGTGTAGATATTTATGTGTTCATACAGATGGCAGTGTAGATATTTCCATGTTTGTACAGATGGCAGTGTAGATATTTCCATGTTCATAGAGATGGCTGTGTACATATTTCCACGTTTATGCAGATAGCGGTAAAGATATTTAAATGTTTATACAGATGGTGGTGTAGATATTTCCATGTTTATAGAGATGGCGGTCTAGATATTTCCATGTTTACAGAGATAGTGGTGTAGTTATTTCCAAGTTTATAGAGACAGCGTTGTAGATATTTCCATGTTTATACAGATAGCTGTGTAGATATTTGCATGTTCATACAGATAGCGGTGTAAATATTTCCATGTTCATACAGATAGCGGTGTTGATATTTCCATGTTCATACAGATAGCGGTGTAGATATTTCCATGTTCATGCAGATAACGGTGTAGATATTTCCATGTTCATACAGATAGCGGTGTAGATATTTCCATGATCATACAGTTAGCGGTGTAGATATTTCCATGTTCATACAGATGGCGGTGTAGATATTTACATGTTCATTCAGATGGCGCTGTAGATATTTCCATGTTCGTACATATGGCGGTGTAGATATTTCCATGTTCATAGAGATGGCGGTGTAGATATTTCCACGTTTATGCAGATAGCGGTATAGATATTTCCATGTTTATACAGATGGTGGTGTAGATATTTCCATGTTTATAGAGATGGCGGTCTAGATATTTCCATGTTTATACAGATAGCGGTGAAGATATTTCCATGTTTATACAGATAGCGGTGTATATATTTCCATGTTTTTACAGATAGCAGTGTAGATATTTCCATGTTTATAGAGATAGTGGTGTAGATAATTTCAATTTTATACCGAGAGCAGTGTAGATATTTCCAAGTTCATACAGATAGCGATGTAGATATTTCCACGTTTATAGAGATGGCGGTGTAGATATTTCCATGTTCATACAGATGGCGGTTTAGATATTTCCATGTTCATACAAATGGCGGTGTAGATATTTCCATGTTCATAGAGATGGCGGTGTAGATATTTCCATGTTCGTATGGATGGCAGTGTAGACATTTCCATGTTCATACAGGTGGCGGTGTAGATATTTCCATGTTTAAACCGATAGCAGTGTAGTTATTTCCATGTTTATAGACATAGCATTGTAGATATCTCCATTGATATACAGATAGCTGTGTAGATATTTGCATGTTCATACAGATAGCGGTGTTGATATTTCCATGTTCGTACAGATAGCGGTGTAGATATTTCCATGTTCATACAGATAGCGGTGTAGATATTTCCATGTTCATAGAGATAACGGTGTAGATATTTCCATGTTCATACAGATAGCGGTGTAGATATTTCCATGTTCATACAGTTAGCGGTGTAGATATTTCCATGTTCATACAGATGGCGGTGTAGATATTTCCATGTTCATACAAATGGCGTTGTAGATATTTCCATGTTCATAGAGATGGCGGTGTAGATATTTCCATGTTTATACAGATAGCAGTGTAGTTATTTCCATGTTTATAGAGATAGTGGTGTAGTTAATTTCAATTTCATACAGATAGAAGTGTAGATATTTGCATGTTCATACAGATAGCGGTGTAGATATTTCCATGTTCATGCAGATAGCGGTATAGATAATTCCATGTTCATCCAGATGCCGCTGTAGATATTTGCATGTTCATACAGATAGCGGTGTAGATATTTCCATGTTCATACAGATGGCAGTGTAGATATTTCCATGTTCATACAGATAGCGGTGTAGATATTTCCCTGTTCGTACAGATAGCGGTGTAGGTATTTCCATGTTCTTACAGTTAGCGGTGTACATATTTCCATGTTCTTACAGATGGCGGTGTAGATATTTCCATGTTCATACAGATGGCAGTGTAGATATTTCCATGTTCATACAGGTGGCGGTGTAGATATTTCCATGTTTATACTGATAGCAGTGTAGTTATTTCCAAGTTTATAGAGATAGCAGTGTAGATATTTCCAAGTTTATACAGATAGCGGTGCAGATATTTCCATGTTTATTCAGATAGTGGTGCGGATATTTCCATGTTTATAAAGATTGTTGGGCAGATATTTCCATGTTTATACAGATAGCATTGTAGATATTTCCATCTTAATACAGATGGCGGTGTAGATATGTCCATGTTCGTACAGATGGCGTTGTACATATTTCCATGTTCATACAGATGGCGGTGTAGATATTTTGAAGTTTATAGAGATAGCGCTGTAGTTATTTCCATATTTTTTTAGAAATCTGTGTAGATATTTCCATGTATATGCAGATAGCTGTGTAGATAGATCCATGTTCATGCAGATAGCGGAGTAGATATTTCTATGTTCATCCAGATGCCGGTGTAGATATATCCATGTTCATACAGATGGCGGTGAATATATTTCCATGTTCATACAGATGGCGGTGTAGATATTTCCAGGTTCATACAAATGGCGGTGTAGATATTTCCATGTTCATAGAGATGGCGGTGTAGATATTTCCATGTTCATACAAATGGCGGGGTAGATATTTCCATGTTCATAGAGATGGCGGTGTAGATATTTGCATGTTTATGCAGATAGCAGTGTGGTTATTTCCATGTTTATAGAGATAGTAGTGTAGATATTTCCATTGATATACAGATAGCTGTGTAGATATTTGCATGTTCATACAGATAGCGGTGTAGATATTTCCATGTTCATACAGAGGGCAGTGTAGATATTTCCATGTTCATACAAATGGCGGTGTAGATATTTCCATGTTCATAGAGATGGCGGTGTAGATATTTCCATGTTCATAGAGATGGCGGTGTAGATATTTCCATGTTTATACCGATAGCAGTGTAGTTATTTCCATGTTTATAGAGATAGCGGTGTAGATATTTTCAATTTTATACAGATAGCTGTGTAGATATTTGCATGTTCATACAGATATCGGTGTAGATATTTCCATGTTCATACAGATAGCGATATAGATATTTCCATGTTCATACAGATAGCGGTGTAGATATTTCCATGTTCATGCAGATAGCGGTGTAGATATTTTCATGTTCATACCAATAGCGGTGTAGATATTTCCATGTCAATACATTTAGCGTTGTAGATATTTCCATGTTCATACAGATGGCGGTGTAGATATTTCCATGTTTGTACGGATGGCAGTGTAGATATTTCCATGTTCATACAGGTGGCGGTGTAGATATTTCCATGTTTATACAGATAGCAGTGTAGATATTTCCATGTTTATAGAGATAGCTGTGTAGATATTTCCATTGATATACAGATAGCTGTGTAGATATTTGCATGTTCATACAGATAGCGGTGTAAATATTTCCATGTTCGTACAGATAGCGGTGTTGATATTTCCATGTTCATACAGATAGCGGTGTAGATATTTCCATGTTCATGCAGATAACGGTGTAGATATTTCCATGTTCACACAGATAGCGGTGTAGATATTTCCATGATCATACAGTTAGCGGTGTAGATATTTCCATGTTCATACAGATGGCGGTGTAGATATTTACATGTTCATTCAGATGGCGATGTAGATATTTCCATGTTCGTACAGATGGCGGTGTAGATATTTCCATGTTCATAGAGATGGCGGTGTAGATATTTCCACGTTTATGCAGATAGCTGTATAGATATTTCCATGTTTATACTGATAGCAGTGTAGTTATTTCCAAGTTTATAGAGATAGCAGTGTAGATATTTCCAAGTTTATACAGATAGCGGTGCCGATATTTCCATGTTTATTCAGATAGTGGTGCGGATATTTCCATGTTTATAAAGATTGTTGGGCAGATATTTCCATGTTTATACAGATAGCATTGTAGATATTTCCATCTTAATACAGATGGCGGTGTAGATATGTCCATGTTCGTACAGATGGCGTTGTACATATTTCCATGTTCATACAGATGGCGGTGTAGATATTTTGAAGTTTATAGAGATAGCGCTGTAGTTATTTCCATATTTTTTTAGAAATCTGTGTAGATATTTCCATGTATATGCAGATAGCTGTGTGGATAGATCCATGTTCATGCAGATAGCGGTGTAGATATTTCCATGTTCATCCAGGTGCCGGTGTAGATATGTCCATGCTCATACAGATGGCCGTGAAGATATTTCCATGTTCATACAGATGGCGGTGTAGATATTTCCGTGTTCATACAAATGGCGGTGTAGATATTTGCATGTTCATAGAGATGGCGGTGTAGATATTTCCATGTTCATACAAATGGCGGTGTAGATATTTCCATGTTCATAGAGATGGCGGTGTAGATATTTCCATGTTTATGCAGATAGCAGTGTAGTTATTTCTATGTTTATAGAGATAGTAGTGTAGATATTTCCATTGATATACAGACAGCTGTGTAGATATTTGCATGTTCATACAGATAGCGGTGTAGATATTTTCATGTTCATACAGATAGCGGTGTAGATATTTCCATGTTCATACAGATAGCGGTGTAGATATTTCCATGTTCATACAGATAGCGGTGTAGATATTTCCATGTTCATACAATTAGCAGTGTAGATGTTTCCATGTTCATACAGATGGCGGTGTAGATATTTACATGTTCATACAGATGGCGGTGTAGATATTTCCATGTTCGTGCGGATGGCAGTGTAGATATTTCCATGTTCATACAGGCGGCGGTGTAGATATTTCCATGTTTATATAGATAGCAGTGTAGTTATTTCCATGTTTATAGAGATAGCAGTGTAGATATTTCCATTGACATACAGATAGCTGTGTAGATATTTGCATGTTCATAGAGATAGCGGTGTAGATATTTCCATGTTCGTACAGATAGCGGTGTAGATATTTCCATGTTCATACAGATAGCGGTGTAGATATTTCCATGTTCATACAGATAGCGGTGTAGATATTTCCATGTTCATACAGATAGCGGTGTAGATATTTCCATGTTCATACAGATAGCGGTGTAGATATTTCCATGTTCATACAATTAGCAGTGTAGATGTTTCCATGTTCATACAGATGGCGGTGTAGATATTTACATGTTCATACAGATGGCGGTGTAGATATTTCCATGTTCGTGCGGATGGAAGTGTAGATATTTCCATGTTCATACAGGCGGCGGTGTAGATATTTCCATGTTTATATAGATAGCAGTGTAGTTATTTCCATGTTTATAGAGATAGCAGTGTAGATATTTCCATTGACATACATATAGCTGTGTAGATATTTGCATGTTCATAGAGATAGCGGTGTAGATATTTCCATGTTCGTACAGATAGCGGTGTAGATATTTCCATGTTCATACAGATAGCGGTGTAGATATTTCCATGTTCATACAGATAACGGTGTAGATATTTCCATGTTCATACAGATACCGGTGTAGATATTTCCATGTTCATACAGTCAGTGGTGTAGATATTTCCATGTTCATACAGATGGCGGTGTAGATATTTACATGTTCATGCAGATGGCGTTGTAGATGTTTCCATGTTCGTACAGAGGGCTGTGTAGATATTTCCATGTTCATAGAGATGGCTGTGTAGATATTTCCATGTTTATGCAGATAGCGATATAGGTATTTCCATGTTTATACAGATGGTGGTGTAGATATTTCCATGTTTATAGAGATGGCGTTCTAGATATTTCCATGTTCATACAGATAGCGGGGTAGATATTTCCATGTTCATACAGTTAGCGGTGTAGATATTTCCATGTTCATACAGATGGCGGTGTAGATATTTACATGTTCATAGAAATGTCGGTGTAGATATTTCCATGTTCATGGAGATGGCGGTGTACATATTTCCATGTTTACAGAGATAGTGGTGTAGTTATTTCCAAGTTTATAGAGACAACCTTGTAGATATTTCCATGTTTATACAGATAGCAGTGTAGATATTTACACGTTTATAGAGATAGTGGTGTAGATAATTTCAATTTTATACAGAGAGCAGTGTAGATGTTTCCAAGTTCGTACAGATAGCGGTGTAGATATTTCCACGTTTATAGAGATGGCGGTGTAGATATTTCCATGTTCATACAGATGGCGGTGTAGATATTTCCATGTTCATACAGTTAGCGGTGTAGATATTTCCATGTTCATACAGATGGCGGTGTAGATATTTCCATGTTCATACAAATGGCGTTGTAGATATTTCCATGTTCATAGAAATGGCGGTGTAGATATTTCCATGTTTATACAGATAGCAGTGTAGTTATTTCCATGTTTATAGAGATAGTGGTGTAGTTAATTTCAATTTCATACAGATAGAAGTGTAGATATTTGCATGTTCATACAGATAGCGGTGTAGATATTTCCATGTTCATACAGATAGCGATGTAGATATTTCCATGTTCTTACAGTTAGCGGTGTAGATGTTTCCATGTTCATTCAGATAGCGGTGTAGATATTTCTATGTTCATACCAATAGCGGTGTAGATATTTCCATGTTCATACAGATAGCGGTGTAGATATTTCCATGTTCATACAGATAGAGGTGTAGATATTTCCATGTTCATACAGATAACGGTGTAGATATTTCCATGTTCATACAGATAACGGTGTAGATATTTCCATGTTCATACAGACAGCAGTGTAGATATTTCCATGTTCATACAGTTAGCGGTGTAGATATTTCCGTGCTCATACAGATGGCGGTGTAGATATTTATGTGTTCATACAGATGGCAGTGTAGATATTTCCATGTTTGTACAGATGGCAGTGTAGATATTTCCATGTTCATAGAGATGGCTGTGTACATATTTCCACGTTTATGCAGATAGCGGTAAAGATATTTAAATGTTTATACAGATGGTGGTGTAGATATTTCCATGTTTATGGTGATGGCGGTGTAGATATTGTCATGTTTACACAGATGGCGGTGTAGATATTTCCATGTTTACACAGATAGCGGTGTAGACATTTCCATGTTTACACAGATAGCGGTGTGGATATTTCCATGTTTATGCAGATAGCAGTGTAGATATTTCCATGTTTATACAGATAGCGGTGCGGATATTTCCATGTTTATACAGATAGTTGGGCAGATATTTCCATGTTTATACGGATAGCGGTGTAGATATTTCCATCTTAATACAGATGGCGGTGTAGATATGTCCATATTTGTACAGATGGCGGTGTAGATATTTCCATGTTTATAAAGATGGCGGTGTAGATATTTTCATGTTTACACAGATGGCGGTGCATATATTTCCATGTTTACACAGATAGCGGTGTAGACATTTCCATGTTTAAACTGAAAGCTTTGTGGATATTTCCATGGTTATGCAGATAGCGGTGTAGATATTTCCATGTTTATACACATTGGCAGATATTTCCATGTTTATACAGATAGCGGAGTAGATATTTCCATCTTAATACAGATGGCGGTGTAGATATGTCCATGTTCGTACAGATGGCGGTGTAGATATTTCCATGTTCATACAGATGGCGGTGTAGATATTTCGAAGTTTATGGAGATAGCGCTGTAGTTATTTCCATATTTATAGAGAAATATGTGTAGATATTTCCATGTATATGCAGAGAGCTGTGTAGATATTTCCATGTTCATGCAGATAGCGGAGTAGATATTTCTATGTTCATCCAGATGCCGGTGTAGATATATACATGTTCATACAGATGGCGGTGAATATATTTCCATGTTCATACAGATGGCGTTGTAGATATTTCCAGGTCCATACAAATGGCGGTGTAGATATTTCCATGTTCATAGAGATGGCGGTGTAGATATTTCCATGTTCATACAAATGGCGGGGTAGATATTTCCATGTTCATAGAGATGGCGGTGTAGATATTTGCATGTTTATACAGATAGCAGTGTGGTTATTTCCATGTTTATAGAGATAGTAGTGTAGATATTTTCATTGATATACAGATAGCTGTGTAGATATTTGCATGTTCATACAGATAGCGGTGTAGATATTTCCATGTTCATACAGAGGGCGGTGTAGATATTTCCATGTTCATACAGATAGCGGTGTAGATATTTCCATGTTCATGCAGATAGCGGTGTAGATATTTCCATGTTCATACCAATAGCGGTGAAGATAATTTCATGTCCATACAGTTAGCGTTGTAGATATTTCCATGTTCATACAGATGGCGGTGTAGATATTTCCACGTTCATACAGATGGCGGTGTAGATATTTCCATGTTCATACGGATGGCAGTGTAGTTATTTCCATGATCATACAGGTGGTGGTGTCCATATTTCCATGTTTCTACAGATAGCAGTGAAGTTATTTCCATGTTTATAGAGATAGCAGTGTAGATATTTCCATTGATATACAGATATCTGTGTAGATATTTGCATGTTCATACAGATAGCGGTGTAGATATTTCCATGTTCATACAGATAGCGGTGTAGATATTTCCATGTTCATTCAGATAGCGGTGTAGATCTTTCCATGTTCATACAGATAACGGTGTAGATATTTCCATGTTCATACAGATAGCGGTGTAGATATTTCCATGTTCATACAGTTAGCGGCGTAGATATTTCCATGTTCATACAGATGGCGGTGTAGATATTTACATGTTCATACAGATGGTGGTGTACATATTTCCATGTTCGTACAGATGGCGGTGTAGATATTTCCATGTTCATAGAGATGGCGGTGTAGATATTTCCATGTTTATGCAGATAGCGGTATAGTTATTTCCATGTTTATACAGATGGTGGTGTAGATATTTCCATGTTTATAGAGATGGCGGTCTAGATATTCCCATGTTTATACAGATAGCATTGAAGATATTTCCATGTTTATACAGATAGCATTGTAGGTATTTCCATGTTTATACAGATAGAAGTGTAGATATTTCCATGTTTATAGAGATAGAGGTGTAGATAATTTCAATTTTATACAGATAGCAGTGTAGATATTTCCAAGTTCATACAGATAGTGGTGTAGATATTTCCACGTTTATAGAGATGGCGGTGCAGATATTTCCATGTTCATACAGATGGCGGTGTAGATATTTCCATGTTTATAGAGATGGCGGTGTAGATATTTCCATGTTTACACAGATGGCGGTGAAGACATTTCCCTGTTTACACAGATAGCGGTGTAGACATTTCCATGTTTACACAGATAGCGGTATGGATATTTCCATGTTTATGCAGATAGCGGTGTAGATAATTCCATGTTCATACAATTAGCAGTGTAGATATTTCCATGTTCATACAGATGGCGGTGTAGATATTTCCATGTTTATAGAGATGGCGGTGTAGATATTTTCATGTTTACACAGATGGCGGTGTAGATATTTCCATGTTTACACAGATTGCGGTGTAGACATTTCCATGTCTACAAAGATAGCGGTGTGGATATTTCCATGTTTATGCAGATAGCGGTGTAAATAATTCCATGTTTATACAGATAGCGGTGCGGATATTTCCATGTTTATACAGATAGTGGTGCAGATATTTTTATGTTTATAGAGATAGCGGTGTAGATATTTCCATCTTATTACAGATGGTGGTGTAGGTATGTCCATGTTCCTACGGATGGCGGTGTAGATATTTCCATATTCATACAGATGGCGGTTTAGATATTTCGAAGTTTATAGAGATAGCGCTGTAGTTATTTCCATGTTTATAGAGAAATCTGTGTAGATATATCCATGTATATGCAGATAGTAGTGTAGATATTTTCACGTTCATGCAGATAGCGGTGTAGATATTTCCATGTTCATCCAGATGCCGGTGTAGATATATCCATGTTCATACAGTTGGCGGTGAAGATATTTCCATGTTCATACAGATGCCGGTGTAGATATTTCCATGTTCATACAAATGGCGGTGTAGATATTTCCATGTTCATAGAGATGGCAGTGTAGATATTTCCGTGTTCATTCAAATGGCAGTGTAGTTATTTCCATGTTCATAGAGATGGCGGTGTTGGTATTTCCATGTTTATACAGATAGCAATGTAGTTATTTCCATGTTTATAGAGATAGCAGTGTAGATATTTCCATTGATATACCGATATTTGTGTAGATATTTTCATGTTCATACACATAGCGGTGTAGATATTTCCATGTTCATACAGATAGCGGTGTAGATATTTCCATGTTCGTACAGATGTCGATGTAGATATTTTCAAGTTTACACAGATGGCGGTGTAGATATTTCCATGTTTACACAGATAGCGGTGTAGACATTTCCATGTTTACACAGATAGCGGTGTGGATATTTCCATGTTTATGCAGATAGCGGTGTAGATATTTCCATGTTCATTCAGATAGCGGTGCGGATATTTCCATGTTTATACACATAGTGGTGCAGATATTTCCATGTTTCTACAGATAGCGGTGTAGATATTTCCATCTTAATACAGACGGCGGTGTAGATATGTCCATATTCGTACAGATGGCGCTGCAGATATTTCCATGTTCATACAGTTAGCGGTGTAGATATTTCCATGTTCATACAGAGGGCGGTGTAGATATTTACATGTTCTTACAGATGGCAGTGTAGGTATTTCCATGTTCCTATGGATGGCAGTGTAGATCTTTCCATGTTCATACAGGTGGCGGTGTAGATATTTCCATGTTTATACAGATAGCAGTGTAGGAATTTCCATGTTTATAGAGATAGCAGTGTAGATATTTCCATTGATATACAGATAGCTGTGTAGATATTTGCATGTTCTTACAGATAGCGGTGTAGATATTTCCATGTTCATACAGATAGCGGTGTAGATATTTCCATGTTCATACAGATAGCGGTGTAGATATTTCCATGTTCATACAGATAGCGGTGTAGATATTTCCATGTTCATACTGTTAGCGTTGTAGATATTTCCATGTTCATACAGTCAGCGGTGTAGGTATTTCCATATTCATACAGATGGCTTTGTAGATATTTACATATTCATACAGATGGTGGTGTAGATATTTCCATGTTCGTACGGGTGGCAGTGTAGGTATTTCCATGTTCATACAGGTGGCGGTGTAGATATTTCCATGTTTATACAGATAGCAGTTTAGTTATTTCCATGTTTATAGAGATAGCAGTGCAGACATTTCCATTGATAAACAGATAGCTGTGTAGATATTTTCATGTTCATACAGATAGCGGTATACATATTTCCATGTTCATACAGATAGCGGGGTAGATATTTCCATGTTCATACAGATGGCGGTGTAGATATTTATATGTTCATACAGATTGCGGTGTAGATATTTCCATGTTCGTACAGATGGCTGTGTAGATATTTCCATGTTCATAGAGATGGCGGTGTAGATATTTCTATGTTTATGCAGATAGCGGTGTAGATATTTCCGTGTTTGTAGAGAGAGCGGTGTTGTTATTTCCACATTTATACAGATAACGGTGTAGATATTTCCATGTTTATATGGATAGCGGTGTAGATATTTCCATGTATATACAGATAGCGGTGTAGATACTTCCATGTTTATGCAGATGGCAGTGTAGATATTTCCATGTTTATAGAGATGGCGGTGTAGATATCTCCGTGTTGATACAGATAGCGGTGTAGATATTTCCATGTTTTTAGTGATAGCGGTGTAGATATTTCCATGTTTATACAGATAGCGGTGTAGATACTTCCATGTTTATGCAGATTGCAGTGTAGATATTTCCATGTTTATAGAGATGGCGGTGTAGATATTTCCGTGTTGATACAGATGGTGGTGTAGATATTTGCATGTTCCTAGATATGGCGGTGTAGATACTTCCATGTTCATACAGACGGCGGTGTAGATATTTCCATGTTCATACGGATGGCAGTGTAGATATTTCCACATTTATAGAGATGGTGGTGTAGATATTTCCATCTTTATACAGATGGCGGTGTTGATATTTCAACCTTTATAGAGATAGCGGTGTAGATATTTCCATGTTCCTTCACATGGCGGTTTAGATATTTCCATGTTTATAGAGATGGCGGTATAGATTTTTCCATGTTTATACAGATGGCGGTGTAGATATTTCCATTTTTATAGAGATGGCGGTGTTGATATTTCCATGTTTGTACAGGTAGCGGTGAAGACATTTCCATATTTATACAGGTAGCGGTGCAGATATGTGAATTCATTAAACCTCTTCTTCTTTATAAATTACCCAGTCTTGGGTATGTCTTTATCAGCAACATGAAAATTGACCTATACACTCACTGTCCATGAATGATTCTCTGTTAGCCCATTTGCATTGTTATAAAGAAATACCTGAGGCTGGGTGGTTTATAAAGAAATGAGGTTTATTTGGCTCCTTGTTCTGAAGGCTGTACGTGTAGCATAGTACTGGCACCTGCTTCCAGGGAGGGCCTCAGGAACCTTCCAAGCATGGTGGAAGGTGAAGGGAAACCAGCATATCACATGGTGAGAGAGGAAGCAAGAGAGACAGGGAGGAGGTGTCAGTCTCTTTTAAACAACCAGATATCGCATGAACTCACAGGGTAAGAACTCATTCATTACCAAGAGGACAGCACCAAGCCATTCAGGAGGCATCTGTCTCCAACATTGGGGATCACATTTTAACGTGAGATTTGAAGGGGACAAACATCCAAACTATGTCAGATAGCAAAGCTGACAATGCTTAGGATCTTTAGCTGTTCCAGGTCCTGGGAAAAGGGAGAGAGTTAGCTTCCCTCGTTTATGCTGTGCTACTGCATATTATATTAGTAATTATTGTTCTCTAAAGGTTCTTAAAAGCAAATAAACAAATGCAAGGCAAAACATATGATATGCAAGGCAAAACATACGAAATGCAAGGCAAATGCATTAAAAACTTTTGAGTGTTAATGTATAGATTTTATTTTATCTTTTTAATTTCTTTTGCTTAACCAAATAGATTATGTAGTTTTGATTAACTGGCCATGAAATAGCTCTGCCTACATAGAATTTCCCATGAATAATTATTTGTGGAGACTTTTGTGTGTGACCCAAATCCTCCCTCAAAACTGAAGTTTGCCCAGCTATTGGGAGTGTTGGCAAATCATGCCTCTCAGCTGATTCTCTCTAGAATTTATTCTCAGGAGATCTAATTAATAACTTGTCAAGCTGATGTCCATCCTTGGGGACAACTCGTATCTGAAGAATGGCCAGTGAAAGGTATTAAAACTCCATACTCCTGCCTCAATTTAGGGCAACTCTGAAGGGTCACCCCAGCTTCTCAGCTCCCCCTTGAGATTAGCTGAGGTATTGTTGCGACTGCATCACATCTCAACTCCCTTTATCCAATTCAGCTTTTTCGCCACAGTTGTTGGTTCCTAGGATTTTACCCAGTTAAATGTTCTCTACACAAATCTCTATCTCAAATCTGCTTTACAGGGAATGTGACCTCAGACTGGTTTTCATTAGGTTCTGGACATAACTCTCATTAGTCATTGATATGATTCGGCTGTGTCTCTGCCCGAATCTCACCTTGATTGTAATTATCCCCGCATGTCAAGGATGGAGTCAGGTGGAGATAATTGAATCATAGGGGCGGGTTCCCCCTACTGTTCTCCTGGTAGCGAATAAGTCTCACCAGATCTGATGCTTTTAAAATGGGAGTTTCCCTACACAAGCTTTCTTCTCTGCTACCATTTAAGATGTGCCTTTGCTTCTTTTTTGCCTTCTGCCGTGACTGTGAGGCCTCCCCAGCCATGTGGAATTGTGAGTTCATTAAACCTCTTTCCTTTATAAATTACCCGGTCTTGGGTAGGACTTTATTAGCAGCATGAGAACAAACTAGTACAGTCTGTTCTATAAGCCCAAGTCGGATCACAGAGTCCCGCTTTCTGTTTCTTTTTTTTTCTAGCCCATATTTCTACTAAAACTTGACTCATAAAGACTCAAAACAAAATAATTAAGCATGGCTAATATTTATTTAATATTTTATACGTGTCAGGTACTGTATTTTGTAACTTATCTTTTAATAATCTTTCCAAATCTCTAAAAGGAGAATTCTGCTTTTTTATAGAGAAAATAAGGATGGCTCTGAAAATGTTAGTAGTAGGGGAAGCAGGGTGAGGGACATAGGTGGCACTTTGTGTTATTTGTGCATTTTACCATCAGTCTAAAATCAGGTCAAAATAAAAAAAAATGAGAAGTAGAAGCAGGTTGTTAAGATTTTCAGTGTGACTCTAGAATTTTTTTGTTTGTTGTTTGTTTTGGAGTGTAGTGGTAAGATCTCTGCTCACTGCAACCTCCACTTCCCAGGCTCAAGCAATTCTCCTGCCTCAGTCTCCCAAGTAGCTGGGATTATAGGTGCCTGCCACCACACCCAGCTAATTTTTGTATTTTTTTTTTAGTAGAGATGGGGTTTCAGCATGTTGGCCAGGCCAGTCTCCAACTCCTGACTTCAAGTCATCCGCCCGCCTCAGCCTCCCGAAGTGCTGGGATTATAGGCATGAGCCACCACTCCTGGCCCAAAGTTCATATTTTAACTACTAACCTAAATTATTTTAAAAACAAAAGTCTCCTTGGACTCAAACCAGGTCAGAGTGACATGATCATGTGCCTGTTTTTTGCAGGGTGAAGTGAGATTATTATCTAGGAATTAGCTGAAATGTCTTGTTGTGGGCATAATTATTTCATATAAATTCTCAGCTTCATATTAGCACTTAGATTATAATTATCTAAAGAATAGAGAACAATTTCATATAATTTTCAGTGTATCAGGTGAATCAACAGTATACATACAAGCATGCAGATGAATTTCAGTGAATATAGTGGTGACAATGCTCAACAGAATAAGTGTCCCCCACCCCAACCCTGCATCTTGCTCTTTCACTGTCCTAAAGACAGAACAAAATGGTTCAGGCATCCAGCTTGTCCCCTCCACACTTCACACTTTTACTTAATAGCAGCTTATCTTTAACACTTTGTCATCTTTAAGATGTTGCTAATTCTTTCTGGTAGATCCCAGGACTGAGGATGAGGAAGAATGATTTTATTTAAATAAGGTTGCTTAATTAAAAAACAATTTTTTTAGTTTTAAAATATTTTCATTATTTTATAAAATTTTTGTGGGTACATAGGAGGTTTATATATTTGTGGGGTACATGAGATGTTTTAATACAGGCATGCAGTGTGAAATAATCACATCATGAGGAATGGGCTTTCCATCCCCTCAAGCATTTATCCTCTGAGTTAAAAACTATTCAATTGGCTGGGCGCGGTGGCTCACGCCTGTAGTCCCAGCTCTTTGGGAGGCCGAGGTGGGCGGATCGCCTGAGGTCAGGAGTTTGAGACCAGCCTGGCCAACATGATGAAACCCCATCTCTACTAAAAATACAAAAATTAGCCAGGTGTGGTGGCGAGTGCCTGTCATCCCAGCTACTCGGGAGGCTGAGACAGGAGAATCATTTGAACCTGGGAGGTGGAGGTTACAGTGAGCCGAGATCATGCCATTGTACTCCAGCCTGAGTGACAAGAGTGAAACTCCATGTCAAAAACAAACAAAAATCAGTTACATTCTTTAAGTTATTAAAATTAAACATTGTAAATGATATTTTTTCCCAAAGCTTTTCCAAAGAAAAAAAAAAGTAGAAACAAAGACACTTTCTACTGATTTCCAGCATGGTGACTCTGTATTTCTAGCATGTGTTAAGGTGAAAAATTGATTTTATGTTTAATACAAAACATAGCATAATGTAATGAAAAGCAAGATTGTAATGATAAAGGAAAATAACACTAGTGCTAATTTTTTTCAATTTGAAGCATTGGATTAAAATGAATTAGGTTATATTCCAACATGTTTATATTGAATTTCTTTTTTCTCCAATTGGTTTCTTTTTATTAATGGGGGAGTGTTGCATTTGTATAAGGTTTCCCTATTATATTCAATTGTTTTGAGATGCTTTTAATATGAAGTTTTTATGTTTTCTTTTTGATGTATACATGTTATGCTTTTATGCTGAATTTGATAATTGGTGCTGTATGTGCAAAGCAAATGTAATTTCCCAGCTTTTATTTTTTAAAGCCCTGGGAAGCAACATAATAAAGTAGAAATAGTATCAAGACAGGAGTTAGAATACCTGGATTCTAAAATTTAAATTAAATTAGGATCTAGTGACATTATAGGTGTTCCTTGATCTTCTGATGACCTGATTCCTCAAAAGAAAAATAAAATAATCTATAAATTGTTTCTAATTCTAAAACTCTATCAATCCTATTTTTAAAATTGTAATTAGTTGAACTCTGTAAGGTCACAAAAATCCCTATTAAGAAACTAAAATAAAATTTTATCATATCTTAAAAATACTCTGATCTTTTTTATATGCTGACATGAATTCTAATTATTTTTGAGCCCCTAAAAAATATTTAAGATCACAGTTTATGTTTTATTATTGACTTTCAGATAATTAACATTTTACTGATAGATATGAACAAATCTACTCTAACAGAGATAGTCATTAGTTTATTTCTCTCTTTTCAGTATCAATAAAAAGTATCGATTTACCAATAACAATGAATTAATTGCCTGAAATAAATGAAACGTAAGCAGCAAAAGTGAACCTTTGAGTATAACTCTTCTTGTAAACATTGACTTAGTTCAAAGGGAGCTTATCTTTAAAAAAAAAGCGCTAATTCATGTCTATTGGTATAGATATAATCTTTTGTTCCTTGAAAATAGATCCTACTATACTCCAGACACTATGCCACTTGGTGCAGATATTAACACAAATAGCAGGTGATCATTGTCCTCATGGAGTTTATTTTAAAGAGAACAAAGTGAGACAAAGGCACACAAGCAAAGAACTACAATACAAAGGGGATGGCATCTGACTCAGCATGGAGGTGTCACGGAAGGTGTTGTTTTGCTTAGGTTTTGAAGTGTGGGTAGGAGATGGCCCATGTTGAGAGTGGGAACTGGGAATTAAAAAGATGAGGAGGTCTCTGCAAATCTACATGGATGGGAAGTAGCATGCTGATGTGGGAAACAACTAAAAAGTTCCAGAATGCATGGTTTATAAAGCGTGAGTCAGAGAGGGCTAGACCAGTAGCCAGATCAAGGATATCTCACATGTTATAGTCATGAATTAGTGCATTGACCTGCAGGCCATGGGAGTCACTGAAGGTTTCAGTCAGGTAAGTGAGCTGATCAGAACAGTCCTTTAGATAGGCCGCTCTTTTGGCTGTAAGGGGGACACGTTTGAAGTAGGGCTATAGCTAAAAATATACAGACACTTCCTCTTTTCTACAGCCCTGCTGGCATCTGTTGTATTTTGACTTTTTAATAATAGCCATTCCAACCGGTATGAAATGGTATCTCATTGTGTTTTGATTTGCAATTTTCTGATGATTAGTGATTCTAACCTTTTTTTTTTGTATTTGTTGGCCATTTGTATGTGCTCTTTTGAGATGAGTTTGTTCATGTCCTTTGCCCATTTTTTAATTGGGTTATTTGTTTTTCTAATTGATTTAAGTTCCCTGTAGATTCTGGATACTAAAAAACAAACAAAAACCAGAAGTAAATAAATTCTCAGGACACACACACCCACACCCACACCCACAGAGAGAGAGAGAGAGAGAGAGAGCGCTTAGGTAAGAGGCCACCAACCACCAGGGTCTAAACTGGGAACACTTTCTAGTACAGAATGAATGGAAAAGATTCATGAAATATCTAGAAAGTAACGTTAATGAGATTTACATGTATGGAGTGAATGAGGAGAAACAGGGATCATTCAGGATTCTGGTAGGGATAACAGGGGGAGCCATTAGTTGAAATTTTGAAGTGGGAGAAGGAGAGGGAGTTTTAGGGAGAAAGATGAGTTTTTTTTAGGTATTTCAAACCCTTGAAGCTTCTATGGGACATCGAAGTGGAAATAACAGTCTGTGGGTTGGGACAATAAAGAAAGAAATTGGTTGAAGACTAGAGGAAGAGTATAGAGCAAAGAAATATTTAAGATAATAAACATAGAGAGATAGCTGAAAATGTGGGACTGGATTACAAAGGAAGAGTGATTTAGTTATGAAGCCCAAGGGCTGACAGGAATGGGTGACTACTCGAGGAGTTCATATGCATCTGTTATTGTATGAATAAAAAAAATTATCTTTTCCTTCCTAAAGATATCTTCAACCTGTTTTTGGATACATATGGGCACTGCTTTTCATTCTCTTAGCCCCATTTCTTATTTTAGCCTCTGCTGTAGCAATCAGTTCTGCACAGGCTTTGACCCAGGCTTTGACTAGTTGGTGCAGGTGTGATATGACACTTACCTGGAATGGCCCACAGTTTGTGGCTGCTCTCACTTAAGCAGGTGGGATGCTCATGTAGGTGTAACCTAGAAGCTTGGTAGAGTTTATGCCCATGGGGCAACCTGTGACCACTCAAAAATAAAGCCCTTTCCTCCTCCCAGATTGAGGAGTCTTGCATTATGTAATAAAACTCCTTAGAAGGCCTATTAGGTTCCAATACAGCATTAGGCAACTTGATAAGGTATCCCATCATCAGCCTTCCTTTCTTCCCTCATTCCTCTGCCTCTCACTCTTTCTTCCTAAGTTAACTTCTTAGATAAAATGCCAACTTTCTATATTTTGTTTCACATCAGGGAAAATAATTGTATATCCCATTTCAAAAGCATATAAAAAGGTTACTGTATAGAAAATTTGTCTTTAATAGATTAAGCTGTAATTTTCCAAATACTTTAAAATTTTATTTCAGAAACGTTTTTCCTTTTTATAAGCTTCATCTAAAAGCAGAGTTCACCTAAGAATATACCTAAGAGCATATTACATAGAATATATTTTATATTTCAGTAGTTTAGCTAGGATTCTTTCAAAATTGAGAGGATCTACAAATATTTCTAACACATTAGTTTTCAGTCTTAAGGCTGAGTCAAGAACAAAGCTCCTAAACTTTGTGTTGGTGATTGAGAACATTTTAAAATTGTTATTTAATTCATTAATTTATTTTTAAAAAATTTTCACATTGTAATTATATAGATTTATAGGATACAATTTGATGTTTCAATGAATATGTATGTTGTCTAATGATCCAATAAGGATAGTTAGTGTATTAATTACCTCATGCATTCATCATGTCTTTTTAATAAGAAATTTCAAAATCCTTTCTTCTAGATACTTTGTAATATACAATACTTTACTTTTAACTATAGTCACCCTGCTTTGCAAAGAACACTTTAACTTATTCTTCCTATATAATTGTGATTTCATAACTGTTAACCAATCTATCTCCATTTTGCCCTCCCCACTTCTTCCTCACTGTTTGGTAACCACTATTCTACTCTACTTCTCTATTAACTTTTTTTTTTTAAGATTTCACATATGAGAGAGATCATGCGGTATTTGCTTTCCGTGTCTGGCTTATTTCACTTAACATTGTATCCTGCAGGGTCATCCATGTTGTTGCAACTGGCAGAATTTCATTCTTTTTTTATGGCTGAATAGTAGTTCATTGTGTGTGTGTCCATATACATATATATATATATAATTAATTTTATGTATATTATAATTACACATAAAATTATATATAATTATAATTATAATTATATGTAATTATACATATAATAATATATATTATATGTAATATATAATATACATAATATACGTTATGTATATTATACATAATATACGTTATGTATATTATATATGTATATATGTATTATATATGTATGTATATATATTATACGTTATATATTATATATAATATACATAATATGTTATTATATATACATAATATGTTATATATATGTTATTATATATAATATACATAATATATATTATATATAATATACATAATATATATTATATATAATATACATAATATATATTGTATATATATAATTCACTTGTTTCTTTTTAGACACATAGATTGATTCCATATCTGATTATTAGAAATAGTGCTACAGTAAACATAAGAGTGCAGATATTTTTCAAACACAATGATTTCATTTCCTATGGATGTATACCCAGTAGTGGGATTGCTGGGTTATGTGATCGAATGATTGTTGTTTTGTTTTTTTTTTATTTTTTAGCGAATTTCCATAAAGTTTTGCTTAATGGTTGTACTAGTTTACAACCCCATCAACAGTGTGTAAGTGTTCCCTTTTCTCCACTTCCTTGCCAACTCTTGTTATCTTTTACCTTTTTGGTAATAGCCATTCTAATGGGTGAACTGGTATCTCATTGTGGTTTTGATTTGCATTTCCCTGATGGTTAGTGATGTTGAACATGATTTTATTATATATTCGTCTTGACCATTTCTATATTTTCTCTTGTGGCATGTCTTTTAGTTTATTTTGTCCTTTTTTTTTTTTTTTTTTTTGAGAAGGAGTCTTGCTCTGTTGCCCAAGCTGGAGTACAGTGGTGCAATCGGGGCTCACGGCAACCTCCATCTCCCTGGTTCAAGCAATTCCCCTGCCTCGGCCTGCTGAGTAGCTGGGGTTACAGGCACACACCATCATGTTTGGCTAAATTTTTGTATTTTTAGTAGAGAAATGATTTCACCATATTGGTCAGGCTGGTCTCAAACTCCTGACCTCAGTCAATCCACCTGCCTCAGCCTCCCAGTTTTGCCCATTTTTAAATAAGTTATTTATGTTTTTGCTGTTGAGTTGTTTAAGTTTCTTATATAATCTGGGCATTAACTCCTTAGCAGATGTATAGTTTGCAAATATTGTATCCCATTCTGTAAGTTGTTTTTTCACTCTGTTAAGTTTCCTTTGCTGTGCAGAAGCATTTTAGTTTGATGAAACCCCATTTATCTATTTTTGCTTTTTTTTGCCTGTGCTTTTGACGTCTCATTTAAAAAATCCTTGTACAACCCAAAGTTATAGAGAATTTCCCACATGTTATCTTCTAGTAGTTTTTCATAGTTTTCAATCTTACCTTTAGGTCTTTAATCGCATTTGAGTTGATTTTTGTATAAGGTAAAAGATAGGGGTCTGATTTCATTATCCCACATATAGATATCCAATCTTCTCAGTACCATTTAATGAAGACACTGTCTTTACCCCTGTGTGTGCTCTTGACTCCTTTTTTGAAAATCAGTTGACTTTAGGTATGAGAATTTATTTCTGAGCTGTATATTCTCTTCCATTGGTCTATGTGTTTGCTTTATGGCAGTGCCATGCTGTTTTGCTTACTATGGCTTTGTAGTATATTTTGAAGTCAGGTAGTGTGGTGCCTCCAGCTTTGTTATTTTTGCACAGGATTGCTTTGGTTATTTGGGGTCTTTTCTGGTTTCATACAAATTTTAGGGTATTTTTTTCTATTTCTGTGAAGAATTTCATTGTTATTTTGATAGGGATTGCATTGAATCTGTAGGACATTTTGTTAGTATGGTCATTTCAATAGTATCAATTCTTCCATTCCATGAGTATATAGTGTCCATTTTTTGTGTATTGTAAATTTTTCCATCAGTGTGTTATAGTTTTCATTGAAGAGATCTTTCACGACCTTGATTAAATTTATCTGCAGATTTCTTGGTAGCTATTGTAAATGGAATTCCTTTCTTGATGACTTTTTCAGATAGTTCACTATTAGTGTATAGAAACACCACTGCATTTTCTGTGTTGATTTTGTATACTACAACTTTACTGAATTTATTTATGATTTCTAGTAGTTTTTGGTCAAGTCTTTAGGGTTCTCACTCTATATAAGTATATATAGAAAGAACCCTAAAGAGAGAGAGATCATATATATCTATATGATCATATATATAGATGTATACATATGTATGTGAGATCACATTTTCTACAAACAGAAACAATCTGACTTCCTTCTTTCCAGTTTGGATCCCTCTTATTTATTTCTTTTGTCTAATTGCTCTGGCTCTGACCTCCAGTACTATGCTAAATAGAAGTGGTAGAAGTTGACATCCTTGTCTTCCTCCATATCATAGAGGAAAAGCATTTAACTATTCACCATAAATAAGATGTTAGCTGTGGGTTTGTCACATATGGCCTTTACTGCGTTGAGGTACACTCCTATACCTACTTTCTTGACAGTTTTTATCATAAATGAATGTTGACTTTTGTCAAGTGTTCTTTTTGCATCTGTTGAAATGATCACATGGTTTTTGTTTTTCTTTCTATTGTGGTGGTGTATCATATTTACTGATTTGTGCATGTTAAGCCATCCTTTCATCCCTGGGATGAATCCCACTTGATTATAGTGAATACTCTTTTTAGTGTGCTGTCGAAGTCAGTTCACTTGTATCTTGTTGAGAATTTTTGTATCTATGTTCTTCAGGAATATTGGCCTGTTATTTTCATTTTGTGCATGTCTTTGTCTGGTTTTAGAATCAGGATATTGCGAGCCTCATAAGATGAGTATGGAAGTATTCCTTCCTCATTACTTTTGTGGAAAAGTTTGTGGAGAATTGGTAGTTATTCTTTAACTGTTTGGTAGAATTCAGCAGTGAAGACATCAGGTCCTGGGTGTTGGTTGTTGTTGTTGTTTTGATGGAAGATGTTTTATTATTGATTCAATTTCCAAACTCATTATTGATGTGTTCAGATGTTATATTTCCTCACAATTTAATCTGGGTAGTTGTATGTGTGCAGAAATTTATTCATTTTATTCTACATTATCAAATTTGTTGGCATATAGTTATGAGTAATGTCTTACAATCCCTTATATTTCTGTGGTGTATCAGTTGTAATGTCTCCTTTTTCATCTTTTATTTATTTGAATTTTCTCTCCTTTTGTCTTAGTTTAGCTAAAGGTTTGTCAGTTTTACCTTTACACTTTGTCTTATTTATCTTTTGAAATATTTTTTAGTGTCTGTTTCCTTTATATCTGCTGTGAGCTTTATTATTTCCTTCCTTCTACCAATTTTGGGTTTAGTTTGTTTTTGATGTTCTAGTTACTTGAAGTGTATAATTTTGCTTTGTGATTTGAAAATCTGTCTTCATTTTTGGTGTAGGCTTTTATTGCTATAAATTTCCCTCTTAGAACTGCTTTTGCTACGTTCCATAGGTTTGGGTATGTTGGATTTTAATTCTTACTTGTCTCAGCGACTTTTGAAATTTTCCTATTAATGTCTTAATGAGACCTATTGATTTCTTGGGTGCATGCTATTTAATTTCCATGTCTTCATAAAATTTCCAAGGGCTTTCCTGTTGTTGATTTCTGGCTTTATATCACTGTAATCAGAAAAGATACTTCATATGATATCTGTCTTCTTAAGTTTGTTAAGACTTATTATGTGTCATAATGTATGATTGGTCCTAGAGAATGTTTGGTGTACAGTTGAGAATAATTTGTATTCTGCAGCTGTTGGATGATGTATTAGTCTGTTTTCATACTGCTGATAAAGACATACCCGAGACTGGGTAATTTACAGAGAAAAAGAGGTTTAGTGGACTCATAGTTCCACGTGGCTGGGGAGGTCTCCCAATCATGATGGAAGGCGAAAGGCACATCTTACATGGTAGCAAACAAAATAGAATTGAGAACCAAGTGAAAGGGTTCCCCCTTATAAAACCATCAGATCTTGTTAGACGTATTCACTACCACAAGAACAGTATGGGGGAAACCGCCCCCATGATTCAATTATCTCCCACTGGTTCCCTCCCACAACATGTATGAATTATGGGAGCTATAATCAAGATGAGATTTCGGTGGGGATATACAGCCAAACCATATCAGGTGAGATCTTCTTTACCTGCTAGGTCCATTTGGTCTATGGTATAGTTTGAGTCTGTCATTTTTTGGTTGATTTTCTCTTCATATAATCTGTCCATTTTTAAAGTGGAGTGTTGAAATTTCCTACTAATATTGTATTGCAGTCTATCTCTACCTTTAAATCTAATATTTGCTTTACATATCTGGTTGTTCTGGTGTTGGGTACATATATAGTAACACCTAAGTAACATATATGTTACGTCCTCTTATTGAATTGGACCTTTTATCATTTCTTTATACAGTGACATTCTTTTTTTATATAGTTCTTTTATTTAAAGCCTTTTAAAATATGACATGACTGTGGCTACTCCTGCTTGCTTTTCATTTGTTTGCATAAAATATATTTTTCCATCTCTTCACTTTCAGTCTATTTGTCTTTAATAGTGAGGTAAGTATCATGTAGGCAGCACATAGGTGGCTTTTGCTATCTGAATCCATTCATCCACTTTATATCTTTTAAGTAGAGTTTAATCCACTTCTATTCAAGTTTATTATTGATAAATTAGGACTTCCTTCTACCATTTCATTACTTGTTTTTTAGATTACTTGTTCACTTCTTCCTTTCTTATTGTTCATCTCTCTAGTTTGGTGGTTTTCTGTGGTGCTAAGCTTTGTTTCTTTTCCCTTTTTTGGTGTGTGTGTGTGTATCTGCTGTAATTTATTTCTTTCTGGTAAGTGAAACTAACATACAGAGTCCTGTATTTGTAACAGACTATTTTACACTGATAACAACTTAACATCTGTCACATAAAAATACTCTTGACTTCTCCCCCTCACACGCACAATTTATACTTTTGTTACCTTACATTGCATCTTTATGAATGGTAGACTCAATGGAACATAGGATCTATGTCACAACTAAATCAACTATTTAATGGCAGCATTAAAGCAGCCCAAAGAATTTGAAAAACTGGTGTGGGTGTATTTAACTTTTTAAAAACTATGTTTCATAATGTTTTCATTAAAAAGTCTTTATCAGTTTGCTAATGCCTAATTTTTACAACCAGCCACCATAGATTTTACAGGATAAATATATTATTTCAGTGGTAATTGAAGCAGAATTTTTGTTGCTCTTCTTACCCTTAGAGATTGTGTATTATCCTCAGACGTAATTCTTTGATTTTTTTTCTTTTCATGTTGTTACACATAGTTACCAACAATCAACGTGAGAATAACCTTTGAATATTTTCAAGCATTAAGATTTGTTTATACAGCTGCACAATTAGACAACCAACACTCTTGGGTCTTTACCTCTCAGCATTCCCCTGATTATTAACTTAAAGGTATGATGGGAAAAGTATCAATTTTTCTTGGTCACCTAGATTTAGAAATATGTAATAACTATAAGCTTGGGTCTGCTTCTTCAGAAGCCTAGGAAGTGGAGTGATGGTTCTCTGAAGAGGCTGGAAACAAAGTATGTGTTTCCAGAAGGCTTAATAGAATATGTTGAGACATAGGCCATTAACACAAAAGTGAAAGAAATGCAAAAAATGTATGAAAGTAAGGATTTGAGAAGGGAAATTTTATTTTTAAGTCTAAGATTCCTATGAATTATATGAAAGTAAATGTCCTATCCCTAAAATTAGCCAAAGGAAGCACTTCACTTATCAATGTGATGTGACTTTTCATACTCTTATCTAAAGATATCCTAAACTAAGATCCAGTTTTCTGAGAAAAGACCTTTTACTCATGCTTTAAAGCATGTTAGATGATTCCTACCACATCACATCATGTTGTTTACATGTATGATTTAAACTGCATTTATTCTTCAACTCACTGGTTCCTTAGGCTTCTTATCTTTCCTTGCACGCTTAGATAATTTTATGTAAAATTGATTTTTAGAAGTTTAGTTGCTGGGCGTAATGGCTGTCACCTGTAAACCCAGTAGTTTGGGAATTCAAGGCAGGTGGATTGCTTGAGTCTTGGAGTTTGAGGCCTGCGTGGGAAAGATGACAAACCCCATTTGTACAAAAATAAAAATATTAGCTGGATATGGTGGCACATGCCTGTGGTCCCAGCTACCCCAAGTCTGAGGTGGGTGGATGGCTTGAGTCCGAGAGGCAGAGGTGTGAGCCAAGATCATGCCCTGCTCTTCACCCTGGGCAACGAAGCCAGACACTGTTTCAAAAAAAAAAAATCTAGTGAGATTAGATTTCTATTCCTATGTGATTAAAAATTAGGAGAACTTCAAGGCTAATGAATATTAAAAAATGGCCATTGCTACTTGCATGTTCTATGAAGCCAGCATACACAGCAACGTGCTACCTAAAAACCAAGCTATTTAATATGTAGCTTAGATTTCAGATTTGATTGTCTTTGAGGTTTCATTATTGCAGAGATCAATTTCCAGACCAAATATAGACTAATTATGTACTTGGTCTTTTTTCATATGAAACTTCCCAGCCTCGGGTATAAATTAAGAGCAAATACGGATGTTTATACCGATAGCGGTGTAGATATTTCAATGTTTATACAGTTAGCCGTGTAGATATTTCCATGTCTATACAGATAGCGGTGTGGACATTTCCATGTTTATACAGATAGTGGTGTAGATATTTCCATGTTTATAGAGATAGCGGTATAGATATTTCCATTTTTATACAGATAGCGGTGCAGATATTTCCATGTATATTCAGATAGCGGTGTAGATATTTCCATGTTTATACAGATGGCAGTGTAGATATTTCCATGTTTATAGAGATGGCGGAGTAGATATTTCCATGTTCCTACAGAGGGCGGTGTAGGTATTTCCATGTTCATACAGATGGCGGTGAAGATATTTGCATGTTCATACAGATGTATGTGTACATATTTCCATGATAATACAGATGGTGGTGTAGATATTTCCATGTTCATACAGATTTCGCGGTAGATATTTCCAAGTTCATACAGATGGCGGTGTAGATATTTCCATGTTCATACAGATGGCGGTGTAGATATTTCAATGTTTATAGAGATTGCGGTGAAGATATTTCCATGTTTATACAGATGGCCGTGTAGATATTCCCATTTTTATTCAGATGGCAGTGTAAATATTTCCATTTTATACAGATAGCGGTGTAGACATTTCCATGTTCATACAGATTGCGGTGAAGATATTTCCATCTTTATAGAGATAGCGGTGTAGATATTTCCATGTTCATACAGATAGCGGTTTAGATATTTCCATGTTTATAGAGATGGCGGTGTAGATATTTCCAAGTTTATACAGATGGCGGAGTAGATATTTCCATGTTTATAGAGATGGTGGTGTAGATATTTCCATGTTTATACAGATGGCGGTGCAGATATTTCCCTGTTTATAGAGATAACGGTGTAGATATTTCCATGTTTATGAACATAGCGGTGTAAATATTTCCATGTTTATAGAGACAGCGGTGTAGACATTTCCATGTTAATAGAGATAGCATTCTAGATATTTCCATGTTTCTACAGATAGCAGTGTAGATATTTCAATGTTCATACAGATAGTAGTGCAGATATCTCCATGTTTATAGAGATAGCGGTGTAGACACTTAGCTGTTTTACAGATAGCAGTGTTGATATTTCCAAGTTCATACAGATAGCGGTGTAGATATTTCCATGTTTATACAGATAGCGGTGTAGATATTTCCATGTTTATACAGATAGCGGTGTACATATTTCCATGTTTATACAGATAGCCGTGTAGATATTTCCATGTTTATACAGATAGCGTTGTAGATATTTCCATGCTTATACACTTAGCGGTGTAGATATTTCCATGTTTATACAGATAGAGGTGTAGATATTTCCATGTTTATGCAGATAGCGGTATAGGTATTTCCATCTTTACAGTGACGGCGCTGTGGATATTTCCATGTTCAAACAGATGGCGGTGTAGAAATTTCCATGTTTACACAGATAGCGGTGTAGACATTTCCATGTTTACACAGATACCGTTGTAGGTATTTCCATGTTTATAGAGATAGCGTTGTAGATATTTCCATGTTTATACAGATAGCTGTGAAGATATTTCCACGCTTATAAAGATAGCGGTGTAGATATTTCCATGTTCATACAGACAGCGGTTTAGATATTTTCATGTTTATACAGATAGCGGTGTAGATATTTCCATGTTTTTACAGATAACCTTGTAGATATTTCCATGTTTATAGAGATGGCAGTGTAGATATTTCCATGTTTATACAGATGGCGGTGTACGTATTTCCATGTTTATGGAGATGGCGGTCTAGATATTTTCATGTTTATGAAGATAGCGGTGTAGGTATTTCCATGTTTAGAGAGATAGAGGAGTTGATATTTCCATGTTCATTCAGATAGCGCTGTAGATATTTCCATGTTCATACAGATAGCGGTGTAGATATTTCCACGTTCATACAGATAGCGTTGAAGATACTTCCATGTTCATTCAGATGGCGGAGTAGTTATTTCCATGTTTATAGAGATAGCGTTGTTGATGCCTCCATGTTTATACAGATGGCGCTGTAGATATTTTCATGTTCATGCAGATAGCGGTGTAGGTGTTTCCATGTTTAAAGAGATGGTGGTGTAGATATTTTCTTGTTTATAGAGATAGCGGTGAAGATATTTCCATGTTCATAGAGATCGCGGTGTAGATATTTCCATGTTTATACAGATAGCAGTGTAGGTATTTCCATGTTCATACAGATAGCGGTGTAGATATTTGCATCTTTATGCAGGTGGCAGTGTAGATATTTAAATGTTCATACAGATGGCGGTGTAGATATTTCCATGATTATAGAGAGGGCGGTGTTGATGTTTCCATGTTTATACAGATGGCGGTGTAGATATTTCCATGTTTATACAGATGGCGGTGTAGATATTTCCATGTTTATAGAGATGGCGGTGTAGATATTTCCATGTTTATACAGATGGCCGTTTAGATATTTCCATGTTCATACAGATGACGGTGTAGATATTTCCATGTTTACACAGATGGCAGTGTAGATATTTCCATGTATACACAGATAGCGTTGTAGATAATTCTATGTTTATAGAGATAGCGGTGTAGATATTTCCATGTTTATACAGATGGCGGCGTACATATTTCCATCTTTATAGAGATGGTGTTGTAGATATTTCCATGTTCATAGAGAGGGCGGTATAGATATTTCCATGTTTGTGAAGATGGCGGTGTAGATATTTCCGTGTTTATAGAGATGGCGGTTTAGATATTTTCATGTTTATAGAGATAGCCGTGTAGATACTTCCATGTTCATACAGATGGCGCTGTAGATATTTTCATGTTCATACAGATAGCTGTGTAGATATTTCCATGTTTATAGAGATGGCGGTGTAGATATTTCCTTGTTTATACAGATAGCGGTGTAGATATTTCCATGTTTACAGAGGTAGCGGTGTAGATATTTCCATGTTTATGCAGATAGCGGTGTAGATATTTAAATGTTTATACATATAGCGGTGTAGATATTACCATGTCCATACTGATTGTTGGGTAAATATTTATTTCCATCTTTATACAGATGGTGGTGTAGATATTTCCATATTCACACAGATGGCTGTGGAGATATTTAAATGTTTATAGAGATGGCAGTGTAGATATTTCCATGTTTCTACAGATGGCGGTGTAGATATTTCCATGTTTATAGAGATAGCGGTGTAGATATCTAGATGTTTATACATACAGCGGTGTAGATTTTTCCATGTTCTTTCAGTAGGGGTGTAGATATTTCTTTGTATATACAGATAGCGGTGTGGATATTTCCATGTTTTTACAGATGGCAGTGTAGATATTTCCATGTTTATAGAGATGGCGGTGTAGCTATTTCCTTGTTTATACAGAAAGCGGTGTGGATATTTGCATGTTTATACAGATAGCGGTGTAGATATTTCCAAGTTCATACAGATAGCGGTGTAGATATTTCCATGTTCATCCAGATGGCGGTGTAGATATTTCCATGGTCATACAGATGGCGGTGTAGATATTTCCATGTTTACAGAGAAAGCGGTGTAGATATTTTCATCTTGATACACATAGCGGTGCAGATATTTCCAAGTTCATAGAGATAGCGGTGTAGATATTTCCATGTTTATACAGATGGCCATGTAGATATTTCCATGTTCATACAGATGTCGGTGTAGCTATTTCCATGTTTACACAGATGGCAGTGTAGATATTTCCATGTATACACAGATAGCGTTGTAGATATTTCTATGTTTATAGAGATAGCGGTGTAGATATTTCCATGTTTATACAGATGGCGGCGTGCATATTTCCATCTTTATAGAGATGGCGTTGGAGATATTTCCATGTTCATACAGAGGGGCGTATTGATATTTCCGTGTTTATAAAGATGGCAGTGTAGATATTTCCGTTTTTAGAGAGATGGCGGTTTAGATATTTTCATGTTTATAGAGATAGCCGTGTAGATACTTCCATGTTTATACAGATGGCGCTGTAGATATTTTCATGTTCATACAGATAGCGGTGTAGATATTTCCATGTTTATACAGATGGTGGTGTAGATATTTCCATGTTTATAGAAATGGCGGTCTAGATATTTCCATGTTTATAGAGATAGTGGTGTAGATATTTCCCAGTTGATAGAGATATCGGTGTAGGTATTTCCATGTTTATACAGATAGCGGTGTAGATATTTCCATGTTTATACAGATAGCGGTGTAGATATTTCCATTTTTATGCAGATAGCAGTGTAGATATTTCCATGTACATACAGAGAGCGGTGTAGATATTTCCACATTTATAGAGATGGCGGTGTAGATATTTCCATGTTCATACAGATGGCGATGTAGATATTTCCATGTTTATAGAGATGGCGGTGTAGATATTTCATGTTTATACTGATGGCGGTGTAGATATTTCCATGTTTATAGAGATGGCGGTGTAGATATTTCCATGTTTACACAGATAGCGGTGTAGATATTTCCATGTTTACACAGATAGCGCTGTAGGCATTTCCATGTTTACACAGATAGCGTTGTAGTTATTCGCATGTTTATAGAGATAGTGGTGTAGTTATTTCCATGTTTATACAGATAGCGGTGAAGAGATTTCCATGTTGACACAGATAGCGGTGTGGATATTTATGTGTTTATACAGATAGCGGTGTAGATATTTCCATGTTTATACTGATAGCGGTGCAGATATTTCCGTGTTTATACAGATAGCGGTGCAGATATTTCCAAGTTTATACAGATAGCGGTGTAGATATTTCCATGTTTATACAGATAGCGCTGTAGATATTTCCATGTTTATAGAGATAGCGGTGTAGATATTTCCATGTTTATACAGATAGCGGTGTAGATATTTCCATATTTATACAGATAGTGGTGTAGATATTTACATGTTTATAGAGATGGCGGTCTATATATTTACTCGTTTACACAGATAGCGTTGTAGATATTTCCATGTTTATAGAGATAGCAGTGTAGATATTTCCAATTTTATACAGATAGCAATGTAGATATTTCCATGTTCATGCAGATAGCGGTGTAGATATTTCCACGTTTATAGAGATGGCGGTGTAGATATTTTCGTGTTTATACAGAGAGCGGTGCAGATATTTCCATGTTATTACAGATGGCGCTGTAGATATTTCCATGTTCCTACAGATGGTGGTGTAGATATTTCGAAGTTTATAGCGATAGCAGTGTAGTTATTTCCATGTTTATAGGGAAAGCTGTGAAGATATTTAAATGTATATGCAGATTGCTCTGCAGATATTTCCATGTTAATTCAGATAGCGGTGTAGATATTTCCATGTTCACCCAGATGCCGGTGTAGATATATGCATGTTCATACAGATGGCGGTGAAGATATTTCCATGTTCATACAGATTGCGGTGTAGTTACTTCCATGTTCATACATATCACGGTGTAGATATTTCCATGTTCATAGAGATGGAGGTGTAGATATTTCTATGTTCATACAAGTGGCGGTGTAGTGATTTCCATGTTCATAGAGATGGTAGTGTAGATATTTCCATGTTTATACAGATAGAAGTGTAGATATTTTATGTTTACGCAGATAGCGGTGTAGATATTTCCATGTTTATACTGATTGCGGTGTAGATATTTCCATGTTTATAGAGATAGCGGTGTAGACATTTCCATGCTGATACAGATGGTGGTGTAGATATTTCCATGTTTATAGAGATGGCGGTCCAGATATTTCCACGTTTATAGAGATAGTGGTGTTGTTATTTCCAACTTTATAGAGATAGCAGTGTAGCTATTTCCATTTTTATACAGATAGAGGTGTAGGTATTTCCATGTTTATACAGATAGCGGTGTAGATATTTCCATGTTTATACAGATAGCTGTGCCGATATTTCCATGTTTATACAGATAGCAGTGTAGATATTTTATGTTTACGCAGATAGCGGTGTAGATATTTCCATGTTTATACTGATTGTGGTGTAGATATTTCCATGTTTATAGAGATAGGGGTGTAGAAATTTCCATGTTAATCCAGATTGAGGTGTACATGCTTCCATGTTCATACAGATGGCGCTGAAGATAATTCCGTGTTCATACAGATGGCAGTGTGGATGTTTCCATGTTCATACAAATGGCGTTGTAGTTATTTCCATGTTCATAGAGATGTCAGTGTAGATATTTCCATATTTATAGAGATAGCGGTGTAGTTATTTCCATGTTCATAGTGATAGCAGTGTAGATATTTCCATGTATATACAGATAGCTGTGTAGATATTTCCATGTTCATTCAGATGGCGGTGTAGGTATTTCCATGCTTATAGAGATGGCGGTGTAGATATTTTCATGTTTACACAGATAGCGGTGTAGACATTTCCATGTTTACACAGATAGCGGTGTGGATATTTCCATGTTTATGCAGATAGCAGTGTAGATATTTCCATGTTCATCCAGATGCCGGTGTAGATATTTGCATGTTCATACAGATAGCGGTGTAGATATTTCCATGTTCATACAGATGGCGATGTAGATATTTCCATGTTCATACAGAGAGCGCTGTACATATTTCCATGTTGATACAGAGAGCGGTGTAGATATTTCCATGTTCATACAGATAGCGGTGTAGTTATTTCCCTGTTCTTACAGTTAGCGGTGTACATATTTCCATGTTCTTACAGATGGCGGTGTAGATATTACCATGTTCATACAGATAGCGGGGTAGGTATTTCCATGTTCTTACAGTTAGCGGTGTACATATTTCCATGTTCTTACAGATGGCGGTGTAGATATTTCCATGTTCGTACAGATGGCAGTGTAGATATTTCCATGTTCATACAGGTGGCGGTGTAGATATTTCCATGTTTACACAGATAGCAGTGTAGTTATTTCCAAGTTTATAGAGATAGCAGTGTAGATATTTCCATTGATATACAGATAGCTGAGTAGATATTTGCATGTTCGTACAGATAGCGGTGTAGATACTTCCATGTTCATACAGATAGCGGTGTAGATATTTCCATGTTTACACAGATAGCGGTGTAGATATTTCCATGTTTATACAGATAGCAGTGTAGATATTTCCATGTTTATAGAGATAGTGGTGTAGATAATTTCAATTTAATACAGAGAGCAGTGTAGATATTTCCAAGATCATACAGATAGCGGTGTAGATATTTCCACGTTTATAGAGATGGCGGTGCAGATATTTCCATGTTCATACAGAGGACGGTGTAGATATTTCCATGTTTATTGGGATGGCGGTGTAGATATTTTCATGTTTACACAGATGGCGGTGTAGAGATTTCCATGTTTACACAGATAGCGGTGTAGACATTTCCATGTTTACAGAGATAGCGGTGTGGATATTTCCATGTTTATGCAGATAGCAGTGTAGATATTTCCATGTTTATATAGATAGCGGTGCGGATATTTCCATGTTTATTCAGATAGCGGTGCGGATATTTCCATGTTTACAGATAGCGGTGTAGATATTTCCATCTTAAAACAGATGGCGGTGAAGATATGTCCATGTTTGTACAGATGGCGGTGTAGATATTTCCATGTTCATACAGATGGCGGTGTAGATATTTCGAAGTTTATAGAGATAGCGGTGTAGTTATTTCCATATTTATAGAGAAATCTGTGTAGATATTTCCATGTATATTCAGATAGCTGTGTAGATAGATCCATGTTCATGCAGATAGCGGTGTAGATATTTCCATGTTCATCCAGATGTCGGTGTACATATATCCATGTTCATATAGATGGCGGTGAAGATATTTCCATGTTCTTAAAGATGGTGGTGTAGATATTTCCATGTTCATACTAATGGCGGTGTAGATATTTCCATGTTCATAGAGATGGCGCTGCAGATATTACCATGTTCATACAAATGGCGGTGTAGATATTTCCATGTTCATAGAGATGGCGGTGTTGATATTTCCATATTTATAGAGATAGGAGTGTAGTTATTTCCATGTTTATAGAGATAGTAGTGTAGAAATTTCCATTTATATACAGATAGCGGTGTAGATATTTCCATGTTCATACAGATAGCGGTGTAGATATTTCCATGTTCATACAGATAGCGGTGTAGATATTTCCATGTTCATACAGATAGCGGTGTACATATTTCCATGTTCATTCAGTTAGCGGTTTAGATATTTCCATGTTCATACAGATGGCGGTGTAGATATTTACATGTTCATACAGATTTCGGTGTAGTTATTTCCATGTTCATACAGATAGCGGTGTAGATATTTCCATGTTCATACAGATAGCGGTGTAGATATTTCCATGTTCATACCAATAGCGGTGTAGACATTTCCATGTTCATATATATAGCGGTGTAGATATTTCCATGTTCATACAGATGGCGGTGTAGATATTTCCATGTTCATAGAGATGGCGGTGTAGATATTTCCATATTTATACAGATAGCAGTGTAGTTATTTCCATGTTTATAGAGATAGCAGTTTAGATATTGCCATTGATATACAGATAGCTGTGTAGATATTTGCATGGTCATCCAGATATGGGTGTAGATATTTCCATGTTCGTACAGATAGCGGTGTAGATATTTCCATGTTCATACAGTTAGCGGTGAAGTTATTTCCATGTTCATACAGATGGTGGTGTAGATATTTCCATGTTCATACAAATGGCGGTGTAGATATTTCCATGTTCATAGAGATGGCGGTGTAGATATATCCATGTTCATACAAATGGCGGTGTAGATATTTATATGTTCATACAGATGGCGGTGCAGATATTTCCATGTTCATACAGATAACAGTGTAGATATTTCCATGTTCATACTGATAGCGGTGTAGATATTTCCATGTTCATACTGATAGCGGTGTAGATATTTCCATGTTCATACCGATAGCAGTGTAGATATTTCCATGTTCATACAGTTAGCGGTGGAGATATTTCCATGTTCATACAGATGGCGGTGTAGATATTTACATGTTCATACAGATGGCGGTGTAGATATTTCCATGTTCGTACGGATGGCAGTGTAAATATTTCCATGTTCATACAGGTGGCGGTGTAGATATTTCCATGTTTATACAAATAGCAGTGTAGTTATTTCCATGTTTATAGAGACAGCTGTGTAGATATATATATTGATATACAGATAGCTGTGTAGATATTTGCATGTTCATACAGATAGCGGTGTAGATATTTCCATGTTCATACAGATAGCGGTGTAGATATTTCCATGTTCATACAGATAGCGGTGTAGATATTTCCATGTTCATACAGATAACGGTGTAGATATCTCCAAGTTCATACAGATAGCAGTGTAGATATTTCCATGTTCATACAGTTAGCGGTGTAGATATTTCCTTGATCATACAGATGGCGGTGTCGATATTTACATGTTCATACAGATGTCAGTATAGATATTTGCATGTTCGCACAGATGTCGGTGTAGATATTTGCATGTTCATAGAGATGGCGGTGTAGATATTTCCATGTTTATGCACATAGCGGTATAGATATTTCCATGTTTATTCAGTTGGTGGTGTAGATATTTCCATGTTTATAGAGATGGTGGTCTAGATATTTCCATGTTTACAGAGATAGTGGTGTAGTTATTTCCAAGTTTATAGAGACAGTGTTGTAGATATTTCCATGTTTACAGAGATAGTGGTGTAGTTATTTCCAAGTTTATACAGACAGTGTTGTAGATATTTCCATGTTCATACAGATAGCGGAGCAGATATTTCCATGTTCATATAGATAGCGGTGTAGATATTTCCATGTTCATACCAACAGCGGTGTAGACATTTCCATGTTCATGTATTTAGCGGTGTAGATATTTCCATGTTCATACAGATGGCAGTGTAGATATTTCCATGTTCATAGAGATGGTGCTGCAGATATTTCAATATTTATACAGATAGCAGTGTAGTTATTTCCATGTTTATAGAGATAGTAGTGTAGAAATTTCCATTTATATACAGATAGCTGTGTAGATATTTGCATGTTCATAGAGATAGCGGTGTAGATATTTCCATGTTCATACAGATAGCGGTGTAGATATTTCCATGTTCATACAGATAGCGGTGTAGATATTTCCATGTTCATACAGATAGCGGTGTAGATATTTCCATGTTTATAGAGATGGCGGTGTAGATATTTCCATATTCATAAAGATGGCGGTGTAAATATTTCCATGTTCGTACGGATGGCAGTGTAGATATTTCCATGTTCATACAGGTGGCGGTGTATATATTTCCATGTTTATACAGATAGCTGTGTAGATATTTGCATGTTCATACAGATAGCGGTGTAGATATTTCCATGTTCATACAGATAGCGGTGTAGATATTTCCATGTTCATACAGATAGCGGTGTACATATTTCCATGTTCATTCAGTTAGCGGTTTAGATATTTCCATGTTCATACAGATGGCGGTGTAGATATTTACATGTTCATACAGATTTCGGTGTAGTTATTTCCATGTTCATACAGATAGCGGTGTAGATATTTCCATGTTCATATATATAGCGGTGTAGATATTTCCATGTTCATACAGATGGCGGTGTAGATATTTCCATGTTCATAGAGATGGCGGTGTAGATATTTCCATATTTATACAGATAGCAGTGTTGTTATTTCCATGTTTATAGAGATAGAAGTTTAGATATTGCCATTGATATACAGATAGCTGTGTAGATATTTGCATGGTCATCCAGATAGGGGTGTAGATATTTCCATGTTCGTACAGATAGCGGTGTAGATATTTCCATGTTCATAAAGATAGCGGTGTAGATATTTCCATGTTCATACAGATAACGGTGTAGATATTTCCATGTTCGTACAGATAGCGGTGTAGATATTTCCATGTTCATACAGTTAGCGGTGTAGATATTTCCATGTTCATACAGATGGCGGTGTAGATATTTACGTGTTCATACAGATGGCGGTATTTATATTTCCAAGTTCGTCCAGATGGCGTTGTAGATATTTCCATGTTCATAGAGAATGCGGTGTAGATATTTCCATGTTTATGCAGATAGCGGTATAGATATTTCCATGTTTATACAGACGGTGGTGTAGATATTTCCATGTTTATAGAGATGGCGGTGTAGATATTTCCATATTCATAAAGATGGCGGTGTAAATATTTCCATGTTCGTACGGATGGCAGTGTAGATATTTCCATGTTCATACAGGTGGCGGTGTATATATTTCCATGTTTATACAGATAGCTGTGTAGATATTTGCATGTTCATACAGATAGCGGTGTATATATTTCCATGTTCATACAGATAACGGTGGAGATATTTTCATGTTCATACAGATAGCGGTGTAGATATTTCCATGTTCATACAGTTAGGGATGTAGATATTTCCATGTACATACAAATGGCGGTGTAGATATTTCCATGTTTATAAAGATAGCAGTGTAGATATTTCCATGTTCGTACAGACGGCGTTGTAGATATTTCCATGTTCATATAGATGGCGGTGTAGATATTTCCATGTTTATGCAGATAGCGGTATAGATATTTCCATGTTTATACAGATGGTGGTGTAGATATTTCCATGTTTATACAGATGGCGGTGTGGATATTTCCATGTTTATAGAGTTAGTGGTGTAGTTATTTCAAAGCTTATAGAGACAGCATTGTAGATATTTCCATGTTTATACAGATAGCGGTGAAGTTATTTCCATGTTTATACAGACAGCGGTGTAGATATTTCCATGTTTATACAGATAGCGGGGTAGATATTTCCATGTTTATAGAAACAGTGGGGTAGATAATTCCAATTTTATACAGATAGCAGTGTAGATATTTCCAAGTTCATACAGATAGCGGTGTAGATATTTCCACGTTTATAGAGATGGCGGTGTAGATATTTCCATGTTCATACAGATGGCGGTGTAGATATTTCCATGTTTATAGAGATGGTGGAGTAGATATTTTCATGCTTACACAGACGGCATTGTAGATATTTCCATGTTTACACAGATAGCGGTGTAGGCATTTCTATGTTTACACAGATAGCGGTGTGGATATTTCCATGTTTATGCAGATAGCGGTGTAGATATTTCCATGTTTATACAGATAGCGGTGCGGTTATTTCCATGTTTATACAGATAGTCGTGCAGATATTTCCATGTTTATACAGATATCGGTGTAGATATTTCCTTCCTAAAACAGATGGAGGTGTAGATATGTCCATGTTCGTATAGATGGCGGTGTAGATATTTCCATGTTCATACAGATGGCGGTGTAGATATTTCGAAGTTTATAGAGATAGCGCTGTAGTTATTTCCATATTTATAGAGAAATCTGTGTAGATATTTCCATGTATATGCTGATAGCTGTGTAGATATTTCCATGTTCATACAGATAGCGGTGTAGATATTTCGATGTTCATCCAGATGCCGGTGTACATATATCCATGTTCATACAGATAGCGGTGTAGATATTTCCATGTTCATACAGATAGCGGTGTAGATATTTCCATGTTCATACAGATGGCGAAGAAATTTCCAGGTTCATACAGATAGCGGTGTAGATATTTCCATGTTCATACAGATGGCGGTGTAGATATTTCCATGTTCATAGAGATGGCGGTGTAGATATTTCCGAGTTCATACAAATGGCGGTGTAGATACTTCCATGATCATAGAGATGGCACTGTAGATATTTCCATGTTTATACAGATAGCAGTGTAGTTATTTCCATGTTTATAGAGATAGCAGTGTAGATATTTCCATTGATATACAGATAGCTGTGTAGATATTTGCATGGTCATACAGATAGCGGTGTAGATATTTCCATGTTCGTACAGATAGCGGTGTAGATATTTCCATGTTCATACAGATAGCATTGTAGATATTTCCATGTTCATACAGATAGCGGTGTAGATATTTCCATGTTCATACAGATAGCGGTGTAGATGTTTCCATGTTAATACATTTGGCGGTGTAGATATTTCGAAGTTTATAGAGATCGCGCTGTAGTTATTTCCATATTTATAGAGAAATCTGTGTAGATATTTCCGTGTATATTCAGATAGCTGTGTAGATATTTCCATGTTCATGCAGATAGCGGTGTAGATATTTCCATGTTCATCCAGATGCCGGTGTACATATATCCATGTTCATACAGATGGCGGTGAAGGTATTTCCATGTTCATACAGATGGTGGTGTAGATATTTCCATGTTCATACAAATGGCGGTGTAGATATTTCCATGTTCATAGAGATGGCAGTGTAGATATATCCATGTTCATACAAATGGCGGTGTAGATATTTATATGTTCATACAGATGGCGGTGCAGATATTTCCATGTTCATACAGATAGCAGTGTAGATATTTCCATGTTCTTACAGATAGCGGTGTAGATATTTCCATGTTCATACTGATAGCGGTGTAGATATTTCCATGTTCATACCGATAGCGGTGTAGATATTTCCATGTTCATACAGTTAGCGGTGGAGATATTTCCATGTTCATACAGATGGCGGTGTAGATATTTACATGTTCATACAGATGGCGGTGTAGATATTTCCATGTTCGTATGGATGGCAGTGTAAATATTTCCATGTTCATACAGGTGGCGGTGTAGATATTTCCATGTTTATACAAATAGCAGTGTAGTTATTTCCATGTTTATAGAGACAGCTGTGTAGATATATCCATTGATATACAGATAGCTGTGTAGATATTTGCATGTTCATACAGATAGCTTTGTAGATATTTCCATGTTCATACAGATAGCGGTGTAGATATTTCCATGTTCATACAGATAGCGGTGTAGATATTTCCATGTTCATACAGATAACGGTGTAGATATCTCCAAGTTCATACAGATAGCAGTGTAGATATTTCCATGTTCATACAGTTAGCGGTGTAGATATTTCCATGATCATACAGATGGCGGTGTCGATATTTACATGTTCATACAGATGTCAGTATAGATATTTGCATGTTCGCACAGATGTCGGTGTAGATATTTGCATGTTCATAGAGATGGCGGTGTAGATATTTCCATGTTTATGCACATAGCGGTATAGATATTTCCATGTTTATTCAGATGGTGGTGTAGATATTTCCATGTTTATAGAGACGGTGGTCTAGATATTTCCATGTTTACAGAGATAGTGGTGTAGTTATTTCCAAGTTTATAGAGACAGTGTTGTAGATATTTCCATGTTTACAGAGATAGTGGTGTAGTTATTTCCAAGTTTATAGAGACAGTGTTGTAGATATTTCCATGTTCATACAGATAGCGGTGTAGATATTTCCATGTTCATACCAATAGCGGTGTAGACATTTCCATGTTCATGTATTTAGCGGTGTAGATATTTCCATGTTCGTACGGATGGCGAAGATATTTCCATGTTCATAAACATAGCGGTGTAGATATTTCCATGTTCATACAGTTAGCGGTGTAGATATTTCCATGTTCATACAGATGGCGGTGTAGATATTTCCATGTTCATAGAGATGGCGCTGCAGATATTTCAATATTTATACAGATAGCAGTGTAGTTATTTCCATGTTTATAGAGATAGCAGTGTAGATATTTCCATTGATATACAGATAGCTGTGTAGATATTTGCATGGTCATACAGATAGCGGTGTAGATATTTCCATGTTCGTACAGATAGCGGTGTAGATATTTCCATGTTCATACAGATAGCATTGTAGATATTTCCATGTTCATACAGATAACGGTGTAGATATTTCCATGTTCATACAGATAGAGGTGTAGATATTTCCATGTTCATACAGTTAGCGGTGTAGATATTTCCATGTTCATACAGATGGCGGTGTAGGTATTTCCATGTTCATACAAATGGCGGTGTAGATATTTCCATGTTCATAGAGATGGCGGTGTAGATATTTCCAGGTTCATACAAATGGCGGTGTAGATATTTCCATGTTCATAGAGATGGCGGTGTAGATATTTCCATGTTTATACAGATAGCAGTGTAGTTATTTCCATGTTTATAGAGATACCCGTCTGGATATTTCCATTGATATACAGATAGCTGTGTAGATTTTTGCATGTTCATACAGATAGAGGTGTAGATATTTCAATGTTCATACAGATAGCGGTGTAGATATTTCCATGTTCATACAGATAGCGGTGTAGATATTTCCATGTTAATACAGATAGCGGTGTAGATATTTCCATGTTCATACAGATGGCGGTGTAGGTATTTAAATGTTCATACAGTTAGCGGTGTAGATATTTCCATGTTCATATAGATGGTGGTGTAGATATTTACATGTTGATACAGATGGCCATGTAGATATTTCCATGTTCATACAGATAGCGGTGCAGATATTTCCATGTTCATACAGATAGCGGTGTAGATATTTCCATGTTCATACAGATAGCGGTGTAGATATTTCCATTGATATACAGATAGCTGTGAAGATATTTGCATGTTCATGCAGATAGCAGTGTAGATATTTCCATGTTCGTACAGATAGCGGTGTAGCTATTTCCACGTTCATACAGATAGCGGTGTAGATATTTGTATGTTCATACAGATAACGGTGTAGATATTGCCATGTTCATACAGACTGCGGTGTAGATATTTCCATGTTCATATAGTTAGCGGTGTAGATATTTCCATCTTAATACAGATGGCGGTGTAGATATGTCCATGTTGTACAGATGGCGGTGTAGATATTTCCATGTTCATACAGATGGCGGTGTAGATATTTTGAAGTTTATAGAGATAGCGCTTTAGTTATTTCCATATTTTTAGAGAAATCTGTGTAGATATTTCCATGTAAATTCAGATAGCTGTGTAGATATTTCCATGTTCATGCAGATAGCGGTGTAGATATTTCCATGTTCATCCAGATGCCTGTGTACATATATCCATGTTCATACAGATGGCGGTGAAGATATTTCCATGTTCATACAGATGGTGGTGTAGATATTTCCATGTTCATACCAATAGCGGTGTAGATATTTCCATGTTCTTACAGTTAGCGGTGTAGATATTTCCATGTTCATACAGATGGCGGTGTAGATATTTACATGTTCATACAGATGGCGGTGTAGATATTTCTATGTTCATACAGAAAGCGGTGTAGATATTTCCATGTTCATACAGATGGCGGAGTAGATATTTCCATGTTCATACAGATAGCGGTGTAGATATTTCCATGTTCATACCAATAGCGGTGTAGACATTTCCATGTTCATACATTTAGCGGTGTAGATATTTCCAAGTTCATACAGATGGCGGTGAAGATATTTACATGTTCATACAGATGGCGGTGTAGATATTTCCATGTTTGAACGGATGGCAGTGTAGATATTTCCATGTTCATACAGGTGGCGTTGTAGATATTCCCATGTTTATACAGATAGCAGTGTAGTTATTTCCATGTTAATAGAGATAGCTGTGTAGATATTTCCATTGATATACAGATAGCTGTGTAGATATTTGCTTGTTCATACAGATAGCGGTGTAGATATTTCCATGTTCGTACAGATAGCGGTGTAGATATTTCCATGTTCATCCAGATGCCTGTGTACATATATCCATGTTCATACAGATGGCGGTGAAGATATTTCCATGTTCATACAGATGGTGGTGTAGATATTTCCATGTTCATACCAATAGCGGTGTTGATATTTCCATGTTCTTACAGTTAGCGGTGTAGATATTTCCATGTTCATACAGATGGTGGTGTAGATATTTACATGTTCATACAGATGGCGGTGTAGATATTTCCATGTTCTTACAGTTAGCGGTGTAGATATTTCCATGTTCATACAGATGGCGGTGTAGATATTTCCATGTTCATACCAATAGCGGTGTAGATTTTTCCATGTTCTTACAGTTAGCGGTGTAGATATTTCCATGTTCATACAGATGGCGGTGTAGATATTTACATGTTCATACAGATGGCGGTGTAGATATTTCTATGTTCATACAGAAAGCGGTGTAGATATTTCCATGTTCATACAGATGGCGGAGTAGATACTTCCATGTTCATACAGATAGCGGTGTAGATATTTCCATGTTCATACCAATAGCGGTGTAGACATTTCCATGTTCATACATTTAGCGGTGTAGATATTTCCAAGTTCATACAGATGGCGGTGAAGATATTTACATGTTCATACAGATGGCGGTGTAGATATTTCCATGTTTGAACGGATGGCAGTGTAGATATTTCCATGTTCATACAGGTGGCGGTGTAGATATTCCCATGTTTATACAGATAGCAGTGTAGTTATTTCCATGTTAATCGAGATAGCTGTGTAGATATTTCCATTGATATACAGATAGCTGTGTAGATATTTGCTTGTTCATACAGATAGCGGTGTAGATATTTCCATGTTCGTACAGATAGCGGTGTAGATATTTCAATGTTCATACACTTAGCGGTGTAGATATTTCCATGTTCATACAGATGGCGGTGTAGATATTTACATGTTCATACAGATGGCGGTGTAGATATTTCCATGTTCGTACGGATGGCAGTGTAGATATTTCCATGTTCATACTGGTGGCGGTGTACATATTTCCATGTTTATACAGATAGCAGTGTAGTTATTTCCATGTTTATTGAGATAGCAGTGTAGATATTTCCATTGATATACAGATAGCTGTGTAGATATTTGCATGTTCATACACATAGCGGTGTAGATATTTCCATGTTCGTACAGATAGCATTGTAGATATTTCCATGTTCATGCAGATAGCGGTGTAGATATTTCCATGTTCATACAGATAACGGTGTAGATATTTCCATGTTCCTACAGATAGCGGTGTAGATATTTCCATGTTCATACAGTTAGCGGTGTAGATATTTCCATGTTCATACAGATGGCGGTGTAGATATTTACATGTTCATAGAGATGGCTGTATAGATATTTCCATGTTCGTACAGATGGCGGTGTAGATATTTCCATGTTCATAGATATGGCGGTGTAGTTATTTCCATGTTTATGCAGATAGCGGTATAGATATTTGCATGTTTATACAGATGGTGGTGTAGATATTTCCATGTTTATAGAGATGGTGGTATAGATATTTCCATGTTTACAGAGATAGTGTTGTAGTTATTTCCAAGTTTATAGAGACAGCGTTGTAGATATTTCCATGTTTATACAGATAGCGGTGAAGATATTTCCATGTTTATACACATAGCGGTGTAGATATTTCCATGTTTATACAGATAGCAGTCTAGATATTTCCATGTTTATAGAGATAGTGGTGTAGATAATTTCAATTTTGTACAGAGAGCAGTGTAGATATTTCCAAGTTTATACAGATAGCGGTGTAGATATTTCCACGTTTATAGAGATGGCGGTGTAGATATTTCCATGTTCATACAGAGGACGGTGTGGATATTTCCATGTTTATAGGGATGGCGTTGTAGATATTTTCATGTTTACACAGATGGCGGTGTAGATATTTCCATGTTTACACAGATAGCGGTGGAGACATTTCCATGTTTACACAGATAGCGGTGTGGATATTTCCATGTTTATGCAGATAGCAGTGTAGATATTTCCATGTTTATACAGATAGTTGGGCAGATATTTCCATATTTATACTGATAGTGGTGTAGATATTTCCATCTTAATACAGATGGCGGTGTAGATATGTTCTTGTTCGTACAGATGGCGGTGTAGATATTTTCATGTTCATACAGATGGCGGTTTAGATATTTCAAAGTTTTTAGAGATAGCGCTGTAGTTATTTCCATATTTATAGAGAAATCTCTGTAGATATTTCCATGTATATTCAGATAGCTGTGTAGATATTTCCATGTTCATGCAGATAGCGGTGTAGATATTTCCATGTTCATCCAGATGCCGGTGTACATATATCCATGTTCATACAGATGGCAGTGAAGATATTTCCATGTTCATAGAGATGGCGGTGTAGGTATTTCCATGTTCATACAAATGGCGTTGTATATATTTCCATGTTCATAGAGATGGCGGTGTAGATATTTCCAGGTTCATACAAATGGCGGTGTAGATATTTCCATGTTTATAGAGATGGCGGTGTAGATATTTCCATGTTTATATAGATAGCAGTGTAGTTATTTCCAGGTTTATAGAGATACCAGTGTGGATATTTCCATTGATATACAGATAGCTGTGTAGATATTTGCAAGTTCATACAGATAGCGGTGTAGATATTTCCATGTTCATACAGATAGCGGTGTAGATATTTCCATGTTCATACAGATAGCGTTGTAGATATTTCCATGTTCATACAGATACCGGTGTAGATATTTCCATGTTCATACAGATAGCGGTGTAGATATTTCCATGTTTATGCAGATAGCGGTATAGTTATTTGCATGTTTATACAGATGGTGGTGTAGATATTTCCATGTTTATAGAGATGACGGTCTAGATATTTCCATGTTTACAGAGATAGTGGCGTAGTTATTTCCAAGTTTATAGAGACAGCGTTGTAGATGTTTCCATGTTTATACAGATAGCGGTGAAGATATTTCCATGTTTATACAGATAGCAGTGTAGATATTTCCATGTTTATAGAGATAGTGGTGTAGATAATTTCAATTTTATACAGAGAGCAGTGTAGATATTTCCACGTTCATACAGATAGCGGTGTAGATATTTCCACGTTTATAGAGATGGCGGTGCAGATATTTCCATGTTCATGCAGAGGACGGTGTAGATATTTCCATGTTTATTGGGATGGCGGTGTAGATATTTTCATGTTTACACAGATGGCGGTGTAGATATTTCCATGTTTACACAGATAGCGGTGTAGACATTTCCATGTTTACACAGATAGCGGTGTGGATATTTCCATGTTTATGCAGATAGCAGTGTAGATATTTCCATGTTTATACAGATAGCGGTGCGGATATTTCCATGTTTATACAGATAGTTGGGCAGATATTTCCATGTTTATACAGATAGCAGTGTAGATATTTCCATCTTAATACAGATGGCGGTGTAGATATGTCCATGTTTGTACAGATGGCGGTGTAGATATTTCCATGTTCATACAGATGGCGGTGTAGATATTTCAAAGTTTATAGAGATCGCGCTGTAGTTATTTCCATATTTATAGAGAAATCTGTGTAGATATTTCCGTGTATATTCAGATAGCTGAGTAGATATTTCCATGTTCATGCAGATAGCAGTGTAGATATTTCCATGTTCATCCAGATGCCGGTGAACATATATCCATGTTCATACAGATGGCGGTGAAGGTATTTCCATGTTCATACAGATGGTGGTGTAGATATCTCCATGTTCGTACAGATGGCGGTGTAGATATTTCCATGTTCATTGAGATGGCGGTGTAGATATTTCCATGTTCATACAAATGGCGGTGTAGATATTTATGTGTTCATACAGATGGCGGTGCAGATATTTCCATGTTCATACAGATAGCAGTGCAGATATTTCCCTGTTCATACAGATAGCGGTGTAGATATTTCCATGTTCATACCGATAGCGGTGTAGATATTTCCATGTTCATACCGATAGCGGTGTAGATATTTCCATGTTCATACAGTTAGCGGTGTAGATATTTCCATGTTCATACAGATGGCGGTGTAGATATTTCCATGTTCGTACGGATGGCAGTGTAGATATTTCCATGTTCATACAGGTGGCGGTGTAGATATTTCCATGTTTATACAAGTAGCAGTGTAGTTATTTCCATGTGTATAGAGACAGCTGTGTAGATATTTCCATTGATATACAGATAGCTGTGTAGATATTTGCATGTTCATACAGATAGCGGTGTAGATATTTCCATGTTCATACAGATAGCGGTGTTGATATTTCCATGTTCATACAGATAGCGGTGTAGATATTTCCATGTTCATACAGATAACGGTGTAGATATTTCCATGTTCATACAGATAGCAGTGTAGATATTTCCATGTTCATACAGTTAGCGGTGTAGATATTTCCATGTTCAAACAGATGGCGGTGTAGATATTTACATGTTCATACAGATGGCAGTATAGATATTTGCATGTTCGCACAGATGGCGGTGTAGATATTTGCATGTTCATAGAGATGGCGGTGTAGATATTTCCATGTTTATGCACATAGCGGTATAGATATTTCCATGTTTATACAGATGGTGGTGTAGATATTTCCATGTTTATAGAGATGGTGGTCTAGATATTTCCATGTTTACAGAGATAGTGGTGTAGTTATTTCCAAGTTTATAGAGACAGCGTTGTAGATATTTCCATGTTTACACAGATAGCGGTGAAGATATTTCCATGTTTATGCAGATAGCGGTGTAGATATCTCCATGTTTATACAGATAGCAGTGTAGATATTTCCATGTTTATAGAGATAGTGTTGTAGATAATTTCAATTTCATACAGAGAGCAGTGTAGATATTTCCAAGTTCATACAGATAGCGGTGTAGATATTTCCAAGTTTATAGAGATGGCGGTGTAGATATTTCCATGTTCATACAGAGGGCGGTGTAGATATTTCCATGTTTAATGGGATGGCGGTGTAGATATTTTCATGTTTACACAGACGGCGGTGTAGATATTTCCATGTTTACACAGATAGCGGTGTAGACATTTCCATGTTTACACAGATAGCGGTGTGGATATTTCCATGTTTATGCAGATAGCAGTGTATATATTTCCATGTTTATACAGATAGCGGTGCGGATATTTCCATGTTTATTCAGATACCGGTGCGGATATTTCCATGTTTATACAGATAGTTTGGCAGATATTTCCATGTTTATACAGATAGCGGTGTAGATATTTCCATCTTAATACAGATGGCGGTGTAGATATGTCCATGATCGTACAGATGGCGGTGTAGATATTTCCATGTTCATACAGAAGGCGGTGTAGATATTTCGAAGTTTATAGAGATAGCGCTGTAGTTATTTCCATATTTATAGAGAAATCTGTGTAGATATTTCCATGTATATTCAGACAGATGTGTAGATATTTCAATTTTCATGCAGATTAGGGTGTAGATATTTCCATGTTCATCCAGATGCCGGTGTACATATATCCATGTTCATACAAATGGCGGTGAACATATTTCCATGTTCATACAGATGGCGGTGTAGGTATTTCCATGTTCATACAAATGGCGGTGTAGATATTTCCATGTTCATAGAGATGGCGGTGTAGATATTTCCAGGTTCATACAAATGGCGGTGTAGATATTTCCATGTTCATGCAGATTACGGTGTAGATATTTCCATGTTCATCCAGATGCCGGTGTACATATATCCATGTTCATACAAATGGCGGTGAAGATATTTCCATGTTCATACAGATGGCGGTGTAGCTATTTCCATGTTCATACAAATGGCGGTGTAGACATTTCCATGTTCATACATTTAGCGGTGTAGATATTTCCATGTTCATACAGATGGCAGTGAAGATATTTACATGTTCATACAGATGGCGGTGTAGATATTTCCATGTTTGTACGGATGGCAGTGTAGATATTTCCATCTTCATACAGGTGGCGGTGTAGATATTTCCATGTTTATACAGATAGCAGTGTAGTTATTTCCATGTTAATAGAGATAGCGGTGTAGATATTTCCATTGATATACAGATAGCTGTGTAGATATTTGCATGTTCATGCAGATAGCGGTGTAGATATTTCCATGTTCCTACAGATAGCGGTGTAGCTATTTCCACGTTCATACAGATAGCGGTGTAGATATTTCTATGTTCATACAGATAACGGTGTAGATATTTCCATGTTCATACAGACTGCGGTGGAGATATTTCCATGTTCATACAGTTAGCGGTGTAGATATTTCCATGTTCATACAGATGGCAGTGTAGATATGTACATGTTCATACAGATGGCGGTATAGATATTTGCATGTTCATAGAGATGGCGGTGTAGATATTTCCATGTTTATGCAGATATCGGTATAGATATTTCCATGTTTATACAGATGGTGGTGTAGATATTTCCATGTTTATAGAGATGGCGGTCTAGATATTTCCATGTTTACAGAGATAGCGTTGTAGTTATTTCCAAGTTTATAGAGACAGCGTTGTAGATATTTCCATGTTTATACAGATAGCGGTGAAGATATTTCCATGTTTATACAGATAGCGGTGTAGATATTTCCATGTTTATACAGATAGCAGTGTAGATATTTCCATGTTTATAGAGATAATGGTGTAGATAATTTCAATTTTATACAGAGAGCAGTGTAGATATTTCCAAGTTCATACAGATAGCGGTGTAGATATTTCCACGTTTATAGAGATGGCGGTGTAGATATTTCCATGTTCATACAGAGGGCGGTGTAGATATTTCCATGTTTATAGGGATGGCGGTGTAGATATTTTCATGTTTACACAGATGGCGGTGAAGATATTTCCCTGTTTACACAGATAGCGGTGTGGATATTTCCATGTTTATGCAGATAGCAGTGTAGATATTTCCATGTTTATACAGATATTTGGGCAAATATTTCCATGTTTATACAGATAGCGGTGTAGATATTTCCATCTTAATACAGATGGCGGTGTAGATATGTCCATGTTTGTACAGATGGCGGTATAGATATTTCCATGTTTATACAGATGGCGGTGTAGATATTTTGAAGTTTATAGAGATAGCACTTTAGTTATTTCCATATTTTTAGAGAAATCTGTGTAGATATTTCCATGTATATTCAGATAGCTGTGTAGATATTTCCATGTTCATGCAGATAGCGGTGTAGATATTTCCATGTTCATCCAGATGCCTGTGTACATATATCCATGTTCATACAGATGGCGGTGAAGATATTTCCATGTTCATACAGATAGCGGTGTAGATATTTCCATGTTCTTACAGTTAGCGGTGTAGATATTTCCATGTTCATACAGATGGCGGTGTAGATATTTACATGTTCATACAGATGGCGGTGTAGATATTTCTATGTTCATACGGAAAGCGGTGTAGATATTTCCATGTTCATACAGATGGCGGAGTAGATATTTCCATGTTCATACAGATAGCAGTGTAGATATTTCCATGTTCATACCAATAGCGGTGTAGACATTTCCATGTTCATACATTTAGCGGTGTAGATATTTCCAAGTTCATACAGATGGCGGTGAAGATATTTACAGGTTCATACAGATGGCGGTGTAGATATTTCCATGTTTGAACGGATGGCAGTATAGATATTTCCATGTTCATACAGGTGGCGGTGTAGATATTCCCATGTTTATACAGATAGCAGTGTAGTTATTTCCATGTTAATAGAGATAGCTGTGTAGATATTTCCATTGATATACAGATAGCTGTGTAGATATTTGCTTGTTCATACAGATAGCGGTGTAGATATTTCCATGTTCATACCAATAGTGTTGTAGACATTTCCATGTTCATACATTTAGCGGTGTAGATATTTCCATGTTCATACAGATGGCGGTGAAGATATTTACATGTTCATACAGATGGCGGTGTAGATATTTCCATGTTCATACAGATAGCGGTGTAGATATTTCCATGTTCATACCAATAGTGGTGTAGACATTTCCATGTTCATATATTTAGCGGTGTAGATATTTCCATGTTCATACAGATGGCGGTGAAGATATTTACATGTACATACAGATGGCGGTGTAGATATTTCCATGTTTGTACGGATGGCAGTGTAGATATTTCCATGTTCATACAGGTGGCGGTGTAGATATTTCCAAGTTTATACAGATAGCAGTTTAGTTATTTCCATGTTAATAGAGATAGCGGTGTAGATATTTCCATTGATATACAGATAGCTGTGTAGATATTTGCATGTTCATGCAGATAGCGGTGTAGATATTTCCATGTTCGTACAGATAGCGGTGTAGCTATTTACACGTTCATACAGATAGCGGTGTAGATATTTCTATGTTCATACAGATAACGGTGTAGATATTTCCATGTTCATACAGACTGCGGTGTAGATATTTCCATGTTCATACAGTTAGCGGTGTAGATATTTCCATGTTCATACAGATGGCAGTGTAGATATTTACATGTTCATACAGATGGCTGTATAGATATTTGCATGTTCATAGAGATGGCGGTGTAGATATTTCCATGTTTATGCAGATATCGGTATAGATATTTCCATGTTTATACAGATGGTGGTGTAGATATTTCCATGTTTATAGAGATGGCGGTCTAGATATTTCCATGTTTACAGAGATAGCGTTGTAGTTATTTCCAAGTTTATAGAGACAGCGTTGTAGATATTTCCATGTTTATACAGATAGCGGTGAAGATATTTCCATGTTTATACAGATAGCGGTGTAGATATTTCCATGTTTATACAGATAGCAGTGTAGATATTTCCATGTTTATAGAGATAATGGTGTAGATAATTTCAATTTTATACAGAGAGCAGTGTAGATATTTCCAAGTTCATACAGATAGCGGTGTAGATATTTCCACGTTTATAGAGATGGCGGTGTAGATATTTCCATGTTCATACAGAGGGCGGTGTAGATATTTCCATGTTTATAGGGATGGCGGTGTAGATATTTTCATGTTTACACAGATGGCGGTGAAGATATTTCCCTGTTTACACAGATAGCGGTGTGGATATTTCCATGTTTATGCAGATAGCAGTGTAGATATTTCCATGTTTATACAGATAGTTGGGCAAATATTTCCATGTTTATACAGATAGCGGTGTAGATATTTCCATCTTAATACAGATGGCGGTGTAGATATGTCCATGTTTGTACAGATGGCGGTGTAGATATTTCCATGTTCATACAGATGGTGGTGTAGATATTTTGAAGTTTATAGAGATAGCACTTTAGTTATTTCCATATTTTTAGACAAATCTGTGTAGATATTTCCATGTATATTCAGATAGCTGTGTAGATATTTCCATGTTCATGCAGATAGCGGTGTAGATATTTCCATGTTCATCCAGATGCCTGTGTACATATATCCATGTTCATACAGATGGCGGTGAAGATATTTCCATGTTCATACAGATGGTGGTGTAGATATTTCCATGTTCATACCAATAGCGGTGTAGATATTTCCATGTTCTTACAGTTAGCGGTGTAGATATTTCCATGTTCATACAGATGATGGTGTAGATATTTACATGTTCATACAGATGGCGGTGTAGATATTTCTATGTTCATACAGAAAGCGGTGTAGATATTTCCATGTTCATACAGATGGCGGAGTAGATATTTCCTTGTTCATACAGATAGCGGTGTAGATGTTTCCATGTTCATACCAATAGCGGTGTAGACATTTCCATGTTCATACATTTAGCGGTGTAGATATTTCCAAGTTCATACAGATGGCGGTGAAGATATTTACATGTTCATACAGATGGCGGTGTAGATATTTCCATGTTTGAACGGATGGCAGTGTAGATATTTCCATGTTCATACAGGTGGCGGTGTAGATATTCCCATGTTTATACAGATAGCAGTGTAGTTATTTCCATGTTAATAGAGATAGCTGTGTAGATATTTCCATTGATATACAGATAGCTGTGTAGATATTTGCTTGTTCATACAGATAGCGGTGTAGATATTTCCATGTTCGTACAGATAACAGTGTAGATATTTCAATGTTCATACACTTAGCGGTGTAGATATTTCCATGTTCATACAGATAACGGTGTAGATATTTCCATGTTCCTACAGATAGCGGTGTAGATATTTCCATGTTCATACAGTTAGCGGTGTAGATATTTCCATGTCCATACAGATGGCGGTGTAGATATTTACATGTTCATAGAAATGGTGGTATAGATATTTCCATGTTCGTACAGATGGCGGTGTAGATATTTCCATGTTCATAGATATGGCGGTGTAGTTATTTCCATGTTTATGCAGATAGCGGTATAGATATTTGCATGTTTATACAGGTGGTGGTGTAGATATTTCCATGTTTATAGAGATGGTGGTCTAGATATTTCCATGTTTACAGAGATAGTGTTGTAGTTATTTCCAAGTTTATAGAGACAGCGTTGTAGATATTTCCATGTTTATACAGATAGCGGAGAAGATATTTCCATGTTTATACAGAAAGCAGTGTAGATATTTCCATGTTTATACAGATAGCAGTGTAGATATTTCCATGTTTATAGAGATAGTGGTGTAGATAATTTCAATTTTGTACAGAGAGCAGTGTAGATATTTCCAAGTTCATACACATAGTGGTGTAGATATTTCCACGTTTATAGAGATTGCGGTGTAGATATTTCCATGTTCATACAGAGGACGGTGTAGATATTTCCATGTTTATAGGGATGGCGGTGTAGATATTTTCATGTTTACACAGATGGCGGTGTAGTTATTTCCATGTTTACACAGATAGCGGTGGAGACATTTCCATGTTTACACAGATAGCGGTGTGGATATTTCCATGTTTATGCAGATAGCAGTGTAGATTTTTCCATGTTTATACAGATAGTTGGGCAGATATTTCCATGTTTATACAGATAGCGGTGTGGATATTTCCATCTTAATACAGATGGCGGTGTAGATATGTTCTTGTTCGTACAGATGGCGGTGTAGATATGTTCATGTTCATACAGATGGCGGTTTAGATATTTCAAAGTTTATAGAGATAGCGCTGTAGTTATTTCCATATTTATAGAGAAATCTCTGTAGATATTTCCATGTATATTCAGATAGCTGTGTAGATATTTCCATGTTCATGCAGATAGCGGTGTAGATATTTCCATGTTCATCCAGATGCCGGTGTACATATATCCATGTTCATACAGATGGCGGTGAAGATATTTCCATGTTCATAGAGATGGCGGTGTAGGTATTTCCATGTTCATACAAATGGCGTTGTATATATTTCTATGTTCATAGAGATGGCAGTGTAGATATTTCCAGGTTCATACAAATGGCGGTGTAGATATTTCCATGTTCATAGAGATGGCGGTGTAGATATTTCCACGTTTATACAGATAGCAGTGTAGTTATTTCCAGGTTTATAGAGATACCAGTGTGGATATTTCCATTGATATACAGATAGCTGTGTAGATATTTGCAAGTTCATACAGATAGCGGTGTAGATATTTCCATGTTCATACAGATAGCGGTGTAGATATTTCCATGTTCATACTGATAGCGTTGTAGATATTTCCATGTTCATACAGATAGCGGTGTAGATATTTCCATGTTCATACAGATAGCGGTGTAGATATTTCCATGTTCATACAGATGGCGGTGTAGATATTTACATGTTCATATAGATGGCAGTATAGATATTTGCATGTTCGCACAGATGGCGGTGTAGATATTTGCATGTTCATAGAGATGGCGGTGTAGATATTTCCATGTTTATGCACATAGCGGTATAGATATTTCCATGTTTATACAGATGGTGGTGTAGATATTGCCATGTTTATAGAGATGGTGGTCTAGATATTTCCATGTTTACAGAGATAGTGGTGTAGTTATTTCCAAGTTTATAGAGACAGCGTTGTAGATATTTCCATGTTTACACAGATAGCGGTGAAGATATTTCCATGTTTATACAGATAGCGGTGTAGATATCTCCATGTTTATACAGATAGCAGTGTAGATATTTCCATGTTTATAGAGATAGTGTTGTAGATAATTTCAATTTCATACAGAGAGCAGTGTAGATATTTCCAAGTTCATACAGATAGCGGTGTAGATATTTCCACGTTTATAGAGATGGCGGTGTAGATATTTCCATGTTCATACAGAGGACGGTGTAGATATTTCCATGTTTAATGGGATGGCGGTGTAGATATTTTCATGTTTACACAGATGGCGGTGTAGATATTTCCATGTTTACACAGATAGCGGTGTACACATTTCCATGTTTACACAGATAGCGGTGTGGATATTTCCATGTTTATGCAGAGAGCAGTGTATATATTTCCATGCTTATACAGATAGCGGTGCGGATATTTCCATGTTTATTCAGATACCGGTGCGGATATTTCCATGTTTATGCAGATAGTTGGGCAGATATTTCCATGTTTATACAGATAGCGGTGTAGATATTTCCATCTTAATACAGATGGCGGTGTAGATATGTCCATGATCGTACAGATGGCGGTGTAGATATTTCCATGTTCATACAGAAGGCGGTGTAGAGATTTCGAAGTTTATAGAGATAGCGCTGTAGTTATTTCCATATTTATAGAGAAATCTGTGTAGATATTTCCATGTATATTCAGATAGCTGTGTAGATATTTCCATTTTCATGCAGATTACGGTGTAGATATTTCCATGTTCATCCAGATGCCGGTGTACATATATCCATGTTCATACAAATGGCGGTGAAGATATTTCCATGTTCACACAGATGGCGGTGTAGGTATTTCCATGTTCATACAAATGGCGGTGTAGATATTTCCATGTTCATAGAGATGGCGGTGTAGATATTTCCAGGTTCATACAAATGGCGGGGTAGATATTTCCATGTTCATAGAGATGGCGGTGTAGATATTTCCATGTTTATACAGATAGCAGTGAAGTTATTTCCATGTTTATAGAGATACCAGTCTGGATATTTCCATTGATATACAGATAGCTGTGTAGATATTTGCATGTTCATACAGATAGCGGTGTAGATATTTCAATGTTCATACAGATAGTGGTGTAGATATTTCCATGTTCATACAGATAGCGGTGTAGATATTTCCATGTTAATACAGATAGCGGTGTAGATATTTCCATGTTCATACAGATGGCGGTGTAGGTATTTAAATGTTCATACAGTTAGCGGTGTAGATATTTCCATGTTCATATAGATGGCGGTGTAGATATTTACATGTTGATACAGATGGCCATGTAGATATTTCCATGTTCATACAGATAGCGGTGCAGATATTTCCATGTTCATACAGATAGCGGTGTAGATATTTCCATGTTCATACAGATAGCGGTGTAGATATTTCCATGTTTATAGAGATGGCGGTGTAGATATTTCCATGTTCATACAGAGGACGGTGTAGATATTTCCATGTTTATAGGGATGGCGGTGTAGATATTTTCATGTTTACACAGATGGCGGTGTAGATATTTCCATGCATACACAGATAGAGGTGTAGACATTTCCATGTTTACACAGATAGCGGTGTGGAAATTTCCATGTTTATGCAGATAGCAGTGTATATATTTCCTTGTTTATACAGATAGCGGTGCGGATATTTCGTTTATTCAGATAGTTGGGCAGATATTTCCATGTTTATACACATAGCGGTGTAGATATTTCCATCTTAATACAGATGGCGGTGTAGATATGTCCATGTTTGTACAGATGGTGGTGTAGATATTTCCATGTTCACACAGACGGCGGTGTAGATATTTCGAAGTTTATAGAGATAGTGATGTAGTTATTTCCATATTTATAGAGAAATCTGTGTAGATATTTCCATGTATATTCAGATAGCTGCGAATATATTTCCATGTTCATGCAGATTACCGTGTAGATATTTCCATGTTCATCCAGATGCCGGTGTACATATATCCATGTTCATACAAATGGCGGTGAAGATATTTCCATGTTCATACAGATGGCGGTGTAGCTATTTCCATGTTCATACAAATGGCGGTGTAGATATTTCCATGTTCATAGAGATGGCGGTGTAGATATTTCCAGGTTCATACAAATGGCGGTGTAGATATTTCCATGTTCATAGAGATGGCGGTGTAGATATTTCCATGTTTATACAGATAGAAGTGTAGTTATTTCCATGTTTATAGAGATACCACTCTGGATATTTCCATAGATATACAGATAGCTGTGTAGATATTTGCATGTTCATACAAATAGCGGTGTAGGTATTTCCATGTTCATACAGATAGCGGTGTAGATATTTCCATGTTCATACAGATAGCAGTGTAGATATTTCCATGTTAATACAGATAGCGGTGTAGATATTTCCATTTTCATACAGATAGTGGTGTAGATATTTAAATGTTCATACAGTTAGCGGTGCAGGTATTTCCATGTTCATATAGATGGCGGTGTAGATATTTCCACGTTTATAGAGATGGCGGTGTTGATATTTCCATGTTCATACAGAGGGCGGTGTAGATATTTCCATGTTTATAGGGATGGCGGTGTAGATATTTTCATGTTTACACAGATGGCGGTGTAGATATTTCCCTGTTTACACAGATAGCGGTGTGGATATTTCCATGTTTATGCAGATAGCAGTGTAGATATTTCCATGTTTATACAGATAGTTGGGCAAATATTTCCATGTTTATACAGATAGCGGTGTAGATATTTCCATCTTAATACAGATGGCGGTGTAGATATGTCCATGTTTGTACAGATGGCGGTGTAGATATTTCCATGTTCATACAGATGGCGGTGTAGATATTTACATGTTCATACAGATGGCGGTGTAGATATATCCATGTTCATACAGAAAGCGGTGTAGATATTTCCATGTTCATACAGATGGCGGAGTAGATATTTCCATGTTCATACAGATGGCGGTGTAGATATTTACATGTTCATACAGATGGCGGTGTAGATATTTCTATGTTCATACAGAAAGCGGTGTAGATATTTCCATGTTCATACAGATGGCGGAGTAGATATTTCCATGTTCATACAGATAGCGGTGTAGATATTTCCATGTTCATACCAATAGCGGTGTAGACATTTCCATGTTCATACATTTAGCGGTGTAGATATTTCCAAGTTCATACAGATGGCAGTGAAGATATTTACATGTTCATACAGATGGCGATGTAGATATTTCCATGTTTGAACGGATGGCAGTGTAGATATTTCCATGTTCATACAGGTGGCGGTGTAGATATTCCCATGTTTATACAGATAGCAGAGTAGTTATTTCCATGTTAATAGAGATAGCTGTGTAGATATTTCCATTGAAATACAGATAGCTGTGTAGATATTTGCTTGTTCATACAGATAGCGGTGTAGATATTTCCATGTTCGTACAGATAGCAGTGTAGATATTTCAATGTTCATACACTTAGCGGTGTAGATATTTCCATGTTCATACAGATGGCGGTGTAGATACTTACATGTTCATACAGATGGCGGTGTAGATATTTCCATGTTCGTACGGATGGCAGTGTAGATATTTCCATGTTCATACAGGTGGCGGTGTAGATATTTCCATGTTTATACAGATAGCAGTGTAATTATTTCCATGTTTATAGAGATAGCAGTGTAGATATTTCCATTGATATACAGATAGCTGTGTAGATATTTGCATGTTCATACAGATAGCGGTGTAGATATTTCCATGTTTGTACAGATAGCGGTGTAGATATTTCCATGTTCCTACAGATAGCGGTGTAGATATTTCCATGTTCATACAGTTAGCGGTGTAGATATTTCCATGTCCATACAGATGGCGGTGTAGATATTTACATGTTCATAGAGATGGCGGTATAGATATTTCCATGTTCGTACAGATGGCGGTGTAGATATTTCCATGTTCATAGATATGGCGGTGTAGTTATTTCCATGTTTATGCAGATAGCGGTATAGATATTTGCATGTTTATACAGATGGTGGTGTAGATATTTCCATGTTTATAGAGATGGTGGTCTAGATATTTCCATCTTTACAGAGATAGTGTTGTAGTTATTTCCAAGTTTATAGAGACAGCGTTGTAGATATTTCCATGTTTATACAGATAGCGGTGAAGATATTTCCATGTTTATACAGAAAGCAGTGTAGATATTTCCATGTTTATACAGATAGCAGTGTAGATATTTCCATGTTTATAGAGATAGTGGTGTAGATAATTTCAATTTTGTACAGAGAGCAGTGTAGATATTTCCAAGTTCATACACATAGTGGTGTAGATATTTCCACGTTTATAGAGATGGCGGTGTAGATATTTCCATGTTCATACAGAGGACGGTGTAGATATTTCCATGTTTATAGGGATGGCGGTGTAGATATTTTCATGTTTACACAGATGGCGGTGTAGTTATTTCCATGTTTACACAGATAGCGGTGGAGACATTTCCATGTTTACACAGATAGCGGTGTGGATATTTCCATGTTTATGCAGATAGCAGTGTAGATTTTTCCATGTTTATACAGATAGTTGGGCAGATATTTCCATGTTTATACAGATAGCGGTGTGGATATTTCCATCTTAATACAGATGGCGGTGTAGATATGTTCTTGTTCGTACAGATGGCGGTGTAGATATGTTCATGTTCATACAGATGGCGGTTTAGATATTTCAAAGTTTATAGAGATAGCGCTGTAGTTATTTCCATATTTATAGAGAAATCTCTGTAGGTATTTCCATGTATATTCAGATAGCTGTGTAGATATTTCCATGTTCATGCAGTTAGCGGTGTAGATATTTCCATGTTCATCCAGATGCCGGTGTACATATATCCATGTTAATACAGATGGCGGTGAAGATATTTCCATGTTCATTGAGATGGCGGTGTAGGTATTTCCATGTTCATACAAATGGCGTTGTATATATTTCTATGTTCATAGAGATGGCGGTGTAGATATTTCCAGGTTCATACAAATGGCGGTGTAGATATTTCCATGTTCATAGAGATGGCGGTGTAGATATTTCCACGTTTATACAGATAGCAGTGTAGTTATTTCCAGGTTTATAGAGATACCAGTGTGGATATTTCCATTGATATACAGATAGCTGTGTAGATATTTGCAAGTTCATACAGATAGCGGTGTAGATATTTCCATGTTCATACAGATAGCGGTGTAGATATTTCCATGTTCATACAGATAGCGGTGTAGATATTTCCATGTTCATACTGATAGCGTTGTAGATATTTCCATGTTCATACAGATAGCGGTGTAGATATTTACATGTTCATACAGTTAGCGGTGTAGATTTTTCCATGTTCATACAGATGGCGCTGTAGATATTTATATGTTCATACAGATGGCGGTGTAGATATTTCCATGTTCATACAGATGGCGGTGTAGATATTTCCATGTTCATACAGATGGCGGAGTAGATATTTCCATGTTCATACAGATAGCGGTGCAGATATTTCCATATTCATACCAATAGCGGTGTAGACATTTCCATGTTCATACATTTAGCGGTGTAGATATTTCCAAGTTCATACAGATGGCGGTGAAGATATTTACATGTTCATACAGATGGCGGTGTAGATATTTCCATGTTTGAACGGATGGCAGTGTAGATATTTCCATGTTCATAGAGATGGCGGTGTAGATATTTCCATGTTTATGCAGATAGCGGTATAGATATTTCCATGTTTATACAGACGGTGGTGTAGATATTTCCATGTTTATAGAGATGGCGGTGTAGATATTTCCATGTTCATAAAGATGGCGTTGTAAATATTTCCATGTTCGTACGGATGGCAGTGTAGATATTTCCATGTTCATACAGGTGGCGGTGTATATATTTCCACGTTTATACAGATAGCTGTGTAGATATTTCCATGTTCATACAGATAGCGGTGTATATATTTCCATGTTCATACAGATAACGGTGTAGATATTTTCATGTTCATACAGATAGCGGTGTAGATATTTCCATGTTCATTCAGTTAGGGGTGTAGATATTTCCATGTACATACAAATGGCGGTGTAGATATTTCCATGTTTATGCAGATAGCTGTGTAGATATTTCCATGTTTATAGAGATATCAATGTAGATATTTCCTTTGATATACAGAGAGCTGTGTAGATATTTGCATGTTCATACACATAGCGGTGTAGATATTTACATGTTCATTCAGATGTCGGTGTAGATATTTCCATGTTCATACAGATGGCGTTGTAGATATTTCCATGTTCATAGAGATGGCGGTGTAGATATTTCCATGTTTATGCAGATAGCGGTATAGATATTTCCATGTTTATACAGATGGTGGTGTAGATATTTCCATGTTTATACAGATGGCGGTCTGGATATTTGCATGTTTATAGAGTTAGTGGTGTAGTTATTTCAAAGCTTATAGAGACAGCATTGTAGATATTTCCATGTTTATACAGATAGCGGTGAAGTTATTTCCATGTTTATACAGACAGCGGTGTAGATATTTCCATGTTTATACGGATAGCGGGGTAGATATTTCCATGTTTATAGACACAGTGGGGTAGATAATTCCAATTTTATACAGATAGCAGTTTAGATATTTCCAAGTTCATACAGATAGCAGTGTAGATATTTCCACGTTTATAGAGATGACGGTGTAGATATTTCCATGTTCATACAGATGGCTGTGTAGATATTTCCATGTTTATAGAGATGGTGGTGTAGATATTTTCATACTTACACAGACGGCATTGTAGATATATCCATGTTTACACAGATAGGGGTGTAGGCATTTCTATGTTTACACAGATAGCGGTGTGGATATTTCCATGTTTATGCAGATAGCGGTGTAGATATTTCCATGTTTATACAGATAGCGGTGCGGTTATTTCCATGTTTATACAGATTGTCGTGCAGATATTTCCATGATTATACAGATATCGGTGTAGATATTTCCATCTTAAAACAGATGGAGGTGTAGATATGTCCATGTTCATACAGATGGCGGTGTAGATATTTCCATGTTCATACAGATGGCGGTGTAGATATTTCGAAGTTTATAGAGATAGCGCTGTAGTTATTTCCATATTTATAGAGAAATCTGTGTAGATATTTCCATGTATATGCTGATAGCTGTGTAGATATTTCATGTTCATGCAGATAGCGGGGTAGATATTTCGATGTTCATCCAGATGCCTGTGTACATATATCCATGTTCATACAGATAGCGGTGTAGATATTTCGATGTTCATCCAGATGCCGGTGTACATATATCCATGTTCATACAGATAGCGGTGTAGATATTTCGATGTTCATCCAGATGCCGGTGTACATATATCCATGTTCATACAGTTAGCGGTGTAGATATTTCTATGTTCACACAGATGGCGGTGTAGATATTTACATGTTTATACAGATGGCGGTATAGATATTTCCATGTTCGTACAGATGGCGGTGTAGATATTTCCATGTTTATACAGATAGCAGTGTAGTTATTTCCATGTTTATAGAGATAGCAGTGTAGATATTTCCATTGACATACAGATAGCTGTATAGATATTTGCATGGTCATACAGATAGCGGTGTAGATATTTCCATGTTCGTACAGATAGCGGTGTAGATATTTCCATGTTGATACAGATAGCGGTGTAGATATTTCCATGTTCATACAGATAAAGGTGTAGATATTTCCATGTTCATACAGATAGCGGTGTAGATATTTCCATGTTCATACAATTACCGGTGTAGATATTTCCATGTTCATACAGATGGCGGTGTAGATATTTACATGTTCATACAGATGGTGATGTAGATATTTCCATGTTTATAGAGACGACGGTCTAGATATTTCCATGTTTACAGAGATAGTGGCGTAGTTATTTCCAAGTTTATAGAGACAGCGTTGTAGATGTTTCCATGTTTATACAGATAGCGGTGAAGATATTTCCATGTTTATACAGATAGCGGTGTAGATATTTCCATGTTTATACAGATAGCAGTGTAGATATTTCCATGTTTATAGAGATAGTGGTGTAGATAATTTCAATTTTGTACAGAGAGCAGTGTAGATATTTCCACGTTCATACAGATAGCGGTGTAGATATTTCCACGTTTATAGAGATGGCGGTGCAGATATTTCCATGTTCATACAGAGGACGGTGTAGATATTTCCATGTTTATAGGGATGGCGGTGTAGATATTTTCATGTTTACACAGATGGCGGTGTAGATATTTCCTTGTTTACACAGATAGCGTTGAAGACATTTCCATGTTTACACAGATAGCGGTGTGGATATTTCCATGTTTATGCAGATAGCATTGTAGATATTTCCATGTTTATACAGATAGCTGTGCAGATATTTCCATGTTTATTCCGAAAGCGGGGCGGATATTTCCATGTTTATACAGATAGTTGGGCAGATATTTCAATGTTTATACAGATAGCGGTGTAGATATTTCCATCTTAATACAGATGGCGGTGTAGATATGTCCATGTTTGTACAGATGGCGGTGTAGATATTTCCATGTTCCTACAGATGGCGGTGTAGATATTTCGAAGTTTATAGAGATAGCGCTGTAGTTATTTCCATATTTATGGAGAAATCTGTGGAGATATTTCCATGTATATTCAGATAGCTGTGTAGATAGATCCAGGTTCATGCAGATAGCGGTGTAGATATTTCCATGTTCATCCAGAAGCCGGTGTACATATATCCATGTTCATACAGATGGCGGTGAAGATATTTCCATGTTCATGCAGATGGTCGTGTAGATATTTCCATGTTCATACAAATGGCGGTGTAGATATTTCCATGTTCATAGAGTTGGCGGTGTAGATATTTCCATGTTCATAAAAATGGCGGTGTAGATATTTCCATGTTCATAGAGATGGCGGTGTTGATGTTTCCATATTTATAGAGATAGCAGTGTAGTTACTTCCATGTTTATAGAGATAGTAGTGTAGGTATTTCCATTGATATACAGATAGCTGTGTAGATATTTGCATGTTCATAGAGATATCAGTGTAGATATTTCCATGTTCATACAGATAGCGGTGTAGATATTTCCATGTTCATACAGATAGCGGTGTAGATATTTCCATGTTCATACAGATAGCGGTGTAGATATTCCCATGTTCATACAGATAGCGGTGTAGATATTTCCATGTTCATACAGTTAGCGGTTTAGATATTTCCATGTTCATACAGATGGCGGTGTAGATATTTACATGTTCATACAGATGGCGGTGTAGTTATTTCCATGTTCATACAGATAGCGGTGTAGATATTTCCATGTTCATACAGATAGCGGTGTAGATATTTCCATGTTCATACAGATTGCGGTGTAGATATTTCCATGTTCATACCAATAGCGGTGTAGACATTTCTATGTTCATGTATTTAGCGGTGTAGATATTTCCATGTTCATACAGATGGCGAAGAAATTTCCATGTTCATACAGATAGCGGTGTAGATATTTCCATGTTCATACAGTTAGCGGTGCAGATATTTCCATGTTCATACAGATGGCGGTGTAGATATTTCCATGTTGATAGAGATGGCGGTGTAGATATTTCCATATTTATACAGATAGCAGTGTAGTTATTTCCATGTTTATAGAGATAGCAGTGTAGATATTTCCATTGATATACAGATAGCTGTGTAGATATTTGCATGGTCATACAGAAAGCGGTGTAGACACTTCCATGTTCGTACAGATAGCGGTGTAGGTATTTCCATGTTCATACAGATAGCATTGTAGATATTTCCATGTTCATACAGATAACGGTGTAGATATTTCCTTGTTCATACAGATAGCGGTGTAGATGTTTCCATGTTCATACAGTTAGCGGTGTAGATATTTCCATGTTCATACAGATGGCGGTGTAGATAATTTCATGTTCATACAGATGGCGGTATAGATATTTCCATGTTCGTACAGATGGCGTTGTAGATATTTCCATGTTCATAGAGATGGTAGTGTAGATATTTCCATGTTTAAGCAGATAGTGGTATAGATATTTCCATGTTTATACAGATGGTGGTGTAGATATTTCCATGTTTATGGAGATGGCGGTGTAGATATTTCCATGTTCATACAGATGGCGGTGTAAATATTTCCATGTTTATAGGGATGGCGGTGTAGATATTTTCATGTTTACACAGATGGCGGTGAAGATATTTCCATGTTTACACAGATAGCGTTGTAGACATTTCCATGTTTTCACAGATAGCGGTGTAGATATTTCCATGTTTATGAAGATAGCAGTGTAGATATTTCCATGTTTATACAGATAGCGGTGCGGATATTTCCATGTTTATACAGATAGTTGGGCAGATATTTCCATGTTTATACAGATAGCGGTGTAGATATTTCCATCTTAATACAGATGGCGGTGTAGATATGTCCATGTTTGTACAGATGGCGGTGTAGATATTTCCATGTTCATACAGATGGCGGTGTAGATATTTCGAAGTTTATAGAGATCGCGCTGTAGTTATTTCCACATTTATAGAGAAATCTGTGTAGATATTTCCGTGTATATTCAGATAGCTGTGTAGATATTTCCATGTTCATGCAGATAGCGGTGTAGATATTTCCATGTTCATCCAGATGCCGGTGTACATATATCCATGTTCATACAGATGGCGGTGAAGGTATTTCCATGTTCATACAGATGGTGGTGTAGATATTTCCATGTTCATACAAATGGCGGTGTAGATATTTCCATGTTCATACAGATGGCGGTGTAGATATTTCCATGTTCATACAAATGGCGGTGTAGATATTTATATGTTCATACAGATGGCGGTGCAGATATTTCCATGTTCATACAGATAGCAGTGCAGATATTTCCATGTTCATACAGATAGCGGTGTAGATATTTCCATGTTCATACAGATAGCGGTGTAGATATTTCCATGTTCATACCGATAGCGGTGTAGATATTTCCATGTTCATACAGTTGGCGGTGTACATATTTCCATGTTCATACAGATGGCGGTGTAGATATTTACATGTTCATACAGATGGCGGTGTAGATATTTCCATGTTCGTACGGATGGCAGTGTAGATATTTCCATGTTCATACAGGTGGCGGTGTAGATATTTCCATGTTTATACAAGTAGCAGTGTAGTTATTTCCATGTTTATAGAGACAGCTGTGTAGATATTTCCATTGATATACAGATAGCTGTGTAGATATTTGCATGTTCATACTGATAGCGGTGTAGATATTTCCATGTTCATACAGATAGCCGTGTAGATATTTCCATGTTCATACAGATAGCGGTGTAGATATTTCCATGTTCATACAGATAACGGTGTAGATATCTCCATGTTCATACAGATAGCAGTGTAGATATTTCCATGTTCATACAGTTAGCGGTGTAGATATTTCCATGTTCATACAGATGGCGGTGTAGATATTTACATGTGCATACAGATGGCAGTATAGATATTTGCATGTTCGCACAGATGGCGGTGTAGATATTTGCATGTTCATAGAGATGGCGGTGTAGATATTTCCATGTTTATGCACATAGCGGTATAGATATTTCCATGTTTATACAGATGGTGGTGTAGGTATTTCCATGTTTATAGAGATGGTGGTCTAGATATTTCCATGTTTACAGAGATAGTGGTGTAGTTATTTCCAAGTTTATAGAGACAGTGTTGTAGATATTTCCATGTTCATACAGATAGCGGTGTAGATATTTCGAAGTTTATAGAGATCGCGCTGTAGTTATTTCCATATTTATGGAGAAATCTGTGTAGATATTTCCGTGTACATTCAGATAGCTGTGTAGATATTTCCATGTTCATGCAGATAGCGGTGTAGATATTTCCATGTTCATCCAGATGCCGGTGTACATATATCCATGTTCATACAGATGGCGGTGAAGCTATTTCCATGTTCATACAGATGGTGGTGTAGATATTTCCATGTTCATACAAATGGCGGTGTAGATATTTCCATGTTCATACAGATGGCGGTGTAGATATTTCCATGTTCATACAAATGGCGGTGTAGATATTTATATGTTCATACAGATGGCGGTGCACATATTTCCATGTTCATACAGATAGCAGTGCAGATATTTCCATGTTCATACAGTTAGCGGTGTACATATTTCCATGTTCATACAGATGGCGGTGTAGATATTTACATGTTCATACAGATGGCGGTGTAGATATTTCCATGTTCGTACGGATTGCAGTGTAGATATTTCCATTTTCATACAGGTGGCGGTGTAGATATTTCCATGTTTATACAAGTAGCAGTGTAGTTATTTCCATGTTTATAGAGACAGCTGTGTAGATATTTCCATTGATATACAGATAGCTGTGTAGATATTTGCATGTTCATACAGATAGCGGTGTAGATATTTCCATATTCATACAGATAGCGGTGTAGATATTTCCATGTTCATACAGATAGCGGTGTAGATATTTCCATGTTCATACAGATAACGGTGTAGATATCTCCATGTTCATACAGATAGCAGTGTAGATATTTCCATGTTCATACAGTTAGCGGTGTAGATATTTACATGTTCATACAGATGGCAGTATAGATATTTGCATGTTCGCACAGATGGCGGTGTAGATATTTGCATGTTCATAGAGATGGTGGTGTAGATATTTCCATGTTTATGCACATAGCGGTATAGATATTTCCATGTTTATACAGATGGTGGTGTAGATATTTCCATGTTTATAGAGATGGTGGTCTAGTTATTTCCATGTTTACAGAGATAGTGGTGCAGTTATTTCCAAGTTTATAGAGACAGTGTTGTAGATATTTCCATGTTCATACAGATAGCGGTGTAGATATTTCCTTGTTCATTTAGATAGCGGTGTAGATATGTCCATGTTCATAACAATAGCGGTGTAGACATTTCCATGTTCATGTATTTAGCGGTGTAGATATTTCCATGTTCATACAGATGGCGAAGATATTTCCATGTTCATACACATACCGGTGTAGATATTTCCATGTTCATACAGTAAGCGGTGTAGATATTTCCATGTTAATACAGATGGCGGTGTAGATATTTACATGTTCATACAGATGGCAGTATAGATATTTCCATGTTTACAGAGATAGTGGTGTAGTTATTTCCAAGTTTATAGAGACAGTGTTGTAGATATTTCCATGTTTACACAGATAGCGGTGAAGATATTTCCATGTTTATACAGATAGCGGTGTAGATATCTCCATGTTTATACAGATAGCAGTGTAGATATTTCCATGTTTATAGAGATAGTGTTGTAGATAATTTCAATTTCATACAGAGGGCAGTGTAGGTATTTCCAAGTTAATACAGATTGCGGTGTAGATATTTCCACGTTTATAGAGATGGTGGTGTAGATATTTCCATGTTCATACAGAGGATGGTGTAGATATTTCCATGTTTAATGGGATGGCGGTGTAGATATTTCCATGTTTACACAGATAGCGGTGTAGACATTTCCATGTTTATACAGATAGCGGTGTGGATATTTCCATGTTTATGCAGATAGCAGTGTATATATTTCCATGTTTATACAGATAGCGGTGCGGATATTTCCATGTTTATTCAGATACCGGTGCGGATATTTCCATGTTTATACAGATAGTTGGGCAGATATTTCCATGTTTATACAGATAGCGGTGTAGATATTTCCATCTTAATACAGATGGCGGTGTAGATATGTCCATGTTTGTACAGATGGCGGTGTAGATATTTCCATGTTCATACAGAAGGCGGTGTAGATATTTCAAAGTTTATAGAGATAGCGCTGTAGTTATTTCCATATTTATAGAGAAATCTGTGTAGATATTTCCATGTATATTCAGATAGCTGTGTAGATATTTCCATTTTCATGCAGATTACGGTGTAGATATTTCCATGTTCATCTAGATGCCGGTGTACATATATCCATGTTCAAACAAATGGCGGTGAAGATATTTCCATGTTCATACAGATGGCGGTGCAGGTATTTCCATGTTCTTACAAATGGCGGTGTAGATATTTCCATGTTCATAGAGATGGCGGTGTAGATATTTCCAGGTTCATACAAATGGCGGTGTAGATATTTCCATGTTCATAGAGATGGCGGTGTAGAAATTTACATGTTCATACAGATGGCGGTGTAGATATTTCCATGTTCTTACGGATGGCAGTGTAGATATTTCCATGTTCATACAGGTGGCGGTGTAGATATTTCCATGTTTATACAAATAGCAGTGTAGTTATTTCCATGTTTATAGAGACAGCTGTGTAGATATTTCCATTGATATACAGATAGCTGTGTAGATATTTGCATGTTCATACAGATAGCAGTGTAGATATTTCCAAGTTCATACAGATTGCGGTGTAGATATTTCCACGTTTATAGATATGGTGGTGTAGATATTTCCATGTTCATACAGAGGACGGTGTAGATATTTCCATGTTTAATGGGATGGCGGTGTAGATATTTCCATGTTTACACAGATAGCGGTGTAGACGTTTCCATGTTTATACAGATAGCGGTGTGGATATTTCCATGTTTATGCAGATAGCAGTGTATATATTTCCATGTTTATACAGATAGCGGTGCGGATATTTCCATGTTTATTCAGATACCGGTGCGGATATTTCCATGTTTATACAGATAGTTGGGCAGATATTTCCATGTTTATACAGATAGCGGTGTAGATATTTCCATCTTAATACAGATGGCGGTGTAGATATGTCCATGTTTGTACAGATGGCGGTGTAGATATTTCCATGTTCATACAGAAGGCGGTGTAGATATTTCAAAGTTTATAGAGATAGCGCTGTAGTTATTTCCATATTTATAGAGAAATCAGTGTAGATATTTCCATGTATATTCAGATAGCTGTGTAGATATTTCCATTTTCATGCAGATTACGGTGTAGATATTTCCATGTTCATCTAGATGCCGGTGTACATATATCCATGTTCATACAAATGGCGGTGAAGATATTTCCATGTTCATACAGATGGCGGTGCAGGTATTTCCATGTTCTTACAAATGGCGGTGTAGATATTTCCATGTTCATAGAGATGGCGGTGTAGATATTTCCAGGTTCATACAAATGGCGGTGTAGATATTTACATGTGCATACAGATGGCGGTGTAGATATTTCCATGTTTATACAGATAGCAGTGTAGTTATTTCCATGTTTATAGAGATACCAGTCTGGATATTTCCATTGATATACAGATAGCTGTGTAGATATTTGCATGTTCATACAGATAGCGGTGTAGATATTTCAATGTTCATACAGATAGTGGTGTAGATATTTCCATGTTCATACAGATAGTGGTGTAGATATTTCCATGTTAATACAGATAGCGGTGTAGATATTTCCATGTTCATACAGATGGCGGTGTAGATATTTAAATGTTCGTACAGTTAGCGGTGTAGATATTTCCATGTTCATATAGATGGCGGTGTAGATATTTACATGTTGATACATATGGCCATGTAGATATTTCCATGTTCATACAGATAGCGGTGCAGATATTTCCATGTTCATACAGATAGCGGTGTAGATATTTCCATGTTCATACAGATAGCGGTGTAGTTATTTCCATGTTTATAGAGATGGCGGTGTAGATATTTCCATGTTCATACAGAGGACGGTGTAGATATTTCCATGTTTATAGGGATGGCGGTGTAGATATTTTCATGTTTACACAGATGGCGGTGTAGATATTTCCATGTTTACACAGATAGTGGTGTAGACATTTCCATGTTTACACAGATAGCGGTGTGGATATTTCCATGTTTATGCAGATAGCAGTGTATATATTTCCATGTTTATACAGATAGCGGTGCGGATATTTCCATGTTTATTCAGATAGTTGGGCAGATATTTCCATGTTAATACAGATAGTGGTGTAGATATTTCCATTTTCATACAGATAGTGGTGTAGATATTTAAATGTTCATACAGTTAGCGGTGTAGATATTTCCATGTTCATACAGATAGCGGTGTAGATATTTCCATGTTCATACCAATAGTGGTGTAGATATTTCCATGTTCATACATTTAGCGGTGTAGATATTTCCATGTTCATACAGATGGCGGTGAAGATATTTACATGTTCATACAGATGGCGGTGTAGATATTTCCATGTTTGTACGGATGGCAGTGTAGATATTTCCATGTTCATACACTTGGCGGTGTAGATATTTCCAAGTTTATACAGATAGCAGTGTAGTTATTTCCATGTTAATAGAGATAGCGGTGTAGATATTTCCATTGATATACAGATAGGTGTGTAGATATTTGCATGTTCATGCAGATAGCGGTGTAGATATTTCCATGTTCGTACAGATAGCGGTGTAGCTATTTCCAAGTTCATACAGATAGCGGTGTAGATATTTCTATGTTCATACAGATAACGGTGTAGATATTTCCATGTTCATACAGACTGCGGTGTAGATATTTCCATGTTCATACAGTTAGCGGTGTAGATATTTCCATGTTCATACAGATGGCAGTGTAGATATTTACATGTTCATACAGATGGCGGTATAGATATTTCCATGTTCATACAGATGGCGGTGTAGATATTTGCATGTTCATAGAGATGGCGGTGTAGATATTTCCATGTTTATGCAGATATCGGTATAGATATTTCCATGTTTATACAGATGGTGGTGTAGATATTTCCATGTTTATAGAGATGGCGGTCTAGATATTTCCATGTTTTCAGAGATAGTGGTGTAGTTATTTCCAAGTTTATAGAGACAGCGTTGTAGATATTTCCATGTTTATACAGATAGCGGTGAAGATATTTCCATGTTTATACAGATAGCGGTGTAGATATTTCCATGTTTATACAGATAGCAGTGTAGATATTTCCATGTTTATAGAGTTAGTGGTGTAGATAATTTCAATTTTATACCGAGAGCAGTGTAGATATTTCCAAGTTCATATAGATAGCGATGTAGATATTTCCATGTTTATAGAGATGGCAGTGTAGATATTTCCATGTTCTTAGAGATGGCGGTGTAGATATTTCCATGTTCATACAAATGGCGGGGTAGATATTTCCATGTTCATAGAGATGGCGGTGTAGATATTTGCATGTTTATACAGATAGCAGTGTGGTTATTTCCATGTTTATAGAGATAGTAGTGTAGATATTTCCATTGATATACAGATAGCTGTGTAGATATTTGCATGTTCATACAGATAGCGGTGTAGATATTTCCATGTTCATACAGAGGGCGGTGTAGATATTTCCATGTTCATACAGATAGCGGTGTAGATATTTCCATGTTCATGCAGATAGCGGTGTAGATATTTCCATGTTCATACCAATAGCGGTGCAGATAATTCCATGTCCATACAGTTAGCGTTGTAGATATTTCCATGTTCATACAGATGGCGGTGTAGATATTTCCATGTTCATACAGATGGCGGTGTAGATATTTCCATGTTCATACGGATGGCAGTGTAGTTATTTCCATGATCATACAGGTGGCGGTGTACATATTTCCATGTTTCTACAGATAGCAGTGTAGTTATTTCCATGTTTATAGAGATAGCAGTGTAGATATTTCCATTGATATACAGATATCTGTGTAGATATTTGCATGTTCATACAGATAGCGGTGTAGATATTTCCATGTTCATACAGATAGCGGTGTAGATATTTCCATATTCATTCAGATAGCGGTGTAGATATTTCCATGTTCATACAGATAACGGTGTAGATACTTCCATGTTCATACAGATAGCGGTGTAGATATTTCCATGTTCATACAGTTAGCGGCGTAGATATTTCCATGTTCATACAGATGGCGGTGTAGATATTTACATGTTCATACAGATGGTGGTGTACATATTTCCATGTTTGTACAGATGGCGGTGTAGATATTTCCATGTTCATAGAGATGGCGGTGTAGATATTTCCATGTTTATGCAGATAGCGGTATAGTTATTTCCATGTTTATACAGATGGTGGTGTAGATATTTCCATGTTTATAGAGATGGCAGTCTAGATATTCCCATGTTTATACAGATAGCATTGAAGATATTTCCATGTTTATACAGATAGCGGTGTAGGTATTTCCATGTTTATACAGATAGAAGTGTAGATATTTCCATGTTTATAGAGATAGTGGTGTAGATAATTTCAATTTTATACAGATAGCAGTGTAGATATTTCCAAGTTCATACAGATAGCGGTGTAGATATTTCCATGTTTATAGAGATGTCGGTGCAGATATTTCCATGTTCATACAGATGGTGGTGTAGATATTTCCATGTTTATAGAGATGGCGGTGTAGATATTTCCATGTTTACACAGATGGCGGTGTAGATATTTCCCTGTTTCAACAGATAGCGGTGTAGACATTTCCATGTTTACACAGATAGCGGTATGGATATTTCCATGTTTATGCAGAGAGCGGTGTAGTTATTTCCATGTTTATACAGATAGCGGTGTGGATATTTCCATGTTTATACAGATAGTTGGGCAGATATTTCCATGTTTATACAGATAGCGGTGTAGATATTTCCATCTTAATACAGATTGCGGTGTAGATATGTCCATGTTCGTACAGATGGCGTTGTACATATTTTCATGTTCATACAGATGGCGGTGTAGATATTTCAAAGATTATAGAGATAGCGCTGTAGTTATTTCCATATTTATAGAGAAATCTGAGTAGTTATTTCCATGTATATGCAGATAGCTCTGTAGATATTTCCATGTTCATGCAGATAGCGGTGTAGATATTTCCATGTTCATCCAGATGCCGGTGTAGATATGTCCATGCTCATACAGATGGCGGTGAAGATATTTCCATGTTCATACAGATGGCGGTGTGGATATTTCCGTGTTCATACAAATGGCGGTGTAGATATTTGCAAGTTCATAGAGATGGCGGTGTAGATATTTCCATGTTCATACAAATGGCGGTGTAGATATTTCCATGTTCATAGAGATGGAGGTGTAGATATTTCCATGTTTATACGGATAGCAGTGTAGTTATTTCTATGTTTATAGAGATAGTAGTGTAGATATTTCCATTGATATACAGATAGTTGTGTAGATATTTGCATGTTCATACAGATAGCGGTGTAGATATTTCCACGTTCATACAGATGGCGGTGTAGATATTTACATGTTCATGCAGATGGCGTTGTAGATATTTCCATGTTCGTACAGATGGCCGTGTAGATATTTCCATGTTCATAGAGATGGCGGTGTAGATATTTCCATGTTTATGCAGATAGCGATATAGGTATTTCCATGTTTATACAGATGGTGGTGTAGATATTTCCATGTTTATAGAGATGGCGTTCTAGATATTTCCATGTTTATAGAGATAGTGGTGTAGTTATTTCCAAGTTTATAGAGACAGCGTTGTAGATGTTTCCATGTTTATACAGATAGCGGTGAAGATATTTCCATGTTTATACAGATAGCGGTGTAGATATTTCCATGTTTATACAGACAGAAGTGTAGATATTTCCAAGTTTATAGAGATAGTGGTGTAGATAATTTCAATTTATTCAGTTAGCAGTGTAGATATTTCCAAGTTCATACAGAGAGCAGTGTAGATATTTCCACGTTTATAGAGATGGCGGTGTAGATATATCCATCTTCATACAGATTGCGGTGTAGATATTTCCATGTTTATAGAGATGGCGGTGTAGATATTTTCATGTTTACACAGATGGCGGTGTAGATTTTTCCATGTTTACACAGATAGCGGTGTAGACATTTCCATGTTTACACAGATAGCGGTGTGGATATTTCCATGTTTATGCAGATAGCGGTGTAGATATTCCCATGTTTATACAGATAGCGGTGCGGATATTTCCATGTTTATGCAGATAGCGGTGCAGATATCTCCATCTTTATACAGATAGCGGTGCCGGTATTTCCATGCTTATACAGATAGTGGTGCAGATATTTCCATGTTTATAAAGATAGCGGTGTAGATATTTCCATCTTAATACAGATGGCGGTGTAGATATGTCCAGGATCGTACAGATGGCGGTGTAGACATTTCCATGTTCATACAGACGGCAGTGTTGATATTTCGAAGTTTATAGAGATAGCGCTGTAGTTATTTCCATATTTATAGAGAAATCTGTGTAAATATTTCCATGTATATGCAGATAGCTGTGTAGATATTTCCATGTTCATGCAGATAGCGTTATAGATATTTCCATGTTCTTCCAGATGCCGATGTAGATATTTCCATGTTCATACAGATAGCGGTGTAGATGTTTCCATGTTCATACAGATAGCGGTGTAGATATTTCCATGTTCATACAGATAGCGGTGTAGATAATTCCATGTTCATACAGATAGCGGTGTAGATATTTCCATGTTCGTACAGATAGCGGTGTAGTTATTTCCATGTTCTTACAGTTAGCGGTGTACATATTTCCATGTTCTTACAGATGGCGGTATAGATATTTCCATGTTCATACAGATGGCAGTGTAGATATTTCCATGTTCATACAGTTGGCGGTGTAGATATTTCCATATTTATACAGATAGCAGTGTAGTTATTTCCAAGTTTATAGAGATAACAGTGTAGATATTTCCATTGATATACAGATAGCTGAGTAGATATTTGCATGTTCATACAGATAGCGGTGTAGATACTTCCATGTTCATACAGATAGCGCTGTAGATATTTCCGTGTTTATACAGATAGTGGTGCGGATATTTCCATGTTTATACAGATAGTTGGGCAGATATTTCCATGTTTATACAGATAGCAGTGTAGATATTTCCATCTTAATACAGATGGCGGTGTAGATATGTCCATGTTCGTACAGATGGCGTTGTACATATTTCTATGTTCATACAGATGGCGGTGTAGATATTTTGAAGTTTATAGAGATAGCGCTGTAGATATTTTCTTATTTTTTTAGAAATCTGTGTAGATATTTCCATGTATATGCAGATAGCTCTGTAGATATTTCCATGTTCATGCAGATAGCGGTGTAGATATTTCCATGTTCATCCAGATGCCGGTGTAGATATGTCCATTCTCATACAGATGGCGGTGAAGATATTTCCATGTTCATACAGATGGCGGTGTAGATATTTCCGTGTTCATACAAACGGCGGTGTAGATATTTGCATGTTCATACAGATGGCGGTGTAGATATTTCCATGTTCATACAAATGGCGGTGTAGATATTTCCATGTTCATAGAGATGGCGGTGTAGATATTTCCATGTTTATACAGATAGCAGTGTAGATATTTCAATGTTTATACAGATAGTTGGGCATATATTTCCATGTTTATACAGATAGCGGTGTAGATATTTCCATCTTAATACTGATGGCGGTGTAGATATGTCCATGTTTGTACAGATGGCGGTGTAGATATTTCCATGTTCATACAGATGGCGGTTTAGATATTTTGAAGTTTATAGAGATAGCGCTGTAGTTATTTTCTTATTTTTTTAGAAATCTGTGTAGATATTTCCATGTATATTCAGATAGCTGTGTAGATATTTCCATGTTCATGCAGATGGCGGTGTAGATATTTCCATGTTCATATAAATGGGGGTGTAGATATTTCCATGTTCTTAGAGATGGCGGTGTAGGTATTTTCATATTTATAGAGATAGCAGTGTAGTTATTTCCATGTTTATAAAGATAGCAGTGTAGATATTTCCATTGATATACAGATAGCTGTGTAGATATTGGCATGTTCATAGAGATAGCGGTGTAGATATTTGCATGTTCATAGAGATAGCGGTGTATATATTTCCATGTTCATACAGATAGCGGTGTAGGTATTTCCATGTTCATACAGATAGCGGTGTAGATATTTCCATTTTCATACAGATAGCGGTGTAGATATTTCCATGTTCATACAGTTAGCGGTGTAGATATTCCCATGTTCATACAGATGGCGGTGTAGATATTTCCATGTTCATACAGATGGCGTTGTAGATATTTCCATGTTCATACAGATAGCGGTGTAGATATTTCCATGTTAATACAGATAGCGATGTAGATATTTCCATGTTCTTACCGATAGCGGTGTAGATATTTCCATGTTCATACAGTTAGCGGTGTAGATATCTCCATGTTCATCCAGATGCCGGTGTAGATATATCCCTGCTAATACAGATGGTGGTGAAGATATTTCCATGTTCATACAGATGGCGGTGTAGATATTTCCATGTTCATAGAGATGGCGGTGTAGATATTTCCATGTTTACAGAGATAGTGGTGTAGTTATTTCCAAGTTTATAGAGACAACGTTGTAGATATTTCCATGTTTATACAGATAGCGGTGAAGATATTTCCATGTTTATACAGATAGCGGTGTAGATATTTCCATGTTTATACAGATAGCAGTGTACATATTTCCACGTTTATAGAGATAGTGGTGTAGATAATTTCAATTTTATACAGAGAGCAGTGTAGATGTTTCCAAGTTCATACAGATAGCGGTGTAGATATTTCCACGTTTATAGAGATGGCAGTGTAGATATTTCCATGTTCATACAGATGGCGGTGAAGATATTTCCATGTTTATGGGGATGGCGGTGTAAATATTTTCATGTTTACACAAATGGCGGTGTAGATATTTCCATGTTTACACAGATAGAGGTGTAGACATTTCCATGTTTACACAGATAGCGGAGTGGATATTTCCATTTTTATGCAGAAAGCAGTGCAGATATTTCCATGTTTATACAGATAGTTGGGCAGATATTTCCATGTTTATACAGATAGCGGTGTAGATATTTCCACCTTAATACAGATGGCGGTGTAGATATGTCCATGTTCTTACAGATGGCGGTGTAGATATTTCCATGTTCATACAGATGGCGGTGTAGATATTTCGAAGTTTATAGAGATAGTGCTGTAGTTATTTCCATATTTATAGAGAAATCTGTGTAGATATTTCCATGTTTATGCAGATAGCAGTGTAGATATTTCCATGTTCATGCAGATAACGGTGTAGATACTTCCATGTTCATCCAGATGCCGGTGTAGATATATCCATGTTCATACAGATGGCGGTGAAGTTATTTCCATGTTCATACAGATGGCAGTGTAGATATTTCCATGTTCATACAAATGGCTGGTGTAGATATTTCCATGTTCATAGAGATGGCGGTGTAGATATTTCCATGTACATAGAGATGGCGGTGTAGATATTTCCATGTTTATACAGATAGCAGTGTAGTTATTTCCATGTTTATAGAGATAGTGGTGTAGATAATTTCAACTTTATACAGATAGCTGTCTAGATATTTGCATGTTCATACAGATATCGGTGTAGATATTTCCATGTTCCTACAGATAGCGGTGTAGATATTTCCATGTTCATACAGATAGCGGTGTAGATATTTCCATGTTCATGCAGATAGCGGTGTAGATATTTCCATGTTCATACCAATAGCGGTGTAGATATTTCCATGTCCATACATTTAGCGTTGCAGATATTTCCATGTTCATACAGATGGCGGGGTAGATATTTCCATGTTTGTACGGATGGCAGTGTAGATATTTCCATGTTCATACAGGTGGCAGTGTAGATATTTCCATGTTTATACTGATAGCAGTGTAGATATTTCCATGTTTATTGAGATAGCAGTGTAGATATTTCCATTGATATACAGATAGCTGTGTAGATATTTGCATGTTCATACAGATAGCGGTGTAGATATTTCCATGTTCATACAGATAGCGGGGTAGATATTTCCATGTTCATACAGATAGTGGTGTAGATATTTCCATGTTCATACAGTTAGCGGTGTAGATATTTCCATGTTCATACAATAAGCCGTGTAGATATTTCCATGTTCATACAGATGGCGGTGTAGATATTTCCATGTTCATACAGATGGCGGTGTAGATATTTCCATGTTCGTACGGATGGCAGTGTAGATATTTCCATGTTCGTACAGGTGGCGGTGTAGATATTTCCATGTTTATACAGATAGCAGTGTAGATATTTCCATATTTATAGAGATAGCAATGTAGATATTTCCATTGATATACAGATAGCTGTGTAGATATTTGCATGTTCATACAGATAGCGGTGTAGTTATTTCCATGTTCGAACAGTTTGCGGTGTAGATATTTCCATGTTCATACAGATGGCGGTGTAGATATTTACATGTTAATATAGATGGCTTTGTAGATATTTCCATGTTCGTACAGATGGCGGTGTAGATGTATCCATGTTCATAGAGATAGCGTTATAGATATTTCCATGTTTATACAGATGGTGGTGTAGATATTTCCATGTTTATGGGGATGGCGGTGTAGATATTGTCATGTTTACACAGATGGCGGTGTAGATATTTCCATGTTTACACAGATAGCGGTGTAGACATTTCCATGTTTACACAGATAGCAGTGTGGAAATTTCCATGTTTATGCAGATAGCAGTGTAGATATTTCCATGTTTATACAGATAGCGGTGCGGATATTTCCATGTTTATACAGATAGTTGGGCAGATATTTTCATGTTTATACAGATAGCGGTGTAGATATTTCCATTTTAATACAGATGGCGGTGTAGATATGTCCATATTTGTACAGATGGCGGTGTAGGTATTTCCATGTTTATAAAGATGGCGGTGTAGATATTTTCATGTTTACACAGATGGCGGTGCATATATTTCCATGTTTACACAGATAGCGGTGTAGACATTTCCATGTTTAAACTGTTAGCTTTGTGGATATTTCCATGGTTATGCAGATAGCGGTGTAGATATTTCCATATTTATACACATTGGCAGATATTTCCATGTTTATACAGATAGCAGAGTAGATATTTCCATCTTAATACAGATAGCGGTGCGGGTATTTCCATGTTTATACAGATAGTGGTGCAGATATTTCCATGTTTATAAAGATAGCGGTGTAGATATTTCCATGTTCATACAGATGGCGGTGTAGATATTTCCATGTTTATGCAGATAGTGATATAGGTATTTCCATGTTTATACAGATGGTGGTGTAGATATTTCCATGTTTATAGAGATGGCGTTCTATATATTTCCATGTTTATAGAGATAGTGGTGTAGTTATTTCCAAGTTTATAGAGACAGCGTTGTAGATGTTTCCATGTTTATACAGATAGCGGTGAAGATATTTCCATGTTTATACAGATAGCGGTGTAGATATTTCCATGGTTATACAGACAGAAGTGTAGATATTTCCAAGTTTATAGAGATAGTGGTGTAGATAATTTCAATTTTTTCAGATAGCAGTGTAGATATTTCCAAGTTCATACAGAGAGCAGTGTAGATATTTCCACGTTTATAGAGATGGCGGTGTAGATATTTCCATCTTCATACAGATGGCGGTGTAGATATTTCCATGTTTATAGAGATGGCGGTGTAGATATTTTCATGTTTACACAGATGGCGGTGTAGATATTTCCATGTTTACACAGATAGCGGTGTAGACATTTCCATGTTTACACAGATAGCGGTGTGGATATTTCCATGTTTATGCAGATAGCGGTGTAGATATTTCCATGTTTATACAGATAGCGGTGCGGATATTTCCATGTTTATGCAGATAGTGGTGTAGATATCTCCATCTTTATACAGATAGCGGTGCGGGTATTTCCATGTTTATACAGATAGTGGTGCAGATATTTCCATGTTTATAAAGATAGCGGTGTAGATATTTCCATCTTAATACAGATGGCGGTGTAGATATGTCCAGGATCATACAGATGGCGGTGTAGATATTTCCATGTTCATACAGACGGCGGTGTAGATATTTCGAAGTTTATAGAGATAGCGCTGTAGATATTTCCATATTTATAGAGAAATCTGTGTAGATATTTCCATGTATATGCAGATAGCTGTGTCGATATTTCCATGTTCATGCAGATAGCGGTATAGATATTTCCATGTTCATCCAGATGCCGCTGTAGATATTTAAATGTTCATACAGATAGCGGTGTAGATATTTCCATGTTCATACAGATAGTGGTGTAGATATTTCCATGTTCATACAGATGGCGGTGTAGATATTTCCATGTTCATACAGATAGCGGTTTAGATATTTCCATGTTCGTACAGATAGCGGTGTAGGTATATCCATGTTCTTACAGTTAGCGGTGTACATATTTCCATATTCTTACAGATGGCGGTGTAGATATTTCCATGTTCATACAGATGGCAGTGTAGATATTTCCATGTTCATACATGTGGCGGTGTAGATATTTCCATGTTTAAACTGATAGCAGTGTAGTTATTTCCAAGTTTATAGAGATAGCAGTGTAGATATTTCCATTGATGTACAGATAGCTGAGTAGATATTTGCATGTTCATACAGATAGCGGTGTAGATACTTCCGTGTTCATACAGATAGCGGTGTAGATATTTCCATGTTTATACAGATAGTGGTGCGGATATTTCCATGTTTATACAGATAGTTGGGCAGATATTTCCATGTTTATACAGATAGCAGTGTAGATATTTCCATCTTAATACAGATGGCGGTGTAGATATGTCCATGTTCGTACAGATGGCGTTGTACATATTTCCATGTTCATACAGATGGCGGTGTAGATATTTTGAAGTTTATAGAGATAGCGCTGTAGTTATTTCCATATTTTTTTAGAAATCTGTGTAGATATTTCCATGTATATGCAGATAGCTATGTAGATATTTCCATGTTCATGCAGATAGCGGTGTAGATATTTCCATGTTCATACAGATGGCGGTGTAGATATTTACATGTTCATACAGATGGCGGTGTAGGTATTTCCATGTTCATACAGATAGCGGTGTAGATATTTCCATGTTCATACAGAGAGCGGTGTAGATATTTCCATGTTCATACAGATAGCGGTGTAGATATTTCCATGTTCATACCGATAGCGGTGTAGATATTTCCATGTTCATACAGTTAGCGGTGTAGATATTTCCATGTTCATACAGATGGCGGTGTAGATATTTACATGTTCATACAGATTGCGGTGTAGATTTTTCCATGTTCGTACGGAGGGCAGTGTAGATATTTCCATGTTCATACAGGTGGCGGTGTAGATATTTCCCTGTTTATACAGATAGCAGTGTAGTTATTTCCATTTTTATAGAGATAGCAGTGTAGGTATTTCCATTGATATACAGATAGCTGTGTAGGTATTTGTATGTTCATACAGATAGCGGTGTATATATTTCCATGTTCGTACAGATAGCGGTGTAGATATTTCCATGTTCATATAGACAGTGGTGTAGATATTTCCATGTTGATACAGATAACGGTGTAGGTATTTCCATGTTCATACAGATAGTGGTGTAGATCTTTCCATGTTCATACAGTTTGCGGTGTAGATATTTCCATGTTCTTACAGATGGCGGTGTAGATATTTACATGTTCATACAGCTGGTGGTATAGATATTTCCATGTTCGTACAGATGGCGGTGTAGATATTTCCATGTTCTTAGAGATGGCGGTGTAGATACTTCCATGTTTATGCAGATAGCGGTATAGATATTTGCATGTTTATACAGATGGTGGTGTAGATATTTCCATGTTTATAGAGATGGTGGTCTAGATATTTCCATGTTTACAGAGATAGTCGTGTAGTTTTTTCCAAGTTTATAGAGACAGCGTTGTAGATATTTCCATGTTTATACAGATAGCGGTGAAGATATTTCCATGTTTATACAGATAGCGGTGTAGATATTTCCATGTTTATACAGATAGCAGTGTAGATATTTCCATGTTTATAGAGATAGTGGTGTAGATAATTTCAATTTTATACAGAGAGCAGTGTAGATATTTCCAAGTTCATACAGATAGTGGTGTAGATATTTCCACGTTTATAGAGATAGTGGTGTAGATATTTCCATGTTCATAAAGATAGTGGTGTAGATATTTCCATGTTCATACAGATAACGGTGTAGATATGTCTATGTTCATACAGATGGAGGTGTAGATATTTACATGTACATACAGATGGCGGTGTAGATATTTCCATGTTCGTACGGATGGCAGTGTAGCTATTTCCATGTTCATAAAGGTGGCGGTGTAGATATTTCCATGTTTATAGAGATAGCGGTGAAGATATTTCCATGTTTATACAGATAGCGGTGTAGATAATTCCATGTTTATACAGATAGCAGTGTAGATATTTCCATGTTTATAGAGATAGTGGTGTAGATAATTTCAATTTTATACAGAGAGCAGTGTAGATATTTCCAAGTTCATACAGATAGCGGTGTAGTTATTTCCACATTTATAGAGATGGCGGTGTAGATTCTTCCATGTTCATACAGATGGCGGTGTAGATATTTCCATGTTTATAGGGATGGCGGTGTAGATATTTTCATGTTTACACAGATGGCAGTGTAGATATTTCCATGTTTACACAGATAGCAGTGTAGACATTTCCATGTTTACACAGATTGCTGTGTGGATATTTCCATGTTTATGCAGATAGCAGTGTAGATATTTCCATGTTTATACAGATAGCGGTGCGGATATTTCCATGTTTATACAGATAGTAGGGCAGATATTTCCATGTTTATACAGATAGTGGTGTAGATATTTCCATCTTAATACAGATGGCGGTGTAGATATTTCCATGTTTGTACAGATGGTGGTGTAGATATTTCCATGTTCATACAGATGGCGGTATAGATATTTCGAAGTTTATAGAGATAGTGCTGTAGTTATTTCCATATTTATAGAGAAATCTGTGTAGATATTTCCATGTATGTTCAGATATCTGTGTAGATATTTCCATGTTCATGCAGATAGCGGTGTAGATATTTCCATGTTCATCCAGATGCCAGTGTACATATATCCATGTTCATACAGATGGCGGTGAAGATATTTCCATGTTCATACAGATGGTGGTGTAGATATTTCCATGTTCATACAAATGGCGGTGTAGATATTTCCATGTTCATAGAGATGGCGGTGTAGTTATTTCCATGTTCATACAAATGGCGGTGTAGATATTTCCATGTTCATAGAGATGGCGGTGTAGATATTTCCATATTTATACAGATAGCAGTGTAGTTATTTCCATGTTTATAGAGATAGCAGTGTAGATATTTCCATTGATATACAGATAGCTGTGTAGATATTTGCATGTTCATTCAGATAGCGGTGTAGATATTTCCATGCTCATACAGATAGCGGTGTAGATATTTCCATGTTCATACAGATAGCGGTGTAGATATTTCCATGTTCATACAGATAGCGGTGTAGATATTTCCATGTTCATACAGATAGCGGTGTAGATATTTCCATGTTCGTACAGATGGCGGTGTAGATGTATCCATGTTCATAGAGATAGCGTTATAGATATTTCCATGTTTATACAGATGGTGGTGTAGATATTTCCATGTTTATGGGGATGGCGGTGTAGATATTGTCATGTTTACACAGATGGCGGTGTAGATATTTCCATGTTTACACAGATAGCGGTGTAGACATTTCCATGTTTACACAGATAGCGGTGTGGAAATTTCCATGTTTATGCAGATAGCAGTGTAGATATTTCCATGTTTATACAGATAGCGGTGCGGATATTTCCATGTTTTTACAGATAGTTGGGCAGATATTTTCATGTTTATACAGATAGCGGTGTAGATATTTCCATTTTAATACAGATGGCGGTGTAGATATGTCCATATTTGTACAGATGGCGGTGTAGGTATTTCCATGTTTATAAAGATGGCGGTGTAGATATTTTCATGTTTACACAGATGGCGGTGCATATATTTCCATGTTTACACAGATAGCGGTTTAGACATTTCCATGTTTAAACTGTTAGCTTTGTGGATATTTCCATGGTTATGCAGATAGCGGTGTAGATATTTCCATATTTATACACATTGGCAGATATTTCCATGTTTATACAGATAGCAGAGTAGATATTTCCATCTTAATACAGATAGCGGTGCGGGTATTTCCATGTTTATACAGATAGTGGTGCAGATATTTCCATGTTTATAAAGATAGCGGTGTAGATATTTCCATGTTCATACAGATGGCGGTGTAGATATTTCCATGTTTATGCAGATAGTGATATAGGTATTTCCATGTTTATACAGATGGTGGTGTAGATATTTCCATGTTTATAGAGATGGCGTTCTATATATTTCCATGTTTATAGAGATAGTGGTGTAGTTATTTCCAAGTTTATAGAGACAGCGTTGTAGATGTTTCCATGTTTATACAGATACCGGTGAAGATATTTCCATGTTTATACAAATAGCGGTGTAGATATTTCCATGGTTATACAGACAGAAGTGTAGATATTTCCAAGTTTATAGAGATAGTGGTGTAGATAATTTCAATTTTTTCAGATAGCAGTGTAGATATTTCCAAGTTCATACAGAGAGCAGTGTAGATATTTCCACGTTTATAGAGATGGCGGTGTAGATATTTCCATCTTCATACAGATGGCGGTGTAGATATTTCCATGTTTATAGAGATGGCGGTGTAGATATTTTCATGTTTACACAGACGGCGGTGTAGATATTTCCATGTTTACACAGATAGCGGTGTAGACATTTCCATGTTTACACAGATAGCGGTGTGGATATTTCCATGTTTATGCAGATAGCGGTGTAGATATTTCCATGTTTATACAGATAGCGGTGCGGATATTTCCATGTTTATGCAGATAGTGGTGTAGATATCTCCATCTTTATACAGATAGCGGTGCGGGTATTTCCATGTTTATACAGATAGTGGTGCAGATATTTCCATGTTTATAAAGATAGCGGTGTAGATATTTCCATCTTAATACAGATGGCGGTGTAGATATGTCCAGGATCGTACAGATGGCGGTGTAGATATTTCCATGTTCATACAGACGGCGGTGTAGATATTTCGAAGTTTATAGAGATAGCGCTGTAGATATTTCCATATTTATAGAGAAATCTGTGTAGATATTTCCATGAATATGCAGATAGCTGTGTCGATATTTCCATGTTCATGCAGATAGCGGTATAGATATTTCCATGTTCATCCAGATGCCGCTGTAGATATTTAAATGTTCATACAGATAGCGGTGTAGATATTTCCATGTTCATACAGATAGTGGTGTAGATATTTCCATGTTCATACAGATGGCGGTGTAGATATTTCCATGTTCATACAGATAGCGGTTTAGATATTTCCATGTTCGTACAGATAGCGGTGTAGGTATATCCATGTTCTTACAGTTAGCGGTGTACATATTTCCATATTCTTACAGATGGCGGTGTAGATATTTCCATGTTCATACAGATGGCAGTGTAGATATTTCCATGTTCATACATGTGGCGGTGTAGATATTTCCATGTTTAAACTGATAGCAGTGTAGTTATTTCCAAGTTTATAGAGATAGCAGTGTAGATATTTCCATTGATGTACAGATAGCTGAGTAGATATTTGCATGTTCATACAGATAGCGGTGTAGATACTTCCGTGTTCATACAGATAGCGGTGTAGATATTTCCATGTTTATACAGATAGTGGTGCGGATATTTCCATGTTTATACAGATAGTTGGGCAGATATTTCCATGTTTATACAGATAGCAGTGTAGATATTTCCATCTTAATACAGATGGCGGTGTAGATATGTCCATGTTCGTACAGATGGCGTTGTACATATTTCCATGTTCATACAGATGGCGGTGTAGATATTTTGAAGTTTATAGAGATAGCGCTGTAGTTATTTCCATATTTTTTTAGAAATCTGTGTAGATATTTCCATGTATATGCAGATAGCTATGTAGATATTTCCATGTTCATGCAGATAGCGGTGTAGATATTTCCATGTTCATACAGATGGCGGTGTAGATATTTACATGTTCATACAGATGGCGGTGTAGGTATTTCCATGTTCATACAGATAGCGGTGTAGATATTTCCATGTTCATACAGATAGCGGTGTAGATATTTCCATGTTCATACAGATAGCGGTGTAGATATTTCCATGTTCATACCGATAGCGGTGTAGATATTTCCATGTTCATACAGTTAGCGGTGTAGATATTTCCATGTTCATACAGATGGCGGTGTAGATATTTACATGTTCATACAGATTGCGGTGTAGATTTTTCCATGTTCGTACGGAGGGCAGTGTAGATATTTCCATGTTCATACAGGTGGCGGTGTAGATATTTCCCTGTTTATACAGATAGCAGTGTAGTTATTTCCATTTTTATAGAGATAGCAGTGTAGGTATTTCCATTGATATACAGATAGCTGTGTAGGTATTTGTATGTTCATACAGATAGCGGTGTATATATTTCCATGTTCGTACAGATAGCGGTGTAGATATTTCCATGTTCATATAGACAGTGGTGTAGATATTTCCATGTTGATACAGATAACGGTGTAGGTATTTCCATGTTCATACAGATAGTGGTGTAGATCTTTCCATGTTCATACAGTTTGCGGTGTAGATATTTCCATGTTCTTACAGATGGCGGTGTAGATATTTCCATGTTCTTAGAGATGGCGGTGTAGATACTTCCATGTTTATGCAGATAGCGGTATAGATATTTGCATGTTTATACAGATGGTGGTGTAGATATTTCCATGTTTATAGAGATGGTGGTCTAGATATTTCCATGTTTACAGAGATAGTCGTGTAGTTTTTTCCAAGTTTATAGAGACAGCGTTGTAGATATTTCCATGTTTATACAGATAGCGGTGAAGATATTTCCATGTTTATACAGATAGCGGTGTAGATATTTCCATGTTTATACAGATAGCAGTGTAGTTATTTCCATTTTTATAGAGATAGTGGTGTAGATAATTTCAATTTTATACAGAGAGCAGTGTAGATATTTCCAAGTTCATACAGATAGCGGTGTAGATATTTCCACGTTTATAGAGATAGTGGTGTAGATATTTCCATGTTCATAAAGATAGTGGTGTAGATATTTCCATGTTCATACAGATAACGGTGTAGATATGTCCATGTTCATACAGATGGAGGTGTAGATATTTACATGTACATACAGATGGCGGTGTAGATATTTCCATGTTCGTACGGATGGCAGTGTAGCTATTTCCATGTTCATAAAGGTGGCGGTGTAGATATTTCCATGTTTATAGAGATAGCGGTGAAGATATTTCCATGTTTATACAGATAGCGGTGTAGATAATTCCATGTTTATACAGATAGCAGTGTAGATATTTCCATGTTTATAGAGATAGTGGTGTAGATAATTTCAATTTTATACAGAGAGCAGTGTAGATATTTCCAAGTTCATACAGATAGCGGTGTAGTTATTTCCACATTTATAGAGATGGCGGTGTAGATTCTTCCATGTTCATACAGATGGCGGTGTAGATATTTCCATGTTTATAGGGATGGCGGTGTAGATATTTTCATGTTTACACAGATGGCAGTGTAGATATTTCCATGTTTACACAGATAGCAGTGTAGACATTTCCATGTTTACACAGATTGCTGTGTGGATATTTCCATGTTTATGCAGATAGCAGTGTAGATAATTCCATGTTTATACAGATAGCGGTGCGGATATTTCCATGTTTATACAGATAGTAGGGCAGATATTTCCATGTTTATACAGATAGTGGTGTAGATATTTCCATCTTAATACAGATGGCGGTGTAGATATTTCCATGTTTGTACAGATGGCGGTGTAGATATTTCCATGTTCATACAGATGGCGGTATAGATATTTCGAAGTTTATAGAGATAGCGGTGTAGTTATTTCCATATTTATAGAGAAATCTGTGTAGATATTTCCATGTATGTTCAGATATCTGTGTAGATATTTCCATGTTCATGCAGATAGCGGTGTAGATATTTCCATGTTCATCCAGATGCCAGTGTACATATATCCATGTTCATACAGATGGCGGTGAAGATATTTCCATGTTCATACAGATGGTGGTGTAGATATTTCCATGTTCATACAAATGGCGGTGTAGATATTTCCATGTTCATAGAGATGGCGGTGTAGTTATTTCCATGTTCATACAAATGGCGGTGTAGATATTTCCATGTTCATAGAGATGGCGGTGTAGATATTTCCATATTTATACAGATAGCAGTGTAGTTATTTCCATGTTTATAGAGATAGCAGTGTAGATATTTCCATTGATATACAGATAGCTGTGTAGATATTTGCATGTTCATTCAGATAGCGGTGTAGATATTTCCATGCTCATACAGATAGCGGTGTAGATATTTCCATGTTCATACAGATAGCGGTGTAGATATTTCCATGTTCATACAGATAGCGGTGTAGATATTTCCATGTTCATACAGATAGCGGTGTAGATATTTCCATGTTCACACAGATGGCGGTGTAGATATTTACATGTTCATACACATGGCGGTGTAGATATTTCCATGTTCGTACGGATGGCAGTGTAGATATTTCCATGTTCATAAAGGTGGCGGTGTAGATATTTCCATGTTTATACAGATAGCAGTGTAGTTATTTCCATGTTTATAGAGAGAGCTTTGTAGATATTTCCATTGGTATACATATGGCTGCGTAGATATTTGCATGTTCATACAGATAGCGGTGTAGATATTTCCATGTTCATACAGATAGCGGTGTAGATATTTCCATGTTCATACAGAGAGCGGTCTAGATATTTCCATGTTCATACAGATAACGGTGTAGATATTTCCATGTTCATACAGATAGTGGTGTAGATATTTCCATGTTCATACAGTTAGTAGTGTAGATATTTCCATGTTCATACAGATGGCGGTGTAGATATTTACATGTTCATACAGCTGGCGGTATAGATATTTTCATGTTCGTACAAATGGCGGTGTAGATATTTCCATGTTCATAGAGATGGCGGTGTAGATATTTCCATGTTTATACAGATAGCGGTGTAGTTATTTCCATGTTTATAGAGATAGCAGTGTAGAAATTTCCATTGATATAGAGATGGCGGTGTAGATATTTACATGTTCATTCAGATGGCAGTGTAGATATTTCCATGTTCATACAGATAGCAGTGTAGATATTTCCATGTTCATACAGATAGCGGTGTAGATATTTCCATGTTCATACAGATAGCGGTGTAGATATTTCCATGTTCATACAGATGGCGGTGTAGATATTTACATGTTCATACACATGGCGGTGTAGATATTTCCATGTTCGTACGGATGGCAGTGTAGATATTTCCATGTTCATAAAGGTGGCGGTGTAGATATTTCCATGTTTATACAGATAGCAGTGTAGTTATTCCCATGTTTATAGAGATAGCTGTGTAGATATTTCCATTGGTATACAGATAGCTGCGTAGATATTTGCATGTTCATACAGATAGCTTTGTAGATATTTCCATGTTCATACAGATAGCGGTGTAGATATTTCCATGTTCATACAGAGAGCGGTCTAGATATTTCCATGTTCATACAGATAACGGTGTAGATATTTCCATGTTCATACAGATAGTGGTGTAGATATTTCCATGTTCATACAGTTAGTAGTGTAGGTATTTCCATGTTCATACAGATGGCGGTGTAGATATTTACATGTTCATACAGCTGGCGGTATAGATATTTTCATGTTCGTACAAATGGCGGTGTAGATATTTCCATGTTCATAGAGATGGCGGTGTAGATATTTCCATGTTTATACAGATAGCGGTGTAGTTATTTCCATGTTTATAGAGATAGCAGTGTAGAAATTTCCATTGATATAGAGATGGCGGTGTAGATATTTACATGTTCATTCAGATGGCAGTGTAGATATTTCCATGTTCATACAGATAGCGGTGTAGATATTTCCATGTTCATACAGATAGCGGTGTAGATATTTCCATGTTTATACCAATTGCGGTGTAGATATTTCCATGTTCATACAGTTAGCGGTGTTTATATTTCTATGTTCATACAGATGGCGGTGTAGATATTTACATGTTCATACAGATGGCAGTGTAGATATTTCCATGTTTATACAGATAGCAGTGTAGTTATTTCCATGTTTATAGAGATGGCTGTGTAGATATTTCCATTGATATACAGATAGCTGTGTAGATATTTGCATGTTCATACAGATAGCGGTGTAGATATTTCCATGTTCGTACAGATAGCGGTGTAGATATTTACATGTTCATACAGATAGCGGTCTAGATATTTCCATGTTCATACAGATAACGGTGTAGATATTTCCATGTTCATACAGATAGTGGTGTAGATATTTCCATGTTCATACAGATGGCGGTGTAGATATTTACATGTTCATACAGCTGGCGGTATAGATATTTTCATGTTCGTACAGATGGCGGTGTAGGTATTTCCATGTTCATAGAGATGGCGGTGTAGATATTTCCATGTTTATACAGATAGCAGTGTAGTTATTTCCATGTTTATAGATATAGCAGTGTAGATATTTCCATTGATATACAGATAGCTGTTTAGATATTTGCATGTTCATACAGATAGCGCTCTAGATATTTCCATGTTCATACAGATAGCGGTTTAGATATTTCCATGTTCATACAGATAGCGGTGTAGATATTTCCATGTTCAGACAGATAGCGGTGTAGATATTTCCATGTACATTCAGATAGCGGTGTAGATATTTCCATGTTCATACAGTTAGCGGTGTAAATATTTCCATGTTCATTAGATGGCGGTGTAGATATTTACATGTTCATACAGATGGCGGTGTAGATATTTCCATGTTCAATCAGAGGGCGGTGTAGATATTTCCATGTTCATACAGATAGTGGTGTAGATATTTCCATGTTCATAGAGATAGCGGTGTAGATATTTCCATGTTCATACAGATGGCGGTGTAGATATTTCCATGTTCATACAAATGGCGGTGTAGATATTTCCATGTTCATAGAGATGTCGGTGTAGATATTTCCATGTTTATACAGTTAGCAGTGTAGTTATTTCCATGTTTATAGAGATAGCAGTGTAGATATTTCCATTGATATACAGATAGCTGTTTAGATATTTGCATGTTCATACAGTTAGCCGTCTAGATATTTCCATGTTCATACAGATAGCGGTGTAGACATTTCCATGTTCATACAGATAGCGGTGTAGATATTTCCATGTTCATACAGATAGCGGTGTAGATATTGCCATGTTCATACAGATGACGGTGTAGATATTTACATGTTCATACAGATGGCGGTGTAGATATTTCCATGTTCATACAGATAGCGGTGTAGACATTTCCATGTTTACACAGATAGCGGTGTGGATATTTCCATGTTTTTGCAGACAGATGTGTAGTTATTTCCATGTTTATACAGATAGCGGGGCGGATATTTCCATGTTTATACAGATAGTTGGGCAGATATTTCCATGTTTATACAGATAGCGGTGTAGATATTTCCATCTTAATACAGATGGCGGTGTAGATATGTGCATGTTTGCACAGATGGCGGTGTAGATATTTCCATGTTCATACAGATGGCGGTGTAGATATTTCGAAGTTTATAGAGATAGCGCTGTAGTTATTTCCATATTTATAGTGAAATCTGTGTAGTTATTTCCATGTATATTCAGATAGCTGGGTAGATATTTCCATGTTCAAGCAGATAGCGGTGTAGATATTTCCATGTTATTCCAGATGCCGGTGAACATATATCCATGTTCATACAGATGGCGGTGAAGATATTTCCATGTTCATACAGATGGTGGTGTAGATATTTCCATGTTCATACAAATGGCGCTGTAGATATTTCCATGTTCATAGAGATGGCGGTGTAGATATTTCCATGTTCATACAAATGGCGGTGTAGATATTTCCATGTTCATAGAGATGGCGGTGTAGTTATTTCCATGTTCATACAAATGGCGGTGTAGATATTTCCATGTTCATAGAGATGGCGGTGTAGATATTTCCATATTTATACAGATAGCAGTGTAGTTATTTCCATGTTTATAGAGATAGCAGTGTAGATATTTCCATTGATATACAGATAGCTGTGTAGATATTTGCATGTTCATTCAGATAGCGGTGTAGATATTTCCATGCTCATACAGATAGCGGTGTAGATATTTCCATGTTCATACAGATAGCGGTGTAGATATTTCCATGTTCATACAGATAGCGGTGTAGATATTTCCATGTTCATACAGATAGCGGTGTAGATATTTCCATGTTCACACAGATGGCGGTGTAGATATTTACATGTTCATACACATGGCGGTGTAGATATTTCCATGTTCGTACGGATGGCAGTGTAGATATTTCCATGTTCATAAAGGTGGCGGTGTAGATATTTCCATGTTTATACAGATAGCAGTGTAGTTATTTCCATGTTTATAGAGAGAGCTTTGTAGATATTTCCATTGGTATACATATAGCTGCGTAGATATTTGCATGTTCATACAGATAGCGGTGTAGATATTTCCATGTTCATACAGATAGCGGTGTTGATATTTCCATGTTCATACAGAGAGCGGTCTAGATATTTCCATGTTCATACAGATAACGGTGTAGATATTTCCATGTTCATACAGATAGTGGTGTAGATATTTCCATGTTCATACAGTTAGTAGTGTAGATATTTCCATGTTCATACAGATGGCGGTGTAGATATTTACATGTTCATACAGCTGGCGGTATAGATATTTTCATGTTCGTACAAATGGCGGTGTAGATATTTCCATGTTCATAGAGATGGCGGTGTAGATATTTCCATGTTTATACAGATAGCGGTGTAGTTATTTCCATGTTTATAGAGATAGCAGTGTAGAAATTTCCATTGATATAGAGATGGCGGTGTAGATATTTACATGTTCATTCAGATGGCAGTGTAGATATTTCCATGTTCATACAGATAGCAGTGTAGATATTTCCATGTTCATACAGATAGCGGTGTAGATATTTCCATGTTCATACAGATAGCGGTGTAGATATTTCCATGTTCATACAGATGGCGGTGTAGATATTTACATGTTCATACACATGGCGGTGTAGATATTTCCATGTTCGTACGGATGGCAGTGTAGATATTTCCATGTTCATAAAGGTGGCGGTGTAGATATTTCCATGTTTATACAGATAGCAGTGTAGTTATTTCCATGTTTATAGAGATAGCTGTGTAGATATTTCCATTGGTATACAGATAGCTGCGTAGATATTTGCATGTTCATACAGATAGCTTTGTAGATATTTCCATGTTCATACAGATAGCGGTGTAGATATTTCCATGTTCATACAGAGAGCGGTCTAGATATTTCCATGTTCATACAGATAACGGTGTAGATATTTCCATGTTCATACAGATAGTGGTGTAGATATTTCCATGTTCATACAGTTAGTAGTGTAGGTATTTCCATGTTCATACAGATGGCGGTGTAGATATTTACATGTTCATACAGCTGGCGGTATAGATATTTTCATGTTCGTACAAATGGCGGTGTAGATATTTCCATGTTCATAGAGATGGCGGTGTAGATATTTCCATGTTTATACAGATAGCGGTGTAGTTATTTCCATGTTTATAGAGATAGCAGTGTAGAAATTTCCATTGATATAGAGATGGCGGTGTAGATATTTACATGTTCATTCAGATGGCAGTGTAGATATTTCCATGTTCATACAGATAGCGGTGTAGATATTTCCATGTTCATACAGATAGCGGTGTAGATATTTCCATGTTTATACCAATTGCGGTGTAGATATTTCCATGTTCATACAGTTAGCGGTGTTGATATTTCTATGTTCATACAGATGGCGGTGTATATATTTACATGTTCATACAGATGGCAGTGTAGATATTTCCATGTTTATACAGATAGCAGTGTAGTTATTTCCATGTTTATAGAGATGGCTGTGTAGATATTTCCATTGATATACAGATAGCTGTGTAGATATTTGCATGTTCATACAGATAGCGGTGTAGATATTTCCATGTTCGTACAGATAGCGGTGTAGATATTTACATGTTCATACAGATAGCGGTCTAGATATTTCCATGTTCATACAGATAACGGTGTAGATATTTCCATGTTCATACAGATAGTGGTGTAGATATTTCCATGTTCATACAGATGGCGGTGTAGATATTTACATGTTCATACAGCTGGCGGTATAGATATTTTCATGTTCGTACAGATGGCGGTGTAGGTATTTCCATGTTCATAGAGATGGCGGTGTAGATATTTCCATGTTTATACAGATAGCAGTGTAGTTATTTCCATGTTTATAGATATAGCAGTGTAGATATTTCCATTGATATACAGATAGCTGTTTAGATATTTGCATGTTCATACAGATAGCGCTCTAGATATTTCCATGTTCATACAGATAGCGGTTTAGATATTTCCATGTTCATACAGATAGCGGTGTAGATATTTCCATGTTCAGACAGATAGCGGTGTAGATATTTCCATGTACATTCAGATAGCGGTGTAGATATTTCCATGTTCATACAGTTAGCGGTGTAAATATTTCCATGTTCATTAGATGGCGGTGTAGATATTTACATGTTCATACAGATGGCGGTGTAGATATTTCCATGTTCAATCAGAGGGCGGTGTAGATATTTCCATGTTTATACAGATAGCGGTGTAGATATTTCCATGTTCCTAGAGATAGCAGTGTAGATATTTCCGTGTTTATACCAATAGCGGTGCAGATATTTCCATGTTCATACAGATGGCGGTGTAGATATTTCGAAGTTTATAGAGATAGCGCTGTAGATATTTCCATACTCATAGAGAAATCTGGGTAGATATTTCCATGTATATACAGATAGCTGTGTAGATATTTCCATGTTCATGCAGATAGCGGTGTAGATATTTCCATATTCATCCAGATGCCGGTGTACATATATCCATGTTCATACACATGGCGATGAAGATATTTCCATGTTCATACAGATGGCGGTGTAGATATTTCCATGTTCATAGAAATGGCGGTGTAGATATTTCCCTGTTCATAGAGATGGCGGTGTAGATATTTCCATGTTCATACAAATAGCGGTGTAGATATTTCCACGTTCATACAAATAGCGGTGTAGATATTTCCATGTTTATACAGATAGCAGTGTAGTTATTTCCATGTTTATAGAGATAGCAGTGTAGATATTTCCATTGATATACAGATAGCTGTTTAGATATTTGCATGTTCATACAGATAGCGGTCTAGATATTTCCATGTTCATACAGATAGCGGTGTAGATATTTCCATGTTCATACAGATAGTGGTGTAGATATTTCCATGTTCATAGAGATAGCGGTGTAGATATTTCCATGTTCATACAGATGGCGGTGTAGATATTTCCATGTTCATACAAATGGCGGTGTAGATATTTCCATGTTCATAGAGATGTCGGTGTAGATATTTCCATGTTTATACAGTTAGCAGTGTAGTTATTTCCATGTTTATAGAGATAGCAGTGTAGATATTTCCATTGATATACAGATAGCTGTTTAGATATTTGCATGTTCATACAGTTAGCCGTCTAGATATTTCCATGTTCATACAGATAGCGGTGTAGACATTTCCATGTTCATACAGATAGCGGTGTAGATATTTCCATGTTCATACAGATAGCGGTGTAGATATTGCCATGTTCATACAGATGACGGTGTAGATATTTACATGTTCATACAGATGGCGGTGTAGATATTTCCATGTTCATACAGATAGCGGTGTAGACATTTCCATGTTTACACAGATAGCGGTGTGGATATTTCCATGTTTTTGCAGACAGATGTGTAGTTATTTCCATGTTTATACAGATAGCGGGGCGGATATTTCCATGTTTATACAGATAGTTGGGCAGATATTTCCATGTTTATACAGATAGCGGTGTAGATATTTCCATCTTAATACAGATGGCGGTGTAGATATGTGCATGTTTGCACAGATGGCGGTGTAGATATTTCCATGTTCATACAGATGGCGGTGTAGATATTTCGAAGTTTATAGAGATAGCGCTGTAGTTATTTCCATATTTATAGTGAAATCTGTGTAGTTATTTCCATGTATATTCACATAGCTGGGTAGATATTTCCATGTTCAAGCAGATAGCGGTGTAGATATTTCCATGTTATTCCAGATGCCGGTGCACATATATCCATGTTCATACAGATGGCGGTGAAGATATTTCCATGTTCATACAGATGGTGGTGTAGATATTTCCATGTTCATACAAATGGCGCTGTAGATATTTCCATGTTCATAGAGATGGCGGTGTAGATATTTCCATGTTCATACAAATGGCGGTGTAGATATTTCCATGTTCATAGAGATGGCGGTGTAGATATTTCCATGTTTATACAGATAGCAGTGGAGTTATTTCCATGTTTATAGAGATAGCAGTGTAGATATTTCCATTGATATACAGATAGCTGTTTAGATATTTGCATGTTCATACAGATAGCGCTCTAGATATTTCCATGTTCATACAGATAGCGGTGTAGATATTTACATGTTCATACAGATGGCGGTGTAGATATTTCCATGTTCATACAGAGGGCGGTGTAGATATTTCCATGTTCATACAGATAGCGGTGTAGATATTTCCATGTTCATACAGATAGCAGTGTAGATATTTTCATCTTTATACCAATAGCGGTGTAGATATTTCCATCTTCATACAGTTAGCGGTGTAGATATTTCCATGTTCATACAGATGGCGGTGTAGATATTTCGAAGTTTATAGAGATAGCTCTGTAGATATTTCCATACTTATAGAGAAATCTGTGTAGATATTTCCATGTATATTCAGATAGCTGTGTAGATATTTCCATGTTCATGCAGATAGCGGAGTAGTTATTTCCATATTCATCCAGATGCCGGTGTACATATATCCATGTTCATACAGATGGCGATGAAGGTATTTCCATGTTCATACCGATGGCGGTGTAGATATTTCCATGTTCATACAAATGGCGGTGTAGATATTTCCCTGTTCATACAAATGGCGGTGTAGATATTTCCCTGTTCATAGAGATAGCGGTGTAGATATTTCCATGTTCATACAAATAGCGGTGTAGATATTTCCATGTTCATAGAGATGGCGGTGTACATATTTCCATGTTTATGCAGATAGCGGTATAGATATTTAAATGTTTATACCGAAGGTGGTGTAGATATTTCAATGTTTATTGAGATGGCGGTCTAGATATTTCCATGTTTATAGAGATAGAGGTGTAGATATATCCAAGTTTATAGAGACAGCGTTGTAGATATTTCCATGTTTATACAGATAGCGGTGAAGATATTTCCATGTTTATACAGATAGCGGTGTAGATATTTCCATGTTTATACAGATAACATTGTAGATATTTCCATGTTTATAGAGATAGTGGTGAAGATATTTTCAATTTTATACAGATAGCAGTGTAGATATTTCCAAGTTCATACAGATAGCGGTGTAGATATTTCCATGTTCATACAGATAGCGGTGTAGATATTTCCATGTTCATACCAATAGCGGTGTAGACATTTCCGTGTTCATACAGTTAGCGGTGTAGATATTTCCATGTTTATAGAGATGGCGGTGTAGATATTTTCATGTTTACACAGATGGCGGTGTAGATATTTCCATGTTTAGACAGATAGCGTTGTAGACATATCCATGTTTACACAGATAGCGGTGTGGATATTTCCATGTTTATGCAGATAGCGGTGTAGATATTTCCATGTTTATAAAGATAGCGGTGAGGATATTTCCATGTTTATACAGATAGTTGGGCAGATATTTCCATGTTTATACAGATAGCGGTGTAGATATTTCCATCTTAATACAGATGGCGGTGTAGGTATGTCCTTGTTCGTACAGATGGCGGTGTAGATATTTCCATGTTCATACAGATGGCGGTGTAGATATTTCAAAGTTTATGGAGACAGCGCTGTAGTTATTTCCATATTTATAGAGAAATCTGTGTAGATGTTTCCATGCATATGCAGACAGCTGTGTAGATATATCCATGTTCATGCAGATAGCGGTGTAGATATTTCCATGTTCATCCAGATGCCGGTGTAGATATATCCATGTTCATACAGATGGCGGTGAAGATATTTCCATGTTCAAACAGATGGCGGTGTAGATATTTCTATGTTCATACAAATGGCGGTGTAAATATTTCCAAGTTCATAGAGATGGCGGTGTAGATGTTTCCATGTTCATACAAATGGCGGTGTAGATATTTCCATGTTCATAGAGATGGCGTTGTAGATATTTCCATGTTTATACAGATAGCAGTGTAGTTATTTCCATGTTTATAGAGATAGCGTTGTAGATAATTTCAATTTTATGCAGACAGCTGGGTAGATATTTCCATGTTCATACAGATAGCGGTGTAGATATTTCCATCTTCATACAAATAGCGGGGTAGATATTTCTATGTTCATACAGATAGCGGTGTAGAGATTTCCATGTTCATACAGATAGTGGTGTAGATATTTCCATGTTCATACCAATAGCGGTGTGGATACTTCCATGTCCATACAGTTAGCGGTGTAGATATTTCCATGTTCATACAGATGGCGGTGTAGATATTTACATGTTCATACAGATGGCGGTGTAGATATTTCCATGTTCATACGGATGGCATTGTAGATATTTCCATGTTCATACAGGTGCCGGTGTAGATATTTACATGTTTATACAGATAACAGTGTACTTATTTCCATGTTTATAGAGATTGCAGTGTAGATATTTCCATTGATATACAGATAGCTTTGTAGATATTTGCATGTTCATACAGATAGCGGTGTAGATATTTCCATGTTCATACAGATAGCGGTGTAGATATTTCCATGTTCATACAGATTGCGGTGTAGATATTTCGATGTTCATACAGATAACGTTGTAGATATTTCCAAGTTCATACAGATGGCGGTGTAGATATTTCCATGTTCATACAAATGGCGGTGTAGATATTTCCATCTTCATAGTGATGGCGGTGTAGATATTTCCGTGTTCATACAAATGGCGGTGTAGATATTTCCATGTTCATAGAGATGGGGGTGTAGATATTTCCATGTTTATACAGATAGCAATGTAGTTATTTCCATGTTTATACAGATAGCGGTGTAGATATTTCCATGTTCATACAGATAGCGGTGTAGATATTTCCATGTTCACACAGATAGCGGTGTAGATATTTCCATGTTCATACAATTAGCGGTGTAGATATTTCCATGTTCATATAGATGGCGGTGTAGATATTTACATGTTCATACAGATGGCAGTGTAGATATTTCCATCTTCGTACGAATGGCAGTGTAGATATTTCCATGTTCATACAGGTGGCGTTGTAGATATTTCCATGTTTATACAGATAGCAGTGTAGTTATTTCCATTTTTACAGAGATAGCAGAGTAGATATTACTATTGATATACAGATAGCTGTGTAGATATTTGCATGTTCCTACAGATAGCGGTGTAGATATTTCCATGTTCGTACAGATAGCTGTGTAGATATTTCCATGTCCATACAGATATCGGTGTAGATATTTCCATGTTCATACAGTTAGTGGTGTAGATATTTCCATGTTCATACAGATGGCGGTGTAGATATTTACATGTTCATACAGATGGCGGTGTAGCTATTTCCATGTTCGTACAGATGTTGGTGTAGATATTTCCATGTTTATGCAGATAGCGGTGTAGATATTTCCATGTTTATACAGATAACAGTGTAGATATTTCCATGTTTAAAGAGATAGTGCTGTAGATAATTTCAATTTTATACAGATAGCAGTGTAGATATTTCCAAGTTCATACAGAGAGTAGTGTAGATATTTCCACGTTTATAGAGATGGCGGTGTAGATATTTCCATGTTGATACGGATGGCGGTGTAGATATTTCTATGTCTATAGAGATGGCGGTGTAGATATTTTCATGTATACACAGATGGCGGTGAAGATATTTCCATGTTTACAGACATAGCGGTGTAGACATTTCCATGTTTACACAAATAGCGGTGTGGATATTTCCATGTTTATGCAGATAGCGGTGTAGATATTTCCATGTTTATACAGATAGCGGTGCGGATATTTCCATGTTTATACAGATAGTTGGGCAGATATTTCCATCTTTATTCAGATAGCGGTGTAGTTATTTCCATCTTAATACAGATGGCTTTGTTGATATGTCCATGTTTGTACAGATGGCGGTGTAGATATGTCCATGTTTGTACAGATGGCGGTGTAGATATTTCCATGTTCATACAGATGGCGGTGTAGATATTTCGAAGTTTATGGAGATAGCGCTGTAGTTATTTCCATATTTATAGAGAAATCTGTGTAGATATTTCCATGTATATTCAGATAGCTGTGTAGATATTTCCATGTTCATGCAGATAGCGGTGTAGATATTTCCATGTTCATCCAGATGCCGGTGCACATATATCCATGTTTATACAGATGGCGGGGAAGTTATTTCCATGTTCATACAGATGGCGGTGTAGATATTTCCATGTTCATACAAATGGCGGTGTAGATGTTTACATGTTCATAGAGATGGCGGTGTAGATATTTCCATGTTTATACAGATAGCAGTGTAGTTATTTCCATGTTTATAGAGATAGCAGTGTAGATATTTCCATTGATATACAGATAGCTGTTTAGATATTTGCAAGTTCATACAGTTAGACGTCTAGATATTTCCAAGTTCATACAGATAGCGGTGTAGATATTTCCATGTTCATACAGATAGCGGTGTAGATATTTCCATGTTCATACAGATGACGGTGTAGATATTTACATGTTCATACAGATGGCGGTGTAGATATTTGCATGTTCATACAGATAGCGGTGTAGACATTTCCATGTTTACACAGTTAGCGGTGTGGATATTTCCATGTTTTTGCAGACAGAAGTGTAGATATTTCCATGTTTATACAGATAGCGGTGTGGATATTTCCATGTTTATACAGATAGTTGGGCAGATATTTCCATGTTTTTACAGATAGCGGTGTTGATATTTCCATCTTAATACAGATAGCGGTGTAGATATGTCCATGTTTGTACAGATGGCGTTGTAGATATTTCCATGTTCATACAGATGGCGGTGTAGATATTTCGAAGTTTATAGAGATAGCGCTGTAGTTATTTTCATATTTATAGAGAAATCTGTTTAGATATTTCCATGTATATTCAGATAGCTGTGCAGATATTTCCATGTTCATGCAGATAGCGGTGTAGATATTTCCATGTTAATCCAGATGCCGGTGCACATATATCCATGTTCATACAGATGGCGATGAAGATATTTCCATGTTCATACAGATTGTGGTGTAGATATTTCCATGTTCATACAAATGGCGATGTAGATATTTCCATGTTCATAGAGATGGCGGTGTAGATATTTCCATGTTCAGTCAGTTAGCGGTGTAGATATTTACATGTTCATACAGATGGCGGTGTAGATATTTCCATGTTCATACAGATAGCGGTGTAGACATTTCCATGTTTACACAGATAGCGGTGTGGATATTTCCATGTTTTTGCAGACAGAAGTGTAGATATTTCCTTGTTTATACAGATAGCGGTGCGGATATTTCCATGTTTATACAGATAGTTGGGCAGATATTTCCATGTTTATACAGATAGCGGTTTTGATATTTCCATCTTAATACAGATGGCGATGTAGATATGTCCATGTTTGTACAGATGGCGGTGTAGATATTTCCATGTTCATACAGATAGCGGTGTAGATATTTCCATGTTCATACAGTTAGCGGTGTAGATATTTCCATGTTCATACAGATAGCAGTGTAGATATTTCCATGTTTATAGAGATAGTGGTGTAGATAATTTCAATTTTATACAGAGAGCAGTGTAGATAATTCCAAGTTCATAAAGATAGCGGTGTAGATATTTCCTCGTTTATAGAGATGGCGGTGTAGATATTTCCATGTTCATACAGATGGCGGTGTAGATATTTCGAAGTTTGTAGAGATAGCGCTGTAGATATTTCCTTATTTATAGAGAAATCTGTGTAGATATTTCCATGTTCATCCAGATGACGGTGCACATATATCCATGTTCATACAGACGGCGGTCAAGATATTTCCATGTTCATACAGATTGTGGTGTAGATATTTCCATGTTCATACAAATGGCGATGTAGATATTTCCATGTTCATAGAGATGGCGGTGTAGATATTTCCATGTTCATACAAATGGCAGTGTAGATATTTCCATGTTCATAGAGATGGCGGTGTAGATATTTCCATGTTTATACAGATAGCAGTGTAGTTATTTCCATGTTTACAGAGATAGCAGTGTAGATATTTCCGTTGATATACAGATAGCTGTTTAGATATTTGCATGTTCATACAGATAGCCGTCTAGATATTTCCATGTTCATACAGATAGCTGTGTAGATATTTCCATGTTCATACAGATAGCGGTGTAGATATTTCCATGTTCATACAGATAGCGGTGTACATATTTCCATGTTCATACAGATGGCGGTGTAGATATTTCCATGTTCATACAAATGGCGGTGTAGATATTTCCATGTTCATAGAGATGGCGGTGTAGATATTTCCATGTTTATACAGATAGCAGTGTAGTTAATTCCATGTTTATAGAGATAGCAGTGTAGATATTTCCATTGATATACAGATAGCTGTTTAGATATTTGCATGTTCATACAGTTAGCCGTCTAGATATTTCCATGTTCATACAGATAGCGGTGTAGATATTTCCATGTTCATACAGATAGCGGTGTAGATATTTCCATGTTCATACAGATAGTGGTGTAGATATTACCATGTTCATACAGTTAGCCGTCTAGATATTTCCATGTTCATACAGATAGCGGTGTAGATATTTCCATGTTCATACAGATAGCGGTGTAGATATTTCCATGTACATACAGATAGTGGTGTAGATATTTCCATGTTCATACAGATAGCGGTGTAGATATTTCCATGTTCATACAGTTAGCGGTGTAGATATTTCCATGTTCATACAGATGGCGGTGTAGATATTTCCATGTTCATACAGATAGCGGTGTAGACATTTCCATGTTTACACAGATAGCGGTGGGGATATTTCCATGTTTTTGCAGACAGAAGTGTAGATATTTCCATGTGTATACAGATAGCGGTGCGGATATTTCCATGTTTATACAGATAGTTGGGCAGATATTTCCATGTTTGTACAGATAGCGGTGTTGATATTTCCATCTTAATACAGATGGCGGTGTAGATATGTCCATGTTTGTACAGATGGCGGTGTAGATATTTCCATGTTCATACAGATGGCAGTGTAGATATTCCGAAGTTTAGAGAGATAGCGCTGTAGTTATTTACATATTTATAGAGAAATCTGGGTAGATATTTCCATGTATATTCAGATAGCTGTGTAGATATTTCCATGTTCATGCAGATAGCGGTGTAGATATTTCCATGTTCATCCAGATGCCGGTGCACATATATCCATGTTCATACAGATGGCGGTGAAGATATTTCCATGTTGATACAGATGGTGGTGTAGATATTTCCATGTTCATACAAATGGCGACGTAGATATTTCCATGTTCATAGAGATGGCGGTGTAGATATTTCCATGTTCATACAAATGGCGGTGTGGATATTTCCATGTTCATAGAGATGGCGGTGTAGATATTTCCATGTTTATACAGATAGCAGTGTAGTTATTTCCATGTTTATAGAGATAGCAGTGTAGATATTTCCATTGATATACAGATAGCTGTTTTGATATTTCCATGTTCATACAGATAGCGCTCTAGATATTTCCATGTTCATACAGATAGCGGTGTAGATATTTCCATGTTCATACAAATAGCGGTGTAGATATTTCCATGTTCAGACAGATAGCGGTGTAGATATTTCCATGTACATTCAGATAGCGGTGTAGATATTTCCATGCTCATACAGTTAGCGGTGTAGATATTTCCATGTTCATTAGATGGCGGTGTAGATATTTACATGTTCACACAGATGGCGGTGTATATATTTCCATGTTCATACAGAGGGCGGTGTAGATATTTCCATGTTCATACAGATAGCGGTGTAGATATTTCCATGTTCATACAGATAGCGGTGTAGATATTTCCAAGTTCATACAGATAGCGGTGTAGATATTTCCATGTTCATACAGATAGCGGTGTAGATATTTCCATGTTCATACATTTAGCGGTGTAGATATTTCCATGTTCATACAGATGGCGGTGTAGATATTTACATGTTCATACAGATGGCGGTGTAGATATTTACATGTTCATACAGATGGCGGTGTAGATATTTCCATGTTCATACAGATGGCGGTGTAGATATATCCATGTTCATAGAGATGGCGGTGTGGATATTTCCATGTTTATGCAGATAGCGATATAGATATTTCCATGTTTATACAGATGGTGGTTTAGTTATTTCCAAGTTTATGGGGATGGCGGTGTAGATATTTTCATGTTTACACAGATGGCGGTGCATATATTTCCATGTTTACACAGAGAGCGTTGTGGATATTTCCATGTTTATGCAGATAGCGGTGTAGATATTTCCATGTTTATACAGATTGCGGTGCGGAGATTTCCATGTTTATACAGATAGGCAGATATTTCCATGTTTATACAGATATCGGTGTAGATATTTCCATCTTAATACAGATGGCGGTGTAGATATGTCCATGTTCGTACAGATGGCGGTGTAGATATTTCCATGTTCATACAGATGGCGGTGTAGATATTTTGAAGTTTATAGAGATAGCGCTGTAGTTATTTCCGTATTTATAGAGAAATATGTGTAGATATTTTCATGTATGTGCAGATAGCTGTGTAGATATTTCCATGTTCATGCAGATAGCGGTGTAGATATTTCCATGTTCATCCAGATGCCGGTGTAGATATATCCAAGTTCGTACAGATGGCGGTGAAGATATTTCAATGTTCATACAGATGGCGGTGTAGTTATTTCCAGGTTCATACAAATGGCGGTGTAGATATTTCCATGTTCATAGAGATGGTGGTGTAGATATTTCCATGTTCATACAAATGGCGGTGTAGTTATTTGCATGTTGATAGACATGGCGGTTTAGATATTTCCATGTTTATACAGATAGCAGTGTAGCTAATTCCATGTTTATAGAGATGGTGGTGTAGATAATTTCAATATTATACAGATAGCTGTGTGGATATTTGCGTGTTCCTACAGATAGCGGTGTAGATATTTCCATGTTCGTACAGATAGCTGTGTAGATATTTCCATGTTCATACAGATAGCGGTGTAGATATTTCCATGTTCATACAGTTAGTGGTGTAGATATTTCCATGTTCATACAGATGGCGGTGTAGGTATTTACATGTTCATACAGATGGCGGTGTAGATATTTCCATGTTCGTACAGATGGTGGTGTAGATATTTCCACGTTCATAGAGATGGCGGTGTAGATATTTCCATGTTTATGCAGATAGCGGTGTAGATATTTCCATGTTTATACAGATAACAGTGTAGATATTTCCATGTTTACAGAGATAGTGCTGTAGATAATTTCAATTTTATACAGATAGCAGTGTAGATATTTCCAAGTTCATACAGACAGTAGTGTAGATATTTCCACCTTTATAGAGATGGCGGTGTAGATATTTCCATGTTGATACAGATGGCGGTGTAGATATTTCTATGTCTATAGAGATGGCGGTGTAGATATTTTCATGTATACACAGATGGCGGTGTAGATATTTCCATGTTTACAGACATAGCGGTGTAGACATTTGCATGTTTACACAAATAGCGGTGTGGATATTTCCATGTTTATGCAGATAGCGGTGCGGATATTTCCATGTTTATAAAGATAGTTGGGCAGATATTTCCATCTTTATACAGATAGCGGTGTAGATATTTCCATCTTAATACAGATGGCTTTGTTGATATGTCCATGTTTGAACAGATGGCAGTGTAGATATTTCCATGTTCATACAGATTGCGGTGTAGATATTACGAAGTTTACAGAGATAGCGCTGTAGATATTTCGAACTTTACAGAGATAGCGCTGTAGTTATTTCCATATTTATAGAGAAATCTGTGTAGATATTTCCATGTATATGCAGATAGCAATGTAGATATTTCCATGTTCATGCAGATAGCGGTGTAGATATTTCCATGTTCATCTAGATGCCGGTGTAGATATATCCATGTTCATACAGATGGCGGTGAAGATATTTCCATGTTCATACAGGTGGCGGTGTAGATATTTCCATGTTCATACAAATGGCGTTGTAGGTATTTCCATGTTCATAGAGATGGCGGTGTAGATATTTCCGAGTTCATACAAATGGCGGTGTAGATACTTCCATGATCATAGAGATGGCACTGTAGATATTTCCATGTTTATACAGATAGCAGTGTAGTTATTTCCATGTTTATAGATATAGCAGTGTAGATATTTCCATTGATATACAGATAGCTGTGTAGATATTTGCATGTTCATACAGATAGCGGTGTAGATATTTCCATGTTCATACAGATAGCGGTCTGGATATTTCCATGTTCATACAGATAGCGGTGTAGGTATTTCCATGTTCATACAGATAGCGGTGTAGGTATTTCCATGTTCATACAGATAACGGTGTAGATATTTCCATGTTCATACCAATAGCGGTGTGGATATTTCCATGTTCATACAGATGGCGGTGTAGATATTTACATGTTCATACAGATGGCGGTGTAGATATTTCCATGTTCGTACGGATGGCAGTGTAGATATTTCCATGTTCGTACAGGTGGCGGTGTAGATATTTCCATGTTTATACAGATAGCAGTGTAGATATTTCTATGTTTATAGAGATAGCAATGTAGATATTTCCATTGATATACAGATAGCTGTGTAGATATTTGCATGTTCATACAGATAGCGGTGTAGATATTTCCATGTTCGTGCAGATATCGGTGTAGATATTTCCATGTTCATACAGATAGCAGTGTAGATATTTCCATGTTCATACAGATGACGGTGTAGATATTTCCATGTTCATACAGATGGCGGTGTAGATATTTCCATGTTCAGTCAGTTAGCGGTGTAGATATTTCCATGTTCATACAGATGGCGGTGTAGATATTTACATGTTCATACAGATGGCGGTGTAGATATTTCCATGTTCATACAGATGGCGGTGTAGATATATCCATGTTCATAGAGATGGCGGTGTGGATATTTCCATGTTTATGCAGATAGCGATATAGATATTTCCATGTTTATACAGATGGTGGTGTAGTTATTTCCAAGTTTATGGGGATGGCGGTGTAGATATTTTCATGTTTACACAGATGGCAGTGCATATATTTCCATGTTTACACAGAGAGCGTTGTGGATATTTCCATGTTTATGCAGATAGCGGTGTAGATATTTCCATGTTTATACAGATTGCGGTGCGGATATTTCCATGTTTATACAGATAGGCAGATATTTCCATGTTTATACAGATAGCGGTGTAGATATTTCCATCTTAATACAGATGGCGGTGTAGATATGTCCGTGTTCGTACAGATGGCGGTGTAGATATTTCCATGTTCATACAGATGGCGGTGTAGATATTTCGAAGTTTATAGAGATAGCGCTGTAGTTATTTCCATATTTATAGAGAAATATGTGTAGATATTTTCATGTATGTGCAGATAGCTGTGTAGATATTTCCATGTTCATGCAGATAGCGGTGTAGATATTTCCATGTTCATCCAGATGCCGGTGTAGATATATCCAAGTTCGTACAGATGGCGGTGAAGATATTTCAATGTTCATACAGATGGCGGTGTAGATATTTCCAGGTTCATACAAATGGCGGTGTAGATATTTCCATGTTCATAGAGATGGCGGTGTAGATATTTCCATGTTCATACAAATGGCGGTGTAGTTATTTCCATGTTGATAGACATGGCGGTGTAGATATTTCCATGTTTATACAGATAGCAGTGTAGCTATTTCCATGTTTATAGAGATGGTGGTGTAGATAATTTCAATATTATACAGATAGCTGTGTGGATATTTGCATGTTCATACAGATAGCGGTGTAGATATTTCCATGTTCATACAGATAGCGTTGTAGATATTTCCATATTCATACAGAGAGCGGTGTAGATATTTCCATGTTCATGCAGAATGCGGTGCAGATATTTCCATGTTCATACCAATAGCGGTGTAGATATTTCCGTGTCCATACAGTTAGCGTTGTAGATATTTCCGAGTTCATACAGATGGCGGTGTAGATATTTACATGTTCATACAGATGGCGGTGTAGATATTTCCATGTTCATACGGATGGCAGTGTAGTTATTTCCATGTTCATACTGGTGGCGGCGTAGATATTTCCATGTTTATACAGATAGCAATGTAGTTATTTCCATGTTTATAGAGATAGCAGTGCAGATATTTCCATTGATATACAGATAGCTGTGTAGATATTTGCATGTTCATACAGATAGCGGTGTAGATATTTCCATGTTCGTACAGATAGCGGTTTAGATATTTCCATGTTCATACAGATAGCGGTGTAGATATTTCCAGGTTCATACAGATAACGGTGTAGATATTTCCATGTTCATACAGATAGCGGTGTAGATATTTCCTTGTTCATAGAGTTAGCGGTGTAGATATTTCCATGTTCATACAGATGGCGGTGTAGATATTTACATGTTCACACAGATGGCGGTGTAGATATTTCCATGTTCGTACAGATGGCGGTGTAGATATTTTCATCTTCATAGAGATGGCGGTGTAGATATTTCCATGTTTATGCAGAGAGCGGTATAGATATTTCCATGTTTATACAGATGGTGGTGTAGACATTTCCATGTTTATAGAGAAGGCGGTCTAGATATTTCCATGTTTATAGAGATAGTGGTGTAGTTATTTCCAAGTTTATAGAGACAGCATTGTATATATTTCCATGTTTATACAGATAGCGGTGAAGATATTTCCATGTTCATACAGATAGCATTGTAGATATTTCCATGTTCATACCGATAGCAGTGTAGATATTTCCATGTTCATAGAGATAGTGGTGTAGATAATTTCAATTTTATACAGAGAGCAGTGTAGATATTTCCAAGTTCATAAAGATAGCGGTGTAGATATTTCCACGTTTATAGAGATGGCGGTGTAGATATTTCCATGTTCATACAGATGGCGGTGTAGATATTTCCATGTTTATGGGGATGGCGGTGTAGATATTTTCATGTTTTCACAGATGGCGGTGTAGATATTTCTATGTTTACACAGATAGCGGTGTAGACATTTCCATGTTTACACAGAGAGCGGTGTGGATATTTCCATGTTTTTGCAGATAGAAGTGTAGATATTTCCATGTTTATACAGATAGCGGTGCGGATATTTCCATGTTTATGCAGATAGTTGGGCATATATTTCCATGTTTGTACAGATAGCGGTGTAGATATTTCCATCTTAATACAGATGGCGGTGTAGATATGTCCATGTTTGTACAGATGGCGGTGTAGATATTTCCATGTTCATACAGATGGCGGTGTAGATATTTCGAAGTTTATAGAGATAGCGCTGTAGTTATTTCCATATTTATAGAGAAATCTGTGTAGATATTTCCATGTATATTCCGATAACTGTGTAGATATTTCCATGTTCATGCAGATAGCGGTGTAGATATTTCCATGTTCATCCAGATGCCGGTGCACATATATCCTTGTTCATACAGATGGCGGTGAAGATATTTCCATGTTCATACATATGGTGGTGTAGATATTTCCATGTTCATACAAATGGCGCTGTAGATATTTCCATGTTCATACAGATGGCGGTGTAGATATTTCCATGTTTATACAGATAGCAATGTAGTTATTTCCATGTTTATACAGATAGCGGTGTAGATATTTCCATGTTCATACAGATAGCGGTGTAGATATTTCCATGTTCACACAGATAGCGGTGTAGATATTTCCATGTTCATACAATTAGCGGTGTAGATATTTCCATGTTCATATAGATGGCGGTGTAGATATTTACATGTTCATACAGATGGCAGTGTAGATATTTCCATCTTCGTACGAATGGCAGTGTAGATATTTCCATGTTCATACAGGTGGCGTTGTAGATATTTCCATGTTTATACAGATAGCAGTGTAGTTATTTCCATTTTTACAGAGATAGCAGAGTAGATATTACTATTGATATACAGATAGCTGTGTAGATATTTGCATGTTCCTACAGATAGCGGTGTAGATATTTCCATGTTCGTACAGATAGCTGTGTAGATATTTCCATGTCCATACAGATATCGGTGTAGATATTTCCATGTTCATACAGTTAGTGGTGTAGATATTTCCATGTTCATACAGATGGCGGTGTAGATATTTACATGTTCATACAGATGGCGGTGTAGCTATTTCCATGTTCGTACAGATGGTGGTGTAGATATTTCCATGTTTATGCAGATAGCGGTGTAGATATTTCCATGTTTATACAGATAACAGTGTAGATATTTCCATGTTTAAAGAGATAGTGCTGTAGATAATTTCAATTTTATACAGATAGCAGTGTAGATATTTCCAAGTTCATACAGAGAGTAGTGTAGATATTTCCACGTTTATAGAGATGGCGGTGTAGATATTTCCATGTTGATACGGATGGCGGTGTAGATATTTCTATGTCTATAGAGATGGCGGTGTAGATATTTTCATGTATACACAGACGGCGGTGAAGATATTTCCATGTTTACAGACATAGCGGTGTAGACATTTCCATGTTTACACAAATAGCGGTGTGGATATTTCCATGTTTATGCAGATAGCGGTGTAGATATTTCCATGTTTATACAGATAGCGGTGCGGATATTTCCATGTTTATACAGATAGTTGGGCAGATATTTCCATCTTTATTCAGATAGCGGTGTAGTTATTTCCATCTTAATACAGATGGCTTTGTTGATATGTCCATGTTTGTACAGATGGCGGTGTAGATATGTCCATGTTTGTACAGATGGCGGTGTAGATATTTCCAAGTTCATACAGATGGCGGTGTAGATATTTCGAAGTTTATGGAGATAGCGCTGTAGCTATTTCCATATTTATAGAGAAATCTGTGTAGATATTTCCATGTATATTCAGATAGCTGTGTAGATATTTCCATGTTCATGCAGATAGCGGTGTAGATATTTCCATGTTCATCCAGATGCCGGTGCACATATATCCATGTTTATACAGATGGCGGGGAAGTTATTTCCATGTTCATACAGATGGCGGTGTAGATATTTCCATGTTCATACAAATGGCGGTGTAGATGTTTACATGTTCATAGAGATGGCGGTGTAGATATTTCCATGTTTATAGAGATAGCAGTGTAGTTATTTCCATGTTTATAGAGATAGCAGTGTAGATATTTCCATTGATATACAGATAGCTGTTTAGATATTTGCAAGTTCATACAGTTAGACGTCTAGATATTTCCAAGTTCATACAGATAGCGGTGTAGATATTTCCATGTTCATACAGATAGCGGTGTAGATATTTCCATGTTCATACAGATGACGGTGTAGATATTTACATGTTCATACAGATGGCGGTGTAGATATTTGCATGTTCATACAGATAGCGGTGTAGACATTTCCATGTTTACACAGTTAGCGGTGTGGATATTTCCATGTTTTTGCAGACAGAAGTGTAGATATTTCCATGTTTATACAGATAGCGGTGTGGATATTTCCATGTTTATACAGATAGTTGGGCAGATATTTCCATGTTTTTACAGATAGCGGTGTTGATATTTCCATCTTAATACAGATAGCGGTGTAGATATGTCCATGTTTGTACAGATGGCGTTGTAGATATTTCCATGTTCATACAGATGGCGGTGTAGATATTTCGAAGTTTATAGAGATAGCGCTGTAGTTATTTTCATATTTATAGAGAAATCTGTTTAGATATTTCCATATATATTCAGATAGCTGTGCAGATATTTCCATGTTCATGCAGATAGCGGTGTAGATATTTCCATGTTAATCCAGATGCCGGTGCACATATATCCATGTTCATACAGATGGCGATGAAGATATTTCCATGTCCATACAGATGGTGGTGTAGATATTTCCATGTTCATACAAACGGCGATGTAGATATTTCCATGTTCATAGAGATGGCGGTGTAGATATTTCCATGTTCATACAAATGGCGGTGTAGATATTTCCATGTTCATAGAGATGGCGGTGTAGATATTTCCATGTTTATACAGATAGCAGTGTAGTTATTTCCATGTTTATAGAGATAGCAGTGTAGATATTTCCATTGATATACAGATAGCTGTTTAGATATTTGCATGTTCATACAGATAGCGGTCTAGATATTTCCATGTTCATACAGATAGCGGTGTAGATATTTCCATGTTCATACAGATAGCGGTGTAGATATTTCCATGTTCATACAGATAGCGGTGTAGATATTTCCATGTTCATACAGATGGCGGTGTAGATAATTCCATGTTCATACAAATGGCGGTGTAGATATTTCCATGTTCATAGAGATGTCGGTGTAGATATTTCCATGTTTATACAGATAGCAGTGTAGTTATTTCCATGTTTATAGAGATAGCAGTGTAGATATTTCCATTGATATACAGATAGCTGTTTAGATATTTGCATGTTCATACAGTTAGCCGTCTAGATATTTCCATGTTCATAGAGATAGCGGTGTACACATTTCCATGTTCATACAGATAGCGGTGTAGATATTTCCATGTTCATACAGATAGCGGTGTAGATATTGCCATGTTCATAGAGATGACGGTGTAGATATTTACATGTTCATACAGATGGCGGTGTAGATATTTCCATGTTCATACAGATAGCGGTGTAGACATTTCCATGTTTACACAGATAGCGGTGTGGATATTTCCATGTTTTGGAGACAGAAGTGTAGATATTTCCATCTTTATACAGATAGCGGTGTGGATATTTCCATGTTTATACAGATAGTTGGGCAGATATTTCCATGTTTATACAGATAGCGGTGTTGATATTTCCATCTTAATACAGATGGCGGTGTAGATATGTCCATGTTTGTACAGATGGCGGTGTAGATATTTCCATGTTCATTCAGATAGCGGTGTAGATATTTCCATGTTCATACAGTTAGCGGTGTAGGTATTTCCATGTTCATACAGATAGCAGTGTAGATATTTCCATGTTTATAGAGATAGTGGTGTAGATAATTTCAATTTTATACAGAGAGCAGTGTAGATAATTCCAAGTTCATAAAGATAGCGGTGTAGATATTTCCTCGTTTATAGAGATGGCGGTGTAGATATTTCCATGTTCATACAGATGGCGGTGTAGATATTTCGAAGTTTGTAGAGATAGCACTGTAGATATTTCCTTATTTATAGAGAAATCTGTGTAGATATTTCCATGTATATTCAGATAGCTGTGTAGATATTTCCATGTTCATGCAGATAGCGGTGTAGATATTTCCATGTTCATCCAGATGTCGGTGCACATATATCCATGTTCATACAGATGGCGGTGAAGATATTTCCATGTTCATACAGATTGTGGTGTAGATATTTCCATGTTAATACAAATGGCGATGTAGATATTTCCATGTTCATAGAGATGGCGGTGTAGATATTTCCATGTTCATGCAGATAGCGGTGTAGATATTTCCATGTTCATCCAGATGCCGGTGCACATATATCCATGTTTATACAGACGGCGGGGAAGTTATTTCCATGTTCATACAGATGGCGGTGTAGATATTTCCATGTTCATACAAATGGCGGTGTAGATGTTTACATGTTCATAGAGATGGCGGTGTAGATATTTCCATGTTTATACAGATAGCAGTGTAGTTATTTCCATGTTTATAGAGATAGCAGTGTAGATATTTCCATTGATATACAGATAGCTGTTTAGATATTTGCAAGTTCATACAGTTAGACGTCTAGATATTTCCATGTTCATACAGATAGCGGTGTAGATATTTCCATGTTCATACAGATAGCGGTGTAGATATTTCCATGTTCATACAGATGACGGTGTAGATATTTACATGTTCATACAGATGGCGGTGTAGATATTTGTATGTTCATACAGATAGCGGTGTAGACATTTCCATGTTTACACAGATAGCGGTGTGGATATTTCCATGTTTTTGCAGACAGAAGTGTAGATATTTCCATGTTTATACAGATAGCGGTGCGGATATTTCCATGTTTATACAGATAGTTGGGCAGATATTTCCATGTTTTTACAGATAGCGGTGTTGATATTTCCATCTTAATACAGATAGCGGTGTAGATATGTCCATGTTTGTACAGATGGCGTTGTAGATATTTCCATGTTCATACAGATGGCGGTGTAGATATTTCGAAGTTTATAGAGATAGCGCTGTAGTTATTTTCATATTTATAGAGAAATCTGTTTAGATATTTCCATGTATATTCAGATAGCTGTGTAGATATTTCCATGTTCATGCAGATAGCGCTGTAGATATTTCCATGTTAATCCAGATGCCGGTGCACATATATCCATGTTCATACAGATGGCGATGAAGATATTTCCATGTCCATACAGATGGTGGTGTAGATATTTCCATGTTCATACAAATGGCGATGTAGATATTTCCATGTTCATAGAGATGGCGGTGTAGATATTTCCATGTTCATACAAATGGCGGGGTAGATATTTCCATGTTCATAGAGATGGCGGTGTAGATATTTCCATGTTTATACAGATAGCAGTGTAGTTATTTCCATGTTTATAGAGATAGCAGTGTAGATATTTCCATTGATATACAGATAGCTGTTTAGATATTTGCTTGTTCATACAGATAGCCGTCTAGATATTTCCATGTTCATACAGATAGCGGTGTAGATATTTCCATGTTCATACAGATAGCGGTGTAGATATTTACATGTTCATACAGATAGCGGTGTAGATATTTCCATGTTCATACAGATGGCGGTGTAGATATTTCCATGTTCATACAAATGGCGGTGTAGATATTTCCATGTTCACAGAGATGTCGGTGTAGATATTTCCATGTTTATACAGATAGCAGTGTAGTTATTTCCATGTTTATAGAGATAGCAGTGTAGATATTTCCATTGATATACAGATAGCTGTTTAGATATTTGCATGTTCATACAGTTAGCCGTCTAGATATTTCCATGTTCATACAGATAGCGGTGTAGACATTTCCATGTTCATACAGATAGCGGTGTAGATATTTCCATGTTCATACAGATAGCGGTGTAGATATTGCCATGTTCATAGAGATGACGGTGTAGATATTTACATGTTCATACAGATGGCGGTGTAGATATTTCCATGTTCATACAGATAGCGGTGTAGACATTTCCATGTTTACACAGATAGCGGTGTGGATATTTCCATGTTTTTGCAGACAGAAGTGTAGATATTTCCTTGTTTATACAGATAGCGGTGCGGATATTTCCATGTTTATACAGATAGTTGGGCAGATATTTCCATGTTTATACAGATAGCGGTTTTGATATTTCCATCTTAATACAGATGGCGATGTAGATATGTCCATGTTTGTACAGATGGCGGTGTAGATATTTCCATGTTCATACAGATAGCGGTGTAGATATTTCCATGTTCATACAGTTAGCGGTGTAGATATTTCCATGTTCATACAGATAGCAGTGTAGATATTTCCATGTTTATAGAGATAGTGGTGTAGATAATTTCAATTTTATACAGAGAGCAGTGTAGATAATTCCAAGTTCATAAAGATAGCGGTGTAGATATTTCCTCGTTTATAGAGATGGCGGTGTAGATATTTCCATGTTCATACAGATGGCGGTGTAGATATTTCGAAGTTTGTAGAGATAGCGCTGTAGATATTTCCTTATTTATAGAGAAATCTGTGTAGATATTTCCATGTTCATCCAGATGACGGTGCACATATATCCATGTTCATACAGATGGCGGTCAAGATATTTCCATGTTCATACAGATTGTGGTGTAGATATTTCCATGTTCATACAAATGGCGATGTAGATATTTCCATGTTCATAGAGATGGCGGTGTAGATATTTCCATGTTCATACAAATGGCGGTGTAGATATTTCCATGTTCATAGAGATGGCGGTGTAGATATTTCCATGTTTATACAGATAGCAGTGTAGTTATTTCCATGTTTACAGAGATAGCAGTGTAGATATTTCCGTTGATATACAGATAGCTGTTTAGATATTTGCATGTTCATACAGATAGCCGTCTAGATATTTCCATGTTCATACAGATAGCTGTGTAGATATTTCCATGTTCATACAGATAGCGGTGTAGATATTTCCATGTTCATACAGATAGCGGTGTACATATTTCCATGTTCATACAGATGGCGGTGTAGATATTTCCATGTTCATACAAATGGCGGTGTAGATATTTCCATGTTCATAGAGATGGCGGTGTAGATATTTCCATGTTTATACAGATAGCAGTGTAGTTAATTCCATATTTATAGAGATAGCAGTGTAGATATTTCCATTGATATACAGATAGCTGTTTAGATATTTGCATGTTCATACAGTTAGCCGTCTAGATATTTCCATGTTCATACAGATAGCGGTGTAGATATTTCCATGTTCATACAGATAGCGGTGTAGATATTTCCATGTTCATACAGATAGTGGTGTAGATATTACCATGTTCATACAGTTAGCCGTCTAGATATTTCCATGTTCATACAGATAGCGGTGTAGATATTTCCATGTTCATACAGATAGCGGTGTAGATATTTCCATGTACATACAGATAGCGGTGTAGATATTTCCATGTTCATACAGATGGCGGTGTAGATATTTCCATGTTCATACAGATGGCGGTGTAGATATTTCCATGTTCATACAGATGGCGGTGTAGATATTTCCATGTTCATACAGATAGCGGTGTAGACATTTCCATGTTTACACAGATAGCGGTGGGGATATTTCCATGTTTTTGCAGACAGAAGTGTAGATATTTCCATGTTTATACAGATAGCGGTGCGGATATTTCCATGTTTATACAGATAGTTGGGCAGATATTTCCATGTTTGTACAGATAGCGGTGTTGATATTTCCATCTTAATACAGATGGCGGTGTAGATATGTCCATGTTTGTACAGATGGCGGTGTAGATATTTCCATGTTCATACAGATAACGGTGTAGATATTTCCATGTTCATACAGATAGCGGTGTAGATATTTCCATGTTCGTAGAGTTAGCGGTGTAGATATTTCCATGTTCATACAGATGGCGGTGTAGATATTTACATGTTCACACAGATGGCGGTGTAGATATTTCCATGTTCGTACAGATGGCGGTGTAGATATTTCCATCTTCATAGAGATGGCGGTGTAGATATTTCCATGTTTATGCAGAGAGCGGTATAGATATTTCCATGTTTATACAGATGGTGGTGTAGACATTTCCATGTTTATAGAGAAGGCGGTCTAGATATTTCCATGTTTATAGAGATAGTGGTGCAGTTATTTCCAAGTTTATAGAGACAGCATTGTATATATTTCCATGTTTATACAGATAGCGGTGAAGATATTTCCATGTTCATACAGATAGCAGTGTAGATATTTCCATGTTCATACCGATAGCAGTGTAGATATTTCCATGTTCATAGAGATAGTGGTGTAGATAATTTCAATTTTATACAGAGAGCAGTGTAGATATTTCCAAGTTCATAAAGATAGCGGTGTAGATATTTCCACGTTTATAGAGATGGCGGTGTAGATATTTCCATGTTCATACAGATGGCGGTGTAGATATTTCCATGTTTATGGGGATGGCGGTGTAGATATTTTCATGTTTTCACAGATGGCGGTGTAGATATTTCTATGTTTACACAGATAGCGGTGTAGACATTTCCATGTTTACACAGAGAGCGGTGTGGATATTTCCATGTTTTTGCAGATAGAAGTGTAGATATTTCCATGTTTATACAGATAGCGGTGCGGATATTTCCATGTTTATACAGATAGTTGGGCATATATTTCCATGTTTGTACAGATAGCGGTGTAGATATTTCCATCTTAATACAGATGGCGGTGTAGATATGTCCATGTTTGTACAGATGGCGGTGTAGATATTTCCATGTTCATACAGATGGCGGTGTAGATATTTCGAAGTTTATAGAGATAGCGCTGTAGTTATTTCCATATTTATAGAGAAATCTGTGTAGATATTTCCATGTATATTCCGATAACTGTGTAGATATTTCCATGTTCATGCAGATAGCGGTGTAGATATTTCCATGTTCATCCAGATGCCGGTGCACATATATCCTTGTTCATACAGATGGCGGTGAAGATATTTCCATGTTCATACAGATGGTGGTGTAGATATTTCCATGTTCATACAAATGGCGATGTAGATATTTCCATGTTCATACAGATGGCGGTGTAGATATTTCCATGTTTATACAGATAGCAATGTAGTTATTTCCATGTTTATACAGATAGCGGTGTAGATATTTCCATGTTCATACAGATAGCGGTGTAGATATTTCCATGTTCACACAGATAGCGGTGTAGATATTTCCATGTTCATACAATTAGCGGTGTAGATATTTCCATGTTCATATAGATGGCGGTGTAGATATTTACATGTTCATACAGATGGCAGTGTAGATATTTCCATCTTCGTACGAATGGCAGTGTAGATATTTCCATGTTCATACAGGTGGCGTTGTAGATATTTCCATGTTTATACAGATAGCAGTGTAGTTATTTCCATTTTTACAGAGATAGCAGAGTAGATATTACTATTGATATACAGATAGCTGTGTAGATATTTGCATGTTCCTACAGATAGCGGTGTAGATATTTCCATGTTCGTACAGATAGCTGTGTAGATATTTCCATGTCCATACAGATATCGGTGTAGATATTTCCATGTTCATACAGTTAGTGGTGTAGATATTTCCATGTTCATACAGATGGCGGTGTAGATATTTACATGTTCATACAGATGGCGGTGTAGCTATTTCCATGTTCGTACAGATGGTGGTGTAGATATTTCCATGTTTATGCAGATAGCGGTGTAGATATTTCCATGTTTATACAGATAACAGTGTAGATATTTCCATGTTTAAAGAGATAGTGCTGTAGATAATTTCAATTTTATACAGATAGCAGTGTAGATATTTCCAAGTTCATACAGAGAGTAGTGTAGATATTTCCACGTTTATAGAGATGGCGGTGTAGATATTTCCATGTTGATACGGATGGCGGTGTAGATATTTCTATGTCTATAGAGATGGCGGTGTAGATATTTTCATGTATACACAGACGGCGGTGAAGATATTTCCATGTTTACAGACATAGCGTTGTAGACATTTCCATGTTTACACAAATAGCGGTGTGGATATTTCCATGTTTATGCAGATAGCGGTGTAGATATTTCCATGTTTATACAGATAGCGGTGCGGATATTTCCATGTTTATACAGATAGTTGGGCAGATATTTCCATCTTTATTCAGATAGCGGTGTAGTTATTTCCATCTTAATACAGATGGCTTTGTTGATATGTCCATGTTTGTACAGATGGCGGTGTAGATATGTCCATGTTTGTACAGATGGCGGTGTAGATATTTCCAAGTTCATACAGATGGCGGTGTAGATATTTCGAAGTTTATGGAGATAGCGCTGTAGTTATTTCCATATTTATAGAGAAATCTGTGTAGATATTTCCATGTATATTCAGATAGCTGTGTAGATATTTCCATGTTCATGCAGATAGCGGTGTAGATATTTCCATGTTCATCCAGATGCCGGTGCACATATATCCATGTTTATACAGATGGCGGGGAAGTTATTTCCATGTTCATACAGATGGCGGTGTAGATATTTCCATGTTCATACAAATGGCGGTGTAGATGTTTACATGTTCATAGAGATGGCGGTGTAGATATTTCCATGTTTATACAGATAGCAGTGTAGTTATTTCCATGTTTATAGAGATAGCAGTGTAGATATTTCCATTGATATACAGATAGCTGTTTAGATATTTGCAAGTTCATACAGTTAGACGTCTAGATATTTCCAAGTTCATACAGATAGCGGTGTAGATATTTCCATGTTCATACAGATAGCGGTGTAGATATTTCCATGTTCATACAGATGACGGTGTAGATATTTACATGTTCATACAGATGGCGGTGTAGATATTTGCATGTTCATACAGATAGCGGTGTAGACATTTCCATGTTTACACAGTTAGCGGTGTGGATATTTCCATGTTTTTGCAGACAGAAGTGTAGATATTTCCATGTTTATACAGATAGCGGTGTGGATATTTCCATGTTTATACAGATAGTTGGGCAGATATTTCCATGTTTTTACAGATAGCGGTGTTGATATTTCCATCTTAATACAGATAGCGGTGTAGATATGTCCATGTTTGTACAGATGGCGTTGTAGATATTTCCATGTTCATACAGATGGCGGTGTAGATATTTCGAAGTTTATAGAGATAGCGCTGTAGTTATTTTCATATTTATAGAGAAATCTGTTTAGATATTTCCATATATATTCAGATAGCTGTGCAGATATTTCCATGTTCATGCAGATAGCGGTGTAGATATTTCCATGTTAATCCAGATGCCGGTGCACATATATCCATGTTCATACAGATGGCGATGAAGATATTTCCATGTCCATACAGATGGTGGTGTAGATATTTCCATGTTCATACAAATGGCGATGTAGATATTTCCATGTTCATAGAGATGGCGGTGTAGATATTTCCATGTTCATACAAATGGCGGTGTAGATATTTCCATGTTCATAGAGATGGCGGTGTAGATATTTCCATGTTTATACAGATAGCAGTGTAGTTATTTCCATGTTTATAGAGATAGCAGTGTAGATATTTCCATTGATATACAGATAGCTGTTTAGATATTTGCATGTTCATACAGATAGCGGTCTAGATATTTCCATGTTCATACAGATAGCGGTGTAGATATTTCCATGTTCATACAGATAGCGGTGTAGATATTTCCATGTTCATACAGATAGCGGTGTAGATATTTCCATGTTCATACAGATGGCGGTGTAGATAATTCCATGTTCATACAAATGGCGGTGTAGATATTTCCATGTTCATAGAGATGTCGGTGTAGATATTTCCATGTTTATACAGATAGCAGTGTAGTTATTTCCATGTTTATAGAGATAGCAGTGTAGATATTTCCATTGATATACAGATAGCTGTTTAGATATTTGCATGTTCATACAGTTAGCCGTCTAGATATTTCCATGTTCATAGAGATAGCGGTGTAGACATTTCCATGTTCATACAGATAGCGGTGTAGATATTTCCATGTTCATACAGATAGCGGTGTAGATATTGCCATGTTCATAGAGATGACGGTGTAGATATTTACATGTTCATACAGATGGCGGTGTAGATATTTCCATGTTCATACAGATAGCGGTGTAGACTTTTCCATGTTTACACAGATAGCGGTGTGGATATTTCCATGTTTTTGCAGACAGAAGTGTAGATATTTCCATCTTTATACAGATAGCGGTGTGGATATTTCCATGTTTATACAGATAGTTGGGCAGATATTTCCATGTTTATACAGATAGCGGTGTTGATATTTCCATCTTAATACAGATGGCGGTGTAGATATGTCCATGTTTGTACAGATGGCGGTGTAGATATTTCCATGTTCATTCAGATAGCGGTGTAGATATTTCCATGTTCATACAGTTAGCGGTGTAGGTATTTCCATGTTCATACAGATAGCAGTGTAGATATTTCCATGTTTATAGAGATAGTGGTGTAGATAATTTCAATTTTATACAGAGAGCAGTGTAGATAATTCCAAGTTCATAAAGATAGCGGTGTAGATATTTCCTCGTTTATAGAGATGGCGGTGTAGATATTTCCATGTTCATACAGATGGCGGTGTAGATATTTCGAAGTTTGTAGAGATAGCACTGTAGATATTTCCTTATTTATAGAGAAATCTGTGTAGATATTTCCATGTATATTCAGATAGCTGTGTAGATATTTCCATGTTCATGCAGATAGCGGTGTAGATATTTCCATGTTCATCCAGATGTCGGTGCACATATATCCATGTTCATACAGATGGCGGTGAAGATATTTCCATGTTCATACAGATTGTGGTGTAGATATTTCCATGTTAATACAAATGGCGATGTAGATATTTCCATGTTCATAGAGATGGCGGTGTAGATATTTCCATGTTCATGCAGATAGCGGTGTAGATATTTCCATGTTCATCCAGATGCCGGTGCACATATATCCATGTTTATACAGACGGCGGGGAAGTTATTTCCATGTTCATACAGATGGCGGTGTAGATATTTCCATGTTCATACAAATGGCGGTGTAGATGTTTACATGTTCATAGAGATGGCGGTGTAGATATTTCCATGTTTATACAGATAGCAGTGTAGTTATTTCCATGTTTATAGAGATAGCAGTGTAGATATTTCCATTGATATACAGATAGCTGTTTAGATATTTGCAAGTTCATACAGTTAGACGTCTAGATATTTCCATGTTCATACAGATAGCGGTGTAGATATTTCCATGTTCATACAGATAGCGGTGTAGATATTTCCATGTTCATACAGATGACGGTGTAGATATTTACATGTTCATACAGATGGCGGTGTAGATATTTGTATGTTCATACAGATAGCGGTGTAGACATTTCCATGTTTACACAGATAGCGGTGTGGATATTTCCATGTTTTTGCAGACAGAAGTGTAGATATTTCCATGTTTATACAGATAGCGGTGCGGATATTTCCATGTTTATACAGATAGTTGGGCAGATATTTCCATGTTTTTACAGATAGCGGTGTTGATATTTCCATCTTAATACAGATAGCGGTGTAGATATGTCCATGTTTGTACAGATGGCGTTGTAGATATTTCCATGTTCATACAGATGGCGGTGTAGATATTTCGAAGTTTATAGAGATAGCGCTGTAGTTATTTTCATATTTATAGAGAAATCTGTTTAGATATTTCCATGTATATTCAGATAGCTGTGTAGATATTTCCATGTTCATGCAGATAGCGCTGTAGATATTTCCATGTTAATCCAGATGCCGGTGCACATATATCCATGTTCATACAGATGGCGGTGAAGATATTTCCATGTCCATACAGATGGTGGTGTAGATATTTCCATGTTCATACAAATGGCGATGTAGATATTTCCATGTTCATAGAGATGGCGGTGTAGATATTTCCATGTTCATACAAATGGCGGGGTAGATATTTCCATGTTCATAGAGATGGCGGTGTAGATATTTCCATGTTTATACAGATAGCAGTGTAGTTATTTCCATGTTTATAGAGATAGCAGTGTAGATATTTCCATTGATATACAGATAGCTGTTTAGATATTTGCTTGTTCATACAGATAGCCGTCTAGATATTTCCATGTTCATACAGATAGCGGTGTAGATATTTCCATGTTCATACAGATAGCGGTGTAGATATTTACATGTTCATACAGATAGCGGTGTAGATATTTCCATGTTCATACAGATGGCGGTGTAGATATTTCCATGTTCATACAAATGGCGGTGTAGATATTTCCATGTTCACAGAGATGTCGGTGTAGATATTTCCATGTTTATACAGATAGCAGTGTAGTTATTTCCATGTTTATAGAGATAGCAGTGTAGATATTTCCATTGATATACAGATAGCTGTTTAGATATTTGCATGTTCATACAGTTAGCCGTCTAGATATTTCCATGTTCATACAGATAGCGGTGTAGACATTTCCATGTTCATACAGATAGCGGTGTAGATATTTCCATGTTCATACAGATAGCGGTGTAGATATTGCCATGTTCATAGAGATGACGGTGTAGATATTTACATGTTCATACAGATGGCGGTGTAGATATTTCCATGTTCATACAGATAGCGGTGTAGACATTTCCATGTTTACACAGATAGCGGTGTGGATCTTTCCATGTTTTTGCAGACAGAAGTGTAGATATTTCCTTGTTTATACAGATAGCGGTGCGGATATTTCCATGTTTATACAGATAGTTGGGCAGATATTTCCATGTTTATACAGATAGCGGTTTTGATATTTCCATCTTAATACAGATGGCGATGTAGATATGTCCATGTTTGTACAGATGGCGGTGTAGATATTTCCATGTTCATACAGATAGCGGTGTAGATATTTCCATGTTCATACAGTTAGCGGTGTAGATATTTCCATGTTCATACAGATAGCAGTGTAGATATTTCCATGTTTATAGAGATAGTGGTGTAGATAATTTCAATTTTATACAGAGAGCAGTGTAGATAATTCCAAGTTCATAAAGATAGCGGTGTAGATATTTCCTCGTTTATAGAGATGGCGGTGTAGATATTTCCATGTTCATACAGATGGCGGTGTAGATATTTCGAAGTTTGTAGAGATAGCGCTGTAGATATTTCCTTATTTATAGAGAAATCTGTGTAGATATTTCCATGTTCATCCAGATGACGGTGCACATATATCCATGTTCATACAGATGGCGGTCAAGATATTTCCATGTTCATACAGATTGTGGTGTAGATATTTCCATGTTCATACAAATGGCGATGTAGATATTTCCATGTTCATAGAGATGGCGGTGTAGATATTTCCATGTTCATACAAATGGCGGTGTAGATACTTCCATGTTCATAGAGATGGCGGTGTAGATATTTCCATGTTTATACAGATAGCAGTGTAGTTATTTCCATGTTTACAGAGATAGCAGTGTAGATATTTCCGTTGATATACAGATAGCTGTTTAGATATTTGCATGTTCATACAGATAGCCGTCTAGATATTTCCATGTTCATACAGATAGCTGTGTAGATATTTCCATGTTCATACAGATAGCGGTGTAGATATTTCCATGTTCATACAGATAGCGGTGTACATATTTCCATGTTCATACAGATGGCGGTGTAGATATTTCCATGTTCATACAAATGGCGGTGTAGATATTTCCATGTTCATAGAGATGGCGGTGTAGATATTTCCATGTTTATACAGATAGCAGTGTAGTTAATTCCATATTTATAGAGATAGCAGTGTAGATATTTCCATTGATATACAGATAGCTGTTTAGATATTTGCATGTTCATACAGTTAGCCGTCTAGATATTTCCATGTTCATACAGATAGCGGTGTAGATATTTCCATGTTCATACAGATAGCGGTGTAGATATTTCCATGTTCATACAGATAGTGGTGTAGATATTACCATGTTCATACAGTTAGCCGTCTAGATATTTCCATGTTCATACAGATAGCGGTGTAGATATTTCCATGTTCATACAGATAGCGGTGTAGATATTTCCATGTACATACAGATAGCGGTGTAGATATTTCCATGTTCATACAGATGGCGGTGTAGATATTTCCATGTTCATACAGATGGCGGTGTAGATATTTCCATGTTCATACAGATGGCGGTGTAGATATTTCCATGTTCATACAGATAGCGGTGTAGACATTTCCATGTTTACACAGATAGCGGTGGGGATATTTCCATGTTTTTGCAGACAGAAGTGTAGATATTTCCATGTTTATACAGATAGCGGTGCGGATATTTCCATGTTTATACAGATAGTTGGGCAGATATTTCCATGTTTGTACAGATAGCGGTGTTGATATTTCCATCTTAATACAGATGGCGGTGTAGATATGTCCATGTTTGTACAGATGGCGGTGTAGATATTTCCATGTTCATACAGATAACGGTGTAGATATTTCCATGTTCATACAGATAGCGGTGTAGATATTTCCATGTTCGTAGAGTTAGCGGTGTAGATATTTCCATGTTCATACAGATGGCGGTGTAGATATTTACATGTTCACACAGATGGCGGTGTAGATATTTCCATGTTCGTACAGATGGCGGTGTAGATATTTCCATCTTCATAGAGATGGCGGTGTAGATATTTCCATGTTTATGCAGAGAGCGGTATAGATATTTCCATGTTTATACAGATGGTGGTGTAGACATTTCCATGTTTATAGAGAAGGCGGTCTAGATATTTCCATGTTTATAGAGATAGTGGTGCAGTTATTTCCAAGTTTATAGAGACAGCATTGTATATATTTCCATGTTTATACAGATAGCGGTGAAGATATTTCCATGTTCATACAGATAGCAGTGTAGATATTTCCATGTTCATACCGATAGCAGTGTAGATATTTCCATGTTCATAGAGATAGTGGTGTAGATAATTTCAATTTTATACAGAGAGCAGTGTAGATATTTCCAAGTTCATAAAGATAGCGGTGTAGATATTTCCACGTTTATAGAGATGGCGGTGTAGATATTTCCATGTTCATACAGATGGCGGTGTAGATATTTCCATGTTTATGGGGATGGCGGTGTAGATATTTTCATGTTTTCACAGATGGCGGTGTAGATATTTCTATGTTTACACAGATAGCGGTGTAGACATTTCCATGTTTACACAGAGAGCGGTGTGGATATTTCCATGTTTTTGCAGATAGAAGTGTAGATATTTCCATGTTTATACAGATAGCGGTGCGGATATTTCCATGTTTATACAGATAGTTGGGCATATATTTCCATGTTTGTACAGATAGCGGTGTAGATATTTCCATCTTAATACAGATGGCGGTGTAGATATGTCCATGTTTGTACAGATGGCGGTGTAGATATTTCCATGTTCATACAGATGGCGGTGTAGATATTTCGAAGTTTATAGAGATAGCGCTGTAGTTATTTCCATATTTATAGAGAAATCTGTGTAGATATTTCCATGTATATTCCGATAACTGTGTAGATATTTCCATGTTCATGCAGATAGCGGTGTAGATATTTCCATGTTCATCCAGATGCCGGTGCACATATATCCTTGTTCATACAGATGGCGGTGAAGATATTTCCATGTTCATACAGATGGTGGTGTAGATATTTCCATGTTCATACAAATGGCGATGTAGATATTTCCATGTTCATACAGATGGCGGTGTAAATATTTCCATGTTTATACAGATAGCAATGTAGTTATTTCCATGTTTATACAGATAGCGGTGTAGATATTTCCATGTTCATACAGATAGCGGTGTAGATATTTCCATGTTCACACAGATAGCGGTGTAGATATTTCCATGTTCATACAATTAGCGGTGTAGATATTTCCATGTTCATATAGATGGCGGTGTAGATATTTACATGTTCATACAGATGGCAGTGTAGATATTTCCATCTTCGTACGAATGGCAGTGTAGATATTTCCATGTTCATACAGGTGGCGTTGTAGATATTTCCATGTTTATACAGATAGCAGTGTAGTTATTTCCATTTTTACAGAGATAGCAGAGTAGATATTACTATTGATATACAGATAGCTGTGTAGATATTTGCATGTTCCTACAGATAGCGGTGTAGATATTTCCATGTTCGTACAGATAGCTGTGTAGATATTTCCATGTCCATACAGATATCGGTGTAGATATTTCCATGTTCATACAGTTAGTGGTGTAGATATTTCCATGTTCATACAGATGGCGGTGTAGATATTTACATGTTCATACAGATGGCGGTGTAGCTATTTCCATGTTCGTACAGATGGTGGTGTAGATATTTCCATGTTTATGCAGATAGCGGTGTAGATATTTCCATGTTTATACAGATAACAGTGTAGATATTTCCATGTTTAAAGAGATAGTGCTGTAGATAATTTCAATTTTATACAGATAGCAGTGTAGATATTTCCAAGTTCATACAGAGAGTAGTGTAGATATTTCCACGTTTATAGAGATGGCGGTGTAGATATTTCCATGTTGATACGGATGGCGGTGTAGATATTTCTATGTCTATAGAGATGGCGGTGTAGATATTTTCATGTATACACAGACGGCGGTGAAGATATTTCCATGTTTACAGACATAGCGTTGTAGACATTTCCATGTTTACACAAATAGCGGTGTGGATATTTCCATGTTTATGCAGATAGCGGTGTAGATATTTCCATGTTTATACAGATAGCGGTGCGGATATTTCCATGTTTATACAGATAGTTGGGCAGATATTTCCATCTTTATTCAGATAGCGGTGTAGTTATTTCCATCTTAATACAGATGGCTTTGTTGATATGTCCATGTTTGTACAGATGGCGGTGTAGATATGTCCATGTTTGTACAGATGGCGGTGTAGATATTTCCAAGTTCATACAGATGGCGGTGTAGATATTTCGAAGTTTATGGAGATAGCGCTGTAGTTATTTCCATATTTATAGAGAAATCTGTGTAGATATTTCCATGTATATTCAGATAGCTGTGTAGATATTTCCATGTTCATGCAGATAGCGGTGTAGATATTTCCATGTTCATCCAGATGCCGGTGCACATATATCCATGTTTATACAGATGGCGGGGAAGTTATTTCCATGTTCATACAGATGGCGGTGTAGATATTTCCATGTTCATACAAATGGCGGTGTAGATGTTTACATGTTCATAGAGATGGCGGTGTAGATATTTCCATGTTTATACAGATAGCAGTGTAGTTATTTCCATGTTTATAGAGATAGCAGTGTAGATATTTCCATTGATATACAGATAGCTGTTTAGATATTTGCAAGTTCATACAGTTAGACGTCTAGATATTTCCAAGTTCATACAGATAGCGGTGTAGATATTTCCATGTTCATACAGATAGCGGTGTAGATATTTCCATGTTCATACAGATGACGGTGTAGATATTTACATGTTCATACAGATGGCGGTGTAGATATTTGCATGTTCATACAGATAGCGGTGTAGACATTTCCATGTTTACACAGTTAGCGGTGTGGATATTTCCATGTTTTTGCAGACAGAAGTGTAGATATTTCCATGTTTATACAGATAGCGGTGTGGATATTTCCATGTTTATACAGATAGTTGGGCAGATATTTCCATGTTTTTACAGATAGCGGTGTTGATATTTCCATCTTAATACAGATAGCGGTGTAGATATGTCCATGTTTGTACAGATGGCGTTGTAGATATTTCCATGTTCATACAGATGGCGGTGTAGATATTTCGAAGTTTATAGAGATAGCGCTGTAGTTATTTTCATATTTATAGAGAAATCTGTTTAGATATTTCCATATATATTCAGATAGCTGTGCAGATATTTCCATGTTCATGCAGATAGCGGTGTAGATATTTCCATGTTAATCCAGATGCCGGTGCACATATATCCATGTTCATACAGATGGCGATGAAGATATTTCCATGTCCATACAGATGGTGGTGTAGATATTTCCATGTTCATACAAATGGCGATGTAGATATTTCCATGTTCATAGAGATGGCGGTGTAGATATTTCCATGTTCATACAAATGGCGGTGTAGATATTTCCCTGTTCATAGAGATGGCGGTGTAGATATTTCCATGTTTATACAGATAGCAGTGTAGTTATTTCCATGTTTATAGAGATAGCAGTGTAGATATTTCCATTGATATACAGATAGCTGTTTAGATATTTGCATGTTCATACAGATAGCGGTCTAGATATTTCCATGTTCATACAGATAGCGGTGTAGATATTTCCATGTTCATACAGATAGCGGTGTAGATATTTCCATGTTCATACAGATAGCGGTGTAGATATTTCCATGTTCATACAGATGGCGGTGTAGATAATTCCATGTTCATACAAATGGCGGTGTAGATATTTCCATGTTCATAGAGATGTCGGTGTAGATATTTCCATGTTTATACAGATAGCAGTGTAGTTATTTCCATGTTTATAGAGATAGCAGTGTAGATATTTCCATTGATATACAGATAGCTGTTTAGATATTTGCATGTTCATACAGTTAGCCGTCTAGATATTTCCATGTTCATAGAGATAGCGGTGTAGACATTTCCATGTTCATACAGATAGCGGTGTAGATATTTCCATGTTCATACAGATAGCGGTGTAGATATTGCCATGTTCATAGAGATGACGGTGTAGATATTTACATGTTCATACAGATGGCGGTGTAGATATTTCCATGTTCATACAGATAGCGGTGTAGACTTTTCCATGTTTACACAGATAGCGGTGTGGATATTTCCATGTTTTTGCAGACAGAAGTGTAGATATTTCCATCTTTATACAGATAGCGGTGTGGATATTTCCATGTTTATACAGATAGTTGGGCAGATATTTCCATGTTTATACAGATAGCGGTGTTGATATTTCCATCTTAATACAGATGGCGGTGTAGATATGTCCATGTTTGTACAGATGGCGGTGTAGATATTTCCATGTTCATTCAGATAGCGGTGTAGATATTTCCATGTTCATACAGTTAGCGGTGTAGGTATTTCCATGTTCATACAGATAGCAGTGTAGATATTTCCATGTTTATAGAGATAGTGGTGTAGATAATTTCAATTTTATACAGAGAGCAGTGTAGATAATTCCAAGTTCATAAAGATAGCGGTGTAGATATTTCCTCGTTTATAGAGATGGCGGTGTAGATATTTCCATGTTCATACAGATGGCGGTGTAGATATTTCGAAGTTTGTAGAGATAGCACTGTAGATATTTCCTTATTTATAGAGAAATCTGTGTAGATATTTCCATGTATATTCAGATAGCTGTGTAGATATTTCCATGTTCATGCAGATAGCGGTGTAGATATTTCCATGTTCATCCAGATGTCGGTGCACATATATCCATGTTCATACAGATGGCGGTGAAGATATTTCCATGTTCATACAGATTGTGGTGTAGATATTTCCATGTTAATACAAATGGCGATGTAGATATTTCCATGTTCATAGAGATGGCGGTGTAGATATTTCCATGTTCATGCAGATAGCGGTGTAGATATTTCCATGTTCATCCAGATGCCGGTGCACATATATCCATGTTTATACAGACGGCGGGGAAGTTATTTCCATGTTCATACAGATGGCGGTGTAGATATTTCCATGTTCATACAAATGGCGGTGTAGATGTTTACATGTTCATAGAGATGGCGGTGTAGATATTTCCATGTTTATACAGATAGCAGTGTAGTTATTTCCATGTTTATAGAGATAGCAGTGTAGATATTTCCATTGATATACAGATAGCTGTTTAGATATTTGCAAGTTCATACAGTTGGACGTCTAGATATTTCCATGTTCATACAGATAGCGGTGTAGATATTTCCATGTTCATACAGATAGCGGTGTAGATATTTCCATGTTCATACAGATGACGGTGTAGATATTTACATGTTCATACAGATGGCGGTGTAGATATTTGTATGTTCATACAGATAGCGGTGTAGACATTTCCATGTTTACACAGATAGCGGTGTGGATATTTCCATGTTTTTGCAGACAGAAGTGTAGATATTTCCATGTTTATACAGATAGCGGTGCGGATATTTCCATGTTTATACAGATAGTTGGGCAGATATTTCCATGTTTTTACAGATAGCGGTGTTGATATTTCCATCTTAATACAGATAGCGGTGTAGATATGTCCATGTTTGTACAGATGGCGTTGTAGATATTTCCATGTTCATACAGATGGCGGTGTAGATATTTCGAAGTTTATAGAGATAGCGCTGTAGTTATTTTCATATTTATAGAGAAATCTGTTTAGATATTTCCATGTATATTCAGATAGCTGTGTAGATATTTCCATGTTCATGCAGATAGCGCTGTAGATATTTCCATGTTAATCCAGATGCCGGTGCACATATATCCATGTTCATACAGATGGCGGTGAAGGTATTTCCATGTTCATACAGATGGTGGTGTAGATATTTCCATGTTCATACAAATGGCGATGTAGATATTTCCATGTTCATAGAGATGGCGGTGTAGATATTTCCATGTTCATACAAATGGCGGGGTAGATATTTCCATGTTCATAGAGATGGCGGTGTAGATATTTCCATGTTTATACAGATAGCAGTGTAGTTATTTCCATGTTTATAGAGATAGCAGTGTAGATATTTCCATTGATATACAGATAGCTGTTTAGATATTTGCTTGTTCATACAGATAGCCGTCTAGATATTTCCATGTTCATACAGATAGCGGTGTAGATATTTCCATGTTCATACAGATAGCGGTGTAGATATTTACATGTTCATACAGATAGCGGTGTAGATATTTCCATGTTCATACAGATGGCGGTGTAGATATTTCCATGTTCATACAAATGGCGGTGTAGATATTTCCATGTTCACAGAGATGTCGGTGTAGATATTTCCATGTTTATACAGATAGCAGTGTAGTTATTTCCATGTTTATAGAGATAGCAGTGTAGATATTTCCATTGATATACAGATAGCTGTTTAGATATTTGCATGTTCATACAGTTAGCCGTCTAGATATTTCCATGTTCATACAGATAGCGGTGTAGACATTTCCATGTTCATACAGATAGCGGTGTAGATATTTCCATGTTCATACAGATAGCGGTGTAGATATTGCCATGTTCATAGAGATGACGGTGTAGATATTTACATGTTCATACAGATGGCGGTGTAGATATTTCCATGTTCATACAGATAGCGGTGTAGACATTTCCATGTTTACACAGATAGCGGTGTGGATCTTTCCATGTTTTTGCAGACAGAAGTGTAGATATTTCCTTGTTTATACAGATAGCGGTGCGGATATTTCCATGTTTATACAGATAGTTGGGCAGATATTTCCATGTTTATACAGATAGCGGTTTTGATATTTCCATCTTAATACAGATGGCGATGTAGATATGTCCATGTTTGTACAGATGGCGGTGTAGATATTTCCATGTTCATACAGATAGCGGTGTAGATATTTCCATGTTCATACAGTTAGCGGTGTAGATATTTCCATGTTCATACAGATAGCAGTGTAGATATTTCCATGTTTATAGAGATAGTGGTGTAGATAATTTCAATTTTATACAGAGAGCAGTGTAGATAATTCCAAGTTCATAAAGATAGCGGTGTAGATATTTCCTCGTTTATAGAGATGGCGGTGTAGATATTTCCATGTTCATACAGATGGCGGTGTAGATATTTCGAAGTTTGTAGAGATAGCGCTGTAGATATTTCCTTATTTATAGAGAAATCTGTGTAGATATTTCCATGTTCATCCAGATGACGGTGCACATATATCCATGTTCATACAGATGGCGGTCAAGATATTTCCATGTTCATACAGATTGTGGTGTAGATATTTCCATGTTCATACAAATGGCGATGTAGATATTTCCATGTTCATAGAGATGGCGGTGTAGATATTTCCATGTTCATACAAATGGCGGTGTAGATACTTCCATGTTCATAGAGATGGCGGTGTAGATATTTCCATGTTTATACAGATAGCAGTGTAGTTATTTCCATGTTTACAGAGATAGCAGTGTAGATATTTCCGTTGATATACAGATAGCTGTTTAGATATTTGCATGTTCATACAGATAGCCGTCTAGATATTTCCATGTTCATACAGATAGCTGTGTAGATATTTCCATGTTCATACAGATAGCGGTGTAGATATTTCCATGTTCATACAGATAGCGGTGTACATATTTCCATGTTCATACAGATGGCGGTGTAGATATTTCCATGTTCATACAAATGGCGGTGTAGATATTTCCATGTTCATAGAGATGGCGGTGTAGATATTTCCATGTTTATACAGATAGCAGTGTAGTTAATTCCATATTTATAGAGATAGCAGTGTAGATATTTCCATTGATATACAGATAGCTGTTTAGATATTTGCATGTTCATACAGTTAGCCGTCTAGATATTTCCATGTTCATACAGATAGCGGTGTAGATATTTCCATGTTCATACAGATAGCGGTGTAGATATTTCCATGTTCATACAGATAGTGGTGTAGATATTACCATGTTCATACAGTTAGCCGTCTAGATATTTCCATGTTCATACAGATAGCGGTGTAGATATTTCCATGTTCATACAGATAGCGGTGTAGATATTTCCATGTACATACAGATAGCAGTGTAGATATTTCCATGTTCATACAGATGGCGGTGTAGATATTTCCATGTTCATACAGATGGCGGTGTAGATATTTCCATGTTCATACAGATGGCGGTGTAGATATTTCCATGTTCATACAGATAGCGGTGTAGACATTTCCATGTTTACACAGATAGCGGTGGGGATATTTCCATGTTTTTGCAGACAGAAGTGTAGATATTTCCATGTTTATACAGATAGCGGTGCGGATATTTCCATGTTTATACAGATAGTTGGGCAGATATTTCCATGTTTGTACAGATAGCGGTGTTGATATTTCCATCTTAATACAGATGGCGGTGTAGATATGTCCATGTTTGTACAGATGGCGGTGTAGATATTTCCATGTTCATACAGATGGCAGTGTAGATATTCCGAAGTTTAGAGAGATAGCGCTGTAGTTATTTCCATATTTATAGAGAAATCTGGGTAGATATTTCCATGTATATTCAGATAGCTGTGTAGATATTTCCATGTTCATGCAGATAGCGGTGTAGATATTTCCATGTTCATCCAGATGCCGGTGCACATATATCCATGTTCATACAGATGGCGGTGAAGATATTTCCATGTTGATACAGATGGTGGTGTAGATATTTCCATGTTCATACAAATGGCGATGTAGATATTTCCATGTTCATAGAGATGGCGGTGTAGATATTTCCATGTTCATACAAATGGCGGTGTGGATATTTCCATGTTCATAGAGATGGCGGTGTAGATATTTCCATGTTTATACAGATAGCAGTGTTGTTATTTCCATGTTTATAGAGATAGCAGTGTAGATATTTCCATTGATATACAGATAGCTGTTTTGATATTTCCATGTTCATACAGATAGCGCTCTAGATATTTCCATGTTCATACAGATAGCGGTGTAGATATTTCCATGTTCATACAAATAGCGGTGTAGATATTTCCATGTTCAGACAGATAGCGGTGTAGATATTTCCATGTACATTCAGATAGCGGTGTAGATATTTCCATGCTCATACAGTTAGCGGTGTAGATATTTCCATGTTCATTAGATGGCGGTGTAGATATTTACATGTTCACACAGATGGCGGTGTAGATATTTCCATGTTCATACAGAGGGCGGTGTAGATATTTCCATGTTCATACAGATAGCGGTGTAGATATTTCCATGTTCATAGAGATAGCAGTGTAGATATTTCCATGTTTATACCAATAGCGGTGTAGATATTTCCATGTTCATACAGATGGCGGTGTAGATATTTCAAAGTTTATAGAGATAGCGCTGTAGATATTTCCATACTCATAGAGAAATCTGTGTAGATATTTCCATGTATATTCAGATAGCTGTGTAGATATTTCCATGTTCATGCAGATAGCGGGGTAGATATTTCCATGTTGATACAGATGGTGGTGTAGATAATTCCATATTCATCCAGATGCCGGTGTACATATATCCATGTTCATACAGATGGCGATGAAGATATTTCCATGTTCATACAGATGGCGGTGTAGATATTTCCATGTTCATACAAATGGCGGTGTAGATATTTCCCTGTTCATAGAGATGGCGGTGTAGATATTTCCATGTTCATACAAATAGCGGTGTAGATATTTCCATGTTCATAGAGATGGCGGTGTAGATATTTCCATGTTTATACAGATAGCAGTGTAGTTATTTCCATGTTTATAGAGATAGCAGTGTAGATATTTCCATTGATATACAGATAGCTGTGTAGATATTTGAATGTTCATACAGATAGCGGTGTGAATATTTCCATGTTCATACAGATAGCGGTGTAGATATTTCCATGTTCATACAGATAGCGGTGTAGATATTTCCATGTTCATACAGATAGCGGTGTAGAAATTTCCACGTTCATACAGATAGCGGTGTAGATATTTCCATGTTCATAAAGTTAGCGGTGTAGATATTTCAATGTTCATACAGATGGCGGTGTAGATATTTACATGTTCATACACATGGCGGTGTAGATATTTCCATGTTCGTACGGATGGCAGTGTAGATATTTCCATGTTCATACAGGTGGCGGTGTAGATATTTCCATGTTTATACAGATAGCGGTGAAGGTATTTCCATGTTTATACAGATAGCGGTGTAGATATTTCCATGTTTATACAGATAGCAGTGTAGATATTTCCATGTTTATAGAGATAGTGGTGTAGATAATTTCAATTTTATACAGAGAGCAGTGTAGATATTTCCAAGTTCATAAAGATAGCGGTGTAGATATTTCCTCGTTTATAGAGATGGCGGTGTAGATATTTCCATGTTCATACAAATGGCGGTGTAGATGTTTCCATGTTCATAGAGATGGCGGTGTAGATATTTCCATGTTTATACAGATAGCAGTGAAGTTATTTCCATGTTTATAGAGATAGCAGTGTAGATATTTCCATTGATATACAGATAGCTGTTTAGATATTTGCATGTTCATACAGATAGCGGTCTAGATATTTCCATGTTCATTCAGATAGCGGTGTAGATATTTCCATGTTCATACAGTTAGCGGTGTAGATATTTCCATGTTCATACAGATGCCGGTGTAGATATTTACATGTTCATACAGATGGTGGTGTAGATATTTCCATGTTCATACAGATGGCGGTGTAGATATTTCCATGTTCATAGAGATGGCGGTGTAGATATTTCCATGTTTATGCAGATAGAGGTATAGATATTTCCATGTTTATACAGATGGTGGTGTAGATATTTCCATGTTTATAGAGATGGCGGTCTAGATATTTCCATGTTTATACAGATAGCGGTGAAGATATTTCCATGTTTATACAGATAGCGCTGTATATATTTCCATGTTTATACAGATAGCATTGTAGATATTTTCATGTTTATAGAGATAGTGGTGTAGATAATTTCAATTTTATACCGAGAGGAGTGTGGATATTTCCAAGTTCATACAGATACCGAAGTAGATACTTCCACGTTTATAGAGATGGCGGTGTAGATATTTCCATGTTCATACTGATGGTGTTGTAGATATTTCCATGTTCATATAAATGGCGGTGTAGATATTTCCATGTTTATAGAGATGGCGGTGTAGATATTTCCATGTTCACAGGGATGGCGGTGTAGATATTTCCTTGTTCACAGAGATGGCGGTGTAGATATTTCCCTGTTTATACAGATAGCAGTGTAGTTATTTCCATGTTTATAGAGATAGCAGTGTAGATATTTCCATTGATATACACATAGCTGTGTAGATATTTGCATGTTCATACAGATAGCGGTGTAGATATTTCCATCTTCGAACAGATAGCGGTGTAGATATTTCCATGTTCATACAGATAGCGGTGTAGATATTTCCATGTTCATACAGATAGCGGTGTAGATATTTCCATGTTCATACAGATAACGGTGTAGATATTTCCATGTTCATACTGATAGCCGTGTAGATGTTTCCATGGTCATACAGTTAGCGGTGTAGATATTTCCATGTTCATACGGAAGGCGGTGTAGATATTTACATGTTCATAAAGATGGCGGTGTAGATATTTCCATGTTCATACAGATGGCGGTGTAGATATTTCCAAGTTCATACAGATAGCGGTGTAGATATTTCCACGTTTATAGAGATGGCGGTGTAGATATTTCCATGTTCATACAGATGGCGGTGTAGATATTTCCATGTTTATAGAGATGGCGGTGTAGATGTTTTCATGTTTACACAGATGGCGGTGAAGATATTTCCATGTTTACACAGGTAGCTGTGTAGACATTTCCATGTTTACACAGATAGCAGTGTGGATATTTCCATGTTTATGCAGATAGCGGTGTAGATATTTCCATGTTTATACAGATAGCGGTGTAGATATTTTCATGTCTATACAGATAGCGGTGTGGATGTTTCCATGTTTATAGAGATTGTGGTGTAGATATTTCCATGTTTATAGAGATAGCGGTGTAGATATTTCCATGTTTCTACAGATAGCGTGGTAGATATTTCCATGTTTATAGAGACAGCGGTGTAGATATTTCTATATTTATAGAGATAGCGGTGTAGTTATTTCCATGTTTATACAGATAGCGGTGTAGATATTTCCATGTTTATACAGGTAGCAGTGTAGATATTTCCATGTTTGTACAGGTAGCGGTGAAGATATTTCCATATTTATACAGGTAGCGGTGCAGATATGTGAATTCATTAAACCTCTTTTTCTTTATAAATTACCCAGTCTTGGGTATGTCTTTATCAGCAGCATGAAAATTGACTAATACACTCACTGTCCATGAATGATACTCTGTTAGCCCATTTGCATTGTTATAAAGAAATACCTGAGGCTGGGTAATTTATAAAGAAATGAGGTTTATTTGGCTCCTTGTTCTGAAGGCTGTACATGAAGCATAGTACTGGCACCTGCTTCCAGGGAGGGCCTCAGGAACCTTCCAATCATGGTGGAAGGTGAAGGGAAACCAGCATATCACATGGTGAGAGAGGAAGCAAGAGAGACAGGGAGGAGGTGTCAGTCTCTTTTAAACAACCAGATATCGCATGAACTCACAGGGTAAGAACTCATTCATTACCAAGAGGACAGCACCAAGCCATTCAGGAGGCATCTATCTCCAACATTGGGGATCACATTTTAACGTGAGATTTGAAGGGGACAAACATCCAAACTATGTCAGATACCAAAGCTGACAATGCTTAGGATCTTTAGCTGTTCCAGGTTCTGGGAAAAGGGAGAGAGTTAGCTTCCCTCGTCTATGCTGTGCTACTCCATATTATATTGGTAATTATTGTTCTCTAAAGGTTCTTAAAAGCAAATAAACAAATGCAAGGCAAAACATTTGAAATGGAAGGCAAAACACAAGAAATGCAAGGCAAATGCATTAAAAACTTTTGAGTGTTAATATATAGATTTTATTTTATCTTCTTAATTTCTTTTGCTTAACCAAATAGATTATGTAGTTTTGATTAACTGGCCATGAAATAGCTCTGCCTACATAGAATTTCCCATGAATAATTGGTTGTGGAGACTTTTGTGTGTGACCCAAATCCTCCCTCAAAACTGAAGTTTGCCCAGCTATTGGGAGTGTTGGCAATTCATGCCTCTCAGCTGATTCTCTCCAGAATTTATTCTCAGGAGATCTAATTAATAACTTGTCAAGCTGATGTCCATCCTTGGGGACAACTCGTATCTGAAGAATGGCCAGTGAAAGGTATTAAAACTCCATACTCCTGCCTCAATTTAGGGCAACTCTGAAGGGTCACCCCAGCTTCTCAGCTCCCCCTTGAGATTAGCTGAGGTATTTGTTGTGACTGCCTCACATCTCAACTCCCTTTATCCAATTCAGCTTTTTTGCCACAGTTGTTGGTTCCTAGGATTTTACCCAGTTAAATGTTCTCTACACAAATCTCTATCTCAAATCTGCTTTACAGGGAATGTGGCCTCAGACAGGTTTTCATTAGGTTCTGGACATAACTCTCATTAGTCATTGATATGATTCGGCTGTGTCTCCGGCCGAATCTCACCTTGATTGTAATTATCCCCGCATGTCAAGGATGGAGTCAGGTGGAGATAATTGAATCATAGGGGCGGGTTCCCCCTACTGTTCTCCTGGTAGCGAATAAGTCTCACGAGATCTGATGCTTTTAAAATGGGAGTTTTCCTACACAAGCTTTCTTCTCTGCTACCATTTAAGATGTGCCTTTGCTTCTTTTTTGCCTTCTGCCGTGACTGTGAGGCCTCCCCAGCCATGTGGAATTGTGAGTTCATTAAACCTCTTTCCTTTATAAATTACCCGGTCTTGGGTAGGACTTTATTAGCAGCATGAGAACAAACTAGTACAGTCTGTTCTATAAGCCCAAGTCGGATCACAGAGTCCCGCTTTCTGTTTTTTTTTCTAGCCCATATTTCTACTAAAACTTGACTCATATAGACTTAAAACAAAATAATTAAGCATGGCTAATATTTATTTAATATTTTATACGTGTCAGGTACTGTATTTTGTAACTTATCTTTTAATAATCTTTCCAAATCTCTAAAAGAAGAATTCTGCTCTTTTATAGAGAAAATAAGGATGGCTCAATCTTTTGATTTTTATTACAAGCTTTATTTTGTATAACATATAATAAACTAAAAATATTGAAAGTTTAGAAACCATCAGCACACAATCGAGGTGATGGAAATATACTTCACCTCCAGTTTCCTGATGCCTCTTTATAATACATTTCTCTGGCCCCTCATTCCTGGCCCTTAAAAACCACCAAACTGCTTTCTGTCACTGGACAGTAATTTATACAGTCAAAAAATGTATATAAATACAATTTTACACTATGCACTTTTTTGTCTGACATTTTATGTTTTTTTCTCTGCATGTTTTACCTCTAGAGTCTGCCTTGTTTCACTTAGTATAATTATTTTGAGATTCATTCATGTTATAGTATGTATCCATAATTAATTCGGATAAAGCAAGTTAATTCATTAATGTATTGATTGATATTTAGACTGTTTCTAGTTTGGGCTATTATGAATACATGTGCTATGAACATTTGTGTTGATATCATTATATGAACACCTACTTTTATCTCTCTTGGGTAAATACCCAGGAGTGCAATGGCTGAGTCTTACGGCAGAAGTATGTTTAACTTTTTAAGGGACTCTTGAACTGTTTTTCAAAGGTTACACTTTTTTGTATTCCCATCAGCAGTGTATGAGAGTTTCAGCTTCTCCACATCCAAGCCAGTGCTTGGCTATTATCAGTCATGCTAATCTTAGCTATTTAAAAATAGATAGTGGCGTCTCATTTTGGTTTTAATTTGCATTGCCCTAAGCATTAATTATGTTGAGCATATGTGCTTATTTACCAAACAAATGTCTACTTTGAAATGTCTGTTCCAGTCTTTCACCCAAGTTTTAAATGGGGTTGTTTGTTTTTCATTATTAAATTTTGAGCTTTTAAAATATATTTTTGATGCAAGCCTTTTATCAGATATATGAGTTGCAAATATTTTCTCCCAGCCTGCAGCTTGTCTTTTCAGTCTCTTAATAGATTCTTTTGAAGAGCAGATTCTTTTTTTTAAATTTGATGAGTTCTTCTTATCAATATATTATTATATAAATCATGCTGTGGGGTCATATCAAAGAAAGCTTTGCCTGACTCAAAGTCCCAAATGTTTTCACATCTTCCCTCTCCTCTCCTTTGGGAACTGAGATTACACGTAAATTCAGTTACTTGAAATGTACTGTCTACTATTGCTCTGTTCATGTTTTTTAAAAATTTATTTTCTCTCTATATTTTATTTTGAGAGGTGTCTATCTTTTCTTCTTTAATGACTAATGTGCTATCAGCCTACCATGTAGCTGGGACTACAGCCGCATGCTACTATGTCCCGCTAATTTTTGTATTTTTAGTAGAGATGGGATTTCACCATATTGGTCAGGCTGGTCCTGAACTCCTGACTTCGTGATCCACCTGCCTCGGCCTCGCAAAATGCTGAGATTACAGGCGTGAGCCACTGCGCCCAGCCTCCTTTAGTGTATCTTGCATGTCTCTATTTTAGAACATATAGAATACTGTTTCAATAAGCATTTTAATGTTCTTAACTGATAACTCTGGCACCTTGATTTACTCTGGATCAGTTCTGACTCAGTGATTTTTCTCCTTATTATGAGCCACGTTCTTCTGTCTTTTGTTGTTACTGTTGCGTCTCTGCTAAACTGTGTCTGGATGTCAGATACGGTGACTTTTATCTTATTGAGTGCTGGAAGTATATATAAATATTCTTGATCTTTGTATTGGTATGTATTTAAGTTTAGTTGGAAAGAGTTTGACTCTTTTTGGTCTTGCTTTAAAAATTCATTAGGTGGGATCAGACCAGTTCTCATTTTAGAGCTAATCACTCCCAACTAGTGAGGCAAGATCCTTCTGGGTATCCCTGGGAATCTTGAGGTGTTTCTGGGTTGGCTGATAAAATAAGCACTATTACTGGACCTTGGTGAGCATGTGTACTGTTACTTTTCATCTTATCTGTGTGTTGTTTCCCCAACCGTAGGTACTTTTCTCTAGGCCTGTCCTAACAATTACTTAGCTATGTACTTTAGGGGGACCCTTTGCAGAGCTCTGGAGTTCTCTTTCTGTGCAGCCCCTTCTTCTCGGAAACCTTGTCCTGAGAGCTCATGTCAACATGGTTTCTGTGGACTCTCAGCTCTGTCCCCTCAGCTCAGGGAGAACAATGGGCTCCTCTTGGGCTCTTCTCCTGGAGTAGTGGGCTGGAAAACTTTCTCCAGGCATAAATTAGGGCAGTTGATAGGCTCACCTTGTTTGAGACTGACTTTACAGGGTCTTGCAAACTTTCGTGGCATACATTTTGGCCATTTTTTTGGTTTTCCTGAAGCTTATACTGACTGCTCCATATGGCTTTGGGGATTAGCTACTCATTCCTTTGTGCCCTTTTGTAGATACACATTTATCATGGAGTCTTTTTTTTTTTTTTTTTGAGACAGAGTCTCACTCTGTCACCAGGCTGGAGTGCAGTGGTGTGATCTCAGCTCACTGCAACCTTTACCTTCCAGGTTCAATTGATTCTCTTGCCTCAGCCTCCCAAGTAACTAAAGCCATGCACCACCGTGCCCAGCTAATTTTTGTATTTTTAGTAGAGACGGGGTTTCACTATGTTGGCCAGGATGGTCTCGATCTCTTGACCTCGTGATCTGCCCACGTTGGCCTCCCAAAGTGCTGGGATTACAGGCATGAGCCACCACTCCCAATCAGTCATGCAGTCTTTATACTTTCTTGTTTACTTGCCTGTGAGCTCACTGAATGCAGGGAATATTTCCTTGTTGCTCTAGCACCTACACCAGTACCTGGTATCCAGAAGCTGTATGCTAAATGTTTGTTGAGTGGCTGTTTGACTGAATGATTGTACTCCTAATTAGTAGATAGAAAGCCATGAACTTCCCAGTTCATCATTCTTTGTGCTCAATTCTGGTTTCTTTATTGTGTTCAAAAGAGTTCCTTAGTGACATAAAACTATGGAGCTAGTATGTCAGCTCATTTAAGCAATGATTGGTTTATGTATATAAGAGGCTTCAATAATTATATATTTTTATTTCAGTTTCAATAAATGATCAATTGATTAATTTTCTCTGTTTTGGCTTATTGTTCACATTTAATATCAAAAGTGCTTTACTTAAAATTATTCATGCCAATTATGACAGTTAGGTGAATATTACTTTGATTTACATTCCAGTAGTAGTTTTGGTTGAACCCTGAATATGCTAAGACGTCACTTTTCTTTTTTCTTATGAACAGGCTACTGTGTTTACATATATTATTAAAATCTTCTTTGAAAATACGAAGAGTGTTACATTTCTTATATTTAGGTCTCTGTGCTTCAGAATTCCTGTGATACTTGCACTTAAGTCCTTCTGAGCAGTTGATGTTAATATTTATGTGGTTAATTTCATGAAACATGGTGGTTTTCATTTCTATCATTAATTTATACAGGAGATAGACTGTTTTCCAGGTGTAAGCTCAGTCATATAATTAGAAAATTTATAAGTAGAAGGGAGTTATTTGGTCTAACCCATTTATTCTACAGATAGAGAAATTAGAGTCCAGAAACTCTGTCTTCTTTAAAGCCTTACAGGTATTTAAGAAAAAAGAATAGACTTGAGGTTTCTGTGTTCTGAACCCAGTGATCTTGACACTGTAATGATCTTCATCCATATTATTCACAGAAGTAAATATAATCACATATTAAATAAGAAACACAAATACTAAGGAGATATTATACTGAAAAATGAAATAATATTATCTTAATTATTTTGATCAGATTCAATATATAGCAGCTTGAAGGCTAATAATTCCAATGATTCTCTGAATAAACCATTTTTCTAATAAGATTACAGGTTTTAGTAATCTAATTATCTTGACTGATGCAAATGTTACCCCGCCAGTCTGAAAAATGTGTTTATTTATATGTCATAAAGAATAATTTATTCCAAAAAGGCTAATTTTCAAAATATATGTATCTTCTGAAACTGTATCTATTTTTTTCCCACGTTTTCTAAATATAGTTTAGAGGGCGTTTGTAGATTTTCATGGTGCTGAAAAATTAAGGTATAATGGTCTCATGAAGGAGAATAATGTCATTTAGACATTGTAATTTTGGAGGATCACAATACTTTTTGGAATGTGGTTGTTGCAGCACTGGTCACTTATACTAATTATATAATAACATACTATACTAATGCAATAATATACCATATGAAATTATTAAATGGTAAATTTGTCTTAAATCCTCTAGAATACTGCAAAGAAATAGTTTATATAAGAAAGAGTACCATAGCATATGTGAACACAATGTTTCCTATTTTTTTCTTCTTTTTTATTTTTTTGAAGACAAGTTCTCACTCTGTTGCCCAGACTGGAGTTCAGTGCCATGTTCATAGTTCACTGCAACCTCAAACTCCCAAGCTCAAGTGATCCTCTTGATTCAGCCTCTGAAGTAGCTGTGCCTATAGGTGTGCACCACCACACTGGCTAATTTTTAAAATTTTTTATAGATATGTTGCCCAAGCTCGTCTCAAATTCTTGAGCTCAAGAGATCTTCTCACCTTGGCCTCCCAGAGTGTTGGGATTACAGGCATGAGCCACCATACTCAGCCAATATTTCTTTTCTAAAAGACATTTTCTAACATACTTCTCATTTTAACTAACATAATATTCAAAGTGTAGATCTGAGAAAGAGATAGTGCCTGCAGATCTGGGATCCTACATGCTAATATTATGGGATGCATTCAGATTTGATCAGCAGATATTCCATTTATTCTAGAACACCACCAGCAGAAGAATGTAATTACGTCTATCACTAAAACTTTGTGTCAATACAGACTACTGTATTTGTTATCATAGATGGTCCTTGGATGGCAGCCTTAAGCAATTTTAAACCTAGACAGGTGATGTACTTTTTCTTCTTGGATAATTTTCATTGTTTTATCTAATTTGGTTGTAACTAATGTGTTTAATATGGCTTGCTTGTTTTTTAAAAAGTTGTTCAGTATCCTTAGAACTCAGTGCTGATTTCTTTTTCTAGCAGGCCTTTTATATAGGACATCTCACTTTCTCCTGGCTCTCTACTACTAGCATGAGGTCTCTGAAAAAATCAAGACAGCCAAATAATTTGTTATAGAATAGCCTATGTAGAGGGACAGGGGAGGAGTCATATTCCAAGAGGGAAAGACCTTTGAGCCAGGCTCAATTTGTAGAGGCTGTTGAATGAAAATGAGAGAGAGAGAATGCACACTTTATTGCACTATTAAAGCAAAATTCTGACAATAACTTCTAAAAATGATTCCACTCTTATACACTGAGAATATGACAGACCTTCCAAAAGTATAATTTCTTACATGAACGTCCAGGTATATAAGGAAAAATAACTATTTCATACCAATATCTTCAGCCGCCTTTATTGTTGGTTCACCACATAGATTTTTATCAGAATCGCAGAACATTAATTTTTTAAATTAGCTACCATTACAACTAGCTTGAGAAGAACTTTCTTTTTAATAATTCGACCCAGATGCATTCTAGATACTCCAGTGTTACGAATCGATGGCTTCATGAGGAGCCGCTGTTGACTCATGCTATCTCTGGACACACTGACAGGAAATGTTTTCTTACACCTGTTTTCCTCCTGCTTTTCCTTGGTAGGACTTAGTTCCTTGGCATAGTTCAGTATCAATGGCAGTCATAGAGAAGTGTTACAAAAACCCAGCTTATTCCAACTTGTGAATTATTTGGCACCCAGGAACCAGGTCTTACAATCTTCAACCCACTTTTTCCTAACATGGCCCCTTTTCTGAAATGTTTATTTATATATGATGTAGGCCTGGGGAAAGGACATGGACTTTCAAAGAAAATATTCTGCAATAGATCTCTCAACTCCAGAGAACCTTCTGACTAAATCTGAAAGAATTCCACTGTGCTCTGATAACATCCTTTAATAATGAAGGAAAAGATATTTTTCCCCCAGGAGGATTTTGTAGTGAAAGAGATGGCATAATTTTTTTTAAATGTTGTTTATAATCTAATTTGTTTTTTCATTTGTGGGGTGTGTCTTAAATCCTAAATGGTACATCCTTTTTAAAATACTACTAGTAATAAAATGTTTCTGAAGTTATGTTGTAAATATCATTGGACTATGTTTAATAATGTTAAGTTGATCCCACTTCCCCTGAAATTATATACATAAATGCTGAAAGTATAAATTTACATATACAACTTCATGGAACATTTTTCTTCCAAGTGTGCATTTGCTAGAATTTGCATTGAAAGGTTTTGGAAGGAGCCTGTTGGTATGAATCCTGTGTGAGCAACACTCAGATTTGTTGCATACTGAACAGCATGCTAAATCTCACTTCACAATCTTAGATTTCTCATCTACCATCTTGAGCTGAATTTAAAATATAACTGCAGTTTATTATGTCACCTGTTCGTCAAACACTGATGCAAAGCTTAGTTTTCAGTGTGAAGAACCCATGACTAGAGAAGGGAAGAAGAAAGGGTCAAGCAGACCTCATTAAAGAGTGTATGGGCAAGAAAACACATCAGATGTCTTGATAGGTTTTTTAAAGTCCTGTTAGACTTGTCATGATTTCCAAAACACTAAATGCCATCTAGTATTTTGGACCCTCCAAAATTACAGTAGAATATTATTATGGGTCATCTTAATTGGAAATATACAGGAAAATCCTGATGATTAATGTAGACTAGTGATAGCTCTCACACATTTATATAACCTATGTTGAAAAGAAAGAAGAAAGGCAGGAAGGAAAGAAGGAAAAAGAGCGGAGAGAGAGGAACAAGAAAACACGTGGATTTGTGGAAATGAAAATTTTTAAATTACTAATTTGCAAGAATGGGTAAGAAAAATACCGAGTATGAACATAAGTGCTTTCAATTCCGTTTGTCTCTTAATCCTTCTCAGTCCGTGGCCAGTTTTGAAACTTGGTGTAACTTCCTTCCTTTATTCCTCCCTCCCTTGCTCCCTCCATCCCTTCTTGCCAGCCTCCTTCCCTTCCTCTCTCCTTGAGTTTCCTTCTTCTTTCTTGTTCCCTCCCTCCCTCCCTCTCTCTTTTTTTCCCTTAGTTTCCCCGGAAGCACATATACCAGCCATTTGAATGCTTTCTGCTCATAGATACTGCCAAGCCCCCTCACCCAGACTGCTGACTAGATTTGGTAGAATGGAATGAGAAACATAGACTTTGTGTCTGTGGCGGCCACCTCTGATGTTGCAGATTTTTGCCGTGATTATGCACTCCAGCCGAGGGACGCTAGAGAGGTTGAAATTTCAACTGTGGGATTTGACATTTTGGAATTTGCAGTAATGTACTGGATATGCTAACAGCAGCCTGGCTAGCCGCCACTTCACAAGGAAGTATTTAAATATACACGTGTAATATGAAGAAAATTGCATTAGATCATAAGGGATGAATTATTTTGTAAATGACTATACCATCAAATACCATACCTGATATCAATCATCTTCATCAGACAGTATCTGTGTATGTAAGTAGATAAACAAAAAAGCAGGAGTTTATTTCTCTCTAATGTATCCTCGACTCTCTAGCGGTGACCTCTGAAATGTCTCTTCTGATCCAGACTTGTTTGAATCATGTGCAACATTTTAGATTTGTCTTTTCTCTGCAAGTTTTTTTTTGTTAAGTACCATAACATATTGAACCAAATAGTTTTGCTTGCTTTCTATTGATGACACATGATTTTGGCTTTTATCTTCAGTGGAAAATCAATGTGTCACATGGCGTTCACTAAGAAAAAGGTATGGGGCCTCTTTGTAATTCTTTGTCAGATGGTTGCTTTATCTTGATTTATGCCTTCAAACTTTTTCCCATTCAGCAGAAAATATTGTGTCGCTATCTGTGAGAGCAAAGCGATCTATACCAATTTATGCTCTAAGTGTAGCCTCCTTCCAGAACTGCTTATGGAACATATCAACTCACTATAGATTAGGGACATAATGGATTCTTCTTTCTTAAAAGTGGCAGATTGACAATTTTAGTTCATATACAAGCTTTTATATTAACATTAAAACAATATTTCTATGTAAAGTAAAATATTGTAGTTGATTATTATTCGAGGGCCTCCCAGAATTTCAAGGTCTGAAAATAAATTCAATGTTCCTGGTGGTAACAAAATTGCTCCTACTTCCTTGTATCAGGACTGCCATTTGGAACTGCTGGGGAAGCTCTTTTCAGAAATTATTTTCAAAACAGCATTGTTGCCTTTTGCCAAACTGAAATCTGGTTGTAAACTTTTGAAAACTAGTTCCTTGGAATGGAATTCAAGTTGTCTTCTAAGCAATTTTTTTTAACTCAAACATACATTCTATCTTGCTTTATTATGTCACTATTTGTGTACGAAACATATTTCTATTTTTACCATTTTCAATTTATTTACATTTACATTTACATTTGTGTGTATATATATACACACATACATACACTTTAAGTTCTGGGATACATATGCAGAACTTGCAGTTTTGTGAAATAGGTATACATGTGCTGTCGTGGTTTGCTGCACCCATCAACCCGTCATCTACATTAAGTATTTCTCCTAATGCTATCCCTCCTCTTTCCTTCCTACCCACTGACAGGCCCCAGTGTGTGATGTTCCCCTCCCTGTGTCTATGTGTTCTCTTTGTTCAACTCCCACTTATGAGTGAGAACATGTGGTGTTTGGTTTTCTGTTCTTGTGATAGTTTGCTGAGAATGATGGTTTTCAGCTTCATCCATGTCTCTGCAAAAGACATTAATCCATCCTTTTTTATAGCTGCATAGTATTCCATGGTGTATATGTGCCACATATTCTTTATCCAGTCTATCATTGATGGGCATTTGGGTTGGTTCCTAGTCTTTGCTATTGTGAATAGTGCTGCAATAAACATATGTGTGAATGTGTCTTTATAGTAGAATGATTTATAATCCTTTGGATGTGTACCTAGTAATGACACTGTTAGGTCAAATGGTATTTCTAGTTCTGGATCCTTGAGGAATTGCTACACTGTCTTCCACAATGGTTGAACTAATTTACACTCCCACCAACAGTGTAAAAGCATTCCTATTTCTCCACATCCTCTCTAGCACCTGTTGTTTCCTGACTTTTTAATGATTGCCATTCTAACTGGCGCGAGATGGTATCTCATTGGACCAGGGGTGATGAGCTTTTTTTTTTTTTCTTCGAGACAGCCTCACTCTGTCACCCAGGGTGGAGTGCAGTGGCACAATTTCGGCTCACTGCAACCTCCACCTAATGGGTTCAAGCAATTCTCCTGCCTTAGCCTCTTGAGTAGCTGGGATTACAGATATATACCACCACGCCTGGCTAAAGTTTTTTTTTGTGTGTTTTTGGTAGAGACAGAGTTTCACCGTAGTGGCCAGGCAAGTCTCAAACTCCCGACCTTGTGATCCACTCGCCTTGGCCTCCCAAAGTGATGGGATTACAGGCGTGAGCCACCACGCCCAGCCTATGATGAGCTTTTTTTCATGTGTTTATTGGCCGCATAAATGTCTTCTTTTGAGAAGTGTCTGTTCATATCCTTTTCCCACTTTTTGATGGGGTTGTTTTTTTCTTGTAAATTTGTTTAAGTTCCTTGTAGATTCTGGATATTAGCCCTTTGTTAGATGGATAGATTGCAAAAATTTTCTCCCACTCTGTAGGTTGTGTGTTCACTCCGATGATAGTGTCTTTTGCTGTGCAGAAGCTATCTTTAGTTTAATTAGATCCCGTTTCTCAATTTTGGCTTTTGTTGCCACTGCTTTTGGTGTTTTAGTCATGAAGTCTTTGCCTATGCCTATGTTCTGAATGGTATTGGCTAGGTTTTCTTCTAGAGTTTTTATGGTTTTAGATCTTATGTTTAAGTCTTTAATCCATCTTGAGTTAATTATTTTATAAGGTGTAAGGAAGGGGTCCAGTTTCAGCTTTCTTCATATGGCTAGCCAGTTTTCCCATCACCATTGATTAAATAGTCAATCTTTCCCCATTGTTTGTTTCCGTCAGGTGTGTCAGAGATATGTTGTATATTTCATGGTACAATGCCTTCTGTCAATGGGGAAAAATAACAAGCATATATGGGATGAATGAAGTCTGCTATGGTTAAGGTTGAGAATATTTACTGATCCTTGAGTTCAGTCTCCAGGAATGTTGGAAATAGAGAATGGAGATAATGGAGATAAAGAAAAGTTCTGAAAATGACACTTCCCATAGTGTCAAAATTGTGATCTATTGGAGAATTCTGTGATACATCAAAATCTCTGTTTATACTGATGTTTGTTATTGTGTATGAGCATATCTTTATCAGGTGTAGGCTATTTCTATACTTTCATGTCTTTAAATCAATGTTTCTATTCACATATGTATATGTGCAAATAGAAGCATGTTAATATTATATATATATTTTTTCTGTCATTACCATGATTGCTATGATTATCATTAGCATGTATTATTAGTGTGACCGAAGTATCATCAGTATCAGTTTCTTTCTAACTGCAGTGCTCCTGTAATGCTTCATTTCTACAGAGCCAACCTACACCCACCGTTTCCCTGACTATAACTTTACCTAAAGTATAAGCCCTTATAAAGCCATGAAAGCCTACCAAGAATTGTCAAAGAAGCTAGGCAGCAGCCAGGCTGTGCCTTAGGAAAAGACTTTACTTTTTATTATCATGTGCAGTACTTAACTACTCGTTTTGACCTCTAAGATTTTGCTCTCCTATATTTCTATCCCCTGGCTTTCTGATATTTCATGTGATTATATTTGAAATTTTAACCTTGCTTTTCTTTTTGGAATCTCTGATATCTCTGCTGCCACAGGTAATGACAGGTTCCTCTCTAACTGTTGGTGTTATCCCTGGTCAGATTATTACTGATGACAGAAGTAGATGTTTTACGTGGATTCTCTCGATATCAGAAACAAATACAGATATCACAACTCAAAAATGACAGACTGATAACCATTATGAACTTAGATGCAACATTCTTAATACAATATTAGCAAAGTGAGTCTAGGAATATTTAAAAATGATCATGTGTTTTAACCAAGTGGGGCTTATCTCAAGTTGGTTTCAACAACTGAAAATCTACCATGCTGACAGAAAAAAGAAAAATCACGTGACACTCTCAATAGATGCAAAAAAGGAATTTACAAAATGTAACACATTTTTTAAATTAAAAACTCCCAGCAAACTGAGGATAGAAAAGTACATTTTCAAACTGATTATGTGTTTACAGAAAATCTATAGCAAACATCTTACTTAAAATGGTGAAAGCCTTAATACTTTCTACATAAGATTATGAAAAATGCAATGATGTCCTCTCTCCCTAGTTCTTTAAAGTATTGCATTCAATATTAAATAAGTGGAAATATATACCAAGTTCATTGATAAATATTTAATACTTATGAGATGATAATTCTCCTGAAATTGATCTCTAGATTCAGTGGAATTCCCATGAAACCTTATAGGTCCTTTTGGATAAATTACAAAACTGATTCTAAAACAGGGAGAAAGAAAGAAGGGAAGGAAGGAGGAATGGACAGAAAGAAGAAAGAAATAAAGAGAAAAGAAAAGAAAATAAGAAATAAGTGACACCCAAGTTGGGAAGAAAGAAAAATACTATTCTCACATGATGGAAACATATACACAGAAAATCCTTAGGCATCTGCAGAAGTGTGCTAGAGGTATGAAGTGAATTTAACAAAGTTGTAGGATGAAAGATCAATAAATAAAATCAATTGTGTTTCTATACACAATCAACACCAATTAGAAAATAAAATTATGTAAGCAATTTAACTTATAATAGCCTCAAAAATAATAAAATAATTCAGAATAAATTTAATAAAAGGTATGCTGATCCAAAATTTCTAAATCACTAATACAAGAGATTGAATAGGTAGAAATATGTATCAAGTTCATTGGTAAATATACATGTCATACTTATTAGATGATAATTCTTCTGAAACTGATCTCCAGATTTGGCACAATCCCAATCAAACCTATAGGCCTTTTTGGAGAAATTACAAAGCTGATTCTAATTTTTTTTTTTTAAATATGGAAGTCCTAGAATAGCCAGAGCATGTTTTAGAAAGAAGAATAAAGTTGGAAAACTTTCCAAATTTCAAGACATATTGTAAAGCTACACTAACCAGTACAGTAAACTTACTGGCATGAAGAAGACATATATATCAGTGAAACAGAATAAATAATTTAGAAATATATCCAGCCTTACATGGCCAAAGTTGCCAAAGTAATTCAATAAGGAAATCAATGTCTTTATAAAGATGGTACTAATAAAATTGGATATTAAATGGAGAATATGAACTTCAGAATTACCTCACACCATATCCTCAAGTTAACTCAACATGTATTTTATACATAATGTAAATATAAAAAGTATAAAGCTTACTGAATAGGAAAAATTTTTAATAATCTTACTATAGCTAAAAATTTTTTAGATAAGAAAAGGATGGATGAAAATGGAAAAAAATAGTAAGTTGGACTTCATGAAATTAAGACTTTTGCAATTTAAAACATAGCATCAAAAAATGAAAAGGCAAACCACAGATTGGGACAGAATAATTTTAAATATGTCTGATAAAGAACTTTCATCTAGAATGTACACATAACTAAAAAACTAAATAACAAAACACAAATAACTCATTTAACATAATATTTTGACCTAAATGGACCAAATATTTGTACAGATATTTTAATTTAAAAAGAGATGATGTCCAATACACAAATGAAAAGATACTTAACATTACCCGTCATCAGGGAAATGCAAGTTAAAACCACATTGAGGTACCACTGTACACCCACTGGAGTGGCTGACACGAGCAGAACTGACCATACCACATGATGTGAAGAATTGCTATTCACACCTGGCTAGTGGGACTTCAAAATGGTACAGACATTTTGGAAAGCAGTTTGGCAGTTTCTTTTAATGTTAAACTTAGTACTGATCATATAACCAAATAATTCCACTGCGACTCAAAATAAATAAAAACATATCCGTACCAAGCCTCATCCTTGAAGTTCATAGCAGATGTGTCCATCAACTTGTAAATGGATAAACCAGTTGTAGATGGAGTACCACTCAACAATAAAAAGGAGCAAACTGATACAACAGCAATATAAATGAATATCAAAAGCATTATGCTCAGTGAAAGAAGCTAGACATGAAAGACACCAATGTATCATTCCACTAATAGGATACTCTAGAAAATGCAAACTGTAGAAACAGAAGCAGATTAGTGGTTGCCTGTGTTCAGGAATGGAGAAAAGATCAAATGCAAAACAGCAAAAGAAAACATTTTGTGATGATGCAGATTTTCTGTATCTTGATCATGATTGTGGTCAAATGATGATATTCATCTGCCATAACCCATTAAATTGCACATTGAAAAGGGTGAATTTTACTGTGTGTACATTATACTTAAATGGAGCTGTAAATATGTTTGGAGCTTATCTGTGAACATTAGTTGCAGAGCAGGAGTTATTTTTATAGAGTGGAAATCTGCTAAGTGCCAACTTGAGAAGGGTTGAGAAAAATTAGAACCTTCTTCCAACACATTTCAGTTAGAACACTCTTAGGATGTCGTTACAGCTGTGCTCTATATTGGAGTCTCTGATGAAATCACATGTCTAACAATCTCAGCATGCCTTTAATCAACAGAATATACACGTGTTTTCTTTTTTTACTATAAAGGATATACCAAACAACTTTTTCAAGACTTTACTTCAAAAAGGCACGTAGTTTTGCAACATTTTTGGTAAGTCTTTAATTATTTCAAAATGAAAAATTGAAAATAAAATGCAATTATTTACTCAGGCCCCCCACAAAAAAGGCCTGTACGGGGAATGCATGTGGTGTGTGTGTGTGTGTGTGTGTGTGTGTGTGTGTGTGTGGGTGTGTGTAAGTGTGTGATTTGAAGAATTGAAAAAAATTTAGTGGGGTTTTGTAGCATCACTTTGATAGCATCCTGTAATTTTGAATTGTGTTAGAAATAAAAATAAAGTGAATACACTGATAAAAGAATTTGAAAAGAATTTGCATTATTGCCTAAATTATGTGTGGTTTCCACAGTGGCATGAATCGAGCATCTTTAACCTACATAACAATATATCAGAATGTATTAGGTAAAAAATAAGTAAACTAGTATAACAAAGTTAAATATTTCTAAAGGAAAATTATAGCTTTATTTTTTTTCCTGAACTGTTTTGAGGAGATATTTACACCAAAAGATATTATCATTGATCAATGAAACTTTTTCAGAATTTGCTTGTGTCCCACCAATATTTGATTACATAGTGCTTCTGTGAGTTCCATTTCATTAATTTAGCATTGACAGGAGAGAAGGCAATGGCTCTGCAGCCTCTCTTGATGTGGCATGATCCTGGTTCCGCTGGCTGATATCTATTAGAACCATGGCCTTAATCATGCCTTTCATGCTTCTAACTTGATTTGCATTTGTTGTGTAATCCAAATTTATTCTCTCGTTTAGTCGCTTCCACCCATAGAAAAGCAGGTCTTTTTCATTTCTCCTTCACCATTGCCCCCATTTTTTCTTTTTGTCCTCCCATGATGAAAAACAAGACAGAAACAAACTATAACAACAACAGACACCTTTTGTCTGTGGTCACCAATGCATTGTAGCACTAAATTTTGTTCAAAATCTCTAGATCTGACCTCTATATCTGCTGTTCCCAGAGTTTTTCAATGTATTCTCTAGACTGCTGTGACCCATTGACAGAACGTCTAGCTATATTTAATTGAAAGTTATTACTGTCTGATATGGCTTGGCTGTGTCTGCACCGAAATCTCATCTTGCACTGTAGCTCCCATAATTCACATGTTGTGGGAGGGACCCAGTGAGAGGTAAGTGGATCATGGGGGCAGTTTTCCCCACACTGTTCTAGTGGTAGTGAATAAGTCTCATGAGATCTGATGGTTTTATAAGGGGAAACCCCTTTCGCCTTTCACTTGGTTCTCATTTGCTAAATCATGCCTCTCAGCTGATTCTCTCTAGAATTTATTCTCAGGAGATCTAATTAATAACTTGTCAAGCTGATGTCCATCCTTGGGGACAACTCGTATCTGAAGAATGGCCAGTGAAAGGTATTAAAACTCCATACTCCTGCCTCAATTTAGGGCAACTCTGAAGGGTCACCCCAGCTTCTCAGCTCCCCCTTGAGATTAGCTGAGGTATTTGTTGTGACTGCCTCACATCTCAACTCCCTTTATCCAATTCAGTTTTTTCGCCACAGTTGTTGGTTCCTAGGATTTTACCCAGTTAAATGTTCTCTACACAAATCTCTATCTCAAATCTGCTTTACAGGGAATGTGGCCTCAGACAGGTTTTCATTAGGTTCTGGACATAACTCTCATTAGTCATTGATATGATTGGGCTGTGTCTCCGGCCGAATCTCACCTTGATTGTAATTATCCCCGCATGTCAAGGATGGAGTCAGGTGGAGATAATTGAATCATAGGGGCGGGTTCCCCCTACTGTTCTCCTGGTAGCGAATAAGTCTCACCAGATCTGATGCTTTCAAAATGGGAGTTTCCCTACACAAGCTTTCTTCTCTGCTACCATTTAAGATGTGCCTTTGCTTCTTTTTTGCCTTCTGCCGTGACTGTGAGGCCTCCCCAGCCATGTGGAATTGTGAGTTCATTAAACCTCTTTCCTTTATAAATTACCCGGTCTTGGGTAGGACTTTATTAGCAGCATGAGAACAAACTAGTACAGTCTGTTCTATAAGCCCAAGTTGGATCACAGAGTCCCGCTTTCTGTTTTTTTTTTTCTAGCCCATATTTCTACTAAAACTTGACTCATATAGACTTAAAACAAAATAATTAAGCATGGCTAATATTTATTTAATATTTTATACGTGTCAGGTACTGTATTTTGTAACTTATCTTTTAATAATCTTTCCAAATCTCTAAAAGGAGAATTCTGCTCTTTTATAGAGAAAATAAGGATGGCTCTGAAAATGTTAGTATTAGGGGAAGTAGGGTGAGGGACATAGGGGGCACTTTGTGTTATTTGTGCATTTTACTATCAATCTAAAATCAGGTCAAAATAAAAATTTAAAAAATGAGTAGTAGAAGCAGGTTGTTAAGATTTTCAGTGTGACTCTAGAATTTTTTTGTTTGTTGTTTGTTTTGGAGTGTAGTGGTATTATCTCTGCTCACTGCAACCTCCACTTCCCAGGCTCAAGCAATTCTCCCCCTCAGTCTCCCAAGTAGCTCGGATTATAGGTGCCCCCCCCCACACCCAGCTAATTTTTGTATTTTTTTTTTTTAGTAGAGATGGGGTTTCAGCATGTTGGCCAGGCCAGTCTCCAACTCCTGACTTCAAGTCATCCGCACGCCTCAGCCTCCCGAAGTGCTGGGATTATAGGCATGAGCCACCACTCCTGGCCCAAAGTTCATATTTTAACTACTAACCTAAATTATTTTAAAAACAAAAGCCTCCTTGGACTCAAACCAGGTCAGAGTGACATGATCATGTGCCTGTTTTGTGCAGGGTGAAGTGAGATTATTATCTAGGAAATAGCTGAAATGTCTTGTTGTGGGCATAAATATTTCATATAAATTCTAAGCTTCATATTAGCACTTAGATTATAATTATCTAAAGAATAGAGAACAATTTCATATAATTTTCAGTGTATCAGGCGAATCAAAAGTATACATACAAGCATGCAGATGAATTTCAGTGAATATAGTGGTGACAATGCTCAACAGAATATGTGTCCCCCACCCCATCCCTGCTTCTTGCTCTTTCACTGTCCTAAAGATAGAACAAAATGGTTCAGGCATCCAGCTTGTCCCCCCCACACTTCACACTTTTACTTAATAGCAGCTTATCTTTAACACTTTGTCATCTTTAAGATGTTGCTAATTCTTTCTGGTAGATCCCAGGACTGAGGATGAGGAAGAATGATTTTATTTAAATAAAGTTGCTTAATTAAAAAACAATTTTTTTTTTAGTTTTAAAATATTTTCATTATTTTATAAAATTTTTGTGGGTACATAGGAGGTTTATATATTTGTGGGGTACATGAGATGTTTTGATACAGGCATGCAGTGTGAAATAATCACATCATGAGGAATGGGCTTTCCATCCCCTCAAGCATTTATCCTCTGAGTTAAAAACTATTCAATTGGCTGGGCGCGGTGGCTCACGCCTGTAGTCCCAGCTCTTTGGGAGGCCAAGGGGGGCGGATCGCCTGAGGTCAGGAGTTTGAGACCAGCCTGGCCAACATGATGAAACCCCATCTCTACTAAAAATACAGAAATTAGCCAGGTGTGGTGGCGAGTGCCTGTCATCCCAGCTACTCGGGAGGCTGAGACAGAAAAATCATTTGAACCTGGGAGGTGGAGGTTACAGTGAGCCGAGATCATGCCATTGTACTCCAGCCTGAGTGACAAGAGTGAAACTCCATGTCAAAAACAAACAAAAATCAATTACATTCTTTAAGTTATTAAAATTAAACATTGTAAATGATTTTTTTCCCAAAGCTTTTTCAGAGAAAAAAAAAAGTAGAAACAAAGACACTTTCTACTGATTTCCAACATGGTGACTGTATTTCTAGCATGTGTTAAGGTGAAAAATTGATTTTATGTTTAATACAAAACATAGCATAATGTAATGAAAAGCAAGATTGTAATGATGAAGGAAAATAACATTAGTGCTAATTTTTTTCAATTTGAAGCATTGGATTAAAATGAATTAGGTTATATTCCAACATGTTTATATTGAATTTCTTTTTTCTCCAATTGGTTTCTTTTTATTAATGGGGGAGTGTTGCATTTGTATAAGGTTTCCCTATTATATTCAATTGTTTTGATATGCTTTTAATATGAAGTTTTTATGTTTTCTTTTTGATGTATACATGTTATGCTTTTATGCTGAATTTGATAATTGGTGCTGTATATGCAAAGCAAATGTAATTTCCCAGCTTTTATTTTTTAAAGCCCTGGGAAGCAACATAATGAAGTAGAAATTGTATCAAGACAGGAGTTAGAATACCTGGATTCTAAAATTTAAATTAAATTAGGATCTAGTGACATTATAGGTGTTCCTTGATCTTCTGATGACCTGGTTCCTCAAAAGAAAAATAAAATAATCTTTAAATTGTTTCTAATTCTAAAACTCTATCAATCCTATTTTTAAAATTATAATTAGTTGAACTCTATAAGGTCACAAAAATCCCTAAGAAACTAAAATAAAATTTTATCCTATCTTAAAAATACTCTGATCTTTTTTTATATGCTGACATGAATTCTAATTATTTTTGAGCCCCTAAAAAACATTTAAGATCACAGTTTATGTTTTATTATTGACTTTCAGATAATTAACATTTTACTGATAGATATGAACAAATCTACTCTAACAGAGATAGTCATTAGTTTATTTCTCTCTTTACCAATAACAATGAATTAATTGCCTGAAATAAATGAAACGTAAGCAGCAAAAGTGAACCTTTGAGTATAACTCTTCTTGTAAACATTGACTTAGTTCAAAGGGAGCTTATCTTTAAAAAAAAGCGCTAATTCATGTCTATTGGTATAGATATAATCTTTTGTTCCTTGAAAATAGATCCTACTATACTCCAGACACTATGCCACTTGGTGCAGATATTAACACAAATAGCAGGTGATCATTGTCCTCATGGAGTTTATTTTAAAGAGAACAAAGTGAGACAAAGGCACACAAGCAAAGAACTACAATACAAAGGGGATGGCATCTGACTCAGCATGGAGGTGTCACGGAAGGTGTTGTTTTGCTTAGGTTTTGAAGTGTGGGTAGGAGATGGCCCATGTTGAGAGTGGGAACTGGGAATTAAAAAGATGAGGAGGTCTCTGCAAATCTACATGGATGGGAAGTAGCATGCTGATGTGGGAAACAACTAAAAAGTTCCAGAATGCATGGTTTATAAAGCGTGAGTCAGAGAGGGCTAGACCAGTAGCCAGATCAAGGATATCTCACATGTTATAGTCATGAATTAGTGCATTGACCTGCAGGCCATGGGAGTCACTGAAGGTTTCAGTCAGGTAAGTGAGCTGATCAGAACAGTCCTTTAGATAGGCCGCTCTTTTGGCTGTAAGGGGGACACGTTTGAAGTAGGGCTATAGCTAAAAATATACAGACACTTCCTCTTGTCTACAGCCCTGCTGGCATCTGTTGTATTTTGACTTTTTAATAATAGCCATTCCAACCGGTATGAAATGGTATCTCATTGTGTTTTGATTTGCATTTTTCTGATGATTAGTGATTCTAAGCATTTTTTTTCGTGTATTTGTTGGCCATTTGTATATGTTCTTTTGAGAAGTGTTTGTTCATGTCCTTTGCCCATTTTTTAATTGGGTTATTTTTTTTTCTAATTGATTTAAGTTCCCTGTAGATTCTGGATACTAAAAAACAAACAAAAACCAGAAGTAAATAAATTCTCAGGACACACACACCCAGACCCACACCCACAGAGAGAGAGAGAGAGAGAGCGCCTCGGTAACAGGCCAACAACCACCAGGGTCTAAACTGGGAACACTTTCTAGTACAGAATGAATGGAAAGGATTCATGAAATATCTAGAAAGTAACGTTAATGAGATTTACATGTATGGAGTGAATGAGGAGAAACGGATCATTCAGGATTCTGGTGGGAATAACAGGGGGAGCCATTAGTTGAAATTTTGAAGTGGGAGAAGGAGAGGGAGTTTTAGGGAGAAAGATGAGTTTTTTTTAGGTATTTCAAACCCTTGAAGCTTCTATGGGACATCGAAGTGGAAATAACAGTCTGTGGGTTGGGACAATAAAGAAAGAAATTGGTTGAAGACTAGGGGAAGAGTATAGAGCAAAGAAATATTTAAGATAATAAACATAGAGAGATAGCTGAAAATGTGGGACTGGATTACAAAGGAAGAATGATTTAGTTATGAAGCCCAAGGGCTGACAGGAATGGGTGACTACTCGAGGAGTTCATATGCATCTGTTATTGTATGAATAAAAAAAATTATCTGTTCCTTCCTAAAGATATCTTCAACCTGTTTTTGGATACATATGGGCACTGCTTTTCATTCTCTTAGCCCCATTTCTTATTTTAGCCTCTGCTGTAGCAATCAGTTCTGCACAGGCTTTGACCCAGGCTTTGACTAGTTGGTGCAGGTGTGATATGACACTTACCTGGAATGGCCCACAGTTTGTGGCTGCTCTCACTTAAGCAGGTGGGATGCTCATGTAGGTGTAACCTAGAAGCTTGGTAGAGTTTATGCCCATGGGGCAACCTGTGACCACTCAAAAATAAAGCCCTTTCCTCCTCCCAGATTGAGGAGTCTTGCATTATGTAATAAAACTCCTTAGAAGGCCTATTAGGTTCCAATACAGCATTAGGCAACTTGATAAGGTATCCCATCATCAGCCTTCCTTTCTTCCCTCATTCCACTGCCTCTCACTCTTTCTTCCTAAGTTAACTTCTTAGATAAAATGCCAACTTTCTATATTTTGTTTCACATCAGGGAAAATAATTGTATATCCCATTTCAAAAGCATATAAAAAGGTTACTGTATAGAAAATTTGTCTTTAATAGATTAAGCTGTAATTTTCCAAATACTTTAAAATTTTATTTCAGAAACGTTTTTCCATTTTATAAGCTTCATCTAAAAGCAGAGTTCACCTAAGAATATACCTAAGAGCATATTACATAGAATATATTTTATATTTCAGTAGTTTAGCTAGGATTCTTTCAAAATTGAGAGGATCTACAAATATTTCTAACACATTAGTTTTCAGTCTTAAGGCTGAGTCAAGAACAAAGCTCCTAAACTTTGTGTTGGTGATTGAGAACATTTTAAAATTGTTATTTAATTCATTAATTTATTTTTAAAAAATTTTCACATTGTAATCATATAGATTTATAGGATACAATTTGATGTTTCAATGAATATGTATGTTGTCTAATGATCCAATAAGGATACTTAGTGTATTAATTACCTCATGCATTCATCATTTCTTTTTAATAAGAAATTTCAAAATCCTTTCTTCTAGATACTTTGTAATATACAATACTTTACTTTTAACTATAGTCACACTGCTTTGCAAAGAACACTTCAACTTATTCTTCCTATATAATTGTGATTTCATAACTGTTAACCAATCTATCTCCATTTTGCCCTCCCCACTTCTTCCTCACTGTTTGGTAACCACTATTCTACTCTACTTCTCTATTAACTTTTTTTTTTTAAGATTTCACATATGAGAGAGATCATGCGGTATTTGCTTTCCGTGTCTGGCTTATTTCACTTAACATTGTATCCTGCAGGGTCATCCATGTTGTTGCAACTGGCAGAATTTCATTCTTTTTTTATGGCTGAATAGTAGTTCATTGTGTGTGTGTCCATATACATATATATATATATAATTAATTTTATGTATATTATAATTACACATAAAATTATATATAATTATAGTTATAATTATACGTAATTATACATATAATAATATATATTATACATAATATATAATATACATAATATACGTTATGTATATTATACATAATATACGTTATGTATATTATATATGTATATATGTATTATATATGTATGTATATATATTATACGTTATATATTATATATACTATACATAATATGTTATGTATATTATATACATAATATATATTATGTATATAATATACATAACATATTATGTATAGTATACATAATATATATTATATATAATATACATAATATATATTATATATGATATACATAATATATTATATCATATATATTATATAATATACATAGTATATATTATATATATAATATATATTATGTATAATATATATATTATATATAATATACATAATATATATTATATATAATATACATAATATATATTATATATAATATACATAATATATAATATATAATATACATAATATATATTATATATAATATACATAATATATATTATATATAATATACATAATATATATTATATATAATATACATAATATATATTATATATAATATATATAATATATAATATACATAATATATATTATATATAATATACATAATATATATTATATATAATATACATAATATATATTATATATAATATACATAATATATATTATATATAATATACATAATATATATTATATATAATATACATAATATATATCGTATATATATAATTCACTTGTTTGTTTTTAGACACATAGATTGATTCCATATCTGATTATTAGAAATAGTGCTACAGTAAACATAAGAGTGCAGATATTTTTCAAACACAATGATTTCATTTCCTATGGATGTATACCCAGTAGTGGGATTGCTGGGTTATGTGATCGAATGATTGTTGCTTTGTTTTTTTTTTATTTTTTAGCGAATTTCCATAAAGTTTTGCTTAATGGTTGTACTAGTTTACAACCCCATCAACAGTGTGTAAGTGTTCCCTTTTCTCCACTTCCTTGCCAACTCTTGTTATCTTTTACCTTTTTGGTAATAGCCATTCTAATGGGTGAACTGGTATCTCATTGTGGTTTTGATTTGCATTTCCCTGATGGTTAGGGATGTTGAACATGATTTTATTATATATTCGTCTTGACCATTTCTATATTTTCTCTTGTGGCATGTCTTTTAGTTTATTTTGTCCTTTTTTTTTTTTTTTTTTGAGAAGGAGTCTTGCTCTGTTGCCCAAGCTGGAGTACAGTGGTGCAATCGGGGCTCACGGCAACCTCCATCTCCCTGGTTCAAGCAATTCCCCTGCCTCAGCCTACTGAGTAGCTGGGGTTACAGGCACACGCCATCATGTTTGGCTAAATTTTTGTATTTTTAGTAGAGAAATGATTTCACCATATTGGTCAGGCTGGTCTCAAACTCCTGACCTCAGGCAATCCACCTGCCTCAGCCTCCCAGTTTTGCCCATTTTTAAATAAGTTATTTATGTTTTTGCTGTTGAGTTGTTTAAGTTTCTTATATAATCTGGGCATTAACTCCTTAGCAGATGTATAGTTTGCAAATATTGTATCCCATTCTGTAAGTTGTTTTTTCACTCTGTTAAGTTTCCTTTGCTGTGCAGAAGCATTTTAGTTTGATGAAACCCCATTTATCTATTTTTGCTTTTGTTGCCTGTGCTTTTGACGTCTCATTTAAAAAATCCTTGTACAACCCAAAGTTATAGAGAATTTCCCACATGTTATCTTCTAGTAGTTTTTCATAGTTTTCAATCTTACCTTTAGGTCTTTAATCGCATTTGAGTTGATTTTTGTATAAGGTAAAAGATAGGGGTCTGATTTCATTATCCCACATATAGATATCCAATCTTCTCAGTACCATTTAATGAAGACACTGTCTTTACCCCTGTGTGTGCTCTTGACTCCTTTTTTGAAAATCAGTTGACTTTAGGTATGAGAATTTATTTCTGAGCTGTATATTCTCTTCCATTGGTCTATGTGTTTGCTTTATGGCAGTGCCATGCTGTTTTGCTTACTATGGCTTTGTAGTATATTTTGAAGTCAGGTAGTGTGGTGCCTCCAGCTTTGTTATTTTTGCACAGGATTGCTTTGGTTATTTGGGGTCTTTTCTGGTTTCATACAAATTTTAGGGTATTTTTTTCTATTTCTGTGAAGAATTTCATTGTTATTTTGATAGGGATTGCATTGAATCTGTAGGACATTTTGTTAGTATGGTCATTTCAATAGTATCAATTCTTCCATTCCATGAGTATATAGTGTCCATTTTTTGTGTATTGTAAATTTTTCCATCAGTGTGTTATAGTTTTCATTGAAGAGATCTTTCACGACCTTGATTAAATTTATCTGCAGATTTCTTGGTAGCTATTGTAAATGGAATTCCTTTCTTGATGACTTTTTCAGATAGTTCACTATTAGTGTATAGAAACACCACTGCATTTTCTGTGTTGATTTTGTATACTACAACTTTACTGAATTTATTTATGATTTCTAGTAGTTTTTGGTCAAGTCTTTAGGGTTCTCACTCTATATAAGTATATATAGAAAGAACCCTAAAGAGAGAGAGATCATATATATCTATATGATCATATATATAGATGTATACATATGTATGTGAGATCACATTTTCTACAAACAGAAACAATCTGACTTCCTTCTTTCCAGTTTGGATCCCTCTTATTTATTTCTTTTGTCTAATTGCTCTGGCTCTGACCTCCAGTACTATGCTAAATAGAAGTGGTAGAAGTTGACATCCTTGTCTTCCTCCATATCATAGAGGAAAAGCATTTAACTATTCACCATAAATAAGATGTTAGCTGTGGGTTTGTCACATATGGCCTTTACTGCGTTGAGGTACACTCCTATACCTACCTTCTTGACAGTTTTTATCATAAACGAATGTTGACTTTTGTCAAGTGTTCTTTTTGCATCTGTTGAAATGATCACATGGTTTTTGTTTTTCTTTCTATTGTGGTGGTGTATCATATTTACTGATTTGTGCATGTTAAGCCATCCTTTCATCCCTGGGATGAATCCCACTTGATTATAGTGAATACTCTTTTTAGTGTGCTGTCGAAGTCAGTTCACTTGTATCTTGTTGAGAATTTTTGTATCTATGTTCTTCAGGAATATTGGCCTGTTATTTTCATTTTGTGCATGTCTTTGTCTGGTTTTAGAATCAGGATATTGCGAGCCTCATAAGATGAGTATGGAAGTATTCCTTCCTCATTACTTTCGTGGAAAAGTTTGTGGAGAATTGGTAGTTATTCTTTAACTGTTTGGTAGAATTCAGCAGCGAAGACATCAGGTCCTGGGTGTTGGTTGTTGTTGTTGTTTTGATGGAAGATGTTTTATTATTGATTCAATTTCCAAACTCATTATTGATGTGATCAGATGTTATATTTCCTCACAATTTAATCTGGGTAGTTGTATGTGTGCAGAAATTTATTCATTTTATTCTACATTATCAAATTTGTTGGCATATAGTTATGAGTAATGTCTTACAATCCCTTATATTTCTGTGGTGTATCAGTTGTAATGTCTCCTTTTTCATCTTTTATTTATTTGAATTTTCTCTCCTTTTGTCTTAGTTTAGCTAAAGGTTTATCAGTTTTACCTTTACACTTTGTCTTATTTATCTTTTGAAATATTTTTTAGTGTCTGTTTCCTTTATATCTGCTGTGAGCTTTATTATTTCCTTCCTTCTACCAATTTTGGGTTTAGTTTGTTTTTGATGTTCTAGTTACTTGAAGTGTATAATTTTGCTTTGTGATTTGAAAATCTGTCTTCATTTTTGGTGTAGGCTTTTATTGCTATAAATTTCCCTCTTAGAACTGCTTTTGCTACGTTCCATAGGTTTGGGTATGTTGGATTTTCATTCTTACTTGTCTCAGCGACTTTTGAAATTTTCCTATTAATGTCTTAATGAGACCTATTGATTTCTTGGGTGCATGCTATTTAATTTCCATGTCTTCATAAAATTTCCAAGGGCTTTCCTGTTGTTGATTTCTGGCTTTATATCACTGTAATCAGAAAAGATACTTCATATGATATCTGTCTTCTTAAGTTTGTTAAGACTTATTATGTGTCATAATGTATGATTGGTCCTAGAGAATGTTTGGTGTACAGTTGAGAATAATTTGTATTCTGCAGCTGTTGGATGATGTATTAGTCTGTTTTCATACTGCTGATAAAGACATACCCGAGACTGGGTAATTTACAGAGAAAAAGAGGTTTAGTGGACTCATAGTTCCACGTGGCTGGGGAGGTCTCCCAATCATGATGGAAGGCGAAAGGCACATCTTACATGGTAGCAAACAAAATAGAATTGAGAACCAAGTGAAAGGGTTCCCCCTTATAAAACCATCAGATCTTGTTAGACGTATTCACTACCACAAGAACAGTATGGGGGAAACCGCCCCCATGATTCAATTATCTCCCACTGGTTCCCTCCCACAACATGTATGAATTATGGGAGCTATAATCAAGATGAGATTTCGGTGGGGATATACAGCCAAACCATATCAGGTGAGATCTTCTTTACCTGCTAGGTCCATTTGGTCTATGGTATAGTTTGAGTCTGTCATTTTTTGGTTGATTTTCTCTTCATATAATCTGTCCATTTTTAAAGTGGAGTGTTGAAATTTCCTACTAATATTGTATTGCAGTCTATCTCTACCTTTAAATCTAATATTTGCTTTACATATCTGGTTGTTCTGGTGTTGGGTACATATATAGTTACACCTAAGTAACATATATGTTACGTCCTCTTATTGAATTGGACCTTTTATCATTTCTTTATACAGTGACATTCTTTTTTTATATAGTTCTTTTATTTAAAGCCTTTTAAAATATGACATGACTGTGGCTACTCTTGCTTGCTTTTCATTTGTTTGCATAAAATATATTTTTCCATCTCTTCACTTTCAGTCTATTTTGTCTTTAATAGTGAGGTAAGTATCATGTAGGCAGCACATAGGTGGCTTTTGCTGTCTGAATCCATTCATCCACTTTATATCTTTTAAGTAGAGTTTAATCCACTTCTATTCAAGTTTATTATTGATAAATTAGGACTTCCTTCTACCATTTCATTACTTGTTTTTTAGATTACTTGTTCACTTCTTCCTTTCTTATTGTTCATCTCTCTAGTTTGGTGGTTTTCTGTGGTGCTAAGCTTTGTTTCTTTTCCCTTTTTTGGTGTGTGTGTGTGTATCTGCTGTAATTTATTTCTTTCTGGTAAGTGAAACTAACATACAGAGTCCTGTATTTGTAACAGACTATTTTACACTGATAACAACTTAACATCTGTCACATAAAAATACTCTTGACTTCTCCCCCTCACACACACAATTTATACTTTTGTTACGTTACATTGCATCTTTATGAATGGTAGACTCAATGGAACATAGGATCTATGTCACAACTAAATCAATTATTTAATGGCAGCATTAAAGCAGCCCAAAGAATTTGAAAAACTGGTGTGGGTGTATTTAACTTTTTAAAAACTATGTTTCATAATGTTTTCATTAAAAAGTCTTTATCAGTTTGCTAATGCCTAATTTTTACAACCAGCCACCATAGATTTTACAGGATAAATATATTATTTCAGTGGTAATTGAAGCAGAATTTTTGTTGCTCTTCTTACCCTTAGAGATTGTGTATTATCCTCAGACGTAATTCTTTGATTTTTTTTCTTTTCATGTTGTTACACATAGTTACCAACAATCAACGTGAGAATAACCTTTGAATATTTTCAAGCATTAAGATTTGTTTATACAGCTGCACAATTAGACAACCAACACTCTTGGGTCTTTACCTCTCAGCATTCCCCTGATTATTAACTTAAAGTTATGATGGGAAAAGTATCAATTTTTCTTGGTCACCTAGATTTAGAAATATGTAATAAGTATAAGCTTGGGTCTGCTTCTTCAGAAGCCTAGGAAGTGGAGTGATGGTTCTCTGAAGAGGCTGGAAACAAAGTATGTGTTTCCAGAAGGCTTAATAGAATATGTTGAGACATAGGCCATTAACACAAAAGTGAAAGAAATGCAAAAAATGTATGAAAGTAAGGATTTGAGAAGGGAAATTTTATTTTTAAGTCTAAGATTCCTATGAATTATATGAAAGTAAATGTCCTATCCCTAAAATTAGCCAAAGGAAGCACTTCACTTATCAATGTGATGTGACTTTTCATACTCTTATCTAAAGATATCCTAAACTAAGATCCAGTTTTCTAAGAAAAGACCTTTTACTCATGCTTTAAAGCATGTTAGATGATTCCTACCACATCACATCATGTTGTTTACATGTATGATTTAAACTGCATTTATTCTTCAACTCACTGGTTCCTTAGGCTTCTTATCTTTCCTTGCACGCTTAGATAATTTTATGTAAAATTGATTTTTAGAAGTTTAGTTGCTGGGCGTAATGGCTGTCACCTGTAAACCCAGTAGTTTGGGAATTCAAGGCAGGTGGATTTCTTGAGTCTTGGAGTTTGAGGCCTGCCTGGGAAAGATGACAAACCCCATTTGTACAAAAATAAAAATATTAGCTGGATATGGTGGCACATGCCTGTGGTCCCAGCTACCCCAAGTCTGAGGTGGGTGGATGGCTTGAGTCCGAGAGGCAGAGGTGTGAGCCAAGATCATGCCCTGCTCTTCACCCTGGGCAACGAAGCCAGACACTGTTTCAAAAAAAAAAATCTAGTGAGATTAGATTTCTATTTCTATGTGATTAAAAATTAGGAGAACTTCAAGGCTAATGAATATTAAAAAATGGCCATTGCTACTTGCATGTTCTATGAAGCCAGCATACACAGCAACGTGCTACCTAAAAACCAAGCTACTTAATATGTAGCTTAGATTTCAGATTTGATTGTCTTTGAGGGTTCATTATTGCAGAGATCAATTGCCAGACCAAATATAGACTAATTATGTACTTGGTCTTTTTTCATATGAAACTTCACAGCCTCGGGTATAAATTAAGAGCAAATACGGATGTTTATAAAGATAGCGGTGTAGATATTTCAATGTTTATACAGTTAGCGGTGTAGATATTTCCATGTCCATACAGATAGCGGTGTGGACATTTCCATGTTTATACAGATAGTGGTGTAGATTTTTCCATGTTTATAGAGATAGCGGTATAGATATTTCCATTTTTATACAGATAGCGGTGCAGATATTTCCATGTATATACAGATAGCGGTGTAGATATTTCCATGTTTATACAGATGGCAGTGTAGATATTTCCATGTTTATAGAGATGGCGGTGTAGATATTTCCATGTTCCTACAGAGGGCGGTGTAGGTATTTCCATGTTCATACAGATGGCGGTGAAGATATTTGCATGTTCATCCAGATGTATGTGTACATATTTCCATGATAATACAGATGGTGGTGTAGATATTTCCATGTTCATACAGATTTCGTGGTAGATATTTCCAAGTTCATACAGATGGCGGTGTAGATATTTCAATGTTTATAGAGATTGCGGTGAAGATATTTCCATTTTTATACAGATGGCCGTGTAGATATTCCCATTTTTATTCAGATGGCGGTGTAAATATTTCCATTTTATACAGATAGCGGTGTAGATATTTCCATGTTCACACAGATTGCGGTGAAGGTATTTCCATCTTTATAGAGATAGCGGTGTAGATATTTCCATGTTCATACAGATAGCGGTTTAGATATTTCCATGTTTATAGAGATGGCGGTGTAGATATTTCCAAGTTTATACAGATGGCGGAGTAGATATTTCCATGTTTATAGAGATGGTGGTGTAGATATTTCCATGTTTATACAGATGGCGGTGCAGATATTTCCATGTTTATAGAGATAACGGTGTAGATATTTCCATGTTTATGAACATAGCGGTGTAAATATTTCCATGTTTATAGAGACAGCGGTGTAGACATTTCCATGTTAATAGAGATAGCATTCTAGATATTTCCATGTTTCTACAGATAGCGGTGTAGATATTTCAATGTTCATACAGATAGTAGTGTAGATATCTCCATGTTTATAGAGATAGCGGTGTAGACACTTAGCTGTTTTACAGATAGCAGTGTTGATATTTCCAAGTTTATACAGATAGCGGTGTAGATATTTCCATGTTTATACAGATAGCGGTGTAGATATTTCCATGTTTATACAGATAGCGGTGTACATATTTCCATGTTTATACAGATAGCCGTGTAGATATTTCCATGTTTATACAGATAGCGTTGTAGATATTTCCATGCTTATACACTTAGCGGTGTAGATATTTCCATGTTTATACAGATAGCGGTGAAGATATTTCCATGTTTATGCAGATAGCGGTGTAGGTATTTCCATCTTTATAGTGACGGCGCTGTGGATATTTCCATGTTCAAACAGATGGCGGTGTAGAAATTTCCATGTTTACACAGATAGCGGTGTAGACATCTCCATGTTTACACAGATACCGTTGTAGGTATTTCCATGTTTATAGAGATAGCGGTGTAGATATTTCCATGTTTATACAGATAGCTGTGAAGATATTTCCACGCTTATAAAGATAGCGTTGTAGATATTTCCAAGTTCATACAGACAGCGGTTTAGATATTTTCATGTTTATACAGATAGCGGTGTAGATATTTCCATGTTTTTACAGATAGCCTTGTAGATATTTCCATGTTTATACAGATGGCGGTTTAGATATTTCCATGTTTATACAGATGGCGGTGTACGTATTTCCATGTTTATGGAGATGGCGGTCTAGATATTTTCATGTTTATGGAGATAGCGGTGTAGGTATTTCCATGTTTAGAGAGATAGCGGAGTTGATATTTCCATGTTCATTCAGATAGCGCTGTAGATATTTCCATGTTCATACAGATAGCGGTGTAGATATTTCCATGTTCATACAGATAGCGTTGAAGATACTTCCATGTTCATTCAGATGGCGGAGTAGATATTTCCATGTTTATAGACATAGCGTTGTTGATGCCTCCATGTTTATACAGATGGCGCTGTAGGTATTTTCATGTTCATGCAGATAGCGGTGTAGGTGTTTCCATGTTTATAGAGATGGCAGTGTAGATATTTCCATGTTCATACAGATGGCGGTGTAGATATTTCCATGTTCATACAGATGGCGCTGTAGATATTTCCAAGTTTATAGAGATAGCAGTGTACTTATTTCCATGTTTATGGATAAAGCTGTGTAGATATTTCCATGTATATGCAGATAGCTGTGTAGATATTTCCATGTTCATACAGAGAGCAGTGTAGATAATTCCACCTTTATAGAGATGGCAGTGTTGATATTTCTACGTTCATTCAGATGGCGGTGTAGATATTAATATGTTTATAGAGATGGCCGTGTGGATATTTCCATGTTTATACAGATGGCGGTGTAGATATTTCTATGTTTATAGATTAGGCGGTGTAGATATTTCCATGTTTATACAGAAAGCGGTGTAGATATTTCCATGTTTACACAGACAGCGGTGTAGACCTTTCCATGTTTACACAGATATCGTTGTAGATAGTTACATGTTTATAGAGATAGCAGTGTAGTTATTTCCATGTTTATACAGATAGCGCTGAAGGTATTTCCATGTTTACACAGATAGCAGTGTGGATATTTCCATGTTTATACAGATAGCAGTGTAGTTATTTCCATGTTTATAGAGATAGCAGTGTAGATATATCCATTGATATACAGATAGCTGTGTAGATATTTGCATGTTCATACTGATAGCGGTGTAGATATTTCCGTGTTCGTACAGATAGCGGTGTAGATATTTCCATGTTCGTACAGATAGCGGTGTAGATATTTCCATGTTCATACAGATAGCGGTGTAGTTATTTCCATGTTCATACAGATAACGGTGTAGATATTTCCATGTTCATACAGATAGCGGTGTAGATACTTCCATGTTCATACAGTTAGCGGTGAAGATATTTCCATGTTCATACAGATGGCGGTGTAGATAATTACATGTTCATACAGATGGCGGTATAGATATTTCCATGTTCGTACAGATGGCGGTGTAGATATTTCCATGTTCATAGAGATGGCGGTGTAGGTATTTCCATGTTTATACAGATAGCGGTGTAGATATATCCATGTTTATACAGATAGCAGTATAGATATTTCCATGTTTATACAGATGACGGTGTACATATTTCTATGTTTTTAGAGATGGTGGTCTAGATATTTCCATGTTTACAGAGATAGCGTTGTAGTTATTTCCAAGTTTATAGAGATAGCGGTGTAGATATTTCCATGTTTATACGGATAGCGGTGTAGATATTTCCATGTTTATACAGATAGCGGTGTAGATATTTACATGTTTATAGAGATGGCGGTCTAGATATTTCCTTGTTTATACAGATAGCATTGCAGATATTTCCATGTTTACAGAGATAGCGGTGTAGATATTTCCAATTTTATAGAGATAGCGGTGTAGATGTTTCCAATTTTATACAGATAGAAGTGTAGATATTTCCATGTCCATACAGATAGCGGTGTAGATATTTCCACGTTTATAGAGATGGCGGTGTACATATTTCCGTGTTCATACAGAGGGCGTTGTAGACATTTCCATGTTTATAGAGATGGAGGTGTAGATATTTCCATGTTTATTCAGATGGTGGTGCAGATATTTCCATGTTTATAGAGATGGCGGTGTAGATATTTCCATGTTTATACAGACAGCGGTGTAGATATTTCCATGTTTACACAGATAGCGGTGTGGATATCTCCATGTTTATACAGATAGCGGTGTAGATATTTCCATGTTTATACAGATAGCGGTGTAGATATTCCATCTTAATACAGATTTCGGTGTAGATATTTCCATGTTCCTACAGAAGGCGGTGTAGATATTTCCATGTTCATACAGATGGCGCTGTCGATATTTCCAAGTTTATAGAGATAGCGGTGTAGTTATTTCCATGTTTATAGATAAAGCTGTGTAGATATTTCCATGTACATGCAGATAGCTGTGTAGATATTTCCATGTTCATACAGATAGCAGTGTAGATAATTCCACCTTTATAGAGATGGCGGTGTAGATATTTCTACATTCATTCAGATTGTGGTGTAGATATTAATATGTTTATAGAGATGGCGGTTTGGATATTTCCATGTTTACACAGATGGCGCTGTAGATATTTCTATGTTTATAGAGAAGTCGGTGTAGTTATTTCCATGTTTATACAGAAAGCGGTGTAGATATTTCCGTGTTTACACAGACAGCGGTGTAGGCCTTTCCATGTTTACACAGATATCGTTGTAGATATTTACATGTTTATAGAGATAGTGGTGTAATTATATCCATGTTTATACAGATAGCGCTGAAGATATTTCCATGTTTACACAGATAGCAGTGTGGATATTTCCATGTTTATACACATAGCGGTGTAGATATTTCCATCTTAATACAGATGGTGGTGTAGATATTTCCATGTTCCTAGAGATGGCGGTGTAGATATTTCCATGTTCATACAGATGGTGGTGTAGACATTTCCATGTTTAGTCATATAGCATTGTAGATATTTACATGTTTATATAGATAGCGGTGTAGTTATTTCCATGTTTATACAGATAGCGGTGAAGATATTTCCATGTTTACACAGATAGCGGTGTGGATATTTCCATCTTTATACAGATAGCGTTGTAGATATTTCCATGTTTATACTGATAGCGGTGCAGATATTTCCATGTTTATACAGATAGCGGTGAAGATATTTCCATGTTTATACAGGTAGCGATGTAGATATTTCCAAGTTTATAGAGATAGCGGTGTAAATATTTCCATGTTTATACAGATAGCGGTGTAGATATTTCCATCCTAATACAGATGGCGTTGTCGATATTTCCTTGTTCATACAGATGGCGGTGCAGATATTCCCATGTTCGTACAGATGGCGGTGTAGATATTTCCATGTTTATAGCGATGGCGGTGTAGATATTTCCATGTTTATTCAGATAGCGGTGTAGATATTTCCATATTTATACAGATAGCGGTGTGGATATTTCCATGTTTATAGAGATGGCGGTGTAGATATTTCTACGTTTATACAGGTGGCGGTGTAGATGCTTCCTTCTTTATATACATAACGGTGTAGATATCTCCATGTTCATACAGATGGCGGTTTAGATATTTCCATCTTTATAGAGATGGCGGTATAGGTATTTCCATGTTTATAGAGATGGCGGTGTAGATAATTTCATGTTCCTACAGATGGCGGTGTAGATATTTCCATGTTTATAGATATTGCGGTGTAGATATTTCCACGTTTATAGAGATAGTGGTGTAGTTATTTCCAAGTTTATAGAGATAGCGGTGTAGATATTTCCATGTTTATACAGATAGCGGTGTAGTTATTTCCATGTTTATTCACAGAGCAGTGTATATATTTACATGTTTGTAGAAATGGCGGTGTAGATATTTCGTTGTTCATACAGATAGCGGTGTAGATATTTCCATTCTTATAGACATAGCAGTGTAGATATTTCCATTTTTATACTAATAGCAGTGTGAATATTTCCAAGTTCATACAGACAGAGGTGTAGATATTTCCACCTTTATAGATATGGTGGTGTAGATATTTCCATGTTCATACGGTTGGCAGTGAAGATATTTCCATGTTTATACAGATGGCAGTGTAGATATTTCCATGTTTATACAGATGGCGGTGTAAGTATTTCCATGTTTACACAGATAGCGGTGTAGGTATTTCCATGTTTACACAGATAGCGGTGTAGACATTTCCATCTTTACACAGATAGCGTTGTAAATATTTACATGTTCATAGAGATAGCGGTGTAGTTATTTCCATGTTTATACAGAGAGCGGTGAAGATATTTCCATGTTTACACAGCTAGCAGTGCGGATATTTCCATGTTTATGCAAATAGCAGTGTAGTTATTTCCACGTTAATAGAGATTTCAGTGTAGATATTTCCATTGATATACAGATAGCTGTGTAGATATTTGTATGTTCATAGAGATAGCGGTGTAGATATTTCCATGTTTATTCAGATAGCGGTGTAGATATTTCCATGTTCATACAGTTAGCGGTGTAGATATTTCCATGTTCATACAAATGGCGGTGTAGATATTTCCATGTTCATAGAGATGGCGGTGTAGATCTTTCCATGTTTATACAGATAGCAGTGTAGTTATTTCCATGTTTATAGATATAGCAGTGAAGATATTTCCATTGATATACAGATAGCGGTGTAGATATTTGCATGTTCACACAGATAGCGGTGTAGATATTTCCATGTTTATACAGATAGCAGTGTAGTTATTTCCATGTTTATAGAGATAGCATTGTAGATATATCCATTGATATACAGGTAGCTGTGTAGATATTTGCATGTTCATACAGATAGCGGTGTAGATATTTCCATGTTCGTACAGATAGCGGTGTAGATATTTCCATGTTCATACAGATAGCGGTGTAGTTATTTCCATATTCATACAGATAACGGTGTAGATATTTCCATGTTCATACAGATAGCGGTGTAGATACTTCCATGTTCATACAGTTAGCGGTGAAGATATTTCCATGTTCACACAGATGGCGGTGTAGATAATTACATGTTCATACAGATGGTGGTATAGATATTTCCATGTTCGTACAGATGGCGGTGTAGACATTTCCATGTTCATAGAGATGGCGGTGTAGATATTTCCATGTTTATACAGATAGCAGTGGAGTTATTTCCATGTTTATAGAGATAGCAGTGTAGATATTTCCATTGATATACAGATAGCTGTGTAGATATTTGCATGTTCATACAGATAGAGGAGTACATATTTCCATGTTTATATGGATAGCGGTGTAGATATTTCCATGTTCATACCGATTGCGGTGTAGTTATTTCCATGTTCATATAGTTAGCGGTGTAGATATTTCCATGTTCTTACAGATGGCCGTGTAGATATTTACATGTTCATACAGATGGCGGTGTAGATATTTCCATGTTCATACAGATGGCGGTGTAGATATTTCCATGTTCTTACAGATAGTGGTGTAGATATTTCCATGTTCATACAGATAGCGGTGTAGATATTTCCATGTTCATACAGTTATCGGTGTAGATATTTCCATGTTCATACAGATGGCGGTGCAGATATTTACATGTTCATACAGATGGCGTTGTAGACATTTTCATGTTCATACAGATGGCGGTGTAGATATTTCCATGTTCATACAGATAGCGGTGTAGTTATTTCCATGTTCATACCAATAGCGGTGTAGATATTTCCATGTTCATACAGTTAGCGGTGTAGATATTTCCATGTTCATACAGATGGCGGTGTAGATATTTACATGTTCATACAGATGGCGGTGTAGATATTTCCATGTTCGTACGGATGGCAGTGTAGATATTTCCATGTTCATATAGGTGGCGGTGTAGATATTTCCATGTTTATACAGAAAGCAGTGTAGTTATTTCCATGTTTATAGAGATAGCAGTGTGGATATTTCCATTGATATACAGATAGCTGTGTAGGTATTTCCATGTTCATACAGATAGCGGTGTAGATATTTCCATGTTCGTACAGATAGCTGTGTAGATATTTCCATGTTTGTACAGATAGCGGTGTAGATATTTCCATGTTCATACAGATAACGGTGTAGATATTTCAATGTTCATACAGATAGCTGTGTAGATATTTCCATGTTCGTCCAGATAGCTGTGTAGATATTTATATATTCATACAGATAGCGGTGTAGATGTTTCCATGTTCATACAGATAACGGTGTAGATATTTCCATGTTCATACAGATAGCGGTGTAGATGTTTCCATATTCATACAGATAGCGGTGTAGATATTTCCATGTTCATACGGTTAGCGGTGTAGATATTTCCATGTTCATACAGATGGCGGTGAAGATATTTCCATGTTCATACAGATGGCGGTTTAGATATTTCCATGTTCGTACAGATGGCGCTGTAGATATTTCCATGTTCATAGAGATGGCGGTGTAGATATTTCCATGTTTATGCAGATAGCGGTATAGATATTTCCATGTCTATACAGATGGTGGTGTAGATATTTCCATGTTTATAGAGATGGCGGTCTAGATATTTCCATGTTTACAGAGATAGTGGTGTAGTTATTTCCAAGTTTATAGAGACAACGTTGTAGATATTTCCATGTTTATACTGACAGCGGTGAAGATATTTCCATGTTTATACAGATAGCGGTGTAGATATTTCCATGTTTATACAGATAGCAGTGTAGATATTTCCATGTTTATAGAGATAGTGGTGTAGATAATTTCAATTTATACCGAGAGCAGTGTAGATATTTCCAAGTTCATACAGATAGCGGTGTAGATATTTCCACGTTTATGAAGATGGCGGTGTAGATATTTCCATGCTCATGCAGATGGCGGTGTAGATATTTCCATGTTCATACAAATGGCGGTGTAGGTATTTCCATGTTCATAGAGATGGCGGTGTAGATTTTTCCATGTTCATACAAATGGCGGTGTAGATATTTCCATGTTCATAGAGATGGCGGTGTAGATATTTCCATGTTTATACAGATAGCAGTGTAGTTATTTCCATGTTTATAGAGATAGCAGTGTAGATATTTCCATTGATATACAGATAGCTCTGTAGATATTTGCATTTTCATACAGATAGCGGTGTAGATATTTCCATGTTTATACAGATAGCGGTGTAGATATTTCCATGTTCATACAGATAGCGGTGTAGATATTTCCATGTTCATACAGTTAGCGGTGTAGATATTTCCATGTTCTTACAGATGGCAGTGTAGATATTTACATGTTCATACAGATGGCGGTGTAGATATTTCCATGTTCATACAGATGGCGGTGTAGATATTTCCATGTTCATACAGATGGCGGTGTAGATATTTCCATGTTCATACAGATAGCAGTGTAGATATTTCCATGTTCTTACAGATGGCAGTGTAGATATTTACATGTTCATACAGATGGCGGTGTAGATATTTCCATGTTCATACAGATGGCAGTGTAGATATTTCCATGTTCATACAGATAGCGGTGTAGATATTTCCATGTTCATACAGATAGCGGTGCAGATGTTTCCATATTCATACTGATAGCGGTGTAGATATTTCCATGTTCATACGGTAAGCGGTGTAGATATTTCCATGTTCATACAGATGGCGGTGAAGATATTTACGTATTCATACAGATGGCGGTGTAGATATTTCCATGTTCGTAATGATGGCGGTGTAGATATTTCCATGTTCATAGAGATGGCGGTGTAGATATTTCCATGTTTATGCAGATAGCGGTATAGATATTTCCATGTCTATACAGATGGTGGTGTAGATATTTCCATGTTTATAGAGATGGCGGTCTAGATATTTCCATGTTTACAGAGATAGTGGTGTAGTTATTTCCAAGTTTATAGAGACAGCGTTGTAGATATTTCCATGTTTATACAGATAGCGGTGAAGATATTTCCATGTTTATACAGATAGCAGTGTAGTTATTTCCATGTTTATAGAGATAGCAGTGTAGATATTTCCATTGATATACAGATAGCTGTGTAGATATTTGCATGTTCATACAGATAGCGGTGTAGATATTTCCATGTTCATACAGATAGCGGTGTAGATATTTCCATGTTCATAGAGATAGCGGTGTAGATATTTCCATGTTCATACAGTTAGCGGTGTAGATATTTCCACGTTCTTACAGATGGCAGTGTAGATATTTACATGTTCTTACAGATGGCGGTGTAGATATTTCCACGTTCATACAGATGGCGGTGTAGATATTTCCATGTTCATACAGATGGCGGTGTAGATATTTCCATGTTCATACAGATAGCGGTGTAGATATTTCCATGTTCGTACAGTTAGCGGTGTAGATATTTCCATGTTCATACAGATCTCGGTGCAGATATTTACATGTTCATACAGATGGCGGTGTAGATATTTCAATGTTCGTACGGATGGCAGTGTAGATATTTCCATGTTCATACAGGTGGCGGTGTAGATATTTCCATGTTTATACAGATAGCAGTGTAGTTATTTCCATGTTTATAGAGATAGCATTGAAGATATATCCATTGATATACAGATAGCTGTGTAGATATTTGCATGTTCATACAGATAGCGGTGTAGATATTTCCATGTTCGTACAGATAGCGGTGTAGATATTTCCATGTTCATACAGATAGCGGTGTAGTTATTTCCATGCTCATACAGATAACGGTGTAGGTATTTCCATGTTCATACAGATAGCGGTGTAGATACTTCTATGTTCATACAGTTAGCGGTGAAGATATTTCCATGTTCATACAGATGGCGGTGTAGATATTTACATGTTCATACAGATGGCGGTATAGATATTTCCATGTTCGTACAGATGGCGGTGTAGATATTTCCATGTTCATAGAGATGGCGGTGTAGATATTTCCATGTTTATACAGATAGCAGTGGAGTTGTTTCCATGTTTATAGAGATAGCAGTGTAGATATTTCCATTGATATACAGATAGCTGTGTAGATATTTGCATGTTCATACAGATAGCGGAGTACATATTTCCATGTTTATACAGATAGCGGTGTTGATATTTCCATGTTCATATAGATAGCGGTGTAGTTATTTCCATGTTCATACAGTTAGCGGTGTAGATATTTCCATGTTCTTACAGATGGCAGTGTAGATATTTACATGTTCATACAGATGGCGGTGTAGATATTTCCATGTTCATACAGATGGCGGTGCAGATATTTACATGTTCATACAGATGGCGGTGTAGATATTTACATGTTCATACAGATGGCGGTGTAGATATTTCCATGTTCATACAGATGGCGGTGTAGATATTTCCATGTTCATACAGATAGCGGTTTAGTTATTTCCATGTTCATACCAATAGCGGTGTAGATATTTCCATGTTCATACAGTTAGCAGTGTAGATATTTCCATGTTCATACAGATGGCGGTGTAGATATTTACATGTTCATACAGATGGCGGTGTAGATATTTCCATGTTCGTACGGATGGCAGTGTAGATATTTCCATGTTCATATAGGTGGCGATGTAGATATTTCCATGTTTATACAGATAGCAGTATAGTTATTTCCATGTTTATAGAGATAGCAGTGTGGATATTTCCATTGATATACAGATAGCTGTGTAGGTATTTCCATGTTCATACAGATGGCGGTGTAGATATTTCCATGTTCGTACAGATAGCTGTGTAGATATTTCCATGTTCGTACAGATAGCTGTGTAGATATTTCCATGTTCGTACAGATAGCGGTGTAGATATTTCCATGTTCGTACAGATAGCGGTGTAGATATTTCCATGTTCATACAGATAGCGGTGTAGATATTTCCATGTTCATACAGATAGCGGTGTAGATATTTCCATGTTCATACAGATAGCGGTGTAGATATTTCCATGTTCATTCGGTTAGTGGTGTAGATATTTCCATGTTCATACAGATGGCGGTGTAGATATTTCCATGTTCGTACAGATGGCGGTGTAGATATTTCCATATTCATAGAGATGGCGGTGTAGATATTTCCATGTTTAAGCAGATAGCGGTATAGATATTTCCATGTTTATACAGATGGTGGTGCAGATATTTCCATGTTTATAGAGATGGTGGTCTAGATATTTCCATGTTTACAGAGATAGTGGTGTAGTTATTTCCAAGTTTTTAGAGTCAGCGTTGTAGATATTTCCATGTTTATACAGATAGTGGTGAAGATATTTCCATGTTTATACAGATAGCGGTGTAGATATTTCCATGTTTATACAGATAGCAGTGTAGACATTTCCATGTTTATAGAGATAGTGGTGTAGATAATTTCAATTTTTACCGAGAGCAGTGTAGATATTTCCAAGTTCATACAGATAGCGGTGTAGATATTTCCACGTTTATAGAGATGGCGGTGTAGATATTTCCGTGGTCACGCAGATGGCGGTGTAGATATTTCCATGTTCATACAAATGGCAGTGTAGGTATTTCCATGTTCATAGAGATGGCGGTGTAGATATTTCCATGTTCATACAAATGGCGGTGTAGATATTTCCATGTTCATAGAGATGGCGGTGTAGATATTTCCATGTTTATACAGATAGCAGTGTAGTTATTTCCATGTTTATAGAGATAGCAGTGTAGATATTTCCCTTGATATACAGATAGCTGTGTAGATATTTGCATGTTCATACGGATAGCGGTGTAGATATTTCCATGTTTATACAGATAGCGGTGTAGATATTTCCATGTTCATACAGTTAGCGGTGTAGATATTTCCATGTTCTTACAGATGGCAGTGTAGATATTTACATGTTCATACAGATGGCGGTGTAGATATTTCCATGTTCATAGAGATGGCGGTGTAGATATTTCCATGTTCATACAGATAGCGGTGTAGATATTTCCATGTTCATACAGATAGCGGTGTAGACATTTCCATGTTCATACAGTTAGCGGTGTAGATATTTCCATGTTCATAAAGATGGCGGTGCAGATATTTACATGTTCATACTGATGGCGGTGTAGATATTTCCATGTTCGTACGGATGGTAGTGTAGATATTTCCATGTTAATACAGGTGTCGGTGTAGATATTTCCATGTTTATACAGATAGCAGTGTAGTTATTTCCATGTTTATAGAGATAGCAGTGTAGATATTTCCATTGATATACAGATAGCTGTGTAGATATTTGCATGTTCATACAGATAGCGGTGTAGATATTTCCATGTTCGTACAGATAGCGGTGTAGATATTTCCATGTTCATACATATAGCGGTGTAGATATTTGCATGTTCATACAGATAACGGTGTAGATATTTCCATGTTCATACAGATAGCGGTGTAGATATTTCCATGTTCATACAGTTAGCGGTGAAGTTATTTCCATGTTCATACAGATGGCGGTGTAGATATTTACATGTTCATACAGATGGCGGTATAGATATTTCCATGTTCGTTCAGATGGCGGTGTAGATATTTCCATGTTCATAGAGATGGTGGTGTAGATATTTCCATGTTTATGCAGATAGCGGTATAGATATTTCCATGTTTATACAGATGGTGGTGTAGATATTTCCATGTTTATAGAGATGGCGGTCTAGATATTTCCATGTTTACAGAGATAGTGGTGTAGTTGTTTCCAAGTTTATAGAGACAGCGTTGTAGATATTTCCATGTTTATACAGATAGCGGTGAAGGTATTTCCATGTTTATACAGATAGCGTTGTAGATATTTCCATGTTTATACAGATAGCAGTGTAGATATTTCCATGTTTATAGAGATAGTGGTGTAGATAATTTCAATTTTATACAGAGAGCAGTGTAGATATTTCCAAGTTAATACAGATAGCGGTGTAGATATTTCCACGTTTACAGAGATGGCGGTGTAGATATTTCCATGTTCACACAGATGGCAGTGTAGATATTTCCACGTTTATAGGTATTGCGGTGTAGATATTTTCATGTTTACACAGATGGCGGTGTAGATATTTCCATGTTTACACATATAGCGGTGTAGACATTTACATGTTTACACAGATAGCGGTGTGGATATTTCCATGTTCATACAAATGTCGGTGTAGATATTTCCATGTTCATAGAGATGACGGTGTAGATATTCCCATGTTTATACAGGTAGCAGTGTTATTTATTACCATGTTTGTAGACATAGCAGTGTAGATATTTCCATTAATATACAGATAGCAGTGTAGATATTTGCATGTTCATAGAGATAGCGGTGTAGATATTTCCATGTTTATTCAGATAGCGGTGTAGATATTTCCATATTCATACAGATAGCGGTGTAGATATTTCCATGTTCATACAAATGGCGGTGTAGATATTTCCATGTTTATACAGATAGCAGTGTAGATGTTTCCATTTTTATAGAGATAGCAGTGTAGATATTTCCATTGATATACAGATAGCTGTGTAGATATTTGCATGTTCATACACATAGCGGTGTAGATATTTCCATGTTCATACAGATAGCGGTGTAGATATTTCCATGTTCGTACAGAGAGCGGTGTAGATATTTCCATGTTCATACAGATGGCGGTGTAGTTATTTCCATGTTCATACCAATAGCGGTGTAGATATTTCCATGTTCATACAGTTAGCGGTGTAGATATTTCCATGTTCATACAGATGGCGGTGTAGATATTTCCATGTTCGTACGGATGGCAGTGTAGATATTTCCATGTTCATATCGGTGGCGGTGTAGATATTTCCATGTTTATACAGATAGCAGTGTAGTTATTTCCATGTTTATAGAGATAGCAGTGTGGATATTTCCATTGATATACAGATAGCTGTGTAGGTATTTCCATGTTCACACAGATAGCGGTGTAGATATTTCCATGTTCGTACAGATAGCTGTGTAGATATTTCCATGTTCATACAGATAGCGGTGTAGATATTTCCATGTTCATACAGATAACGGTGTAGATATTTCCATGTTCATACAGATAGCGGTGTAGATATTTCCATGTTCATACAGATAGCGGTGTAGATATTTCCATGTTCATACGGTTAGCGGTGTAGATATTTCCATGTTCATACAGATGGCGGTGTAGATATTTAAATGTTCATACAGATGGCGTTGTAGATATTTCCATGTTCGTACAGATGGCGGTGTAGATATTTCCATGTTTATAGAGATGGTGTTCTAGATATTTCCATGTTTACAGAGATAGTTGTGTAGTTATTTCCAAGTTTATAGAGACAGCGTTGTAGATATTTCCATGTTTATACAGATAGCGGTGAAGATATTTCCATGTTTATACAGATAGCTGTGTAGATATTTCCATGTTTATACAGATAGCAGTGTAGACATTTCCATCTTTATACAGATAGTGGTGTAGATAATTTCAATTTATACCGAGAGCAGTGTAGATATTTCCAAGTTCATACAGATAGCGGTGTAGATATTTCCACGTTTATAGAGATGGCGGTGTAGATATTTCCCTTGATATACAGATAGCTGTGCAGATATTTCCATGTTCATACAGATAGCGGTGTAGATATTTCCATGTTCATACAAATGGCAGTGTAGTTATTTCCATGTTCATAGAGATGGCGGTGTAGATATTTCCATGTTCATACAGATAGCGGTGTAGATATTTCCATGTTCATACAGTTAGCGGTGTAGATATTTCCATGTTCTTACAGATGGCAGTGTAGATATTTACATGTTCATACAGATGGCGGTGTAGATATTTCCACGTTCATACAGATGGCGGTGTAGATATTTCCATGTTCATACAGATAGCGGTGTAGATATTTCCATGTTCATACAGATAGCGGTGTAGACATTTCCATGTTCATACAGTTAGCGGTGTAGATATTTCCATGTTCATACAGATGGCGGTGCAGATATTTACATGTTCATACAGATGGCGGTGTAGATATTTCCATGTTCGTACGGATGGCAGTGTAGATATTTCCATGTTCATAGAGGTGGCGGTGTAGATATTTCCATGTTTATACAGATAGCAGTGTAGTTATTTCCATGTTTATAGAGATAGCATTGTAGATATATCCATTGATATACTGATAGCTGTGTAGATATTTGCATGTTCATACAGATAGCGGTGTAGATATTTCCATGTCCGTACAGATAGCGGTGTAGATATTTCCATGTTCGTACAGATAGCGGTGTAGATATTTGCATGTTCATACAGATAACGGAGTAGATATTTCAATGTTCATACAGATAGCGGTGCAGATATTTCCATGTTCATACAGTTAGCAGTGAAGTTATTTCCATGTTCATACAGATGGCCGTGTAGATATTTACATGTTCATACAGATGGCGGTATAGATATTTCCATGTTCGTACAGATGGCGGTGTAGATATTTCCATGTTCATAGAGATGGTGGTGTAGATATTTCCATGTTTATGCAGATAGCGGTATAGATATTTCCATGTTTATACAGATGGTGGTGTAGATATTTCCATGTTTATGGAGATGGCGGTCTAGATATTTCCATGTTTACAGAGATAGTGGTGTAGTTATTTCCAAGTTTATAGAGACAGCGTTGTAGATATTTCCATGTTTATACAGATAGCGGTGAAGATATTTCCATGTTTATACAGATAGCGTTGTAGATATTTCCATGTTTATACAGATAGCAGTGTAGATATTTCCATGTTTATAGAGATAGTGGTGTAGATAATTTCAATTTTATACAGAGAGCAGTGTAGATATTTCCAAGTTAATACAGATAGCGGTGTAGATATTTCCACGTTTACAGAGATGGCGGTGTAGATATTTCCATGTTCATACAGATGGCAGTGTAGTTATTTCCACGTTTATAGGTATTGCGGTGTAGATATTTTCATGTTTACACAGACGGCGGTGTAGATATTTCCATGTTTACACAGATAGCGGTGTAGACATTTCCATGTTTACACAGATAGTGGTGTGGATATTTCCATGTTCATACAAATGTCGGTGTAGATATTTCCATGTTCATAGAGATGATGGTGTAGATATTTCCATGTTTATACAGGTAGCAGTGTAGTTATTACCATGTTTGTAGACATAGCAGTGTAGATATTTCCATTAATATACAGATAGCAGTGTAGATATTTGCATGTTCATAGAGATAGCGGTGTAGATATTTCCATGTTTATTCAGATAGCGGTGTAGATATTTCCATATTCATACAGTTAGCGGTGTAGATATTTCCATGTTCATACAAATGGCGGTGTAGATATTTCCATGTTTATACAGATAGCAGTGTAGATGTTTCCATGTTTATAGAGATAGCAGTGTAGATATTTCCATTGATATACAGATAGCTGTGTAGATATTTGCATGTTCATACACATAGCGGTGTAGATATTTCCATGTTCATACAGATAGCGGTGTAGATATTTCCATGTTCGTACAGAGAGCGGTGTAGATATTTCCATGTTCATACAGATAGCGGTGTAGATATTTCCATTTTCCTACAGATGGCGGTGTAGATATTTCCATGTTCATACAGTTAGCGGTGTAGATATTTCCATGTTCGTACAGAGAGCGGTGTAGATATTTCCATGTTCATACAGATAGCGGTGTAGATATTTCCATGTTCATACAAATGGCGGTGTAGATAGATCCATGTTCATAGAGATGGCGGTGTAGATATTTCCATGTTCATACAAATGGCGGTGTAGATATTTCCATGTTCATAGAGATGGCGGTGTAGGTCTTTCCATGTTTATACAGATAGCAGTGTAGTTATTTCCATATTTATAGAGATAGCAGTGTAGATATTTCCATTGATATACAGAAAGCGGTGTAGATATTTCCATGTTCATACAGATAGCGGTGTAGATATTTCCATGTTCATACAGATGGTGGTGTAGATATTTACATGTTCATACAGATGGCGGTGTAGATATTTCCATGTTCATACAGATGTCGGTGTAGATATTTCCATGTTCATACAGATAGCGGTGTAGTTATTTCCAGATTCATACCAATAGCGGTGTAGATATTTCCATGTTCATACAGTTAGCGGTGTAGATATTTCCATGTTCATACAGATGGCGGTGTAGATATTTACATGTTCATACAGATGGCGGTGTAGATATTTCCATGTTCGTACGGATGGCAGTGTAGATATTTCCATGTTCATATAGGTGGCGGTGTAGACATTTCCATGTTTATACAGATAGCAGTGTAGTTATTTCCATGTTATAGAGATAGCAGTGTGGATATTTACATTGATATACAGATAGCTGTGTAGGTATTTGCATTTTCATACAGATAGCGGTGTAGATATTTCCATGTTCGTACAGATAGCTGTGTAGATACTTCCATGTTCATACAGATAGCGGTGTAGATATTTCCATGTTCATACAGATAACGGTGTAGATATATCCATGTTCATACAGATAGCGGTGTAGATATTTCCATGTTCACAGGGTTAGCGGTGTAGATATTTCCATGTTCATAGAGATAACGGTGTAGATATTTCCATGTTCATACAGATAGCGGTGTAGATATTTCCATGTTCATACAGTTAGCGGTGTAGATATTTCCATGTTCATACAGTTAGCGGTGTAGATAATTCCATGTTCTTACTGATGGCAGTGTAGATATCTACATGTTCATACAGATGGCGGTGTAGATATTTCCATGTTCATACAGATGGCGGTGTAGATATTTCCATGTTGATGCAGATGGCGGTGTAGATATTTCCATGTTCATACAAATGGCGGTGTTTATATTTCCACGATCATAGAGATGGCGATGTAGATATTTCCATGTTTATACAGATAGCAGTGTAGTTATTTCCATGTTTATAGAGATAGCAGTGTAGATATTTCCATTGATATACAGATAGCTGTGTAGATATTTGCATGTTCATACAGATAGCGGTGTAGATATTTCCATGTTCGTACAGATAGCGGTGTAGATATTTCCATGTTCATACATATAGCGGTGTAGATATTTGCATGTTCATACAGATAACGGTGTAGATATTTCCATGTTCATACAGATAGCGGTGTAGATATTTCCATGTTCATACAGTTAGCGGTGAAGTTATTTCCATGTTCATACAGATGGCGGTGTAGATATTTACATGTTCATACAGATGGCGGTATAGATATTTCCATGTTCGTTCAGATGGCGGTGTAGATATTTCCATGTTCATAGATATGGTGGTGTAGATATTTCCATGTTTATGCAGATAGCGGTATAGATATTTCCATGTTTATACAGATGGTGGTGTAGATATTTCCATGTTTATAGAGATGGCGGTCTAGATATTTCCATGTTTACAGAGATAGTGGTGTAGTTGTTTCCAAGTTTATAGAGACAGCGTTGTAGATATTTCCATGTTTATACAGATAGCGGTGAAGGTATTTCCATGTTTATACAGATAGCGTTGTAGATATTTCCATGTTTATACAGATAGCAGTGTAGATATTTCCATGTTTATAGAGATAGTGGTGTAGATAATTTCAATTTTATACAGAGAGCAGTGTAGATATTTCCAAGTTAATACAGATAGCGGTGTAGATATTTCCACGTTTACAGAGATGGCGGTGTAGATATTTCCATGTTCACACAGATGGCAGTGTAGATATTTCCACGTTTATAGGTATTGCGGTGTAGATATTTTCATGTTTACACAGATGGCGGTGTAGATATTTCCATGTTTACACATATAGTGGTGTAGACATTTACATGTTTACACAGATAGCGGTGTGGATATTTCCATGTTCATACAAATGTCGGTGTAGATATTTCCATGTTCATAGAGATGACGGTGTAGATATTCCCATGTTTATACAGGTAGCAGTGTTATTTATTACCATGTTTGTAGACATAGCAGTGTAGATATTTCCATTAATATACAGATAGCAGTGTAGATATTTGCATGTTCATAGAGATAGCGGTGTAGATATTTCCATGTTTATTCAGATAGCGGTGTAGATATTTCCATATTCATACAGATAGCGGTGTAGATATTTCCATGTTCATACAAATGGCGGTGTAGATATTTCCATGTTTATACAGATAGCAGTGTAGATGTTTCCATTTTTATAGAGATAGCAGTGTAGATATTTCCATTGATATACAGATAGCTGTGTAGATATTTGCATGTTCATACACATAGCGGTGTAGATATTTCCATGTTCATACAGATAGCGGTGTAGATATTTCCATGTTCGTACAGAGAGCGGTGTAGATATTTCCATGTTCATACAGATGGCGGTGTAGTTATTTCCATGTTCATACCAATAGCGGTGTAGATATTTCCATGTTCATACAGTTAGCGGTGTAGATATTTCCATGTTCATACAGATGGCGGTGTAGATATTTACATGTTCATACAGATGGCGGTGTAGATATTTCCATGTTCGTACGGATGGCAGTGTAGATATTTCCATGTTCATATCGGTGGCGGTGTAGATATTTCCATGTTTATACAGATAGCAGTGTAGTTATTTCCATGTTTATAGAGATAGCAGTGTGGATATTTCCATTGATATACAGATAGCTGTGTAGGTATTTCCATGTTCACACAGATAGCGGTGTAGATATTTCCATGTTCGTACAGATAGCTGTGTAGATATTTCCATGTTCATACAGATAGCGGTGTAGATATTTCCATGTTCATACAGATAACGGTGTAGATATTTCCATGTTCATACAGATAGCGGTGTAGATATTTCCATGTTCATACAGATAGCGGTGTAGATATTTCCATGTTCATACGGTTAGCGGTGTAGATATTTCCATGTTCATACAGATGGCGGTGTAGATATTTAAATGTTCATACAGATGGCGTTGTAGATATTTCCATGTTCGTACAGATGGCGGTGTAGATATTTCCATGTTTATAGAGATGGTGTTCTAGATATTTCCATGTTTACAGAGATAGTGGTGTAGTTATTTCCAAGTTTATAGAGACAGCGTTGTAGATATTTCCATGTTTATACAGATAGCGGTGAAGATATTTCCATGTTTATACAGATAGCTGTGTAGATATTTCCATGTTTATACAGATAGCAGTGTAGACATTTCCATGTTTATACAGATAGTGGTGTAGATAATTTCAATTTATACCGAGAGCAGTGTAGATATTTCCAAGTTCATACAGATAGCGGTGTAGATATTTCCACGTTTATAGAGATGGCGGTGTAGATATTTCCATGGTCATGCAGATGGCTGTGTAGATATTTCCATGTTCATACAAATGGCAGTGTAGTTATTTCCATGTTCATAGAGATGGCGGTGTAGATATTTCCATGTTCATACAAATGGCGGTGTAGATATTTCCATGTTCATAGAGATGGCGGTGTAGATATTTCCATGTTTATACAGATAGCAGTGTAGTTATTTCCATGTTTATAGAGACAGCAGTGTAGATATTTCCCTTGATATACAGATAGCGGTGTAGATATTTCCATGTTCATACAGATAGCGGTGTAGATATTTCCATGTTCATACAGTTAGCGGTGTAGATATTTCCATGTTCTTACAGATGGCAGTGTAGATATTTACATGTTCATACAGATGGCGGTGTAGATATTTCCACGTTCATACAGATGGCGGTGTAGATATTTCCATGTTCATACAGATAGCGGCGTAGATATTTCCATGTTCATACAGATAGCGGTGTAGACATTTCCATGTTCATACAGTTAGCGGTGTAGATATTTCCATGTTCATACAGATGGCGGTGCAGATATTTACATGTTCATACAGATGGCGGTGTAGATATTTCCATGTTCGTACGGATGGCAGTGTAGATATTTCCATGTTCATAGAGGTGGCGGTGTAGATATTTCCATGTTTATACAGATAGCAGTGTAGTTATTTCCATGTTTATAGAGATAGCATTGTAGATATATCCATTGATATACTGATAGCTGTGTAGATATTTGCATGTTCATACAGATAGCGGTGTAGATATTTCCATGTCCGTACAGATAGCGGTGTAGATATTTCCATGTTCGTACAGATAGCGGTGTAGATATTTGCATGTTCATACAGATAACGGAGTAGATATTTCAATGTTCATACAGATAGCGGTGCAGATATTTCCATGTTCATACAGTTAGCAGTGAAGTTATTTCCATGTTCATACAGATGGCGGTGTAGATATTTACATGTTCATACAGATGGAGGTATAGATATTTCCATATTCGTACAGATGGCGTTGTAGATATTTCCATGTTCTTAGAGATGGCGGTGTAGATATCTCCATGTTTATGCAGATAGCGGTATAGATATTTCCATGTTTATACAGATGGTGGTGTAGATATTTCCATGTTCATAGAAATGGCGGTGTAGATATTTCCATGTTCATTGAGATGGCGGTGTAGATATTTCCATGTTCATACAAATGGCGGTGTAGATATTTCCATGTTCATAGAGATGGCAGTGTAGATATTTCCATATTTATACAGATAGCAGTGTAGTTATTTCCATGTTTATAGGGATAGCAGTGTAGATATTTTCATTGATATACAGATAGCTGTGTAGATATTTGCATGTTCATACAGATAGCAGTGTAGATATTTCCATGTTTATAGAGATAGTGTTGTAGATAATTTCAATTTCATACAGAGAGCAGTGTAGATATTTCCAAGTTCATACAGATAGCAGTGTAGATATTTCCACGTTTACAGAGATGGCGGTGTAGATATTTCCATGTTCATACAGAGGACGGTGTAGATATTTCCATGTTTATAGGGATGGCGGTGTAGATATTTTCATGTTTACACAGATGGCGGTGTAGATATTTCCATGTTTACACAGATAGCGGTGTAGACATTTCCATGTTTACACAGATAGCAGTGTGTATATTTCCATGTTTATGCAGATAGCAGTGTAGATATTTCCATGTTTATACAGATAGCGGTACGGATATTTCAATGTTTATTCAGATAGCGGTGCGGATATTTCCATGTTTATACAGATAGCTGGGCAGATATTTCAATGTTTATACAGATAGCGGTGTAGATATTTCCATCTAATACAAATGGCGGTGTAGATATGTCCACGATCGTACAGATGGCGATGTAGATATTTCCATGTTCCTACAGATGGCGGTGTAGATATTTCGAAGTTTATAGAGATAGCGATGTAGTTATTTCCATATTTATAGAGAAATCTGTGTAGATATTTCCATGTATATTCAGATAGCTGTGTAGATGTTTCCATGTTCATGCAGATTACGGTGTAGATATTTCCATGTTCATCCAGATGCCGGTGTACATATATCCATGTTCATACAAATGGCGGTGAAGATATTTCCATGTTCATACAGAGGGCGGTGTAGGCATTTCCATGTTCATACAAATGGCGGTGTAGATATTTCCATGTTCATAGAGATGGCGGTGTAGATATTTCCAGGTTCATACAAATGGCGGTGTAGATATTTCTATGTTCATAGAGATGGCGGTGTAGATATTTCCATGTTTATACAGACAGCAGTGTGGTTATTTCCATGTTTATAGGGATACCAGTCTGGATATTTCCATTGATATACAGATAGCTGTGTAGATATTTGCATGCTCATACAGATAGCGGTGTAGATATTTCCATGTTCATACAGATAGCGGTGTAGATATTTCCATGTTCCTACAGATAGCGGTGTAGATATTTCCATGTTAATACAGATAGCGGTGTAGATATATCCATGTTCCTACAGACAGCGGTGTAGATATTTAAATGTTCATACAGTTAGCGGTGTAGATATTTGCATGTTCATACAGATGGCGGTGTAGATATTTACATGTTGATACAGATGGCGGTGTAGATATTTCCACGTTCATACAGATAACGGTGTAGATATTTCCATGATCATACAGATAGCGGTGTAGATATTTCCATGTTCATACAGATACCGGTGTAGATATTTCCATGTTCATACCAATAGCGGTGTAGACATTTCCATGTTCATACATTTAGCGGTGTAGATATTTCCATGTTCATACAGATGGCGGTGAAGATATTTACATGTTCGTACAGATGGCGGTGTTGATATTTCTATGTTTGTACGGATGGCAGTGTAGATATTTCCATGTTCATAGAGATGGCGGTGTTGATATTTCCATATTTGTACAGATAGCAGTGTAGTTTTTTCCATGTTTATAGAGATAGCAGTGTAGATATTTCCATTGATATACAGATAGCTCTGTAGATATTTGCATGTTCATAGAGATAGCGGTGTAGATATTTCCATGTTCATACAGATAGTGGTGTAGATATTTCCATGTTCATACAGATAGCGGTGTAGATATTTCCATGTTCATACAGATAGCGGTGTAGATATTTCCATGTTCATACAGATAGCGGTGTAGATATTTCCATGTTCATACAGATAGCGGTGTAGATATTTCCATGTTCATACAGTTAGCAGCTTAGATATTTCCATGTTCATACAGATGGCGGTGTAGATATTTCCATGTTCATACAGATGGCGGTGTAGTTATTTCCAGGTTCATAGAGATGGCAGTGTAGATATTTCCACGTTTATTGGTATTGCGGTGTAGATATTTTCATGTTTACACAGATGGCGGTGTAGATATTTCCATGTTTACACAGATAACGGTGTAGACATTTCCATGTTTACACAGATAGCGGTGTGGATATTTCCATGTTCATACAAATGTCGGTGTAGATATTTCCATGTTCATAGAGATGACGGTGTAGATATTTCCATGTTTATACAGGTAGCAGTGTAGTTATTACCATGTTTGTAGACATAGCAGTGTAGATATTTCCGTTAATATACAGATAGCAGTGTAGATATTTGCATGTTCATAGAGATAGCGGTGTAGATATTTCCATGTTTATTCAGATAGCGGTGTAGATATTTCCATATTCATACAGTTAGCGGTGTAGATATTTCCATGTTCATACAAATGGCGGTGTAGATATTTCCATGTTTATACAGATAGCAGTGTAGATGTTTCCATGTTTATAGAGATAGCAGTGTACATATTTCCATTGATATACAGATAGCTGTGTAGATATTTGCATGTTCATACACATAGCGGTGTAGATATTTCCATGTTCATACAGATAGCGGTGTAGGTATTTCCATGTTCGTACAGAGAGCGGTGTAGATATTTCCATGTTCATACAGATAGCGGTGTAGATATTTCCATGTTCCTACAGATGGCGGTGTAGATATTTCCATGTTCATACAGTTAGCGGTGTAGGTATTTCCATGTTCGTACAGAGAGCGGTGTAGATATTTCCATGTTCATACAGATAGCAGTGTAGATATTTCCATGTTCATACAAATGGCGGTGTAGATATATCCATCTTCATAGAGATAGCGGTGTAGATATTTCCATGTTCATACAAATGGCGGTGTAGATATTTCCATGTTCATAGAGATGGCGGTGTAGGTCTTTCCATGTTTATACAGATAGCAGTGTAGTTATTTCCATGTTTATAGAGATAGCAGTGTAGATATTTCCATTGATATACAGATAGCGGTGTAGATATTTCCATGTTCATACAGATAGCGGTGTAGATATTTCCACGTTCATACAGATGGTGGTGTAGATATTTACATGTTCATACAGATGGCGGTGTAGATATTTCCATGTTCATACAGATGTCGGTGTAGATATTTCCATGTTCATACAGATAGCGGTGTAGATATATCCAGATTCATACCAATAGCGGTGTAGATATTTCCATGTTCATACAGTTAGCGGTGTAGATATTTCCATGTTCATACAGATGGCGGTGTAGATATTTACATGTTCATACAGATGGCGGTGTAGATATTTCCATGTTCGTACGGATGGCAGTGTAGATATTTCCATGTTCATATAGGTGGCGGTGTAGACATTTCCATGTTTATACAGATAGCAGTGTAGTTATTTCCATGTTATAGAGATAGCAGTGTGGATATTTACACTGATATACAGATAGCTGTGTAGGTATTTGCATGTTCATACAGATAGCGGAGTAGATATTTCCATGTTTATACAGATAGCGGTGTAGATATTTCCATGTTCATACAGATAGCGGTGTAGATATTTCCATGTTCATACAGTTAGCGGTGTAGATATTTCCATCTTCTTACAGATGGCAGTGTAGATATTTCCATGTTCATGCAAATGGCGGTGTAGATATTTCCATGTTCATACAGATAGCGGTGTAGATATTTCCATGTTCATACAGATAGGGGTGTAGGTATTTCCATGATCATACAGTTAGCGGTGTAGATATTTCCATGTTCATTCAGATGGCGGTGCAGATATTTACATGTTCATACAGATGGCGGTGTAGATATTTCCATGTTTAAACAGATAGCAGTGTAGTTATTTCCATGTTTATAGAGATAGTGGTGTAGATAATTTCAATTTTATACAGAGAGCTGTGTGGATATTTCCAAGTTCATACAGATAGCGGTGTAGATATTTCCACGTTTATAGAGATGGCGGTGTAGATATTTCCATGTTCATACAGATGTCAGTGTAGATATTTCCACGTTTATAGGGATGGCGGTGTAGATATTTTCATGTTTACACAGATGGCAGTGTAGATATTTCCATGTTTACACAGATAGCGGTGTAGACATTTCCATGTTTACACAGATAGCGGTGTGGATATTTCCATGTTCATACAAATGTCGGTGAAGATATTTCCATGTTCATAGAGATGACGGTGTAGATATTTCCATGTTTATACAGATAGCAGTGTAGTTATTACCATATTTATAGAGATAGCAGTGTAGATATTTCCATTGATATACAGATAGCTGTGTAGATATTTGCATGTTCATACAGATAGCGGTGTAGGTATTTCCATGTTTATTCAGATCGCGGTGTAGATATTTCTATATTCATACAGTTAGCGGTGTAGATATTTCCATCTTCATATAAATGGCGGTGCAGATATTTCCATGTTTATACAGATAGCAGTGTAGATATTTCCATGTTTATAGAGATAGCAGTGTAGATATTTCCATTGATATACAGATAGCTGTGTAGATTTTGGCATGTTCATACACATAGCGGTGTAGATATTTCAATGTTCATACAGATAGCGGTGTAGATATTTCCATGTTCGTACAGAGAGCGGTGTAGGTATTTCCATGTTCATACAGATAGCGGTGTAGATATTTCCATATTCATACAGATGGCGGTGTAGATATTTCCATGTTCATTCAGTTATCGGTGTAGATATTTCCATGTTCATACAAATGGCGTTGTAGATATTTCCATGTTCATAGAGATGGCGGTGTAGATATTTCCATGTTCATACAAATGGCGGTGTAGTTATTTCCATGTTCATAGAGATGGCGGTGTAGATCTTTCCATGTTTATACAGATAGCAGTGTAGTTATTTCCATGTTTCTAGAGATAGCAGTGTGGATATTTCCATTGATATTCAGATACCTGTGTAGGTATTTACATGTTCATACAGATAGCGGTGTAGACATTTCCATGTTCGTACAGATAGCGGTGTAGATATTTCCATGTTCGTACAGATAGCGGTGTAGATATTTCCATGTTCATACAGTTAGCGGTGAAGATATTTCCATGTTCATACAGATGGCGGTGTAGATATTTACATGTTCATACAGATGGCGGTATAGATATTTCCATGTTCATACAGATGGCGGTGTAGATATTTCCATGTTCATACAGATAGCGGTGTAGATACTTCCACGTTTATAGAGATGGCGGTGTAGATATTTCCATGTTCATACAGATGGCAGTGTAGATATTTCCACGTTTATAGGGATGGCGGTGTAGATATTTTCATGTTTACACAGATGGCGGTGTAGATATTTCCATGTTTACCCAGATAGCGGTGTAGACATTTCCATGTTTACACAGATAGCGGTGTGTATATTTCCGTGTTCATACAAATGTCGGTGAAGATATTTCCATGTTCATAGAGATGACGGTGTAGATATTTCCATGTTTATACAGATAGCAGTGTAGTTATTACCATGTTTATAGAGATAGCAGTGTAGATATTTCCATTGATATGCAGATAGCTGTGTAGATATTTGCATGTTCATACAGATAGCCGTGTAGGTATTTCCATGTTTATTCAGGTAGCGGTGTAGATATTTCCATATTCGTACAGTTAGCGGTGTTGATATTTCCATGTTCATACAAATGGCAGTGTAGATATTTCCATGTTCTTACAGATGGCAGTGTAGATATTTACATGTTCATACAGATGGCGGTGTAGATATTTCCATGTTCATACAGATGGCGGTGTAGGTATTTCCATGTTCATACGGATAGCGGTGTAGATATTTCCATGTTAATACAGATAGCGGTGTAGATATTTCCATATTCATACAGATAGCGGTGTAGATATTTCCATGTTAATACAGATGGCGGTGTAGTTATTTACATGTTCATACAGATGGCGGTGTAGATATTTCCATGTTCGTACGTATGGCAGTGTAGATATTTCCATGTTCATACAGGTGGCGGTGTGGATATTTCCATGTTTATACAGATTGCAGTATAGATATTTCCATGTTTACAGAGATAGCATTGTAGATATTTCCATTGATATACAGATAGCTGTGTAGATATTTGCATGTTCATACAGATAGCGGTGTAGATATTTCCATGTTCGTACAGATAGCTGTGTAGATATTTCCATGTTCATACAGATACCGGTGTAGATATTTCCATGTTCATACAGATAACGGTGTAGATATTTCTATGTTCACACAGATAGCGGTGTAGATATTTCCATGTTCATACAGTTAGCGGTGAAGTTATTTCCATGTTCATACAGATGGCGGTGTAGATATTTCCATGTTCATATAGATGGCGGTATAGATATTTCCATGTTCGTACAGATGGCGGTGTAGATATTTCCATGTTCATAGAGATGGCGGTGTAGATATTTCCATGTTTATGCAGATAGCGGTATAGATATTTCCACGTTTATACAGATGGTGGTGTAGATATTTCCATGCTCATACAGTTAGCAGTGTAGATATTTCCATGTTCTTACAGATGGCAGTGTAGATATTTACATGTTCGTACGGATGGCAGTGTAGATATTTCCATGTTCATACAGATGGTGGTGTAGATATTTGCATGTTCATACAGACAGTGGTGTAGATATTTCCATGTTCATACAGATAGCAGTATAGTTATTTGCATGTTTACAGAGATAGCAAATGTAGATATTTCCATTGATATACAGATAGCTGTGTAGATATTTGCATGTTCATACAGATAGCGGTGTAGATATTTCCATGTTCATACAGATAGCGGTGTAGATATTTCCATGTTCATACAGATAGCGGTGTAGATATTTCCATGTTCATACAGATAGCGGTGTAGATATTTCCATGTTCATACAGATAGCGGTGTAGATATTTCCATGTTCATACAGTTAGCAGCTTAGATATTTCCATGTTCATACAGATGGCGGTGTAGATATTTCCATGTTCATACAGATGGCGGTGTAGATATTTCCAGGTTCATAGAGATGGCAGTGTAGATATTTCCACGTTTATAGGTATTGCGGTGTAGATATTTTCATGTTTACACAGATGGCGGTGTAGATATTTCCATGTTTACACAGATAACGGTGTAGACATTTCCATGTTTACACAGATAGCGGTGTGGATATTTCCATGTTCATACAAATGTCGGTGTAGATATTTCCATGTTCATAGAGATGACGGTGTAGATATTTCCATGTTTATACAGGTAGCAGTGTAGTTATTACCATGTTTGTAGACATAGCAGTGTAGATATTTCCGTTAATATACAGATAGCAGTGTAGATATTTGCATGTTCATAGAGATAGCGGTGTAGATATTTCCATGTTTATTCAGATAGCAGTGTAGATATTTCCATATTCATACAGTTAGCGGTGTAGATATTTCCATGTTCATACAAATGGCGGTGTAGATATTTCCATGTTTATACAGATAGCAGTGTAGATGTTTCCATGTTTATAGAGATAGCAGTGTACATATTTCCATTGATATACAGATAGCTGTGTAGATATTTGCATGTTCATACACATAGCGGTGTAGATATTTCCATGTTCATACAGATAGCGGTGTAGGTATTTCCATGTTCGTACAGAGAGCGGTGTAGATATTTCCATGTTCATACAGATAGCGGTGTAGATATTTCCATGTTCCTACAGATGGCGGTGTAGATATTTCCATGTTCATACAGTTAGCGGTGTAGGTATTTCCATGTTCGTACAGAGAGCGGTGTAGATATTTCCATGTTCATACAGATAGCGGTGTAGATATTTCCATGTTCATACAAATGGCGGTGTAGATATATCCATCTTCATAGAGATGGCGGTGTAGATATTTCCATGTTCATACAAATGGCGGTGTAGATATTTCCATGTTCATAGAGATGGCGGTGTAGGTCTTTCCATGTTTATACAGATAGCAGTGTAGTTATTTCCATGTTTATAGAGATAGCAGTGTAGATATTTCCATTGATATACAGATAGCGGTGTAGATATTTCCATGTTCATACAGATAGCGGTGTAGATATTTCCATGTTCATACAGATGGTGGTGTAGATATTTACATGTTCATACAGATGGCGGTGTAGATATTTCCATGTTCATACAGATGTCGGTGTAGATATTTCCATGTTCATACAGATAGCGGTGTAGATATATCCAGATTCATACCAATAGCGGTGTAGATATTTCCATGTTCATACAGTTAGCGGTGTAGATATTTCCATGTTCATACAGATGGCGGTGTAGATATTTACATGTTCATACAGATGGCGGTGTAGATATTTCCATGTTCGTACGGATGGCAGTGTAGATATTTCCATGTTCATATAGGTGGCGGTGTAGACATTTCCATGTTTATACAGATAGCAGTGTAGTTATTTCCATGTTATAGAGATAGCAGTGTGGATATTTACACTGATATACAGATAGCTGTGTAGGTATGTGCATGTTCATACAGATAGCGGAGTAGATATTTCCATGTTTATACAGATAGCGGTGTAGATATTTCCATGTTCATACAGATAGCGGTGTAGATATTTCCATGTTCATACAGTTAGCGGTGTAGGTATTTCCATCTTCTTACAGATGGCGGTGTAGATATTTCCATGTTCATGCAAATGGCGGTGTAGATATTTCCATGTTCATACAGATAGCGGTGTAGATATTTCCATGTTCATACAGATAGCGGTGTAGGTATTTCCATGATCATACAGTTAGCGGTGTAGATATTTCCATGTTCATTCAGATGGCGGTGCAGATATTTACATGTTCATACAGATGGCGGTGTAGATATTTCCATGTTTAAACAGATAGCAGTGTAGTTATTTCCATGTTTATAGAGATAGTGGTGTAGATAATTTCAATTTTATACAGAGAGCTGTGTGGATATTTCCAAGTTCATACAGATAGCGGTGTAGATATTTCCACGTTTATAGAGATGGCGGTGTAGATATTTCCATGTTCATACAGATGTCAGTGTAGATATTTCCACGTTTATAGGGATGGCGGTGTAGATATTTTCATGTTTACACAGATGGCAGTGTAGATATTTCCATGTTTACACAGATAGCGGTGTAGACATTTCCATGTTTACACAGATAGCGGTGTGGATATTTCCATGTTCATACAAATGTCGGTGAAGATATTTCCATGTTCATAGAGATGACGGTGTAGATATTTCCATGTTTATACAGGTAGCAGTGTAGTTATTACCATATTTATAGAGATAGCAGTGTAGATATTTCCATTGATATACAGATAGCTGTGTAGATATTTGCATGTTCATACAGATAGCGGTGTAGGTATTTCCATGTTTATTCAGATCGCGGTGTAGATATTTCTATATTCATACAGTTAGCGGTGTAGATATTTCCATCTTCATATAAATGGCGGTGCAGATATTTCCATGTTTATACAGATAGCAGTGTAGATATTTCCATGTTTATAGAGATAGCAGTGTAGATATTTCCATTGATATACAGATAGCTGTGTAGATTTTGGCATGTTCATACACATAGCGGTGTAGATATTTCAATGTTCATACAGATAGCGGTGTAGATATTTCCATGTTCGTACAGAGAGCGGTGTAGGTATTTCCATGTTCATACAGATAGCGGTGTAGATATTTCCATGTTCATACAGATGGCGGTGTAGATATTTCCATGTTCATTCAGTTATCGGTGTAGATATTTCCATGTTCATACAAATGGCGTTGTAGATATTTCCATGTTCATAGAGATGGCGGTGTAGATATTTCCATGTTCATACAAATGGCGGTGTAGTTATTTCCATGTTCATAGAGATGGCGGTGTAGATCTTTCCATGTTTATACAGATAGCAGTGTAGTTATTTCCATGTTTCTAGAGATAGCAGTGTGGATATTTCCATTGATATTCAGATAGCTGTGTAGGTATTTACATGTTCATACAGATAGCGGTGTAGACATTTCCATGTTCGTACAGATAGCGGTGTAGATATTTCCATGTTCGTACAGATAGCGGTGTAGATATTTCCATGTTCGTACAGTTAGCGGTGAAGATATTTCCATGTTCATACAGATGGCGGTGTAGATATTTACATGTTCATACAGATGGCGGTATAGATATTTCCATGTTCATACAGATGGCGGTGTAGATATTTCCATGTTCATACAGATAGCGGTGTAGATACTTCCACGTTTATAGAGATGGCGGTGTAGATATTTCCATGTTCATACAGATGGCAGTGTAGATATTTCCACGTTTATAGGGATGGCGGTGTAGATATTTTCATGTTTACACAGATGGCGGTGTAGATATTTCCATGTTTACCCAGATAGCGGTGTAGACATTTCCATGTTTACACAGATAGCGGTGTGTATATTTCCGTGTTCATACAAATGTCGGTGAAGATATTTCCATGTTCATAGAGATGACGGTGTAGATATTTCCATGTTTATACAGATAGCAGTGTAGTTATTACCATGTTTATAGAGATAGCAGTGTAGATATTTCCATTGATATGCAGATAGCTGTGTAGATATTTGCATGTTCATACAGATAGCCGTGTAGTTATTTCCATGTTTATTCAGGTAGCGGTGTAGATATTTCCATATTCGTACAGTTAGCGTTGTTGATATTTCCATGTTCATACAAATGGCAGTGTAGATATTTCCATGTTCATACAAATGGCGGTGTAGATATTTCCATGTTTCTACAGATAGCAGTGTAGTTATTTCCATGTTTATAGAGATAGCAGTGTAGATATTTCCATTGATATACAGATAGCTGTGTAGCTATTTGCATGTTCATACAGATAGCGGTGTAGATATTTCCATGTTTATACAGATAGCGGTGTAGATATTTCCATGTTCATACAGATACCGGTGTAGATATTTCCATGTTCATACAGTTAGCAGTGTAGATATTTCCATGTTCTTACAGATGGCAGTGTAGATATTTACATGTTCATACAGATGGCGGTGTAGATATTTCCATGTTCATACAGATGGCGGTGTAGGTATTTCCATGTTCATACGGATAGCGGTGTAGATATTTCCATGTTAATACAGATAGCGGTGTAGATATTTCCATGTTCATACAGATAGCGGTGTAGATATTTCCATGTTAATACAGATGGCGGTGTAGTTATTTACATGTTCATACAGATGGCGGTGTAGATATTTCCATGTTCGTACGTATGGCAGTGTAGATATTTCCATGTTCATACAGGTGGCGGTGTGGATATTTCCATGTTTATACAGATTGCAGTATAGATATTTCCATGTTTACAGAGATAGCATTGTAGATATTTCCATTGATATACAGATAGCTGTGTAGATATTTGCATGTTCATACAGATAGCGGTGTAGATATTTCCATGTTCGTACAGATAGCTGTGTAGATATTTCCATGTTCATACAGATACCGGTGTAGATATTTCCATGTTCATACAGATAACGGTGTAGATATTTCTATGTTCACACAGATAGCGGTGTAGATATTTCCATGTTCATACAGTTAGCGGTGAAGTTATTTCCATGTTCATACAGATGGCGGTGTAGATATTTCCATGTTCATACAGATGGCGGTATAGATATTTCCATGTTCGTACAGATGGCGGTGTAGATATTTCCATGTTCATAGAGATGGCGGTGTAGACATTTCCATGTTTATGCAGATAGCGGTATAGATATTTCCACGTTTATACAGATGGTGGTGTAGATATTTCCATGCTCATACAGTTAGCAGTGTAGATATTTCCATGTTCTTACAGATGGCAGTGTAGATATTTACATGTTCGTACGGATGGCAGTGTAGATATTTCCATGTTCATACAGGTGGCGGTGTAGATATTTCCATGTTTATACAGATAGCAGTATAGTTATTTCCATGTTTACAGAGATAGCAAATGTAGATATTTCCATTGATATACAGATAGCTGTGTAGATATTTGCATGTTCATACAGATAGCGGTGTAGATATTTCCATGTTTATGCAGATAGCGGTATAGATATTTCCACGTTTATACAGATAGCGGTGTAGATATTTCCATGTTAATACAGATGGCCGTGCAGATATTTACATGTTCATACAGATGGCGGTGTAGATATTTCCATGTTCGTACGGATGGCAGTGTAGATATTTCCATGTTCATACAGGTGGCGGTGTAGATATTTCCATGTTTATACAGATAGCAGTATAGTTATTTCCATGTTTACAGAGATAGCAAATGTAGATATTTCCATTGATATACAGATAGCTGTGTAGATATTTGCATGTTCATACAGATAGCGGTGTAGATATTTCCATGTTTGTACAGATAGCGGTGTAGATATTTCCATGTTCATACAGATACCGGTGTAGATATTTCCATGTTCATACAGATAACGGTGTAGATATTTCTATGTTCACACAGATAGCAGTGTAGATATTTCCATGTTCATACAGTTAGCGGTGAAGATATTTCCATGTTCATACAGATGGCGGTGTAGATATTTACATGTTCATACAGATGGCGGTATAGATATTTCCATGTTCGTACAGATGGCGGTGTAGATATTTCCATGTTCATAGAGATGCCGGTGTAGATATTTCCATGTTTATGCAGATAGCGGTATAGATATTTCCATGTTTATACAGATGGTGGTGAAGATATTTCCATGTTTATAGAGATGGCGGTCTAGATATTTCCATGTTCACAGAGATAGTGGTGTAGTTATTTCCAAGTTTATAGAGACAGCGTTGTAGATATTTCCATGTTTATACAGATAGCGGTGAAGATATTTCCATGTTTATACAGATAGCGGTGTAGATATTTCCATGTTCATACAGATAGCAGTGTAGATATTTCCATGTTTATAGAGATATTGGTGTAGATAATTTCAATTTTATACAGAGAGCAGTGTAGATATTTCCAAGTTCATACAGATAGCGGTGTAGATATTTCCACATTTATAGAGATGGCGGTGTAGATATTTCCATGTTCATACAGATGGCAGTCTAGATATTTCCACGTTTATAGGGATGGCGGTGTAGATATTTTCATGTTTACACAGATGACGGTGTAGATATTTCCATGTTAACACAGATAGCGGTGTAGACATTTCCATGTTTACACAGATAGCGGTGTGGATATTTCGATGTTCATACAAATGTAGGTGTAGATATTTCCATGTTCATAGAGATGACGGTGTAGATATTTCCATGTTTATAGAGTTAGCAGTGTAGTTATTACCATGTTTATAGAGATAGCTGTGTAGATATTTGCATGTTCATACAGATAGCGGTGTAGATATTTCCATGTTTATTCTGATAGCGGTGTAGATATTTCCATATTCATAGAGTTAGCGGTGTGGATATTTCCATGTTAATACAAATGGCGGTGTAGATATTTCCATGTTTATACAGATGGCAGTGTAGATATTTCCATGTTTATAGAGATAGCAGTGTAGATATTTCCACTTATATACAGATAGCTGTGTAGATATTTGCATGTTCATACACATAGCGGTGTAGATATTTCCATGTCCATACAGATTGCGGTGTAGATATTTCCATGTTCATACAGCTAGCGGTGTGGATATTTCCATGTTCATACAGATAGCGGTGTAGTTATTTCCCTGTTCATACAGTTAGCGGTGTAGATATTTCCATGTTCATACAGATGGCAGTGTAGATATTTACATGTTCATACAGAGGGCGGTGTAGATATTTCCTTGTTCGTACGGATGGCAGTGTAGATATTTCCATGTTCATACATGTGGCGGTGTAGATATTTCCATGTTTATACAGATAGCAGTGTAGTTATTCCCATGTTTATAGAGATAGCAGTGTAGATATTTTCATTGATATACAGATAGCTCTGTAGATATTTGCATGTTCATACAGTTAGTGGTGTAGATATTTCCATGTTCATACAGATGGCGGTGTAGATATTTACATGTTCGTACAGATGGCGTTGTAGATATTTCCATGTTCATGCAGATGGCAGTGTAGATATTTCCATGTTCATAGAGATGGCGGTGTAGATATTTCCATGTTTATGCAGATAGCGGTATAGATATTTCCATGTTTATACAGATGGTGGTGTAGGTATTTCCATGTTTTTAGAGATGGCAGTCTAGATATTTCCATCTTTATAGAGACAGTGTTGTAGTTATTTCCAAGTTTATGGAGACAGCGTTGTAGATATTTCCATGTTTATACAGATTGCGGTGAAGATATTTCCATGTTTATACAGATAGCGGTGTAGATATTTCCATGTTTATACAGATAGCAGTGTAGATATTTCCATGTGTATAGATATAGTGGTGTAGATAATTTCAATTTTATACCGAGAGCAGTGTAGATATTTCCAAGTTCATACAGATAGCCGTGTAGATATTTCCACGTTTATAGAGATGGCGGTGTAGATATTTCCATGTTCATACTGATGGCGGTGTAGATATTTCCATGTTCATACAAATGGCGGTGTAGATATTTCCATGTTCATAGAGAAGGCGTTGTAGATATTTCCATGTTCAAACAAATGGCGGTGTAGATATTTCCATGTTCATAGAGATGGCGGTGTAGATATTTTCATGTTTATACAGATAGCAGTGTAGTTATTTCCATGTTTATAGAGATAGCAGTGTAGATATTTTCATTGATATACAGATAGCTGTGTAGATATTTGCATGTTCATACAGATAGCGGTGTAGATATTTCCATGTTCATACAGTTAGCGGTGTAGATATTTCCATGTTCATACAGATGGAGGTGTAGATATTTACATGTTCATACAGATGGCGGTGTAGATATTTCCATGTTTATAGATATAGCAGTGTAGATATTTCCATTGATATACAGATAGCTGTGTAGATATTTCCATCTTCAAACCGATAGCGGTGTAGATATTTCCATGTTCATTCAGATAACGGTGTAGATATTTCCATGTTCATACAGATAGCTTTGTAGGTATTTCCATGTTCATACAGTTAGGGGTTTAGATATTTCCATGTTCATACATATGGCGGTATAGATATTTCCATGTTTATACAGATAGCAGTGTAGATATTTCCATGTTTATAGAGATAGCAGTGTAGATATTTCCATTGATATGCAGATAGCTGTGTAGATATTTGCATGTTCATACACATAGCGGTGTAGATATTTCCATGTACATACAGATAGCGGTGTAGATATTTCCATGTTCGTACAGATGGCGGTGTAGGTATTTCCATGTTTATAGAGATGGCGGTGTAGATATTTTCATGTTTACACAGATGGCCGTGTAGATATTTCCATGTTTACACAGATAGCAGTGTGGATATTTCCATGTTTATGCAGATAGCAGTGTAGATATTTCCATGTTCATACAGATAGCGGTGCGGTTATTTCCATGTTTATACAGATAGTGGTGGAGATATTTCCATGTTTATACAGATAGCTTTGTAGATATTTCCATCTTATTACAGATGGCGGTGTAGATATATCCATGTTCGTACAGATGGCGGTGTAGATATTTCCATGTTCATACAGATGGCGGTGTAGATATTTCGAAGTTTATAGAGATAGCGCTGTAGTTATTTCCATATTTATAGAGAAATCTGTGTAGATATTTCCATGTATATGCAGATAGCTGTGTAGATCTTTCCATGTTCATACAGATAGCGGTGTAGATATTTCCATGTTCATAGAGATAACGGTGTAGATATTTACATCTTCATACAGATAGTGGTACAGATATTTCCATGTTCATACAGTAAGCGGTGTAGATATTTCCATGTTGATAGAGATAGCGGTGTAGATAATTCCCATTTTATACAGATAGCAGTGTAGACATTTCCAAGTTCATACAGATAGCGGTGTAGATATTTCCACGTTTATAGAGATGGCGGTGTAGATATTTCCATGTTCATACAGATGGCGGTGTAGATATTTCCATGTTTATAGAGATGGCAGTGTAGATATTTTCATGTTTACACAGATGGCGGTGTAGATATTTCCATGTATACACCGATAGCGGTGTAGACATTTCCATGTTTACACAGATAGCGGTGCGGATATTTCCATGTTTATCCAGACACCGGTGTAGATATTTCCATGTTTATACAGAAAGCGGTGCGGATATTTCCATGTTAATACAGATAGTGGTGTAGATATTTCCATGTTTATACACATAGCGGTGTAGATATTTCCATCTTAATACAGATGGCAGTGTAGATATTTCCATGTTTATGCAGATAGTGGTATAGATATTTCCATTTTTATACAGATGGTTTTGTAGATATTTCCATGTTTATGCAGATGGCGGTATAGATATTTCCATGTTTATACAGATGGTGGTGTAGATTTTTCCATGTTCATAGAGATGGCGGTGTTGATATTTCGAAGTTTATAGAAATAGCGCTGTAGTTATTTCTATAATTATATAGAAATCTGTGTAGATATTTCCATGTATATTCAGATAGCTGTTTAGATATTTCCATGTTCATGCAGATAGCGGTGTAGTTATTTCCATGTTCATCCAGATTCCGGTGTAGATACATCCATGTTCATACAGATGGCGGTGAAGATATTTCCATGTTCATACAGATGGCTGTGTAGATATTTCCATGTTCATAGAGATGGCGGTGTAGATATTTCCATGTTGATACAGATAGTTGGGCAGATATTTCCATGTTTATACAGATAGCGGTGTAGATATTTTCATCTTAATACAGATTGCGGTGTAGATACGTCCATGATCGTACAGATGGCGGTGTAGATATTTCCATGTTCATACAGATGGCGGTGTAGATATTTCGAAGTTTATAGAGATAGTGATGTAGTTATTTCCATATTTATAGAGAAATCTGTGTAGATATTTCCATGTATATTCAGATAGCTGTGTAGATGTTTCCATGTTCATGCAGATTACGCTGTAGATATTTCCATGTTCATCCAGATGCCGGTGTACATATATCCATGTTCATACAAATGGCGGTGAAGATATTTCCATGTTCATACAGATGGCGGTGTAGGTATTTCCATGTTCATACAAATGGCGGTTTAGGTATTTCCATGTTCATAGAGATGGCGCTGTAGATATTTCCAGGTTCATACAAATGGCGGTGTAGATATTTCCATGTTCATAGAGATGGCGGTGTAGATATTTCCATGTTTATACAGATAGCAGTGTAGTTATTTCCATGTTTATAGAGATACCAGTCTGGATATTTCCATTGATATACAGATAGCTGTGTAGATATTTGCATGTTCATACAGATAGCGGTGTAGATATTTCCATGTTCATACAGATAGCGGTGTAGATATTTCCATGTTCATACAGATAGCGGTGTAGATATTTAAATGTTCATACAGTTAGCAGTGTAGATATTTGTATGTTCATACAGATGGCGGTGTACATATTTACATGTTGATACAGATGGCGGTGTAGATATTTCCATGTTCATACAGATAGCGGTGTAGATATTTCCATGTTCATACAGATAGCGGTGTAGATATTTCCATGTTCATACAGATAGCGGTGTAGTTATTTCCATGTTCATACAGTTAGCGGTTTAGATAATTCCATGTTCATACAGATGGCGGTGTAGATATTTACATGTTCATACAGATGGCGGTGTAGTTATTTCCATGTTCATACAGATAGCGGTGTAGATATTTTCTTGTTGATACAGATGGCGGTGTAGATATTTCCATGTTCATACAGATAGTGGTGTAGATATTTCCATGTTCATACAGATAGCGGTGTAGATATTTCCATGTTCATACAGATAGCGGTGTAGATATTTCCATGTTCATACCAATAGCGGTGTAGACATTTCCATGTTCATACATTTAGCGGTGTAGGTATTTCCATGTTCATACAGATGGCGGTGAAGATATTTACATATTCATACAGATGGCGGTGTAGATATTTCCATGTTTGTACAGATGGCAGTGTAGATATTTCCATGTTCATACAGGTGGCAGTGTAGATATTTCCATGTTTATACAGATAGCAGTGTAGTTATTTCCATGTTAATAGAGATAGCGGTGTAGATATTTCCATTGATATACAGATAACTGTGTAGATGTTTGCATGTCCATACAGATAGCGGTGTAGATATTTCCATGTTCATACATATAGCGGTGTAGCTATTTCTATGTTCATACAGATAGCGGTGTAGATATTTCTATGTTCCTACAGATAACGGTGTAGATATTTCCATGTTCATACAGACAGCGGTGTAGATATTTCCATGTTCATACAGTTAGCGGTGTAGATATTTCCATGTTCATACAGATGGCGGTGAAGATATTTACATGTTCATACAGATGGTGGTATAGATATTTCCATGTTCTTACAGATGGCGGTGTAGATATTTCCATGTTCATAGAGATGGCGGTGTAGATCTTTCCATGTTTATGCAGATAGCGGTATAGATATTTCCATGTTTATACAGATGGTGGTGTAGATATTTCCATGTTTATAGAGATGGCGGTCTAGATATTTCCATGTTTACAGAGATAGTGGTGTAGTTATTTCCAAGTTTATAGAGACAGCGTTGTAGATATTTCCATGTTTATACAGATAGCGGTGAAGATATTTCCATGTTTACACAGATAGCGGTGTACATATTTCCATGTTTATACAGATAGCAGTGTAGATATTTCCATGTTTATAGAGATAATGGTGTAGATAATTTCAATTTTATACAGAGAGCAGTGTAGATATTTCCAAGTTCATACAGATAGCGGTGTAGATATTTCCACGTTTATAGAGATGGCGGTGTAGATATTTCCATGTTCATACAGATGGCGGTGCAGATATTTCCATGTTTATAGGAATGGCGGTGTAGATATTTTCAGGTTTAAACAGATGGCAGTGTAGATATTTCCATGTTTACACAGATAGCGGTGTAGATATTTCCCTGTTTACACAGATAGCGGTGTAGACATTTCCATGATTACACATATAGCGGTGTGGATATTTCCATGTTTATGCAGATAGCAGTGTAGATATTTCCATGTTTATACAGATAGCGGTGCGGTTATTTCCATATTTATACAGATAGTTGGGCCGATATTTCCATGTTTATACAGATAGCGGTGTAGATATTTCCATCTTAATACAGATGGCGGTGTAGATATGTCCATGTTTGTACAGATGGCAGTGTAGATATTTCCATGTTCATACAGATGGCGGTGTAGATATTTCAAAGTTTATAGAGATAGCGCTGTAGTTATTTCCATATTTATAGAGAAATCTGTGTAGATATTTCCATGTATATTCAGATAGCTGTGTATATATTTCCATGTTCATGCAGATAGCGGGGTAGATATTTCCATGTTCATCCATATGCCGGTGTACATATATGCATGTTCATACAGATGGCGGTGAAGATATTTCCATGTTCATACAGATGGTGGTGTAGTTATTTCCATGTTCATAGAGATGGCGGTGTAGATATTTCCAGGTTCATACAAATGGCCGTGAAGATATTTCCATGTTCATAGAGATGGCGGTGTTGATATTTCCATATTTGTAGAGATAGCAGTGTAGTTTTTTCCATGTTTATAGAGATAGTAGTGTAGATATTTCCATTGATATACAGATATCTCTGTAGATATTTGCATGTTCATAGAGATAGCGGTGTAGATATTTCCATGTTCATACTGATAGTTGTGTAGATATTTCCATGTTCATACAGATAGCGGTGTAGATATTTCCATGTTCGTACAGATAGCGGTGTAGATATTTCCATGTTCATACAGATAGCGGTGTAGATATTTCCATGTTCATACAGTTAGCAGCTTAGATATTTCCATGTTCATACAGATGGCGGTGTAGATATTTCCATGTTCATACAGATGGCGGTGTAGTTATTTCCAGGTTCATACAGTTAGCGGTGTAGATATTTCCATGTTCATACAGACAGCGGTGTAGATATTTCCATGTTCATACAGATAGCGGTGTAGATATTTCCATGTTCATACCAATAGCGGTGTAGACATTTCCATGTTCATTTATTTAGCGGTGTAGATATTTCCATGTTCATACAGATGGCGAAGATATTTCCATGTTCATACAGATAGCGGTGTAGATATTTCCATGTTCATACAGTTAGCGGTGTAGATACTTCCATGTTCATTCAGATGGCGGTGTAGATATTTCCATGTTCATAGAGATGGCGGTGTAGATATCTCCATATTTATACAGATAGCATTGTAGTTATTTCCATGTTTATAGAGATAGCAGTGTAGATATTTCCATTGATATACAGACAGCTGTGTAGATATTTGCATGGTCATACAGATAGCGGTGTAGATATTTCCATGTTCGTACAGATAGCCGTGTAGATATTTCCATGTTCATAGAGATAGCGGTGTAGATATTTCCATGTTCATACAGATAACGGTGTAGATATTTCCATGTTCATGCAGATAGCGGTGTAGATATTTCCATGTTCATACAGATGGCGGTGTAGATATTTACATGTTCATACAGATGGCGGTATAGATATTTCCATATTCGTACAGATGGCGTTGTAGATATTTCCATGTTCTTAGAGATGGCGGTGTAGATATCTCCATGTTTATGCAGATAGCGGTATAGATATTTCCATGTTTATACAGATGGTGGTGTAGATATTTCCATGTTCATACAAATGGCGGTGTAGATATTTCCATGTTCATTGAGATGGCGGTGTAGATATTTCCATGTTCATACAAATGGCGGTGTAGATATTTCCATGTTCATAGAGATGGCAGTGTAGATATTTCCATATTTATACAGATAGCAGTGTAGTTATTTCCATGTTTATAGGGATAGCAGTGTAGATATATTCATTGATATACAGATAGCTGTGTAGATATTTGCATGTTCATAGAGATAGCAGTGTAGATATTTCCATGTTTATAGAGATAGTGTTGTAGATAATTTCAATTTCATACAGAGAGCAGTGTAGATATTTCCAAGTTCATACAGATAGCAGTGTAGATATTTCCACGTTTACAGAGATGGCGGTGTAGATATTTCCATGTTCATACAGAGGACGGTGTAGATATTTCCATGTTTATAGGGATGGCGGTGTAGATATTTTCATGTTTACACAGATGGCGGTGTAGATATTTCCATGTTTACACAGATAGCGGTGTAGACATTTCCATGTTTACACAGATAGCAGTGTGGATATTTCCATGTTTATGCAGATAGCAGTGTAGATATTTCCATGTTTATACAGATAGCGGTGCGGATATTGCAATGTTTATTCAGATAGCGGTGCGGATATTTCCATGTTTATACAGATAGCTGGGCAGATATTTCAATGTTTATACAGATAGCGGTGTAGATATTTCCATCTAATACAAATGGCGGTGTAGATATGTCCATGATCGTACAGATGGCGATGTAGATATTTCCATGTTCATACAGATGGCGGTGTAGATATTTCGAAGTTTATAGAGTTAGCGATGTAGTTATTTCCATATTTATAGAGAAATCTGTGTAGATATTTCCATGTATATTCAGATAGCTGTGTAGATGTTTCCATGTTCATGCAGATTACGGTGTAGATATTTCCATGTTCATCCAGATGCCGGTGTACATATATCCATGTTCATACAAATGGCGGTGAAGATATTTCCATGTTCATACAGAGGGCGGTGTAGGCATTTCCATGTTCATACAAATGGCGGTGTAGATATTTCCATGTTCATAGAGATGGCGGTGTAGATATTTCCAGGTTCATACAAATGGCGGTGTAGATATTTCTATGTTCATAGAGATGGCGGTGTAGATATTTCCATGTTTATACAGATAGCAGTGTGGTTATTTCCATGTTTATAGGGATACCAGTCTGGATATTTCCATTCATATACAGATAGCTGTGTAGATATTTGCATGTTCATACAGATAGCGGTGTAGATATTTCCATGTTCATACAGATAGCGGTGTAGATATTTCCATGTTCATACAGATAGCGGTGTAGATATTTCCATGTTAATACAGATAGCGGTGTAGAAATTTCCATGTTCCTACAGATAGCGGTGTAGATATTTAAATGTTCATACAGTTAGCGGTGTAGATATTTGCATGTTCATACAGATGGCGGTGTAGATATTTACATGTTGATACAGATGGCGGTGTAGATATTTCCACGTTGATACAGAGAGCGGTGTAGATATTTCCATGTTCATACAGATAGCGGTGTAGATATTTCCATGTTCATACAGATACCGGTGTAGATATTTCCATGTTCATACCAATAGCGGTGTAGACATTTCCATGTTCATACATTTAGCGGTGTAGATATTTCCATGTTCATACAGATGGCGGTGAAGATATTTACATGTTCATACAGATGGCGGTGTTGATATTTCTATCTTTGTACGGATGGCAGTGTAGATATTTCCTTGTTCATAGAGATGGCGGTGTTGATATTTCCATATTTGTAGAGATAGCAGTGTAGTTTTTTCCATGTTTATAGAGATAGTAGTGTAGATATTTCCATTGATATACACGTAGCTCTGTAGATATTTGCATGTTCATAGAGATAGGGGTGTAGATATTTCCATGTTCATACAGATAGTGGTGTAGATATTTCCATGTTCATACAGATAGCGGTGTAGATATTTCCATGTTCATACAGATAGCGGTGTAGATATTTCCATGTTCATACAGATAGCGGTGTAGATATTTCCATGTTCATACAGTTAGCAGCTTAGATATTTCCATGTTCATACAGATGGCGGTGTAGATATTTCCATGTTCATACAGATGGCGGTGTAGTTATTTCCAGGTTCATACAGTTAGCGGTGTAGATATTTCCATGTTCATACAGAAAGCGTTGTAGATATTTCCATGTTCATACAGATAGCGGTGTAGATATTTCCACGTTAATACCAATAGCGGTGTAGACATTTTCATGTTCATATATTTAGCGGTGTAGATATTTCCATGTTCATACAGATGGCGAAGATATTTCCATGTTCATGCAGATAGCGGTGTAGATATTTCCATGTTCATACAGTTAGCGGTGTAGATATTTCCATGTTCATACAGATGGCGGTGTAGATATTTCCATGTTCATAGAGATGGCGGTGTAGATATCTCCATATTTATACAGATAGCATTGTAGTTATTTCCATGTTTATAGAGATAGCAGTGTAGATATTTCCATTGATATACAGACAGCTGTGTAGATATTTGCATGGTCATACGGATAGCGGTGTAGATATTTCCATGTTCGTACAGATAGCTGTGTAGATATTTGCATGTTCATACAGATAGCCGTGTAGATATTTCCATGTTCTTACAGTTAGCGTTGTAGATATTTCCATGTTCATACAGATGGCGGTGTAGATATTTACATGTTCATACAGATGGCGGTGTAGATATTTCCATGTTTATAGAGATAGCAGTGTAGATATTTCCATTGATATACAGATAGCTGTGTAGATATTTCCATCTTCAAACAGATAGCGGTGTAGATATTTCCATGTTCATTCAGATAACGGTGTAGATAATTCCATGTTCATACAGATAGCGGTGTAGGTATTTCCATGTTCACACAGTTAGGGGTTTAGATATTTCCATGTTCAAACATATGGCGGTGTAGATATTTCCATGTTTATACAGATAGCAGTGTAGATATTTCCATGTTTATAGAGATAGCAGTGTAGATATTTCCATTGATATGCAGATAGCTGTGTAGATATTTGCATGTTCATACACATAGCGGTGTAGATATTTCCATGTACATACAGATAGCGGTGTAGATATTTCCATGTTCGTACAGATGGCGGTGTAGGTATTTCCATGTTTATAGAGATGGCGGTGTAGATATTTTCATGTTTACACAGATGGCCGTGTAGATATTTCCATGTTTACACAGATAGCGGTGTGGATATTTCCATGTTTATGCAGATAGCGGTGTAGATATTTCCATGTTCATACAGATAGCGGTGCGGTTATTTCCATGTTTATACAGATAGTGGTGGAGATATTTCCATGTTTATACAGATAGCGGTGTAGATATTTCTATCTTATTACAGATGGCGGTGTAGATTTGTCCATGTTCGTACAGATGGCGGTGTAGATATTTCCATGTTAATACAGATGGCGGTGTAGATATTTCGAAGTTTATAGAGATACCGCTGTAGTTATTTCCATATTTATAGAGAAATCTGTGTAGATATTTCCATGTATATGCAGATAGCTGTGTAGATCTTTCCATGTTCATACAGATAGCGGTGTAGATATTTCCATGTTCATAGAGATAACGGTGTAGATGTTTACATCTTCATACAGATAGTGGTACAGATATTTCCATGTTCATACAGTAAGCGGTGTAGATATTTCCATGTTGATAGAGATAGCGGTGTAGATAATTCCCATTTTATAGAGATAGCAGTGTAGACATTTCCAAGTTCATACAGATAGCGGTGTAGATATTTCCACGTTTATAGAGATGGCAGTGTAGATATTTCCATGTTCATACAGATGGCGGTGTAGATATTTCCATGTTTATAGAGATGGCAGTGTAGATATTTTCATGTTTACACAGATGGCGGTGTAGATATTTCCATGTATACACAGATAGCGGTGTAGACATTTCCATGTTTACACAGATAGCGGTGTGGATATTTCCATGTTTATCCAGATACCGGTGTAGATATTTCCATGTTTATACAGAAAGCGGTGCGGATATTTCCATGTTAATACAGATAGTGGTGTAGATATTTCCATGTTTATACACATAGCGGTGTAGATATTTCCGTATTAATACAGATGGCGGTGTAGATATTTCCAAGTTTATGCAGATAGTGGTATAGATATTTCCATTTTTATACAGATGGTTTTGTAGATATTTCCATGTTTATGCAGATGGCGGTATAGATATTTCCATGTTTATACAGATGGTGGTGTAGGTTTTTCCATGTTCATAGAGATGGCGGTGTTGATATTTCGAAGTTTATAGAGATAGCGCTGTAGTTATTTCTATAATTATATAGAAATCTGTGTAGATATTTCCATGTATATTCAGATAGCTGTTTAGATATTTCCATGTTCATGCAGATAGCGGTGTAGTTATTTCCATGTTCATCCAGATTCCGGTTTAGATACATCCATGTTCATACAGATGGCGGTGAAGATATTTCCATGTTCATACAGATGGCTGTGTAGATATTTCCATGTTCATAGAGATGGCGGTGTAGATATTTCCATGTTGATACAGATAGTTGGGCAGATATTTCCATGTTTATACAGATAGCGGTGTAGATATTTTCATCTTAATACAGATTGCGGTGTAGATACGTCCATGATCGTACAGATGGCGGTGTAGATATTTCCATGTTCATACAGATGGCGGTGTAGATATTTCGAAGTTTATAGAGATAGTGATGTAGTTATTTCCATATTTATAGAGAAATCTGTGTAGATATTTCCATGTATATTCAGATAGCTGTGTAGATGTTTCCATGTTCATGCAGATTACGCTGTAGATATTTCCATGTTCATCCAGATGCCAGTGTACATATATCCATGTTCATACAAATGGCGGTGAAGATATTTCCATGTTCATACAGATGGAGGTGTAGGTATTTCCATGTTCATACAAATGGCGGTTTAGGTATTTCCATGTTCATAGAGATGGCGGTGTAGATATTTCCAGGTTCATACAAATGGCGGTGTAGATATTTCCATGTTCATAGAGATGGCGGTGTAGATATTTCCATGTTTATACAGATAGCAGTGTAGTTATTTCCATGTTTATAGAGATACCAGTCTGGATATTTCCATTGATATACAGATAGCTGTGTAGATATTTGCATGTTCATACAGATAGCGGTGTAGATATTTCCATGTTCATACAGATAGCGGTGGAGATATTTCCATGTTCATACAGATAGCGGTGTAGATATTTAAATGTTCATACAGTTAGCAGTGTAGATATTTGTATGTTCATACAGATGGCGGTGTACATATTTACATGTTGATACAGATGGCGGTGTAGATATTTCCATGTTCATACAGATAGCGGTGTAGATATTTACATGTTCATACAGATGGCGGTGTAGTTATTTCCATGTTCATACAGATAGCGGTGTAGATATTTTCTTGTTGATACAGATGGCGGTGTAGATATTTCCATGTTCATACAGATAGTGGTGTAGATATTTCCATGTTCATACAGATAGCGGTGTAGATATTTCCATGTTCATACAGATAGCGGTGTAGATATTTCCATGTTCATACCAATAGCGGTGTAGACATTTCCATGTTCATACATTTAGCGGTGTAGGTATTTCCATGTTCATACAGATGGCGGTGAAGATATTTACATGTTCATACAGATGGCGCTGTAGATATTTCCATGTTTGTACGGATGGCAGTGTAGATATTTCCATGTTCATACAGGTGGTGGTGTAGATATTTCCATGTTTATACAGATAGCAGTGTAGTTATTTCCATGTTAATAGAGATAGCGGTGTAGATATTTCCATTGATATACAGATAACTGTGTAGATGTTTGCATGTTCATACAGATAGCGGTGTAGATATTTCCATGTTCGTACAGATAGCGGTGTAGCTATTTCCATGTTCATACAGATAGCGGTGTAGATATTTCTATGTTCATACAGATAACGGTGTAGATATTTCCATGTTCATACAGACAGCGGTGTAGATATTTCCATGTTCATACAGTTAGCGGTGTAGATATTTCCATGTTCATACAGATGGCGGTGTAGATATTTACATGTTCATACAGATGGCGGTATAGATATTTCCATGTTCTTACAGATGGCGGTGTAGATATTTCCATGTTCATACAAATGTAGGTGTAGATATTTCCATGTTCATAGAGATGACGGTGTAGGTATTTCCATGTTTATACAGTTAGCAGTGTAGTTATCACCATGTTTATAGAGATAGCAGTGTAGATATTTCCATGTTTATAGAGATAGTGGTGTAGACAATTTCAATTTATACCGAGAGCAGTGTAGATATTTCCAAGTTCATACAGATAGCGGTGTAGATATTTACATGTTCATACAGATGGCGGTGTAGACAATTCCATGTTCATACAGATGGCGGTGTAGATATTTCCATGTTCATACAGATGGCGGTGTAGATATTTACATGTTCATACAGATGGCGGTGTAGACATTTCCATGTTCATACAGATGGCGGTGTAGATATTTCCATGTTCATAGAGATAGCGGTGTAGTTATTTCCATGTTCATACCAATAGCGGTGTAGATATTTCCATGTTCATACAGTAAGCGGTTTAGATATTTCCATGTTCATACAGATGGCGGTGTAGGTATTTACATGTTCATACAGATGGCGGTGTAGATATTTCCATGTTCGTACGGATGGCAGTGTAGATATTTCCATGTTCATATAGGTGGCGGTGTAGATATTTCCATGTTTATACAGATAGCCGTGTAGTTATTTCCATGTTTACAGAGATAGCAGTGTGGATATTTCCATTGATATAGAGATAGCTGTGTAGGTATTTTCATGTTCATACAGATAGCGGTGTAGATATTTCCATATTCATACAGACAGCGGTGTACATATTTCCATGTTCATACAGATAGCGGTGTAGGTATTTCCATGTTCATACAGTTAGCGGTGTAGATATTTCCATGTTCATACAGATGGCGGTGTAGATATTTACATGTTCATACAGATGGCGGTGTAGATATTTCCATGTTCGTACAGATGGCGGTGTAGATATTTCCAGGTTCATAGAGATGGCAGTGTAGATATTTCCATGTTTATGTAGATAGCGGTATAGATATTTCCATGTTTATACAGATGGTGGTGCAGATATTTCCATGTTTATAGAGATGGCGGTCTAGATATTTCCATGTTTACAGAGATAGTGGTGTAGTTTTTTCCAAGTTTATAGAGACAGCGTTGTAGATATTTCCATGTTTATACAGATATCGGTGAAGATATTTCCATGTTTGTACAGATAGCGGTGTAGATATTTCCATGTTTATACAGATAGCAGTGTAGATATTTCCATGTTTATAGAGATAGTGGTGTAGACAATTTCAATTTATACCGAGAGCAGTGTAGATATTTCCAAGTTCATACAGATAGCGGTGTAGATATTTCCACGTTTATAGAGATGGCGGTGTAGATACTTCCATGTTCATACAGATGGCGGTGTAGATATTTCCATGTTCATACAAATGGCGGTGTATGTATTTCCATGTTCATAGAGATGGCGGTGTAGATATCTCCATGTTCATACAATTGGCGGTGTAGATATTTCCATGTTTATACAGATAGCAGTGTAGTTATTTCCATGTTTATAGAGATAGCAGTGTAGATATTTCCACTGATATACAGATAGCTGTGTAGATATTTGCATGTTCATACAGATAGCGGTGTAGATATTTCCATGTTTATGCAGATAGCGGTGTAGATATTTCCATGTTCATACAGATAGCGGTGTAGATATTTCCATGCTCATACAGTTAGCAGTGTAGATATTTCCATGTTCTTACAGATGGCAGTGTAGATATTTACATGTTCATACAGATGGCGGTGTAGATATTTCCATGTTCATACAGATGGCGGTGTAGATATTTCCATGTTCATATGGATAGCGGTGTAGATATTTCCATGTTAATACAGATAGCGGTGTAGATATTTCCATGTTCATACAGATAGCGGTGTAGATATTTCCATGTTAATACAGATGGCCGTGCAGATCTTTACATGTTCATACAGATGGCGGTGTAGATATTTCCATGTTCGTACGGATGGCAGTGTAGATATTTCCATGTTCATACAGGTGGCAGTGTAGATATTTCCATGTTTATACAGATAGCAGTATAGTTATTTCCATGTTTACAGAGATAGCAAATGTAGATATTTCCATTGATATACAGATAGCTGTGTAGATATTTGCATGTTCATACGGATAGCGGTGTAGATATTTCCATGTTCGTACAGATAGCGGTGTAGCTATTTCCATGTTCATACAGATAGCGGTGTAGATATTTCTATGTTCATACAGATAACGGTGTAGATATTTCCATGTTCATACAGACAGCGGTGTAGATATTTCCATGTTCATACAGTTAGCGGTGTAGATATTTCCATGTTCATACAGATGGCGGTGTAGATATTTACATGTTCATACAGATGGCGGTATAGATATTTCCATGTTCTTACAGATGGCGGTGTAGATATTTCCATGTTCATACAAATGTAGGTGTAGATATTTCCATGTTCATAGAGATGACGGTGTAGGTATTTCCATGTTTATACAGTTAGCAGTGTAGTTATCACCATGTTTATAGAGATAGCAGTGTAGATATTTCCATGTTTATAGAGATAGTGGTGTAGACAATTTCAATTTATACCGAGAGCAGTGTAGATATTTCCAAGTTCATACAGATAGCGGTGTAGATATTTACATGTTCATACAGATGGCGGTGTAGACAATTCCATGTTCATACAGATGGCGGTGTAGATATTTCCATGTTCATACAGATGGCGGTGTAGATATTTACATGTTCATACAGATGGCGGTGTAGACATTTCCATGTTCATACAGATGGCGGTGTAGATATTTCCATGTTCATAGAGATAGCGGTGTAGTTATTTCCATGTTCATACCAATAGCGGTGTAGATATTTCCATGTTCATACAGTAAGCGGTTTAGATATTTCCATGTTCATACAGATGGCGGTGTAGGTATTTACATGTTCATACAGATGGCGGTGTAGATATTTCCATGTTCGTACGGATGGCAGTGTAGATATTTCCATGTTCATATAGGTGGCGGTGTAGATATTTCCATGTTTATACAGATAGCCGTGTAGTTATTTCCATGTTTACAGAGATAGCAGTGTGGATATTTCCATTGATATAGAGATAGCTGTGTAGGTATTTGCATGTTCATACAGATAGCGGTGTAGATATTTCCATATTCATACAGACAGCGGTGTACATATTTCCATGTTCATACAGATAGCGGTGTAGATATTTCCATGTTCATACAGTTAGCGGTGTAGATATTTCCATGTTCATACAGATGGCGGTGTAGATATTTACATGTTCATACAGATGGCGGTGTAGATATTTCCATGTTCGTACAGATGGCGGTGTAGATATTTCCAGGTTCATAGAGATGGCAGTGTAGATATTTCCATGTTTATGTAGATAGCGGTATAGATATTTCCATGTTTATACAGATGGTGGTGCAGATATTTCCATGCTTATAGAGATGGCGGTCTAGATATTTCCATGTTTACAGAGATAGTGGTGTAGTTATTTCCAAGTTTATAGAGACAGCGTTGTAGATATTTCCATGTTTATACAGATATCGGTGAAGATATTTCCATGTTTGTACAGATAGCGGTGTAGATATTTCCATGTTTATACAGATAGCAGTGTAGATATTTCCATGTTTATAGAGATAGTGGTGTAGACAATTTCAATTTATACCGAGAGCAGTGTAGATATTTCCAAGTTCATACAGATAGCGGTGTAGATATTTCCACGTTTATAGAGATGGCGGTGTAGATACTTCCATGTTCATACAGATGGCGGTGTAGATATTTCCATGTTCATACAAATGGCGGTGTATGTATTTCCATGTTCATAGAGATGGCGGTGTAGATATTTCCATGTTCATACAATTGGCGGTGTAGATATTTCCATGTTTATACAGATAGCAGTGTAGTTATTTCCATGTTTATAGAGATAGCAGTGTAGATATTTCCACTGATATACAGATAGCTGTGTAGATATTTGCATGTTCATACAGATAGCGGTGTAGATATTTCCATGTTTATGCAGATAGCGGTGTAGATATTTCCATGTTCATACAGATAGCGGTGTAGATATTTCCATGCTCATACAGTTAGCAGTGTAGATATTTCCATGTTCTTACAGATGGCAGTGTAGATATTTACATGTTCATACAGATGGCGGTGTAGATATTTCCATGTTCATACAGATGGCGGTGTAGATATTTCCATGTTCATATGGATAGCGGTGTAGATATTTCCATGTTAATACAGATAGCGGTGTAGATATTTCCATGTTCATACAGATAGCGGTGTAGATATTTCCATGTTAATACAGATGGCCGTGCAGATCTTTACATGTTCATACAGATGGCGGTGTAGATATTTCCATGTTCGTACGGATGGCAGTGTAGATATTTCCATGTTCATACAGGTGGCAGTGTAGATATTTCCATGTTTATACAGATAGCAGTATAGTTATTTCCATGTTTACAGAGATAGCAAATGTAGATATTTCCATTGATATACAGATAGCTGTGTAGATATTTGCATGTTCATACGGATAGCGGTGTAGATATTTCCATGTTCGTACAGATAGCGGTGTAGATGTTTCCATGTTCATACAGATACCGGTGTAGATATTTCCATGTTCATACAGATAACGGTGTAGATATTTCTATGTTCACACAGATAGCGGTGTAGATATTTCCATGTTCATACAGTTAGCGGTGAAGATATTTCCATGTTCATACAGATGGCGGTGTAGATATTTACATGTTCATACAGATGGCGGTATAGATATTTCCATGTTCGTACAGATGGCGGTGTAGATATTTCCATGTTCATAGAGATGGCGGTGTAGATATTTCCATGTTTATGCAGATAGCGGTATAGATATTTCCATGTTTATACAGATGGTGGTGAAGATATTTCCATGTTTATAGAGATGGCGGTCTAGATATTTCCATGTTCACAGAGATAGTGGTGTAGTTATTTCCAAGTTTATAGAGACAGCGTTGTAGATATTTCCATGTTTATACAGATAGCGGTGAAGATATTTCCATGTTTATACAGATAGCGGTGTAGATATTTCCATGTTCATACAGATAGCAGTGTAGATATTTCCATGTTTATAGAGATATTGGTGTAGATAATTTCAATTTTATACAGAGAGCAGTGTAGATATTTCCAAGTTCATACAGATAGCGGTGTAGATATTTCCACATTTATAGAGATGGCGGTGTAGATATTTCCATGTTCATACAGATGGCAGTCTAGATATTTCCACGTTTATAGGGATGGCGGTGTAGATATTTTCATGTTTACACAGATGACGGTGTAGATATTTCCATGTTAACACAGATAGCGGTGTAGACATTTCCATGTTTACACAGATAGCGGTGTGGATATTTCGATGTTCATACAAATGTAGGTGTAGATATTTCCATGTTCATAGAGATGACGGTGTAGATATTTCCATGTTTATAGAGTTAGCAGTGTAGTTATTACCATGTTTATAGAGATAGCTGTGTAGATATTTGCATGTTCATACAGATAGCGGTGTAGATATTTCCATGTTTATTCTGATAGCGGTGTAGATATTTCCATATTCATAGAGTTAGCAGTGTGGATATTTCCATGTTAATACAAATGGCGGTGTAGATATTTCCATGTTTATACAGATGGCAGTGTAGATATTTCCATGTTTATAGAGATAGCAGTGTAGATATTTCCACTTATATACAGATAGCTGTGTAGATATTTGCATGTTCATACACATAGCGGTGTAGATATTTCCATGTCCATACAGATTGCGGTGTAGATATTTCCATGTTCATACAGCTAGCGGTGTGGATATTTCCATGTTCATACAGATAGCGGTGTAGTTATTTCCCTGTTCATACAGTTAGCGGTGTAGATATTTCCATGTTCATACAGATGGCAGTGTAGATATTTACATGTTCATACAGAGGGCGGTGTAGATATTTCCTTGTTCGTACGGATGGCAGTGTAGATATTTCCATGTTCATACATGTGGCGGTGTAGATATTTCCATGTTTATACAGATAGCAGTGTAGTTATTTCCATGTTTATAGAGATAGCAGTGTAGATATTTTCATTGATATACAGATAGCTGTGTAGATATTTGCATGTTCATACAGTTAGTGGTGTAGATATTTCCATGTTCATACAGATGGCGGTGTAGATATTTACATGTTCGTACAGATGGCGTTGTAGATATTTCCATGTTCATGCAGATGGCAGTGTAGATATTTCCATGTTCATAGAGATGGCGGTGTAGATATTTCCATGTTTATGCAGATAGCGGTATAGATATTTCCATGTTTATACAGATGGTGGTGTAGATATTTCCATGTTTATAGAGATGGCAGTCTAGATATTTCCATCTTTATAGAGACAGTGTTGTAGTTATTTCCAAGTTTATGGAGACAGCGTTGTAGATATTTCCATGTTTATACAGATTGCGGTGAAGATATTTCCATGTTTATACAGATAGCGGTGTAGATATTTTCATGTTTATACAGATAGCAGTGTAGTTATTTCCATGTTTATAGAGATAGCAGTGTAGATATTTTCATTGATATACAGATAGCTGTGTAGATATTTGCATGTTCATACAGATAGCGGTGTAGATATTTCCATGTTCATACAGTTAGCGGTGTAGATATTTCCATGTTCATACAGATGGCGGTGTAGATATTTACATGTTCATACAGATGGCGGTGTAGATATTTCCATGTTTATAGATATAGCAGTGTAGATATTTCCATTGATATACAGATAGCTGTGTAGATATTTCCATCTTCAAACAGATAGCGGTGTAGATATTTCCATGTTCATTCAGATAACGGTGTAGATATTTCCATGTTCATACAGATAGCGTTGTAGGTATTTCCATGTTCATACAGTTAGGGGTTTAGATATTTCCATGTTCATACATATGGCGGTATAGATATTTCCATGTTTACACAGATAGCAGTGTAGATATTTCCATGTTTATAGAGATAGCAGTGTAGATATTTCCATTGATATGCAGATAGCTGTGTAGATATTTGCATGTTCATACACATAGCGGTGTAGATATTTCCATGTACATACAGATAGCGGTGTAGATATTTCCATGTTCGTACAGATGGCGGTGTAGGTATTTCCATGTTTATAGAGATGGCGGTGTAGATATTTTCATGTTTACACAGATGGCCGTGTAGATATTTCCATGTTTACACAGATAGCGGTGTGGATATTTCCATGTTTATGCAGATAGCGGTGTAGATATTTCCATGTTCATACAGATAGCGGTGTAGATATTTCCATCTTATTACAGATGGTGGTGTAGATATATCCATGTTCGTACAGATGGCGGTGTAGATATTTCCATGTTCATACAGATGGCGGTGTAGATATTTCGAAGTTTATAGAGATAGCGCTGTAGTTATTTCCATATTTATAGAGAAATCTGTGTAGATATTTCCATGTATATGCAGATAGCTGTGTAGATCTTTCCATGTTCATACAGATAGCGGTGTAGATATTTCCATGTTCATAGAGATAACGGTGTAGATATTTACATCTTCATACAGATAGTGGTACAGATATTTCCATGTTCATACAGTTAGCGGTTTAGATATTTCCATGTTCATACAGATGGCGGTGTAGATATTTACATGTTCATACAGATGGCGGTGTAGTTATTTCCATGTTCATACAGATAGCGGTGTAGATATTTTCTTGTTGATACAGATGGCGGTGTAGATATTTCCATGTTCATACAGATAGTGGTGTAGATATTTCCATGTTCATACAGATAGCGGTGTAGATATTTCCATGTTCATACAGATAGCGGTGTAGATATTTCCATGTTCATACCAATAGCGGTGTAGACATTTCCATGTTCATACATTTAGCGGTGTAGGTATTTCCATGTTCATACAGATGGCGGTGAAGATATTTACAAGTTCATACAGATGGCGGTGTAGATATTTCCATGTTTGTACGGATGGCAGTGTAGATATTTCCATGTTCATACAGGTGGCGGTGTAGATATTTCCATGTTTATACAGATAGCAGTGTAGTTATTTCCATGTTAATAGAGATAGCGGTGTAGATATTTCCACTGATATACAGATAACTGTGTAGATGTTTGCATGTTCATACAGATAGCGGTGTAGATATTTCCATGTTCGTACAGATAGCGGTGTAGCTATTTCCATGTTCATACAGATAGCGGTGTAGATATTTCTATGTTCCTACAGATAACGGTGTAGATATTTCCATGTTCATACAGACAGCGGTGTAGATATTTCCATGTTCATACAGTTAGCGGTGTAGATATTTTCATGTTCATACAGATGGCGGTGTAGATATTTACATGTTCATACAGATGGTGGTATAGATATTTCCATGTTCCTACAGATGGCGGTGTAGATATTTCCATGTTCATAGAGATGGCGGTGTAGATATTTCCATGTTTATGCAGATAGCGGTATAGATATTTCCATGTTTATACAGATGGTGGTGTAGATATTTCCATGTTTATAGAGATGGCGGTCTAGATATTTCCATGTTTACAGAGATAGTGGTGTAGTTATTTCCAAGTTTATAGAGACAGCGTTGTAGATATTTCCATGTTTATACAGATAGCGGTGAAGATATTTCCATGTTTACACAGATAGCGGTGTAGATATTTCCATGTTTATACAGATAACCGTGTAGATATTTCCATGTTTATAGAGATAATGGTGTAGATAATTTCAATTTTATACAGAGAGCAGTGTAGATATTTCCAAGTTCATACAGATAGCGGTGTAGATATTTCCACGTTTATAGAGATGGCGGTGTAGATATTTCCATGTTCATACAGATGGCGGTGCAGATATTTCCATGTTTATAGGAATGGCGGTGTAGATATTTTCAGGTTTAAACAGATGGCAGTGTAGATATTTCCATGTTTACACAGATAGCGGTGTAGATATTTCCCTGTTTACACAGATAGCGGTGTAGACATTTCCATGATTACACAGATAGCTGTGTGGATATTTCCATGTTTATGCAGATAGCAGTGTAGATATTTCCATGTTTATGCAGATAGCGGTGCGGTTATTTCCATATTTATACAGATAGTTGGGCCGATATTTCCATGTTTATACAGATAGCGGTGTAGATATTTCCATCTTAATACAGATGGCGGTGTAGATATGTCCATGTTTGTACAGATGGCAGTGTAGATATTTCCATGTTCATACAGATGGCGGTGTAGATATTTCAAAGTTTATAGAGATAGCGCTGTAGTTATTTCCATATTTATAGAGAAATCTGTGTAGATATTTCCATGTATATTCAGATAGCTGTGTAGATATTTCCATGTTCATGCAGATAGCGGTGTAGATATTTCCATGTTCATCAATATGCCGGTGTACATATATACATGTTCATACAGATGGCGGTGAAGATATTTCCATGTTCATACAGATGGTGGTGTAGTTATTTCCATGTTCATAGAGATGGCGGTGTAGATATTTCCAGGTTCATACAAATGGCGGTGTAGATATTTCCATGTTCATAGAGATGGCGGTGTTGATATTTCCATATTTGTAGAGATAGCAGTATAGTTTTTCCATGTTTATAGAGATAGTAGTGTAGATATTTCCATTGATATACAGATATCTCTGTAGATATTTGCATGTTCATAGAGATAGCGGTGTAGATATTTCCATGTTCATACTGATAGTTGTGTAGATATTTCCATGTTCATACAGATAGCGGTGTAGATATTTCCATGTTCGTACAGATAGCGGTGTAGATATTTCCATGTTCATAGAGATAGCGGTGTAGATATTTCCATGTTCATACAGTTAGCAGCTTAGATATTTCCATGTTCATACAGATGGCGGTGTAGATATTTACATGTTCATACAGATGGCGGTGTAGTTATTTCCAGGTTCATACAGTTAGCGGTGTAGATATTTCCATGTTCATACAGATAGCGGTGTAGATATTTCCATGTTCATACAGATAGCGGTGTAGATATTTCCATGTTCATACAGATGGCGGTGTAGATATTTCCATGTTTATAGGGATGGCGGTGTAGATATTTTCATGTTTACACAGATGGCAGTGTAGATATTTCCATGTTTACACAGATAGCGGTGTAGACATTTCCATGTTTACACAGATAGCAGTGTGGATATTTCCATGTTTATGCAGATAGCAGTGTAGATATTTCCATGTTTATACAGATAGCGGTGCGGATATTTCAATGTTTATTCAGATAGCGGTGCGGATATTTCCATGTTTATACAGATAGCTGGGCAGATATTTCAATGTTTATACAGATAGCGGTGTAGATATTTCCATCTAATACAAATGGCGGTGTAGATATGTCCATGATCGTACAGATGGCGATGTAGATATTTCCATGTTCATACAGATGGCGGTGTAGATATTTCGAAGTTTATAGAGTTAGCGATGTAGTTATTTCCATATTTATAGAGAAATCTGTGTAGATATTTCCATGTATATTCAGATAGCTGTGTAGATGTTTCCATGTTCATGCAGATTACGGTGTAGATATTTCCATGTTCATCCAGATGCCGGTGTACATATATCCATGTTCATACAAATGGCGGTGAAGATATTTCCATGTTCATACAGAGGGCGGTGTAGGCATTTCCATGTTCATACAAATGGCGGTGTAGATATTTCCATGTTCATAGTGATGGCGGTGTAGATATTTCCAGGTTCATACAAATGGCGGTGTAGATATTTCTATGTTCATAGAGATGGCGGTGTAGATATTTCCATGTTTATACAGATAGCAGTGTGGTTATTTCCATGTTTATAGGGATACCAGTCTGGATATTTCCATTGATATACAGATAGCTGTGTAGATATTTGCATGTTCATACAGATAGCGGTGTAGATATTTCCATGTTAATACAGATAGCGGTGTAGAAATTTCCATGTTCCTACAGATAGCGGTGTAGATATTTAAATGTTCATTCAGTTAGCGGTGTAGATATTTGCATGTTCATACAGATGGCGGTGTAGATATTTACATGTTGATACAGATGGCGGTGTAGATGTTTCCACGTTCATACAGATAGCGGTGTAGATATTTCCATGTTCATACAGATAGCGGTGTAGATATTTCCATGTTCATACAGATTGTGGTGTAGATATTTCCATGTTCATACCAATAGCGGTGTAGACATTTCCATGTTCATAGAGATAACGGTGTAGATATTTCCATGTTCATACAGATGGCGGTGAAGATATTTACATGTTCATACAGATGGCGGTGTTGATATTTCTATCTTTGTACGGATGGCAGTTTAGATATTTCCATGTTCATAGAGATGGCGGTGTTGATATTTCCATATTTGTAGAGATAGCAGTGTAGTTTTTTCCATGTTTATAGAGATAGTAGTGTAGATATTTCCATTGATATACAGATAGCTCTGTAGATATTTGCATGTTCATAGAGATAGCGGTGTAGATATTTCCATGTTCATACAGATAGCGGTGTAGATATTTCCATCTTCATACAGATAGCGGTGTAGATATTTCCATGTTCATACAGATAGCGGTGTAGATATTTCCATGTTTATACAGAGAGCGGTGTAGATATTTCCATGTTCATACAGTTAGCAGCTTAGATATTTCCATGTTCATACAGATGGCGGTGTAGATATTTCCATGTTCATACAGATGGCGGTGTAGTTATTTCCAGGTTCATACAGTTAGCGGTGTAGATATTTCCATGTTCATACAGAAAGCGGTGTAGATATTTCCATGTTCATACAGATAGCGGTGTAGATATTTCCACGTTAATACCAATAGCGGTGTAGACATTTCCATGTTCATATATTTAGCGGTGTAGATATTTCCATGTTCATACAGATGGCGAAGATATTTCCATGTTCATGCAGATAGCGGTGTAGATATTTCCATGTTCATACAGTTAGCGGTGTAGATATTTCCATGTTCATACAGATGGCGGTGTAGATATTTCCATGTTCATAGAGATGGCGGTGTAGATATCTCCATATTTATACAGATAGCATTGTAGTTATTTCCATGTTTATAGAGATAGCAGTGTAGATATTTCCATGTTCTTACAGTTAGCGGTGTAGATATTTCCATGTTCATACAGATGGCGGTGTAGATATTTACATGTTCATACAGATGGCGGTGTAGATATTTCCATGTTTATAGAGATAGCAGTGTAGATATTTCCATTGATATACAGATAGCTGTGTAGATATTTCCATCTTCAAACAGATAGCGGTGTAGATATTTCCATGTTCATTCAGATAACGGTGTAGATATTTCCATGTTCATACAGATAGCGGTGTAGGTATTTCCATGTTCATACAGTTAGGGGTTTAGATATTTCCATGTTCAAACATATTTCGGTGTAGATATTTCCATGTTTATACAGATAGCAGTGTAGATATTTCCATGTTTATAGAGATAGCAGTGTAGATATTTCCATTGATATGCAGATAGCTGTGTAGATATTTGCATGTTCATACACATAGCGGTGTAGATATTTCCATGTACATACAGATAGCGGTGTAGATATTTCCATGTTCGTACAGATGGCGGTGTAGGTATTTCCATGTTTATAGAGATGGCGGTGTAGATATTTTCATGTATACACAGATGGCCGTGTAGATATTTCCATGTTTACACAGATAGCGGTGTGGATATTTCCATGTTTATGCAGATAGCGGTGTAGATATTTCCATGTTCATACAGATAGCGGTGCGGTTATTTCCATGTTTGTACAGATAGTGGTGGAGATATTTCCATGTTTATACAGATAGCGGTGTAGATATTTCTATCTTATTACAGATGGCAGTGTAGATTTGTCCATGTTCGTACAGATGGCGGTGTAGATATTTCCATGTTCATACAGATGGCGGTGTAGATATTTCGAAGTTTATAGAGATAGCGCTGTAGTTATTTCCATATTTATAGAGAAATCTGTGTAGATATTTCCATGTATATGCAGATAGCTGTGTAGATCTTTCCATGTTCATACAGATAGCGGTGTAGATATTTCCATGTTCATAGAGATAACGGTGTAGATATTTACATCTTCATACAGATAGTGGTACAGATATTTCCATGTTCATACAGTAAGCGGTGTAGATATTTCCATGTTGATAGAGATAGCGGTGTAGATAATTCCCATTTTATACAGATAGCAGTGTAGACATTTCCAAGTTCATACAGATAGCGGTGTAGATATTTCCACGTTTATAGAGATGGCGGTGTAGATATTTCCATGTTCATACAGATGGCGGTGTAGATATTTCCATGTTTATAGAGATGGCAGTGTAGATATTTTCATGTTTACACAGATGGCGGTGTAGATATTTCCATGTATACACAGATAGCGGTGTAGACATTTCCATGTTTACACAGATAGCGGTGTGGATATTTCCATGTTTATCCAGATACCGGTGTAGATATTTCCATGTTTATACAGAAAGCGGTGCGGATATTTCCATGTTAATACAGATAGTGGTGTAGATATTTCCATGTTTATACACATAGCGGTGTAGATATTTCCATCTTAATACAGATGGCGGTGTAGATATTTCCAAGTTTATGCAGATAGTGGTATAGATATTTCCATTTTTATACAGATGGTTTTGTAGATATTTCCATGTTTATGCAGATGGCGGTATAGATATTTCCATGTTTATTCAGATGGTGGTGTAGATTTTTCCATGTTCATAGAGATGGCGGTGTTGATATTTCGAAGTTTATAGAGATAGCGCTGTAGTTATTTCTATAATTATATAGAAATCTGTGTAGATATTTCCATGTATATTCAGATAGCTGTTTAGATATTTCCATGTTCATGCAGATAGCGGTGTAGTTATTTCCATGTTCATCCAGATTCCGGTGTAGATACATCCATGTTCATACAGATGGCGGTGAAGATATTTCCATGTTCATACAGATGGCTGTGTAGATATTTCCATGTTCATAGAGATGGCGGTGTAGATATTTCCATGTTGATACAGATAGTTGGGCAGATATTTCCATGTTTATACAGATAGCGGTGTAGATATTTTCATCTTAATACAGATTGCGGTGTAGATACGTCCATGATCGTACAGATGGCGGTGTAGATATTTCCATGTTCATACAGATGGCGGTGTAGATATTTCGAAGTTTATAGAGATAGTGATGTAGTTATATCCATATTTATAGAGAAATCTGTGTAGATATTTCCATGTATATTCAGATAGCTGTGTAGATGTTTCCATATTCATGCAGATTACGCTGTAGATATTTCCATGTTCATCCAGATGCCGGTGTACATATATCCATGTTCATACAAATGGCGGTGAAGATATTTCCATGTTCATACAGATGGCGGTGTAGGTATTTCCATGTTCATACAAATGGCGGTTTAGGTATTTCCATGTTCATAGAGATGGCGGTGAAGATATTTCCAGGTTCATACAAATGGCGGTGTAGATATTTCCATGTTCATAGAGATGGCGGTGTAGATATTTCCATGTTTATACAGATAGCAGTGTAGTTATTTCCATGTTTATAGAGATACCAGTCTGGATATTTCCATTGATATACAGATAACTGTGTAGATATTTGCATGTTCATACAGATAGCGGTGTAGATATTTCCATGTTCATACAGATAGCGGTGTGGATATTTACATGTTCATACAGATAGCGGTGTAGATATTTAAATGTTCATACAGTTAGCAGTGTAGATATTTGTATGTTCATACAGATGGCGGTGTACATATTTACATGTTGATACAGATGGCGGTGTAGATATTTCCATGTTCATACAGATAGCGGTGTAGATATTTACATGTTCATACAGATGGCGGTGTAGTTATTTCCATGTTCATACAGATAGCGGTGTAGATATTTTCTTGTTGATACAGATGGCGGTGTAGATATTTCCATGTTCATACAGATAGTGGTGTAGATATTTCCATGTTCATACAGATAGCGGTGTAGTTATTTCCATGTTCATACAGATAGCGGTGTAGATATTTCCATGTTCATACCAATAGCGGTGTAGACATTTCCATGTTCATACATTTAGCGGTGTAGGTATTTCCATGTTCATACAGATGGCGGTGAAGATATTTACATGTTCATACAGATGGCGCTGTAGATATTTCCATGTTTGTACGGATGGCAGTGTAGATATTTCCATGTTCATACAGATGGTGGTGTAGATATTTCCATGTTTATACAGATAGCAGTGTAGTTATTTCCATGTTAATAGAGATAGCGGTGTAGATATTTCCACTGATATACAGATAACTGTGTAGATGTTTGCATGTTCATACAGATAGCGGTGTAGATATTTCCATGTTCGTACAGATAGCGGTGTAGCTATTTCCATGTTCATACAGATAGCGGTGTAGATATTTCTATGTTCATACAGATAACGGTGTAGATATTTCCATGTTCATACAGACAGCGGTGTAGATATTTCCATGTTCATACAGTTAGCGGTGTAGATATTTCCATGTTCATACAGATGGCGGTGTAGATATTTACATGTTCATACAGATGGCGGTATAGATATTTCCATGTTCTTACAGATGGCGGTGTAGATATTTCCATGTTCATAGAGATGGCGGTGTAGATATTTCCAGGTTCATACAAATGGCGGTGTAGATATTTCCATGTTCATAGAGATGGCGGTGTTGATATTTCCATATTTGTAGAGATAGCAGTGTAGTTTTTTCCATGTTTATAGAGATAGTAGTGTAGATATTTCCATTGATATACAGATAGCTCTGTAGATATTTGCATGTTCATAGAGGTAGCGGTGTAGATATTTCCATGTTCATACTGATAGTTGTGTAGATATTTCCATCTTCATACAGATAGCGGTGTAGATATTTCCATGTTCATACAGATAGCGGTGTAGATATTTCCATGTTCATACAGATAGCGGTGTAGATATTTCCATGTTCATACAGTTAGCAGCTTAGATATTTCAATGTTCATACAGATGGCGGTGTAAATATTTCCATGTTCATACAGATGGCGGTGTAGTTATTTCCAGGTTCATACAGTTAGCGGTGTAGATATTTCCATGTTCATTCAGATGGCGGTGTAGATATTTCCATGTTCATATATTTAGTGGTGTAGATATTTCCATGTTCATACAGATGGCGAAGATATTTCCATGTTCATACAGATAGAGGTGTAGATATTTCCATGTTCATACAGTTAGCGGTGTAGATATTTCCATGTTCATTCAGATGGCGGTGTATATATTTCCATGTTCATAGAGATGGCGGTGTAGATATCTCCATGTTCATACAGATGGCTGTGTAGATATTTACATGTTCATACAGATGGCGGTAGAGATATTTCCATATTCGTACAGATGGCGTTGTAGATATTTCCATGTTCTTAGAGATGGCGGTGTAGATATCTCCATGTTTATGCAGATAGCGGTATAGATATTTCCATGTTTATACAGATGGTGGTGTAGATATTTCCATGTTCATACAAATGGCGGTGTAGATATTTCCATGTTCATTGAGATGGCGGTGTAGATATTTCCATGTTCATACAAATGGCGGTGTAGATATTTCCATGTTCATAGAGATGGCAGTGTAGATATTTCCATATTTATACAGATAGCAGTGTAGTTATTTCCATGTTTATAGGGATAGCAGTGTAGATATTTTCATTGATATACAGATAGTTGTGTAGATATTTGCATGTTCATACAGATAGCAGTGTAGATGTTTCCATGTTTATAGAGATAGTGTTGTAGATAATTTCAATTTCATACAGAGAGCAGTGTAGATATTTCCAAGTTCATACAGATAGCAGTGTAGATATTTCCACGTTTACAGAGATGGCGGTGTAGATATTTCCATGTTCATACAGAGGACGGTGTAGATATTTCCATGTTTATAGGGATGGCGGTGTAGATATTTTCATGTTTACACAGATGGCAGTGTAGATATTTCCATGTTTACACAGATAGCGGTGTAGACATTTCCATGTTTACACAGATAGCAGTGTGGATATTTCAATGTTTATGCAGATAGCGGTGTAGATATTTCCATGTTCATACAGTTAGCGGTGTAGATATTTCCATGTTCATACAGATGGCGGTGTAGATATTTCCATGTTCATAGAGATGGCGGTGTAGATATCTCCATATTTATACAGATAGCATTGTAGTTATTTCCATGTTTATAGAGATAGCAGTGAAGATATTTCCATTGATATACAGACAGCTGTGTAGATATTTGCATGGTCATACAGATAGCGGTGTAGATATTTCCATGTTCGTACAGAGAGCTGTTTAGATATTTGCATGTTCATACAGATAGCGGTGTAGATATTTCCATGTTCATACAGTTAGCGGTGTAGATATTTCCATGTTCATACAGATGGCGGTGTAGATATTTACATGTTCATACAGATGGCGGTGTAGATATTTCCATGTTTATAGAGATAGCAGTGTAGATATTTCCATTGATATACAGATAGCTGTGTAGATATTTCCATCTTCAAACAGATAGCGGTGTAGATATTTCCATGTTCATTCAGATAACGGTGTAGATATTTCCATGTTCATACAGATAGCGGTGTAGGTATTTCCATGTTCATACAGTTAGGGGTTTAGATATTTCCATGTTCAAACATATGGCGGTGTAGATATTTCCATGTTTATACAGATAGCTGTGTAGTTATTTCCATGTTTACAGAGATAGCAGTGTGGATATTTCCATTGATATAGAGATAGCTGTGTAGGTATTTGCATGTTCATACAGATAGCGGTGTAGATATTTCCATATTCATACAGACAGCGGTGTACATATTTCCATGTTCATACAGATAGCGGTGTAGATATTTCCATGTTCATACAGTTAGCGGTGTAGATATTTCCATGTTCATACAGATGGCGGTGTAGATATTTACATGTTCATACAGATGGCGGTGTAGATATTTCCATGTTCGTACAGATGGCGGTGTAGATATTTCCAGGTTCATAGAGATGGCAGTGTAGATATTTCCATGTTTATGTAGATAGCGGTATAGATATTTCCATGTCTATACAGATGGTGGTGTAGATATTTCCATGTTTATAGAGATGGCGGTCTAGATATTTCCATGTTTACAGAGATAGTGGTGTAGTTATTTCCAAGTTTATAGAGACAGCGTTGTAGATATTTCCATGTTTATACACATAGCGGTGAAGATATTTCCATGTTTATACAGATAGCGGTGTAGATATTTCCATGTTTATACAGATAGCAGTGTAGATATTTCCATGTTTATAGAGATAGTGGTGTAGACAATTTCAATTTATACCGAGAGCAGTGTAGATATTTCCAAGTTCATACAGATAGCGGTGTAGATATTTCCACGTTTATAGAGATGGCGGTGTAGATATTTCCATGTTCATGCAGATGGCGGTGTAGATATTTCCATGTTCATACAAATGGCGGTGTAGGTATTTCCATGTTCATAGAGATGGCGGTGTAGATATTTCCATGTTCATACAATTGGCGGTGTAGATATTTCCATGTTTATACAGATAGCAGTGTAGTTATTTCCATGTTTATAGAGATAGCAGTGTAGATATTTCCACTGATATACAGATAGCTGTGTAGATATTTGCATGTTCATACAGATAGCGGTGTAGATATTTCCATGTTTATGCAGATAGCGGTGTAGATATTTCCATGTTCATACAGATAGCGGTGTAGATATTTCCATGCTCATACAGTTAGCGGTGTAGATATTTCCATGTTCTTACAGATGGCAGTGTAGATATTTACATGTTCATACAGATGGCGGTGTAGATATTTCCATGTTCATACAGATGGCGGTGTAGATATTTCCATGTTCATATGGATAGCGGTGTAGATATTTCCATGTTGATACAGATAGCGGTGTAGATATTTCCATGTTCATACAGATAGCGGTGTAGATATTTCCATGTTAATACAGATGGCCGTGCAGATATTTACATGTTCATACAGATGGCGGTGTAGATATTTCCATGTTCGTACGGATGGCAGTGTAGATATTTCCATGTTCATACAGGTGGCGGTGTAGATATTTTCATGTTTATACAGATAGTAGTATAGTTATTTCCATGTTTACAGAGATAGCAAATGTAGATATTTCCATTGATATACAGATAGCTGTGTAGATATTTGCATGTTCATACAGATAGCGGTGTAGATATTTCCATGTTCGTACAGATAGCGGTGTAGATATTTCCATGTTCATACAGATACCGGTGTAGATATTTCCATGTTCATACAGATAACGGTGTAGATATTTCTATGTTCACACAGATAGCGGTGTAGATATTTCCATGTTCATACAGTTAGCGGTGAAGATATTTCCATGTTCATACAGATGGCGGTGTAGATATTTACATGTTCATACAGATGGCGGTATAGATATTTCCATGTTCGTACAGATGGCGGTGTAGATATTTCCATGTTCATAGAGATGGCGGTGTAGATATTTCCATGTTTATGCAGATAGCGGTATAGATATTTCCATGTTTATACAGATGGTGGTGAAGATATTTCCATGTTTATAGAGATGGCGGTCTAGATATTTCCATGTTCACAGAGATAGTGGTGTAGTTATTTCCAAGTTTATAGAGACAGCATTGTAGATATTTCCATGTTTATACAGATAGCGGTGAAGATATTTCCATGTTTATACAGATAGCGGTGTAGATATTTCCATGTTCATACAGATAGCAGTGTAGATATTTCCATGTTTATAGAGATATTGGTGTAGATAATTTCAATTTTATACAGAGAGCAGTGTAGATATTTCCAAGTTCATACAGATAGCGGTGCAGATATTTCCACATTTATAGAGATGGCGGTGTAGATATTTCCATGTTCATACAGATGGCAGTGTAGATATTTCCACGTTTATAGGGATGGCGGTGTAGATATTTTCATGTTTACACAGATGACGGTGTAGATATTTCCATGTTAACACAGATAGCGGTGTAGACATTTCCATGTTTACACAGATAGCGGTGTGGATATTTCGATGTTCATACAAATGTAGGTGTAGATATTTCCATGTTCATAGAGATGACGGTGTAGATATTTCCATGTTTATAGAGTTAGCAGTGTAGTTATTACCATGTTTATAGAGATAGCTGTGTAGATATTTGCATGTTCATACAGATAGCGGTGTAGATATTTCCATGTTTATTCTGATAGCGGTGTAGATATTTCCATATTCATAGAGTTAGCGGTGTGGATATTTCCATGTTAATACAAATGGCGGTGTAGATATTTCCATGTTTATACAGATGGCAGTGTAGATATTTCCATGTTTATAGAGATAGCAGTGTAGATATTTCCACTTATATACAGATAGCTGTGTAGATATTTGCATGTTCATACACATAGCGGTGTAGATATTTCCATGTCCATACAGATTGCGGTGTAGATATTTCCATGTTCATACAGCTAGCGGTGTGGATATTTCCATGTTCATACAGATAGCGGTGTAGATATTTCCATGCTCATACAGTTAGCGGTGTAGATATTTCCATGTTCTTACAGATGGCAGTGTAGATATTTACATGTTCATACAGATGGCGGTGTAGATATTTCCATGTTCATACAGATGGCGGTGTAGATATTTCCATGTTCATATGGATAGCGGTGTAGATATTTCCATGTTGATACAGATAGCGGTGTAGATATTTCCATGTTCATACAGATAGCGGTGTAGATATTTCCATGTTAATACAGATGGCCGTGCAGATATTTACATGTTCATACAGATGGCGGTGTAGATATTTCCATGTTCGTACGGATGGCAGTGTAGATATTTCCATGTTCATACAGGTGGCGGTGTAGATATTTTCATGTTTATACAGATAGTAGTATAGTTATTTCCATGTTTACAGAGATAGCAAATGTAGATATTTCCATTGATATACAGATAGCTGTGTAGATATTTGCATGTTCATACAGATAGCGGTGTAGATATTTCCATGTTCGTACAGATAGCGGTGTAGATATTTCCATGTTCATACAGATACCGGTGTAGATATTTCCATGTTCATACAGATAACGGTGTAGATATTTCTATGTTCACACAGATAGCGGTGTAGATATTTCCATGTTCATACAGTTAGCGGTGAAGATATTTCCATGTTCATACAGATGGCGGTGTAGATATTTACATGTTCATACAGATGGCGGTATAGATATTTCCATGTTCGTACAGATGGCGGTGTAGATATTTCCATGTTCATAGAGATGGCGGTGTAGATATTTCCATGTTTATGCAGATAGCGGTATAGATATTTCCATGTTTATACAGATGGTGGTGAAGATATTTCCATGTTTATAGAGATGGCGGTCTAGATATTTCCATGTTCACAGAGATAGTGGTGTAGTTATTTCCAAGTTTATAGAGACAGCATTGTAGATATTTCCATGTTTATACAGATAGCGGTGAAGATATTTCCATGTTTATACAGATAGCGGTGTAGATATTTCCATGTTCATACAGATAGCAGTGTAGATATTTCCATGTTTATAGAGATATTGGTGTAGATAATTTCAATTTTATACAGAGAGCAGTGTAGATATTTCCAAGTTCATACAGATAGCGGTGCAGATATTTCCACATTTATAGAGATGGCGGTGTAGATATTTCCATGTTCATACAGATGGCAGTGTAGATATTTCCACGTTTATAGGGATGGCGGTGTAGATATTTTCATGTTTACACAGATGACGGTGTAGATATTTCCATGTTAACACAGATAGCGGTGTAGACATTTCCATGTTTACACAGATAGCGGTGTGGATATTTCGATGTTCATACAAATGTAGGTGTAGATATTTCCATGTTCATAGAGATGACGGTGTAGATATTTCCATGTTTATAGAGTTAGCAGTGTAGTTATTACCATGTTTATAGAGATAGCTGTGTAGATATTTGCATGTTCATACAGATAGCGGTGTAGATATTTCCATGTTTATTCTGATAGCGGTGTAGATATTTCCATATTCATAGAGTTAGCGGTGTGGATATTTCCATGTTAATACAAATGGCGGTGTAGATATTTCCATGTTTATACAGATGGCAGTGTAGATATTTCCATGTTTATAGAGATAGCAGTGTAGATATTTCCACTTATATACAGATAGCTGTGTAGATATTTGCATGTTCATACACATAGCGGTGTAGATATTTCCATGTCCATACAGATTGCGGTGTAGATATTTCCATGTTCATACAGCTAGCGGTGTGGATATTTCCATGTTCATACAGATAGCGGTGTAGTTATTTCCCTGTTCATACAGTTAGCGGTGTAGATATTTCCATGTTCATACAGATGGCAGTGTAGATATTTACATGTTCATACAGAGGGCGGTGTAGATATTTCCTTGTTCGTACGGATGGCAGTGTAGATATTTCCATGTTCATACATGTGGCGGTGTAGATATTTCCATGTTTATACAGATAGCAGTGTAGTTATTTCCATGTTTATAGAGATAGCAGTGTAGATATTTTCATTGATATACAGATAGCTGTGTAGATATTTGCATGTTCATACAGTTAGTGGTGTAGATATTTCCATGTTCATACAGATGGCGGTGTAGATATTTACATGTTCGTACAGATGGCGTTGTAGATATTTCCATGTTCATGCAGATGGCAGTGTAGATATTTCCATGTTCATAGAGATGGCGGTGTAGATATTTCCATGTTTATGCAGATAGCGGTATAGATATTTCCATGTTTATACAGATGGTGGTGTAGATATTTCCATGTTTATAGAGATGGCAGTCTAGATATTTCCATCTTTATAGAGACAGTGTTGTAGTTATTTCCAAGTTTATGGAGACAGCGTTGTAGATATTTCCATGTTTATACAGATTGCGGTGAAGATATTTCCATGTTTATACAGATAGCAGTGTAGATATTTCCATGTGTATAGATATAGTGGTGTAGATAATTTCAATTTTATACCGAGAGCAGTGTAGATATTTCCAAGTTCATACAGATAGCCGTGTAGATATTTCCACGTTTATAGAGATGGCGGTGTAGATATTTCCATGTTCATACTGATGGCGGTGTAGATATTTCCATGTTCATACAAATGGCGGTGTAGATATTTCCATGTTCATAGAGAAGGCGGTGTAGATATTTCCATGTTCAAACAAATGGCGGTGTAGATATTTCCATGTTCATAGAGATGGCGGTGTAGATATTTTCATGTTTATACAGATAGCAGTGTAGTTATTTCCATGTTTATAGAGATAGCAGTGTAGATATTTTCATTGATATACAGATAGCTGTGTAGATATTTGCATGCTCATACAGATAGCGGTGTAGATATTTCCATGTTCATACAGTTAGCGGTGTAGATATTTCCATGTTCATACAGATGGCGGTGTAGATATTTACATGTTCATACAGATGGCGGTGTAGATATTTCCATGTTTATAGATATAGCAGTGTAGATATTTCCATTGATATACAGATAGCTGTGTAGATATTTCCATCTTCAAACAGATAGCGGTGTAGATATTTCCATGTTCATTCAGATAACGGTGTAGATATTTCCATGTTCATACAGATAGCGTTGTAGGTATTTCCATGTTCATACAGTTAGGGGTTTAGATATTTCCATGTTCATACATATGGCGGTATAGATATTTCCATGTTTATACAGATAGCAGTGTAGATATTTCCATGTTTATAGAGATAGCAGTGTAGATATTTCCATTGATATGCAGATAGCTGTGTAGATATTTGCATGTTCATACACATAGCGGTGTAGATATTTCCATGTACATACAGATAGCGGTGTAGATATTTCCATGTTCGTACAGATGGCGGTGTAGGTATTTCCATGTTTATAGAGATGGCGGTGTAGATATTTTCATGTTTACACAGATGGCCGTGTAGATATTTCCATGTTTACACAGATAGCGGTGTGGATATTACCATGTTTATGCAGATAGCGGTGTAGATATTTCCATGTTCATACAGATAGCGGTGCGGTTATTTCCATGTTTATACAGATAGTGGTGGAGATATTTCCATGTTTCTACAGATAGCGGTGTAGATATTTCTATCTTATTACAGATGGCGGTGTAGATATGTCCATGTTCGTACAGATGGCGGTGTAGATATTTCCATGTTCATACAGATGGCGGTGTAGATATTTCGAAGTTTATAGAGATAGCGCTGTAGTTATTTCCATATTTATAGAGAAATCTGTGTAGATATTTCCATGTATATGCAGATAGCTGTGTAGATCTTTCCATGTTCATACAGATAGCGGTGTAGATATTTCCATGTTCATAGAGATAACGGTGTAGATATTTACATCTTCATACAGATAGTGGTACAGATATTTCCATGTTCATACAGTAAGCGGTGTAGATATTTCCATGTTGATAGAGATAGCGGTGTAGATAATTCCCATTTTATACAGATAGCAGTGTAGACATTTCCAAGTTCATACAGATAGCCGTGTAGATATTTCCACGTTTATAGAGATGGCGGTGTAGATATTTCCATGTTCATACAGATGGCGGTGTAGATATTTCCATGTTTATAGAGATGGCAGTGTAGATATTTTCATGTTTACACAGATGGCGGTGTAGATATTTCCATGTATACACAGATAGCGGTGTAGACATTTTCATGTTTACACAGATAGCGGTGTGGATATTTCCATGTTTATCCAGATACCGGTGTAGATATTTCCATGTTTATACAGAAAGCGGTGCGGATATTTCCATGTTAATACAGATTGTGGTGTAGATATTTCCATGTTTATACACATAGCGGTGTAGATATTTCCCTCTTAATACAGATGGCGGTGTAGATATTTCCATGTTTATGCAGTTAGTGGTATAGATATTTCCATTTTTATACTGATGGTTTTGTAGATATTTCCATGATTATGCAGATGGCGGTATAGATATTTCCATGTTTATACAGATGGTGGTGTATATTTTTCCATGTTCATAGAGATGGCGGTGTTGATATTTCGAAGTTTATAGAGATAGCGCTGTAGTTATTTCTATAATTATATAGAAATCTGGTTAGATATTTCCATGTATATTCAGATAGCTGTTTAGATATTTCCATGTTCATGCAGATAGCGGTGTAGTTATTTCCATGTTCATCCAGATTCCGGTGTAGATACATCCATGTTCATACAGATGGCGGTGAAGATATTTCCATGTTCATGCAAATGGCTGTGTAGATATTTCCATGTTCATAGAGATGGCGGTGTAGATATTTCCATGTTGATACAGATAGTTGGGCAGATATTTCCATGTTTATACAGATAGCGGTGTAGATATTTTCATCTTAATACAGATTGCGGTGTAGATACGTCCATGATCGTACAGATGGCGGTGTAGATATTTCCATGTTCATACAGATGGCGGTGTAATTATTTCGAAGTTTATAGAGATAGTGATGTAGTTATTTCCATATTTATAGAGAAATCTGTGTAGATATTTCCATGTATATTCAGATAGCTGTGTAGATGTTTCCATGTTCATGCAGATTACGCTGTAGATATTTCCATGTTCATCCAGATGCCGGTGTACATATATCCACGTTCATACAAATGGCGGTGAAGATATTTCCATGTTCATACAGATGGTGTTGTAGGTATTTCCATGTTCATACAAATGGCGGTTTAGGTATTTCCATGTTCATAGAGATGGCGGTGTAGATATTTCCAGGTTCATACAAATGGCGGTGTAGATATTTCCATGTTCATAGAGATGGCGGTGTAGATATTTCCATGTTTATACAGATAGCAGTGTAGTTATTTACATGTTTATAGAGATACCAGTCTGGATATTTCCATTGATATACAGATAGCTGTGTAGATATTTGCATGTTCATACAGATAGCGGTGTAGATATTTCCATGTTCATACAGATAGCGGTGTAGATATTTCCATGTTCATACAGATAGCGGTGTAGATATTTAAATGTTCATACAGTTAGCAGTGTAGATATTTGTATGTTCATACAGATGGCGGTGTACATATTTACATGTTGATACAGATGGCGGTGTAGATATTTCCATGTTCATACAGATAGCGGTGTAGATATTTCCATGTTCATACAGATAGCGGTGTAGATATTTCCATGTTCATACAGATAGCGGTGTAGGTATTTCCATGTTCATACAGTTAGCGGTTTAGATATTTCCATGTTCATACAGATGGCGGTGTAGATATTTACATGTTCATACAGATGGCGGTGTAGTTATTTCCATGTTCATACAGATAGCGGTGTAGATATTTTCTTGTTGATACAGATGGCGGTGTAGATATTTCCATGTTCATACAGATAGTGGTGTAGATATTTCCATGTTCATACAGATAGCGGTGTAGATATTTCCATGTTCATACAGATAGCGGTGTAGATATTTCCATGTTCATACCAATAACGGTGTAGACATTTCCATGTTCATACATTTAGCGGTGTAGGTATTTCCATGTTCATACAGATGGCGGTGAAGATATCTACATGTTCATACAGATGGCGGTGTAGATATTTCCATGTTTGTACGGATGGCAGTGTAGATATTTCCATGTTCATACAGGTGGTGGTGTAGATATTTCCATGTTTATACAGATAGCAGTGTAGTTATTTCCATGTTAATAGAGATAGCGGTGTAGATATTTCCATTGATATACAGATAACTGTGTAGATGTTTGCATGTTCATACAGATAGCGGTGTAGATATTTCCATGTTCGTACAGATAGCGGTGTAGCTATTTCCATGTTCATACAGATAGCGGTGTAGATATTTCTATGTTCATACAGATAACGGTGTAGATATTTCCATGTTCATACAGACAGCGGTGTGGATATTTCCATGTTCATACAGTTAGCGGTGTAGATATTTCCATGTTCATACAGATGGCGGTGTAGATATTTACATGTTCATACAGATGGCGGTATAGATATTTCCATGTTCTTACAGATGGCGGTGTAGATATTTCCATGTTCATAGAGATGGCGGTGTAGATATTTCCATGTTTATGCAGATAGCGGTATAGATATTTCTATGTTTATACAGATGGTGGTGTAGATATTTCCATGTTTATAGAGATGGCGGTCTAGATATTTCCATGTTTACAGAGATAGTGGTGTAGTTATTTCCAAGTTTATAGAGACAGCGTTGTAGATATTTCCATGTTTATACAGATAGCGGTGAAGATATTTCCATGTTTACACAGATAGCGGTGTAGATATTTCCATGTTTATACAGATAGCAGTGTAGATATTTCCATGTTTATAGAGATAATGGTGTAGATAATTTCAATTTTATACAGAGAGCAGTGTAGATATTTCCAAGTTCATACAGATAGCGGTGTAGATATTTCCACGTTTATAGAGATGGCGGTGTAGATATTTCCATGTTCATTCAGATGGCGGTGCAGATATTTCCATGTTTATAGGGATGGCGGTGTAGATATTTTCAGGTTTAAACAGATGGCAGTGTAGATATTTCCATGTTTACACAGATAGCGGTGTAGATATTTCCCTGTTTACACAGATAGCGGTGTAGACATTTCCATGATTACACAGATAGCGGTGTGGATATTTCCATGTTTATGCAGATAGCAGTGTAGATATTTCCATGTTTATACAGATAGCGGTGCGGTTATTTCCATATTTATACAGATAGTTGGGCCGATATTTCCATGTTTATACAGATAGCGGTGTAGATATTTCCATCTTAATACAGATGGCGGTGTAGATATGTCCATGTTTGTACAGATGGCAGTGTAGATATTTCCATGTTCATACAGATGGCGGTGTAGATATTTCAAAGTTTATAGAGATAGCGCTGTAGTTATTTCCATATTTATAGAGAAATCTGTGTTGATGTTTCCATGTATATTCAGATAGCTGTGTAGATATTTCCATGTTCATGCAGATAGCGGGGTAGATATTTCCATGTCCATCCATATGCCGGTGTACATATATGCATGTTCATACAGATGGCGGTGAAGATATTTCCATGTTCATACAGATGGTGGTGTAGGTATTTCCATGTTCATAGAGATGGCGGTGTAGATATTTCCAGGTTCATACAAATGGCGGTGTAGATATTTCCATGTTCATAGAGATGGCGGTGTTGATATTTCCATATTTGTAGAGATAGCAGTGTAGTTTTTTCCATGTTTATAGAGATAGTAGTGTAGTTATTTCCATTGATATACAGATAGCTCTGTAGATATTTGCATGTTCATAGAGATAGCGGTGTAGATATTTCCATGTTCATACTTATAGTTGTGTAGATATTTCCATGTTCATACAGATAGCGGTGTAGATATTTAAATGTTCATACAGATAGCGGTGTAGATATTTCCATGTTCATACAGATAGCGGTGTAGATATTTCCATGTTCATACAGTTAGCGGCTTAGATATTTCCATGTTCATACAGATGGCGGTGTAGATATTTCCATGTTCATACAGATGGCGTTGTAGTTATTTCCAGGTTCATACAGTTAGCGGTGTAGATATTTCCATGTTCATACAGATAGCGGTGTAGATATTTCCATGTTCATACAGATAGCGGTGTAGATATTTCCATGTTCATACCAATAGCGGTGTAGACATTTCCATGTTCATATATTTAGCGGTGTAGATATTTCCATGTTCATACAGATGGCGAAGATATTTCCATGTTCATACAGATAGCGGTGTAGATATTTCCATGTTCATACAGTTAGCGGTGTAGATATTTCCATGTTCATTCAGATGGCGGTGTAGATATTTCCATGTTCATAGAGATGGCGGTGTAGATATCTCCATATTTATACAGATAGCATTGTAGTTATTTCCATGTTTATAGAGATAGCAGTGTAGATATTTCCATTGATATACAGACAGCTGTGTAGATATTTGCATGGTCATACAGATAGCGGTGTAGATATTTCCATGTTCGTACAGATAGCGGTGTAGATATTTCCATGTTCATAGAGATAGCGGTGTAGATATTTCCATGTTCGTACAGATAACGGTGTAGATATTTCCATGTTCATGCAGATAGCGGTGTAGATATTTCCATGTTCATACAATGAGCGGTGTAGATATTTCCATGTTCATACAGATGGTGGTGTAGATATTTACATGTTCATACAGATGGCGGTGTAGATATTTCCATGTTCGTACAGATAGCGGTGTAGATATTTCCATGTTCATAGAGATAGCGGTGTAGATATTTCCATGTTCATACAGATAACGGTGTAGATATTTCCATGTTCATGCAGATAGCGGTGTAGATATTTCCATGTTCATACAATGAGCGATGTAGATATTTCCATGTTCATACAGATGGTGGTGTAGATATTTACATGTTCATACAGATGGCGGTATAGATATTCCTATATTCGTACAGATGGCGTTGTAGATATTTCCATGTTCTTAGAGATGGCGGTGTAGATATCTCCATGTTTATGCAGATAGCGGTATAGATATTTCCATGTTTATACAGATGGTGGTGTAGATATTTCCATGTTCATACAAATGGCGGTGTAGATATTTCCATGTTCATTGAGATGGCGGTGTAGATATTTCCATGTTCATACAAATGGCGGTGTAGATATTTCCATGTTCATAGAGATGGCAGTGTAGATATTTCCATATTTATACAGATAGCAGTGTAGTTATTTCCATGTTTATAGGGATAGCAGTGTAGATATTTTCATTGATATACAGATAGCTGTGTAGATATTTGCATGTTCATACAGATAGCAGTGTAGATATTTCCATGTTTATAGAGATAGTGTTGTAGATAATTTCAATTTCATACAGAGAGCGGTGTAGATATTTCCAAGTTCATACAGATAGCAGTGTAGATATTTCCACGTTTACAGAGATGGCGGTGTAGATATTTCCATGTTCATACAGAGGACGGTGTAGATATTTCCATGTTTATAGGGATGGCGGTGTAGATATTTTCATGTTTACACAGATGGCGGTGTAGATATTTCCATGTTTATACAGATAGCGGTGTAGACATTTCCATGTTTACACAGATAGCAGTGTGGATATTTCCATGTTTATGCAGATAGCAGTGTAGATATTTCCATGTTTATACAGATAGCGGTGCGGATATTTCAATGTTTATTCAGATAGCGGTGCGGATATTTCCATGTTTATACAGATAGCTGGGCAGATATTTCAATGTTTATACAGATAGCGGTGTAGATATTTCCATCTAATACAAAAGGCGGTGTAGATATGTCCATGATCGTACAGATGGCGATGTAGATATTTCCATGTTCATACAGATGGTGGTGTAGATATTTCGAAGTTTATGGAGTTAGCGATGTAGTTATTTCCATATTTATAGAGAAATCTGTGTAGATATTTCCATGTATATTCAGATAGCTGTGTAGATGTTTCCATGTTCATGCAGATTACGGTGTAGATATTTCCATGTTCATCCAGATGCCGGTGTACATATATCCATGTTCATACAAATGGCGGTGAAGATATTTCCATGTTCATACAGAGGGCGGTGTAGGCATTTCCATGTTCATACAAATGGCGGTGTAGATATTTCTATGTTCATAGAGATGGCTGTGTAGATATTTCCATGTTTATACAGATAGCAGTGTGGTTATTTCCATGTTTATAGGGATACCAGTCTGGATATTTCCATTGATATACAGATAGCTGTGTAGATATTTGCATGTTCATACAGATAGCGGTGTAGATATTTCCATGTTCATACAGATAGCGGTGTAGATATTTCCATGTTCGTACAGATAGCGGTGTAGATATTTCCATGTTAATACAGATAGCGGTGTAGATATTTCCATGTTCCTACAGATAGCGGTGTAGATATTTAAATGTTCATACAGTTAGCGGTGTAGATATTTGCATGTTCATACAGATGGCGGTGTAGATATTTACATGTTGATACAGATGGCGGTGTAGATATTTCCACGTTCATACAGATAGCGGTGTAGATATTTCCATGTTCATACAGATAGCGGTGTAGATATTTTCATGTTCATACAGATACCGGTGTAGATATTTCCATGTTCATACCAATAGCGGTGTAGACATTTCCATGTTCATACATTTAGCGGTGTAGATATTTCCATGTTCATACAGATGGCGGTGAAGATATTTACATGTTCATACAGATGGCGGTGTTGATATTTCTATGTTTGTACGGATGGCAGTGTAGATATTTCCATGTTCATAGAGATGGCGGTGTTGATATTTCCATATTTGTAGAGATAGTAGTGTAGTTTTTTCCATGTTTATAGAGATAGTAGTGTAGATATTTCCATTGATATACAGATAGCTCTGTAGATATTTGCATGTTCATAGAGATAGCGGGGTAGATATTTCCATGTTCATACAGATAGTGGTGTAGATATTTCCATGTTCATACAGATAGCGGTGTAGATATTTCCATGTTCTTAGAGATGGCGGTGTAGATATCTCCATGTTTATGCAGATAGCGGTATAGATATTTCCATGTTTATACAGATGGTGGTGTAGATATTTCCATGTTCATACAAATGGCGGTGTAGATATTTCCATGTTCATTGAGATGGCGGTGTAGATATTTCCATGTTCATACAAATGGCGGTGTAGATATTTCCATGTTCATAGAGATGGCAGTGTAGATATTTCCATATTTATACAGATAGCAGTGTAGTTATTTCCATGTTTATAGGGATAGCAGTGTAGATATTTTCATTGATATACAGATAGCTGTGTAGATATTTGCATGTTCATACAGATAGCAGTCTAGATATTTCCATGTTCATACAGATAGCGGTGTAGATATTTCCATGTTCATACAGATAGCGGTGTAGATATTTCCATGTTAATACAGATAGCGGTGTAGATATTTCCATGTTCATACTGATAGCGGTGTAGATATTTCCATGTTCATACAGGTAGCAGTGTATATATTTCCATGTTCCTACAGTTAGCGGTGTAGATATTTCCATGTTCACACAGATGGCGGTGTAGATATTTACCTCTTCATACAGATGGCGGTGCAAATATTTCCATGTTCATACAGATGGCGGTGTAGATATTTCCATGTTCGTACGGATGGCAGTGTAGATATTTCCATGTTCATACAGGTGGCAGTGTAGATATTTCCATGTTTACAGAGATAGCAGTGTAGTTATTTCGATGTTTTTAGAGACAGCTGTGTAGATATTTCCATTGATATACAGATAGCTGTGTAGATATTTGCATGTTCATACAGATAGTGGTGTAGATATTTCCATGTCCGTACACATAGCGGTGTAGATATTTCCATGTTCATACAGATAGCGGTGTAGATATTTCCATGTTCATACCAATAGCGGTGTAGACATTTCCATGTTCATACATTTAGCGGTGTAGATATTTCCATGTTCATACAGATGGCGGTGAAGATATTTACATGTTCATACAGATGGCGGTGTTGATATTTCTATGTTTGTACGGATGGCAGTGTAGATATTTCCATGTTCATAGAGATGGCGGTGTTGATATTTCCATATTTGTAGAGATAGCAGTGTAGTTTTTTCCATGTTTATAGAGATAGTAGTGTAGATATTTCCATTGATATACAGATAGCTCTGTAGATATTTGCATGTTCATAGAGATAGCGGTGTAGATATTTCCATGTTCATACAGATAGCGGTGTAGATATTTCCATGTTCATACAGATAGCGGTGTAGATATTTCCATGTTCATACAGATAGCGGTGTAGATATTTCCATGTTCATACAGATAGCGGTGTAGATATTTCCATGTTCATACAGATAGTGGTGTAGATATTTCCATGTTCATACAGTTAGCAGCTTAGATATTTCCATGTTCATACAGATGGCGGTGTAGATATTTCCATGTTCATACAGATGGCGGTGTAGTTATTTCCAGGTTCATACAGTTAGCGGTGTAGATATTTCCATGTTCATACAGATGGCGGTGTAGATATTTCCATGTTCATACAGATAGCGGTGTAGATATTTCCACGTTCATACCAATAGCGGTGTAGACATTTCCATGTTCATATATTTAGCGGTGTAGATATTTCCATGTTCATACAGATGGCGAAGATATTTCCATGTTCATGCAGATAGCGGTGTAGATATTTCCATGTTCATACAGTTAGCGGTGTAGATATTTCCGTGTTCATACAGATGGCGGTGTAGATATTTCCATGTTCATAGAGATGGCGGTGTAGATATCTCCATATTTATACAGATACCATTGTAGTTATTTCCATGTTTATAGAGATAGCAGTGTAGATATTTCCATTGATATACAGACAGCTGTGTAGATATTTGCATGGTCATACAGATAGCGGTGTAGATATTTCCATGTTCGTACAGATAGCGGTGTAGATATTTCCATGTTCATAGAGATAGCGGTGTAGATATTTCCATGTTCATACAGATAGCGGTGTAGATATTTCCATGTTCATGCAATGAGCGGTGTAGATATTTCCATGTTCATACAGATGGCGGTGTAGATATTTCCATGTTCATACAGATGGCGGTATAGATATTTCCATGTTCGTACAGATGGCGTTGTAGATATTTCCATGTTCATACAAATGGCGGTGTAGATATTTCCATGTTCATTGAGATGGCGGTGTAGATATTTCCATGTTCATACAGATAGCGGTGTAGATATTTCCATGTTCATGCAATGAGCGGTGTAGATATTTCCATGTTCATACAGATGGCGGTGTAGATATCTCCATGTTTATGCAGATAGCGGTATAGATATTTCCATGTTTATACAGATGGTGGTGTAGATATTTCCATGTTCATACAAATGGCGGTGTAGATATTTCCATGTTCATTGAGATGGCGGTGTAGATATTTCCATGTTCATACAAATGGCGGTGTAGGTATTTCCATGTTCATAGAGATGGCAGTGTAGGTATTTCCATATTTATACAGATAGCAGTGTAGTTATTTCCATGTTTATAGGGATAGCAGTGTAGATATTTTCATTGATATACAGATAGCTGTGTAGATATTTGCATGTTCATACAGATAGCAGTCTAGATATTTCCATGTTCATACAGATAGCGGTGTAGATATTTCCATGTTCATACAGATAGCGGTGTAGATATTTCCATGTTCATACAGATAGCGGTGTAGATATTTCCATGTTCATACTGATAGCGGTGTAGATATTTCCATGTTCATACAGGTAGCAGTGTATATATTTCCATGTTCCTACAGTTAGCGGTGTAGATATTTCCATGTTCACACAGATGGCGGTGTAGATATTTACCTCTTCATACAGATGGCGGTGCAGATATTTCCATGTTCATACAGATGGCGGTGTAGATATTTCCATGTTCGTACGGATGGCAGTGTGGATATTTCCATGTTCATACAGGTGGCAGTGTAGATATTTCCATGTTTACAGAGATAGCAGTGTAGTTATTTCGATGTTTTTAGAGACAGCTGTGTAGATATTTCCATTGATATACAGATAGCTGTGTAGATATTTGCATGTTCATACAGATAGTGGTGTAGATATTTCCATGTCCGTACACATAGCGGTGTAGATATTTCCATGTTCATACAGATAGCGGTGTAGATATTTCCATGTTCATACAGATAGCGGTGTAGATATTTCCATGTCCATACAGTTAGCGGTGTAGATATTTCCATGTTCATACAGATGGCGGTATAGATACTTCCATGTTCGTACAGATGGCGTTGTAGATATTTCCATGTTCATAGAGATGGCGGTGTAGATATTTCCATGTTTTTGCAGTTAGCGGTATAGATATTTCCATGTTTATACAGATGGTGGTGTAGATATTTCCATGTTTATAGAGATGTGGGTCTAGATATTTCCATGTTTACAGAGATAGTTGTGTAGTTATTTCCAAGTATATAGAGACAGCGTTGTAGATATTTCCATGTTTATACAGATAGCGGTGAAGGTATTTCCATGTTTATACAGATAGCGGTGTAGATATTTCCATGTTCATACAGATAGCAGTGTAGATATTTCCATGTTTATAGAGATAGTGTTGTAGATAATTTCAATTTCATACAGAGAGCGGTGTAGATAATTCCAAGTTCATACAGATAGCAGTGTAGGTATTTCCACGTTTACAGAGATGGCGGTGTAGATATTTCCATGTTCATACAGAGGACGGTGTAGATATTTCCATGTTTATAGGGATGGCGGTGTAGATATTTTCATGTTTACACAGATGGCGGTGTAGATATTTCCATGTTTAAACAGATAGCGGTGTAGACATTTCCATGTTTACACAGATAGCAGTGTGGATATTTCCATGTTTATGCAGATAGCAGTGTAGATATTTCCATGTTTATACAGATAGCGGTGCGGATATTTCAATGTTTATTCAGAAAGCGGTGCGGATATTTCCATGTTTATACAGATAGCTGGGCAGATATTTCAATGTTTATACAGATAGCGGTGTAGATATTTCCATCTAATACAAATGGCGGTGTAGATATGTCCATGATCGTACAGATGGCGATGTAGATATTTCCATGTTCATACAGATGGCGGTGTAGATATTTCGAAGTTTATAGAGATAGCGATGTAGTTATTTCCATATTTATAGAGAAATCTGTGTAGATATTTCCATGTATATTCAGATAGCTGTGTAGATGTTTCCATGTTCATGCAGATTACGGTGTAGATATTTCCATGTTCATCCAGATGCCGGTGTACATATATCCATGTTCATACAAATGGCGGTGAAGATATTTCCATGTTCATACAGATGGCGGTGTAGGCATTTCCATGTTCATACAAATGGCGGTGTAGATATTTCCATGTTCATAGAGATGGTGGTGTAGAAATTTCCAGGTTCATACAAATTGCGGTGTAGATATTTCCATGTTCATAGAGGTGGCGGTGTAGATATTTACATGTTTATACAGATATCAGTGTAGTTATTTCCATGTTTATAGAGATACCATTCTGGATATTTCCATTGATTTACAGATAACTGTGTAGATATTTGCATGTTCATACAGATAGCGGTGTAGATATTTCCATGTTCATACAGATAGCGGTGTAGATATTTCCATGTTCATACAGATAGCGGTGTAGGTATTTAAAAGTTCACACAGTTAGCGGTGTAGAGATTTCCATGTTCATACAGATGGCGGTGTAGTTATTTACATGTTGATACAGATAGCGGTGTAGATATTTCCATGTTCATACAGTTAGCGGTGTAGATATTTCCGTGTTCATACAGATGGCGGTGTAGATATTTCCATGTTCATAGAGATGGCGGTGTAGATATCTCCATATTTATACAGATACCATTGTAGTTATTTCCATGTTTATAGAGATAGCAGTGTAGATATTTCCATTGATATACAGACAGCTGTGTAGATATTTGCATGGTCATACAGATAGCGGTGTAGATATTTCCATGTTCGTACAGATAGCGGTGTAGATATTTCCATGTTCATAGAGATAGCGGTGTAGATATTTCCATGTTCATACAGATAGCGGTGTAGATATTTCCATGTTCATGCAATGAGCGGTGTAGATATTTCCATGTTCATACAGATGGCGGTGTAGATATTTCCATGTTCATACAGATGGCGGTATAGATATTTCCATGTTCGTACAGATGGCGTTGTAGATATTTCCATGTTCTTAGAGATGGCGGTGTAGATATCTCCATGTTTATGCAGATAGCGGTATAGATATTTCCATGTTTATACAGATGGTGGTGTAGATATTTCCATGTTCATACAAATGGCGGTGTAGATATTTCCATGTTCATTGAGATGGCGGTGTAGATATTTCCATGTTCATACAAATGGCGGTGTAGATATTTCCATGTTCATAGAGATGGCAGTGTAGATATTTCCATATTTATACAGATAGCAGTGTAGTTATTTCCATGTTTATAGGGATAGCAGTGTAGATATTTTCATTGATATACAGATAGCTGTGTAGATATTTGCATGTTCATACAGATAGCAGTCTAGATATTTCCATGTTCATACAGATAGCGGTGTAGATATTTCCATGTTCATACAGATAGCGGTGTAGATATTTCCATGTTCATACAGATAGCGGTGTAGATATTTCCATGTTCATACTGATAGCGGTGTAGATATTTCCATGTTCATACAGGTAGCAGTGTATATATTTCCATGTTCCTACAGTTAGCGGTGTAGATATTTCCATGTTCACACAGATGGCGGTGTAGATATTTACCTCTTCATACAGATGGCGGTGCAGATATTTCCATGTTCATACAGATGGCGGTGTAGATATTTCCATGTTCGTACGGATGGCAGTGTAGATATTTCCATGTTCATACAGGTGGCAGTGTAGATATTTCCATGTTTACAGAGATAGCAGTGTAGTTATTTCGATGTTTTTAGAGACAGCTGTGTAGATATTTCCATTGATATACAGATAGCTGTGTAGATATTTGCATGTTCATACAGATAGTGGTGTAGATATTTCCATGTCCGTACACATAGCGGTGTAGATATTTCCATGTGCATACAGATAGCGGTGTAGATATTTCCATGTTCATACAGATAGCGGTGTAGATATTTCCATGTCCATACAGTTAGCGGTGTAGATATTTCCATGTTCATACAGATGGCGGTATAGATACTTCCATGTTCGTACAGATGGCGTTGTAGATATTTCCATGTTCATAGAGATGGCGGTGTAGATATTTCCATGTTTTTGCAGTTAGCGGTATAGATATTTCCATGTTTATACAGATGGTGGTGTAGATATTTCCATGTTTATAGAGATGTGGGTCTAGATATTTCCATGTTTACAGAGATAGTTGTGTAGTTATTTCCAAGTATATAGAGACAGCGTTGTAGATATTTCCATGTTTATACAGATAGCGGTGAAGATATTTCCATGTTTATACAGATAGCGGTGTAGATATTTCCATGTTCATACAGATAGCAGTGTAGATATTTCCATGTTTATAGAGATAGTGTTGTAGATAATTTCAATTTCATACAGAGAGCGGTGTAGATATTTCCAAGTTCATACAGATAGCAGTGTAGGTATTTCCACGTTTACAGAGATGGCGGTGTAGATATTTCCATGTTCATACAGAGGACGGTGTAGATATTTCCATGTTTATAGGGATGGCGGTGTAGATATTTTCATGTTTACACAGATGGCGGTGTAGATATTTCCATGTTTAAACAGATAGCGGTGTAGACATTTCCATGTTTACACAGATAGCAGTGTGGATATTTCCATGTTTATGCAGATAGCAGTGTAGATATTTCCATGTTTATACAGATAGCGGTGCGGATATTTCAATGTTTATTCAGAAAGCGGTGCGGATATTTCCATGTTTATACAGATAGCTGGGCAGATATTTCAATGTTTATACAGATAGCGGTGTAGATATTTCCATCTAATACAAATGGCGGTGTAGATATGTCCATGATCGTACAGATGGCGATGTAGATATTTCCATGTTTAAACAGATAGCGGTGTAGACATTTCCATGTTTACACAGATAGCAGTGTGGATATTTCCATGTTTATGCAGATAGCAGTGTAGATATTTCCATGTTTATACAGATAGCGGTGCGGATATTTCAATGTTTATTCAGAAAGCGGTGCGGATATTTCCATGTTTATACAGATAGCTGGGCAGATATTTCAATGTTTATACAGATAGCGGTGTAGATATTTCCATCTAATACAAATGGCGGTGTAGATATGTCCATGATCGTACAGATGGCGATGTAGATATTTCCATGTTCATACAGATGGCGGTGTAGATATTTCGAAGTTTATAGAGATAGCGATGTAGTTATTTCCATATTTATAGAGAAATCTGTGTAGATATTTCCATGTATATTCAGATAGCTGTGTAGATGTTTCCATGTTCATGCAGATTACGGTGTAGATATTTCCATGTTCATCCAGATGCCGGTGTACATATATCCATGTTCATACAAATGGCGGTGAAGATATTTCCATGTTCATACAGATGGCGGTGTAGGCATTTCCATGTTCATACAAATGGCGGTGTAGATATTTCCATGTTCATAGAGATGGTGGTGTAGAAATTTCCAGGTTCATACAAATTGCGGTGTAGATATTTCCATGTTCATAGAGGTGGCGGTGTAGATATTTACATGTTTATACAGATATCAGTGTAGTTATTTCCATGTTTATAGAGATACCATTCTGGATATTTCCATTGATTTACAGATAACTGTGTAGATATTTGCATGTTCATACAGATAGCGGTGTAGATATTTCCATGTTCATACAGATAGCGGTGTAGATATTTCCATGTTCATACAGATAGCGGTGTAGGTATTTAAAAGTTCACACAGTTAGCGGTGTAGAGATTTCCATGTTCATACAGATGGCGGTGTAGTTATTTACATGTTGATACAGATGGCGGTGTAGATATTTCCATGTTCATACTGATAGCGGTGTAGATATTTCCATGTTCATACAGATATCGGTGTAGATATTTCCATGTTCATACAGATAGCGGTGTAGATATTTCCATGTTCACACCAATAGCGGTGTAGATATTTCCATGTTTGTACGGATGGCAGTGTAGATATTTCCATGTTCATTCAGGTGGCGGTGTAGATATTTCCATATTTATACAGATAGCAGTGTAGTTATTTCCATGTTAATAGAGATAGCGGTGTAGATATTTCCATTGATATACAGATAACTGTGTAGATATTTGCATGTTCATACAGATAGCGGTGTAGATATTTCCATGTTCGTACAGATAGCGGTGTAGCTATTTCCATGTACCTACAGATAGCGGTGTACATATTTCTATGTTCATACAGATAACGGTGTAGATATTTCCATGTCCATACAGACAGCGGTGTAGATATTTCCATGTTCATACAGTTAGCGGTGTAGGTATTTCCATGTTCATACAGATGGCGGTGTAGATATTTACATGTTCATACAGATGGCAGTATAGATATTTCCATGTTCTTACAGATGGCGGTGTAGATATTTCCATGTTCATAGAGATGGCGTTGTAGATATTTCCATGTTTATGCAGATAGCGGTATAGATATTTCCATGTTTATACAGATGGTGGTGTAGATATTTCCATGTTTATAGAGATGGCGGTCTAGATATTTCCATGTTTATAGAGATAGTGGTGTAGTTATTTCCAAGTTTATAGAGACAGCGTTGTAGATATTTCCATGTTTATACAGATAGCGGTGAAGATATTTCCATGTTTATATAGATAGCGGTGTAGATATTTACATGTTCATACAGATGGCGGTTTAGTTATTTCCATGTTCATAGAGATCGCGGTGTAGATATTTCCATGTTCATACAGATAGCGGTGTAGATATTTCCATGTTCATACAGATATCGGTGTAGATATTTCCATGTTCATACCAATAGCGGTGTAGACATTTCCATGTTCATATATTTAGCGGTGTAGATATTTCCATGTTCATACAGATGGCGAGGATATTTCCATGTTCATGCAGATAGCGTTGTAGATATTTCCATGTTCATACAGTTAGCGGTGTAGATATTTCCATGTTCATAGAGATGGCGGTGTAGATATTTCCATGTTCATAGAGATGGCGGTGTAGATATTTCCATATTTATACACATAGCAGTGTAGTTATTTCCATGTTTATAGAGATAGCATTGTAGATATTTCCAATGATATACAGATAGCTGTGTAGATATTTGCATGGTCATACAGATAGCGGTGTAGATATTTCCATGTTCGTACAGATAGCGGTGTAGATATTTCCATGTTCATACAGATAGCGGTGTAGATATTTCCATGTTCTTACAGTTAGCGGTGTAGATATCTCCATGTTCATACAAATGGCGGTGTAGATATGTCCACGTTTGTACAGATGGCGGTGTAGATATTTCCATGTTCATAGAGATAGCGGTGTAGTTATTTCCATGTTTATACAGATAGCAGTGTAGTTATTTCCATGTTTATAGAGATACTATTCTGGATATTTCCATTGATATACAGATAGCTGTGTAGATATTTGCATGTTCATACAGATAGCGGTGTAGATATTTCCATGTTCATACAGATAGCGGTGTAGATATTTCCATGTTCATACAGATAGCGGTGTAGATATTTCCATGTTAATACAGATAGCGGTGTAGATATTTCCATGTTCACACAGATAGCGGTGTAGGTATTTAAATGTTCACACAGTTAGCGGTGTAGAGATTTCCATGTTCATACAGATGGCGGTGTAGATATTTACATGTTGATACAGATGGCGGTGTAGATATTTCCATATTCATACAGATAGCGGTGTAGATATTTCCATGTTCATACAGATAGCTGTGTAGATATTTTCATGTTCATACAGATAGCGGTGTAGATATTTCCATGTTCATAGAGATGGCGGTGTAGATATTTCCATGTTTATGCAGATAGCGGTATAGATATTTCCATGTATATACAGATGGTGGTGTAGACATTTCCATGTTTATAGAGATGGCGGTCTAGATATTTCCATGTTTACAGACTTAGTGGTGTAGTTATTTCCAAGTTTATAGAGACAGCGTTGTAGATATTTCCATGTTTATACAGATAGCGGTGAAGTTATTTCCATGTTTATACAGAAAGCGGTGTAGATATTTCCATGTTTATACAGATAGCAGTGTAGATATTTCCATGTTTAGAGAGATAACGGTGTAGATAATTTCAATTTTAAACAGAGAGCAGTGTAGATATTTCCAAGTTCATACAGATAGCGGTGTAGATATTTCCACGTTTACAGAGATGGCGGTGTAGATATTTCCATGTTCATACAAATGGCGGTGTAGATATTTCCATGTTCATAGAGATTGCGGTGTAGATATTTCCATGTTCATACAAATGGCAGTGTAGATATTTCCATGTTCATAGAGATGGCGGTGTTGATATTTCCATATTTATAGAGATAGCAGTGTAGTTATTTCCATGTTTATAGAGATAGTAGTGTAGATATTTCCATTGATATACAGATAACTCTGTAGATATTTGCATGTTCATAGAGATAGCGGTGTAGATATTTCCATGTTCATACAGATAGCGGTGTAGATATTTCCATGTTCATACAGATGGCGGTGTAGATATTTCCATGTTCATACAGATGGCGGTGTAGATATTTCCATGTTTATAGGGATGGCGGTGTAGATATTTTCATGTTTACACAGATGGCGGTGTAGATATTTCCATGTTTAAACAGATAGCGGTGTAGACATTTCCATGTTTACACAGATAGCAGTGTGGATATTTCCATGTTTATGCAGATAGCAGTGTAGATATTTCCATGTTTATACAGATAGCGGTGCGGATATTTCAATGTTTATTCAGAAAGCGGTGCGGATATTTCCATGTTTATACAGATAGCTGGGCAGATATTTCAATGTTTATACAGATAGCGGTGTAGATATTTCCATCTAATACAAATGGCGGTGTAGATATGTCCATGATCGTACAGATGGCGATGTAGATATTTCCATGTTCATACAGATGGCGGTGTAGATATTTCGAAGTTTATAGAGATAGCGATGTAGTTATTTCCATATTTATAGAGAAATCTGTGTAGATATTTCCATGTATATTCAGATAGCTGTGTAGATGTTTCCATGTTCATGCAGATTACGGTGTAGATATTTCCATGTTCATCCAGATGCCGGTGTACATATATCCATGTTCATACAAATGGCGGTGAAGATATTTCCATGTTCATACAGATGGCGGTGTAGGCATTTCCATGTTCATACAAATGGCGGTGTAGATATTTCCATGTTCATAGAGATGGTGGTGTAGAAATTTCCAGGTTCATACAAATTGCGGTGTAGATATTTCCATGTTCATAGAGGTGGCGGTGTAGATATTTACATGTTTATACAGATATCAGTGTAGTTATTTCCATGTTTATAGAGATACCATTCTGGATATTTCCATTGATTTACAGATAGCTGTGTAGATATTTGCATGTTCATACAGATAGCGGTATAGATATTTCCATGTTCATACAGATAGCGGTGTAGATATTTCCATGTTCATACAGATAGCGGTGTAGGTATTTAAAAGTTCACACAGTTAGCGGTGTAGAGATTTCCATGTTCATACAGATGGCGGTGTAGTTATTTACATGTTGATACAGATGGCGGTGTAGATATTTCCATGTTCATACTGATAGCGGTGTAGATATTTCCATGTTCATACAGATATCGGTGTAGATATTTCCATGTTCATACAGATAGCGGTGTAGATATTTCCATGTTCACACCAATAGCGGTGTAGATATTTCCATGTTTGTACGGATGGCAGTGTAGATATTTCCATGTTCATTCAGGTGGCGGTGTAGATATTTCCATATTTATACAGATAACAGTGTAGTTATTTCCATGTTAATAGAGATAGCGGTGTAGATATTTCCATTGATATACAGATAACTGTGTAGATATTTGCATGTTCATACAGATAGCGGTGTAGATATTTCCATGTTCGTACAGATAGCGGTGTAGCTATTTCCATGTACCTACAGATAGCGGTGTACATATTTCTATGTTCATACAGATAACGGTGTAGATATTTCCATGTCCATACAGACAGCGGTGTAGATATTTCCATGTTCATACAGTTAGCGGTGTAGGTATTTCCATGTTCATACAGATGGCGGTGTAGATATTTACATGTTCATACAGATGGCAGTATAGATATTTCCATGTTCTTACAGATGGCGGTGTAGATATTTCCATGTTCATAGAGATGGCGTTGTAGATATTTCCATGTTTATGCAGATAGCGGTATAGATATTTCCATGTTTATACAGATGGTGGTGTAGATATTTCCATGTTTATAGAGATGGCGGTCTAGATATTTCCATGTTTATAGAGATAGTGGTGTAGTTATTTCCAAGTTTATAGAGACAGCGTTGTAGATATTTCCATGTTTATACAGATAGCGGTGAAGATATTTCCATGTTTATATACATAGCGGTGTAGATATTTACATGTTCATACAGATGGCGGTTTAGTTATTTCCATGTTCATAGAGATCGCGGTGTAGATATTTCCATGTTCATACAGATAGCGGTGTAGATATTTCCATGTTCATACAGATATCGGTGTAGATATTTCCATGTTCATACCAATAGCGGTGTAGACATTTCCATGTTCATATATTTAGCGGTGTAGATATTTCCATGTTCATACAGATGGCGAGGATATTTCCATGTTCATGCAGATAGCGTTGTAGATATTTCCATGTTCATACAGTTAGCGGTGTAGATATTTCCATGTTCATAGAGATGGCGGTGTAGATATTTCCATGTTCATAGAGATGGCGGTGTAGATATTTCCATATTTATACACATAGCAGTGTAGTTATTTCCATGTTTATAGAGATAGCATTGTAGATATTTCCAATGATATACAGATAGCTGTGTAGATATTTGCATGGTCATACAGATAGCGGTGTAGATATTTCCATGTTCGTACAGATAGCGGTGTAGATATTTCCATGTTCATACAGATAGCGGTGTAGATATTTCCATGTTCTTACAGTTAGCGGTGTAGATATCTCCATGTTCATACAAATGGCGGTGTAGATATGTCCACGTTTGTACAGATGGCGGTGTAGATATTTCCATGTTCATAGAGATAGCGGTGTAGTTATTTCCATGTTTATACAGATAGCAGTGTAGTTATTTCCATGTTTATAGAGATACTATTCTGGATATTTCCATTGATATACAGATAGCTGTGTAGATATTTGCATGTTCATACAGATAGCGGTGTAGATATTTCCATGTTCATACAGATAGCGGTGTAGTTATTTCCATGTTCATACAGATAGCGGTGTAGATATTTCCATGTTAATACAGATAGCGGTGTAGATATTTCCATGTTCACACAGATAGCGGTGTAGGTATTTAAATGTTCATACAGTTAGCGGTGTAGATATTTGCATGTTCATACAGATGGCGGTGTAGATATTTACATGTTGATACAGATGGCGGTGTAGATATTTCCACGTTCATACAGATAGCGGTGTAGATATTTCCATGTTAATACAGATAGCGGTGTAGATATTTCCATGTTCCTACAGATAGCGGTGTAGATATTTAAATGTTCATACAGTTAGCGGTGTAGATATTTGCATGTTCATACAGATGGCGGTGTAGATATTTACATGTTGATACAGATGGCGGTGTAGATATTTCCACGTTCATACAGATAGCGGTGTAGATATTTCCATGTTCATACAGATAGCGGTGTAGATATTTTCATGTTCATACAGATACCGGTGTAGATATTTCCATGTTCATACCAATAGCGGTGTAGACATTTCCATGTTCATACATTTAGCGGTGTAGATATTTCCATGTTCATACAGATGGCGGTGAAGATATTTACATGTTCATACAGATGGCGGTGTTGATATTTCTATGTTTGTACGGATGGCAGTGTAGATATTTCCATGTTCATAGAGATGGCGGTGTTGATATTTCCATATTTGTAGAGATAGTAGTGTAGTTTTTTCCATGTTTATAGAGATAGTAGTGTAGATATTTCCATTGATATACAGATAGCTCTGTAGATATTTGCATGTTCATAGAGATAGCGGTGTAGATATTTCCATGTTCATACAGATAGTGGTGTAGATATTTCCATGTTCATACAGATAGCGGTGTAGATATTTCCATGTTCTTAGAGATGGCGGTGTAGATATCTCCATGTTTATGCAGATAGCGGTATAGATATTTCCATGTTTATACAGATGGTGGTGTAGATATTTCCATGTTCATACAAATGGCGGTGTAGATATTTCCATGTTCATTGAGATGGCGGTGTAGATATTTCCATGTTCATACAAATGGCGGTGTAGATATTTCCATGTTCATAGAGATGGCAGTGTAGATATTTCCATATTTATACAGATAGCAGTGTAGTTATTTCCATGTTTATAGGGATAGCAGTGTAGATATTTTCATTGATATACAGATAGCTGTGTAGATATTTGCATGTTCATACAGATAGCAGTCTAGATATTTCCATGTTCATACAGATAGCGGTGTAGATATTTCCATGTTCATACAGATAGCGGTGTAGATATTTCCATGTTCATACAGATAGCGGTGTAGATATTTCCATGTTCATACTGATAGCGGTGTAGATATTTCCATGTTCATACAGGTAGCAGTGTATATATTTCCATGTTCCTACAGTTAGCGGTGTAGATATTTCCATGTTCACACAGATGGCGGTGTAGATATTTACCTCTTCATACAGATGGCGGTGCAGATATTTCCATGTTCATACAGATGGCGGTGTAGATATTTCCATGTTCGTACGGATGGCAGTGTAGATATTTCCATGTTCATACAGGTGGCAGTGTAGATATTTCCATGTTTACAGAGATAGCAGTGTAGTTATTTCGATGTTTTTAGAGACAGCTGTGTAGATATTTCCATTGATATACAGATAGCTGTGTAGATATTTGCATGTTCATACAGATAGTGGTGTAGATATTTCCATGTCCGTACACATAGCGGTGTAGATATTTCCATGTTCATACAGATAGCGGTGTAGATATTTCCATGTTCATACCAATAGCGGTGTAGACATTTCCATGTTCATACATTTAGCGGTGTAGATATTTCCATGTTCATACAGATGGCGGTGAAGATATTTACATGTTCATACAGATGGCGGTGTTGATATTTCTATGTTTGTACGGATGGCAGTGTAGATATTTCCATGTTCATAGAGATGGCGGTGTTGATATTTCCATATTTGTAGAGATAGCAGTGTAGTTTTTTCCATGTTTATAGAGATAGTAGTGTAGATATTTCCATTGATATACAGATAGCTCTGTAGATATTTGCATGTTCATAGAGATAGCGGTGTAGATATTTCCATGTTCATACAGATAGCGGTGTAGATATTTCCATGTTCATACAGATAGCGGTGTAGATATTTCCGTGTTCATACAGATAGCGGTGTAGATATTTCCGTGTTCATACAGATAGCGGTGTAGATATTTCCATGTTCATACAGATAGTGGTGTAGATATTTCCATGTTCATACAGTTAGCAGCCTAGATATTTCCATGTTCATACAGATGGCGGTGTAGATATTTCCATGTTCATACAGATGGCGGTGTAGTTATTTCCAGGTTCATACAGTTAGCGGTGTAGATATTTCCATGTTCATACAGATGGCGGTGTAGATATTTCCATGTTCATACAGATAGCGGTGTAGATATTTCCACGTTCATACCAATAGCGGTGTAGACATTTCCATGTTCATATATTTAGCGGTGTAGATATTTCCATGTTCATACAGATGGCGAAGATATTTCCATGTTCATGCAGATAGCGGTGTAGATATTTCCATGTTCATACAGTTAGCGGTGTAGATATTTCCGTGTTCATACAGATGGCGGTGTAGATATTTCCATGTTCATAGAGATGGCGGTGTAGATATCTCCATATTTATACAGATACCATTGTAGTTATTTCCATGTTTATAGAGATAGCAGTGTAGATATTTCCATTGATATACAGACAGCTGTGTAGATATTTGCATGGTCATACAGATAGCGGTGTAGATATTTCCATGTTCGTACAGATAGCGGTGTAGATATTTCCATGTTCATAGAGATAGCGGTGTAGATATTTCCATGTTCATACAGATAGCGGTGTAGATATTTCCATGTTCATGCAATGAGCGGTGTAGATATTTCCATGTTCATACAGATGGCGGTGTAGATATTTCCATGTTCATACAGATGGCGGTATAGATATTTCCATGTTCGTACAGATGGCGTTGTAGATATTTCCATGTTCTTAGAGATGGCGGTGTAGATATCTCCATGTTTATGCAGATAGCGGTATAGATATTTCCATGTTTATACAGATGGTGGTGTAGATATTTCCATGTTCATACAAATGGCGGTGTAGATATTTCCATGTTCATTGAGATGGCGGTGTAGATATTTCCATGTTCATACAAATGGCGGTGTAGATATTTCCATGTTCATAGAGATGGCAGTGTAGATATTTCCATATTTATACAGATAGCAGTGTAGTTATTTCCATGTTTATAGGGATAGCAGTGTAGATATTTTCATTGATATACAGATAGCTGTGTAGATATTTGCATGTTCATACAGATAGCAGTCTAGATATTTCCATGTTCATACAGATAGCGGTGTAGATATTTCCATGTTCATACAGATAGCGGTGTAGATATTTCCATGTTCATACAGATAGCGGTGTAGATATTTCCATGTTCATACTGATAGCGGTGTAGATATTTCCATGTTCATACAGGTAGCAGTGTATATATTTCCATGTTCCTACAGTTAGCGGTGTAGATATTTCCATGTTCACACAGATGGCGGTGTAGATATTTACCTCTTCATACAGATGGCGGTGCAGATATTTCCATGTTCATACAGATGGCGGTGTAGATATTTCCATGTTCGTACGGATGGCAGTGTAGATATTTCCATGTTCATACAGGTGGCAGTGTAGATATTTCCATGTTTACAGAGATAGCAGTGTAGTTATTTCGATGTTTTTAGAGACAGCTGTGTAGATATTTCCATTGATATACAGATAGCTGTGTAGATATTTGCATGTTCATACAGATAGTGGTGTAGATATTTCCATGTCCGTACACATAGCGGTGTAGATATTTCCATGTTCATACAGATAGCGGTGTAGATATTTCCATGTTCATACAGATAGCGGTGTAGATATTTCCATGTCCATACAGTTAGCGGTGTAGATATTTCCATGTTCATACAGATGGCGGTATAGATACTTCCATGTTCGTACAGATGGCGTTGTAGATATTTCCATGTTCATAGAGATGGCGGTGTAGATATTTCCATGTTTTTGCAGTTAGCGGTATAGATATTTCCATGTTTATACAGATGGTGGTGTACATATTTCCATGTTTATAGAGATGTGGGTCTAGATATTTCCATGTTTACAGAGATAGTTGTGTAGTTATTTCCAAGTATATAGAGACAGCGTTGTAGATATTTCCATGTTTATACAGATAGCGGTGAAGATATTTCCATGTTTATACAGATAGCGGTGTAGATATTTCCATGTTCATACAGATAGCAGTGTAGATATTTCCATGTTTATAGAGATAGTGTTGTAGATAATTTCAATTTCATACAGAGAGCGGTGTAGATATTTCCAAGTTCATACAGATAGCAGTGTAGGTATTTCCACGTTTACAGAGATGGCGGTGTAGATATTTCCATGTTCATACAGAGGACGGTGTAGATATTTCCATGTTTATAGGGATGGCGGTGTAGATATTTTCATGTTTACACAGATGGCGGTGTAGATATTTCCATGTTTAAACAGATAGCGGTGTAGACATTTCCATGTTTACACAGATAGCAGTGTGGATATTTCCATGTTTATGCAGATAGCAGTGTAGATATTTCCATGTTTATACAGATAGCGGTGCGGATATTTCAATGTTTATTCAGAAAGCGGTGCGGATATTTCCATGTTTATACAGATAGCTGGGCAGATATTTCAATGTTTATACAGATAGCGGTGTAGATATTTCCATCTAATACAAATGGCGGTGTAGATATGTCCATGATCGTACAGATGGCGATGTAGATATTTCCATGTTCATACAGATGGCGGTGTAGATATTTCGAAGTTTATAGAGATAGCGATGTAGTTATTTCCATATTTATAGAGAAATCTGTGTAGATATTTCCATGTATATTCAGATAGCTGTGTAGATGTTTCCATGTTCATGCAGATTACGGTGTAGATATTTCCATGTTCATCCAGATGCCGGTGTACATATATCCATGTTCATACAAATGGCGGTGAAGATATTTCCATGTTCATACAGATGGCGGTGTAGGCATTTCCATGTTCATACAAATGGCGGTGTAGATATTTCCATGTTCATAGAGATGGTGGTGTAGAAATTTCCAGGTTCATACAAATTGCGGTGTAGATATTTCCATGTTCATAGAGGTGGCGGTGTAGATATTTACATGTTTATACAGATATCAGTGTAGTTATTTCCATGTTTATAGAGATACCATTCTGGATATTTCCATTGATTTACAGATAACTGTGTAGATATTTGCATGTTCATACAGATAGCGGTGTAGATATTTCCATGTTCATACAGATAGCGGTGTAGATATTTCCATGTTCATACAGATAGCGGTGTAGGTATTTAAAAGTTCACACAGTTAGCGGTGTAGAGATTTCCATGTTCATACAGATGGCGGTGTAGTTATTTACATGTTGATACAGATAGCGGTGTAGATATTTCCATGTTCATACAGTTAGCGGTGTAGATATTTCCGTGTTCATACAGATGGCGGTGTAGATATTTCCATGTTCATAGAGATGGCGGTGTAGATATCTCCATATTTATACAGATACCATTGTAGTTATTTCCATGTTTATAGAGATAGCAGTGTAGATATTTCCATTGATATACAGACAGCTGTGTAGATATTTGCATGGTCATACAGATAGCGGTGTAGATATTTCCATGTTCGTACAGATAGCGGTGTAGATATTTCCATGTTCATAGAGATAGCGGTGTAGATATTTCCATGTTCATACAGATAGCGGTGTAGATATTTCCATGTTCATGCAATGAGCGGTGTAGATATTTCCATGTTCATACAGATGGCGGTGTAGATATTTCCATGTTCATACAGATGGCGGTATAGATATTTCCATGTTCGTACAGATGGCGTTGTAGATATTTCCATGTTCTTAGAGATGGCGGTGTAGATATCTCCATGTTTATGCAGATAGCGGTATAGATATTTCCATGTTTATACAGATGGTGGTGTAGATATTTCCATGTTCATACAAATGGCGGTGTAGATATTTCCATGTTCATTGAGATGGCGGTGTAGATATTTCCATGTTCATACAAATGGCGGTGTAGATATTTCCATGTTCATAGAGATGGCAGTGTAGATATTTCCATATTTATACAGATAGCAGTGTAGTTATTTCCATGTTTATAGGGATAGCAGTGTAGATATTTTCATTGATATACAGATAGCTGTGTAGATATTTGCATGTTCATACAGATAGCAGTCTACATATTTCCATGTTCATACAGATAGCGGTGTAGATATTTCCATGTTCATACAGATAGCGGTGTAGATATTTCCATGTTCATACAGATAGCGGTGTAGATATTTCCATGTTCATACTGATAGCGGTGTAGATATTTCCATGTTCATACAGGTAGCAGTGTATATATTTCCATGTTCCTACAGTTAGCGGTGTAGATATTTCCATGTTCACACAGATGGCGGTGTAGATATTTACCTCTTCATACAGATGGCGGTGCAGATATTTCCATGTTCATACAGATGGCGGTGTAGATATTTCCATGTTCGTACGGATGGCAGTGTAGATATTTCCATGTTCATACAGGTGGCAGTGTAGATATTTCCATGTTTACAGAGATAGCAGTGTAGTTATTTCGATGTTTTTAGAGACAGCTGTGTAGATATTTCCATTGATATACAGATAGCTGTGTAGATATTTGCATGTTCATACAGATAGTGGTGTAGATATTTCCATGTCCGTACACATAGCGGTGTAGATATTTCCATGTTCATACAGATAGCGGTGTAGATATTTCCATGTTCATACAGATAGCGGTGTAGATATTTCCATGTCCATACAGTTAGCGGTGTAGATATTTCCATGTTCATACAGATGGCGGTATAGATACTTCCATGTTCGTACAGATGGCGTTGTAGATATTTCCATGTTCATAGAGATGGCGGTGTAGATATTTCCATGTTTTTGCAGTTAGCGGTATAGATATTTCCATGTTTATACAGATGGTGGTGTAGATATTTCCATGTTTATAGAGATGTGGGTCTAGATATTTCCATGTTTACAGAGATAGTTGTGTAGTTATTTCCAAGTATGTAGAGACAGCGTTGTAGATATTTCCATGTTTATACAGATAGCGGTGAAGATATTTCCATGTTTATACAGATAGCGGTGTAGATATTTCCATGTTCATACAGATAGCAGTGTAGATATTTCCATGTTTATAGAGATAGTGTTGTAGATAATTTCAATTTCATACAGAGAGCGGTGTAGATATTTCCAAGTTCATACAGATAGCAGTGTAGGTATTTCCACGTTTACAGAGATGGCGGTGTAGATATTTCCATGTTCATACAGAGGACGGTGTAGATATTTCCATGTTTATAGGGATGGCGGTGTAGATATTTTCATGTTTACACAGATGGCGGTGTAGATATTTCCATGTTTAAACAGATAGCGGTGTAGACATTTCCACGTTTACACAGATAGCAGTGTGGATATTTCCATGTTTATGCAGATAGCAGTGTAGATATTTCCATGTTTATACAGATAGCGGTGCGGATATTTCAATGTTTATTCAGAAAGCGGTGCGGATATTTCCATGTTTATACAGATAGCTGGGCAGATATTTCAATGTTTATACAGATAGCGGTGTAGATATTTCCATCTAATACAAATGGCGGTGTAGATATGTCCATGATCGTACAGATGGCGATGTAGATATTTCCATGTTCATACAGATGGCGGTGTAGATATTTCGAAGTTTATAGAGATAGCGATGTAGTTATTTCCATATTTATAGAGAAATCTGTGTAGATATTTCCATGTATATTCAGATAGCTGTGTAGATGTTTCCATGTTCATGCAGATTACGGTGTAGATATTTCCATGTTCATCCAGATGCCGGTGTACATATATCCATGTTCATACAAATGGCGGTGAAGATATTTCCATGTTCATACAGATGGCGGTGTAGGCATTTCCATGTTCATACAAATGGCGGTGTAGATATTTCCATGTTCATAGAGATGGTGGTGTAGAAATTTCCAGGTTCATACAAATTGCGGTGTAGATATTTCCATGTTCATAGAGGTGGCGGTGTAGATATTTACATGTTTATACAGATATCAGTGTAGTTATTTCCATGTTTATAGAGATACCATTCTGGATATTTCCATTGATTTACAGATAACTGTGTAGATATTTGCATGTTCATACAGATAGCGGTGTAGATATTTCCATGTTCATACAGATAGCGATGTAGATATTTCCATGTTCATACAGATAGCGGTGTAGGTATTTAAAAGTTCACACAGTTAGCGGTGTAGAGATTTCCATGTTCATACAGATGGCGGTGTAGTTATTTACATGTTGATACAGATGGCGGTGTAGATATTTCCATGTTCATACTGATAGCGGTGTAGATATTTCCATGTTCATACAGATATCGGTGTAGATATTTCCATGTTCATACAGATAGCGGTGTAGATATTTCCATGTTCACACCAATAGCGGTGTAGATATTTCCATGTTTGTACGGATGGCAGTGTAGATATTTCCATGTTCATTCAGGTGGCGGTGTAGATATTTCCATATTTATACAGATAGCAGTGTAGTTATTTCCATGTTAATAGAGATAGCGGTGTAGATATTTCCATTGATATACAGATAACTGTGTAGATATTTGCATGTTCATACAGATAGCGGTGTAGATATTTCCATGTTCGTACAGATAGCGGTGTAGCTATTTCCATGTACCTACAGATAGCGGTGTACATATTTCTATGTTCATACAGATAACGGTGTAGATATTTCCATGTCCATACAGACAGCGGTGTAGATATTTCCATGTTCATACAGTTAGCGGTGTAGGTATTTCCATGTTCATACAGATGGCGGTGTAGATATTTACATGTTCATACAGATGGCAGTATAGATATTTCCATGTTCTTACAGATGGCGGTGTAGATATTTCCATGTTCATAGAGATGGCGTTGTAGATATTTCCATGTTTATGCAGATAGCGGTATAGATATTTCCATGTTTATACAGATGGTGGTGTAGATATTTCCATGTTTATAGAGATGGCGGTCTAGATATTTCCATGTTTATAGAGATAGTGGTGTAGTTATTTCCAAGTTTATAGAGACAGCGTTGTAGATATTTCCATGTTTATACAGATAGCGGTGAAGATATTTCCATGTTTATATACATAGCGGTGTAGATATTTACATGTTCATACAGATGGCGGTTTAGTTATTTCCATGTTCATAGAGATCGCGGTGTAGATATTTCCATGTTCATACAGATAGCGGTGTAGATATTTCCATGTTCATACAGATATCGGTGTAGATATTTCCATGTTCATACCAATAGCGGTGTAGACATTTCCATGTTCATATATTTAGCGGTGTAGATATTTCCATGTTCATACAGATGGCGAGGATATTTCCATGTTCATGCAGATAGCGTTGTAGATATTTCCATGTTCATACAGTTAGCGGTGTAGATATTTCCATGTTCATAGAGATGGCGGTGTAGATATTTCCATGTTCATAGAGATGGCGGTGTAGATATTTCCATATTTATACACATAGCAGTGTAGTTATTTCCATGTTTATAGAGATAGCATTGTAGATATTTCCAATGATATACAGATAGCTGTGTAGATATTTGCATGGTCATACAGATAGCGGTGTAGATATTTCCATGTTCGTACAGATAGCGGTGTAGATATTTCCATGTTCATACAGATAGCGGTGTAGATATTTCCATGTTCTTACAGTTAGCGGTGTAGATATCTCCATGTTCATACAAATGGCGGTGTAGATATGTCCACGTTTGTACAGATGGCGGTGTAGATATTTCCATGTTCATAGAGATAGCGGTGTAGTTATTTCCATGTTTATACAGATAGCAGTGTAGTTATTTCCATGTTTATAGAGATACTATTCTGGATATTTCCATTGATATACAGATAGCTGTGTAGATATTTGCATGTTCATACAGATAGCGGTGTAGATATTTCCATGTTCATACAGATAGCGGTGTAGTTATTTCCATGTTCATACAGATAGCGGTGTAGATATTTCCATGTTAATACAGATAGCGGTGTAGATATTTCCATGTTCACACAGATAGCGGTGTAGGTATTTAAATGTTCATACAGTTAGCGGTGTAGATATTTGCATGTTCATACAGATGGCGGTGTAGATATTTACATGTTGATACAGATGGCGGTGTAGATATTTCCACGTTCATACAGATAGCGGTGTAGATATTTCCATGTTAATACAGATAGCGGTGTAGATATTTCCATGTTCCTACAGATAGCGGTGTAGATATTTAAATGTTCATACAGTTAGCGGTGTAGATATTTGCATGTTCATACAGATGGCGGTGTAGATATTTACATGTTGATACAGATGGCGGTGTAGATATTTCCACGTTCATACAGATAGCGGTGTAGATATTTCCATGTTCATACAGATAGCGGTGTAGATATTTTCATGTTCATACAGATACCGGTGTAGATATTTCCATGTTCATACCAATAGCGGTGTAGACATTTCCATGTTCATACATTTAGCGGTGTAGATATTTCCATGTTCATACAGATGGCGGTGAAGATATTTACATGTTCATACAGATGGCGGTGTTGATATTTCTATGTTTGTACGGATGGCAGTGTAGATATTTCCATGTTCATAGAGATGGCGGTGTTGATATTTCCATATTTGTAGAGATAGTAGTGTAGTTTTTTCCATGTTTATAGAGATAGTAGTGTAGATATTTCCATTGATATACAGATAGCTCTGTAGATATTTGCATGTTCATAGAGATAGCGGTGTAGATATTTCCATGTTCATACAGATAGTGGTGTAGATATTTCCATGTTCATACAGATAGCGGTGTAGATATTTCCATGTTCTTAGAGATGGCGGTGTAGATATCTCCATGTTTATGCAGATAGCGGTATAGATATTTCCATGTTTATACAGATGGTGGTGTAGATATTTCCATGTTCATACAAATGGCGGTGTAGATATTTCCATGTTCATTGAGATGGCGGTGTAGATATTTCCATGTTCATACAAATGGCGGTGTAGATATTTCCATGTTCATAGAGATGGCAGTGTAGATATTTCCATATTTATACAGATAGCAGTGTAGTTATTTCCATGTTTATAGGGATAGCAGTGTAGATATTTTCATTGATATACAGATAGCTGTGTAGATATTTGCATGTTCATACAGATAGCAGTCTAGATATTTCCATGTTCATACAGATAGCGGTGTAGATATTTCCATGTTCATACAGATAGCGGTGTAGATATTTCCATGTTCATACAGATAGCGGTGTAGATATTTCCATGTTCATACTGATAGCGGTGTAGATATTTCCATGTTCATACAGGTAGCAGTGTATATATTTCCATGTTCCTACAGTTAGCGGTGTAGATATTTCCATGTTCACACAGATGGCGGTGTAGATATTTACCTCTTCATACAGATGGCGGTGCAGATATTTCCATGTTCATACAGATGGCGGTGTAGATATTTCCATGTTCGTACGGATGGCAGTGTAGATATTTCCATGTTCATACAGGTGGCAGTGTAGATATTTCCATGTTTACAGAGATAGCAGTGTAGTTATTTCGATGTTTTTAGAGACAGCTGTGTAGATATTTCCATTGATATACAGATAGCTGTGTAGATATTTGCATGTTCATACAGATAGTGGTGTAGATATTTCCATGTCCGTACACATAGCGGTGTAGATATTTCCATGTTCATACAGATAGCGGTGTAGATATTTCCATGTTCATACCAATAGCGGTGTAGACATTTCCATGTTCATACATTTAGCGGTGTAGATATTTCCATGTTCATACAGATGGCGGTGAAGATATTTACATGTTCATACAGATGGCGGTGTTGATATTTCTATGTTTGTACGGATGGCAGTGTAGATATTTCCATGTTCATAGAGATGGCGGTGTTGATATTTCCATATTTGTAGAGATAGCAGTGTAGTTTTTTCCATGTTTATAGAGATAGTAGTGTAGATATTTCCATTGATATACAGATAGCTCTGTAGATATTTGCATGTTCATAGAGATAGCGGTGTAGATATTTCCATGTTCATACAGATAGCGGTGTAGATATTTCCATGTTCATACAGATAGCGGTGTAGATATTTCCGTGTTCATACAGATAGCGGTGTAGATATTTCCGTGTTCATACAGATAGCGGTGTAGATATTTCCATGTTCATACAGATAGTGGTGTAGATATTTCCATGTTCATACAGTTAGCAGCCTAGATATTTCCATGTTCATACAGATGGCGGTGTAGATATTTCCATGTTCATACAGATGGCGGTGTAGTTATTTCCAGGTTCATACAGTTAGCGGTGTAGATATTTCCATGTTCATACAGATGGCGGTGTAGATATTTCCATGTTCATACAGATAGCGGTGTAGATATTTCCACGTTCATACCAATAGCGGTGTAGACATTTCCATGTTCATATATTTAGCGGTGTAGATATTTCCATGTTCATACAGATGGCGAAGATATTTCCATGTTCATGCAGATAGCGGTGTAGATATTTCCATGTTCATACAGTTAGCGGTGTAGATATTTCCGTGTTCATACAGATGGCGGTGTAGATATTTCCATGTTCATAGAGATGGCGGTGTAGATATCTCCATATTTATACAGATACCATTGTAGTTATTTCCATGTTTATAGAGATAGCAGTGTAGATATTTCCATTGATATACAGACAGCTGTGTAGATATTTGCATGGTCATACAGATAGCGGTGTAGATATTTCCATGTTCGTACAGATAGCGGTGTAGATATTTCCATGTTCATAGAGATAGCGGTGTAGATATTTCCATGTTCATACAGATAGCGGTGTAGATATTTCCATGTTCATGCAATGAGCGGTGTAGATATTTCCATGTTCATACAGATGGCGGTGTAGATATTTCCATGTTCATACAGATGGCGGTATAGATATTTCCATGTTCGTACAGATGGCGTTGTAGATATTTCCATGTTCTTAGAGATGGCGGTGTAGATATCTCCATGTTTATGCAGATAGCGGTATAGATATTTCCATGTTTATACAGATGGTGGTGTAGATATTTCCATGTTCATACAAATGGCGGTGTAGATATTTCCATGTTCATTGAGATGGCGGTGTAGATATTTCCATGTTCATACAAATGGCGGTGTAGATATTTCCATGTTCATAGAGATGGCAGTGTAGATATTTCCATATTTATACAGATAGCAGTGTAGTTATTTCCATGTTTATAGGGATAGCAGTGTAGATATTTTCATTGATATACAGATAGCTGTGTAGATATTTGCATGTTCATACAGATAGCAGTCTAGATATTTCCATGTTCATACAGATAGCGGTGTAGATATTTCCATGTTCATACAGATAGCGGTGTAGATATTTCCATGTTCATACAGATAGCGGTGTAGATATTTCCATGTTCATACTGATAGCGGTGTAGATATTTCCATGTTCATACAGGTAGCAGTGTATATATTTCCATGTTCCTACAGTTAGCGGTGTAGATATTTCCATGTTCACACAGATGGCGGTGTAGATATTTACCTCTTCATACAGATGGCGGTGCAGATATTTCCATGTTCATACAGATGGCGGTGTAGATATTTCCATGTTCGTACGGATGGCAGTGTAGATATTTCCATGTTCATACAGGTGGCAGTGTAGATATTTCCATGTTTACAGAGATAGCAGTGTAGTTATTTCGATGTTTTTAGAGACAGCTGTGTAGATATTTCCATTGATATACAGATAGCTGTGTAGATATTTGCATGTTCATACAGATAGTGGTGTAGATATTTCCATGTCCGTACACATAGCGGTGTAGATATTTCCATGTTCATACAGATAGCGGTGTAGATATTTCCATGTTCATACAGATAGCGGTGTAGATATTTCCATGTCCATACAGTTAGCGGTGTAGATATTTCCATGTTCATACAGATGGCGGTATAGATACTTCCATGTTCGTACAGATGGCGTTGTAGATATTTCCATGTTCATAGAGATGGCGGTGTAGATATTTCCATGTTTTTGCAGTTAGCGGTATAGATATTTCCATGTTTATACAGATGGTGGTGTACATATTTCCATGTTTATAGAGATGTGGGTCTAGATGTTTCCATGTTTACAGAGATAGTTGTGTAGTTATTTCCAAGTATATAGAGACAGCGTTGTAGATATTTCCATGTTTATACAGATAGCGGTGAAGATATTTCCATGTTTATACAGATAGCGGTGTAGATATTTCCATGTTCATACAGATAGCAGTGTAGATATTTCCATGTTTATAGAGATAGTGTTGTAGATAATTTCAATTTCATACAGAGAGCTGTGTAGATATTTCCAAGTTCATACAGATAGCAGTGTAGGTATTTCCACGTTTACAGAGATGGCGGTGTAGATATTTCCATGTTCATACAGAGGACGGTGTAGATATTTCCATGTTTATAGGGATGGCGGTGTAGATATTTTCATGTTTACACAGATGGCGGTGTAGATATTTCCATGTTTAAACAGATAGCGGTGTAGACATTTCCATGTTTACACAGATAGCAGTGTGGATATTTCCATGTTTATGCAGATAGCAGTGTAGATATTTCCATGTTTATACAGATAGCGGTGCGGATATTTCAATGTTTATTCAGAAAGCGGTGCGGATATTTCCATGTTTATACAGATAGCTGGGCAGATATTTCAATGTTTATACAGATAGCGGTGTAGATATTTCCATCTAATACAAATGGCGGTGTAGATATGTCCATGATCGTACAGATGGCGATGTAGATATTTCCATGTTCATACAGATGGCGGTGTAGATATTTCGAAGTTTATAGAGATAGCGATGTAGTTATTTCCATATTTATAGAGAAATCTGTGTAGATATTTCCATGTATATTCAGATAGCTGTGTAGATGTTTCCATGTTCATGCAGATTACGGTGTAGATATTTCCATGTTCATCCAGATGCCGGTGTACATATATCCATGTTCATACAAATGGCGGTGAAGATATTTCCATGTTCATACAGATGGCGGTGTAGGCATTTCCATGTTCATACAAATGGCGGTGTAGATATTTCCATGTTCATAGAGATGGTGGTGTAGAAATTTCCAGGTTCATACAAATTGCGGTGTAGATATTTCCATGTTCATAGAGGTGGCGGTGTAGATATTTACATGTTTATACAGATATCAGTGTAGTTATTTCCATGTTTATAGAGATACCATTCTGGATATTTCCATTGATTTACAGATAACTGTGTAGATATTTGCATGTTCATACAGATAGCGGTGTAGATATTTCCATGTTCATACAGATAGCGGTGTAGATATTTCCATGTTCATACAGATAGCGGTGTAGGTATTTAAAAGTTCACACAGTTAGCGGTGTAGAGATTTCCATGTTCATACAGATGGCGGTGTAGTTATTTACATGTTGATACAGATAGCGGTGTAGATATTTCCATGTTCATACAGTTAGCGGTGTAGATATTTCCGTGTTCATACAGATGGCGGTGTAGATATTTCCATGTTCATAGAGATGGCGGTGTAGATATCTCCATATTTATACAGATACCATTGTAGTTATTTCCATGTTTATAGAGATAGCAGTGTAGATATTTCCATTGATATACAGACAGCTGTGTAGATATTTGCATGGTCATACAGATAGCGGTGTAGATATTTCCATGTTCGTACAGATAGCGGTGTAGATATTTCCATGTTCATAGAGATAGCGGTGTAGATATTTCCATGTTCATACAGATAGCGGTGTAGATATTTCCATGTTCATGCAATGAGCGGTGTAGATATTTCCATGTTCATACAGATGGCGGTGTAGATATTTCCATGTTCATACAGATGGCGGTATAGATATTTCCATGTTCGTACAGATGGCGTTGTAGATATTTCCATGTTCTTAGAGATGGCGGTGTAGATATCTCCATGTTTATGCAGATAGCGGTATAGATATTTCCATGTTTATACAGATGGTGGTGTAGATATTTCCATGTTCATACAAATGGCGGTGTAGATATTTCCATGTTCATTGAGATGGCGGTGTAGATATTTCCATGTTCATACAAATGGCGGTGTAGATATTTCCATGTTCATAGAGATGGCAGTGTAGATATTTCCATATTTATACAGATAGCAGTGTAGTTATTTCCATGTTTATAGGGATAGCAGTGTAGATATTTTCATTGATATACAGATAGCTGTGTAGATATTTGCATGTTCATACAGATAGCAGTCTACATATTTCCATGTTCATACAGATAGCGGTGTAGATATTTCCATGTTCATACAGATAGCGGTGTAGATATTTCCATGTTCATACAGATAGCGGTGTAGATATTTCCATGTTCATACTGATAGCGGTGTAGATATTTCCATGTTCATACAGGTAGCAGTGTATATATTTCCATGTTCCTACAGTTAGCGGTGTAGATATTTCCATGTTCACACAGATGGCGGTGTAGATATTTACCTCTTCATACAGATGGCGGTGCAGATATTTCCATGTTCATACAGATGGCGGTGTAGATATTTCCATGTTCGTACGGATGGCAGTGTAGATATTTCCATGTTCATACAGGTGGCAGTGTAGATATTTCCATGTTTACAGAGATAGCAGTGTAGTTATTTCGATGTTTTTAGAGACAGCTGTGTAGATATTTCCATTGATATACAGATAGCTGTGTAGATATTTGCATGTTCATACAGATAGTGGTGTAGATATTTCCATGTCCGTACACATAGCGGTGTAGATATTTCCATGTTCATACAGATAGCGGTGTAGATATTTCCATGTTCATACAGATAGCGGTGTAGATATTTCCATGTCCATACAGTTAGCGGTGTAGATATTTCCATGTTCATACAGATGGCGGTATAGATACTTCCATGTTCGTACAGATGGCGTTGTAGATATTTCCATGTTCATAGAGATGGCGGTGTAGATATTTCCATGTTTTTGCAGTTAGCGGTATAGATATTTCCATGTTTATACAGATGGTGGTGTAGATATTTCCATGTTTATAGAGATGTGGGTCTAGATATTTCCATGTTTACAGAGATAGTTGTGTAGTTATTTCCAAGTATGTAGAGACAGCGTTGTAGATATTTCCATGTTTATACAGATAGCGGTGAAGATATTTCCATGTTTATACAGATAGCGGTGTAGATATTTCCATGTTCATACAGATAGCAGTGTAGATATTTCCATGTTTATAGAGATAGTGTTGTAGATAATTTCAATTTCATACAGAGAGCGGTGTAGATATTTCCAAGTTCATACAGATAGCAGTGTAGGTATTTCCACGTTTACAGAGATGGCGGTGTAGATATTTCCATGTTCATACAGAGGACGGTGTAGATATTTCCATGTTTATAGGGATGGCGGTGTAGATATTTTCATGTTTACACAGATGGCGGTGTAGATATTTCCATGTTTAAACAGATAGCGGTGTAGACATTTCCACGTTTACACAGATAGCAGTGTGGATATTTCCATGTTTATGCAGATAGCAGTGTAGATATTTCCATGTTTATACAGATAGCGGTGCGGATATTTCAATGTTTATTCAGAAAGCGGTGCGGATATTTCCATGTTTATACAGATAGCTGGGCAGATATTTCAATGTTTATACAGATAGCGGTGTAGATATTTCCATCTAATACAAATGGCGGTGTAGATATGTCCATGATCGTACAGATGGCGATGTAGATATTTCCATGTTCATACAGATGGCGGTGTAGATATTTCGAAGTTTATAGAGATAGCGATGTAGTTATTTCCATATTTATAGAGAAATCTGTGTAGATATTTCCATGTATATTCAGATAGCTGTGTAGATGTTTCCATGTTCATGCAGATTACGGTGTAGATATTTCCATGTTCATCCAGATGCCGGTGTACATATATCCATGTTCATACAAATGGCGGTGAAGATATTTCCATGTTCATACAGATGGCGGTGTAGGCATTTCCATGTTCATACAAATGGCGGTGTAGATATTTCCATGTTCATAGAGATGGTGGTGTAGAAATTTCCAGGTTCATACAAATTGCGGTGTAGATATTTCCATGTTCATAGAGGTGGCGGTGTAGATATTTACATGTTTATACAGATATCAGTGTAGTTATTTCCATGTTTATAGAGATACCATTCTGGATATTTCCATTGATTTACAGATAACTGTGTAGATATTTGCATGTTCATACAGATAGCGGTGTAGATATTTCCATGTTCATACAGATAGCGATGTAGATATTTCCATGTTCATACAGATAGCGGTGTAGGTATTTAAAAGTTCACACAGTTAGCGGTGTAGAGATTTCCATGTTCATACAGATGGCGGTGTAGTTATTTACATGTTGATACAGATGGCGGTGTAGATATTTCCATGTTCATACTGATAGCGGTGTAGATATTTCCATGTTCATACAGATATCGGTGTAGATATTTCCATGTTCATACAGATAGCGGTGTAGATATTTCCATGTTCACACCAATAGCGGTGTAGATATTTCCATGTTTGTACGGATGGCAGTGTAGATATTTCCATGTTCATTCAGGTGGCGGTGTAGATATTTCCATATTTATACAGATAGCAGTGTAGTTATTTCCATGTTAATAGAGATAGCGGTGTAGATATTTCCATTGATATACAGATAACTGTGTAGATATTTGCATGTTCATACAGATAGCGGTGTAGATATTTCCATGTTCGTACAGATAGCGGTGTAGCTATTTCCATGTACCTACAGATAGCGGTGTACATATTTCTATGTTCATACAGATAACGGTGTAGATATTTCCATGTCCATACAGACAGCGGTGTAGATATTTCCATGTTCATACAGTTAGCGGTGTAGGTATTTCCATGTTCATACAGATGGCGGTGTAGATATTTACATGTTCATACAGATGGCAGTATAGATATTTCCATGTTCTTACAGATGGCGGTGTAGATATTTCCATGTTCATAGAGATGGCGTTGTAGATATTTCCATGTTTATGCAGATAGCGGTATAGATATTTCCATGTTTATACAGATGGTGGTGTAGATATTTCCATGTTTATAGAGATGGCGGTCTAGATATTTCCATGTTTATAGAGATAGTGGTGTAGTTATTTCCAAGTTTATAGAGACAGCGTTGTAGATATTTCCATGTTTATACAGATAGCGGTGAAGATATTTCCATGTTTATATACATAGCGGTGTAGATATTTACATGTTCATACAGATGGCGGTTTAGTTATTTCCATGTTCATAGAGATCGCGGTGTAGATATTTCCATGTTCATACAGATAGCGGTGTAGATATTTCCATGTTCATACAGATATCGGTGTAGATATTTCCATGTTCATACCAATAGCGGTGTAGACATTTCCATGTTCATATATTTAGCGGTGTAGATATTTCCATGTTCATACAGATGGCGAGGATATTTCCATGTTCATGCAGATAGCGTTGTAGATATTTCCATGTTCATACAGTTAGCGGTGTAGATATTTCCATGTTCATAGAGATGGCGGTGTAGATATTTCCATGTTCATAGAGATGGCGGTGTAGATATTTCCATATTTATACACATAGCAGTGTAGTTATTTCCATGTTTATAGAGATAGCATTGTAGATATTTCCAATGATATACAGATAGCTGTGTAGATATTTGCATGGTCATACAGATAGCGGTGTAGATATTTCCATGTTCGTACAGATAGCGGTGTAGATATTTCCATGTTCATACAGATAGCGGTGTAGATATTTCCATGTTCTTACAGTTAGCGGTGTAGATATCTCCATGTTCATACAAATGGCGGTGTAGATATGTCCACGTTTGTACAGATGGCGGTGTAGATATTTCCATGTTCATAGAGATAGAGGTGTAGTTATTTCCATGTTTATACAGATAGCAGTGTAGTTATTTCCATGTTTATAGAGATACTATTCTGGATATTTCCATTGATATACAGATAGCTGTGTAGATATTTGCATGTTCATACAGATAGCGGTGTAGATATTTCCATGTTCATACAGATAGCGGTGTAGTTATTTCCATGTTCATACAGATAGCGGTGTAGATATTTCCATGTTAATACAGATAGCGGTGTAGATATTTCCATGTTCACACAGATAGCGGTGTAGGTATTTAAATGTTCACACAGTTAGCGGTGTAGAGATTTCCATGTTCATACAGATGGCGGTGTAGATATTTACATGTTGATACAGATGGCGGTGTAGATATTTCCATATTCATACAGATAGCGGTGTAGATATTTCCATGTTCATACAGATAGCTGTGTAGATATTTTCATGTTCATACAGATAGCGGTGTAGATATTTCCATGTTCATAGAGATGGCGGTGTAGATATTTCCATGTTTATGCAGATAGCGGTATAGATATTTCCATGTATATACAGATGGTGGTGTAGACATTTCCATGTTTATAGAGATGGCGGTCTAGATATTTCCATGTTTACAGAGATAGTGGTGTAGTTATTTCCAAGTATATAGAGACAGCGTTGTAGATATTTCCATGTTTATACAGATAGCGGTGAAGTTATTTCCATGTTTATACAGAAAGCGGTGTAGATATTTCCATGTTTATACAGATAGCAGTGTAGATATTTCCATGTTTAGAGAGATAACGGTGTAGATAATTTCAATTTTAAACAGAGAGCAGTGTAGATATTTCCAAGTTCATACAGATAGCGGTGTAGATATTTCCACGTTTACAGAGATGGCGGTGTAGATATTTCCATGTTCATACAAATGGCGGTGTAGATATTTCCATGTTCATAGAGATTGCGGTGTAGATATTTCCATGTTCATACAAATGGCAGTGTAGATATTTCCATGTTCATAGAGATGGCGGTGTTGATATTTCCATATTTATAGAGATAGCAGTGTAGTTATTTCCATGTTTATAGAGATAGTAGTGTAGATATTTCCATTGATATACAGATAACTCTGTAGATATTTGCATGTTCATAGAGATAGCGGTGTAGATATTTCCATGTTCATACAGATAGCGGTGTAGATATTTCCATGTTCATACAGATGGCGGTGTAGATATTTCCATGTTCATACAGATGGCGGTGTAGATATTTGCATGTTCATACAGATAGCGGTGTACAGATTTCCATGTTCATACAGATAGCGGTGTAGACATTTCCATGTTCATACAGTTAGCGGTGTAGATATTTCCATGTTCATACAGATAGCAGTGTAGATATTTCCATGTTAATACAGATAGCGGTGTAGATATTTCCATGTTCATACAGATAGCGGTGTAGGTATTTAAATGTTCATACAGTTAGCGGTGTAGATATTTCCATGTTCATACAGATGGCAGTGTAGATATTTACATGTTGATACAGATGGCGGTGTACATATTTCCATGTTCATACAGATAGCGGTGTAGATATTTCCATGTTCATACAGATAGCGGTGTAGATATTTATATGTTCATACAGATAGCGGTGTAGATATTTCCATGTTCATACCAATAGCGGTGTAGACATTTCCATGTTCATACATTTAGCGGTGTAGATATTTCCATGTTCATACAGATGGCGGTGAAGATATTTACATGTTCATACAGATGGCGGTGTAGATATTTCCATGTTTGTACGGATGGCAGTGTAGATATTTCCATGTTCATACAGGTGGCCGTGTAGATATTTCCATGTTTATACAGATAGCAGTTTAGTTATTTCCATGTTAATAGAGATATCGTTGTAGATATTTCCATTGATATACGGATAGCTGTGTAGATATTTGCATGTTCATACAGATAGCGGTGTAGATATATCCATGTTCGTACAGATAGCGGTGTAGCTATTTCCATGTTCATACAGATAGCGGTGTAGTTATTTCTATGTTCATACAGATAACGGTGTAGATATTTCCATGTTCATACAGACAGCGGTGTAGATATTTCCATGTTCATACAGTTAGCGGTGTAGATATTTCCATGTTCATACAGATGGCGGTGTAGATATTTACATGCTCATACAGATGGCGGTATAGATATTTCCATGTTCTTACAGATGGCGGTGTAGATATTTCCATGTTCATAGAGATCGCGGTGTAGATATTTCCATGTTTATGCAGATAGCGGTATAGATATTTCCATGTTTATACAGATGGTGGTGTAGATATTTCCATGTTTACAGAGATGGCGGTCTAGATATTTCCATGTTTACAGAGATAGTGGTGTAGTTATTTCCAAGTTTATAGAGACAGCGTTGTAGATATTTCCATGTTTATACAGATAGCGGTGAAGATATTTCCATGTTTATATAGATAGTGGTGTAGATATTTCCATGTTTATATAGATAGCAGTATAGATATTTCCATGTTTATAGACATAATGGTGTAGATAATTTCAATTTTATACAGAGAGCAGTGTAGATATTTCCAAGTTCATACAGATAGCGGTGTAGATATTTCCACCTTTATAGAGATGGCGGTGTAGATATTTCCATGTTCATACAAATGGCGTTGTAGATATTTCCATGTTCATAGAGATGGCGGTGTAGTTGTTTCCATGTTCATTCAAATGGCGGTGTAGATATTTCCATGTTCATACAGAGGGCGAGGATATTTCCATGTTCATGCAGATAGCGGTGTAGATATTTCCATGTTCATACAGTTAGCGGTGTAGATATTTCCATATTCATACAGATGGCGATGTAGATATTTCCATGTTCATAGAGATGGCGGTGTAGATATTTACATATTTATACAGATAGCAGTGTAGTTATTTCCATGTTTGTAGAGATAGCAGTGTAGATATTTCCATTGATATACAGATAGCTGTGTAGATATTTGCATGGTCATTCAGATAGCGTTGTAGATATTTCCATGTTCGTACAGATAGCGGTGTAGATATTTCCATGTTCATCTAGATGCCGGTGTACATATATCCATGTTCATACAGATGGCGGTGAAGTTATTTCCATGTTCATACAAATGGCGGTGTAGTTATTTCCATGTTCATAGAGATGGCGGTGTAGATATTTCCATGTTCATACCAATGGCGGTGTAGATATTTCCATGTTCATATAGATGTCGGTGTAGATATTTCCATGTTTATACAGATAGCAGTGTAGTTATTTCCATGTTTATAGAGATAGCAGTGTAGATATTCCCATTGATATAGAGATAGGTGTGTAGATATTTGCATGATCATACAGATAGCGGTGCAGATATTTCCATGTTCATACAGATAGCGGTGTAGATATTTCCATGTTCATACAGATAGCGGTGTAGATATTTCCATGTTCATACAGATAGCGGTGTAGATATTTCCATGTTCATACAGATAGCGGTGTAGATATTTCCATGTTCATACAGTTAGCGGTGTAGATATTTCCATGTTTATAGAGATAGTGGTGTAGTTATTTCCAAGTTTATAGAGACAGCGTTGTAGATATTTCCATGTTTATACAGATAGCAGTGTAGATATTTCCATGTTTATAGAGATAGTGGTGTAGATAATTTCAATTTTATACCGAGAGCAGAGTAGATATTTCCAAGTTCATACAGATAGCGGTGTAGATATTTCCACGTTTATAGAGATGGCGGTGTAGAAATTTCCATGTTCATACTGATGGCGGTGTAGATATTTCCATGTTTATAGAGATGGCGGTGTAGATATTTTCATGTTTACACACATGGCGGTGTAGATATTTCCATGTTTACACAGATAGCGCTGTAGACATTTCCATGTTTACACAGATAGCGGTGTGGATATTTCCATGTTTATGCAGATAGCGGTGTAGATATATCCATGTTTATAAAGATAGCGGTGTGGATATTTCCATATTTATACAGATAGTTGGGCAGATATTTCCATGTTTATACAGATAGCGGTGTAGATATTTCCAACTTAATTGCAGATGGCGGTGTAGATATGTCCATGTTCGTACAGATGGCGGTGTAGATATTTCCATGTTCGTACAGATGGCGGTGTAGATATTTCGAAGTTTATAGAGACAGCGCTGTAGTTATTTCAATATTTATAGAGAAATCTGTGTAGATATTTCCATGCATAAGCAGAAAGCTGTGTAGATATTTCCATGTTCATGCAGATAGCGGTGTAGATATTTCCATGTTCATCCAGATGCCGGTGTAGATATATCCATGTTCATACAGATGGCGGTGAAGATATTTCCATGTTCATACAGATGGCGGTGTAGATATTTCGAAGTTTACACAGATAGCGCTGTAGTTATTTCCATATTTATAGAGAAATCGGTGTAGATATTTCCATGTATATGCAGATAGCTGTGTAGATATTTCCATGTTCATGCAGATAGCGGTGTAGATATTTCCATGTTCATCTAGATGCCGGTGTAGATATATCCATGTTCATACAAATGGCGGTGTAGATATTTCCATGTTCATAGAGATGGCGGTGTAGATATTTCCGAGTTCATACAAATGGCGGTGTAGATATTTCAATGTTCATAGAGATGGCACTGTAGATATTTCCATGTTTATACAGATAGCAGTGTAGTTATTTCCATGTTTATAGAGATAGCAGTGTAGATATTTCCATTGATATACAGATAGCTGTGTAGATATTTGCATGTTCATACAGATGGCGGTGTAGATATTTCCAAGTTCATACAGATAGCGGTGTTGATATTTCCATGTTCATACCAATAGCGGTTTAGATATTTCCATGTTCATACAGTTAGCAGTGTAGATATTTCCATGTTCATTCAGATGGCGGTGTAGATATTTACATGTTCATACAGATGGCGGTGTAGATATTTCCATGTTCGTATGGATGGCAGTGTAGATATTTCCATGTTCATACAGGTGGCGTTGTAGATATTTCCCTGTTTATACAGGTAGCAGTGTAGTTATTTCCATGTTTATAGAGATAGCAGTGTAGGTATTTCCATTGATATACAGATAGCTCTTTAGATATTTGCATGTTCATACAGATAGCGGTGTAGATATTTCCATGTTCGTACAAATAGCGGTGTAGATATTTCCATGTTCATACAGATAACGGTGTAGATATTTGCATGTTCATACAGATAGCGGTGTAGATATTTCCATGTTCATACAGTTAACGGTGTAGATATTTCCATGTTCATACAGATGGCGCTGAAGATATTTACATGTTCATACAGATGGCAGTGTAGGTATTTCCATGTTCGTACAGATGGCGTTGTAGGTATTTCCATGATTATACAGATAGCGGTGTAGATATTTCCATGTTTATACAGATAACCGTGTAGATATTTCCATGTTTATAGAGATAGTGGTGTAGATAATTTCAATTTTATACAGATAGCAGTGTAGATATTTCCAAGTTCATACAGATAGTGGTGTAGATATTTCCACGTATATAGAGATGGCGGTGTAGATATTTCCATGTTCATCCAGATGGCGGTGTAGATATTTCCATGTTCATACAGATGGCGTTTAAGATATTTCCATGTTCATAAAGATGGCGGTGTAGATATTTCCATGTTCATACAAATGGCGGTGTAGATATTTCCATGTTCATAGAGATGGCGGTGTAGATATTTCCATGTTCATACCAATGGCGGTGTAGATATTTCCATGTTCATATAGATGTCGGTGTAGATATTTCCATGTTTATACAGATAGCAGTGTAGTTATTTCCATGTTCATATAGATGTCGGTGTAGATATTTCCATGTTTATACAGATAGCAGTGTAGTTATTTCCATGTTTATAGAGATAGCAGTGTAGATATTTCCATTGATATAGAGATAGGTGTGTAGATATTTGCATGTTCATACAGATAGCGGTGTAGATATTTCCATGTTCATACAGATAGCGGTGTAGATATTTCCATGTTCATACAGATAGCGGTGTAGATATTTCCATGTTCATACAGATAGCGGTGTAGATATTTCCATGTTCATACAGATAGCGGTGTAGATATTTCCATGTTCATACAGTTAGCGGTGTAGATATTTCCATGTTTATAGAGATAGTGGTGTAGTTATTTCCAAATTTATAGAGACAGCGTTGTAGGTATTTACATGTTTATACAGATAGCGGTGAAGATATTTCCATATTTATACACATAGCGGTGTAGATATTTCCATGTTTATACAGATAGCAGTGTAGATATTTCCATGTTTATAGAGATAGTGGTGTAGATAATTTCAATTTTATACCGAGAGCAGTGTAGATATTTCCAAGTTCATACAGATAGCGGTGTAGATATTTCCACGTTTATAGAGATGGCGGTGTAGAAATTTCCATGTTCATACTGATGGCTGTGTAGATATTTCCATGTTTATAGAGATGGCGGTGTAGATATTTTCATGTTTACACACATGGCGGTGTAGATATTTCCATGTTTACACAGATAGCGCTGTAGACATTTCCATGTTTACACAGATAGCGGTGTGGATATTTCCATGTTTATGCAGATGGCGGTGTAGATATATCCATGTTTATAAAGATAGCGGTGTGGATATTTCCATATTTATACAGATAGTTGGGCAGATATTTCCATGTTTATACAGATAGCGGTGTAGATATTTCCATCTTAATTGCAGATGGCGGTGTAGATATGTCCATGTTCGTACAGATGGCGGTGTAGATATTTCCATGTTCGTACAGATGGCGGTGTAGATATTTCGAAGTTTATAGAGACAGCGCTGTAGTTATTTCAATATTTATAGAGAAATCTGTGTAGATATTTCCATGCATAAGCAGACAGCTGTGTAGATATTTCCATGTTCATGCAGATAGCCGTGTAGATATTTCCATGTTCATCCAGATGCCGGTGTAGATATATCCATGTTCATACATATGGCGGTGAAGATATTTCCAGGTTCATACAGATGGTGGTGTAGATATTTCGAAGTTTACAGAGATAACGCTGTAGTTATTTCCATATATATAGAGAAATCGGTGTAGATATTTCCATGTATATGCAGATAGCTGTGTAGATATTTCCATGTTCATGCAGATAGCGGTGTAGATATTTCCATGTTCATCTAGATGCCGGTGTAGATATATCCATGTTCATACTAATGGCGGTGTAGATATTTCCATGTTCATAGAGATGGCGGTGTAGATATTTCCGAGTTCATACAAATGGCGGTGTAGATATTTCAATGTTCATAGAGATGGCACTGTAGATATTTCCATGTTTATACAGATAGCAGTGTAGTTATTTCCATGTTTATAGAGATAGCAGTGTAGATATTTCCATTGATATACAGATAGCTGTGTAGATATTTGCATGTTCATACAGATAGCGGTGTAGATATTTCCATGTTCATACAGATAGCGGTGTAGATATTTCCATGTTCATACAGATAGCGGTGTAGATATTTCCATGTTCATACAGATAGCGGTGTAGGTATTTCCATGTTCATACAGATAGCGGTGTAGATATTTCCATGTTCATACAGTTAGCGGTGTAGATATTTCCATATTTATAGAGATAGTGGTGTAGTTATTTCCAAGTTTATAGAGACAGTGTTGTAGATATTTCCATGTTTATACAGATAGCGGTGAAGATATTTCCATGTTTATACACATAGCGGTGTAGATATTTCCATGTTTATACAGATAGCAGTGTAGATATTTCCATGTTTATAGAGATAGTGGTGTAGATAATTTCAATTTCATACCGAGAGCAGTGTAGATATTTGCAAGTTCATACAGATAGCGGTGTAGATATTTCCACGTTTATAGAGATGGCGGTGTAGAAATTTCCATGTTCATACTGATGGCGGTGTAGATATTTCCATGTTTATAGAGATGGCAGTGTAGATATTTTCATGTTTACACACATGGCGGTGTAGATATTTCCATGTTTACACAGATAGCGCTGTACACATTTCCATGTTTACAGAGATAGCGGTGTGGATATTTCCATGTTTATGCAGATAGCGGTGTAGATATTTCCATGTTTATAAAGATAGCGGTGCGGATATTTCCATATTTATACAGATAGTTGGGCAGATATTTCCATGTTTATACAGATAGCGGTGTAGATATTTCCATCTTAATTGCAGATGGCGGTGTAGATATGTCCATGTTCGTACAGATGGCGGTGTAGATATTTCCATGTTCGTACAGATGGCGGTGTAGATATTTCGAAGTTTATAGGGACAGCGCTGTAGTTATTTCAATATTTATAGAGAAATCTGTGTAGATATTTCCATGCATAAGCAGACAGCTGTGAAGATATTTCCATGTTCATGCAGATAGCGGTGTAGATATTTCCATGTTCATCCAGATGCCGGTGTAGATATATCCATGTTCATACAGATGGCGGTGAAGATATTTCCATGTTCATACAGATGGAGGTGTAGATATTTCGAAGTTTACAGAGATAGCGCTGTAGTTATTTCCAAATTTATAGAGAAATCGTTGTAGATATTTCCATGTATATGCAGATAGCTGTGTAGATATTTCCATGTTCATGCAGATAGCGGTGTAGATATTTTCATGTTCATCTAGATGCCGGTGTAGATATATCCATGTTAATACAAATGGCGGTGTAGATATTTCCATGTTCATAGAGATGGCGGTGTAGATATTTCCGAGTTCATACAAATGGCGGTGTAGATATTTCCATGTTCATAGAGATGGCACTGTAGATATTTCCATGTTTATACAGATAGCAGTGTAGTTATTTCCATGTTTATAGAGATAGCAGTGTAGGTATTTCCATTGATATACAGATAGCTGTGTAGATATTTGCATGTTCATACAGATAGCGGTGTAGATATTTCCATGTTCATACAGATAGAGGTGTAGATATTTCCATGTTCATACAGATAGCGGTGTAGGTATTTCCATGTTCATACAGATAACGGTGTAGATATTTCCATGTTCATACCAATAGCGGTGTGGATATTTCCATGTTCATACAGATGGTGGTGTAGATATTTCCATGTTCGTACGGATGGCAGTGTAGATATTTCCATGTTCATACAGGTGGCGGTGTAGATATTTCCATGTTTATACAGATAGCAGTGTAGCTATTTCCATGTTTACAGAGATAGCAGTGAAGATATTTCCATTGATATACAGATAGCTGTGTAGATATTTGCATGTTCATACAGATAGCGGTGTAGATATTTCCATGTTCATACAGATAGCGGTGTAGGTATTTCCATGTTCATACAGATTGCAGTGTAGATATTTCCATGTTCATACAGATTGCAGTGTAGGTATTTCCATGTTCATACAGTTAGCGGTGAAGGTATTTCCATGTTCATACAGATGGCGGTTTAGATATTTACATGTTCATACAGAAGGCGGTGTAATTATTTCCAAGTTCTTACAGATGGCGGTGTAGATATTTCCATGTTCATAGAGATGGCGGTGTAGGTATTTCCATGTTTATGCAGATAGCGGTATAGATATTTCCATGTTTCTACAGATGGTGGTGTAGATATTTCCATGTTTATACAAATGGCGGTCTGGATATTTCCATGTTTATAGAGATAGTGGTGTAGTTATTTCAAAGCTTATAGAGACAGCATTGTAGATATTTTCATATTTATACAGATAGCGGTGAAGTTATTTCCATGTTTATACAGATAGCGGTGTAGATATTTCCATGTTTATGCAGATAGCGGGGTAGATATTTCCATATTTATAGACATAGTGGGGTAGATAATTCCAATTTTATACAGATAGCAGTTTAGATATTTCCAAGTTCATACAGATAGCAGTGTAGATATTTCCACTTTTATAGAGATGGCGGTGTAGATATTTCCATGTTCATACACATGGCGGTGTAGATATTTCCATGTTTATAGAGCTGGCGGTGTAGATATTTTCATGCTTACACAGATGGCAGTGTAGATATTTCCATGTTTCCACAGATAGCGGTGTAGACATTTCTATGTTTACACAGATAGCGGTGTGGATATTTCCATGTTTATGCAGATAGCGGTGTTGATATTTCCATGTTTATACAGATAGCGGTGCGGTTATTTCCATGTTTGTACAGACAGTCGTGCAGATATTTCCATGTTTATAGAGATAACGGTGTAGATATTTCCATCTTAAAACAGATGGAGGTGTAGATATGTCCATGTTCGTACAGATGGCGGTGTAGATATTTCCATGTTCATACAGATGGCGGTGTAGATATTTCGAAGTTTACAGAGATAGCACTGTAGTTATTTCCATATTTATAGAGAAATCTGTGTAGATATTTCTATGTATATGCAGATAGCTGTGTAGATATTTCCATGTTCTTGCAGATAGCGGTGTAGATATTTCCATGTTCATCCAGATGCCGGTGTACATATATCCATGTTCATACAGATGGCGGTGAAGATATTTCCATGTTCATACAGATGGTGGTGTAGGTATTTCCATGTTCATACAAATGGCGGTGTAGATATTTCCATGTTCATAGAGATGGCGGTGTAGATATTTCCAGGTTCATACAAATGGCGGTGTAGATATTTCCATGTCCATAGAGATGGCCGTGTAGATATTTCCACGTTTATACAGATAGCAGTGTAGTTATTTCCATGTTTATAGAGATACCAGTGTGGATATTTCCATTGATATACAGATAGCTGTGTAGATATTTACATGTTCATGCAGATAGTGGTGTAGATATTTCCATGTTCATACAGATAGCGGTGTAGATATTTCCATGTTCATACAGATCGCGGTGTAGATATTTCCTTGTTCATACAGATAGCGGTGTAGATATTTCCGTATTCATACAGATAGCGGTGTAGATATTTCCATGTACATACAGTTAGCGGTGTAGATATTTCCATGTTCATACAGATGGCGGTGTAGATATTTACATGTTCATACAGATGGCGGTGTAGATATTTCCATGTTCATACAGATAGCGGTGTAGAGATTTCCATGTTCATACATATAGCGGTGTAGATATTTCCATGTTGATACAGATAGCGGTCTAGATATTTCCAGGTTCATACAAATAGCGATGTAGACATTTCCATGTTCATACAGTTAGCAGTGTAGATATTTCCATGTTCATACAGATGGTGGTGTAGATATTTACATGTACATACAGATGGCGGTGTAGATATTTCCATGTTCGTACGGATGGCAGTGTAGATATTTCCATGTTCGTACAGGTGGCGGTGTAGATATTTCCATGTTTTTTACAGATAGCAGTGTAGTTATTTCCATGTTTATAGAGATAGCAGTGTAGATATTTCCATTGATATAGAGATATCTGTGTAGATATTTGCATGGTCATACAGGTAGCAGTGTAGATATTTCCATGTTCCTACAGATAGCGGTGTAGATATTTCCATGTTCATATAGATAACGGTGTAGATATTTCCATGTTCATACAGATGGCGGTATAGATATTTCCATGTTCGTACAGATGGCGGTGTAGATATTTCCATGTTCATAGAGATGGCGGTGTATATATTTCCATGTTTATGCAGATAGCTGTATAGATATTTCCACGTTTATACAGATGGTGGTGTAGATATTTCCATGTTTATAGAGATGGCTGTCTAGATATTTCCATGTTTACAGAGATAGTGGCGTAGTTATTTCCAAGTTTATAGAGACAGCGTTGTAGATATTTCCATGTTTATACAGATAGCGGTGAAGATATTTCCATGTTTATACAGATAGCGGTGTAGATATTTCCATGTTTATACAGATAGCAGTGTAGATATTTCCATGTTTATAGAGGTAGTGGTGTAGATAATTTCAATTTAATACAGAGAGCAGTGTAGGTATTTCCAAGTTCATACAGATAGCGGTGTAGATATTTCCACGTTTATAGAGATGGCGGTGTAGATATTTCCATGTTCATACAGAGGACGGTGTAGATATTTCCATGTTTATTGGGATGGCGGTGTAGATATTTTCATGTTTACAGAGATGGCGGTGTAGATATTTCCATGTTTACACAGATAGCGGTGTAGACATTTCCATGTTTACACAGATAGCGGTGTGGATATTTCCATGTTTATTCAGATAGCAGTGCGGATATTTCCATGTTTATACAGATAGTTGGGCAGATATTTCCATGTTTATACAGATAGCGGTGTAGATATTTCCATCTTAATGCAGATGGCGGTGAAGATATGTCCATGTTTGTACAGATGGCGGTGTAGATATTTCGAAGTTTATAGAGATAGCGCTGTAGTTATTTCCATATTTATAGAGAAATCTGTGTAGATATTTCCATGTATATTCAGATATCTGTGTAGATAGATCCATGTTCATGCACATAGCGGTGTAGATATTTCCATGTTCATCCAGATGCCGGTGTACATATATCCATGTTCATATAGATGGCGGTGAAGATATTTCCATGTTCATACAGATGGTGGTGTAGATATTTCCATGTTCATACTAATGGCGGTGTAGATATTTCCATGTTCATACTAATGGCGGTGTAGATATTTCCATGTTCATAGAGATGGCGCTGTAGATACTTCCATGTTCATACAAATGGCGGTGTAGATATTTCCATGTTCATAGAGATGGCGGTGTTGATATTTCCATATTTATAGAGATAGCAGTGTAGTTATTTCCATGTTTATAGAGATAGTAGTGTAGATATTTCCATTTATATACAGATAGCTGTGTAGATATATCCATGTTCATACAAATGGCGGTGTAGATATTTCCATGTTCATAGAGATGGCGGTGTAGATATTTCCGAGTTCATACAAATGGCGGTGTAGATATTTCAATGTTCATAGAGATGGCACTGTAGATATTTCCATTTTTATACAGATAGCAGTGTAGTTATTTCCATGTTTATAGAGATAGCATTGTAGATATTTCCATTGATATACAGATAGCTGCGTAGATATTTGCATGTTCATACAGATAGCGGTGTAGATATTTCCATGTTCATACAGATAGCGGTGTAGATATTTCCATGTTCATACAGATAGCAGTGTAGATATTTCCATGTTCATACAGATAGCGGTGTAGGTATTTCCATGTTCATACAGATAGCGGTGTAGATATTTCCATGTTCATATAGTTAGCGGTGTAGATATTTCCATGTTTATAGAGATAGTGGTGTAGTTATTTCCAAGTTTATAGAGACAGCGTTGTAGATATTTCCATGTTTACACAGATAGCGGTGAAGATATTTCCATGTTTATACAGATAGCGGTGTAGATATTTCCATGTTTATACAGATAGCAGTGTAGATATTTCCATGTTTATAGAGATAGTGGTGTAGATAATTTCAATTTTATACCGAGAGCAGTGTAGATATTTCCAAATTCATACAGATAGCGGTGTAGATATTTCCACGTTTATAGAGATGGCGGTGTAGAAATTTCCATGTTCATACTGATGGCGGTGTAGATATTTCCATGTTTATAGAGATGGCAGTGTAGATATTTTCATGTTTACACACATGGCGGTGTAGATATTTCCATGTTTACACAGATAGCGCTGTAGACGTTTCCATGTTTACACAGATAGCGGTGTAGATATTTCCAAGTTTATGCAGATAGCGGTGTAGATATTTCCATGTTTATAAAGATAGCGGTGCGGATATTTCCATATTTATACAGATAGTTGGGCAGATATTTCCATGTTTATACAGATAGCGGTGTAGATATTTCCATCTTAATTGCAGACGGCGGTGTAGATATGTCCATGTTCGTACAGATGGCGGTGTAGATATTTCCATGTTCGTACAGATGGCGGTGTAGATATTTCGAAGTTTATAGGGACAGCGCTGTAGTTATTTCAATATTTATAGAGAAATCTGTGTAGATATTTCCATGCATAAGCAGACAGCTGTGTAGATATTTCCATGTTCATGCAGATAGCGGTGTAGATATTTCCATGTTCATCCAGATGCCGGTGTAGATATATCCATGTTCATACAGATGGCGGTGAAGATATTTCCATGTTCATACAGATGGCGGTGTAGATATTTCGAAGTTTACAGAGATAGCGCTGTAGTTATTTCCATATTTATAGAGAAATCGGTGTAGATATTTCCATGTATATGCAGAGAGCTGTGTAGATATTTCCATGTTCATGCAGATAGCGGTGTAGATATTTCCATGTTCATCTAGATGCCGGTGTAGATATATCCATGTTCATACAAATGGCGGTGTAGATATTTCCATGTTCATAGAGATGGCGGTGTAGATATTTCCGAGTTCATACAAATGGCGGTGTAGATATTTCCATGTTCATAGAGATGGCACTGTAGATATTTCCATGTTTATACAGATAGCAGTGTAGTTATTTCCATGTTTATAGAGATAGCAGTGTAGATATTTCCATTGATATACAGATAGCTGTGTAGATATTTGCATGTTCATACAGATAGCGGTGTAGATATTTCCATGTTCATACAGATAGCGGTGTAGATATTTCCATGTTCATACAGATAGAGGTGTAGATATTTCCATGTTCATACAGATAGCGGTGTAGGTATTTCCATGTTCATACAGATAACGGTGTAGATATTTCCATGTTCATACCAATAGCGGTGTGGATATTTCCATGTTCATACAGATGGTGGTGTAGATATTTCCATGTTCATACAGATGGCGGTGTAGATATTTCCATGTTCGTACGGATGGCAGTGTAGATATTTCCATGTTCATACAGGTGGCGGTGTAGATATTTCCATGTTTATACAGATAGCAGTGTAGCTATTTCCATGTTTACAGAGATAGCAGTGAAGATATTTCCATTGATATACAGATAGCTGTGTAGATATTTGCATGTTCATACAGATAGCGGTGTAGATATTTCCATGTTCATACAGATAGCGTTGTCGATATTTCCATGGTCATACAGATAGCGGTGTAGATATTTCCATGTTCATACAGATAGCGGTGTAGATATTTCCATTTTCCTACAGATAGCGGTGTAGGTATTTCCATGTTCATACAGTTAGCGGTGTAGATATTTCCATGTTCATACAGATGGCGGTTTAGATATTTACATGTTCATACAGATGGCGGTGTAAATATTTCCAAGTTCTTACAGATGGCGGTTTAGATATTTCCATGTTCATAGAGATGGCGGTGTAGATATTTCCACGTTTATAGAGATGGCTGTGTAGATATTTCCATGTTCATACAGATGGCGGTGTAGATATTTCCATGTTTATAGAGATGACGGTGTAGATATTTTCAGGTTTAAACAGATGGCTGTGTAGATATTTCCATGTTTACACAGATAGCGGTGTAGACATTTCCATGATTACACAGATAGCGGTGTGGATATTTTCATGTTTATGCAGATAGCGGTGTTGATATTTCCATGTTCAGACAGATAGCGGTGTAGATATTTCCATGTTCATACCAATAGCGGTGTAGATATTTCCATGTTCATACAGTTAGCTGTATAGATATTTCCATGTTTATACAGATGGTGGTGTAGATATTTCCATGTTTATGCAGATGGCGGTATAGATATTTCCATGTTTATACAGATGGTGGTGTAGATATTTCCATGTTCATACAGATGGCAGTGTAGATATTTCGAAGTTTATAGAGATAGCGCTGTAGTTATTTCTATATTTATATAGAAATCTGTGTAGATATTTCCATGTTCATACAGATAGCGGTGTAGATATTTCCATGTTCATACAGAGAGCGGTGTAGATATTTCCATGTTCATACAGATAGTTGTGTAGATATTTCCATGTTCATACAGATAGCTGTGTAGATATTTCCATTTTCATACAGATAGCGGTGTAGATATTTCCATGTTCATACAGTTAGAGGTGTAGATATTTCCATGTTCATACAGATGGCGGTGTAGGTATTTACATGTTCATAAAGATGGCGGTGTAGATATTTCAATGTTCGTACGGATGGCAGAGTAGATATTTCCATGTTCATACAGGTGGCGGTGTAGATATTTCCATGTTTATACAGATAGCAGTTTAGTTATTTCCATGTTTACAGAGATAGCAGTGTAGATATTTCCATTGATAAACAGATAGCTGTGTAGATATTTGCATATTCATACAGATAGCAGTGTAGATATTTCCATGTTCATACAGATAGCGGTGTAGATATTTCCATGTTCATACAGAGAACGGTGTAGATATTTCCATGTTCATACAGATAGCAGTGTAGATATTTCCATGTTCATACAGATAGCAGTGAAGGTATTTCCATGTTCATACAGTTAGCGGTGAAGATATTTCCATGTTCATACAGATGGCGGTTTAGATATTTACATGTTCATACAGAAGGCGGTGTAATTATTTCCAAGTTCTTACAGATGGCGGTGTAGATATTTCCATGTTCATAGAGATGGCGGTGTAGATATTTCCATGTTTATGCAGATAGCGGTATAGATATTTCCATGTTTTTACAGATGGTGGTGTAGATATTTCCATGTTTATACAAATGGCGGTCTGGATATTTCCATGTTTATAGAGATAGTGGTGTAGTTATTTCAAAGCATATAGAGACAGCATTGTAGATATTTCCATATTTATACAGATAGCGGTGAAGTTATTTCCATGTTTATACAGATAGCGGTGTAGATATTTCCATGTTTATGCAGATAGCGGGGTAGATATTTCCATGTTTATAGATATAGTGGAGTAGATAATTCCAATTTTATACAGATAGCAGTGTAGATATTTCCAAGTTCATACAGATAGCAGTGTAGATATTTCCACTTTTATAGAGATGGCGGTGTAGATATTTCCATGTTCATACACATGGCAGTGTAGATATTTCCATGTTTATAGAGCTGGCGGTGTAGATATTTTCATGCTTACACAGATGGCAGTGTAGATATTTCCATGTTTCCACAGATAGCGGTGTAGACATTTCTATGTTTACACAGATAGCGGTGTGGATATTTCCATGTTTATGCAGATAGCGGTGTTGATATTTCCATGTTTATACAGATAGCGGTGTGGTTATTTCCATGTTTGTACAGACAGTCGTGCAGATATTTCCATGTTTATACAGATAACGGTGTAGATATTTCCATCTTAAAACAGATGGAGGTGTAGATATGTCCATGTTCGTACAGATGGCGGTGTAGATATTTCCATGTTCATACAGATGGCGGTGTAGATATTTCGAAGTTTACAGAGATAGCACTGTAGTTATTTCCATATTTATAGAGAAATCTATGTAGATATTTCTATGTATATGCAGATAGCTGTGTAGATATTTCCATGATCTTGCAGATAGCGGTGTAGATATTTCCATGTTCATCCAGATGCCGGTGTACATATATCCATGTTCATACAGATGGCGGTGAAGATATTTCCATGTTCATACAGATGGTGGTGTAGGTATTTCCATGTTCATACAAATGGCGGTGTAGATATTTCCATGTTCATAGAGATGTCGGTGTAGATATTTCCAGGTTCATACAAATGGCGGTGTAGATATTTCCATGTCCATAGAGATGGCCGTGTAGATATTTCCATGTTTATACAGATAGCAGTGTAGTTATTTCCATGTTTATAGAGATACCAGTGTGGATATTTCCATTGATATACAGATAGCTGTGTAGATATTTACATGTTCATACAGATAGTGGTGTAGATATTTCCATGTTCATACAGATAGCGGTGTAGATATTTCCATGTTCATACAGATCGCGGTGTAGATATTTCCATGTTCATACAGATAGCGGTGTAGGTATTTCCATATTCATACAGATAGCGGTGTAGATATTTCCATGTACATACAGTTAGCGGTGTAGATATTTCCATGTTCATACAGATGGCAGTGTAGATATTTACATGTTCATACAGATGGCGGTGTAGATATTTCCATGTTCATACAGATAGCGGTGTAGAGATTTCCATGTTCATACATATAGCGGTGTAGATATTTCCATGTTGATACAGATAGCGGTCTAGATATTTCCAGGTTCATACCAATAGCGGTGTAGACATTTCCATGTTCATACAGTTAGCAGTGTAGATATTTCCATGTTCATACAGATGGTGGTGTAGATATTTACATGTTCATACAGATGGCGGTGTAGATATTTCCATGTTCGTACGGATGGCAGTGTAGATATTTCCATGTTCAGACAGGTGGCGGTGTAGATATTTCCATGTTTTTTACAGATAGCAGTGTAGTTATTTCCATGTTTATAGAGATAGCAGTGTAGATATTTCCATTGATATAGAGATATCTGTGTAGATATTTGCATGGTCATACAGGTAGCGGTGTAGATATTTCCATGTTCGTACAGATAGCGGTGTAGATATTTCCATGTTCATACAGATAGCGGTGTAGATATTTCCATGTTCATATAGATAACGGTGTAGATATTTCCATGTTCATACAGATAGCGGTGTAGATATTTCCATGTTCATATAGATAACGGTGTAGATATTTCCATGTTCGTACAGTTAGCGGTGTAGATATTTCCATGTTCATACAGAGGGCGGTATAGATATTTCCATGTTCGTACAGATAGCGGTGTAGATATTTCCATGTTCATATAGATAACGGTGTAGATATTTCCACGTTTATACAGATGGTGGTGTAGATATTTCCATGTTTATAGAGATGGCGGTCTAGATATTTCCATATTTACAGAGATAGTGGCGTAGTTATTTCCAAGTTTATAGAGACAGCGTTGTAGATATTTCCATGTTTATACAGATAGCGGTGAAGATATTTCCATGTTTATACAGATAGCGGTGTAGATATTTCCATGTTTATACAGATAGCAGTGTAGATATTTCCGTGTTTATAGAGGTAGTGGTGTAGATAATTTCAATTTAATACAGAGAGCAGTGTAGGTATTTCCAAGTTCATACAGATAGCGGTGTAGATATTTCCACGTTTATAGAGATGGCGGTGTAGATATTTCCATGTTCATACAGAGGACGGTGTAGATATTTCCATGTTTATTGGGATGGCGGTGTAGATATTTTCATGTTTACACAGATGGCGGTGTAGATATTTCCATGTTTACACAGATAGCGGTGTAGACATTTCCATGTTTACACAGATAGCGGTGTGGATATTTCCATGTTTATTCAGATAGCAGGGCGGATATTTCCATGTTTATACAGATAGTTGGGCAGATATTTCCATGTTTATTCAGATAGCGGTGCGGATATTTCCATGTTTATACAGATATTTGGGCAGATATTTCCATGTTTATACAGATAGCGGTGTAGATATTTCCATCTTAATACAGATGGCGGTGAAGATATGTCCATGTTTGTACAGATGGTGGTGTAGATATTTCCATGTTCATACAGATGGCGCTGTAGATATTTCGAAGTTTATAGAGATAGCGCTGTAGTTATTTCCATATTTATAGAGAAATCTGTGTAGATATTTCCATGTATATTCAGATAGCTGTGTAGATAGATCCATGTTCATGCAGATAGCGGTGTAGATATTTCCATGTTCATCCAGATGCCGGTGTACATATATCGATGTTCATATAGATGGCGGTGAAGATATTTCCATGTTCATACAGATGGTGGTGTAGATATTTCCATGTTCATACTAATGGCGGTGTAGATATTTCCATGTTCATAGAGATGGCGCTGTAGATATTACCATGTTCATACAAATGGCGGTGTAGATATTTCCAAGTTCATAGAGATGGCGGTGTTGATATTTCCATATTTATAGAGATAGCAGTGTAGTTATTTCCATGTTTATAGAGATAGTAGTGTAGATATTTCCATTTATTTACAGATAGCTTTGTAGATATTTGCATGTTCATAGAGATAGCGGTGTAGATATTTCCATGTTCATACAGATAGCGGTGTAGATATTTCCATGTTCATGGAGATGGCGTTGTAGATATTTCCATGATAATGCAGATAGCGGTATAGATATTTCCATGTTTATACAGATGGTGGTGTAGATATGTCCATGTTTATGCAGATGGCGGTATAGATATTTCCATGTTTATACAGATGGTGTTGTAGATATTTCCATGTTCATACAGATGGCGGTGTAGATATTTCGAAGTTTATAGAGATAGCGCTGTAGTTATTTCCTTATTTATATAGAAATCTGTGTAGATATTTCCATGTATATGCAGATAGCTGTGTAGATATTTCCATGTTCATGCAGATTGCGGTGTAGTTATTTCCATGTTCATCCAGATGCCGTTGTAGATACATCCATGTTCATAGAGATGGCGGTGAAGATATTTCCATGTTCATAGATATAGCTCTGTATATATTTCCATGTTCATTGTGATGGCGGTGTAGATATTTCCATGTTGATACAGATAGCAGTGTAGTTATTTCCATGTTTATAGAGATAGCAGTGTAGATATTTCCATTGATATACAGATAGCGGTGTAGATATTTCCATGTTCATACAGATAGCGGTGTAGGTACTTCCATGTTCATACAGAGATCGGTGTAGATATTTCCAGGTTCATACAGATAGCTGTGTAGATATTTCCATGTTCATACAGATAGCTGTGTAGATATTTCCATTTTCATACAGATAGCGGTGTAGATATTTCTATGTTCATACAGTTAGCGGTGTAGATATTTCCATGTTCATACAGATGGCGGTGTAGATATTTACATGTTCATACAGATGGCGGGGTAGATATTTCCATGTTCGTACGGATGGCAGTGTAGATATTTCCATGTTCATACAGGTGGCGGTGTAGATATTTCCATGTTTATACAGATAGCAGTTTAGTTATTTCCATGTTTACAGTGATAGCAGTATACATATTTCCATTGATATACAGATAGCTGTGTAGATATTTGCATGTTCATACAGATAGCAGTGTAGATATTTCCATGTTCATTCAGATAGCGGTGCAGATATTTCCATGTTCATACAGAGAACGGTGTAGATATTTCCATGTTCATACAGTTAGCGGTGTAGATATTTCCATGTTCATACAGATAGCGGTGTAGGTATTTCCATGTTCATACAGTTAGCGGTGTAGATATTTCCATGTTCATACAGGTGGCGGTTTAGATATTTACATGTTCATACAGATGGCGGTGTAAATATTTCCAAGTTCTTACAGATGGCGGTGTAGATATTTCCATGTTCATACAGATGGTGGTGTAGGTATTTCCATGTTTATACAAATGGCGGTGTAGATATTCCCATGTTCATAGAGATGGCGGTGTAGATATTTCCACGTTCTTACAAATGGCGGTGTAGATATTTCCATGTTCATAGAGATGGCCGCGTAGATATTTCCATGTTTATACAGATAGCAGTGTAGTTATTTCCATGTTTATAGAGATACCAGTGTGGATATTTCCATTGATATACAGATAGCTGTGTAGATATTTACATGTTCATACAGATAGCGGTGTAGATATTTCCATGTTCATACAGATAGCGGTGTACATATTTCCATGTTCATACCGATAATGGTGTAGCTATTTCCATGTTCATACAGATAGCGGTGTAGATATTTCCATGTTGATACAGATAGCGGTGTAGATATTTCCATGTTCATACAGATAATGGTGTAGAAATTTCCGTGTTCATAAAGATAGCAGTGTAGATATTTCCATGTTCATACAGTTAGCGGTGTAGATATTTACATGTTCATACAGATGGCGTTGTAGATATTTACATGTTCATACAGATGGCGGTATAGATATTTCCATGTTCGTACAGATGGCGGTGTAGATATTTCCATGTTCATAGAGATGGCGGTGTAGATATTTCCATGTTTATGCAGATAGCGGTATAGATATTTCCATGTTTATACAGATGGTGGTGTAGATATTTCCATGTTTATAGAGATGACGGTCTAGATATTTCCATTTTTACAGAGATAGTGGCGTAGTTATTTCCAAGTTTATAGAGACAGAGTTGTAGATATTTCCATGTTTATACAGATAGCGGTGAAGATATTTCCAAGTTTATACAGATTGCGGTGTAGATATTTCCAGGTTCATACAAATGGCGGTGTAGATATTTCTATGTTCATAGAGATGGCGGCGTAGATATTTCCATGTTTATACAGATAGCAGTGTAGTTATTTCCATGTTTATAGGGATACCAGTCTGGATATTTCCATTGATATACAGATAGCTGTGTAGATATTTGCATGTTCATACAGATAGCGGTGTAGATATTTCCATGTTCATACAGATGGCGGTGTAGATATTTACATGTTCATACAGATGGCGGTGTAGATATTTAAATGTTCATTCAGATAGCGGTGTAGAGATTTCCATGTTCATACATATAGCGGTGTAGATATTTCCATGTTGATACAGATAGCGGTCTAGATATTTCCAGGTTCATACCAATAGCGGTGTAGACATTTCCATGTTCATACAGTTAGCAGTGTAGATATTTCCATGTTCATACAGATGGTGGTGTAGATATTTACATGTTCATACAGATGGCGGTGTAGATATTTCCATGTTCGTACGGATGGCAGTGTAGATATTTCCATGTTCAGACAGGAGGCGGTGTAGATATTTCCATGTTTTTTTACAGATAGCAGTGTAGTTATTTCCATGTTTATAGAGATAGCAGTGTAGATATTTCCATTGATATAGAGATATCTGTGTAGATATTTGCATGGTCATACAGGTAGCGGTGTAGATATTTCCATGTTCGTACAGATAGCGGTGTAGATATTTCCATGTTCATACAGATAGCGGTGTAGATATTTCCATGTTCATATAGATAACGGTGTAGATATTTCCATGTTCATACAGATAGCGGTGTAGATATTTCCATGTTCATATAGATAACGGTGTAGATATTTCCATGTTCATACAGTTAGCGGTGTAGATATTTCCATGTTCATACAGATGGCGGTATAGATATTTCCATGTTCGTACAGATAGCGGTGTAGATATTTCCATGTTCATATAGATAACGGTGTAGATATTTCCACGTTTATACAGATGGTGGTGTAGATATTTCCATGTTTATAGAGATGGCGGTCTAGATATTTCCATATTTACAGAGATAGTGGCGTAGTTATTTCCAAGTTTATAGAGACAGCGTTGTAGATATTTCCATGTTTATACAGATAGCGGTGAAGATATTTCCATGTTTATACAGATAGCGGTGTAGATATTTCCATGTTTATACAGATAGCAGTGTAGATATTTCCATGTTTATAGAGGTAGTGGTGTAGATAATTTCAATTTAATACAGAGAGCAGTGTAGGTATTTCCAAGTTCATACAGATAGCGGTGTAGATATTTCCACGTTTATAGAGATGGCGGTGTAGATATTTCCATGTTCATACAGAGGACGGTGTAGATATTTCCATGTTTATTGGGATGGCGGTGTAGATATTTTCATGTTTTTACAGATGGCGGTGTAGATATTTCCATGTTTACACAGATAGCGGTGTAGACATTTCCATGTTTACACAGATAGCGGTGTGGATATTTCCATGTTTATTCAGATAGCAGGGCGGATATTTCCATGTTTATACAGATAGTTGGGCAGATATTTCCATGTTTATTCAGATAGCGGTGCGGATATTTCCATGTTTATACAGATATTTGGGCAGATATTTCCATGTTTATACAGATAGCGGTGTAGATATTTCCATCTTAATACAGATGGCGGTGAAGATATGTCCATGTTTGTACAGATGGCGGTGTAGATATTTCCATGTTCATACAGATGGCGCTGTAGATATTTCGAAGTTTATAGAGATAGCGCTGTAGTTATTTCCATATTTATAGAGAAATCTGTGTAGATATTTCCATGTATATTCAGATAGCTGTGTAGATAGATCCATGTTCATGCAGATAGCGGTGTAGATATTTCCATGTTCATCCAGATGCCGGTGTACATATATCGATGTTCATATAGATGGCGGTGAAGATATTTCCATGTTCATACAGATGGTGGTGTAGATATTTCCATGTTCATACTAATGGCGGTGTAGATATTTCCATGTTCATAGAGATGGCGCTGTAGATATTACCATGTTCATACAAATGGCGGTGTAGATATTTCCAAGTTCATAGAGATGGCGGTGTTGATATTTCCATATTTATAGAGATAGCAGTGTAGTTATTTCCATGTTTATAGAGATAGTAGTGTAGATATTTCCATTTATTTACAGATAGCTGTGTAGATATTTGCATGTTCATAGAGATAGCGGTGTAGATATTTCCATGTTCATACAGATAGCGGTGTAGATATTTCCATGTTCATGGAGATGGCGTTGTAGATATTTCCATGATAATGCAGATAGCGGTATAGATATTTCCATGTTTATACAGATGGTGGTGTAGATATTTCCATGTTTATGCAGATGGCGGTATAGATATTTCCATGTTTATACAGATGGTGTTGTAGATATTTCCATGTTCATACAGATGGCGGTGTAGTTATTTCGAAGTTTATAGAGATAGCGCTGTAGTTATTTCCTTATTTATATAGAAATCTGTGTAGATATTTCCATGTATATACAGATAGCTGTGTAGATATTTCCATATTCATGCAGATTGCGGTGTAGTTATTTCCATGTTCATCCAGATGCCGTTGTAGATACATCCATGTTCATAGAGATGGCGGTGAAGATATTTCCATGTTCATACAGATAGCTCTGTAGATATTTCCATGTTCATTGTGATGGCGGTGTAGATATTTCCATGTTGATACAGATAGCAGTGTAGTTATTTCCATGTTTATAGAGATAGCAGTGTAGATATTTCCATTGATATACAGATAGCGGTGTAGATATTTCCATGTTCATACAGATAGCGGTGTAGGTACTTCCATGTTCATACAGAGATCGGTGTAGATATTTCCAGGTTCATACAGATAGCTGTGTAGATATTTCCATGTTCATACAGATAGCTGTGTAGATATTTCCATTTTCATACAGATAGCGGTGTAGATATTTCCATGTTCATACTGTTAGCGGTGTAGATATTTCCATGTTCATACAGATGGCGGTGTAGATATTTCCATGTTCGTACGGATGGCAGTGTAGATATTTCCATGTTCATACAGGTGGCGGTGTAGATATTTCCATGTTTATACAGATAGCAGTGTAGCTATTTCCATGTTTACAGAGATAGCAGTGAAGATATTTCCATTGATATACAGATAGCTGTGTAGATATTTGCATGTTCATACAGATAGCGGTGTAGATATTTCCATGTTCATACAGATAGCGTTGTCGATATTTCCATGGTCATACAGATAGCCGTGTAGATATTTCCATGTTCATACAGATAGCGGTGTAGATATTTCCATTTTCCTACAGATAGCGGTGTAGGTATTTCCATGTTCATACAGTTAGCGGTGTAGATATTTCCATGTTCATACAGATGGCGGTTTAGATATTTACATGTTCATACAGATGGCGGTGTAAATATTTCCAAGTTCTTACAGATGGCGGTTTAGATATTTCCATGTTCATAGAGATGGCGGTGTAGATATTTCCACGTTTATAGAGATGGCTGTGTAGATATTTCCATGTTCATACAGATGGCGGTGTAGATATTTCCATGTTTATAGAGATGACGGTGTAGATATTTTCAGGTTTAAACAGATGGCAGTGTAGATATTTCCATGTTTACACAGATAGCGGTGTAGACATTTCCATGATTACACAGATAGCGGTGTGGATATTTTCATGTTTATGCAGATAGCGGTGTTGATATTTCCATGTTCAGACAGATAGCGGTGTAGATATTTCCATGTTCATACCAATAGCGGTGTAGATATTTCCATGTTCATACAGTTAGCGGTATAGATATTTCCATGTTTATACAGATGGTTGTGTAGATATTTCCATGTTTATGCAGATGGCGGTATAGATATTTCCATGTTTATACAGATGGTGGTGTAGATATTTCCATGTTCATACAGATGGCAGTGTAGATATTTCGAAGTTTATAGAGATAGCGCTGTAGTTATTTCTATATTTATATAGAAATCTGTGTAGATATTTCCATGTTCATACAGATAGCGGTGTAGATATTTCCATGTTCATACAGAGAGCGGTGTAGATATTTCCATGTTCATACAGATAGTTGTGTAGATATTTCCATGTTCATACAGATAGCTGTGTAGATATTTACATGTTCATACAGATGGCGGTGTAGATATTTCCATGTTCATAGAGATGGCGGTGTAGATATTTCCATGTTTATGCAGATAGCGGTATAGATATTTCCATGTTTATACAGATGGTGGTGTAGATATTTCCATGTTTATAGAGATGACGGTCTAGATATTTCCATTTTTACAGAGATAGTGGCGTAGTTATTTCCAAGTTTATAGAGACAGAGTTGTAGATATTTCCATGTTTATACAGATAGCGGTGAAGATATTTCCAAGTTTATACAGATTGCGGTGTAGATATTTCCAGGTTCATACAAATGGCGGTGTAGATATTTCTATGTTCATAGAGATGGCGGCGTAGATATTTCCATGTTTATACAGATAGCAGTGTAGTTATTTCCATGTTTATAGGGATACCAGTCTGGATATTTCCATTGATATACAGATAGCTGTGTAGATATTTGCATGTTCATACAGATAGCGGTGTAGATATTTCCATGTTCATACAGATGGCGGTGTAGATATTTACATGTTCATACAGATGGCGGTGTAGATATTTAAATGTTCATTCAGATAGCGGTGTAGAGATTTCCATGTTCATACATATAGCGGTGTAGATATTTCCATGTTGATACAGATAGCGGTCTAGATATTTCCAGGTTCATACCAATAGCGGTGTAGACATTTCCATGTTCATACAGTTAGCAGTGTAGATATTTCCATGTTCATACAGATGGTGGTGTAGATATTTACATGTTCATACAGATGGCGGTGTAGATATTTCCATGTTCGTACGGATGGCAGTGTAGATATTTCCATGTTCAGACAGGAGGCGGTGTAGATATTTCCATGTTTTTTTACAGATAGCAGTGTAGTTATTTCCATGTTTATAGAGATAGCAGTGTAGATATTTCCATTGATATAGAGATATCTGTGTAGATATTTGCATGGTCATACAGGTAGCGGTGTAGATATTTCCATGTTCGTACAGATAGCGGTGTAGATATTTCCATGTTCATACAGATAGCGGTGTAGATATTTCCATGTTCATATAGATAACGGTGTAGATATTTCCATGTTCATACAGATAGCGGTGTAGATATTTCCATGTTCATATAGATAACGGTGTAGATATTTCCATGTTCATACAGTTAGCGGTGTAGATATTTCCATGTTCATACAGATGGCGGTATAGATATTTCCATGTTCGTACAGATAGCGGTGTAGATATTTCCATGTTCATATAGATAACGGTGTAGATATTTCCACGTTTATACAGATGGTGGTGTAGATATTTCCATGTTTATAGAGATGGCGGTCTAGATATTTCCATATTTACAGAGATAGTGGCGTAGTTATTTCCAAGTTTATAGAGACAGCGTTGTAGATATTTCCATGTTTATACAGATAGCGGTGAAGATATTTCCATGTTTATACAGATAGCGGTGTAGATATTTCCATGTTTATACAGATAGCAGTGTAGATATTTCCATGTTTATAGAGGTAGTGGTGTAGATAATTTCAATTTAATACAGAGAGCAGTGTAGGTATTTCCAAGTTCATACAGATAGCGGTGTAGATATTTCCACGTTTATAGAGATGGCGGTGTAGATATTTCCATGTTCATACAGAGGACGGTGTAGATATTTCCATGTTTATTGGGATGGCGGTGTAGATATTTTCATGTTTTTACAGATGGCGGTGTAGATATTTCCATGTTTACACAGATAGCGGTGTAGACATTTCCATGTTTACACAGATAGCGGTGTGGATATTTCCATGTTTATTCAGATAGCAGGGCGGATATTTCCATGTTTATACAGATAGTTGGGCAGATATTTCCATGTTTATTCAGATAGCGGTGCGGATATTTCCATGTTTATACAGATATTTGGGCAGATATTTCCATGTTTATACAGATAGCGGTGTAGATATTTCCATCTTAATACAGATGGCGGTGAAGATATGTCCATGTTTGTACAGATGGCGGTGTAGATATTTCCATGTTCATACAGATGGCGCTGTAGATATTTCGAAGTTTATAGAGATAGCGCTGTAGTTATTTCCATATTTATAGAGAAATCTGTGTAGATATTTCCATGTATATTCAGATAGCTGTGTAGATAGATCCATGTTCATGCAGATAGCGGTGTAGATATTTCCATGTTCATCCAGATGCCGGTGTACATATATCGATGTTCATATAGATGGCGGTGAAGATATTTCCATGTTCATACAGATGGTGGTGTAGATATTTCCATGTTCATACTAATGGCGGTGTAGATATTTCCATGTTCATAGAGATGGCGCTGTAGATATTACCATGTTCATACAAATGGCGGTGTAGATATTTCCAAGTTCATAGAGATGGCGGTGTTGATATTTCCATATTTATAGAGATAGCAGTGTAGTTATTTCCATGTTTATAGAGATAGTAGTGTAGATATTTCCATTTATTTACAGATAGCTGTGTAGATATTTGCATGTTCATAGAGATAGCGGTGTAGATATTTCCATGTTCATACAGATAGCGGTGTAGATATTTCCATGTTCATGGAGATGGCGTTGTAGATATTTCCATGATAATGCAGATAGCGGTATAGATATTTCCATGTTTATACAGATGGTGGTGTAGATATTTCCATGTTTATGCAGATGGCGGTATAGATATTTCCATGTTTATACAGATGGTGTTGTAGATATTTCCATGTTCATACAGATGGCGGTGTAGTTATTTCGAAGTTTATAGAGATAGCGCTGTAGTTATTTCCTTATTTATATAGAAATCTGTGTAGATATTTCCATGTATATACAGATAGCTGTGTAGATATTTCCATGTTCATGCAGATTGCGGTGTAGTTATTTCCATGTTCATCCAGATGCCGTTGTAGATACATCCATGTTCATAGAGATGGCGGTGAAGATATTTCCATGTTCATACAGATAGCTCTGTAGATATTTCCATGTTCATTGTGATGGCGGTGTAGATATTTCCATGTTGATACAGATAGCAGTGTAGTTATTTCCATGTTTATAGAGATAGCAGTGTAGATATTTCCATTGATATACAGATAGCGGTGTAGATATTTCCATGTTCATACAGATAGCGGTGTAGGTACTTCCATGTTCATACAGAGATCGGTGTAGATATTTCCAGGTTCATACAGATAGCTGTGTAGATATTTCCATGTTCATACAGATAGCTGTGTAGATATTTCCATTTTCATACAGATAGCGGTGTAGATATTTCCATGTTCATACTGTTAGCGGTGTAGATATTTCCATGTTCATACAGATGGCGGTGTAGATATTTCCATGTTCGTACGGATGGCAGTGTAGATATTTCCATGTTCATACAGGTGGCGGTGTAGATATTTCCATGTTTATACAGATAGCAGTGTAGCTATTTCCATGTTTACAGAGATAGCAGTGAAGATATTTCCATTGATATACAGATAGCTGTGTAGATATTTGCATGTTCATACAGATAGCGGTGTAGATATTTCCATGTTCATACAGATAGCGTTGTCGATATTTCCATGGTCATACAGATAGCCGTGTAGATATTTCCATGTTCATACAGATAGCGGTGTAGATATTTCCATTTTCCTACAGATAGCGGTGTAGGTATTTCCATGTTCATACAGTTAGCGGTGTAGATATTTCCATGTTCATACAGATGGCGGTTTAGATATTTACATGTTCATACAGATGGCGGTGTAAATATTTCCAAGTTCTTACAGATGGCGGTTTAGATATTTCCATGTTCATAGAGATGGCGGTGTAGATATTTCCACGTTTATAGAGATGGCTGTGTAGATATTTCCATGTTCATACAGATGGCGGTGTAGATATTTCCATGTTTATAGAGATGACGGTGTAGATATTTTCAGGTTTAAACAGATGGCAGTGTAGATATTTCCATGTTTACACAGATAGCGGTGTAGACATTTCCATGATTACACAGATAGCGGTGTGGATATTTTCATGTTTATGCAGATAGCGGTGTTGATATTTCCATGTTCAGACAGATAGCGGTGTAGATATTTCCATGTTCATACCAATAGCGGTGTAGATATTTCCATGTTCATACAGTTAGCGGTATAGATATTTCCATGTTTATACAGATGGTTGTGTAGATATTTCCATGTTTATGCAGATGGCGGTATAGATATTTCCATGTTTATACAGATGGTGGTGTAGATATTTCCATGTTCATACAGATGGCAGTGTAGATATTTCGAAGTTTATAGAGATAGCGCTGTAGTTATTTCTATATTTATATAGAAATCTGTGTAGATATTTCCATGTTCATACAGATAGCGGTGTAGATATTTCCATGTTCATACAGAGAGCGGTGTAGATATTTCCATGTTCATACAGATAGTTGTGTAGATATTTCCATGTTCATACAGATAGCTGTGTAGATATTTCCATTTTCATACAGATAGCGGTGTAGATATTTCCATGTTCATACAGTTAGAGGTGTAGATATTTCCATGTTCATACAGATGGCGGTGTAGGTATTTACATGTTCATAAAGATGGCGGTGTAGATATTTCAATGTTCGTACGGATGGCAGAGTAGATATTTCCATGTTCATACAGGTGGCGGTGTAGATATTTCCATGTTTATACAGATAGCAGTTTAGTTATTTCCATGTTTACAGAGATAGCAGTGTAGATATTTCCATTGATAAACAGATAGCTGTGTAGATATTTGCATATTCATACAGATAGCAGTGTAGATATTTCCATGTTCATACAGATAGCGGTGTAGATATTTCCATGTTCATACAGAGAACGGTGTAGATATTTCCATGTTCATACAGATAGCAGTGTAGATATTTCCATGTTCATACAGATAGCAGTGTAGGTATTTCCATGTTCATACAGTTAGCGGTGAAGATATTTCCATGTTCATACAGATGGCGGTTTAGATATTTACCTGTTCATACAGAAGGCGGTGTAATTATTTCCAAGTTCTTACAGATGGCGGTGTAGATATTTCCATGTTCATAGAGATGGCGGTGTAGATATTTCCATGTTTATGCAGATAGCGGTATAGATATTTCCATGTTTTTACAGATGGTGGTGTAGATATTTCCATGTTTATACAAATGGCGGTCTGGATATTTCCATGTTTATAGAGATAGTGGTGTAGTTATTTCAAAGCATATAGAGACAGCATTGTAGATATTTCCATATTTATACAGATAGCGGTGAAGTTATTTCCATGTTTATACAGATAGCGGTGTAGATATTTCCATGTTTATGCACATAGCGGGGTAGATATTTCCATGTTTATAGACATAGTGGAGTAGATAATTCCAATTTTATACAGATAGCAGTGTAGATATTTCCAAGTTCATACAGATAGCAGTGTAGATATTTCCACTTTTATAGAGATGGCGGTGTAGATATTTCCATGTTCATACACATGGCAGTGTAGATATTTCCATGTTTATAGAGCTGGCGGTGTAGATATTTTCATGCTTACACAGATGGCAGTGTAGATATTTCCATGTTTCCACAGATAGCGGTGTAGACATTTCTATGTTTACACAGATAGCGGTGTGGATATTTCCATGTTTATGCAGATAGTGGTGTTGATATTTCCATGTTTATACAGATAGCGGTGCGGTTATTTCCATGTTTGTACAGACAGTCGTGCAGATATTTCCATGTTTATACAGATAACGGTGTAGATATTTCCATCTTAAAACAGATGGAGGTGTAGATATGTCCATGTTCGTACAGATGGCGGTGTAGATATTTCCATGTTCATACAGATGGCGGTGTAGATATTTGGAAGTTTACAGAGATAGCACTGTAGTTATTTCCATATTTATAGAGAAATCTATGTAGATATTTCTATGTATATGCAGATAGCTGTGTAGATATTTCCATGTTCTTGCAGATAGCGGTGTAGATATTCCCATGTTCATCCAGATGCCGGTGTACATATATCCATGTTCATACAGATGGCGGTGAAGATATTTCCATGTTCATACAGATGGTGGTGTAGGTATTTCCATGTTCATACACATGGCGGTGTAGATATTTCCATGTTCATAGAGATGTCGGTGTAGATATTTCCAGGTTCATACAAATGGCGGTGTAGATATTTCCATGTCCATAGAGATGGCCGTGTAGATATTTCCATGTTTATACAGATAGCAGTGTAGTTATTTCCATGTTTATAGAGATACCAGTGTGGATATTTCCATTGATATACAGATAGCTGTGTAGATACTTACATGTTCATACAGATAGTGGTGTAGATATTTCCATGTTCATACAGATAGCGGTGTAGATATTTCCATGTTCATACAGATCGCGGTGTAGATATTTCCATGTTCATACAGATCGCGGTGTAGATATTTCCATATTCATACAGATAGCGGTGTAGATATTTCCATGTACATACAGTTAGCGGTGTAGATATTTCCATGTCCATACAGATAGCAGTGTAGATATTTACATGTTCATACAGATGGCGGTGTAGATATTTCCATGTTCATACAGATAGCGGTGTAGAGATTTCCATGTTCATACATATGGCGGTGTAGATATTTCCATGTTCATACTAATGGCGGTGTAGATATTTCCATGTTCATAGAGATGGCGCTGTAGATATTACCATGTTCATACAAATGGCGGTGTAGATATTTCCAAGTTCATAGAGATGGCGGTGTTGATATTTCCATATTTATAGAGATAGCAGTGTAGTTATTTCCATGTTTATAGAGATAGTAGTGTAGATATTTCCATTTATTTACAGATAGCTGTGTAGATATTTGCATGTTCATAGAGATAGCGGTGTAGATATTTCCATGTTCATACAGATAGCGGTGTAGATATTTCCATGTTCATGGAGATGGCGTTGTAGATATTTCCATGATAATGCAGATAGCGGTATAGATATTTCCATGTTTATACAGATGGTGGTGTAGATATGTCCATGTTTATGCAGATGGCGGTATAGATATTTCCATGTTTATACAGATGGTGTCGTAGATATTTCCATGTTCATACAGATGGCGGTGTAGATATTTCGAAGTTTATAGAGATAGCGCTGTAGTTATTTCCTTATTTATATAGAAATCTGTGTAGATATTTCCATGTATATGCAGATAGCTGTGTAGATATTTCCATGTTCATGCAGATTGCGGTGTAGTTATTTCCATGTTCATCCAGATGCCGTTGTAGATACATCCATGTTCATAGAGATGGCGGTGAAGATATTTCCATGTTCATAGAGATAGCTCTGTAGATATTTCCATGTTCATTGTGATGGCGGTGTAGATATTTCCATGTTGATACAGATAGCAGTGTAGTTATTTCCATGTTTATAGAGATAGCAGTGTAGATATTTCCATTGATATACAGATAGCGGTGTAGATATTTCCATGTTCATACAGATAGCGGTGTAGGTACTTCCATGTTCATACAGAGATCGGTGTAGATATTTCCAGGTTCATACAGATAGCTGTGTAGATATTTCCATGTTCATACAGATAGCTGTGTAGATATTTCCATTTTCATACAGATAGCGGTGTAGATATTTCCATGTTCATACAGTTATCGGTGTAGATATTTCCATGTTCATACAGATGGCGGTGTAGATATTTACATGTTCATACAGATGGCGGGGTAGATATTTCCATGTTCGTACGGATGGCAGTGTAGATATTTCCATGTTCATACAGGTGGCGGTGTAGATATTTCCATGTTTATACAGATAGCAGTTTAGTTATTTCCATGTTTACAGAGATAGCAGTATACATATTTCCATTGATATACAGATAGCTGTGTAGATATTTGCATGTTCATACAGATAGCAGTGTAGATATTTCCATGTTCATTCAGATAGCGGTGCAGATATTTCCATGTTCATACAGAGAACGGTGTAGATATTTCCATGTTCATACAGTTAGCGGTGTAGATATTTCCATGTTCATACAGATAGCGGTGTAGGTATTTCCATGTTCATACAGTTAGCGGTGTAGATATTTCCATGTTCATACAGGTGGCGGTTTAGATATTTACATGTTCATACAGATGGCGGTGTAAATATTTCCAAGTTCTTACAGATGGCGGTGTAGATATTTCCATGTTCATACAGATGGTGGTGTAGGTATTTCCATGTTCATACAAATGGCGGTGTAGATATTCCCATGTTCATAGAGATGGCGGTGTAGATATTTCCAGGTTCTTACAAATGGCGGTGTAGATATTTCCATGTTCATAGAGATGGCCGCGTAGATATTTCCGTGTTTATACAGATAGCAGTGTAGTTATTTCCATGTTTATAGAGATACCAGTGTGGATATTTCCATTGATATACAGATAGCTGTGTAGATATTTACATGTTCATACAGATAGCGGTGTAGATATTTCCATGTTCATACAGATAGCGGTGTACATATTTCCATGTTCATACAGATAGTGGTGTAGCTATTTCCATGTTCGTACAGATAGCGGTGTAGATATTTCCATGTTGATACAGATAGCGGTGTAGATATTTCCATGTTCATACAGATAATGGTGTAGATATTTCCGTGTTCATAAAGATAGCAGTGTAGATATTTCCATGTTCATACAGTTAGCGGTGTAGATATTTACATGTTCATACAGATGGCGTTGTAGATATTTACATGTTCATACAGATGGCGGTATAGATATTTCCATGTTCGTACAGATGGCGGTGTAGATATTTCCATGTTCATAGAGATGGCGGTGTAGATATTTCCATGTTTATGCAGATAGCGGTATAGATATTTCCATGTTTATACAGATGGTGGTGTAGATATTTCCATGTTTATAGAGATGACGGTCTAGATATTTCCATGTTTACAGAGATAGTGGCGTAGTTATTTCCAAGTTAATAGAGACAGCGTTGTAGATATTTCCATGTTTATACAGATAGCGGTGAAGATATTTCCATGTTTATACAGATTGCGGTGTAGATATTTCCAGGTTCATACAAATGGCGGTGTAGATATTTCTATGTTCATAGAGATGGCGGCGTAGATATTTCCATGTTTATACAGATAGCAGTGTAGTTATTTCCATGTTTATAGGGATACCAGTCTGGATATTTCCATTGATATACAGATAGCTGTGTAGATATTTGCATGTTCATACAGATAGCGGTGTAGATATTTCCATGTTCATACAGATGGTGGTGTAGATATTTACATGTTCATGCAGATGGCGGTGTAGATATTTCCATGTTCGTACGGATGGCAGTGTAGATATTTCCATGTTCAGACAGGTGGCGGTGTAGATATTTCCATGTTTTTTACAGATAGCAGTGTAGTTATTTCCATGTTTATAGAGATAGCAGTGTAGATATTTCCATTGATATAGAGATATCTGTGTAGATATTTGCATGGTCATACAGGTAGCGGTGTAGATATTTCCATGTTCGTACAGATAGCGGTGTAGATATTTCCATGTTCATACAGATAGCGGTGTAGATATTTCCATGTTCATATAGATAATAGTGTAGATATTTCCATGTTCATACAGATAGCGGTGTAGATATTTCCATGTTCATATAGATAACGGTGTAGATATTTCCATGTTCATACAGTTAGCGGTGTAGATATTTCCATGTTCATACAGATGGCGGTATAGATATTTCCATGTTCGTACAGATAGCGGTGTAGATATTTCCATGTTCATATAGATAACGGTGTAGATATTTCCACGTTTATACAGATGGTGGTGTAGATATTTCCATGTTTATAGAGATGGCGGTCTAGATATTTCCATATTTACAGAGATAGTGGCGTAGTTATTTCCAAGTTTATAGAGGCAGCGTTGTAGATATTTCCATGTTTATACAGATAGCGGTGAAGATATTTCCATGTTTATACAGATAGCGGTGTAGATATTTCCATGTTTATACAGATAGCAGTGTAGATATTTCCCTGTTTATAGAGGTAGTGGTGTAGATAATTTCAATTTAATACAGAGAGCAGTGTAGGTATTTCCAAGTTCATACAGATAGCGGTGTAGATATTTCCACGTTTATAGAGATGGCGGTGTAGATATTTCCATGTTCATACAGAGGACGGTGTAGATATTTCCATGTTTATTGGGATGGCGGTGTAGATATTTTCATGTTTACACAGATGGCGGTGTAGATATTTCCATGTTTACACAGATAGCGGTGTAGACATTTCCATGTTTACACAGATAGCGGTGTGGATATTTCCATGTTTATTCAGATAGCAGGGCGGATATTTCCATGTTTATACAGATAGTTGGGCAGATATTTCCATGTTTATTCAGATAGCGGTGCGGATATTTCCATGTTTGTACAGATATTTGGGCAGATATTTCCATGTTTATACAGATAGCGGTGTAGATATTTCCATCTTAATACAGATGGCGGTGAAGATATGTCCATGTTTGTACAGATGGCGGTGTAGATATTTCCATGTTCATACAGATGGCGCTGTAGATATTTCGAAGTTTATAGAGATAGCGCTGTAGTTATTTCCATATTTATAGAGAAATCTGTGTAGATATTTCCATGTATATTCAGATAGCTGTGTAGATAGATCCATGTTCATGCAGATAGCGGTGTAGATATTTCCATGTTCATCCAGATGCCGGTGTACATATATCGATGTTCATATAGATGGCGGTGAAGATATTTCCATGTTCATACAGATGGTGGTGTAGATATTTCCATGTTCATACTAATGGCGGTGTAGATATTTCCATGTTCATAGAGATGGCGCTGTAGATATTACCATGTTCATACAAATGGCGGTGTAGATATTTCCAAGTTCATAGAGATGGCGGTGTTGATATTTCCATATTTATAGAGATAGCAGTGTAGTTATTTCCATGTTTATAGAGATAGTAGTGTAGATATTTCCATTTATTTACAGATAGCTGTGTAGATAATTGCATGTTCATAGAGATAGCGGTGTAGATATTTCCATGTTCATACAGATAGCGGTGTAGATATTTCCATGTTCATGGAGATGGCGTTGTAGATATTTCCATGATAATGCAGATAGCGGTATAGATATTTCCATGTTTATACAGATGGTGGTGTAGATATTTCCATGTTTATGCAGATGGCGGTATAGATATTTCCATGTTTATACAGATGGTGCTGTAGATATTTCCATGTTCATACAGATGGCGGTGTAGATATTTCGAAGTTTATAGAGATAGCGCTGTAGTTATTTCCTTATTTATATAGAAATCTGTGTAGATATTTCCATGTATATGCAGATAGCTGTGTAGATATTTCCATGTTCATGCAGATTGCGGTGTAGTTATTTCCATGTTCATCCAGATGCCGTTGTAGATACATCCATGTTCATAGAGATGGCGGTGAAGATATTTCCATGTTCATACAGATAGCTCTGTAGATATTTCCATGTTCATTGTGATGGCGGTGTAGATATTTCCATGTTGATACAGATAGCAGTGTAGTTATTTCCATGTTTATAGAGATAGCAGAGTAGATATTTCCATTGATATACAGATAGCGGTGTAGATATTTCCATGTTCATACAGATAGCGGTGTAGGTACTTCCATGTTCATACAGAGATCGGTGTAGATATTTCCAGGTTCATACAGATAGCTGTGTAGATATTTCCATGTTCATACAGATAGCTGTGTAGATATTTCCATTTTCATACAGATAGCGGTGTAGATATTTCCATGTTCATACAGTTAGCGGTGTAGATATTTCCATGTTCATACAGATGGCGGTGTAGATATTTACATGTTCATACAGATGGCGGTTTAGATATTTCCATGTTCGTACGGATGGCAGTGTAGATATTTCCATGTTCATACAGGTGGCGGTGTAGATATTTCCATGTTTATACAGATAGCAGTTTAGTTATTTCCATGTTTACAGAGAGAGCAGTATACATATTTCCATTGATATACAGATAGCTGTGTAGATATTTGCATGTTCATACAGATAGCAGTGTAGATATTTCCATGTTCATTCAGATAGCGGTGCAGATATTTCCATGTTCATACAGAGAACGGTTTAGATATTTCCATGTTCATACAGTTAGCGGTGTAGATATTTCCATGTTCATACAGATAGCGGTGTAGGTATTTCCATGTTCATACAGTTAGCGGTGTAGATATTTCCATGTTCATACAGGTGGCGGTTTAGATATTTACATGTTCATACAGATGGCGGTGTAAATATTTCCAAGTTCTTACAGATGGCGGTGTAGATATTTCCATGTTCATACAGATGGTGGTGTAGGTATTTCCATGTTCATACAAATGGCGGTGTAGATATTCCCATGTTCATAGAGATGGCGGTGTAGATATTTCCAGGTTCTTACAAATGGCGGTGTAGATATTTCCATGTTCATAGAGATGGCCGCGTAGATATTTCCATGTTTATACAGATAGCAGTGTAGTTATTTCCATGTTTATAGAGATACCAGTGTGGATATTTCCATTGATATACAGATAGCTGTGTAGATATTTACATGTTCATACAGATAGCGTTGTAGATATTTCCATGTTCATACAGATAGCGGTGTACATATTTCCATGTTCATACAGATAGTGGTGTAGCTATTTCCATGTTCGTACAGATAGCGGTGTAGATATTTCCATGTTGATACAGATAGCGGTGTAGATATTTCCATGTTCATACAGATAATGGTGTAGATATTTCCGTGTTCATAAAGATAGCAGTGTAGATATTTCCATGTTCATACAGTTAGCGGTGTAGATATTTACATGTTCATACAGATGGCGTTGTAGATATTTACATGTTCATACAGATGGCGGTATAGATATTTCCATGTTCGTACAGATGGCGGTGTAGATATTTCCATGTTCATAGAGATGGCGGTGTAGATATTTCCATGTTTATGCAGATAGCGGTATAGATATTTCCATGTTTATACAGATGGTGGTGTAGATATTTCCATGTTTATAGAGATGACGGTCTAGATATTTCCATGTTTACAGAGATAGTGGCGTAGTTATTTCCAAGTTAATAGAGACAGCGTTGTAGATATTTCCATGTTTATACAGATAGCGGTGAAGATATTTCCATGTTTATACAGATTGTGGTGTAGATATTTCCAGGTTCATACAAATGGCGGTGTAGATATTTCTATGTTCATAGAGATGGCGGCGTAGATATTTCCATGTTTATACAGATAGCAGTGTAGTTATTTCCATGTTTATAGGGATACCAGTCTGGATATTTCCATTGATATACAGATAGCTGTGTAGATATTTGCATGTTCATACAGATAGCGGTGTAGATATTTCCATGTTCATACAGATAGCGGTGTAGATATTTCCATGTTCATACAGATAGCGGTGTAGATATTTCAATGTTAATACAGATAGCGGTGTAGATATTTCCATGTTCCTACAGATAGCGGTGTAGATATTTAAATGTTCATACAGTTAGCGTTGTAGATATTTGCATGTTCATACAAATGGCAGTGTAGATATTTACATGTTGATACAGATGGCGGTGTAGATATTTCCATGTTCATACAGATAGCGGTGTAGATATTTCCATGTTCATACATTTAGCGGTGTAGATATTTCCATGTTCATACAGATGGCGGTGAAGATATTTACATGTTCATACAGATGGCGCTGTTGATATTTCTATGTTTGTACGGATGGCAGTGTAGATATTTCCATGTTCATACAGGTGGCGGTGTAGATATTTCCATGTTTATACAGATAGCAGTGTAGTTATTTCCATGTTAATAGAGATAGCGGTGTAGATATTTCCGTTGATATACAGATAACTGTGTAGATGTTTGCATGTTCATACAGATAGCGGTGTAGATATTTCCATGTTCTTAGAGATGGCGGTGTAGATATCTCCATGTTTATGCAGATAGCGGTATAGATATTTCCATGTTTATACAGATGGTGGTGTAGATATTTCCATGTTCATACAAATGGCGGTGTAGATATTTCCATGTTCATTGAGATGGCGGTGTAGATATTTCCATGTTCATACAAATGGCGGTGTAGATATTTCCATGTTCATAGAGATGGCAGTGTAGATATTTCCATATTTATACAGATAGCAGTGTAGTTATTTCCATGTTTATAGGGATAGCAGTGTAGATATTTTCATTGATATACAGATAGCTGTGTAGATATTTGCATGTTCATACAGATAGCAGTCTAGATATTTCCATGTTCATACAGATAGCGGTGTAGATATTTCCATGTTCATACTGATAGCGGTGTAGATATTTCCATGTTCATACAGGTAGCAGTGTATATATTTCCATGTTCCTACAGTTAGCGGTGTAGATATTTCCATGTTCACACAGATGGCGGTGTAGATATTTACCTGTTCATACAGATGGCGGTGTAGATATTTCCATGTTCATACAGATGGCGGTGTAGATATTTCCATGTTCGTACGGATGGCTGTGTAGATATTTCCATGTTCATACAGGTGGCGGTGTAGATATTTCCATGTTTACAGAGATAGCAGTGTAGTTATTTCGATGTTTATAGAGACAGCTGTGTAGATATTTCCATTGATATACAGATAGCTGTGTAGATATTTGCATGTTTATACAGATAGTGGTGTAGATATTTCCATGTTCGTACACATAGCGGTGTAGATATTTCCATGTTCATACAGATAGCGGTGTAGATATTTCCATGTTCATACAGATAACGGTGTAGATATTTCCATGTTCATACAGATAGCAGTGTAGATATTTCCATGTTCATACAGTTAGCGGTGTAGATATTTCCATGTTCATACAGATGGCGGTGTAGATATTTACATGTTCATACAGATGGCGGTATAGATATTTCCATGTTCTTACAGATGGCGGTGTAGATATTTCCACGTTCATAGAGATGGCGGTGTAGATATTTCCATGTTTATGCAGATAGCGGTATAGATATTTCCATGTTTATACAGATGGTGGTGTAGATATTTCCATGTTTATAGAGATGGCGGTCTAGATATTTCCATGTTTACAGAGATAGTGGTGTAGTTATTTCCAAGTTTATAGAGACAGCGTTGTAGATATTTCCATGTTTATACAGATAGCGGTGAAGATATTTCCATGTTTACACAGATAGCGGTGTAGATATTTCCATGTTTATACAGATAGCAGTGTAGATATTTCCATGTTTATAGAGATAATGGTGTAGATAATTTCAATTTTATACAGAGAGCAGTGTAGATATTTCCAAGTTCATACAGATAGCAGTGTAGATATTTCCACGTTTATAGAGATGGCGGTGTAGATATTTCCATGTTCATACAGATGGGGGTGCAGATATTTCCATGTTTATAGAGATGGCGGTGTAGGTATTTTCAGGTTTAAACAGATGGCAGTGTAGATATTTCCATGTTTACACCGATAGCGGTGTAGATATTTCCCTGTTTACACAGATAGCGGTGTAGACATTTCCATGATTACACAGATAGCGGTGTGGATATTTCCATGTTTATGCAGATAGCAGTGTAGATATTTCCATGTTTATACAGATAGCGGTGCGGTTATTTCCATGTTTATACAGATAGTTGGGCCGATATTTCCATGTTTATACAGATAGCGGTGTAGATATTTCCATCTTAATACAGATGGCGGTGTAGATATGTCCATGTTTGTACAGATGGCAGTGTAGATATTTCCATGTTCATACAGATGGCGGTGTAGATATTTCAAAGTTTATAGAGATAGTGCTGTAGTTATTTCCATATTTACAGAGAAATCTGTGTAGATATTTCCTTGTATATTCAGATAGCTGTGTAGGTATTTCCATGTTCATGCAGATAGCGGTGTAGATATTTCCATGTTCATCCATATGCCGGTGTACATATATGCATGTTCATACAGATGGCGGTGAAGATATTTCCATGTTCATACAGATGGTGGTGTAGGTATTTCCATGTTCATAGAGATGGCGGTGTAGATATTTCCAGGTTCATACAAATGGCGGTGTAGATATTTCCATGTTCATAGAGATGGCGGTGTTGATATTTCCATATTTGTAGAGATAGCAGTGTAGATTTTTCCATGTTTATAGAGATAGTAGTGTAGATATTTCCATTGATATACAGATAGCTCTGTAGATATTTGCATGTTCATAGAGATAGAGGTGTAGATATTTCCATGTTCATACAGATAGTGGTGTAGATATTTCCATGTTCATACAGATATCGGTGTAGATATTTCCATGTTCATACAGATAGCGGTGTAGATATTTCCATGTTCATACAGATAGCGGTGTAGATATTTCCATGTTCATACAGTTAGCGGCTTAGATATTTCCATGTTCATACAGATGGCGGTGTAGATATTCCCATGTTCATACAGATAGCGGTGTAGATATTTCCATGTTCATACAGATAGCGGTGTAGATATTTCCATGTTCATACCAATAGCGGTGTAGACATTTCCATGTTCATATATTTAGCGGTGTAGATATTTCCATGTTCATACAGATGGCGAAGATATTTCCATGTTCATACAGATAGCGGTGTAGATATTTCCATGTTCATACAGTTAGCGGTGTAGATATTTCCATGTTCATACAGATGGCGGTGTAGATATTTCCATGTTCATAGAGATGGCGGTGTAGATATCTCCATATTTATACAGATAGCATTGTAGTTATTTCCATGTTTATAGAGATAGCAGTGTAGATATTTCCATTGATATACAGACAGCTGTGTAGATATTTGCATGGTCATACAGATAGCGGTGTAGATATTTCCATGTTCGTACAGATAGCGGTGTAGATATTTCCATGTTCATAGAGATAGCGGTGTAGATATTTCCATGTTCATACAGATAACGGTGTAGATATTTCCATGTTCATACTGATAGCGGTGTAGATATTTCCATGTTCATACAATGAGCGGTGTAGATATTTCCATGTTCTTACAGATGGCGGTGTAGATATTTCCATGTTCACACAGATGGCGGTGTAGATATTTACCTGTTCATACAGATGGCGGTGTAGATATTTCCACGTTCATACAGATGGCGGTGTAGATATTTCCGTGTTCATACGGATGGCAGTGTAGATATTTCCATGTTCATACAGGTGGCGGTGTAGATATTTCCATGTTTACAGAGATAGCAGTATAGTTATTTCGATGTTTATTGAGACAGCTGTGTAGATATTTCCATTGATATACAGATAGCTGTGTAGATATTTGCATGTTTATACAGATAGTGGTGTAGATATTTCCATGTTCGTACACATAGCGGTGTAGATATTTCCATGTTCATACAGATAGCGGTGTAGATATTTCCATGTTCATACAGATAACGGTGTAGATATTTCCATGTTCATACAGATAGCAGTGTAGATATTTCCATGTTCATACAGTTAGCGGTGTAGATATTTCCATGTTCATACAGATGGCGGTGTAGATATTTACATGTTCATACAGATGGCGGTATAGATATTTCCATGTTCTTACAGATGGCGTTGTAGATATTTCCATGTTCATAGAGATGGCGGTGTAGATATTTCCATGTTTTTGCAGTTAGCGGTATAGATATTTCCATGTTTATACAGATGGTGGTGTAGATATTTCCATGTTTATAGAGATGGCGGTCTAGATATTTCCATGTTTACAGAGATAGTTGTGTAGTTATTTCCAAGTATATAGAGACAGCGTTGTAGATATTTCCATGTTTATACAGATAGCGGTGAAGATATTTCCATGTTTATACAGATAGCGGTGTAGATATTTCCATGTTCATACAGATAGCAGTGCAGATATTTCCATGTTTATAGAGATAGTGTTGTAGATAATCTCAATTTCATACAGAGATCAGTGTAGATATTTCCAAGTTCACAGATAGCAGTGTAGATATTTCCACGTTTACAGAGATGGCGGTGTAGATATTTCCATGTTCATACAGACGACGGTGTAGATATTTCCATGTTTATAGGGATGGCGGTGTAGATATTTTCATGTTTACACAGATGGCGGTGTAGATATTTCCATGTTTACACAGATAGCGGTGTAGACATTTCCATGTTTACACAGATAGCAGTGTGGATATTTCCATGTTTATGCAGATAGCAGTGTAGATATTTCCATGTTTATACAGATAGCGGTGCGGATATTTCAATGTTTATTCAGATAGCGGTGCGGATATTTCCATGTTTATACAGATAGCTGGGCAGATATTTCAGCGTTTATACAGATAGCGGTGTAGATATTTCCATCTAATACAAATGGCGGTGTAGATATGTCCATGATCGTACAGATGGCGATGTAGATATTTCCATGTTCATACAGATGGCGGTGTAGATATTTCGAAGTTTATAGAGATAGCGATGTAGTTATTTCCATATTTATAGAGAAATCTGTGTAGATATTTCCATGTATATTCAGATAGCTGTGTAGATGTTTCCATGTTCATGCAGATTACGGTGTAGATATTTCCATGTTCATCCAGATGCCGGTGTACATATATCCATGTTCATACAAATGGCGGTGAATATATTTCCATGTTCATACAGATGGCGGTGTAGGCATTTCCATGTTCATACAAATGGCGGTGTAGATATTTCCATGTTCATAGAGATGGCGGTGTAGATATTTCCAGGTTCATACAAATGGCGGTGTAGATATTTCTATGTTCATAGAGATGGCGGTGTAGATATTTCCATGTTTATACAGATATCAGTGTAGTTATTTCCATGTTTATAGGGATACCATTCTGGATATTTCCATTGATATACAGATTGCTGTGTAGATATTTGCATGTTCATACAGATAGCGGTGTAGATATTTCCATGTTCATACAGGTAGCGGTGTAGATATTTCCATGTTCATACAGATAGCGGTGTAGATATTTCCATGTTAATACAGATAGCGGTGTAGATATTTCCATGTTCCTACAGATAGCGGTGTAGATATTTAAATGTTCATACAGTTAGCGGTGTAGATATTTGCATGTTCATACAGATGGCGGTGTAGATATTTACATGTTGATACAGATGGCGGTGTAGATATTTCCATGTTCATACAGATAGCGGTGTAGATATTTCCATGTTCATACAGATAGCGGTGTAGATATTTCCATGTTCATACAGATACCGGTGTAGATATTTCCATGTTCATACCAATAGCGGTGTAGACATTTCCATGTTCATACATTTAGCGGTGTAGATATTTCCATGTTCATACAGATGGCGGTGAAGATATTTACATGTTCATACAGATGGCGGTGTTGATATTTCTATGTTTGTACGGATGGCAGTGTAGATATTTCCATGTTCATAGAGATGGCGGTGTTGATATTTCCATATATGTAGAGATAGCAGTGTAGTTTTTTCCATGTTTCTAGAGATAGTAGTGTAGATATTTCCATTGATATACAGATAGCTCTGTAGATATTTGCATGTTCAAAGAGATAGCGGGGTAGATATTTCCATGTTCATACAGATAGTGGTGTAGATATTTCCATGTTCATACAGATAGCGGTGTAGATATTTCCATGTTCATACAGATAGCAGTGTAGATATTTCCATGTTCATACAGATAGCGGTGTAGATATTTCCATGTTCATACAGTTAGCAGCTTAGATATTTCCATGTTCATACAGATGGCGGTGTAGATATTTCCATGTTCATACAGATGGCGGTGTAGTTATTTCCAGGTTCATACAGTTAGCGGTGTAGATATTTCCATGTTCATACAGATAGCGGTGTAGATATTTCCATGTTCATACAGTTAGCGGTGTAGATATTTCCATGTTCATACAGATGGCGGTGTAGATATTTCCATGTTCATAGAGATGGCGGTGTAGATATCTCCATATTTATACAGATAGCATTGTCGTTATTTCCATGTTTATAGAGATAGCAGTGTAGATATTTCCATTGATATACAGACAGCTGTGTAGATATTTGCATGGTCATACAGATAGCGGTGTAGATATTTCCATGTTCGTACAGATAGCGGTGTAGATATTTCCATGTTCATAGAGATAGCGGTGTAGATATTTCCATGTTCATACAGATAACGGTGTAGATATTTCCATGTTCATACAGATAGCAGTGTAGATATTTCCATGTTCATACAATGAGCGGTGTAGATATTTCCATGTTCATACAGATGGTGGTGTAGATATTTCCATGTTCATACAGATGGCGGAATAGATATTTCCATGCTCGTACAGATGGCGTTTTAGATATTTCCATGTTCTTAGAGATGGCGGTGTAGATATCTCCATGTTTATGCAGATAGCGGTATAGATATTTCCATGTTTATACAGATGGTGGTGTAGATATTTCCATGTTCATACACATGGCGGTGTAGATATTTCCATGTTCATTGAGATGGCGGTGTAGATATTTCCATGTTCATACAAATGGCGGTGTAGATATTTCCATGTTCATAGAGATGGCAGTGTAGATATTTCCATATTTATACAGATAGCAGTGTAGTTATTTCCATGTTTATAGGGATAGCAGTGTAGATATTTTCATTGATATACAGATAGCTGTGTAGATATTTGCATGTTCATACAGATAGCAGTCTATATATTTCCATGTTCATACAGATAGCGGTGTAGATATTTGCATCTTCATACAGATAGCGGTGTAGATATTTCCATGTTCATACAGATAGCGGTGTAGATATTTCCATGTTCATACTAATTGCGGTGTAGATATTTCCATGTTCATACAGGTAGCAGTGTATATATTTCCATGTTCCTACAGTTAGCGGTGTAGATATTTCCATGTTCACACGGATGGCGGTGTAGATATTTACCTGTTCATACAGATGGCGGTGTAGATATTTCCATGTTCATACAGATGGCGGTGTAGATATTTCCATTTTCGTACGGATGGCAGTGTAGATATTTCCATGTTTACAGAGATAGCAGTGTAGTTATTTCGATGTTTATAGAGACAGCTGTGTAGATATTTCCATTGATATACAGATAGCTGTGTAGATATTTGCATGTTCATACAGATAGTGGTGTAGATATTTCCATGTTCGTACACATAGCGGTGTAGATATTTCCATGTTCATACAGATAGCGGTGTAGATATTTCCATGTTCATACAGATAACGGTGTAGATATTTCCATGTTCATACAGATAGCAGTGTAGATATTTCCATGTTCATACAGTTAGCGGTGTAGATATTTCCATGTTCATAAAGATGGCGTTGTAGATATTTACATGTTCATACAGATGGCGGTATAGATACTTCCATGTTCCTACAGATGGCGTTGTAGTTATTTCCATGTTCATAGAGATGGCGGTGTAGATATTTCCATGTTTTTGCAGTTAGCGGTATAGATATTTCCATGTTTATACAGATGGTGGTGTAGATATTTCCATGTTTATAGAGATGGCGGTCTGGATATTTCCATGTTTACAGAGATAGTTGTGTAGTTATCTCCAAGTATATAGAGACAGCGTTGTAGATATTTCCATGTTTATACAGATAGCGGTGAAGGTATTTCCATGTTTATACAGATAGCGGTGTAGATATTTCCATGTTCATACAGATAGCAGTGTAGATATTTCCATGTTTATAGAGATAGTGTTGTAGATAATTTCAATTTCATACAGAGAGCAGTGTAGATATTTCCAAGTTCATACAGATAGCAGTGTAGATATTTCCACGTTTACAGAGATGGCGGTGTAGATATTTCCATGTTCATACAGAGGACGGTGTAGATATTTCCATGTTTATAGTGATGGCGGTGTAGATATTTTCATGTTTACACAGATGGCGGTGTAGATATTTCCATGTTTACATAGATAGCGGTGTAGACATTTCCATGTTTACACAGATAGCAGTGTGGATATTTCCATGTTTATGCAGATAGCAGTGTAGATATTTCCATGTTTATACAGATAGCGGTGCGGATATTTCAATGTTTATTCAAATAGCGGTGCGGATATTTCCATGTTTATACAGATAGCTGGGCAGATATTTCAATGTTTATACAGATAGCGGGGTAGATATTTCCATCTAATACTAATGGCGGTGTAGATATGTCCATGATCGTACAGATGGCGATGTAGATATTTCCATGTTCATACAGATGGCGGTGTAGATATTTCGAAGTTTATAGAGATAGCGATGTAGTTATTTCCATATTTATAGAGAAATCTGTGTAGATATTTCCATGTATATTCAGATAGCTGTGTAGATGTTTCCATGTTCATGCAGATTACGGTGTAGATATTTCCATGTTCATCCAGATGCCGGTGTACATATATCCATGTTCATACAAATGGCGGTGAAGATATTTCCATGTTCATACAGATGGCGGTGTAGGCATTTCCATGTTCATACAAATGGCGGTGTAGATATTTCCATGTTCATAGAGATGGCGGTGTAGATATTTCCAGGTTCATACAAATGGCTTTGTAGGTATTTCTATGTTCATAGAGATTGCGGTGTAGATATTTCCATGTTTATACAGATAGCAGTGTAGTTAGTTCCATGTTTATAGGGATACCAGTCTGGATATTTCCATTGATATACAGATAGCTGTGTAGATATTTGCATGTTCATGCAGATAGCGGTGTAGATATTTAAATGTTCATACAGTTAGCGGTGTAGATATTTGCATGTTCATACAGATGGCGGTGTAGATATTTACATGTTGATACAGATGGCGGTGTAGATATTTCCATGTTCATACAGATAGCGGTGTAGATATTTCCATGTTCATACAGATAGCGGTGTAGATATTTCCATGTTCATACAGATACCGGTGTAGATATTTCCATGTTCATACCAATAGCGGTGTAGACATTTCCATGTTCATACATTTAGCGGTGTAGATATTTCCATGTTCATACACATGGCGGTGAAGATATTTACATGTTCATACAGATGGCGGTGTTGATATTTCTATGTTTGTACGGATGGCAGTGTAGATATTTCCATGTTCATAGAGATGGCGGTGTTGATATTTCCATATTTGTAGAGATAGCAGTGTAGTTTTTTCCATGTTTATAGAGATAGTAGTGTAGATATTTCCATTGATATACAGATAGCTCTGTAGATATTTGCAAGTTCATAGAGATAGCGGGGTAGATATTTCCATGTTCATACAGATAGTGGTGTCGATATTTCCATGTTCATACAGATAGCGGTGTAGATATTTCCATGTTCATACAGTTAGCAGCTTAGATATTTCCATGTTCATACAGATGGCGGTGTAGATATTTCCATGTTCATACAGATGGCGGTGTAGTTATTTCCAGGTTCATACAGTTAGCGGTGTAGATATTTCCATGTTCATACAGATAGCGGTGTAGATATTTCCATGTTCATACAGATAGCGGTGTAGATATTTCCATGTTCATACCAATAGCGGTGTAGACATTTCCATGTTCATATATTTAGCGGTGTAGATATTTCCATGTTCATACAGATGGCGAAGTTATTTCCATGTTCATACAGATAGCGGTGTAGATATTTCCATGTTCATACAGTTAGCGGTGTAGATATTTCCATGTTCATACAGATGGCGGTGTAGATATTTCCATGTTCAAAGAGATGGCGGTGTAGATATCTCCATATTTATACAGATAGCATTGTAGTTATTTCCATGTTTATAGAGATAGCAGTGTAGATATTTCCATTGATATACAGACAGCTGTGTAGATATTTGCATGGTCATACAGATAGCGGTGTAGATATTTCCATGTTCGTACAGATAGCGGTGTAGATATTTCCATGTTCATAGAGATAGCGGTGTAGATATTTCCATGTTCATACAGATAACGGTGTAGATATTTCCATGTTCATACAGATAGCAGTGTAGATATTTCCATGTTCATACAATGAGCGGTGTAGATATTTCCATGTTCATACAGATGGCGGTGTAGATATTTCCGTGTTCATACAGATGGCGGTATAGATATTTCCATGTTCGTACAGATGGCGTTGTAGATATTTCCATGTTCTTAGAAATGGCGGTGTAGATATCTCCATGTTTATGCAGATAGCGGTATAGATATTTCCATGTTTATACAGATGGTGGTGTAGATATTTCCATGTTCATACAAATGGCGGTGTAGATATTTCCATGTTCTTTGAGATGGCGGTGTAGATATTTCCATGTTCATACAAATGGCGGTGTAGATATTTCCATGTTCATAGAGATGGCAGTGTAGATATTTCCATATTTATACAGATAGCAGTGTAGTTATTTCCATGTTTATAGGGATAGCAGTGTAGATATTTTCATTGATATACAGATAGCTGTGTAGATATTTGCATGTTCATACAGATAGCAGTCTATATATTTCCATGTTCATACAGATAGCGGTGTAGATATTTCCATGTTCATACAGATAGCGGTGTAGATATTTCCATGTTCATACAGATAGCGGTGTAGATATTTCCATGTTCATACAGATGGCGGTGTAGATATTTCCATGTTCATACAGATGGCGGTGTAGATATTTCCATGTTCGTACGGATGGCAGTGTAGATATTTCCATGTTCATACAGGTGGCGGTGTAGATATTTCCATGTTTACAGAGATAGCAGTGTAGTTATTTCGATGTTTATAGAGACAGCTGTGTAGATATTTCCATTGATATACAGATAGCTGTGTAGATATTTGCATGTTCATACAGATAGTGGTGTAGATATTTCCATGTTCGTACACATAGCGGTGTAGATATTTCCATGTTCATACAGATAGCGGTGTAGATATTTCCATGTTCATACAGTTAGCAGCTTAGATATTTCCATGTTCATACAGATGGCGGTGTAGATATTTCCATGTTCATACAGATGGCGGTGTAGTTATTTCCAGGTTCATACAGTTAGCGGTGTAGATATTTCCATGTTCATACAGATAGCGGTGTAGATATTTCCATGTTCATACAGATAGCGGTGTAGATATTTCCATGTTCATACCAATAGCGGTGTAGACATTTCCATGTTCATATATTTAGCGGTGTAGATATTTCCATGTTCATACAGATGGCGAAGTTATTTCCATGTTCATACAGATAGCGGTGTAGATATTTCCATGTTCATACAGTTAGCGGTGTAGATATTTCCATGTTCATACAGATGGCGGTGTAGATATTTCCATATTCAAAGAGATGGCGGTGTAGATATCTCCATATTTATACAGATAGCATTGTAGTTATTTCCATGTTTATAGAGATAGCAGTGTAGATATTTCCATTGATATACAGACAGCTGTGTAGATATTTGCATGGTCATACAGATAGCGGTGTAGATATTTCCATGTTCGTACAGATAGCGGTGTAGATATTTCCATGTTCATAGAGATAGCGGTGTAGATATTTCCATGTTCATACAGATAACGGTGTAGATATTTCCATGTTCATACAGATAGCAGTGTAGATATTTCCATGTTCATACAATGAGCGGTGTAGATATTTCCATGTTCATACAGATGGCGGTGTAGATATTTCCGTGTTCATACAGATGGCGGTATAGATATTTCCATGTTCGTACAGATGGCGTTGTAGATATTTCCATGTTCTTAGAAATGGCGGTGTAGATATCTCCATGTTTATGCAGATAGCGGTATAGATATTTCCATGTTTATACAGATGGTGGTGTAGATATTTCCATGTTCATACAAATGGCGGTGTAGATATTTCCATGTTCTTTGAGATGGCGGTGTAGATATTTCCATGTTCATACAAATGGCGGTGTAGATATTTCCATGTTCATAGAGATGGCAGTGTAGATATTTCCATATTTATACAGATAGCAGTGTAGTTATTTCCATGTTTATAGGGATAGCAGTGTAGATATTTTCATTGATATACAGATAGCTGTGTAGATATTTGCATGTTCATACAGATAGCAGTCTATATATTTCCATGTTCATACAGATAGCGGTGTAGATATTTCCATGTTCATACAGATAGCGGTGTAGATATTTCCATGTTCATACAGATAGCGGTGTAGATATTTCCATGTTCATACAGATGGCGGTGTAGATATTTCCATGTTCATACAGATGGCGGTGTAGATATTTCCATGTTCGTACGGATGGCAGTGTAGATATTTCCATGTTCATACAGGTGGCGGTGTAGATATTTCCATGTTTACAGAGATAGCAGTGTAGTTATTTCGATGTTTATAGAGACAGCTGTGTAGATATTTCCATTGATATACAGATAGCTGTGTAGATATTTGCATGTTCATACAGATAGTGGTGTAGATATTTCCATGTTCGTACACATAGCGGTGTAGATATTTCCATGTTCATACAGATAGCGGTGTAGATATTTCCATGTTCATACAGATAACAGTGTAGATATTTCCATGTTCATACAGATAGCAGTGTAGAAATTTCCATTTTCATACAGTTAGCGGTGTAGATATTTCCATGTTCATACAGATGGCGGTGTAGATATTTACATGTTCATACAGATGGCGGTATAGATACTTCCATGTTCGTACAGATGGCGTTGTAGATATTTCCATGTTCATAGAGATGGCGGTGTAGATATTTCCATGTTTTTGCAGTTAGCGGTATAGATATGTCCATGTTTATACAGATGGTGGTGTAGATATTTCCATGCTTATAGAGATGGCGGTCTAGATATTTCCATGTTTACAGAGATAGTTGTGTAGTTATTTCCAAGTATATAGAGACAGCGTTGTAGATATTTCCATCTTTATACAGATAGCGGTGAAGATATTTCCATGTTTATACAGATAGCGGTGTAGATATTTCCATGTTCATACAGATAGCAGTGTAGATATTTCCATGTTTATAGAGATAGTGTTGTAGATAATTTCAATTTCATACAGAGAGCAGTGTAGATATTTCCAAGTTCATACAGATAGCAGTGTATATATTTCCACGTTTACAGAGATGGCGGTGTAGATATTTCCATGTTCATACAGAGGACGGTGTAGATATTTCCATGTTTATAGGGATGGCGGTGTAGATATTTTCATGTTTACACAGATGGCGGTGTAGTTATTTCCATGTTTACACAGATAGCGGTGTAGACATTTCCATGTTTACACAGATAGCAGTGTGGATATTTCCATGTTTATGCAGATAGCAGTGTAGATATTTCCATGTTTATACAGATAGCGGTGCGGATATTTCAATGTTTATTCAGATAGCGGTGCGGATATTTCCATGTTTATACAGATAGCTGGGCAGATATTTCAATGTTTATACAGATAGCGGTGTAGATATTTCCATCTAATACTAATGGCGGTGTAGATATGTCCATGATCGTACAGATGGCGATGTAGATATTTCCATGTTCATACAGATGGCGGTGTCGATATTTCGAAGTTTATAGAGATAGCGATGTAGTTATTTCCATATTTATAGAGAAATCTGTGTAGATATTTCCATGTATATTCAGATAGTTGTGTAGATGTTTCCATGTTCATGCAGATTACGGTGTAGATATTTCCATGTTCATCCAGATGCCGGTGTACATATATCCATGTTCATACAAATGGCGGTGAAGATATTTCCATGTTCATACAGATGGCGGTGTAGGCATTTCCATGTTCATACAAATGGTGGTGTAGATATTTCCATGTTTATAGGGATACCAGTCTGGATATTTCCATTGATATACAGATAGCTGTGTAGATATTTGCATGTTCATACAGATAGCGGTGTAGATATTTCCATGTTCATACAGATAGCGGTGTAGTTATTTCCATGTTCATACAGATAGAGGTGTAGATATTTCCATGTTAATGCAGATTGCGGTGTAGATATTTCCATGTTCCTACAGATAGCGGTGTAGATATTTAAATGTTCATACAGTTAGCGGTGTAGATATTTGCATGTTCATACAGATGGCGGTGTAGATATTTACATGTTGATACAGATGGCGGTGTAGATATTTCCATGTTCATACAGATAGCGGTGTAGATATTTCCATGTTCATACAGATAGCGGTGTAGATATTTCCATGTTCATACAGATACCGGTGTAGATATTTCCATGTTCATACCAATAGCGGTGTAGACATTTCCATGTTCATACATTTAGCGGTGTAGATATTTCCATGTTCATACAGATGGCGGTGAAGATATTTACATGTTCATACAGATGGTGGTGTTGATATTTCTATGTTTGTACGGATGGCAGTGTAGATATTTCCATGTTCATACAGATGGCGGTGTAGATATTTCCATGTTTATGCAGATAGCAGTGTAGTTATTACCATGCTAATAGAGATAGCGGTGTAGATATTTCCACTGATATACAGATAGCTGTGTAGATATTTGCATGTTCATACAGATAGCGGTGTAGATATTTCCATGTTCGTACAGATAGCGGTGTAGCTATTTCCATGTTCATACAGATAGCGGTGTAGATATTTCCATGTTCATACAGACAGCGGTGTAGATATTTCCATGTTCATACAGTTGGCGGTGTAGATATTTCCATGTTCATACAGATGGCGGTGTAGATATTTACATGTTCTTACAGATGGCGGTATAGATATTTCCATGTTCTTACAGATGGCGGTGTAGATAATTCCATGTTCATAGAGATGGCGGTGTAGTTATTTTCATGTTTATGCAGATAGCGGTATAGATATTTCCATGTTCATACAGATAGCGGTGTAGATATTTCCATGTTCATACAGTTAGCAGCTTAGTTATTTCCATGTTCATACAGATGGCGGTGTAGATATTTCCAGGTTCATACAGTTAGCGGTGTAGATATTTCCATGTTCATACAGATGGCGAAGATATTTCCATGTTCATACAGATAGCGGTGTAGATATTTCCATGTTCATACAGTTAGCGGTGTAGATATTTCCATGTTCATAGAGATGGCGGTGTAGATATTTCCATGTTCATAGAGATGGCGGTGTAGATATCTCCATATTTATACAGATAGCATTGTAGTTATTTCCATGTTTATAGAGATAGCAGTGTAGATATTTCCATTGATATACAGACAGCTGTGTAGATATTTCCATGTTCATAGAGATAGCGGTGTAGATATCTCCATGTTCATACAGATAACGGTGTAGATATTTCCATGTTCATACAGATAGCAGTGTAGATATTTCCATGTTCATACAATGAGCGGTGTAGATATTTCCATGTTCATACAGATGGCGGTGTAGATATTTCCATGTTCATACAGATGGCGGTATAGATATTTCCATGTTGGTACAGATGGCGTAGTAGATATTTCCATGTTCTTAGAGATCTCGGTGTAGATATCTCCATGTTTATGCAGATAGCGGTATAGATATTTCCATGTTTATACAGATGGTGGTGTAGATATTTCCATGTTCATACAAATGGCGGTGTAGATATTTCCATGTTCATTGAGATGGCGGTGTAGATATTTCTATGTTCATACAAATGGCGGTGTAGATATTTCCATGTTCATAGAGATGGCAGTGTAGATATTTCCATATTTATACAGATAGCAGTGTAGTTATTTCCATGTTTATAGGGATAGCAGTGTAGATATTTTCATTGATATACAGATAGCTGTGTAGATATTTGCATGTTCATACAGATAGCAGTCTATATATTTCCATGTTCATACAGATAGCGGTGTAGATATTTCCATGTTCATACAGATAGCGGTGTAGATATTTCCATGTTCATACAGATAGCGGTGTAGATATTTCCATGTTCATACTAATAGCGGTGTAGATATTTCCATGTTCATACAGGTAGCAGTGTAGATATTTCCATGTTCCTACAGTTAGCGGTGTAGATATTTCCATGTTCACACAGATGGCGGTGTAGATATTTACCTGTTCATACAGATGGCGGTGTAGATATTTCCATGTTCATACAGATGGCGGTGTAGATATTTACATGTTGATACAGATGGCGGTATAGATACTTCCATGTTCGTACAGATGGCGTTGTAGATATTTCCATGTTCATAGAGATGGCGGTGTAGATATTTCCATGTTTTTGCAGTTAGCGGTATAGATATTTCCATGTTTATACAGATGGTGGTGTAGATATTTCCATGTTTATAGAGATGACGGTCTAGATATTTCCATGTTTACAGAGATAGCGGCGTAGTTATTTCCAAGTATATAGAGACAGCGTTGTAGATATTTCCATGTTTAGACAGATAGCGGTGAAGATATTTCCATGTTTATACAGATAGCGGTGTAGATATTTCCATGTTCATACAGATAGCAGTGTAGATATTTCCATGTTTATAGAGATAGTGTTGTAGATAATTTCAATTTCATACAGAGAGCAGTGTAGATATTTCCAAGTTCATACAGATAGCAGTGTAGATATTTCCACGTTTACAGAGATGGCGGTGTAGATATTTCCATGTTCATACAGAGGACGGTGTAGATATTTCCATGTTTATAGGGATGGCGGTGTAGATATTTTCATGTTTACACAGATGGCGGTGTAGATATTTCCATGTTTACACAGATAGCGGTGTAGACATTTCCATGTTTACACAGATAGCAGTGTGGATATTTCCATGTTTTTGCAGATAGCAGTGTAGATATTTCCATGTTTATAAAGATAGCGGTGCGGATATTTCAATGTTTATTCTGATAGCGGTGCGGATATTTCCATGTTTATACAGATAGCTGGGCAGATATTTCAATGTTTATACAGATAGCGGTGTAGATATTTCCATCTAATACTAATGGCGGTGTAGATATGTCCATGATCGTACAGATGGCGATGTAGATATTTCCATGTTCATACAGATGGCGGTGTAGATATTTCGAAGTTTATAGAGATAGCGATGTAGTTATTTCCATATTTATAGAGAAATCTGTGTAGATATTTCCATGTATATTCAGATAGCTGTGTAGATGTTTCCATGTTCATGCAGATTACGGTGTAGATATTTCCATGTTCATCCAGATGCCGGTGTACATATATCCATGTTCATACAAATGGCGGTGAAGATATTTCCATGTTCATACAGATGGTGGTGTAGGCATTTCCATGTTCATACAAATGGCGGTGTAGATATTTCCATGTTCATAGAGATGGCGGTGTAGATATTTCCAGGTTCATACAAATGGCGGTGTAGATATTTCTATGTTCATAGAGATGGCGGTGTAGATATTTCCATGTTTATACAGATAGCAGTGTAGTTATTTCCATGTTTATAGGGATACCAGTCTGGATATTTCCATTGATATACAGATAGCTGTGTAGATATTTGCATGTTCATACAGATAGCGGTGTAGATATTTCCATGTTCATACAGATAGCGGTGTAGATATTTCCATGTTCATACCAATAGCGGTGTAGACATTTCCATGTTCATCTATTTAGCGGTGTAGATATTTCCATGTTCATACAGATGGCGAAGATATTTCCATGTTCATACAGATAGCGGTGTAGATATTTCCATGTTCATACAGTTAGAGGTGTAGTTATTTCCATGTTCATACAGATGGCGGTGTAGATATTTCCATGTTCATAGAGATGGCGGTGTAGATATCTCCATATTTATACAGATAGCATTGTAGTTATTTCCATGTTTATAGAGATAGCAGTGTAGATATTTCCATTGATATACAGACAGCTGTGTAGATATTTGCATGGTCATACAGATAGCGGTGTAGATATTTCCATGTTCGTACAGATAGCGGTGTAGATATTTCCATGTTCATAGATATAGCGGTGTAGATATTTCCATGTTCATACAGATAACGGTGTAGATATTTCCATGTTCATACAGATAGCAGTGTAGATATTTCCATGTTCATACAATGAGCGGTGTAGATATTTCCATGTTCATACAGATGGCGGTGTAGATATTTCCATGTTCATACAGATGGCGGTATAGATATTTCCATGTTCGTACAGATGGCGTTGTAGATATTTCCATGTTCTTAGAGATGGCGGTGTAGATATCTCCATGTTTATGCAGATAGCGGTATAGATATTTCCATGTTTATACAGATGGTGGTGTAGATATTTCTATGTTCATACAAATGGCGGTGTAGATATTTCCATGTTCATTGAGATGGCGGTGTAGATATTTCCATGTTCATACAAATGGCGGTGTAGATATTTCCATGTTCATAGAGATGGCAGTGTAGATATTTCCATATTTATACAGATAGCAGTGTAGTTATTTCCATGTTTATAGGGATAGCAGTGTAGATATTTTCATTGATATACAGATAGCTGTGTAGATATTTGCATGTTCATACAGATAGCAGTCTATATATTTCCATGTTCATACAGATAGCGGTGTAGACATTTCCATGTTCATAAAGATAGTGGTGTAGATATTTCCATGTTCATACAGATAGCGGTGTAGATATTTCCATGTTCATACAGTTAGCAGCTTAGATATTTCAATGTTCATACAGATGGCGGTGTAGATATTTCCATGTTCATACAGATGGCGGTGTAGTTATTTCCAGGTTCATACAGTTAGCGGTGTAGATATTTCCATGTTCATACAGATAGCGGTGTAGATATTTCCATGTTCATACAGATACCGGTGTAGATATTTCCATGTTCATACCAATAGCGGTGTAGACATTTCCATGTTCATATATTTAGCGGTGTAGATATTTCCATGTTCATACAGATGGCGAAGTTATTTCCATGTTCATACAGATAGCGGTGTAGATATTTCCATGTTCATACAGTTTGCGGTGTAGATATTTCCATGTTCATACAGATGGCGGTGTAGATATTTCCATCTTCAAAGAGATGGCGGTGTAGATATCTCCATATTTATACAGATAGCATTGTAGTTATTTCCATGTTTATAGAGATAGCAGTGTAGATATTTCCATTGATATACAGACAGCTGTGTAGATATTTGCATGGTCATACAGATAGCGGTGTAGATATTTCCATGTTCGTACAGATAGCGGTGTAGATATTTCCATGTTCATAGAGATAGCGGTGTAGATATTTCCATGTTCATACAGATAACGGTGTAGATATTTCCATGTTCATACAGATAGCAGTGTAGATATTTCCATGTTCATACAATGAGCGGTGTAGATATTTCCATGTTCATACAGATGGCGGTGTAGATATTTCCATGTTCATACAGATGGCGGTATAGATATTTCCATGTTCGTACAGATGGCGTTGTAGATATTTCCATGTTCTTAGAGATGGCGGTGTAGATATCTCCATGTTTATGCAGATAGCGGTATAGATATTTCCATGTTTATACAGATGGTGGTGTAGATATTTCCATGTTCATACAAATGGCGGTGTAGATATTTCCATGTTCTTTGAGATGGCGGTGTAGATATTTCCATGTTCATACAAATGGCGGTGTAGATATTTCCATGTTCATAGAGATGGCAGTGTAGATATTTCCATATTTATACAGATAGCAGTGTAGTTATTTCCATGTATATAGGGATAGCAGTGTAGATATTTTCATTGATATACAGATAGCTGTGTAGATATTTGCATGTTCATACAGATAGCAGTCTATATATTTCCATGTTCATACAGAGAGCGGTGTAGATATTTCCATGTTCATACAGATAGCGGTGTAGATATTTCCATGTTCATACAGATAGCGGTGTAGATATTTCCATGTTCATATTAATAGCGGTGTAGATATTTCCATGTTCATACAGGTAGCAGTGTATATATTTCCATGTTCCTACAGTTAGCGGTGTAGATATTTCCATGTTCACACAGATGGCGGTGTAGATATTTACCTGTTCATACAGATGGCGGTGTAGATATTTCCATGTTCATACAGATGGCGGTGTAGATATTTCCATGTTCGTACGGATGGCAGTGTAGATATTTCCATGTTCATACAGGTGGCGGTGTAGATATTTCCATGTTTACAGAGATAGCAGTGTAGTTATTTCGATGTTTATAGAGACAGCTGTGTAGATATTTCCATTGATATACAGATAGCTGTGTAGATATTTGCATGTTCATACAGATAGTGGTGTAGATATTTCCATGTTCGTACACATAGCGGTGTAGATATTTCCATGTTCATACAGATAGCGGTGTAGATATTTCCATGTTCATACAGATAACGGTGTAGATATTTCCATGTTCATACAGATAGCAGTGTAGATATTTCCATGTTCATACAGTTAGCGGTGTAGATATTTCCATGTTCATACAGATGGCGGTGTAGATATTTACATGTTCATACAGATGGCGGTATAGATACTTCCATGTTCGTACAGATGGCGTTGTAGATATTTCCATGTTCATAGAGATGGCGGTGTAGATATTTCCATGTTTTTGCAGTTAGCGGTATAGATATGTCCATGTTTATACAGATGGTGGTGTAGATATTTCCATGTTTATAGAGATGGCGGTCTAGATATTTCCATGTTTACAGAGATAGTTGTGTAGTTATTTCCAAGTATATAGAGACAGCGTTGTAGATATTTCCATGTTTATACAGATAGCGGTGAAGATATTTCCATGTTTATACAGATAGCGGTGTAGATATTTCCATGTTCATACAGATAGCAGTGTAGATATTTCCATGTTTATAGAGATAGTGTTGTAGATAATTTCAATTTCATACAGAGAGCAGTGTAGATATTTCCAAGTTCATACAGATAGCAGTGTAGATATTTCCACGTTTACAGAGATGGCGGTGTAGATATTTCCATGTTCATACAGAGGACGGTGTAGATATTTCCATGTTTATAGGGATGGCGGTGTAGATATTTTCATGTTTACACAGATGGCGGTGTAGATATTTCCATGTTTACACAGATAGCGGTGTAGACATTTCCATGTTTACACAGATAGCAGTGTGGATATTTCCATGTTTATGCAGATAGCAGTGTAGATATTTCCATGTTTATACAGATAGCGGTGCGGATATTTCAATGTTTATTCAGATAGCGGTGCGGATATTTCCATGTTTATACAGATAGCAGGGCAGATATTTCAATGTTTATACAGATAGCGGTGTAGATATTTCCATCTAATACTAATGGCGGTGTAGATATGTCCATGATCGTACAGATGGCGATGTAGATATTTCCATGTTCATACAGATGGCGGTGTCGATATTTCGAATTTTATAGAGATAGCGATGTAGTTATTTCCATATTTATAGAGAAATCTGTGTAGATATTTCCATGTATATTCAGATAGTTGTGTAGATGTTTCCATGTTCATGCAGATTACGGTGTAGATATTTCCATGTTCATCCAGATGCCGGTGTACATATATCCATGTTCATACAAATGGCGGTGAAGATATTTCCATGTTCATACAGATGGCGGTGTAGGCATTTCCATGTTCATACAAATGGCGGTGAAGATATTTCCATGTTTATAGGGATACCAGTATGGATATTTCCATTGATATACAGATAGCTGTGTAGATATTTGCATGTTCATACAGATAGCGGTGTAGATATTTCCATGTTCATACAGATAGCGGTGTAGATATTTCCATGTTCATACAGATAGAGGTGTAGATATTTCCATGTTAATACAGATTGCGGTGTAGATATTTCCATGTTCCTACAGATAGCGGTGTAGATATTTAAATGTTCATACAGTTAGCGGTGTAGATATTTGCATGTTCATACAGATGGCGGTGTAGATATTTACATGTTGATACAGATGGCGGTGTAGATATTTCCATGTTCATACAGATAGCGGTGTAGATATTTCCATGTTCGTACAGATAGCGGTGTAGCTATTTCCATGTTCATACAGATAGCGGTGTAGATATTTCCATGTTCATACAGACAGCGGTGTAGATATTTCCATGTTCATACAGTTGGCGGTGTAGATATTTCCATGTTCATACAGATGGCGGTGTAGATATTTACATGTTCTTACAGATGGCGGTATAGATATTTCCATGTTCTTACAGATGGCGGTGTAGATAATTCCATGTTCATAGAGATGGCGGTGTAGATATTTTCATGTTTATGCAGATAGCGGTATAGATATTTCCATGTTCATACAGATAGCGGTGTAGATATTTCCATGTTCATACAGTTAGCAGCTTAGTTATTTCCATGTTCATACAGATGGCGGTGTAGATATTTCCATGTTCATACAGATGGCGGTGTAGTTATTTCCAGGTTCATACAGTTAGCGGTGTAGATATTTCCATGTTCATACAGATTGCGGTGTAGATATTTCCATGTTCATACAGATAGCGGTGTAGATATTTCCATGTTCATACCAATAGCGGTGTAGACATTTCCATGTTCATATATTTAGCGGTGTAGATATTTCCATGTTCATACAGATGGCGAAGATATTTCCATGTTCATACAGATAGCGGTGTAGATATTTCCATGTTCATACAGTTAGCGGTGTAGATATTTCCATGTTCATACAGATGGCGGTGTAGATATTTCCATGTTCATAGAGATGGCGGTGTAGATATCTCCATATTTATACAGATAGCATTGTAGTTATTTCCATGTTTATAGAGATAGCAGTGTAGATATTTCCATTGATATACAGACAGCTGTGTAGATATTTGCATGGTCATACAGATAGCGGTGTAGATATTTCCATGTTCGTACAGATAGCGGTGTAGATATTTCCATGTTCATAGAGATAGCGGTGTAGATATCTCCATGTTCATACAGATAACGGTGTAGATATTTCCATGTTCATACAGATAGCAGTGTAGATATTTCCATGTTCATACAATGAGCGGTGTAGATATTACCATGTTCATACAGATGGCGGTGTAGATATTTCCATGTTCATACAGATGGCGGTATAGATATTTCCATGTTCGTACAGATGGCGTTGTAGATATTTCCATGTTCTTAGAGATGGCGGTGTAGATATCTCCATGTTTATGCAGATAGCGGTATAGATATTTCCATGTTTATACAGATGGTGGTGTAGATATTTCCATGTTCATACAAATGGCGGTGTAGATATTTCCATGTTCATTGAGATGGCGGTGTAGATATTTCCATGTTCATACAAATGGCGGTGTAGATATTTCCATGTTCATAGAGATGGCAGTGTAGATATTTCCATATTTATACAGATAGCAGTGTAGTTATTTCCATGTTTATAGGGATAGCAGTGTAGATATTTTCATTGATATACAGATAGCTGTGTAGATATTTGCATGTTCATACAGATAGCAGTCTATATATTTCCATGTTCATACAGATAGCGGTGTAGATATTTCCATGTTCATACAGTTAGCGGTGTAGATATTTCCATGTTCATACAGATGGCGGTGTAGATATTTCCATGTTCATAGAGATGGCGGTGTAGATATCTCCATATTTATACAGATAGCATTGTAGTTATTTCCATGTTTATAGAGATAGCAGTGTAGATATTTCCATTGATATACAGACAGCTGTGTAGATATTTGCATGGTCATACAGATAGCGGTGTAGATATTTCCATGTTCGTACAGATAGCGGTGTAGATATTTCCATGTTCATAGAGATAGCGGTGTAGATATCTCCATGTTCATACAGATAACGGTGTAGATATTTCCATGTTCATACAGATAGCAGTGTAGATATTTCCATGTTCATACAATGAGCGGTGTAGATATTACCATGTTCATACAGATGGCGGTGTAGATATTTCCATGTTCATACAGATGGCGGTATAGATATTTCCATGTTCGTACAGATGGCGTTGTAGATATTTCCATGTTCTTAGAGATGGCGGTGTAGATATCTCCATGTTTATGCAGATAGCGGTATAGATATTTCCATGTTTATACAGATGGTGGTGTAGATATTTCCATGTTCATACAAATGGCGGTGTAGATATTTCCATGTTCATTGAGATGGCGGTGTAGATATTTCCATGTTCATACAAATGGCGGTGTAGATATTTCCATGTTCATAGAGATGGCAGTGTAGATATTTCCATATTTATACAGATAGCAGTGTAGTTATTTCCATGTTTATAGGGATAGCAGTGTAGATATTTTCATTGATATACAGATAGCTGTGTAGATATTTGCATGTTCATACAGATAGCAGTCTATATATTTCCATGTTCATACAGATAGCGGTGTAGATATTTCCATGTTCATACAGATAGCGGTGTAGATATTTCCATGTTCATACAGATAGCGGTGTAGATATTTCCATGTTCATACTAATAGCGGTGTAGATATTTCCATGTTCATACAGGTAGCAGTGTATATATTTCCATGTTCCTACAGTTAGCGGTGTAGATATTTCCATGTTCACACAGATGGCGGTGTAGATATTTACCTGTTCATACAGATGGCGGTGTAGATATTTCCATGTTCATACAGATGGCGGTGTAGATATTTACATGTTCATACAGATGGCGGTATAGATACTTCCATGTTCGTACAGATGGCGTTGTAGATATTTCCATGTTCATAGAGATGGCGGTGTAGATATTTCCATGTTTTTGCAGTTAGCGGTATAGATATTTCCATGTTTATACAGATGGTGGTGTAGATATTTCCATGTTTACAGAGACGGCGGTCTAGATATTTCCATGTTTACAGAGATAGTTGTGTAGTTATTTCCAAGTATATAGAGACAGCGTTGTAGATATTTCCATGTTTATACAGATAGCGGTGAAGATATTTCCATGTTTATACAGATAGCGGTGTAGATATTTCCATGTTCATACAGATAGCAGTGTAGATATTTCCATGTTTATAGAGATAGTGTTGTAGATAATTTCAATTTCATACAGAGGGCAGTGTAGATATTTCCAAGTTCATACAGATGGCAGTGTAGATATTTCCACGTTTACAGAGATGGCGGTGTAGATATTTCCATGTTCATACAGAGGACGGTGTAGATATTTCCATGTTTATAGGGATGGCGGTGTAGATATTTTCATGTTTACACAGATGGCGGTGTAGATATTTCCATGTTTACACAGATAGCGGTGTAGACATTTCCATGTTTACACAGATAGCAGTGTCTATATTTCCATGTTTTTGCAGATAGCAGTGTAGATATTTCCATGTTTATACAGATAGCGGTGCGGATATTTCAATGTTTATTCAGATAGCGGTGCGGATATTTCCATGTTTATACAGATAGCTGGGCAGATATTTCAATGTTTATACAGATAGCGGTGTAGATATTTCCATCTAATACAAAATGCGCTGTAGATATGTCCATGATCGTACAGATGGCGATGTAGATATTTCCATGTTCATACAGATGGCGGTGTAGATATTTCCATGTTCCTACAGATAGCGGTGTAGATATTTAAATGTTCATACAGTTAGCGGTGTAGATATTTGCATGTTCATACAGATGGCGGTGTATATATTTACATGTTGATACAGATGGCGGTGTAGATATTTCCATGTTCATACAGATAGCGGTGTAGATATTTCCATGTTCATACAGATAGCGGTGTAGATATTTCCATGTTCATACAGATACCGGTGTAGATATTTCCATGTTCATACCAATAGCGGTGTAGACATTTCCATGTTCATACATTTAGCGGTGTAGATATTTCCATGTTCATACAGATGGCGGTGAAGATATTTACATGTTCATACAGATGGTGGTGTTGATATTTCTATGTTTGTACGGATGGCAGTGTAGATATTTCCATGTTCATACAGGTGGCGGTGTAGATATTTCCATGTTTATACACATAGCAGTGTAGTTATTACCATGCTAATAGAGATAGCGGTGTAGATATTTCCACTGATATACAGATAGCTGTGTAGATATTTGCATGTTCATACAGATAGCGGTGTAGATATTTCCATGTTCATACAGATAGCGGTGTAGCTATTTCCATGTTCATACAGATAGCGGTGTAGATATTTCCATGTTCATACAGACAGCGGTGTAGATATTTCCATGTTCATACAGTTGGCGGTGTAGATATTTCCATGTTCATACAGATGGCGGTGTAGATATTTACAAGTTCTTACAGATGGCGGTATAGATATTTCCATGTTCTTACAGATGGCGGTGTAGATAATTCCATGTTCATAGAGATGGCGGTGTAGATATTTCCATGTTTATGCAGATAGCGGTATAGATATTTCCATGTTTATACAGATGGTGGTGTAGATATTTCCATGTTTATAGATATGGCGGTCTAGATATTTCCATGTTTACAGGGATAGTGGTGTAGTTATTTCCATGTTTACAGAGAGAGCGTTGTAGATATTTCCATGTTTATACAGGTAGCGGTGAAGATATTTCCAGGTTTATACAGATAGCGGTGTAGATACTTCCATGTTTATACAGATTGCAGTGTAGATATTTCCATGTTTATAGAGATAATGTTGTAGATAATTTCAATTTTATACAGAGAGCAGTGTAGATATTTCCAGGTTCATACAGATAGCGGTGTAGATATTTCTACGTTTATAGAGATGGCGGTGTAGATATTTCCATGTTCATACAGATGGCGATGTAGATATTTCCATCTTTATAGGGATGGCGGTGTAGATATTTCCATGTTCTTATAGATAGCCGTGTAGATATTTCCATCTTAATACAGCTGGTGGTGTAGATATGTCCATGTTTGTACAGATGGCGGTGTAGATATTTCCATGTTCATACAGATGGCGGTGTAGATATTTCAAAGTTTATAGAGAAAGCGCTGTAGTTATTTCCATATTTATAGAGAAATCTGTGTAGATATTTCCGTGTATATGCAGATAGCTGTGTAGATATTTCCATGTTCATGCAGATAGCGGTGTAGATATTTCCATGTTCATCCAGATACCGGTGTACATTTATCCATGTTCATACAGATGGCGGTGAAGATATTTCCATGTTCATACAGATGGTGGTGTAGGTATTTCCATGTTCATACAAATGGCGGTGTAGTTATTTCCATGTTCATAGATATGGCGGGGTAGATATTTCCAGGTTCATACAAATGGCGGTGTAGATATTTCCATGTTCATAGAGATGGCCGTGTAGATATTTCCATTTTTATACAGATAGCAGTGTAGTTATTCCCATGTCTATAGAGATACCAGTGTGGATATTTCCATTGATATACAGATAGCTCTGTAGATATTTATATGTTCATACAGATAGCGGTGTATATATTTCCATGTTAATAGAGATAGCGGTGTAGATATTTGCATGTTCATATAGATAGCAGTGTAGATATTTCCATGTTCATACAGATAGCGGTGTAGATATTTCCATGTTCATACAGATAGCGGTGTAGATAATGCCATGTTCATACAGTTAGCGGTGTAGATATTTCCATGTTCATACAGATGGCGGTGTAGATATTTCCATGTTCATACAGATAGCGGTGTAGAGATTTCCATGTTCATACAGATAGCGGTGTAGATATTTCCATGTTCATACAGATAGTGGTCTAGATATTTCCAGGTTCATACCAATAGCGGTGTAGACATTTGCATGTTCATACAGTTAGCGGTGTAGATATTTCCATATTCATACAGATGGCGGTGTAGATATTTCCATGTTCATACAGATGGCGGTGTAGATATTTCCATGTTTGTACGGATGGCATTGTAGATATTTCCATGTTCATACAGGTGGCGGTGTAGATATTTCCATGTTTATACAGATAGCAGTGTAGTTATTTCAATGTTAATAGGGATAGCAGTGTAGATATTTTCATTGATATACAGATAGCTGTGTAGATATTTGAATGTTCATACAGATAGCGGTGTAGATATTTCCATGTTCATACAGATAGCGGTGTAGATATTTCCATGTTTATACAGATAGCGGTGTAGATATTTCCATGTTCATACAGATAGCGGTGTAGATATTTCCATGTCCATACAGATAGCGGTGTAGATATTTCCATGTCCATACAGATAGCGGTGTAGATATTTCCATGTTCATACAGTTGGCGGTGTAGATATTTCCATGATCATACAGATGGCGGTGTAGATATTTACATGTTCATACAGATGGCGGTGTAGGTATTTCCATGTTCATACAGATAGCGTTGTAGATATTTCCATGTTCATAGAGATAGCGGTGTAGATATTTCCATGTTCATACCAATAGCGGTGTAGATATTTCCATGTTCATACAGTTAGCGGGGTAGATATTTCCTTGTTCATACAGATGGCGGTGTAGATATTTACATGTTCATAGAGATGGCGGTGTAGATATTTCCATGTTCGTAAGGATGGCAGTGTAGATATTTCCATGTTCATACAGGTGGCGGTGTAGTTATTTCCATGTTTATACAGATAGCAGTGTAGTTATTTCCATGTTTATAGAGACAGCTGTGTAGATATTTCCATTGATATACAGATAGCTGTGTAGATATTTGCATGTTCATACAGATAGCGGTGTAGATATTTCCATGTTCGTACAGATAGCGGTGTAGATATTTCCATGTTCATACAGATAGCGGTGTAGATATTTCCATGTTCATACAGATAACGGTGTAGATATTTCCATGTTCATACAGATAGCAGTGTGGATATTTCCATGTTCATACAGTTAGCGGTGTAGATATTTCCATGTTCATACAGATGGCGGTGTAGATATTTACATGTTCATACAGATGGCAGTATAGATATTTCCATGTTCGTACAGATGGCGGTGTAGATACTTCCATGTTCATAGAGATGGCGGTGTAGATATTTCCACGTTGATGCAGATAGCGGTATAGATGTTTCCATGTTTATACAGATGGTGGTGTAGCTATTTCCATGTTTATAGAGATGGCGGTCTAGATATTTCCATGTTTACAGAGATAGTGTTGTAGTTATTTCCAAGTTTATAGAGACAGCGTTGTAGATATTTCCATGTTTATACAGATAGCGGTGAAGATATTTCCATGTTTATACAGATAGCGGTGTAGATATTTCCATGTTTATACAGATAGCAGTGTAGATATTTCCATGTTTATAGAGATAGTGTTGTAGATAATTTCAATTTCATTGAGAGAGCAGTGTAGATATTTCCAAGTTCATACAGATAGCGGTGTAGGTATTTCTACGTTTATAGAGATGGCGGTGTAGATATTTCCATGTTCATACAGAGGACGGTGTAGATATTTCCATGTTTACAGGGATGGCGGTGTAGATATTTTCATGTTTACACAGTTGGCGGTGTAGATATTTCCATGTTTACACAGATAGCGGTGTAGACATTTCCATGTTTACACAGATAGCGGTGTGGATATTTCCATGTTTGTGCAGATAGCAGTGTAGATATTTCCATGTTTATACAGATAGCGGTGCGGATATTTCCATGTTTATTCAGATAGCGGTGCGGATATTTCCATGTTTATACAGACAGTTGGGCAGATATTTCCATGTTTATACAGATAGCGGTGTAGATATTTCCATCTTAATTCAGATGGCGGTGTAGATATGTCCATGATCGTACAGATGGCGGTGTAGATATTTCCATGTTCATAGAGATGGCGGTGTAGATATTTCAAAGTTTATAGATATAGCGATGTAGTTATTTCCATATATATAGAGAAATCTGTGTAGATATTTCCATGTATATTCAGATAGCTGTGTAGATATTTCCATGTTCATGCAGATTACGGTGTAGATATTTCCATTTTCATCCAGATGGCGGTGTACATATATCCATGTTCATACAAATGGCGGTGAAGATATTTCCATGCTCATACAGATGGCGGTGTAGGTATTTCCATGTTCATACAAATGGCGGTGTAGATATTTCCATGTTCATAGAGATGGTGGTGTAGAAATTTCCAGGTTCATACAAATGGCGGTGTAGATATTTCCATGTTCATAGAGATGGAGGTGTAGATATTTCCATGTTTATACAGATAGCAGTGTAGTTATTTCCATGTTTATAGAGATACCATTCTGGATATTTCCATTGATATACAGATAGCTGTGTAGATATTTGCATGTTCATACAGATAGCGGTGTAGATATTTCCATGTTCATACCGATAGCGGTGTAGATATTTCCATGTTCATACAGATAGCGGTGTAGGTATTTAAATGTTCACACAGTTAGCTGTGTAGAGATTTCCATGTTCATACAGATGGCGGTGTAGATATTTACATGTTGACACAGATGGCGGTGTAGATATTTCCATGTTCATACTGATAGCGGTGTAGATATTTCCATGTTCATACAGATATCGGTGTAGATATTTCCATGTTCATACAGATAGCGGTGTAGATATTTCCATGTTCACACCAATAGCGGTGTAGATATTTCCATGTTTGTACGGATGGCAGTGTAGATATTTCCATGTTCATACAGATGGCGGTGTAGATATTTCCATGTTTATAGAGAAAGCAGTGTAGTTATATCCATGTTTATAGAGATACCATTCTGGATATTTCCATTGATATACAGATAGCTGTTTAGATATTTGCAGGTTCATACAGATAGCGGTCTAGATATTTCCATGTTCATACAGAGGGTGGTGTAGATATTTCCATGTTCATACAGATAGCGGTGTACAGATTTCCATGTTCATACAGATAGCGGTGTAGATATTTCCATGTTGATACAGATAGCGGTCTAGATATTTCCAGGTTCATACCAATAGCGGTGTAGACATTTCCATGTTCATACAGTTAGCGGTGTAGATATTTCCATGTTCATACAGATAGCAGTGTAGATATTTCCATGTTAATACAGATAGCGGTGTAGATATTTCCATGTTCATACAGATAGCGGTGTAGGTATTTAAATGTTCATACAGTTAGCGGTGTAGATATTTCCATGTTCATACAGATGGCGGTGTAGATATTTACATGTTGATACAGATGGCGGTGTAGATATTTCCATGTTCATACAGATAGAGGTGTAGATATTTCCATGTTCATACAGATAGCGGTGTAGATATTTATATGTTCATACAGATAGCGGTGTAGATATTTCCATGTTCATACCAATAGCGGTGAAGACATTTCCATGTTCATACATTTAGCGGTGTAGATATTTCCATGTTCATACAGATGACGGTGAAGATATTTACATGTTCATACAGATGGCGGTGTAGATATTTCCATGTTTGTACGGATGGCAGTGTAGATATTTCCATGTTCATACAGGTGGCGGTGTAGATATTTCCATGTTTATACAGATAGCAGTTTAGTTATTTCCATGTTAATAGAGATATCGTTGTAGATATTTCCATTGATATACGGATAGCTGTGTAGATATTTGCATGTTCATACAGATAGCGGTGTAGATATATCCATGTTCGTACAGATAGCGGTGTAGCTATATCCATGTTCATACAGATAGCGGTGTAGTTATTTCTATGTTCGTACAGATAACGGTGTAGATATTTCCATGTTCATACAGACAGGGGTGTAGATATTTCCATGTTCATACAGTTAGCGGTGTAGATATTTCCATGTTCATACAGATGGCGGTGTAGATATTTACATGCTCATACAGATGGCGGTATAGATATTTCCATGTTCTTACAGATGGCGGTGTAGATATTTCCATGTTCATAGAGATCGCGGTGTAGATATTTCCATGTTTATGCAGATAGCGGTATAGATATTTCCATGTTTATACAGATGGTGGTGTAGATATTTCCATGTTTACAGAGATGGCGGTCTAGATATTTCCATGTTTACAGAGATAGTGGTGTAGTTATTTCCAAGTTTATAGAGACAGCGTTGTAGATATTTCCATGTTTATACAGATAGCGCTGAAGATATTTCCATGTTTATATAGATAGTGGTGTAGATATTTCCATGTTTATATAGATAGCAGTATAGATATTTCCATGTTTATAGAGATAATGGTGTAGATAATTTCAATTTTATACAGAGAGCAGTGCAGATATTTCCAAGTTCATACAGATAGCGGTGTAGATATTTCCACCTTTATAGAGATGGCGGTGTAGATATTTCCATGTTCATACAAGTGGCGGTGTAGATATTTCCATGTTCATAGAGATGGCGGTGTAGTTGTTTCCATGTTCATTCAAATGGCGGTGTAGATATTTCCATGTTCATACAGAGGGCGAGGATATTTCCATGTTTATGCAGATAGCGGTGTAGTTATTTCCATGTTCATAGAGATGGCGGTGTAGATATTTCCATATTTATACTGATAGCAGTGTAGTTATTTCCATGTTTATAGAGATAGCAGTGTAGATATTTCCATTGATATACAGATAGCGTTGTAGATATTTCCATGTTTATACAGATAGCCGTGAAGATATTTCCATGTTTATACACATAGCGGTGTAGATATTTCCATGTTTATACAGATAGCAGTGTAGATATTTCCATGTTTATAGAGATAGTGTTGTAGATAATTTCAATTTCATACAGAGAGCAGTGTAGATATTTCCATGTTTATACAGATAGCGGTGTAGATATTTCCAAGTTTATAGAGATGGCGGTGTAGATATTTCCATGTTCATACAGAGGACGGTGTAGATATTTCCATGTTTATAGGGATGGCGGTGTAGATATTTTCATGTTTACACAGATGGCGGAGTAGATATTTCCATGTTTACACAGATAGCGGTGTAGACATTTCCATGTTTACACAGATAGCGGTGTGGATATTTCCAGCTTTATGCAGATAGCAGTGTAGATACTTCCATATTTATACAGATAGCGGTGCGGATATTTCCATGTTTATTCAGATAGCGGTGCGGATACTTCCATGTTTATACAGATAGTTGGGCAGATATTTCCATGTTTATACAGATAGCGGTGTAGATATTTCCATCTCAATACAGATGGCGGTGTAGATATGTCCATGATCGTACAGATGGCGGTGTAGATATATCCATGTTCATACAGATGGCGGTGTAGATATTTCGAAGTTCATAGAGATAGCGATGTAGTTATTTCCATATTTATAGAGAAATCTGTGCAGATATTTCCATGTATATTCAGATATCTGTGTAGATATTTCCATGTTCATGCAGATAACGGTGTAGTTATTCCATGTTCATCCAGACGCGTGTGTACATATATCCATGTTCATACAAATGGCGGTGAAGATATTTCCATGCTCATACAGATGGCGGTGTAGGTATTTCCATGTTCATACAAATGGCGGTGTAGATATTTCCATGTTGATAGAGATGGCGGTGTAGATATTTCCAGGTTCATACAAATGGCGGTGTAGGTATTTCCATGTTCATAGAGATGGCGGTTTAGATATTTCCATGTTTATACAGAAAGCAGTGTAGTTATATCCATGTTTATAGAGATACCATTCTGGATATTTCCATTGATATACAGATAGCTGTGTAGATATTTGCAGGTTCATACAGATAGCGGTCTAGATATTTCCATGTTCATACAGATGGCGGTGTAGATATTTCCATGTTCATACAGATAGCGGTGTAGATATTTCCATGTTGATACAGATAGCGGTCTAGATATTTCCAGGTTCATACCAATAGCGGTGTAGACATTTCCATGTTCATACAGTTAGCGGTGTAGATATTTCCATGTTCATACAGATAGCAGTGTAGATATTTCCATGTTAATACAGATAGCGGTGTAGATATTTCCATGTTCATACAGATAGCGGTGTAGGTATTTAAATGTTCATACAGTTAGCGGTGTAGATATTTCCATGTTCATACAGATGGCGGTGTAGATATTTACATGTTGATACAGACGGCGGTGTAGATATTTCCATGTTCATACAGATAGCGGTGTAGATATTTCCATGTTCATACAGATAGCGGTGTAGATATTTATATGTTCATACAGATAGCGGTGTAGATATTTCCATGTTCATACCAATAGCGGTGTAGACATTTCCATGTTCATACATTTAGCGGTGTAGATATTTCCATGTTCATTCAGATGGCGGTGAAGATATTTACATGTTCATACAGATGACGGTGTAGATATTTCCATGTTTGTACGGATGGCAGTATAGATATTTCCATGTTCATACAGGTGGCGGTGTAGATATTTCCATGTTTATACAGATAGCAGTTTAGTTATTTCCATGTTAATAGAGATATCGTTGTAGATATTTCCATTGATATACGGATAGCTGTGTAGATATTTGCATGTTCATACAGATAGCGGTGTAGATATATCCATGTTCGTACAGATAGCGGTGTAGCTATTTCCATGTTCATACAGGTAGCGGTGTAGTTATTTCTATGTTCATACAGATAACGGTGTAGATATTTCCATGTTCATACAGACAGCGGTGTAGATATTTCCATGTTCATACAGTTAGCGGTGTAGATATTTCCATGTTCATACAGATGGCGGTGTAGATATTTACATGCTCATACAGATGGTGGTATAGATATTTCCATGTTCTTACAGATGGCGGTGTAGATATTTCCATGTTCATAGAGATCGCGGTGTAGATATTTCCATGTTTATGCAGATAGCGGTATAGATATTTCCATGTTTATACAGATGGTGGTGTAGATATTTCCATGTTTACAGAGATGGCGGTCTAGATATTTCCATGTTTACAGAGATAGTGGTGTAGTTATTTCCAAGTTTATAGAGACAGCGTTGTAGATATTTCCATGTTTATACAGATAGCGCTGAAGATATTTCCATGTTTATATAGATAGTGGTGTAGATATTTCCATGTTTATGTAGATAGCAGTATAGATATTTCCATGTTTATAGAGATAATGGTGTAGATAATTTCAATTTTATACAGAGAGCAGTGTAGATATTTCCAAGTTCATACAGATAGCGGTGTAGATATTTCCACCTTTATAGAGATGGCGGTGTAGATATTTCCATGTTCATACAAGTGGAGGTGTAGATATTTCCATGTTCATAGAGATGGCGGTGTAGTTGTTTCCATGTTCATTCAAATGACGGTGTAGATATTTCCATGTTCATACAGAGGGCGAGAATATTTCCATGTTTATGCAGATAGCGGTGTAGTTATTTCCATGTTCATAGAGATGGCGGTGTAGATATTTCCATATTTATACAGATAGCAGTGTAGTTATTTCCATGTTTATAGAGATAGCAGTGTAGATATTTCCATTGATATACAGATAGCGTTGTAGATATTTCCATGTTCGTACAGATAGCGGTGTAGATATTTCCATGTTCATCTAGATGCCGGTGTACATATATCCATGTTCATGCAGATGGCGGTGAAGTTATTTCCATGTTCATACAGATGGTGGTGTAGATATTTCCATGTTCATACAAATGGCGGTGTAGATATTTCCATGTTCATAGAGATGGCGGTGTAGATATTTCCATGTTCATACAAATGGCGGTGTAGATATTTCCATGTTCATAGAGATGGCGGTGTAGATATTTCCATATATATACAGAGAGCAGTGTAGTTATTTCCATTTTTATAGGGATAGCAGTGTAGATATTTTCATTGATATACAGATAGATGTGTAGATATTTGAATGTTCATACAGATAGCGGTGTAGATATTTCCATGTTCATACAGATAGCTGTGTAGATATTTCCATGTTTATACAGTTAGCGGTGTAGATATTTCCATGTTCATACAGATAGCGATGTAGATATTTCCATGTCCATACAGATAGCCGTGTAGATATTTCCATGTTCATACAGTTTGCGGTGTAGATATTTCCATGTTCATACAGATGGCGGTGTAGATATTTCCATGTTCATACAGATAGCGGTGTTGATATTTCCATGTTCATACCAATAGCGGTGTAGATATTTCCATGTTCATACCAATAGCGGTGTAGATATTTCCATGTTCATACATTTAGCGGTGTAGATATTTCCATGTTCATTCAGATGGCGGTGTAGATATTTACATGTTCATACAGATGGCGGTGTAGATATTTCCATGTTCGTATGGATGGCAGTGTAGATATTTCCATGTTCATACAGGTGGCGGTGTTGATATTTCCCTGTTTATACAGATAGCAGTGTAGTTATTTCCATGTTTATAGAGATAGCAGTGTAGGTATTTTCATTGATATACAGATAGCTGTGTAGATATTTGGATGTTCATACAGATAGCGGTGTAGATATTTCCATGTTCGTACAAATAGCGGTGTAGATATTTCCATGTTCATACAGATAACGGTGTAGATATTTGCATGTTTATACAGATAGCGGTGTAGATATTTCCATGTTCATACAGTTAACGGTGTAGATATTTCCATGCTCATACAGATGGCGCTGAAGATATTTCCATGTTCATACAGATGGCAGTGTAGATATTTCCATGTTCGTACAGATGGCGTTGTAGGTATTTCCATGTTTATACAGATAGCGGTGTAGATATTTCCATGTTTATACAGATAACCGTGTAGATATTTCCATGTTTATAGAGATAGTGGTGTAGATAATTTCAATTTTATACAGATAGCAGTTTAGATATTTCCAAGTTCATACAGATAGTGGTGTTGATATTTCCACGTATATAGAGATGGCGGTGTAGATATTTCCATGTTCATCCAGATGGCGGTGTAGATATTTCCATGTTCATACAGATGGCGGTTAAGATATTTCCATGTTCATACAGATGGCGGTGTAGATATTTCCATGTTCATACAAATGGCGGTGTAGATATTTCCATGTTCATAGAGATGGCGGTGTAGATATTTCCATGTTCATACCAATGGCGGTGTAGATATTTCCATGTTCATATAGATGTCGGTGTAGATATTTCCATGTTTATACAGATAGCAGTGTAGTTATTTCCATGTTTATAGAGATAGCAGTGTAGATATTTCCATTGATATAGAGATAGGTGTGTAGATATTTGCATGTTCATACAGATAGCGGTGTAGATATTTCCATGTTCATACAGATAGCGGTGTAGATATTTCCATGTTTATACAGATAGCGGTGTAGATATTTCCATGTTCATACAGATAGCGGTGTAGATATATCCATGTTCATGCAGATAGCGGTGTAGACATTTCCATGTTCATTTATTTAGCAGTGTAGACATTTCCATGTTTATAGAGATAGTGGTGTAGTTATTTCCATATTTATCCACATAGCGGTGTAGATATTTCCATGTTTATACAGATAGCAGTGTAGATATTTCCATGTTTATAGAGATAGTGGTGTAGATAATTTCAATTTTATACCGAGAGCAGTGTAGATATTTCCAAGTTCATACAGATAGCGGTGTAGATATTTCCATGTTCATACAGATAGCGGTGTAGATATTTCCATGTTCATACAGATAGCGGTGTAGATATTTCCATGTTCATACAGATAGCGGTGTAGATATTTCCATGTTCATACAGATAGCGGTGTAGATATTTCCATGTTTACACACATGGCGGTGTAGATATTTCCATGTTTACACAGATAGCGCTGTAGACATTTCCATGTTTACACAGATAGCGGTGTGGATATTTCCATGTTTATGCAGATAGCGGTGTAGATATATCCATGTTTATAAAGATAGCGGTGTGGATATTTCCATATTTATACAGATAGTTGGGCAGATATTTCCATGTTTATACAGATAGCGGTGTAGATATTTCCATCTTAATTGCAGATGGCGGTGTAGATATGTCCATGTTCGTACAGATGGCGGTGTAGATATTTCCATGTTCGTACAGATGGCGGTGTAGATATTTCGAAGTTTATAGAGACAGCGCTGTAGTTATTTCAATATTTATAGAGAAATCTGTGTAGATATTTCCATGCATAAGCAGACAGCTGTGTAGATATTTCCATGTTCATGCAGATAGCGGTGTAGATATTTCCATGTTCATCCAGATGCTGGTGTAGATATATCCATGTTCATACAGATGGCAGTGAAGATATTTCCATGTTCATACAGATGGCGGTGTAGATATTTCGAAGTTTACAGAGATAGCGCTGCAGTTATTTCCATATTTATAGAGAAATCGGTGTAGATATTTCCATGTATATGCAGATAGCTGTGTAGATATTTCCATGTTCATGCAGATAGCGGTGTAGATATTTCCATGTTCATCTAGATGCCGGTGTAGATATATCCATGTTCATACAAATGGCGGTGTAGATATTTCCATGTTCATAGAGATGGCGGTGTAGATATTTCCGAGTTCATACAAATGGCGGTGTAGATATTTCAATATTCATAGAGATGGCACTGTAGATATTTCCATGTTTATACAGATAGCAGTGTAGTTATTTCCATGTTTATAGAGATAGCAGTGTAGATATTTCCATTGATATACAGATAGCTGTGTAGATATTTGCATGTTCATACAGATAGCGGTGTAGATATTTCCATGTTCATACAGATGGCGGTGTAGATATTTCCATGTTCATACAGATAGCGGTGTAGATATTTCCATGTTCATACAGATAGCGGTGTAGGTATTTCCATGTTCATAAAGATAGCGGTGTAGATATTTCCATGTTCATACTGTTAGCGGTGTAGATATTTCCATGTTTATAGAGATAGTGGTGTAGTTATTTCCAAGTTTATAGAGACAGCGTTGTAGATATTTCCATGTTTATACAGATAGCGGTGAAGATATTTCCATGTTTATACACATAGCGGTGTAGATATTTCCATGTTTATACAGATAGCAGTGTAGATATTTCCATGTTTATAGAGATTGTGGTGTAGATAATTTCAAATTTATACCGAGAGCAGTGTAGATATTTGCAAGTTCATACAGATAGCTGTGTATATATTTCCATGTTCATCCAGATGCCGTGTAGACATATCCATGTTCATACAGATGGCGGTGAATATATTTCCATGTTCATACAGATGGCGGTGTAGATATTTCCTTGTTCATACACATGGAGGTGTAGATAATTCCATGTTCTTAGAGATAGCGGTGTAGATATTTACATGTTCATACAGATACCGGTATAGATATTTCCATGTTCAGACCAATAGCGGTGTGGATATTTCCATGTTCATATATTTAGCGGTGTAGATATTTCCATGTTCATACAGATGGCGAAGATATTTCCATGTTCATACAGATAGCGGTGTAGATATTTCCATGTTCATACAGTTACCGGTGTAGATATTTCCATGTTCATACAGATGGCGGTTTAGATATTTACATGTTCATACAGATGGCGGTGTAAATATTTCCAAGTTCTTACAGATGGCGGTTTAGATATTTCCATGTTCATAGAGATGGCGTTGTAGATATTTCCACGTTTATAGAGATGGCTGTGTAGATATTTCCATGTTCATACAGATGGAGGTGTAGATATTTCCATGTTTATAGAGATGACGGTGTAGATATTTTCAGGTTTAAACAGATGGCAGTGTAGATATTTCCATGTTTACACAGATAGCGGTGTAGACATTTCCATGATTACACAGATAGCGGTGTGGATATTTTCATGTTTATGCAGATAGCGGTGTTGATATTTCCATGTTCAGACAGATAGCGGTGTAGATATTTCCATGTTCATACCAATAGCGGTGTAGATATTTCCATGTTCATACAGTTAGCGGTATAGATATTTCCATGTTTATACAGATGGTGGTGTAGATATTTCCATGTTTATGCAGATGGCGGTATAGATATTTCCATGTTTATACAGATGGTGGTGTAGATATTTCCATGTTCATACAGATGGCAGTGTAGATATTTCGAAGTTTATAGAGATAGCGCTGTAGTTATTTCTATATTTATATAGAAATCTGTGTAGATATTTCCTTGTATATGCAGATAGCTGTGTAGCTATTTCCATGTTCATGCAGATTGCGGTGTAGTTCTTTCCATGTTCATCCAGATGCCGGTGTACATACATCCATGTTCATAGAGATGGCGATGAAGATATTTCCATGTTCATACAGATGGCTGTGTAGATATTTCCATGTTCATAGAGATGGCGGTGTATCTATTTCCATGTTGATACAGATAGCAGTGTAGTTATTTCCATGTTTATAGAGATAGCAGTGCAGATATTTCCATTGATATACAGATAGCGGTGTAGATATTTCCATGTTCATACAGATATCGGTGTAGATATTTCCATGTTCATACAGAGAGCGGTGTAGATATTTCCATGTTCATACAGATAGTTGTGTAGATATTTCCATGTTCATACAGATAGCTGTGTAGATATTTCCATTTTCATACAGATAGCGGTGTAGATATTTCCATGTTCATACAGTTAGCGGTGTAGATATTTCCATGTTCATACAGATGGCGGTGTAGATATTTACATGTTCATACAGATGGCGGTGTAGATATTTCAATGTTCGTACGGATGGCAGAGTAGATATTTCCATGTTCATACAGGTGGCAGTGTAGATATTTCCATGTTTATACAGATAGCAGTTTAGTTATTTCCATGTTTACAGAGATCGCAGTGTAGATATTTCCATTGCTAAACAGATAGCTGTGTAGATATTTGCATATTCATACAGATAGCAGTGTAGATATTTCCATGTTCATACAGATAGCGGTGTAGATATTTCCATGTTCATACAGAGAACGGTGTAGATATTTCCATATTCATACAGATAGCAGTGTAGATATTTCCATGTTCATACAGATTGCAGTGTAGGTATTTCCATGTTCATACAGTTAGCGGTGAAGATATTTCCATGTTCATACAGATGGCGGTTTAGATATTTACATGTTCATACAGAAGGCGGTGTAATTATTTCCAAGTTCTTACAGATGGCGGTGTAGATATTTCCATGTTCATAGAGATGGCGGTGTAGGTATTTCCATGTTTATGCAGATAGCGGTATAGATATTTCCATGTTTTTACAGATGGTGGTGTAGATATTTCCATGTTTATACAAATGGCGGTCTGGATATTTCCATGTTTATAGAGATAGTGGTGTAGTTATTTCAAAGCTTATAGAGACAGCATTGTAGATATTTCCATATTTATACAGATAGCGGTTAAGTTATTTCCATGTTTATACAGATGGCGGTGTAGATATTTCCATGTTTATGCAGATAGCGGGGTAGATATTTCCATGTTTATAGACATAGTGGGGTAGATAATTCCAATTTTATACAGATAGCAGTTTAGATATTTCCAAGTTCATACAGATAGCAGTGTAGATATTTCCACTTTTATAGAGATGGCGGTGTAGATATTTCCATGTTCATACACATGGCGGTGTAGATATTTCCATGTTTATAGAGCTGGCGGTGTAGATATTTTCATGCTTACACAGATGGCAGTGTAGATATTTCCATGTTTCCACAGATAGCGGTGTAGACATTTCTATGTTTACACAGATAGCGGTGTGGATATTTCCATGTTTATGCAGATAGAGGTGTTGATATTTCCATGTTTATACAGATAGCGGTGCGGTTATTTCCATGTTTGTACAGACAGTCGTGCAGATATTTCCAAGTTTATACTGATAACGGTGTAAATATTTCCATCTTAAAACAGATGGAGGTGTAGATATGTCCATGTTCGTACAGATGGTGGTGTAGATATTTCCATCTTCATACAGATGGCGGTGTAGACATTTCGAAGTTTACAGAGATAGCACTGTAGTTATTTCCATATTTATAGAGAAATCTATGTAGATATTTCTATGTATATGCAGATAGCTGTGTAGATATTTCCATGTTCTTGCAGATAGCGGTGTAGATATATCCATGCTCATCCAGATGCCGGTGTACATATATCCATGTTCATACAGATGGCGGTGAAGATATTTCCATGTTCATACAGATGGTGGTGTAGGTATTTCCATGTTCATAAAAATGGCGGTGTAGATATTTCCATGTTCATAGAGATGGCGGTGTAGATATTTCCAGGTTCATACAAATGGCGGTGTAGATATTTCCATGTCCATAGAGATGGCCGTGTAGATATTTCCATGTTTATACAGATAGCAGTGTAGTTATTTCCATGTTTATAGAGATACCAGTGTGGATATTTCCATTGATATACAGATAGCTGTGTTGATATTTACATGTTCATACAAATAGTGGTGTAGATATTTCCATGTTCATGCAGATAGCGGTGTAGATATTTCCATGTTCATACAGATCGCGGTGTAGATATTTCCATGTTCATACAGATAGCGGTGTAGATATTTCCATGTTCATACAGATAGCGGTGTAGATATTTCCATGTACATACAGTTAGCGGTGTAGATATTTCCATGTTCATACAGATGGCGGTGTAGATATTTACATGTTCATACAGATGGCGGTGTAGATATTTCCATGTTCATACAGATAGTGGTGTAGAGATTTCCATGTTCATACATATAGCGGTGTAGATATTTCCATGTTGATACAGATAGCAGTCTAGATATTTCCAGGTTCATACCAATAGCGGTGTAGACATTTCCATGTTCATACAGTTAGCAGTGTAGATATTTCCATGTTCATACAGATGGTGGTGTAGATATTTACATGTTCATACAGATGGCGGTGTAGATATTTCCATGTTCGTACAGATGGCAGTGTAGATATTTCCATGTTCATACGGGTGGCGGTGTAGATATTTCCATGTTTTTTACAGATAGCAGTGTAGTTATTTCCATGTTTATAGAGATAGCAGTGTAGATATTTCCATTGATATAGAGATATCTGTGTAGATATTTGCATGGTCATACAGGTAGCGGTGTAGATATTTCCATGTTCGTACAGATAGCGGTGTAGATATTTCCATGTTCATACAGATAGCGGTGTAGATATTTCCATGTTCATATAGATAACGGTGTAGATATTTCCATGTTCATACAGATAGCGGTGTAGATATTTCCATGTTCATATAGATAACGGTGTAGATATTTCCATGTTCATACAGTTAGCGGTGTAGATATTTCCATGTTCATACAGATGGCGGTATAGATATTTCCATGTTCGTACAGATAGCGGTGTAGATATTTCCATGTTCATATAGATAACGGTGTAGATATTTCCACGTTTATACAGATGGTGGTGTAGATATTTCCATGTTTATAGAGATGGCGGTCTAGATATTTCCATGTTTACAGAGATAGTGGCGTAGTTATTTCCAAGTTTATAGAGACAGCGTTGTAGATATTTCCATGTTTATACAGATAGTGGTGAAGATATTTCCATGTTTATACAGATAGCGGTGTAGATATTTCCATGTTTATACAGATAGCAGTGTAGATGTTTCCATGTTTATAGAGGTAGTGGTGTAGATAATTTCAATTTAATACAGAGAGCAGTGTAGGTATTTCCAAGTTCATACAGATAGCGGTGTAGATATTTCCATGTTCATACAGAGGACGGTGTAGATATTTCCATGTTTATTGGGATGGCGGTGTAGGTATTTCCATGTTCATACAGATAGCGGTGTAGGTATTTCCATGTTCGTACAGTTAGCGGTGTAGATATTTCCATGTTCATACAGAGGGCGGTGTAGATATTTACATGTTCATACAGATGGCGGTGTAGAGATTTCCATGTTCATACAGATAGCGGTGTAGATATTTCCATGTTCATACAGATAGCGGTCTAGATATTTCCTGGTTCATTCCAATAGCGGTGTAGACATTTCCATGTTCATACAGTTAGCGGCGTTGATATTTCCATGTTCATACAGATGGCGGTGTAGATATTTACATGTTCATACAGATGGCGGTGTAGATATTTACATGTTCATACAGATGGCGGTATAGATATTTCCATGTTCGTACAGATGGCGGTGTAGATATTTCCATGTTTATACAGATAGCAGTGTAGTTATTTCCATGTTTATAGAGATAGCAGTGTAGATATTTCCATTGATATACAGATAGCTCTGTAGATATTTGCATGGTCATACAGATAGCGGTGTAGATATTTCCATGTTCGTACAGATAGCGGTGTAGATATTTCCATGTTGATACAGATAGCGGTGTAGATAATTCCATGTTCATACAGATAAGGGTGTAGTTATTTCCATGTTCATACAGATAACGGTGTAGATATTTCCATGTTCATACAGTTAGCGGTGTAGATATTTCCATGTTCATACAGATGGCGGTGAAGATATTTACATGTTCATACAGATGGTGGTGTAGATATTTCCATGTTTATAGAGATGGCGGTCTAGATATTTCCATGTTTACAGAGATAGTGGCGTAGTTATTTCCAAGTTTATAGAGACAGCGTTGTAGATATTTCCATGTTTATACAGATAGCGATGAAGATATTTCCATGTTTATACAGATAGCGGTGTAGACATTTCCATGTTTATGCAGATAGCAGTGAAGATATTTCCATGTTTATAGAGATAGCGGTGTAGATATTTCCATGTTTATACAGATAGCAGTGTAGTTATTTCCATGTTTATAGAGATAGTGGTGTAGATAATTTCAATTTTATACAGAGAGCAGTGTAGATATATCCACGTTCATACGGATAGCGGTGTAGATATTTCCACGTTTATAGTGATGGCGGTGCAGATATTTCCATGTTCATACAGAGGACTGTGTAGATATTTCCATGTTTATTGGGATGGCGGTGTAGATGTTTTCATGTTTACACAGATGGCGGTGTAGATATTTCCATGTTTACACAGATGGTGGTGTAGACATTTCCATGTTTACACAGATAGCGGTGTGGATATTTCCATGTTTATGCAGATAGCAGTGTAGTTATTTCCATGTTTATACAGATAGCGGTGCGGATATTTCCATGTTTATTCTGATAGCGGTGCGCATATTTCCATGTTTATACAGATAGTTGGGCAGATATTTCCATGTTTATACAGATAGCGGTGTAGATATTTCCATCTTAATACAGATGGCGGTGTAGATATGTCCATGTTTGTACAGATGGCGGTGTAGATATTTCCATGTTCATACAGATGGCGGTGTAGATATTTCGAAGTTTATAGAGATAGCGCTGTAGTTATTTCCATATTTAAAGAGAAATCTGAGGAGATATTTCCATGTATATTCAGATAGCTGTGTAGATAGATCCAGGTTCATGCAGATAGCGGTGTAGATATTTCCATGTTCATCCAGATGCCGGTGTTCATATATCCATGTTCATACAGATGGCGGTGAAGATATTTCCATGTTCATAGAGATAGCGGTGTAGATATTTCCATGTTCATACAGTTAGCGGTGTAGATATTTCCATGTTCATACAGATGGCGGTGTAGATAATTCCATGTTCATAGAGATGGCGGTGTAGATATTTCCATATTTATACAGATAGCAGTGTAGTTATTTCCATGTTTATAGAGATAGCAGTGTAGATATTTCCATTGATATACAGATAGCTGTGTAGATATTTGCATGGTCATACAGATAGCGCTGTAGATATTTCCATGTTCGCACAGACAGCGGTGTAGATATTTCCATGTTCATACAGATAGCATTGTAGATATTTCCATGTTCATACAGATAACGGTGTAGATATTTCCATGTTCATACAGATAGCGGTGTAGATGTTTCCATGTTCATACAGTTAGCGGTGTAGATATTTCCATGTTCATACAGATGGCGGTGTAGATATTTTCATGTTCATACAGATGGCGGTATAGATATTTCCATGTTCATACAGATGGCGTTGTAGATATTTCCATGTTCATAGAGATGGTGGTATAAATATTTCCATGTTTATGCAGATAGCGGTATAGATATTTCCATGTTTATACAGATGGTGGTGTAGATATTTCCATGTTTATGGAGATGGCGGTGTAGATATTTCCATGTTCATGGAGATGGCGGTGTAAATATTTCCATGTTTATAGGGATGGCGGAGTTGATATTTTCATGTTTACACAGATGGCGGTGTAGATATTTCCATGTTTACACAGATAGCGGTGTAGACATTTCCATGTTTACACAGATAGCGGTGTGGATATTTCCATGTTTATGCAGATAGCGGTGTAGATATTTCCATGTTTATACAGATAGCGGTGCAGATATTTCCATGTTTATACAGATAGTTGGGCAGATATTTCCATGTTTATACAGATGGTGGTGTAGATATTTCGAAGTTTATAGAGATAGCGCTGTAGTTATTTCCATATTTATAGAGAAATCTGTGTAGATATTTCCGTGTATATTCAGATAGCTGTGTAGATATTTCCATGTTCATGCAGATAGCGGTGTAGATATTTCCATGTTCATCCAGATGCCGGTGTACTTATATCCATGTTCATACAGATGGCGGTGTAGATATTTACCTGTTCATACAGATGGCAGTATCGATATTTTCATGTTCGCAGAGATGGCGGTGTAGATATTTGCATGTTCATGGAGATGGCGGTGTAGATATTTCCATGTTTATACACATAGCGGTATAGATATTTCCATGTTTATACAGATGGTGGTGTAGATATTTCCATGTTTATAGAGATGGTGGTCTTGATATTTCCATGTTTACAGAGATAGTGGTGTAGTTATTTCCAAGTTTATAGAGACAGCATTGTAGATATTTCCATGTTCATACAGATAGCGGTGTAGATATTTCCATGTTCATACAGATAGCGGTGTAGATATTTCCATGTTCATACCAATAGCGGTGTAGACATTTCCATGTTCATGTATTTAGCGGTGTAGATATTTCCATGTTCATACAGATGGCGAAGATATTTCCATGTTCATACACATAGCGGTGTAGATATTTCCATGTTCATACAGTTAGCGGTGTAGATATTTCCATCTTCATACAGATGGCGGTGTAGATATTCCCATGTTCATAGAGATGGCGGTGTAGACAGTTCCATATTTATACAGATAGCAGTGTAGTTATTTCCATGTTTATAGAGATAGCAGTGTAGATATTTCCATTGATATACACATAGCTGTGTAGATATTTGCATGGTCATACAGATAGCGGTGTAGATATTTCCATGTTCGTACAGATAGCGGTGTAGATATTTCCATTTTCATACAGATAGCATTGTAGATATTTCCATGTTCATACTGGTAACGGTGTAGATATTTCCACGTTCATACAGATAGCGGTGTAGATATTTCCATGTTCATACAGATGGCGGTGAAGAGATTTCCATGTTAATACAGATGGTCGTGTACATATTTCCATGTTCATACAAATGGCGGTGTAGATATTTCCATGTTCATAGAGATGGCGGTGTAGATATTTCCATGTTCATAAAAATGGCGGTGTAGATATTTCCAAGTTCATAGAGATGGCGGTGTTGATGTTTCCATATTTATAGAGATAGCAGTGTAGTTATTTCCATGTTTATAGAGATAGTAGTGTAGATATTTCCATTGATATACAGATAGCTGTGTAGATATTTGCATGTTCATAAAGATACCAGTGTAGATATTTCCATGTTCATACAGATAGCGGTGTAGATATTTCCATGTTCATACAGATAGCGGTGTAGATATTTCCATGTCCATACAGATAGCGGTGTTGATATTTCCATGTTCATACAGATAGCAGTGTAGATAATTCCATGTTCATACAGTTAGCGGTTTAGATATTTCCATGTTCATACAGATGGCGGTGTAGATATTTACATGTTCATACAGATGGCGGTATAGATATTTACATGTTCGTACAGATAGCGGTGTAGATATTTCCATGTTCATATAGATAACGGTGTAGATATTTCCACGTTTATACAGATGGTGGTGTAGATATTTCCATGTTTATAGAGATGGCGGTCTAGATATTTCCATGTTTACAGAGATAGTGGCGTAGTTATTTCCAAGTTTATAGAGACAGCGTTGTAGATATTTCCATGTTTATACAGATAGCGGTGAAGGTATTTCCATGTTTATACAGATAGCGGTGTAGATATTTCCATGTTTATACAGATAGCAGTGTAGATATTTCCATGTTTATAGAGGTAGTGGTGTAGATAATTTCAATTTAATACAGAGAGCAGTGTAGGTATTTCCAAGTTCATACAGATAGCGGTGTAGATATTTTCATGTTCATACAGAGGACGGTGTAGATATTTCCATGTTTATTGGGATGGCGGTGTAGGTATTTCCATGTTCATACAGATAGCGGTGTAGATATTTCCATGTTCGTACAGTTAGCGGTGTAGATATTTCCATGTTCATACAGAGGGCGGTGTAGATATTTCCATGTTCATACAGATGGCGGTGTAGATATTTACATGTTCATACCGATGGCGGTATAGATATTTCCATGTTCGTACAGATGGCGGTGTAGATATTTCCATGTTTATACAGATAGCAGTGTAGTTATTTCCATGTTTATAGAGATAGCAGTGTAGATATTTCCATTGATATACAGATAGCTCTGTAGATATTTGCATGGTCATACAGATAGCGGTGTAGATATTTCCATGTTCGTACAGATAGCGGTGTAGATATTTCCATGTTGATACAGATAGCGGTGTAGATATTTCCATGTTCATACTGATAATGGTGTAGATATTTCCATGTTCATACAGATAACGGTGTAGATATTTCCATGTTCATACAGTTAGCGGTGTAGATATTTCCATGTTCATACAGATGGCGGTGTAGATATTTACATGTTCATACAGATGGTGGTGTAGATATTTCCATGTTTATAGAGATGGCGGTCTAGATATTTCCATGTTTACAGAGATAGTGGCGTAGTTATTTCCAAGTTTATAGAGACAGCGTTGTAGATATTTCCATGTTTATACAGATAGCGATGAAGATATTTCCATGTTTATACAGATAGCGGTGTAGACATTTCCATGTTTATGCAGATAGCAGTGAAGATATTTCCATGTTTATAGAGATAGCGGTGTAGATATTTCCATGTTTATACAGATAGCAGTGTAGATATTTCCATGTTTATAGAGATAGTGGTGTAGATAATTTCAATTTTATACAGAGAGCAGTGTAGATATTTCCACGTTCATACGGATAGCAGTGTAGATATTTCCACGTTTATAGTGATGGCGGTGCAGATATTTCCATGTACATACAGAGGACGGTGTAGATATTTCCATGTTTATTGGGATGGCGGTGTAGATGTTTTCATGTTTACACAGATGGCGGTGTAGATATTTCCATGTTTACACAGATGGTGGTGTAGACAATTCCATGTTTACACATATAGCGGTGTGGATATTTCCATGTTTATGCAGATATCAGTGTAGTTATTTCCATGTTTATACAGATAGCGGTGCGGATATTTCCATGTTTATTCTGATAGCGGTGCGCATATTTCCATGTTTATACAGATAGTTGGGCAGATATTTCCATGTTTATACAGATAGCGGTGTAGATATTTCCATCTTAATACAGATGGCGGTGTAGATATGTCCATGTTTGTACAGATGGCGGTGTAGATATTTCCATGTTCATACAGATGGCGGTGTAGATATTTCGAAGTTTATAGAGATAGCGCTGTAGTTATTTCCATATTTAAAGAGAAATCTGTGGAGATATTTCCATGTATATTCAGATAGCTGTGTAGATAGATCCAGGTTCATGCAGATAGCGGTGTAGATATTTCCATGTTCATCCAGATGCCGGTGTACATATATCCATGTTCATACAGATGGCGGTGAAGATATTTCCATGTTCATAGAGATAGCGGTGTAGATATTTCCATGTTCATACAGTTAGCGGTGTAGATATTTCCATGTTCATACAGATGGTGGTGTAGATAATTCCATGTTCATAGAGATGGCGGTGTAGATATTTCCATATTTATACAGATAGCAGTGTAGTTATTTCCATGTTTATAGAGATAGCAGTGTAGATATTTCCATTGATATACAGATAGCTGTGAAGATATTTGCATGGTCATACAGATAGCGCTGTAGATATTTCCATGTTCGCACAGATAGCGGTGTAGATATTTCCATGTTCATACAGATAGCATTGTAGATATTTCCATGTTCATACAGATAACGGTGTAGATATTTCCATGTTCATACAGATAGCGGTGTAGATGTTTCCATGTTCATACAGTTAGCGGTGTAGATATTTCCGTGTTCATACAGATGGTGGTGTAGATATTTTCATGTTCATACAGATGGCGGTATAGTTATTTCCATGTTCGTACAGATGGCGTTGTAGATATTTCCATGTTCATAGAGATGGTGGTATAAATATTTCCATGTTTATGCAGATAGCGGTATAGATATTTCCATGTTTATACAGATGGTGGTGTAGATATTTCCATGTTTATGGAGATGGCGGTGTAGATATTTCCATGTTCATGGAGATGGCGGTGTAAATATTTCCATGTTTATAGGGATGGCGGAGTTGATATTTTCATGTTTACACAGATGGCGGTGTAGATATTTCCATGTTTACACAGATAGCGGTGTAGACATTTCCATGTTTACACAGATAGCGGTGTGGATATTTCCATGTTTATGCAGATAGCGGTGTAGATATTTCCATGTTTATACAGATAGCGGTGCAGATATTTCCATGTTTATACAGATAGTTGGGCAGATATTTCCATGTTTATACAGATGGTGGTGTAGATATTTCGAAGTTTATAGAGATAGCGCTGTAGTTATTTCCATATTTATAGAGAAATCTGTGTAGATATTTCCGTGTATATTCAGATAGCTTTGTAGATATTTCCATGTTCATGCAGATAGCGGTGTAGATATTTCCATGTTTATCCTGATGCCGGTGTACTTATTTCCATGTTCATACAGATGGCGGTGAAGAGATTTCCATGTTAATACAGATGGTCGTGTAGATATTTCCATGTTCATACAAATGGCGGTGTAGATATTTCCATGTTCATAGAGATGGCGGTGTAGATATTTCCATGTTCATAAAAATGGCGGTGTAGATATTTCCATGTTCATAGAGATGGCGGTGTTGATGTTTCCATATTTATAGAGACAGCAGTGTAGTTATTTCCATGTTTACAGAGATAGTAGTGTAGATATTTCCATTGATATACAGATAGCTGTGTAGATATTTGCATGTTCATAAAGATACCAGTGTAGATATTTCCATGTTCATACAGATAGCGGTGTAGATATTTCCATGTTCATACAGATAGCGGTGTAGATATTTCCATGTTCATACAGATAGCGGTGTTGATATTTCCATGTTCATACAGATAGCGGTGTAGATAATTCCATGTTCATACAGTTAGCGGTTTAGATATTTCCATGTTCATACAGATGGCGGTGTAGATATTTACATGTTCATACAGATGGCGGTGTAGTTATTTCCATGTTCATACAGATGGCGGTGTAGATATTTCCATCTTAATACAGATAGCGGTGTAGATATTTCCATGTTCATACAGATAGCGGTGTAGATATTTCCAAGTTCATACCAAGAGCGGTGTAGACATTTCCATGTTCATGTATTTAGCGGTGTAGATATTTCCATGTTCATACAGATGGCGAAGATATTTCCATGTTCATAGAGATGGCGGTGTAGATATTTCCATGTTCATAAAAATGGCGGTGTAGATATTTACATGTTCATACAGATGGCGGTGTAGATATTTCCATGTTCATACAGATAGTGGTGTAGATATTTCCATGTTCATACCAATAGCGGTGTAGACATTTCCATGTTCATGTATTTAGCGGTGTAGATATTTCCATGTTCATACAGATGGCGAAGATATTTCCATGTTCATACACATAGCGGTGTAGATATTTCCATGTTCATACAGTTAGCGGTGTAGATATTTCCATGTTCATACAGATGGCGGTGTAGATATTTCCACGTTCATTGAGATGGCGGTGTAGATAGTTCCATATTTATACAGATAGCTGTGTAGTTATTTCCATGTTTATAGAGATAGCAGTTTAGATATTTCCATTGATATACTCATAGCTGTGTAGATATTTGCATGGTCATACAGATAGCGGTGTAGATATTTCCATGTTCATACAGATAGCGGTGTAGATATTTCCATGTTCATACAGATAGCGGTGTAGATATTTCCATGTTCATATAGATAGCGGTTTAGATATTTCCATGTTCATACTGATGGCGGTGTAGATATTTACATGTTCATACAGATGGCGGTGTAGTTATTTCCATGTTCATACAGATAGCGGTGTAGGTATTTCCATCTTCATACAGATAGCGGTGTAGATATTTCAATGTTCATACAGATAGCTGTGTAGATATTTCCATGTTCATACCAATAGCGGTGTAGACATTTCCATGTTCATGTATTTAGCGGTGTAGATATTTCCATGTTCATACAGTTAGCGGTGTAGATATTTCCATGTTCATAGAAATGGCGGTGTAGATATTTCCATGTTCATAGAGATGGCGGTGTAGATATTTCCATATTTATACAGATAGCAGTGTAGTTATTTCCATGTTTATAGAGATAGCAGTGTAGATATTTCCATTGATATACAGATTGCTGTGTAGATATTTGCATGGTCATACAGATAGTGCTGTAGATATTTCTATGTTCGTACAGATAGCGGTGTAGATATTTCCATGTTCATACAGATAGCATTGTAGATATTTCCATGTTCATACAGATAACGGTGTAGATATTTCCATGTTCATACAGATAGCGGTGTAGATGTTTCCATGTTCATACAGTTAGCGGTGTAGATATTTCCATGTTCATACAGATGGCGGTGTAGATATTTTCATGTTCATACAGATGCCGGTGTACATATATCCATGTTCATACAGATGGCGGTGTAGATATTTCCATGTTCATACAGATGGCGGTGTAGATATTTCCATGTTCATACAAATGGTGGTGTAGATATTTCCATGTTCATAGAGATGGCGGTGTAGATATTTCCATGTTTATACAGATAGCAGTGTAGATATTTCCATGTTTATAGAGATAGTGGTGTAGATAATTTCAATTTTATACAGAGAGCAGTGTAGATATTTCCACGTTCATACAGATAGCGCTGTAGATATTTCCACGTTTATAGAGATGGCGGTGCAGATATGTCCATGTTCATACAGAGGACGGTGTAGATATTTCCGTGTTTATTGGGATGGCGGTGTAGACATTTCCATGTTTACACAGATAGCGGTGTGGATATTTCCATGTTTATGCAGATAGCGGTGTAGTTATTTCCTTGTTTATACAGAAAGCGGTGCGGATATTTCCATGTTAATACAGATAGTGGTGCAGATATTTCCATGTTTATACAGATAGCGGTGTAGATATTTCCATCTTAATACAGATGGCGGTGTAGATTCGTCCATGTTCATACAGATAGCGGTGTAGATATTTACATGTTCTTACAGATAGCGGTGTAGATATTTCCATGTTGATACAGATAGCGGTGTAGATATTCCCATGTTCCTACAGATAAAGGTGTAGATATTTCCATGTTCATGCAGATAGCGGTGTAGTTATTTCCATGTTCATCCAGATGCCGGTGTAGATTCATCCATGTTCATACAGATGGCGGTGAAGATATATCCATGTTCATACAGATGGCTGTGTAGATATTTCCATGTTCATAGAGATGGCGGTGTAGATATTTCCATGTTGATACAGATAGCAGTGTAGTTATTTCCATGTTTATAAAGATAGCAGTGTAGATATTTCCATTGATATACAGAATGCGGTGTAGATATTTCCATGTTCATACAGATAGCGGTGTAGATATTTCCATGTTCATACAGATAGCAGTGTAGATATTTCCATTTTCATACAGATAGCGGTGTAGATATTTCCATGTTCACACAGTTAGCGGTGTAGATATTTCCAAGTTCATACAGATGGCGGTGTAGATATTTACATGTTCATACAGATGGCGGTGTAGATATTTCCATGTTCGTACGGATGGCAGTGTAGATATTTCCATGTTCATACAGGTGGCGGTGTAGATATTTCCATGTTTATACAGATAGCAGTGTAGTTATTTCCTTGTTTACAGAGATAGCAGTGAAGATATTTCCATTGATATACAGATAGCTGTGTAGATATTTGCATGTTCATACAGATAGCGGTGAAGATATTTCCATGTTCATACAGATAGCGGTGTAGATATTTCCATGTTCATACAGAGAGCGGTGTAGATATTTCCATGTTCATACAGATAGCGGTGTAGGTATTTCCATTTTCCTACAGATAGCGTTGTAGGTATTTCCATGTTCATACAGTTAGCGGTGTAGATATTTCCATGTTCATACAGATGGCGGTTTAGATATTTACATGTTCATACAGATGGCGGTGTAAATATTTCCAAGTTCTTACAGATGGCGGTGTAGATATTTCCATGTTCATAGAGATCGCGGTGTAGATATTTCCATGTTTATGCAGATAGCGGTATAGATATTTCCATGTTTGTACAGATAGCAGTGTAGATATTTCCATGTTCATACAGATAACGGTGTAGATATTTCCATGTTCCTACAGATAGCGGTATAGATATTTCCATGTTCATACAGTTAGGGGTGTATATATTTCCATGTTCATACAAATGGCGGGGTAGATATTTCCATGTTCATACAGATAGCGGTGTAGATATTTCCATGTTCATACAGTTAGCGGTGTAGATATTTCCATGTTCATACAGATGGCGGTGTAGATATTTCCATGTTTATACAGATAGCAGTGTAGTTATATCCATGTTTATAGAGACAGCTGTGTAGATATTTCCATTGATATACAGATAGCTGTGTAAATATTTGCATGTTCATACAGATATCGGTGTAGATATTTCCATGTTCGTACAGATAGCGGTGTAGATATTTCCATGTTCGTACAGATAGCGGTGTAGTAGATATTTCCATGTTCATACAGATAACGGTGTAGATATTTCCGTGTTCATACAGATAGCGGTGTAGATATTTCCATGTTCATACAGTTAGCGGTGTAGATATTTCCATGTTCATACAGATGGCGGTGTAGATATTTACATGTTCATACCGATGGCGGTGTTGATATTTCCATGTTCATACAGATAGCGGTGTCGATATTTCCATGTTCATACAGATAGCGGTGTAGTTCTTGCCATGTTTATAGAGATAGCAGTGTAGATATTTCCATTGATATAGATAGCTGTGTAGATATTTGCGTGTTCATAGAGATAGCGGTGTAGATATTTTCATGTTCATACAGATAGCGGTGTAGATATTTCCATGTTCATACAGATGGCGGTGTAGATATTTCCATGTTCATACAGATAGCGGTGTAGATATTTCCATGTTCATACAGTTAGCTGTGTAGATATTTCCATGTTCATACAGATGGCGGTGTAGATATTTACATGTTCATACAGATGGCGGTGTAGATATTTCCATGTTCATACAGATAGCGGTGTAGATATTTCCATGTCCATACAGATAGCGGTGTAGATATTTCCATGTTCATACAGATAGAGGCGTAGATATTTCCATGTTCATACCAATAGCGGTGTAGACATTTCCATGTTCATACATTTAGCGGTGTAGATATTTCCATGTTCATACAGATGGCGGTGAAGATATTTCCATGTTCATACAGATGGCGGTGTAGATATTTCCATGTTTGTACGGATGGCAGTGTAGATATTTCCATGTTCATACAGGTGGCGGTGTAGATATTTCCATCTTTATACAGATAGCAGTGTAGTTATTTCCATGTTAATAGAGATATCTGTGTAGATATTTCCATTGATATACAGATAGCTGTGTAGATATTTGCATGTTCATGCAGATAGCGGTGTAGATATTTCCATGTTCGTACAGATAGCGGTGTAGATATTTCCATGTTCATACAGATAGCGGTGTAGATATTTCCATGTTCATACAGATAACGGTGTAGACATTTCCATGTTCATACAGACAGCGGTGTAGATATTTCCATGTTCATACAGTTAGCGGTGTAGATATTTCCATGTTCATACAGATGGCGGTGTAGATATTTACATGTTCATACAGATGGCGGTGTAGATATTTCCATGTTTATGCAGATAGCGGTATAGATATTTCCATGTTTATACAGATGGTGGTGTAGATATTTCCATGTATATAGAGATGGTGCTCTAGATATTTCCATGTTTACAGAGATAGTGGTGTAGTTATTTCCAAGTTTATAGTGACAGCGTTGTAGATATTTCCATGTTTATACAGATAGCGGTGAAGATATTTCCATGTTTATACAGATAGCGGTGTAGATATTTCCATGTTTATAGAGATAGCAGTGTAGATAGGTCCATTTTTATAGAGATTGTTTTGTAGATAATTTCAATTCCATACAGAGAGCAGTGTAGATATTTCCAAGTTCATACAGACAGCGGTGTAGATATTTCCACGTTTATAGAGATGGCGGTGTAGATATTTCCATGTTCATACTGATGGCGGTGTACATATTTCCATGTTTATAGGGATGGCGGTGTAGATATTTTCATGTTTACACAGATGGCGGTGTAGATATTTCCATGTTTACACAGATAGCGGTGTAGACATTTCCATGTTTACACAGATAGCGGTGTGGATATTTCCATGTTTATGCAGATGGCAGTGTAGATATTTCCATGTTTATACAGATAGCGGTGCGGATATTTCCATGTTTATACAGATAGTTGGGCAGATATTTCCATGTTCATACAGATGGCGGTGTAGATATTTCGAAGTTTATAGAGATAGCGCTGTAGTTATTTCCATATTTATAGAGAAATCTATGTAGATATTACCACGTATATTCAGATAGCTGTGTAGATATTTCCATGTTCATGCAGATAGCGGTGTAGATATTTCCATGTTCATCCAGATGCCGGTGTACATATATCCATGTTCATACAGATGGTGGTGAAGATATTTCCATGTTCATACAGATGGTGGTGTAGATATTTCCATGTTCATACAAATGGCGGTGTAGATATTTCCATGTTCATAGAGATGGCGGTGTAGATATTTCCATGTTCATACAAATCGCGGTGCAGATATTTCCATCTTCATAGAGATGGCGGTGTAGATATTTCCGTATTTATACAGATAGCAGTGTAGTTATTTCCATGTTTATAGAGATAGCAGTGTAGATATTTCCATTGATATACAGATAGCTGTGTAGATATTTGCATGTTCATACAGATAGCGGTGTAGATATTTCCATGTTCATACAGATAGCGGTGTAGATATTTCCATGTTTTTACAGATAGCAGTGTAGATATTTCCATGTTCATACAGATAGCGGTGTAGATATTTCCATGTTCATACAGGTGGCGGTGTAGCTATTTCCATGTTTATACTGATAGCAGTGTAGTTATTTCCATGTTTATAAAGACAGCTGTGTAGATATTTCCATTGTTATACAGATAGCTGTGTAGATATTTGCATGTTCATACAGATAGCAGTGTATATATTTCCATGTTCGTACTGATAGCGGTGTAGATATTTCCATGTTCATACAGATAGTGGTGTAGATATTTCCATGTTCATACAGTTAGCGGTGTAGATATTTCCATGTTCATACAGATGGCGGTGTAGATATTTACATGTTCATACAGATTTCGGTATAGATATTTCCACGTTCGTACAGATGGCGGTGTAGATATTTCCATGTTCATAGAGATGGCGGTGTAGATACTTCCATGTTTATGCCGATAACGGTATAGATATTTCCATGTTTATACAGATGGTGGTGTAGATATTTCCATGTTTATAGAGATGGCGGTCTAGATATTTCCATGTTTACAGAGATAGTGGTGTAGTTATTTCCAAGTTTATAGAGACAGCGTTGTAGATATTTCCATGTTTATACAGATAGCGGTAAAGATATTTCCGTGTTTATACAGATAGCGGTGTAGATATTTCCAAGTTTATACAGATAGCAGTGTAGATATTTCCATGTTTATACAGATAGCGGTAAAGATATTTCCATGTTTATAAAGATAGCGGTGTAGATAATTCCAAGTGCATTCAGATAGCGGTGTAGATATTTCCCCGTTTATAGAGATGGCTGTGTAGATATTTCCATGTTCATACAGAGGACGGTGTAGATATTTCCTTGTTTATAGGGATGGCGGTGTAGACATTTCCATGTTTACACAGATAGCGGTGTGGATATTTCCATGTTTATGCAGATAGCAGTGTAGATATTTCCATGTTTATACAGATAGCGGTGCGGATATTTCCATGTTTATTCAGATAGCGGTGCGGATATTTCCATGTTTATACAGATAGTTGGGCAGATATTTCCATGTTTATGCAGATAGCGGTGTAGATATTTCCATCTTAATACAGATGGCGGTGTAGATATGTCCATGTTCATACAGATGGCGGTGTAGATAGTTCCATGTTCATAGAGATGGCGGTGTAGATATTTCCATGTTCATACAAATGGCGGTGTAGATATTTCCATGTTCATAGAGATGGCGGGATAGATATTTCCATATTTATAGAGATAGCAGTGTAGTTATTTCCATTTTTATAGAGATAGCAGTGTAGATATTTCCATTGATATACAGATAGCTGTGTAGATATTTGAATGTTCATAGAGATAGCGGTGTAGATATTTCCATGTTCATAAAGATAGCGCCGTAGATATTTCCATGTTCATACCAATAGCGGTGTAGATATTTCCATGTTCATACAGATAGCGGTGTAGATATTTCCATGTTCATACAGTTAGCGGTGTAGATATTTCCATGTTCATACAGATGGCGGTGTAGATATTTACATGTTCATACAGATGGCGGTGTAGATATATCCATGTTCATACAGATAGCGGTGTAGATATTTCCATGTTCATACAGATAGCGGTGTAGATATTTCCATCTTCATACAGATAGCGGTGTAGATATTTGAATGTTCTTACCGATAGTTGTGTAGATATTTCCATGTTCATACAGTTAGCGGTGTAGATATTTCCATGTTCATACAGATGGCGGTGTAGATATTTACATGTTCATACAGATGGCGGTGTAGATATTTCCATGTTTGTACGGATGGCAGTGTAGATATTTCCAAGTTCATACAGGTGGCGGTGTAGATATTTCCATGTTTATACAGATAGCAGAGTAGTTATTTCCATGTTTATTGAGATAGCTGTGTAGATATTTGCATTGATATACAGATAGCTGTGTAGATATTTGCATGTTCATACAGAAAGCGGGGTAGATGTTTCCATGTTCGTACAGATAGCCGTGTAGATATTTCCATGTTCATACAGATAGCGGTGTAGATATTTCCACGTTTATAGAGATGGCGGTGTAGATATTTCCATGTTCATACAGATTGCGGTGTACATATTTCCATGTTTATAGGGATGGCGGTGTAGACATTTTCATGTTTACACAGAAGGCGGTGTTGATATTTCCATGTTTACACAGATAGCTTTGTAGACATTTCCATGTTTACACAGATGGCGGTGTGGATATTTCCATGTTTATGCAAATAGCAGTGTAGATATTTCCATGTTTACACAGATAGCGGTGCGGATATTTCCATGTTTATACAGATAGTTGGGCAGATATTTCCATGTTTATACAGATAGCGGTGTAGATATTTCCATCTTAATACAGATGGCGGTGTAGATATGTCCATGTTCAAACAGATGGCGGTGTAGATATTTCCATGTACATACAGATGGCGGAGTAGATATTTCGATGTTTATAGCGATAGCGCTGTAGTTATTTCCATACTTATAGAGAAATCTGTGTAGATATTTCCATGTATATTCAGATAGCTGTGTAGATATTTCCATGTTCATGCAGATAGCGGTGTAGATATTTCCATGTTCATCCAGATGCCGGTGTACATATATCCATGTTCATACAGATTGCGATGAAGATATTTCCATGTTCATACAGATGGCGGTGTAGGTATTTCCATGTTCATACAAATGGCGGTGTAGTTACGCCCATGTTCATAGAGATGGCGGTGTAGATATTTCCAGGTTCATACAAATGGCGGTGTAGGTATTTCCATGTTCATAGAGATGGCGGTGTAGATATTTCCAAGTTTATACAGATAGCAGTGTAGTTATTTCCATGTTTATAGAGATACCAGTCTGGATATTTCCATTGATATACAGATAGCTGTGTAGATATTTGCATGTTCATACAGATAGCGGTGTAGATATTTCCATGTTTATACAGATAGCGGTGTAGATATTTCCATATTCATACAGATAGCGGTGTAGATATTTCCATGTTCATACAGATAGCGGTGTAGATATTTCCATGTTCATACACTTAGCGGTGTAGATATTTCCATGTTCATACAGATGGCGGTGTAGATATTTACATGTTCATACAGATGGCGGTGTAGATATTTCCATGTTCATACAGATAGCGGTGTAGAGATTTCCATGTTCATACAGATAGCGGTGTAGATATTTCCATGTTGATACAGATAGCGGTGTAGATATTTCCATGTTCATACCAATAGCGTTGTAGACATTTCCATGTTCATACAGTTAGCGGTGTAGATATTTCCATGTTCATACAGATGGCGGTATAGATATTTCCATGTCCATACAGACGGCGGTATAGATATTTCCATGTTCGTACACATAGCGGTGTAGATATTTCCATGTTCATACAGTTAGCGGTGTAGATATTTCCATGTTCATACAGATGGCGGTGTAGATATTTCCATGTTTATACAGATGGAGGTGTGGATATTTCCATGTATATAGAGATGGCGGTCTAGATATTTCCATGTTTACAGAGATAGTGGTGTAGTTATTTCCAAGTTTATAGAGACAGCGTTGTTGATATTTCCATGTTTATACAGATAGCAGTGAAGATATTTCCATGTTTATACAGATAGCGGTGTAGACATTTCCATGTTTATGCAGATAGCAGTGAAGATATTTCCATGTTTATAGAGATAGTGGTGTAGATAATTTCAATTTTATACAAAGTGCAGTGTAGATATTTCCAAGTTCATACAGATAGTGGTGTAGATATTTCCAGGTTCATACAAATGGCAGTGTAGATATTTACATGTTCATACAAATGGCGGTATAGTTATTTCCATGTTCGTACAGATGGCGGTGTGGATATTTCCATGTTCATACCAATAGCGGTGTAGATATTTCCATGTTCATACAGTTATCGGTGTAGATATTTCCATGTTCATACAGAAGGCGGCGTAGATATTTACATGTTCATACAGATGGCGGTGAAGATATTTCCATGTTCGTACGGATGGCAGTGTAGATATTTCCATGTTCATACAGGTGGCGGTGTAGATATTTCCATGTTCATACAGATAGCGGTGTAGATATTTCCATGTTCATACAGATAGCGGTGTAGATAATTCCATGTTCATGCAGTTAGCTGTGTAGATATTTCCATATTCATACAGATGGCGGTGTAGATATTTACATGTTCATACAGATGGCGGTGTAGATATTTCCATGTTCATACAGATAGCGGTGTAGATATTTCCATGTTCATACAGACAGCGGTGTAGATATTTCCATGTTCATACAGATAACGGTGAAGATATTTCCATGTTCATACAGATGGCGGTGTAGATATTTCCATGTTTGTACGGATGGCAGTGTAGATATTTCCATGTTCATACATGTGGCGGTGTAGATATTTCCATGTTTATACAGATAGCAGTGTAGTTATTTCCATGTTAATAGAGATAGCTGTGTGGATATTTCGATTGATATACAGATAGCTGTGTAGATATTTGCATGTTCAAACAGATAGCGGTGTAGATATTTCCATGTTCGTACAGATAGCCTTGAAGATATTTCCATGTTTATACAGATAGCGGCGTAGATATTTCCATGTTTATACAGATAGCAGTGTAGGTATTTCCATGTTTATAGAGATAGTGGTGTAGATAATTTCAATTTTATACAGAGAGCAGTGTAGATATTTCCAAGTTCATACAGATAGTGGTGTCGATATTTCCAGGTTCATACAAATGGCGGTGTAGATATTTCAATGTTCTTCCAGATAGCGGTTTAGTTATTTCCATGTTCATTCAGATAGCGGTGTTGATATTTCCATGTTCATACAGATAACGGTGTAGATATTTCCATGTTCGTACAGATGGCGGTGTAGATATTTCCATGTTCATACAGTTAGCGGTGTAGATATTTCCATGTTCATACAGATGGCGGTGTAGATATTTCCATGTTTATACAGATAGCAGTGTAGTTATATCCATGTTTATAGAGACAGCTGTGTAGATATTTCCATTGATATACAGATAGCTGTGTAAATATTTGCATGTTCATACAGATATCGGTGTAGATATTTCCATGTTCGTACAGATAGCGGTGTAGATATTTCCATGTTCGTACAGATAGCGGTGTAGTAGATATTTCCATGTTCATACAGATAACGGTGTAGATATTTCCGTGTTCATACAGATAGCGGTGTAGATATTTCCATGTTCATACAGTTAGCGGTGTAGATATTTCCATGTTCATACAGATGGCGGTGTAGATATTTACATGTTCATACCGATGGCGGTGTTGATATTTCCATGTTCATACAGATAGCGGTGTAGATATTTCCATGTTTATAGAGATAGCAGTGTAGATAGGTCCATTTTTATAGAGATAGTTTTGTAGATAATTTCAATTCCATACAGAGAGCAGTGTAGATATTTCCAAGTTCATACAGACAGCGGTGTAGATATTTCCACGTTTATAGAGATGGCGGTGTAGATATTTCCATGTTCATACTGATGGCGGTGTACATATTTCCATGTTTATAGGGATGGCGGTGTAGATATTTTCATGTTTACACAGATGGCGGTGTAGATATTTCCATGTTTACACAGATAGCGGTGTAGACATTTCCATGTTTACACAGATAGCGGTGTGGATATTTCCATGTTTATGCAGATGGCAGTGTAGATATTTCCATGTTTATACAGATAGCGGTGCGGATATTTCCATGTTTATACAGATAGTTGGGCAGATATTTCCATGTTCATACAGATGGCGGTGTAGATATTTCGAAGTTTATAGAGATAGCGCTGTAGTTATTTCCATATTTATAGAGAAATCTATGTAGATATTACCACGTATATTCAGATAGCTGTGTAGATATTTCCATGTTCATGCAGATAGCGGTGTAGATATTTCCATGTTCATCCAGATGCCGGTGTACATATATCCATGTTCATACAGATGGTGGTGAAGATATTTCCATGTTCATACAGATGGTGGTGTAGATATTTCCATGTTCATACAAATGGCGGTGTAGATATTTCCATGTTCATAGAGATGGCGGTGTAGATATTTCCATGTTCATACAAATCGCGGTGCAGATATTTCCATCTTCATAGAGATGGCGGTGTAGATATTTCCGTATTTATACAGATAGCAGTGTAGTTATTTCCATGTTTATAGAGATAGCAGTGTAGATATTTCCATTGATATACAGATAGCTGTGTAGATATTTGCATGTTCATACAGATAGCGGTGTAGATATTTCCATGTTCATACAGATAGCGGTGTAGATATTTCCATGTTTTTACAGATAGCAGTGTAGATATTTCCATGTTCATACAGATAGCGGTGTAGATATTTCCATGTTCATACAGGTGGCGGTGTAGCTATTTCCATGTTTATACTGATAGCAGTGTAGTTATTTCCATGTTTATAAAGACAGCTGTGTAGATATTTCCATTGTTATACAGATAGCTGTGTAGATATTTGCATGTTCATACAGATAGCAGTGTATATATTTCCATGTTCGTACTGATAGCGGTGTAGATATTTCCATGTTCATACAGATAGTGGTGTAGATATTTCCATGTTCATACAGTTAGCGGTGTAGATATTTCCATGTTCATACAGATGGCGGTGTAGATATTTACATGTTCATACAGATTTCGGTATAGATATTTCCACGTTCGTACAGATGGCGGTGTAGATATTTCCATGTTCATAGAGATGGCGGTGTAGATACTTCCATGTTTATGCCGATAACGGTATAGATATTTCCATGTTTATACAGATGGTGGTGTAGATATTTCCATGTTTATAGAGATGGCGGTCTAGATATTTCCATGTTTACAGAGATAGTGGTGTAGTTATTTCCAAGTTTATAGAGACAGCGTTGTAGATATTTCCATGTTTATACAGATAGCGGTAAAGATATTTCCATGTTTATACAGATAGCGGTGTAGATATTTCCAAGTTTATACAGATAGCAGTGTAGATATTTCCATGTTTATACAGATAGCGGTAAAGATATTTCCATGTTTATAAAGATAGCGGTGTAGATAATTCCAAGTGCATTCAGATAGCGGTGTAGATATTTCCCCGTTTATAGAGATGGCTGTGTAGATATTTCCATGTTCATACAGAGGACGGTGTAGATATTTCCTTGTTTATAGGGATGGCGGTGTAGACATTTCCATGTTTACACAGATAGCGGTGTGGATATTTCCATGTTTATGCAGATAGCAGTGTAGATATTTCCATGTTTATACAGATAGCGGTGCGGATATTTCCATGTTTATTCAGATAGCGGTGCGGATATTTCCATGTTTATACAGATAGTTGGGCAGATATTTCCATGTTTATGCAGATAGCGGTGTAGATATTTCCATCTTAATACAGATGGCGGTGTAGATATGTCCATGTTCATACAGATGGCGGTGTAGATAGTTCCATGTTCATAGAGATGGCGGTGTAGATATTTCCATGTTCATACAAATGGCGGTGTAGATATTTCCATGTTCATAGAGATGGCGGGATAGATATTTCCATATTTATAGAGATAGCAGTGTAGTTATTTCCATTTTTATAGAGATAGCAGTGTAGATATTTCCATTGATATACAGATAGCTGTGTAGATATTTGAATGTTCATAGAGATAGCGGTGTAGATATTTCCATGTTCATAAAGATAGCGCCGTAGATATTTCCATGTTCATACCAATAGCGGTGTAGATATTTCCATGTTCATACAGATAGCGGTGTAGATATTTCCATGTTCATACAGTTAGCGGTGTAGATATTTCCATGTTCATACAGATGGCGGTGTAGATATTTACATGTTCATACAGATGGCGGTGTAGATATATCCATGTTCATACAGATAGCGGTGTAGATATTTGAATGTTCTTACCGATAGTTGTGTAGATATTTCCATGTTCATACAGTTAGCGGTGTAGATATTTCCATGTTCATACAGATGGCGGTGTAGATATTTACATGTTCATACAGATGGCGGTGTAGATATTTCCATGTTTGTACGGATGGCAGTGTAGATATTTCCAAGTTCATACAGGTGGCGGTGTAGATATTTCCATGTTTATACAGATAGCAGAGTAGTTATTTCCATGTTTATTGAGATAGCTGTGTAGATATTTGCATTGATATACAGATAGCTGTGTAGATATTTGCATGTTCATACAGAAAGCGGGGTAGATGTTTCCATGTTCGTACAGATAGCCGTGTAGATATTTCCATGTTCATACAGATAGCGGTGTAGATATTTCCACGTTTATAGAGATGGCGGTGTAGATATTTCCATGTTCATACAGATTGCGGTGTACATATTTCCATGTTTATAGGGATGGCGGTGTAGACATTTTCATGTTTACACAGAAGGCGGTGTTGATATTTCCATGTTTACACAGATAGCTTTGTAGACATTTCCATGTTTACACAGATGGCGGTGTGGATATTTCCATGTTTATGCAAATAGCAGTGTAGATATTTCCATGTTTACACAGATAGCGGTGCGGATATTTCCATGTTTATACAGATAGTTGGGCAGATATTTCCATGTTTATACAGATAGCGGTGTAGATATTTCCATCTTAATACAGATGGCGGTGTAGATATGTCCATGTTCAAACAGATGGCGGTGTAGATATTTCCATGTACATACAGATGGCGGAGTAGATATTTCGATGTTTATAGCGATAGCGCTGTAGTTATTTCCATACTTATAGAGAAATCTGTGTAGATATTTCCATGTATATTCAGATAGCTGTGTAGATATTTCCATGTTCATGCAGATAGCGGTGTAGATATTTCCATGTTCATCCAGATGCCGGTGTACATATATCCATGTTCATACAGATTGCGATGAAGATATTTCCATGTTCATACAGATGGCGGTGTAGGTATTTCCATGTTCATACAAATGGCGGTGTAGTTACGCCCATGTTCATAGAGATGGCGGTGTAGATATTTCCAGGTTCATACAAATGGCGGTGTAGGTATTTCCATGTTCATAGAGATGGCGGTGTAGATATTTCCAAGTTTATACAGATAGCAGTGTAGTTATTTCCATGTTTATAGAGATACCAGTCTGGATATTTCCATTGATATACAGATAGCTGTGTAGATATTTGCATGTTCATACAGATAGCGGTGTAGATATTTCCATGTTTATACAGATAGCGGTGTAGATATTTCCATATTCATACAGATAGCGGTGTAGATATTTCCATGTTCATACAGATAGCGGTGTAGATATTTCCATGTTCATACACTTAGCGGTGTAGATATTTCCATGTTCATACAGATGGCGGTGTAGATATTTACATGTTCATACAGATGGCGGTGTAGATATTTCCATGTTCATACAGATAGCGGTGTAGAGATTTCCATGTTCATACAGATAGCGGTGTAGATATTTCCATGTTGATACAGATAGCGGTGTAGATATTTCCATGTTCATACCAATAGCGTTGTAGACATTTCCATGTTCATACAGTTAGCGGTGTAGATATTTCCATGTTCATACAGATGGCGGTATAGATATTTCCATGTCCATACAGACGGCGGTATAGATATTTCCATGTTCGTACACATAGCGGTGTAGATATTTCCATGTTCATACAGTTAGCGGTGTAGATATTTCCATGTTCATACAGATGGCGGTGTAGATATTTCCATGTTTATACAGATGGAGGTGTGGATATTTCCATGTATATAGAGATGGCGGTCTAGATATTTCCATGTTTACAGAGATAGTGGTGTAGTTATTTCCAAGTTTATAGAGACAGCGTTGTTGATATTTCCATGTTTATACAGATAGCAGTGAAGATATTTCCATGTTTATACAGATAGCGGTGTAGACATTTCCATGTTTATGCAGATAGCAGTGAAGATATTTCCATGTTTATAGAGATAGTGGTGTAGATAATTTCAATTTTATACAAAGTGCAGTGTAGATATTTCCAAGTTCATACAGATAGTGGTGTAGATATTTCCAGGTTCATACAAATGGCAGTGTAGATATTTACATGTTCATACAAATGGCGGTATAGTTATTTCCATGTTCGTACAGATGGCGGTGTGGATATTTCCATGTTCATACCAATAGCGGTGTAGATATTTCCATGTTCATACAGTTATCGGTGTAGATATTTCCATGTTCATACAGAAGGCGGCGTAGATATTTACATGTTCATACAGATGGCGGTGAAGATATTTCCATGTTCGTACGGATGGCAGTGTAGATATTTCCATGTTCATACAGGTGGCGGTGTAGATATTTCCATGTTCATACAGATAGCGGTGTAGATATTTCCATGTTCATACAGATAGCGGTGTAGATAATTCCATGTTCATGCAGTTAGCTGTGTAGATATTTCCATATTCATACAGATGGCGGTGTAGATATTTACATGTTCATACAGATGGCGGTGTAGATATTTCCATGTTCATACAGATAGCGGTGTAGATATTTCCATGTTCATACAGACAGCGGTGTAGATATTTCCATGTTCATACAGATAACGGTGAAGATATTTCCATGTTCATACAGATGGCGGTGTAGATATTTCCATGTTTGTACGGATGGCAGTGTAGATATTTCCATGTTCATACATGTGGCGGTGTAGATATTTCCATGTTTATACAGATAGCAGTGTAGTTATTTCCATGTTAATAGAGATAGCTGTGTGGATATTTCCATTGATATACAGATAGCTGTGTAGATATTTGCATGTTCAAACAGATAGCGGTGTAGATATTTCCATGTTCGTACAGATAGCGGTGAAGATATTTCCATGTTTATACAGATAGCGGCGTAGATATTTCCATGTTTATACAGATAGCAGTGTAGGTATTTCCATGTTTATAGAGATAGTGGTGTAGATAATTTCAATTTTATACAGAGAGCAGTGTAGATATTTCCAAGTTCATACAGATAGTGGTGTCGATATTTCCAGGTTCATACAAATGGCGGTGTAGATATTTCAATGTTCTTCCAGATAGCGGTTTAGTTATTTCCATGTTCATTCAGATAGCGGTGTTGATATTTCCATGTTCATACAGATAACGGTGTAGATATTTCCATGTTCGTACAGATGGCGGTGTAGATATTTCCATGTTCATAGAGATGGCGGTGTAGATATTTCCATGTTTATGCAGATAGCGGTATAGATATTTCCATGTTTATTCAGATGGTGGTGTAGATATTTCCATGTTTATAGAGATGGAGGTCTAGATATTTCCATGTTTACAGAGATAGTGGTGTAGTTATTTCCAAGTTTATAGAGACAGCGTTGTAAATATTTCCATGTTTATACAGATAGCTGTGAAGATATTTCCTTGTTTATACAGAGAGCGGTGTAGATATTTCCATGTTTATACAGATAGCAGTGTAGATATTTCCATGTTTATAGAGATAGTGGTGTAGATAATTTCAATTTTATACAGAGAGCAGTGTAGATATTTCCAAGTTCATACAGATAGCGGTGCAGATATTTCCACGTTTATAGAGATGGCGGTGTAGATATTTCCATGTTCATACAGATGGCGGTGTAGATATTTCCATGTTTATAGGGATGGCGGTGTAGATATTTTCATGTTTACACAGATGGCGGTGTAGATATTTCCATGTTTACACAGATAGCGGTGTAGACATTTCCATGTTTACACAGATAGCGGTGTGGATATTTCCATGTTTATGCAGATAACAGTGTAGATATTTCCATGTTTATACAGATAGCGGTGCAGATATTTCCATGTTTATACAGATAGTTGGGCAGATATTTCCATGTTTATACAGATAGCGGTGTAGATATTTCCATCTTAATACAGATGGCGGTGTAGACATGTCCATGTTCGTACAGATGGCGGTGTAGAATTTCCATGTTCATACAGATGGTGGTGTAGATATTTCGAAGTTTATAGAGATAGCGCTGTAGTTATTTCCATATTTATAGAGAAATCTGTGTAGATATTTCCATGTATATTCAGATAGCTGTGTAGATATTTCCATGTTCATGCAGATAGCGGTGTAGATATTTCCTTGTTCATCCAGATGCCGGTGTACATATATCCATGTTCATACCGATGGCGGTGAAGATATTTCCATGTTCATACAGATGGCGGTTTAGGTATTTCCATGTTCATACAAATGGCGGTGTAGATATTTCCATGTTAATAGAGATTGCGGTGTAGATATTTCCAGGTTCATACAAATGGCGGTGTAGATATTTCCATGTTCATAGAGATGGCGGTGTAGATATTTCCAAGTTTATACAGATAGCAGTGTAGTTATTTCCATGTTTATAGAGATACCAGTCTGGATATTTCCATTGATATACAGATAGCTGTGTAGATATTTGCATGTTCATACAGATAGCGGTGTAGATATTTCCATGTTTATACAGATAGCGGTGTAGATATTTCCATATTCATACAGATAGCGGTGTAGATATTTCCATGTTCATACAGATAGCGGTGTAGATATTTCCATGTTCATACAGATAGCGGTGTAGATATTTCCATGTTCATACACTTAGCGGTGTAGATATTTCCATGTTCATAGAGATGGCGGTGTAGATATTTACATGTTCATACAGATGGCGGTGTAGAGATTTCCATGTTCATACAGATAGCGGTGTAGAGATTTCCATGTTCATACAGATAGCGGTGTAGATATTTCCATGTTGATACAGATAGCGGTGTAGATATTTCCATGTTCATACCAATAGCGTTGTAGACATTTCCATGTTCATACAGTTAGCGGTGTAGATATTTCCATGTTCATACAGATAGCGGTGTCGATATTTCCATGTTCAGGCAGATAGCGGTGTAGATATTTCCATGTTCATACAGATAGCGGTGTAGATATTTCCATGTTCATACAGATAGCGGTGTAGATAATTCCATGTTCATACAGTTAGCGGTGTAGATATTTCCATGTTCATACAGATGGCGGTGTAGATATTTACATGTTCATACAGATGGCGGTGTAGGTATTTCCATGTTCATACAGATAGCGGTGTACATATTTCCATGTTCATACAGATAGTGGTGTAGATAATTCCATGTTCATACAGTTAGCTGTGTTGATATTTCCATGTTCATACAGATGGCGATGTAGTTATTTACATGTTCATAGAGATGGCGGTGTAGATATTTCCATGTTCATATAGATAGCGGTGTAGATATTTCCATGTTCATACAGATAGCGGTGTAGATATTTCCATGTTCATACAGATGGCGGTGTAGATATTTCCACGTTCATACCAATACCGGTGTAGACATTTCCATGTTCATACATTTAGCGGTGTAGATATTTCCATGTTCATACAGATGGCGGTGAAGATATTTCCATGTTCATACATATGGCGGTGTAGATATTTCCATGTTTGTACGGATGGCTGTGTAGATATTTCCATGTTCATACAGGTGGCGGTGTAGATATTTCCATGTTTATACAGATAGCAGTGTAGTTATTTCCATGTTAATAGAGATAGCTGTGTGGATATTTCCATTGATATACAGATAGCTGTCTAGATATTTGCATGTTCATACAGATAGCGGTGTAGATATTTCCATGTTCGTACAGATAGCGGTGTAGATATTTCCATGTTCATACAGATAGCGGTGTAGATATTTCCATGTTCATACAGATAACGGTGTAGATATTTCCATGTTCATACAGACAGCGGTGTAGATACTTCCATGTTCATACCGATGGCGGTGTAGATATTTACATGTTCATACAGATGGCGGTGTAGATATTTCCATGTTCATACAGATAGCGGTGTATAGATTTCCATGTTCATACAGATAGCGGTGTAGATATTTCCATGTTGATACAGATAGCGGTGTAGATATTTCCATGTTCATACCAATAGCGTTGTAGACATTTCCATGTTCATACAGTTAGCGGTGTAGATATTTCCATGTTCATACAGATGGCGGTATAGATATTTCCATGACTATACAGACGGCGGTATAGATATTTCCATGTCCGTACAGATAGCGGTGTAGATATTTCCATGTTCATACAGTTAGCGGTGTAGATATTTCCATGTTCATACAGATGGCGGTGTAGATATTTCCATGTCGATACAGATGGCGGTATAGATATTTCCATGTTCGTACAGATAGCGGTGTAGATATTTCCATGTTCGTACAGATAGCGGTATAGATATTTCCATGTTTATACAGATGGAGGTGTGGATATTTCCATGTATATAGAGATGGCGGTCTAGATATTTCCATGTTTACAGAGATAGTGGTGTAGTTATTTCCAAGTTTATAGAGACAGCGTTGCAGATATTTCCATGTTTATACAGATAGCAGTGAAGATATTTCCATGTTTATACAGATAGCGGTGTAGACATTTCCATGTTTATGCAGATAGCAGTGAAGATATTTCCATGTTTATAGAGATAGTGGTGTAGATAATTTCAATTTTATACAAAGTGCAGTGTAGATATTTCCAAGTTCATACAGATAGTGGTGTAGATATTTCCAGGTTCATACAAATGGCGGTGTAGATATTTACATGTTCATACAAATGGCGGTATAGTTATTTCCATGTTCGTACAGATGGCGGTGTGGATATTTCCATGTTCATACCAATAGCGGTGTAGATATTTCCATGTTCATACAGTTAGCGGTGTAGATATTTCCATGTTCATACAGAAGGCGGTGTAGATATTTACATGTTCATACAGATGGCGGTGTAGATATTTACATGTTCATACAGATGGCGGTGTAGATATTTCCATGTTCATACAGATAGCGGTGTAGATATTTCCATGTTCATACAGATAGCGGTGTAGATAATTCCATGTTCATACAGTTAGCTGTGTAGATATTTCCATGTTCGTACAGACGGCGGTGTAGATATTTACATGTTCATACAGATGGCGGTGTAGATATTTCCATGTTCATACAGATAGCGGTGTAGATATTTCCATGTTCATACAGACGGCGGTATAGATATTTCCATGACTATACAGACGGCGGTATAGATATTTCCATGTCCGTACAGATAGCGGTGTAGATATTTCCATGTTCATACAGTTAGCGGTGTAGATATTTCCATGTTCATACAGATGGCGGTGTAGATATTTCCATGTCGATACAGATGGCGGTATAGATATTTCCATGTTCGTACAGATAGCGGTGTAGATATTTCCATGTTCGTACAGATAGCGGTATAGATATTTCCATGTTTATACAGATGGAGGTGTGGATATTTCCATGTATATAGAGATGGCGGTCTAGATATTTCCATGTTTACAGAGATAGTGGTGTAGTTATTTCCAAGTTTATAGAGACAGCGTTGCAGATATTTCCATGTTTATACAGATAGCAGTGAAGATATTTCCATGTTTATACAGATAGCGGTGTAGACATTTCCATGTTTATGCAGATAGCAGTGAAGATATTTCCATGTTTATAGAGATAGTGGTGTAGATAATTTCAATTTTATACAAAGTGCAGTGTAGATATTTCCAAGTTCATACAGATAGTGGTGTAGATATTTCCAGGTTCATACAAATGGCGGTGTAGATATTTACATGTTCATACAAATGGCGGTATAGTTATTTCCATGTTCGTACAGATGGCGGTGTGGATATTTCCATGTTCATACCAATAGCGGTGTAGATATTTCCATGTTCATACAGTTAGCGGTGTAGATATTTCCATGTTCATACAGAAGGCGGTGTAGATATTTACATGTTCATACAGATGGCGGTGTAGATATTTACATGTTCATACAGATGGCGGTGTAGATATTTCCATGTTCATACAGATAGCGGTGTAGATATTTCCATGTTCATACAGATAGCGGTGTAGATAATTCCATGTTCATACAGTTAGCTGTGTAGATATTTCCATGTTCATACAGACGGCGGTGTAGATATTTACATGTTCATACAGATGGCGGTGTAGATATTTCCATGTTCATACAGATAGCGGTGTAGATATTTCCATGTTCATACAGACAGCGGTGTAGATATTTCCATGTTCATACAGATAACGGTGAAGATATTTCCATGTTCATACAGATGGCGGTGTAGATATTTCCATGTTCATACCAATACCAGTGTAGACATTTCCATGTTCATACATTTAGCGGTGTAGATATTTCCATGTTCATACAGATGGCGGTGAAGATATTTCCATGTTCATACATATGGCGGTGTAGATATTTCCATGTTTGTACGGATGGCTGTGTAGATATTTCCATGTTCATACAGGTGGCGGTGTAGATATTTCCATGTTTATGCAGATAGCAGTGTAGTTATTTCCATGTTAATAGAGATAGCTGTGTGGATATTTCCATTGATATACAGATAGCTGTGTAGATATTTGCATGTTCATACAGATAGCGGTGTAGATATTTCCATGTTCATACAGAAGGCGGTGTAGATATTTACATGTTCATACAGATGGCGGTGTAGATATTTACATGTTCATACAGATGGCGGTGTAGATATTTCCATGTTCATACAGATAGCGGTGTAGATATTTCCATGTTCATACAGATAGCGGTGTAGATAATTCCATGTTCATACAGTTAGCTGTGTAGATATTTCCATGTTCATACAGACGGCGGTGTAGATATTTACATGTTCATACAGATGGCGGTGTAGATATTTCCATGTTCATACAGATAGCGGTGTAGATATTTCCATGTTCATACAGACAGCGGTGTAGATATTTCCATGTTCATACAGATAACGGTGAAGATATTTCCATGTTCATACAGATGACGGTGTAGATATTTCCATGTTTGTACGGATGGCAGTGTAGATATTTCCATGTTCATACATGTGGCGGTGTAGATATTTCCATGTTTATACAGATAGCAGTGTAGTTATTTCCATGTTAATAGAGATAGCTGTGTGGATATTTCCATTGATATACAGATAGCTGTGTAGATATTTGCATGTTCAAACAGATAGCGGTGTAGATATTTCCATGTTCGTACAGATAGCGGTGAAGATATTTCCATGTTTATACAGATAGCGGCGTAGATATTTCCATGTTTATACAGATAGCAGTGTAGGTATTTCCATGTTTATGGAGATAGTGGTGTAGATAATTTCAATTTTATACAGAGAGCAGTGTAGATATTTCCAAGTTCATACAGATAGTGGTGTCGATATTTCCAGGTTCATACAAATGGCGGTGTAGATATTTCAATGTTCTTCCAGATAGCGGTTTAGTTATTTCCATGTTCATTCAGATAGCGGTGTTGATATTTCCATGTTCATACAGATAACGGTGTAGATATTTCCATGTTCGTACAGATGGCGGTATAGATATTTCCATGTTCATAGAGATGGCGGTGTAGATATTTCCATGTTTATGCAGATAGCGGTATAGATATTTCCATGTTTATTCAGATGGTGGTGTAGATATTTCCATGTTTATAGAGATGGAGGTCTAGATATTTCCATGTTTACAGAGATAGTGGTGTAGTTATTTCCAAGTTTATAGAGACAGCGTTGTAAATATTTCCATGTTTATACAGATAGCTGTGAAGATATTTCCTTGTTTATACAGAGAGCGGTGTAGATATTTCCATGTTTATACAGATAGCAGTGTAGATATTTCCATGTTTATAGAGATAGTGGTGTAGATAATTTCAATTTTATACAGAGAGCAGTGTAGATATTTCCAAGTTCATACAGATAGCGGTGTAGATATTTGCACGTTTATAGAGATGGCGGTGTAGATATTTCCATGTTCATACAGATAGCGGTGTAGATATTTCCATGTTCATACAGATGGCGGTGTAGATATTTCCATGTTCATACCAATACCGGTGTAGACATTTCCATGTTCATACATTTAGCGGTGTAGATATTTCCATGTTCATACAGATGGCGGTGAAGATATTTCCATGTTCATACATATGGCGGTGTAGATATTTCCATGTTTGTACGGATGGCTGTGTAGATATTTCCATGTTCATACAGGTGGCGGTGTAGATATTTCCATGTTTATGCAGATAGCAGTGTAGTTATTTCCATGTTAATAGAGATAGCTGTGTGGATATTTCCATTGATATACAGATAGCTGTGTAGATATTTGCATGTTCATACAGATAGCGGTGTAGATATTTCCATGTTCATACAGAAGGCGGTGTAGATATTTACATGTTCATACAGATGGCGGTGTAGATATTTACATGTTCATACAGATGGCGGTGTAGATATTTCCATGTTCATACAGATAGCGGTGTAGATATTTCCATGTTCATACAGATAGCGGTGTAGATAATTCCATGTTCATACAGTTAGCTGTGTAGATATTTCCATGTTCATACAGACGGCGGTGTAGATATTTACATGTTCATACAGATGGCGGTGTAGATATTTCCATGTTCATACAGATAGCGGTGTAGATATTTCCATGTTCATACAGACAGCGGTGTAGATATTTCCATGTTCATACAGATAACGGTGAAGATATTTCCATGTTCATACAGATGGCGGTGTAGATATTTCCATGTTTGTACGGATGGCAGTGTAGATATTTCCATGTTCATACATGTGGCGGTGTAGATATTTCCATGTTTATACAGATAGCAGTGTAGTTATTTCCATGTTAATGGAGATAGCTGTGTGGATATTTCCATTGATATACAGATAGCTGTGTAGATATTTGCATGTTCAAACAGATAGCGGTGTAGATATTTCCATGTTCGTACTGATAGCGGTGAAGATATTTCCATGTTTATACAGATAGCGGCGTAGATATTTGCATGTTTATACAGATAGCAGTGTATGTATTTCCATGTTTATAGAGATAGTGGTGTAGATAATTTCAATTTTATACAGAGAGCAGTGTAGATATTTCCAAGTTCATACAGATAGTGGTGTCGATATTTCCAGGTTCATACAAATGGCGGTGTAGATATTTCAATGTTCTTCCAGATAGCGGTTTAGTTATTTCCATGTTCATTCAGATAGCGGTGTTGATATTTCCATGTTCATACAGATAACGGTGTAGATATTTCCATGTTCGTACAGATGGCGGTGTAGATATTTCCATGTTCATAGAGATGGCGGTGTAGATATTTCCATGTTTATGCAGATAGCGGTATAGATATTTCCATGTTTATTCAGATGGTGGTGTAGATATTTCCATGTTTATAGAGATGGAGGTCTAGATATTTCCATGTTTACAGAGATAGTGGTGTAGTTATTTCCAAGTTTATAGAGACAGCGTTGTAAATATTTCCATGTTTATACAGATAGCTGTGAAGATATTTCCTTGTTTATACAGAGAGCGGTGTAGATATTTCCATGTTTATACAGATAGCAGTGTAGATATTTCCATGTTTATAGAGATAGTGGTGTAGATAATTTCAATTTTATACAGAGAGCAGTGTAGATATTTCCAAGTTCATACAGATAGCGGTGTAGATATTTGCACGTTTATAGAGATGGCGGTGTAGATATTTCCATGTTCATACAGATAGCGGTGTAGATATTTCCATGTTCATACAGATGGCGGTGTAGATATTTCCATGTTCATACCAATACCGGTGTAGACATTTCCATGTTCATACATTTAGCGGTGTAGATATTTCCATGTTCATACAGATGGCGGTGAAGATATTTCCATGTTCATACATATGGCGGTGTAGATATTTCCATGTTTGTACGGATGGCTGTGTAGATATTTCCATGTTCATACAGGTGGCGGTGTAGATATTTCCATGTTTATGCAGATAGCAGTGTAGTTATTTCCATGTTAATAGAGATAGCTGTGTGGATATTTCCATTGATATACAGATAGCTGTGTAGATATTTGCATGTTCATACAGATAGCGGTGTAGATATTTCCATGTTCGTACAGATAGCGGTGTAGATATTTCCATGTTCATACAGATAGCGGTGTAGATATTTCCATGTTCATACAGATAACGGTGTAGATATTTCCATGTTCATACAGACAGCGGTGTAGATACTTCCATGTTCATACCGATGGCGGTGTAGATATTTACATGTTCATACAGATGGCAGTGTAGATATTTCCAAGTTCATACAGATAGCGGTGTAGAGATTTCCATGTTCATACAGATAGCGGTGTAGATATTTCCATGTTGATACAGATAGCGGTGTAGATATTTCCATGTTCATACCAATAGCGTTGTAGACATTTCCATGTTCATACAGTTAGCGGTGTAGATATTTCCATGTTCATACAGATGGCGGTATAGATATTTCCATGTCTATACAGACGGCGGTATAGATATTTCCATGTCCGTACAGATAGCGGTGTAGATATTTCCATGTTCATACAGTTAGCGGTGTAGATATTTCCATGTTCATACAGATGGCGGTGTAGATATTTCCATGTCGATACAGATGGCGGTATAGATATTTCCATGTTCGTACAGATAGCGGTGTAGATATTTCCATGTTCGTACAGATAGCGGTATAGATATTTCCATGTTTATACAGATGGAGGTGTGGATATTTCCATGTATATAGAGATGGCGGTCTAGATATTTCCATGTTTACAGAGATAGTGGTGTAGTTATTTCCAAGTTTATAGAGACAGCGTTGTAGATATTTCCATGTTTATACAGATAGCAGTGAAGATATTTCCATGTTTATACAGATAGCGGTGTAGACATTTCCATGTTTATGCAGATAGCAGTGAAGATATTTCCATGTTTATAGAGATAGTGGTGTAGATAATTTCAATTTTATACAAAGTGCAGTGTAGATATTTCCAAGTTCATACAGATAGTGGTGTAGATATTTCCAGGTTCATACAAATGGCGGTGTAGATATTTACATGTTCATACAAATGGCGGTATAGTTATTTCCATGTTCGTACAGATGGCGGTGTGGATATTTCCATGTTCATACCAATAGCGGTGTAGATATTTCCATGTTCATACAGTTAGCGGTGTAGATATTTCCATGTTCATACAGAAGGCGGTGTAGATATTTACATGTTCATACAGATGGCGGTGTAGATATTTCCATGTTCATAGAGATGGCGGTGTTGATATTTCCATATTTGTAGAGATAGCAGTGTAGTTTTTTCCATGTTTATAGAGATAGTAGTGTAGATATTTCCATTGATATACAGATAGCTCTGTAGATATTTGCATGTTCATAGAGATAGCGGTGTAGATATTTCCATGTTCATACTGATAGTTGTGTAGATATTTCCATGTTCATACAGATAGCGGTGTAGATATTTCCATGTTCGTACAGATAGCGGTGTAGATATTTCCATGTTCATACAGATAGCGGTGTAGATATTTCCATGTTCATACAGTTAGCGGCTTAGATATTTCCATGTTCATACAGATGGCGGTGTAGATATTTCCATGTTCATACAGATGGCGGTGTAGTTATTTCCAGGTTCATACAGTTAGCGGTGTAGATATTTCCATGTTCATACAGATAGCGGTGTAGATAATTCCATGTTCATACAGATAGCGGTGTAGATATTTCCATGTTCATACCAATAGCGGTGTAGACATTTCCATGTTCATATATTTAGCGGTGTAGATATTTCCATGTTCATACAGATAACGGTGTAGATATTTCCATGTTCATGCAGATAGCGGTGTAGATATTTCAATGTTCATACAATGAGCGGTGTAGATATTTCCATGTTCATACAGATGGCGGTGTAGATATTTACATGTTCATACAGATGGAGGTATAGATATTTCCATATTCGTACAGATGGCGTTGTAGATATTTCCATGTTCTTAGAGATGGCGGTGTAGATATCTCCATGTTTATGCAGATAGCGGTATAGATATTTCCATGTTTATACAGATGGTGGTGTAGATATTTCCATGTTCATAGAAATGGCGGTGTAGATATTTCCATGTTCATTGAGATGGCGGTGTAGATATTTCCATGTTCATACAAATGGCGGTGTAGATATTTCCATGTTCATAGAGATGGCAGTGTAGATATTTCCATATTTATACAGATAGCAGTGTAGTTATTTCCATGTTTATAGGGATAGCAGTGTAGATATTTTCATTGATATACAGATAGCTGTGTAGATATTTGAATGTTCATACAGATAGCAGTGTAGATATTTCCATGTTTATAGAGATAGTGTTGTAGATAATTTCAATTTCATACAGAGAGCAGTGTAGATATTTCCAAGTTCATACAGATAGCAGTGTAGATATTTCCACGTTTACAGAGATGGCGGTGTAGATATTTCCATGTTCATACAGAGGACGGTGTAGATATTTCCATGTTTATAGGGATGGCGGTGTAGATATTTTCATGTTTACACAGATGGCGGTGTAGATATTTCCATGTTTACACAGATAGCGGTGTAGACATTTCCATGTTTACACAGATAGCAGTGTGTATATTTCCATGTTTATGCAGATAGCAGTGTAGATATTTCCATGTTTATACAGATAGCGGTACGGATATTTCAATGTTTATTCAGATAGCGGTGCGGATATTTCCATGTTTATACAGATAGCTGGGCAGATATTTCAATGTTTATACAGATAGCGGTGTAGATATTTCCATCTAATACAAATGGCGGTGTAGATATGTCCACGATCGTACAGATGGCGATGTAGATATTTCCATGTTCCTACAGATGGCGGTGTAGATATTTCGAAGTTTATAGAGATAGCGATGTAGTTATTTCCATATTTATAGAGAAATCTGTGTAGATATTTCCATGTATATTCAGATAGCTGTGTAGATGTTTCCATGTTCATGCAGATTACGGTGTAGATATTTCCATGTTCATCCAGATGCCGGTGTACATATATCCATGTTCATACAAATGGCGGTGAAGATATTTCCATGTTCATACAGAGGGCGGTGTAGGCATTTCCATGTTCATACAAATGGCGGTGTAGATATTTCCATGTTCATAGAGATGGCGGTGTAGATATTTCCAGGTTCATACAAATGGCGGTGTAGATATTTCTATGTTCATAGAGATGGCGGTGTAGATATTTCCATGTTTATACAGACAGCAGTGTGGTTATTTCCATGTTTATAGGGATACCAGTCTGGATATTTCCATTGATATACAGATAGCTGTGTAGATATTTGCATGCTCATACAGATAGCGGTGTAGATATTTCCATGTTCATACAGATAGCGGTGTAGATATTTCCATGTTCCTACAGATAGCGGTGTAGATATTTCCATGTTAATACAGATAGCGGTGTAGATATATCCATGTTCCTACAGACAGCGGTGTAGATATTTAAATGTTCATACAGTTAGCGGTGTAGATATTTGCATGTTCATACAGATGGCGGTGTAGATATTTACATGTTGATACAGATGGCGGTGTAGATATTTCCACGTTCATACAGATAACGGTGTAGATATTTCCATGATCATACAGATAGCGGTGTAGATATTTCCATGTTCATACAGATACCGGTGTAGATATTTCCATGTTCATACCAATAGCGGTGTAGACATTTCCATGTTCATACATTTAGCGGTGTAGATATTTCCATGTTCATACAGATGGCGGTGAAGATATTTACATGTTCGTACAGATGGCGGTGTTGCTATTTCTATGTTTGTACGGATGGCAGTGTAGATATTTCCATGTTCATAGAGATGGCGGTGTTGATATTTCCATATTTGTACAGATAGCAGTGTAGATTTTTCCATGTTTATAGAGATAGCAGTGTAGATATTTCCATTGATATACAGATAGCTCTGTAGATATTTGCATGTTCATAGAGATAGCGGTGTAGATATTTCCATGTTCATACAGATAGTGGTGTAGATATTTCCATGTTCATACAGATAGCGGTGTAGATATTTCCATGTTCATACAGATAGCGGTGTAGATATTTCCATGTTCATACAGATAGCGGTGTAGATATTTCCATGTTCATACAGATAGCGGTGTAGATATTTCCATGTTCATACAGTTAGCAGCTTAGATATTTCCATGTTCATACAGATGGCGGTGTAGATATTTCCATGTTCATACAGATGGCGGTGTAGTTATTTCCAGGTTCATAGAGATGGCAGTGTAGATATTTCCACGTTTATTGGTATTGCGGTGTAGATATTTTCATGTTTACACAGATGGCGGTGTAGATATTTCCATGTTTACACAGATAACGGTGTAGACATTTCCATGTTTACACAGATAGCGGTGTGGATATTTCCATGTTCATACAAATGTCGGTGTAGATATTTCCATGTTCATAGAGATGACGGTGTAGATATTTCCATGTTTATACAGGTAGCAGTGTAGTTATTACCATGTTTGTAGACATAGCAGTGTAGATATTTCCGTTAATATACAGATAGCAGTGTAGATATTTGCATGTTCATAGAGATAGCGGTGTAGATATTTCCATGTTTATTCAGATAGCGGTGTAGATATTTCCATATTCATACAGTTAGCGGTGTAGATATTTCCATGTTCATACAAATGGCGGTGTAGATATTTCCATGTTTATACAGATAGCAGTGTAGATGTTTCCATGTTTATAGAGATAGCAGTGTACATATTTCCATTGATATACAGATAGCTGTGTAGATATTTGCATGTTCATACACATAGCGGTGTAGATATTTCCATGTTCATACAGATAGCGGTGTAGGTATTTCCATGTTCGTACAGAGAGCGGTGTAGATATTTCCATGTTCATACAGATAGCGGTGTAGATATTTCCATGTTCCTACAGATGGCGGTGTAGATATTTCCATGTTCATACAGTTAGCGGTGTAGGTATTTCCATGTTCGTACAGAGAGCGGTGTAGATATTTCCATGTTCATACAGATAGCGGTGTAGATATTTCCATGTTCATACAAATGGCGGTGTAGATATATCCATCTTCATAGAGATGGCGGTGTAGATATTTCCATGTTCATACAAATGGCGGTGTAGATATTTCCATGTTCATAGAGATGGCGGTGTAGGTCTTTCCATGTTTATACAGATAGCAGTGTAGTTATTTCCATGTTTATAGAGATAGCAGTGTAGATATTTCCATTGATATACAGATAGCGGTGTAGATATTTCCATGTTCATACAGATAGCGGTGTAGATATTTCCACGTTCATACAGATGGTGGTGTAGATATTTACATGTTCATACAGATGGCGGTGTAGATATTTCCATGTTCATACATATGTCGGTGTAGATATTTCCATGTTCATACAGATAGCGGTGTAGATATATCCAGATTCATACCAATAGCGGTGTAGATATTTCCATGTTCATACAGTTAGCGGTGTAGATATTTCCATGTTCATACAGATGGCGGTGTAGATATTTACATGTTCATACAGATGGCGGTGTAGATATTTCCATGTTCGTACGGATGGCAGTGTAGATATTTCCATGTTCATATAGGTGGCGGTGTAGACATTTCCATGTTTATACAAATAGCAGTGTAGTTATTTCCATGTTATAGAGATAGCAGTGTGGATATTTACACTGATATACAGATAGCTGTGTAGGTATTTGCATGTTCATACAGATAGCGGAGTAGATATTTCCATGTTTATACAGATAGCGGTGTAGATATTTCCATGTTCATACAGATAGCGGTGTAGATATTTCCATGTTCATACAGTTAGCGGTGTAGATATTTCCATCTTCTTACAGATGGCAGTGTAGATATTTCCATGTTCATGCAAATGGCGGTGTAGATATTTCCATGTTAATACAGATAGCGGTGTAGATATTTCCATGTTCATACAGATAGCGGTGTAGGTATTTCCATGATCATACAGTTAGCGGTGTAGATATTTCCATGTTCATTCAGATGGCGGTGCAGATATTTACATGTTCATACAGATGGCGGTGTAGATATTTCCATGTTTAAACAGATAGCAGTGTAGTTATTTCCATGTTTATAGAGATAGTGGTGTAGATAATTTCAATTTTATACAGAGAGCTGTGTGGATATTTCCAAGTTCATACAGATAGCGGTGTAGATATTTCCACGTTTATAGAGATGGCGGTGTAGATATTTCCATGTTCATACAGATGTCAGTGTAGATATTTCCACGTTTATAGGGATGGCGGTGTAGATATTTTCATGTTTACACAGATGGCAGTGTAGATATTTCCATGTTTACACAGATAGCGGTGTAGACATTTCCATGTTTACACAGATAGCGGTGTGGATATTTCCATGTTCATACAAATGTCGGTGAAGATATTTCCATGTTCATAGAGATGACGGTGTAGATATTTCCATGTTTATACAGATAGCAGTGTAGTTATTACCATATTTATAGAGATAGCAGTGTAGATATTTCCATTGATATACAGATAGCTGTGTAGATATTTGCATGTTCATACAGATAGCGGTGTAGGTATTTCCATGTTTATTCAGATCGCGGTGTAGATATTTCTATATTCATACAGTTAGCGGTGTAGATATTTCCATCTTCATATAAATGGCGGTGCAGATATTTCCATGTTTATACAGATAGCAGTGTAGATATTTCCATGTTTATAGAGATAGCAGTGTAGATATTTCCATTGATATACAGATAGCTGTGTAGATTTTGGCATGTTCATACACATAGCGGTGTAGATATTTCAATGTTCATACAGATAGCGGTGTAGATATTTCCATGTTCGTACAGAGAGCGGTGTAGGTATTTCCATGTTCATACAGATAGCGGTGTAGATATTTCCATGTTCATACAGATGGCGGTGTAGATATTTCCATGTTCATTCAGTTATCGGTGTAGATATTTCCATGTTCATACAAATGGCGTTGTAGATATTTCCATGTTCATAGAGATGGCGGTGTAGATATTTCCATGTTCATACAAATGGCGGTGTAGTTATTTCCATGTTCATAGAGATGGCGGTGAAGATCTTTCCATGTTTATACAGATAGCAGTGTAGTTATTTCCATGTTTCTAGAGATAGCAGTGTGGATATTTCCATTGATATTCAGATAGCTGTGTAGGTATTTACATGTTCATACAGATAGCGGTGTAGACATTTCCATGTTCGTACAGATAGCGGTGTAGATATTTCCATGTTCGTACAGATAGCGGTGTAGATATTTCCATGTTCATACAGTTAGCGGTGAAGATATTTCCATGTTCATACAGATGGCGGTGTAGATATTTACATGTTCATACAGATGGCGGTATAGATATTTCCATGTTCATACAGATGGCGGTGTAGATATTTCCATGTTCATACAGATAGCGGTGTAGATACTTCCACGTTTATAGAGATGGCGGTGTAGATATTTCCATGTTCATACAGATGGCAGTGTAGATATTTCCACGTTTATAGGGATGGCGGTGTAGATATTTTCATGTTTACACAGATGGCGGTGTAGATATTTCCATGTTTACCCAGATAGCGGTGTAGACATTTCCATGTTTACACAGATAGCGGTGTGTATATTTCCGTGTTCATACAAATGTCGGTGAAGATATTTCCATGTTCATAGAGATGACGGTGTAGATATTTCCATGTTTATACAGATAGCAGTGTAGTTATTACCATGTTTATAGAGATAGCAGTGTAGATATTTCCATTGATATGCAGATAGCTGTGTAGATATTTGCATGTTCATACAGATAGCCGTGTAGGTATTTCCATGTTTATTCAGGTAGCGGTGTAGATATTTCCATATTCGTACAGTTAGCGGTGTTGATATTTCCATGTTCATACAAATGGCAGTGTAGATATTTCCATGTTCATACAAATGGCGGTGTAGATATTTCCATGTTTATACAGATAGCAGTGTAGTTATTTCCATGTTTATAGAGATAGCAGTGTAGATATTTCCATTGATATACAGATAGCTGTGTAGCTATTTGCATGTTCATACAGATAGCGGTGTAGATATTTCCATGTTTATACAGATAGCGGTGTAGATATTTCCATGTTCATACAGATAGCGGTGTAGATATTTCCATGTTCATACAGTTAGCAGTGTAGATATTTCCATGTTCTTACAGATGGCAGTGTAGATATTTACATGTTCATACAGATGGCGGTGTAGATATTTCCATGTTCATACAGATGGCGGTGTAGGTATTTCCATGTTCATACGGATAGCGGTGTAGATATTTCCATGTTAATACAGATAGCGGTGTAGATATTTCCATGTTCATACAGATAGCGGTGTAGATATTTCCATGTTAATACAGATGACGGTGTAGTTATTTACATGTTCATACAGATGGCGGTGTAGATATTTCCATGTTCGTACGTATGGCAGTGTAGATATTTCCATGTTCATACAGGTGGCGGTGTGGATATTTCCATGTTTATACAGATTGCAGTATAGATATTTCCATGTTTACAGAGATAGCATTGTAGATATTTCCATTGATATACAGATAGCTGTGTAGATATTTGTATGTTCATACAGATAGCGGTGTAGATATTTCCATGTTCGTACAGATAGCTGTGTAGATATTTCCATGTTCATACAGATACCGGTGTAGATATTTCCATGTTCATACAGATAACGGTGTAGATATTTCTATGTTCACACAGATAGCGGTGTAGATATTTCCATGTTCATACAGTTAGCGGTGAAGTTATTTCCATGTTCATACAGATGGCGGTGTAGATATTTCCATGTTCATACAGATGGCGGTATAGATATTTCCATGTTCGTACAGATGGCGGTGTAGATATTTCCATGTTCATAGAGATGGCGGTGTAGATATTTCCATGTTTATGCAGATAGCGGTATAGATATTTCCACGTTTATACAGATGGTGGTGTAGATATTTCCATGCTCATACAGTTAGCAGTGTAGATATTTCCATGTTCTTACAGATGGCAGTGTAGATATTTACATGTTCGTACGGATGGCAGTGTAGATATTTCCATGTTCATACAGGTGGCGGTGTAGATATTTCCATGTTTATACAGATAGCAGTATAGTTATTTCCATGTTTACAGAGATAGCAAATGTAGATATTTCCATTGATATACAGATAGCTGTGTAGATATTTGCATGTTCATACAGATAGCGGTGTAGATATTTCCATGTTTATGCAGATAGCGGTATAGATATTTCCACGTTTATACAGATAGCGGTGTAGATATTTCCATGTTAATACAGATGGCCGTGCAGATATTTACATGTTCATACAGATGGCGGTGTAGATATTTCCATGTTCGTACGGATGGCAGTGTAGATATTTCCATGTTCATACAGGTGGCGGTGTAGATATTTCCATGTTTATACAGATAGCAGTATAGTTATTTCCATGTTTACAGAGATAGCAAATGTAGATATTTCCATTGATATACAGATAGCTGTGTAGATATTTGCATGTTCATACAGATAGCGGTGTAGATATTTCCATGTTCGTACAGATAGCGGTGTAGATATTTCCATGTTCATACAGATACCGGTGTAGATATTTCCATGTTCATACAGATAACGGTGTAGATATATCTATGTTCACACAGATAGCAGTGTAGATATTTCCATGTTCATACAGTTAGCGGTGAAGATATTTCCATGTTCATACAGATGGCGGTGTAGATATTTACATGTTCATACAGATGGCGGTATAGATATTTCCATGTTCGTACAGATGGCGGTGTAGATATTTCCATGTTCATAGAGATGCCGGTGTAGATATTTCCATGTTTATGCAGATAGCGGTATAGATATTTCCATGTTTATACAGATGGTGGTGAAGATATTTCCATGTTTATAGAGATGGCGGTCTAGATATTTCCATGTTCACAGAGATAGTGGTGTAGTTATTTCCAAGTTTATAGAGACAGCGTTGTAGATATTTCCATGTTTATACAGATAGCGGTGAAGATATTTCCATGTTTATACAGATAGCGGTGTAGATATTTCCATGTTCATACAGATAGCAGTGTAGATATTTCCATGTTTATAGAGATATTGGTGTAGATAATTTCAATTTTATACAGAGAGCAGTGTAGATATTTCCAAGTTCATACAGATAGCGGTGTAGATATTTCCACATTTATAGAGATGGCGGTGTAGATATTTCCATGTTCATACAGATGGCAGTCTAGATATTTCCACGTTTATAGGGATGGCGGTGTAGATATTTTCATGTTTACACAGATGACGGTGTAGATATTTCCATGTTAACACAGATAGCGGTGTAGACATTTCCATGTTTACACAGATAGCGGTGTGGATATTTCGATGTTCATACAAATGTAGGTGTAGATATTTCCATGTTCATAGAGATGACGGTGTAGATATTTCCATGTTTATAGAGTTAGCAGTGTAGTTATTACCATGTTTATAGAGATAGCTGTGTAGATATTTGCATGTTCATACAGATAGCGGTGTAGATATTTCCATGTTTATTCTGATAGCGGTGTAGATATTTCCATATTCATAGAGTTAGCGGTGTGGATATTTCCATGTTAATACAAATGGCGGTGTAGATATTTCCATGTTTATACAGATGGCAGTGTAGATATTTCCATGTTTATAGAGATAGCAGTGTAGATATTTCCACTTATATACAGATAGCTGTGTAGATATTTGCATGTTCATACACATAGCGGTGTAGATATTTCCATGTCCATACAGATTGCGGTGTAGATATTTCCATGTTCATACAGCTAGCGGTGTGGATATTTCCATGTTCATACAGATAGCGGTGTAGTTATTTCCCTGTTCATACAGTTAGCGGTGTAGATATTTCCATGTTCATACAGATGGCAGTGTAGATATTTACATGTTCATACAGAGGGCGGTGTAGATATTTCCTTGTTCGTACGGATGGCAGTGTAGATATTTCCATGTTCATACATGTGGCGGTGTAGATATTTCCATGTTTATACAGATAGCAGTGTAGTTATTCCCATGTTTATAGAGATAGCAGTGTAGATATTTTCATTGATATACAGATAGCACTGTAGATATTTGCATGTTCATACAGTTAGTGGTGTAGATATTTCCATGTTCATACAGATGGCGGTGTAGATATTTACATGTTCGTACAGATGGCGTTGTAGATATTTCCATGTTCATGCAGATGGCAGTGTAGATATTTCCATGTTCATAGAGATGGCGGTGTAGATATTTCCATGTTTATGCAGATAGCGGTATAGATATTTCCATGTTTATACAGATGGTGGTGTAGGTATTTCCATGTTTATAGAGATGGCAGTCTAGATATTTCCATCTTTATAGAGACAGTGTTGTAGTTATTTCCAAGTTTATGGAGACAGCGTTGTAGATATTTCCATGTTTATACAGATTGCGGTGAAGATATTTCCATGTTTATACAGATAGCGGTGTAGATATTTCCATGTTTATACAGATAGCAGTGTAGATATTTCCATGTGTATAGATATAGTGGTGTAGATAATTTCAATTTTATACCGAGAGCAGTGTAGATATTTCCAAGTTCATACAGATAGCCGTGTAGATATTTCCACGTTTATAGAGATGGCGGTGTAGATATTTCCATGTTCATACTGATGGCGGTGTAGATATTTCCATGTTCATACAAATGGCGGTGTAGATATTTCCATGTTCATAGAGAAGGCGGTGTAGATATTTCCATGTTCAAACAAATGGCGGTGTAGATATTTCCATGTTCATAGAGATGGCGGTGTAGATATTTTCATATTTATACAGATAGCAGTGTAGTTATTTCCATGTTTATAGAGATAGCAGTGTAGATATTTTCATTGATATACAGATAGCTGTGTAGATATTTGCATGTTCATACAGATAGCGGTGTAGATATTTCCATGTTCATACAGTTAGCGGTGTAGATATTTCCATGTTCATACAGATGGAGGTGTAGATATTTACATGTTCATACAGATGGCGGTGTAGATATTTCCATGTTTATAGATATAGCAGTGTAGATATTTCCATTGATATACAGATAGCTGTGTAGATATTTCCATCTTCAAACCGATAGCGGTGTAGATATTTCCATGTTCATTCAGATAACGGTGTAGATATTTCCATGTTCATACAGATAGCGTTGTAGGTATTTCCATGTTCATACAGTTAGGGGTTTAGATATTTCCATGTTCATACATATGGCGGTATAGATATTTCCATGTTTATACAGATAGCAGTGTAGATATTTCCATGTTTATAGAGATAGCAGTGTAGATATTTCCATTGATATGCAGATAGCTGTGTAGATATTTGCATGTTCATACACATAGCGGTGTAGATATTTCCATGTACATACAGATAGCGGTGTAGATATTTCCATGTTCGTACAGATGGCGGTGTAGGTATTTCCATGTTTATAGAGATGGCGGTGTAGATATTTTCATGTTTACACAGATGGCCGTGTAGATATTTCCATGTTTAAACAGATAGCAGTGTGGATATTTCCATGTTTATGCAGATAGCAGTGTAGATATTTCCATGTTCATACAGATAGCGGTGCGGTTATTTCCATGTTTATACAGATAGTGGTGGAGATATTTCCATGTTTATACAGATAGCGGTGTAGATATTTCCATCTTATTACAGATGGCGGTGTAGATATATCCATGTTCGTACAGATGGCGGTGTAGATATTTCCATGTTCATACAGATGGCGGTGTAGATATTTCGAAGTTTATAGAGATAGCGCTGTAGTTATTTCCATATTTATAGAGAAATCTGTGTAGATATTTCCATGTATATGCAGATAGCTGTGTAGATCTTTCCATGTTCATACAGATAGCGGTGTAGATATTTCCATGTTCATAGAGATAACGGTGTAGATATTTACATCTTCATACAGATAGTGGTACAGATATTTCCATGTTCATACAGTAAGCGGTGTAGATATTTCCATGTTGATAGAGATAGCGGTGTAGATAATTCCCATTTTATACAGATAGCAGTGTAGACATTTCCAAGTTCATACAGATAGCGGTGTAGATATTTCCACGTTTATAGAGATGGCGGTGTAGATATTTCCATGTTCATACAGATGGCGGTGTAGATATTTCCATGTTTATAGAGATGGCAGTGTAGATATTTTCATGTTTACACAGATGGCGGTGTAGATATTTCCATGTATACACCGATAGCGGTGTAGACATTTCCATGTTTACACAGATAGCGGTGCGGATATTTCCATGTTTATCCAGACACCGGTGTAGATATTTCCATGTTTATACAGAAAGCGGTGCGGATATTTCCATGTTAATACAGATAGTGGTGTAGATATTTCCATGTTTATACACATAGCGGTGTAGATATTTCCATCTTAATACAGATGGCGGTGTAGATATTTCCATGTTTATGCAGATAGTGGTATAGATATTTCCATTTTTATACAGATGGTTTTGTAGATATTTCCATGTTTATGCAGATGGCGGTATAGATATTTCCATGTTTATACAGATGGTGGTGTAGATTTTTCCATGTTCATAGAGATGGCGGTGTTGATATTTCGAAGTTTATAGAAATAGCGCTGTAGTTATTTCTATAATTATATAGAAATCTGTGTAGATATTTCCATGTATATTCAGATAGCTGTTTAGATATTTCCATGTTCATGCAGATAGCGGTGTAGTTATTTCCATGTTCATCCAGATTCCGGTGTAGATACATCCATGTTCATACAGATGGCGGTGAAGATATTTCCATGTTCATACAGATGGCTGTGTAGATATTTCCATGTTCATAGAGATGGCGGTGTAGATATTTCCATGTTGATACAGATAGTTGGGCAGATATTTCCATGTTTATACAGATAGCGGTGTAGATATTTTCATCTTAATACAGATTGCGGTGTAGATACGTCCATGATCGTACAGATGGCGGTGTAGATATTTCCATGTTCATACAGATGGCGGTGTAGATATTTCGAAGTTTATAGAGATAGTGATGTAGTTATTTCCATATTTATAGAGAAATCTGTGTAGATATTTCCATGTATATTCAGATAGCTGTGTAGATGTTTCCATGTTCATGCAGATTACGCTGTAGATATTTCCATGTTCATCCAGATGCCGGTGTACATATATCCATGTTCATACAAATGGCGGTGAAGATATTTCCATGTTCATACAGATGGCGGTGTAGGTATTTCCATGTTCATACAAATGGCGGTTTAGGTATTTCCATGTTCATAGAGATGGCGCTGTAGATATTTCCAGGTTCATACAAATGGCGGTGTAGATATTTCCATGTTCATAGAGATGGCGGTGTAGATATTTCCATGTTTATACAGATAGCAGTGTAGTTATTTCCATGTTTATAGAGATACCAGTCTGGATATTTCCATTGATATACAGATAGCTGTGTAGATATTTGCATGTTCATACAGATAGCGGTGTAGATATTTCCATGTTCATACAGATAGCGGTGTAGATATTTCCATGTTCATACAGATAGCGGTGTAGATATTTAAATGTTCATACAGTTAGCAGTGTAGATATTTGTATGTTCATACAGATGGCGGTGTACATATTTACATGTTGATACAGATGGCGGTGTAGATATTTCCATGTTCATACAGATAGCGGTGTAGATATTTCCATGTTCATACAGATAGCGGTGTAGATATTTCCATGTTCATACAGATAGCGGTGTAGTTATTTCCATGTTCATACAGTTAGCGGTTTAGATAATTCCATGTTCATACAGATGGCGGTGTAGATATTTACATGTTCATACAGATGGCGGTGTAGTTATTTCCATGTTCATACAGATAGCGGTGTAGATATTTTCTTGTTGATACAGATGGCGGTGTAGATATTTCCATGTTCATACAGATAGTGGTGTAGATATTTCCATGTTCATACAGATAGCGGTGTAGATATTTCCATGTTCATACAGATAGCGGTGTAGATATTTCCATGTTCATACCAATAGCGGTGTAGACATTTCCATGTTCATACATTTAGCGGTGTAGGTATTTCCATGTTCATACAGATGGCGGTGAAGATATTTACATGTTCATACAGATGGCGGTGTAGATATTTCCATGTTTGTACAGATGGCAGTGTAGATATTTCCATGTTCATACAGGTGGCAGTGTAGATATTTCCATGTTTATACAGATAGCAGTGTAGTTATTTCCATGTTAATAGAGATAGCGGTGTAGATATTTCCATTGATATACAGATAACTGTGTAGATGTTTGCATGTCCATACAGATAGCGGTGTAGATATTTCCATGTTCATACATATAGCGGTGTAGCTATTTCTATGTTCATACAGATAGCGGTGTAGATATTTCTATGTTCCTACAGATAACGGTGTAGATATTTCCATGTTCATACAGACAGCGGTGTAGATATTTCCATGTTCATACAGTTAGCGGTGTAGATATTTCCATGTTCATACAGATGGCGGTGAAGATATTTACATGTTCATACAGATGGTGGTATAGATATTTCCATGTTCTTACAGATGGCGGTGTAGATATTTCCATGTTCATAGAGATGGCGGTGTAGATCTTTCCATGTTTATGCAGATAGCGGTATAGATATTTCCATGTTTATACAGATGGTGGTGTAGATATTTCCATGTTTATAGAGATGGCGGTCTAGATATTTCCATGTTTACAGAGATAGTGGTGTAGTTATTTCCAAGTTTATAGAGACAGCGTTGTAGATATTTCCATGTTTATACAGATAGCGGTGAAGATATTTCCATGTTTACACAGATAGCGGTGTAAATATTTCCATGTTTATACAGATAGCAGTGTAGATATTTCCATGTTTATAGAGATAATGGTGTAGATAATTTCAATTTTATACAGAGAGCAGTGTAGATATTTCCAAGTTCATACAGATAGCAGTGTAGATATTTCCACGTTTATAGAGATGGCGGTGTAGATATTTCCATGTTCATACAGATGGCGGTGCAGATATTTCCATGTTTATAGGAATGGCGGTGTAGATATTTTCAGGTTTAAACAGATGGCAGTGTAGATATTTCCATGTTTACACAGATAGCGGTGTAGATATTTCCCTGTTTACACAGATAGCGGTGTAGACATTTCCATGATTACACATATAGCGGTGTGGATATTTCCATGTTTATGCAGATAGCAGTGTAGATATTTCCATGTTTATACAGATAGCGGTGCGGTTATTTCCATATTTATACAGATAGTTGGGCCGATATTTCCATGTTTATACAGATAGCGGTGTAGATATTTCCATCTTAATACAGATGGCGGTGTAGATATGTCCATGTTTGTACAGATGGCAGTGTAGATATTTCCATGTTCATACAGATGGCGGTGTAGATATTTCAAAGTTTATAGAGATAGCGCTGTAGTTATTTCCATATTTATAGAGAAATCTGTGTAGATATTTCCATGTATATTCAGATAGCTGTGTATATATTTCCATGTTCATGCAGATAGCGGGGTAGATATTTCCATGTTCATCCATATGCCGGTGTACATATATGCATGTTCATACAGATGGCGGTGAAGATATTTCCATGTTCATACAGATGGTGGTGTAGTTATTTCCATGTTCATAGAGATGGCGGTGTAGATATTTCCAGGTTCATACAAATGGCCGTGAAGATATTTCCATGTTCATAGAGATGGCGGTGTTGATATTTCCATATTTGTAGAGATAGCAGTGTAGTTTTTTCCATGTTTATAGAGATAGTAGTGTAGATATTTCCATTGATATACAGATATCTCTGTAGATATTTGCATGTTCATAGAGATAGCGGTGTAGATATTTCCATGTTCATACTGATAGTTGTGTAGATATTTCCATGTTCATACAGATAGCGGTGTAGATATTTCCATGTTCGTACAGATAGCGGTGTAGATATTTCCATGTTCATACAGATAGCGGTGTAGATATTTCCATGTTCATACAGTTAGCAGCTTAGATATTTCCATGTTCATACAGATGGCGGTGTAGATATTTCCATGTTCATACAGATGGCGGTGTAGTTATTTCCAGGTTCATACAGTTAGCGGTGTAGATATTTCCATGTTCATACAGACAGCGGTGTAGATATTTCCATGTTCATACAGATAGCGGTGTAGATATTTCCATGTTCATACCAATAGCGGTGTAGACATTTCCATGTTCATTTATTTAGCGGTGTAGATATTTCCATGTTCATACAGATGGCGAAGATATTTCCATGTTCATACAGATAGCGGTGTAGATATTTCCATGTTCATACAGTTAGCGGTGTAGATACTTCCATGTTCATTCAGATGGCGGTGTAGATATTTCCATGTTCATAGAGATGGCGGTGTAGATATCTCCATATTTATACAGATAGCATTGTAGTTATTTCCATGTTTATAGAGATAGCAGTGTAGATATTTCCATTGATATACAGACAGCTGTGTAGATATTTGCATGGTCATACAGATAGCGGTGTAGATATTTCCATGTTCGTACAGATAGCCGTGTAGATATTTCCATGTTCATAGAGATAGCGGTGTAGATATTTCCATGTTCATACAGATAACGGTGTAGATATTTCCATGTTCATGCAGATAGCGGTGTAGATATTTCCATGTTCATACAGATGGCGGTGTAGATATTTACATGTTCATACAGATGGCGGTATAGATATTTCCATATTCGTACAGATGGCGTTGTAGATATTTCCATGTTCTTAGAGATGGCGGTGTAGATATCTCCATGTTTATGCAGATAGCGGTATAGATATTTCCATGTTTATACAGATGGTGGTGTAGATATTTCCATGTTCATACAAATGGCGGTGTAGATATTTCCATGTTCATTGAGATGGCGGTGTAGATATTTCCATGTTCATACAAATGGCGGTGTAGATATTTCCATGTTCATAGAGATGGCAGTGTAGATATTTCCATATTTATACAGATAGCAGTGTAGTTATTTCCATGTTTATAGGGATAGCAGTGTAGATATATTCATTGATATACAGATAGCTGTGTAGATATTTGCATGTTCATAGAGATAGCAGTGTAGATATTTCCATGTTTATAGAGATAGTGTTGTAGATAATTTCAATTTCATACAGAGAGCAGTGTAGATATTTCCAAGTTCATACAGATAGCAGTGTAGATATTTCCACGTTTACAGAGATGGCGGTGTAGATATTTCCATGTTCATACAGAGGACGGTGTAGATATTTCCATGTTTATAGGGATGGCGGTGTAGATATTTTCATGTTTACACAGATGGCGGTGTAGATATTTCCATGTTTACACAGATAGCGGTGTAGACATTTCCATGTTTACACAGATAGCAGTGTGGATATTTCCATGTTTATGCAGATAGCAGTGTAGATATTTCCATGTTTATACAGATAGCGGTGCGGATATTTCAATGTTTATTCAGATAGCGGTGCGGATATTTCCATGTTTATACAGATAGCTGGGCAGATATTTCAATGTTTATACAGATAGCGGTGTAGATATTTCCATCTAATACAAATGGCGGTGTAGATATGTCCATGATCGTACAGATGGCGATGTAGATATTTCCATGTTCATACAGATGGCGGTGTAGATATTTCGAAGTTTATAGAGTTAGCGATGTAGTTATTTCCATATTTATAGAGAAATCTGTGTAGATATTTCCATGTATATTCAGATAGCTGTGTAGATGTTTCCATGTTCATGCAGATTACGGTGTAGATATTTCCATGTTCATCCAGATGCCGGTGTACATATATCCATGTTCATACAAATGGCGGTGAAGATATTTCCATGTTCATACAGAGGGCGGTGTAGGCATTTCCATGTTCATACAAATGGCGGTGTAGATATTTCCATGTTCATAGAGATGGCGGTGTAGATATTTCCAGGTTCATACAAATGGCGGTGTAGATATTTCTATGTTCATAGAGATGGCGGTGTAGATATTTCCATGTTTATACAGATAGCAGTGTGGTTATTTCCATGTTTATAGGGATACCAGTCTGGATATTTCCATTCATATACAGATAGCTGTGTAGATATTTGCATGTTCATACAGATAGCGGTGTAGATATTTCCATGTTCATACAGATAGCGGTGTAGATATTTCCATGTTCATACAGATAGCGGTGTAGATATTTCCATGTTAATACAGATAGCGGTGTAGAAATTTCCATGTTCCTACAGATAGCGGTGTAGATATTTAAATGTTCATACAGTTAGCGGTGTAGATATTTGCATGTTCATACAGATGGCGGTGTAGATATTTACATGTTGATACAGATGGCGGTGTAGATATTTCCACGTTGATACAGAGAGCGGTGTAGATATTTCCATGTTCATACAGATAGCGGTGTAGATATTTCCATGTTCATACAGATACCGGTGTAGATATTTCCATGTTCATACCAATAGCGGTGTAGACATTTCCATGTTCATACATTTAGCGGTGTAGATATTTCCATGTTCATACAGATGGCGGTGAAGATATTTACATGTTCATACAGATGGCGGTGTTGATATTTCTATCTTTGTACGGATGGCAGTGTAGATATTTCCTTGTTCATAGAGATGGCGGTGTTGATATTTCCATATTTGTAGAGATAGCAGTGTAGTTTTTTCCATGTTTATAGAGATAGTAGTGTAGATATTTCCATTGATATACACGTAGCTCTGTAGATATTTGCATGTTCATAGAGATAGCGGTGTAGATATTTCCATGTTCATACAGATAGTGGTGTAGATATTTCCATGTTCATACAGATAGCGGTGTAGATATTTCCATGTTCATACAGATAGCGGTGTAGATATTTCCATGTTCATACAGATAGCGGTGTAGATATTTCCATGTTCATACAGTTAGCAGCTTAGATATTTCCATGTTCATACAGATGGCGGTGTAGATATTTCCATGTTCATACAGATGGCGGTGTAGTTATTTCCAGGTTCATACAGTTAGCGGTGTAGATATTTCCATGTTCATACAGAAAGCGTTGTAGATATTTCCATGTTCATACAGATAGCGGTGTAGATATTTCCACGTTAATACCAATAGCGGTGTAGACATTTTCATGTTCATATATTTAGCGGTGTAGATATTTCCATGTTCATACAGATGGCGAAGATATTTCCATGTTCATGCAGATAGCGGTGTAGATATTTCAATGTTCATACAGTTAGCGGTGTAGATATTTCCATGTTCATACAGATGGCGGTGTAGATATTTCCATGTTCATAGAGATGGCGGTGTAGATATCTCCATATTTATACAGATAGCATTGTAGTTATTTCCATGTTTATAGAGATAGCAGTGTAGATATTTCCATTGATATACAGACAGCTGTGTAGATATTTGCATGGTCATACGGATAGCGGTGTAGATATTTCCATGTTCGTACAGATAGCTGTGTAGATATTTGCATGTTCATACAGATAGCGGTGTAGATATTTCCATGTTCTTACAGTTAGCGGTGTAGATATTTCCATGTTCATACAGATGGCGGTGTAGATATTTACATGTTCATACAGATGGCGGTGTAGATATTTCCATGTTTATAGAGATAGCAGTGTAGATATTTCCATTGATATACAGATAGCTGTGTAGATATTTCCATCTTCAAACAGATAGCGGTGTAGATATTTCCATGTTCATTCAGATAACGGTGTAGATAATTCCATGTTCATACAGATAGCGGTGTAGGTATTTCCATGTTCACACAGTTAGGGGTTTAGATATTTCCATGTTCAAACATATGGCGGTGTAGATATTTCCATGTTTATACAGATAGCAGTGTAGATATTTCCATGTTTATAGAGATAGCAGTGTAGATATTTCCATTGATATGCAGATAGCTGTGTAGATATTTGCATGTTCATACACATAGCGGTGTAGATATTTCCATGTACATACAGATAGCGGTGTAGATATTTCCATGTTCGTACAGATGGCGGTGTAGGTATTTCCATGTTTATAGAGATGGCGGTGTAGATATTTTCATGTTTACACAGATGGCCGTGTAGATATTTCCATGTTTACACAGATAGCGGTGTGGATATTTCCATGTTTATGCAGATAGCGGTGTAGATATTTCCATGTTCATACAGATAGCGGTGCGGTTATTTCCATGTTTATACAGATAGTGGTGGAGATATTTCCATGTTTATACAGATAGCGGTGTAGATATTTCTATCTTATTACAGATGGCGGTGTAGATTTGTCCATGTTCGTACAGATGGCGGTGTAGATATTTCCATGTTAATACAGATGGCGGTGTAGATATTTCGAAGTTTATAGAGATACCGCTGTAGTTATTTCCATATTTATAGAGAAATCTGTGTAGATATTTCCATGTATATGGAGATAGCTGTGTAGATCTTTCCATGTTCATACAGATAGCGGTGTAGATATTTCCATGTTCATAGAGATAACGGTGTAGATATTTACATCTTCATACAGATAGTGGTACAGATATTTCCATGTTCATACAGTAAGCGGTGTAGATATTTCCATGTTGATAGAGATAGCGGTGTAGATAATTCCCATTTTATAGAGATAGCAGTGTAGACATTTCCAAGTTCATACAGATAGCGGTGTAGATATTTCCACGTTTATAGAGATGGCAGTGTAGATATTTCCATGTTCATACAGATGGCGGTGTAGATATTTCCATGTTTATAGAGATGGCAGTGTAGATATTTTCATGTTTACACAGATGGCGGTGTAGATATTTCCATGTATACACAGATAGCGGTGTAGACATTTCCATGTTTACACAGATAGCGGTGTGGATATTTCCATGTTTATCCAGATACCGGTGTAGATATTTCCATGTTTATACAGAAAGCGGTGCGGATATTTCCATGTTAATACAGATAGTGGTGTAGATATTTCCATGTTTATACACATAGCGGTGTAGATATTTCCGTCTTAATACAGATGGCGGTGTAGATATTTCCAAGTTTATGCAGATAGTGGTATAGATATTTCCATTTTTATACAGATGGTTTTGTAGATATTTCCATGTTTATGCAGATGGCGGTATAGATATTTCCATGTTTATACAGATGGTGGTGTAGGTTTTTCCATGTTCATAGAGATGGCGGTGTTGATATTTCGAAGTTTATAGAGATAGCGCTGTAGTTATTTCTATAATTATATAGAAATCTGTGTAGATATTTCCATGTATATTCAGATAGCTGTTTAGATATTTCCATGTTCATGCAGATAGCGGTGTAGTTATTTCCATGTTCATCCAGATTCCGGTTTAGATACATCCATGTTCATACAGATGGCGGTGAAGATATTTCCATGTTCATACAGATGGCTGTGTAGATATTTCCATGTTCATAGAGATGGCGGTGTAGATATTTCCATGTTGATACAGATAGTTGGGCAGATATTTCCATGTTTATACAGATAGCGGTGTAGATATTTTCATCTTAATACAGATTGCGGTGTAGATACGTCCATGATCGTACAGATGGCGGTGTAGATATTTCCATGTTCATACAGATGGCGGTGTAGATATTTCGAAGTTTATAGAGATAGTGATGTAGTTATTTCCATATTTATAGAGAAATCTGTGTAGATATTTCCATGTATATTCAGATAGCTGTGTAGATGTTTCCATGTTCATGCAGATTACGCTGTAGATATTTCCATGTTCATCCAGATGCCAGTGTACATATATCCATGTTCATACAAATGGCGGTGAAGATATTTCCATGTTCATACAGATGGCGGTGTAGGTATTTCCATGTTCATACAAATGGCGGTTTAGGTATTTCCATGTTCATAGAGATGGCGGTGTAGATATTTCCAGGTTCATACAAATGGCGGTGTAGGTATTTCCATGTTCATAGAGATGGCGGTGTAGATATTTCCATGTTTATACAGATAGCAGTGTAGTTATTTCCATGTTTATAGAGATACCAGTCTGGATATTTCCATTGATATACAGATAGCTGTGTAGATATTTGCATGTTCATACAGATAGCGGTGTAGATATTTCCATGTTCATACAGATAGCGGTGGAGATATTTCCATGTTCATACAGATAGCGGTGTAGATATTTAAATGTTCATACAGTTAGCAGTGTAGATATTTGTATGTTCATACAGATGGCGGTGTACATATTTACATGTTGATACAGATGGCGGTGTAGATATTTCCATGTTCATACAGATAGCGGTGTAGATATTTACATGTTCATACAGATGGCGGTGTAGTTATTTCCATGTTCATACAGATAGCGGTGTAGATATTTTCTTGTTGATACAGATGGCGGTGTAGATATTTCCATGTTCATACAGATAGTGGTGTAGATATTTCCATGTTCATACAGATAGCGGTGTAGATATTTCCATGTTCATACAGATAGCGGTGTAGATATTTCCATGTTCATACCAATAGCGGTGTAGACATTTCCATGTTCATACATTTAGCGGTGTAGGTATTTCCATGTTCATACAGATGGCGGTGAAGATATTTACATGTTCATACAGATGGCGCTGTAGATATTTCCATGTTTGTACGGATGGCAGTGTAGATATTTCCATGTTCATACAGGTGGTGGTGTAGATATTTCCATGTTTATACAGATAGCAGTGTAGTTATTTCCATGTTAATAGAGATAGCGGTGTAGATATTTCCATTGATATACAGATAACTGTGTAGATGTTTGCATGTTCATACAGATAGCGGTGTAGATATTTCCATGTTCGTACAGATAGCGGTGTAGCTATTTCCATGTTCATACAGATAGCGGTGTAGATATTTCTATGTTCATACAGATAACGGTGTAGATATTTCCATGTTCATACAGACAGCGGTGTAGATATTTCCATGTTCATACAGTTAGCGGTGTAGATATTTCCATGTTCATACAGATGGCGGTGTAGATATTTACATGTTCATACAGATGGCGGTATAGATATTTCCATGTTCTTACAGATGGCGGTGTAGATATTTCCATGTTCATACAAATGTAGGTGTAGATATTTCCATGTTCATAGAGATGACGGTGTAGGTATTTCCATGTTTATACAGTTAGCAGTGTAGTTATCACCATGTTTATAGAGATAGCAGTGTAGATATTTCCATGTTTATAGAGATAGTGGTGTAGACAATTTCAATTTATACCGAGAGCAGTGTAGATATTTCCAAGTTCATACAGATAGCGGTGTAGATATTTACATGTTCATACAGATGGCGGTGTAGACAATTCCATGTTCATACAGATGGCGGTGTAGATATTTCCATGTTCATACAGATGGCGGTGTAGATATTTACATGTTCATACAGATGGCGGTGTAGACATTTCCATGTTCATACAGATGGCGGTGTAGATATTTCCATGTTCATAGAGATAGCGGTGTAGTTATTTCCATGTTCATACCAATAGCGGTGTAGATATTTCCATGTTCATACAGTAAGCGGTTTAGATATTTCCATGTTCATACAGATGGCGGTGTAGGTATTTACATGTTCATACAGATGGCGGTGTAGATATTTCCATGTTCGTACGGATGGCAGTGTAGATATTTCCATGTTCATATAGGTGGCGGTGTAGATATTTCCATGTTTATACAGATAGCCGTGTAGTTATTTCCATGTTTACAGAGATAGCAGTGTGGATATTTCCATTGATATAGAGATAGCTGTGTAGGTATTTGCATGTTCATACAGATAGCGGTGTAGATATTTCCATATTCATACAGACAGCGGTGTACATATTTCCATGTTCATACAGATAGCGGTGTAGATATTTCCATGTTCATACAGTTAGCGGTGTAGATATTTCCATGTTCATACAGATGGCGGTGTAGATATTTACATGTTCATACAGATGGCGGTGTAGATATTTCCATGTTCGTACAGATGGCGGTGTAGATATTTCCAGGTTCATAGAGATGGCAGTGTAGATATTTCCATGTTTATGTAGATAGCGGTATAGATATTTCCATGTTTATACAGATGGTGGTGCAGATATTTCCATGTTTATAGAGATGGCGGTCTAGATATTTCCATGTTTACAGAGATAGTGGTGTAGTTATTTCCAAGTTTATAGAGACAGCGTTGTAGATATTTCCATGTTTATACAGATATCGGTGAAGATATTTCCATGTTTGTACAGATAGCGGTGTAGATATTTCCATGTTTATACAGATAGCAGTGTAGATATTTCCATGTTTATAGAGATAGTGGTGTAGACAATTTCAATTTATACCGAGAGCAGTGTAGATATTTCCAAGTTCATACAGATAGCGGTGTAGATATTTCCACGTTTATAGAGATGGCGGTGTAGATACTTCCATGTTCATACAGATGGCGGTGTAGATATTTCCATGTTCATACAAATGGCGGTGTATGTATTTCCATGTTCATAGAGATGGCGGTGTAGATATTTCCATGTTCATACAATTGGCGGTGTAGATATTTCCATGTTTATACAGATAGCAGTGTAGTTATTTCCATGTTTATAGAGATAGCAGTGTAGATATTTCCACTGATATACAGATAGCTGTGTAGATATTTGCATGTTCATACAGATAGCGGTGTAGATATTTCCATGTTTATGCAGATAGCGGTGTAGATATTTCCATGTTCATACAGATAGCGGTGTAGATATTTCCATGCTCATACAGTTAGCAGTGTAGATATTTCCATGTTCTTACAGATGGCAGTGTAGATATTTACATGTTCATACAGATGGCGGTGTAGATATTTCCATGTTCATACAGATGGCGGTGTAGATATTTCCATGTTCATATGGATAGCGGTGTAGATATTTCCATGTTAATACAGATAGCGGTGTAGATATTTCCATGTTCATACAGATAGCGGTGTAGATATTTCCATGTTAATACAGATGGCCGTGCAGATCTTTACATGTTCATACAGATGGCGGTGTAGATATTTCCATGTTCGTACGGATGGCAGTGTAGATATTTCCATGTTCATACAGGTGGCAGTGTAGATATTTCCATGTTTATACAGATAGCAGTATAGTTATTTCCATGTTTACAGAGATAGCAAATGTAGATATTTCCATTGATATACAGATAGCTGTGTAGATATTTGCATGTTCATACGGATAGCGGTGTAGATATTTCCATGTTCGTACAGATAGCGGTGTAGATGTTTCCATGTTCATACAGATACCGGTGTAGATATTTCCATGTTCATACAGATAACGGTGTAGATATTTCTATGTTCACACAGATAGCGGTGTAGATATTTCCATGTTCATACAGTTAGCGGTGAAGATATTTCCATGTTCATACAGATGGCGGTGTAGATATTTACATGTTCATACAGATGGCGGTATAGATATTTCCATGTTCGTACAGATGGCGGTGTAGATATTTCCATGTTCATAGAGATGGCGGTGTAGATATTTCCATGTTTATGCAGATAGCGGTATAGATATTTCCATGTTTATACAGATGGTGGTGAAGATATTTCCATGTTTATAGAGATGGCGGTCTAGATATTTCCATGTTCACAGAGATAGTGGTGTAGTTATTTCCAAGTTTATAGAGACAGCGTTGTAGATATTTCCATGTTTATACAGATAGCGGTGAAGATATTTCCATGTTTATACAGATAGCGGTGTAGATATTTCCATGTTCATACAGATAGCAGTGTAGATATTTCCATGTTTATAGAGATATTGGTGTAGATAATTTCAATTTTATACAGAGAGCAGTGTAGATATTTCCAAGTTCATACAGATAGCGGTGTAGATATTTCCACATTTATAGAGATGGCGGTGTAGATATTTCCATGTTCATACAGATGGCAGTCTAGATATTTCCACGTTTATAGGGATGGCGGTGTAGATATTTTCATGTTTACACAGATGACGGTGTAGATATTTCCATGTTAACACAGATAGCGGTGTAGACATTTCCATGTTTACACAGATAGCGGTGTGGATATTTCGATGTTCATACAAATGTAGGTGTAGATATTTCCATGTTCATAGAGATGACGGTGTAGATATTTCCATGTTTATAGAGTTAGCAGTGTAGTTATTACCATGTTTATAGAGATAGCTGTGTAGATATTTGCATGTTCATACAGATAGCGGTGTAGATATTTCCATGTTTATTCTGATAGCGGTGTAGATATTTCCATATTCATAGAGTTAGCAGTGTGGATATTTCCATGTTAATACAAATGGCGGTGTAGATATTTCCATGTTTATACAGATGGCAGTGTAGATATTTCCATGTTTATAGAGATAGCAGTGTAGATATTTCCACTTATATACAGATAGCTGTGTAGATATTTGCATGTTCATACACATAGCGGTGTAGATATTTCCATGTCCATACAGATTGCGGTGTAGATATTTCCATGTTCATACAGCTAGCGGTGTGGATATTTCCATGTTCATACAGATAGCGGTGTAGTTATTTCCCTGTTCATACAGTTAGCGGTGTAGATATTTCCATGTTCATACAGATGGCAGTGTAGATATTTACATGTTCATACAGAGGGCGGTGTAGATATTTCCTTGTTCGTACGGATGGCAGTGTAGATATTTCCATGTTCATACATGTGGCGGTGTAGATATTTCCATGTTTATACAGATAGCAGTGTAGTTATTTCCATGTTTATAGAGATAGCAGTGTAGATATTTTCATTGATATACAGATAGCTGTGTAGATATTTGCATGTTCATACAGTTAGTGGTGTAGATATTTCCATGTTCATACAGATGGCGGTGTAGATATTTACATGTTCGTACAGATGGCGTTGTAGATATTTCCATGTTCATGCAGATGGCAGTGTAGATATTTCCATGTTCATAGAGATGGCGGTGTAGATATTTCCATGTTTATGCAGATAGCGGTATAGATATTTCCATGTTTATACAGATGGTGGTGTAGATATTTCCATGTTTATAGAGATGGCAGTCTAGATATTTCCATCTTTATAGAGACAGTGTTGTAGTTATTTCCAAGTTTATGGAGACAGCGTTGTAGATATTTCCATGTTTATACAGATTGCGGTGAAAATATTTCCATGTTTATACAGATAGCGGTGTAGATATTTTCATGTTTATACAGATAGCAGTGTAGTTATTTCCATGTTTATAGAGATAGCAGTGTAGATATTTTCATTGATATACAGATAGCTGTGTAGATATTTGCATGTTCATACAGATAGCGGTGTAGATATTTCCATGTTCATACAGTTAGCGGTGTAGATATTTCCATGTTCATACAGATGGCGGTGTAGATATTTACATGTTCATACAGATGGCGGTGTAGATATTTCCATGTTTATAGATATAGCAGTGTAGATATTTCCATTGATATACAGATAGCTGTGTAGATATTTCCATCTTCAAACAGATAGCGGTGTAGATATTTCCATGTTCATTCAGATAACGGTGTAGATATTTCCATGTTCATACAGATAGCGTTGTAGGTATTTCCATGTTCATACAGTTAGGGGTTTAGATATTTCCATGTTCATACATATGGCGGTATAGATATTTCCATGTTTACACAGATAGCAGTGTAGATATTTCCATGTTTATAGAGATAGCAGTGTAGATATTTCCATTGATATGCAGATAGCTGTGTAGATATTTGCATGTTCATACACATAGCGGTGTAGATATTTCCATGTACATACAGATAGCGGTGTAGATATTTCCATGTTCGTACAGATGGCGGTGTAGGTATTTCCATGTTTATAGAGATGGCGGTGTAGATATTTTCATGTTTACACAGATGGCCGTGTAGATATTTCCATGTTTACACAGATAGCGGTGTGGATATTTCCATGTTTATGCAGATAGCGGTGTAGATATTTCCATGTTCATACAGATAGCGGTGCGGTTATTTCCATGTTTATACAGATAGTGGTGGAGATATTTCCATGTTTATACAGATAGCGGTGTAGATATTTCCATCTTATTACAAATGGCGGTTTAGGTATTTCCATGTTCATAGAGATGGCGCTGTAGATATTTCCAGGTTCATACAAATGGCGGTGTAGATATTTCCATGTTCATAGAGATGGCGGTGTAGATATTTCCATGTTTATACAGATAGCGGTGTAGATATTTCCATGTTTATACAGATAACCGTGTAGATATTTCCATGTTTATAGAGATAATGGTGTAGATAATTTCAATTTTATACAGAGAGCAGTGTAGATATTTCCAAGTTCATACAGATAGCGGTGTAGATATTTCCACGTTTATAGAGATGGCGGTGTAGATATTTCCATGTTCATACAGATGGCGGTGCAGATATTTCCATGTTTATAGGAATGGCGGTGTAGATATTTTCAGGTTTAAACAGATGGCAGTGTAGATATTTCCATGTTTACACAGATAGCGGTGTAGATATTTCCCTGTTTACACAGATAGCGGTGTAGACATTTCCATGATTACACAGATAGCTGTGTGGATATTTCCATGTTTATGCAGATAGCAGTGTAGATATTTCCATGTTTATGCAGATAGCGGTGCGGTTATTTCCATATTTATACAGATAGTTGGGCCGATATTTCCATGTTTATACAGATAGCGGTGTAGATATTTCCATCTTAATACAGATGGCGGTGTAGATATGTCCATGTTTGTACAGATGGCAGTGTAGATATTTCCATGTTCATACAGATGGCGGTGTAGATATTTCAAAGTTTATAGAGATAGCGCTGTAGTTATTTCCATATTTATAGAGAAATCTGTGTAGATATTTCCATGTATATTCAGATAGCTGTGTAGATATTTCCATGTTCATGCAGATAGCGGTGTAGATATTTCCATGTTCATCCATATGCCGGTGTACATATATACATGTTCATACAGATGGCGGTGAAGATATTTCCATGTTCATACAGATGGTGGTGTAGTTATTTCCATGTTCATAGAGATGGCGGTGTAGATATTTCCAGGTTCATACAAATGGCGGTGTAGATATTTCCATGTTCATAGAGATGGCGGTGTTGATATTTCCATATTTGTAGAGATAGCAGTATAGTTTTTCCATGTTTATAGAGATAGTAGTGTAGATATTTCCATTGATATACAGATATCTCTGTAGATATTTGCATGTTCATAGAGATAGCGGTGTAGATATTTCCATGTTCATACTGATAGTTGTGTAGATATTTCCATGTTCATACAGATAGCGGTGTAGATATTTCCATGTTCGTACAGATAGCGGTGTAGATATTTCCATGTTCATAGAGATAGCGGTGTAGATATTTCCATGTTCATACAGTTAGCGGCTTAGATATTTCCATGTTCATACAGATGGCGGTGTAGATATTTCCATGTTCATACAGATGGCGGTGTAGTTATTTCCAGGTTCATACAGTTAGCGGTGTAGATATTTCCATGTTCATACAGATAGCGGTGTAGATATTTCCATGTTCATACAGATAGCGGTGTAGATATTTCCATGTTCATACCAATAGCGGTGTAGACATTTCCATGTTCATATATTTAGCGGTGTAGATATTTCCATGTTCATACAGATAGCGGTGTAGATATTTCCATGTTCATACAGTTAGCGGTGTAGATATTTCCATGTTCATTCAGATGGCGGTGTAGATATTTCCATGTTCATAGAGATGGCGGTGTAGATAACTCCATATTTATACAGATAGCATTGTAGTTATTTCCATGTTTATAGAGATAGCAGTGTAGATATTTCCATTGATATACAGACAGCTGTGTAGATATTTGCATGGTCATACAGATAGCGGTGTAGATATTTCCATGTTCGTACAGATAGCGGTGTAGATATTTCCATGTTCATAGAGATAGCGGTGTAGATATTTCCATGTTCATACAGATAACGGTGTAGATATTTCCATGTTCATGCAGATAGCGGTGTAGATATTTCCATGTTCATACAATGAGCGGTGTAGATATTTCCATGTTCATACAGATGGCGGTGTAGATATTTACATGTTCATACAGATGGCGGTATAGATATTTCCATATTCGTACAGATGGCGTTGTAGATATTTCCATGTTCTTAGAGATGGCGGTGTAGATATCTCCATGTTTATGCAGATTGCGGTATAGATATTTCCATGTTTATACAGATGGTGGTGTAGATATTTCCATGTTCATACAAATGTCGGTGTAGATATTTCCATGTTCATTGAGATGGCGGTGTAGATATTTCCATGTTCATACAAATGGCGGTGTAGATATTTCCATGTTCATAGAGATGGCAGTGTAGATATTTCCATATTTATACAGATAGCAGTGTAGTTATTTCCATGTTTATAGGGATAGCAGTGTAGATATTTTCATTGATATACAGATAGCTGTGTAGATATTTGCATGTTCATACAGATAGCAGTGTAGATATTTCCATGTTTATAGAGATAGTGTTGTAGATAATTTCAATTTCATACAGAGAGCAGTGTAGATATTTCCAAGTTCATACAGAGAGCAGTGTAGATATTTCCACGTTTACAGAGATGGCGGTGTAGATATTTCCATGTTCATACAGAGGACGGTGTAGATATTTCCATGTTTATAGGGATGGCGGTGTAGATATTTTCATGTTTACACAGATGGCAGTGTAGATATTTCCATGTTTACACAGATAGCGGTGTAGACATTTCCATGTTTACACAGATAGCAGTGTGGATATTTCCATGTTTATGCAGATAGCAGTGTAGATATTTCCATGTTTATACAGATAGCGGTGCGGATATTTCAATGTTTATTCAGATAGCGGTGCGGATATTTCCATGTTTATACAGATAGCTGGGCAGATATTTCAATGTTTATACAGATAGCGGTGTAAATATTTCCATCTAATACAAATGGCGGTGTAGATATGTCCATGATCGTACAGATGGCAATGTAGATATTTCCATGTTCATACAGATGGCGGTGTAGATATTTCGAAGTTTATAGAGTTAGCGATGTAGTTATTTCCATATTTATAGAGAAATCTGTGTAGATATTTCCATGTATATTCAGATAGCTGTGTAGATGTTTCCATGTTCATGCAGATTACGGTGTAGATATTTCCATGTTCATCCAGATGCCGGTGTACATATATCCATGTTCATACAAATGGCGGTGAAGATATTTCCATGTTCATACAGAGGGCGGTGTAGGCATTTCCATGTTCATACAAATGGCGGTGTAGATATTTCTATGTTCATAGAGATGGCGGTGTAGATATTTCCATGTTTATACAGATAGCAGTGTGGTTATTTCCATGTTTATAGGGATACCAGTCTGGATATTTCCATTGATATACAGATAGCTGTGTAGATATTTGCATGTTCATACAGATAGCGGTGTAGATATTTCCATGTTCATACAGATAGCGGTGTAGATATTTCCATGTTCATACAGATAGCGGTGTAGATATTTCCATGTTCATACAGATAGCGGTGTAGATATTTCCATGTTCATACAGTTAGCAGCTTAGATATTTCCATGTTCATACAGATGGCGGTGTAGATATTTCCATGTTCATACAGATGGCGGTGTAGTTATTTCCAGGTTCATACAGTTAGCGGTGTAGATATTTCCATGTTCATACAGAAAGCGGTGTAGATATTTCCATGTTCATACAGATAGCGGTGTAGATATTTCCACGTTAATACCAATAGCGGTGTAGACATTTCCATGTTCATATATTTAGCGGTGTAGATATTTCCATGTTCATACAGATGGCGAAGATATTTCCATGTTCATGCAGATAGCGGTGTAGATATTTCCATGTTCATACAGTTAGCGGTGTAGATATTTCCATGTTCATACAGATGGCGGTGTAGATATTTCCATGTTCATAGAGATGGCGGTGTAGATATCTCCATATTTATACAGATAGCATTGTAGTTATTTCCATGTTTATAGAGATAGCAGTGTAGATATTTCCATGTTCTTACAGTTAGCGGTGTAGATATTTCCATGTTCCTACAGATGGCGGTGTAGATATTTACATGTTCATACAGATGGCGGTGTAGATATTTCCATGTTTATAGATATAGCAGTGTAGATATTTCCATTGATATACAGATAGCTGTGTAGATATTTCCATCTTCAAACAGATAGCGGTGTAGATATTTCCATGTTCATTCAGATAACGGTGTAGATATTTCCATGTTCATACAGATAGCGGTGTAGGTATTTCCATGTTCATACAGTTAGGGGTTTAGATATTTCCATGTTCATACATATGGCGGTATAGATATTTCCATGTTTATACAGATAGCAGTGTAGATATTTCCATGTTTATAGAGATAGCAGTGTAGATATTTCCATTGATATGCAGATAGCTGTGTAGATATTTGCATGTTCATACACATAGCGGAGTAGATATTTCCATGTACATACAGATAGCGGTGTAGATATTTCCATGTTCGTACAGATGGCGGTGTAGGTATTTCCATGTTTATAGAGATGGCGGTGTAGATATTTTCATGTTTACACAGATGGCCGTGTAGATATTTCCATGTTTACACAGATAGCGGTGTGGATATTTCCATGTTTATGCAGATAGCGGTGTAGATATTTCCATGTTCATACAGATAGCGGTGCGGTTATTTCCATTTTTATACAGATAGTGGTGGAGATATTTCCATGTTTATACAGATAGCGGTGTAGATATTTCCATCTTATTACAGATTTCGGTGTAGATATATCCATGTTCGTACAGATGGCGGTGTAGATATTTCCATGTTCATACAGATGGCGGTGTAGATATTTCGAAGTTTATAGAGATAGCGCTGTAGTTATTTCCATATTTATAGGGAAATCTGTGTAGATATTTCCATGTATATGCAGATAGCTGTGTAGATCATTCCATGTTCATACAGATAGCGGTGTAGATATTTCCATGTTCATAGAGATAACGGTGTAGATATTTACATCTTCATACAGATAGTGGTACAGATATTTCCATGTTCATACAGTAAGCGGTGTAGATATTTCCATGTTGATCGAGATAGCGGTGTAGATAATTCCCATTTTATACAGATAGCAGTGTAGACATTTCCAAGTTCATACAGATAGCGGTGTAGATATTTCCACGTTTATATAGATGGCGGTGTAGATATTTCCATGTTCATACAGATGGCGGTGTAGATATTTCCATGTTTATAGAGATGGCAGTGTAGATATTTTCATGTTTACACAGATGGCGGTGTAGATATTTCCATGTATACACAGATAGCGGTGTAGACATTTCCATGTTTACACAGATAGCGGTGTGGATATTTCCATGTTTATCCAGATACCGGTGTAGATATTTCCATGTTTATACAGAAAGCGGTGCGGATATTTCCATGATAATACAGATAGTGGTGTAGATATTTCCATGTTTATACACATAGCGGTGTAGATATTTCCATCTTAATACAGATGGCGGTGTAGATATTTCCATGTTTATGCAGATAGTGGTATAGATATTTCCATTTTTATACAGATGGTTTTGTAGATATTTCCATGTTTATGCAGATGGCGGTATAGATATTTCCATGTTTATACAGATGGTGGTGTAGATTTTTCCATGTTCATAGAGATGGCGGTGTTGATATTTCGAAGTTTATAGAGATAGCGCTGTAGTTATTTCTATAATTATATAGAAATCTGTGTAGATATTTCCATGTATATTCAGATAGCTGTTTAGATATTTCCATGTTCATGCAGATAGCGGTGTAGTTATTTCCATGTTCATCCAGATTCCGGTGTAGATACATCCATGTTCATACATATGGCGGTGAAGATATTTCCATGTTCATACAGATGGCTGTGTAGATATTTCCATGTTCATAGAGATGGCGGTGTAGATATTTCCATGTTGATACAGATAGTTGGGCAGATATTTCCATGTTTATACAGATAGCGGTGTAGATATTTTCATCTTAATACAGATTGCGGTGTAGATACGTCCATGATCGTACAGATGGCGGTGTAGATATTTCCATGTTCATACAGATGGCGGTGTAGATATTTCGAAGTTTATAGAGATAGTGATGTAGTTATATCCATATTTATAGAGAAATCTGTGTAGATATTTCCATGTATATTCAGATAGCTGTGTAGATGTTTCCATGTTCATGCAGATTACGCTGTAGATATTTCCATGTTCATCCAGATGCCGGTGTACATATATCCATGTTCATACAAATGGCGGTGAAGATATTTCCATGTTCATACAGATGGTGTTGTAGGTATTTCCATGTCCATACAAATGGCGGTTTAGGTATTTCCATGTTCATAGAGATGGCGGTGTAGATATTTCAAGGTTCATACAAATGGCGGTGTAGATATTTCCATGTTCATAGAGATGGCGGTGTAGATATTTCCATGTTTATACAGATAGCAGTGTAGTTATTTCCATGTTTATAGAGATACCAGTCTGGATATTTCCATTGATATACAGATAGCTGTGTAGATAGTTGCATGTTCATACAGATAGCGGTGTAGATATTTCCATGTTCATACAGATAGCGGTGTAGATATTTCCATGTTCATACAGATAGCGGTGTAGATATTTAAATGTTCATACAGTTAGCAGTGTAGATATTTGTATGTTCATACAGATGGCGGTGTACATATTTACATGTTGATACAGATGGCGGTGTAGATATTTCCATGTTCATACAGATAGCGGTGTAGATATTTCCATGTTCATACAGATAGCGGTGTAGATATTTCCATGTTCATACAGATAGCGGTGTAGGTATTTCCATGTTCATACAGTTAGCGGTTTAGATATTTCCATGTTCATACAGATGGCGGTGTAGATATTTACATGTTCATACAGATGGCGGTGTAGTTATTTCCATGTTCATACAGATAGCGGTGTAGATATTTTCTTGTTGATACAGATGGCGGTGTAGATATTTCCATGTTCATACAGATAGTGGTGTAGATATTTCCATGTTCATACAGATAGCGGTGTAGATATTTCCATGTTCATACAGATAGCGGTGTAGATATTTCCATGTTCATACCAATAGCGGTGTAGACATTTCCATGTTCATACATTTAGCGGTGTAGGTATTTCCATGTTCATACAGATGGCGGTGAAGATATTTACAAGTTCATACAGATGGCGGTGTAGATATTTCCATGTTTGTACGGATGGCAGTGTAGATATTTCCATGTTCATACAGGTGGCGGTGTAGATATTTCCATGTTTATACAGATAGCAGTGTAGTTATTTCCATGTTAATAGAGATAGCGGTGTAGATATTTCCACTGATATACAGATAACTGTGTAGATGTTTGCATGTTCATACAGATAGCGGTGTAGATATTTCCATGTTCGTACAGATAGCGGTGTAGCTATTTCCATGTTCATACAGATAGCGGTGTAGATATTTCTATGTTCCTACAGATAACGGTGTAGATATTTCCATGTTCATACAGACAGCGGTGTAGATATTTCCATGTTCATACAGTTAGCGGTGTAGATATTTTCATGTTCATACAGATGGCGGTGTAGATATTTACATGTTCATACAGATGGTGGTATAGATATTTCCATGTTCCTACAGATGGCGGTGTAGATATTTCCATGTTCATAGAGATGGCGGTGTAGATATTTCCATGTTTATGCAGATAGCGGTATAGATATTTCCATGTTTATACAGATGGTGGTGTAGATATTTCCATGTTTATAGAGATGGCGGTCTAGATATTTCCATGTTTACAGAGATAGTGGTGTAGTTATTTCCAAGTTTATAGAGACAGCGTTGTAGATATTTCCATGTTTATACAGATAGCGGTGAAGATATTTCCATGTTTACACAGATAGCGGTGTAGATATTTCCATGTTTATACAGATAGCAGTGTAGATATTTCCATGTTTATAGAGATAATGGTGTAGATAATTTCAATTTTATACAGAGAGCAGTGTAGATATTTCCAAGTTCATACAGATAGCGGTGTAGATATTTCCACGTTTATAGAGATGGCGGTGTAGATATTTCCATGTTCATACAGATGGCGGTGCAGATATTTCCATGTTTATAGGAATGGCGGTGTAGATATTTTCAGGTTTAAACAGATGGCAGTGTAGATATTTCCATGTTTACACAGATAGCGGTGTAGATATTTCCCTGTTTACACAGATAGCGGTGTAGACATTTCCATGATTACACAGATAGCTGTGTGGATATTTCCATGTTTATGCAGATAGCAGTGTAGATATTTCCATGTTTATGCAGATAGCGGTGCGGTTATTTCCATATATATACAGATAGTTGGGCCGATATTTCCATGTTTATACACATAGCGGTGTAGATATTTCCATCTTAATACAGATGGCGGTGTAGATATGTCCATGTTTGTACAGATGGCAGTGTAGATATTTCCATGTTCATACAGATGGCGGTGTAGATATTTCAAAGTTTATAGAGATAGCGCTGTAGTTATTTCCATATTTATAGAGAAATCTGTGTAGATATTTCCATGTATATTCAGATAGCTGTGTAGATATTTCCATGTTCATGCAGATAGCGGTGTAGATATTTCCATGTTCATCCATATGCCGGTGTACATATATGCATGTTCATACAGATGGCGGTGAAGATATTTCCATGTTCATACAGATGGTGGTGTAGTTATTTCCATGTTCATAGAGATGGCGGTGTAGATATTTCCAGGTTCATACAAATGGCGGTGTAGATATTTCCATGTTCATAGAGATGGCGGTGTTGATATTTCCATATTTGTAGAGATAGCAGTGTAGTTTTTCCATGTTTATAGAGATAGTAGTGTAGATATATCCATTGATATACAGATATCTCTGTAGATATTTGCATGTTCATAGAGATAGCGGTGTAGATATTTCCATGTTCATACTGATAGTTGTGTAGATATTTCCATGTTCATACAGATAGCGGTGTAGATATTTCCATGTTCGTACAGATAGCGGTGTAGATATTTCCATGTTCATAGAGATAGCGGTGTAGATATTTCCATGTTCATACAGTTAGCAGCTTAGATATTTCCATGTTCATACAGATGGCGGGGTAGATATTTCCATGTTCATACAGATGGCGGGGTAGATATTTCCATGTTCATACAGATGGTGGTGAAGATATTTCCATGTTCATACAGATGGCGGGGTAGATATTTCCATGTTCATTCAGATAACGGTGTAGATATTTCCATGTTCATACAGATAGCGGTGTAGGTATTTCCATGTTCATACAGTTAGGGGTTTAGATATTTCCATGTTCAAACATATTTCGGTGTAGATATTTCCATGTTTATACAGATAGCAGTGTAGATATTTCCATGTTTATAGAGATAGCAGTGTAGATATTTCCATTGATATGCAGATAGCTGTGTAGATATTTGCATGTTCATACACATAGCGGTGTAGATATTTCCATGTACATACAGATAGTGGTGTAGATATTTCCATGTTCGTACAGATGGCGGTGTAGGTATTTCCATGTTTATAGAGATGGCGGTGTAGATATTTTCATGTATACACAGATGGCCGTGTAGATATTTCCATGTTTACACAGATAGCGGTGTAGATATTTCCATGTTTATGCAGATAGCGGTGTAGATATTTCCATGTTCATAGAGATAACGGTGTAGATATTTACATCTTCATACAGATAGTGGTACAGATATTTCCATGTTCATACAGTAAGCGGTGTAGATATTTCCATGTTGATAGAGATAGCGGTGTAGATAATTCCCATTTTATACAGATAGCAGTGTAGACATTTCCAAGTTCATACAGATAGCGGTGTAGATATTTCCACGTTTATAGAGATGGCGGTGTAGATATTTCCATGTTCATACAGATGGCGGTGTAGATATTTCCATGTTTATAGAGATGGCAGTGTAGATATTTTCATGTTTACACAGATGGCGGTGTAGATATTTCCATGTATACACAGATAGCGGTGTAGACATTTCCATGTTTACACAGATAGCGGTGTGGATATTTCCATGTTTATCCAGATACCGGTGTAGATATTTCCATGTTTATACAGAAAGCGGTGCGGATATTTCCATGTTAATACAGATAGTGGTGTAGATATTTCCATGTTTATACACATAGCGGTGTAGATATTTCCATCTTAATACAGATGGCGGTGTAGATATTTCCAAGTTTATGCAGATAGTGGTATAGATATTTCCATTTTTATACAGATGGTTTTGTAGATATTTCCATGTTTATGCAGATGGCGGTATAGATATTTCCATGTTTATACAGATGGTGGTGTAGATTTTTCCATGTTCATAGAGATGGCGGTGTTGATATTTCGAAGTTTATAGAGATAGCGCTGTAGTTATTTCTATAATTATATAGAAATCTGTGTAGATATTTCCATGTATATTCAGATAGCTGTTTAGATATTTCCATGTTCATGCAGATAGCGGTGTAGTTATTTCCATGTTCATCCAGATTCCGGTGTAGATACATCCATGTTTATACAGATGGCGGTGAAGATATTTCCATGTTCATACAGATGGCTGTGTAGATATTTCCATGTTCATAGAGATGGCGGTGTAGATATTTCCATGTTGATACAGATAGTTGGGCAGATATTTCCATGTTTATACAGACAGCGGTGTAGATATTTTCATCTTAATACAGATTGCGGTGTAGATACGTCCATGATCGTACAGATGGCGGTGTAGATATTTCCATGTTCATACAGATGGCGGTGTAGATATTTCGAAGTTTATAGAGATAGTGATGTAGTTATTTCCATATTTATAGAGAAATCTGTGTAGATATTTCCATGTATATTCAGATAGCTGTGTAGATGTTTCCATGTTCATGCAGATTACGCTGTAGATATTTCCATGTTCATCCAGATGCCGGTGTACATATATCCATGTTCATACAAATGGCGGTGAAGATATTTCCATGTTCATACAGATGGCGGTGTAGGTATTTCCATGTTCATACAAATGGCGGTTTAGGTATTTCCATGTTCATAGAGATGGCGGTGAAGATATTTCCAGGTTCATACAAATGGCGGTGTAGATATTTCCATGTTCATAGAGATGGCGGTGTAGATATTTCCATGTTTATACAGATAGCAGTGTAGTTATTTCCATGTTTATAGAGATACCAGTCTGGATATTTCCATTGATATACAGATAACTGTGTAGATATTTGCATGTTCATACAGATAGCGGTGTAGATATTTCCATGTTCATACAGATAGCGGTGTGGATATTTCCATGTTCATACAGATAGCGGTGTAGATATTTAAATGTTCATACAGTTAGCAGTGTAGATATTTGTATGTTCATACAGATGGCGGTGTACATATTTACATGTTGATACAGATGGCGGTGTAGATATTTCCATGTTCATACAGATAGCGGTGTAGATATTTACATGTTCATACAGATGGCGGTGTAGTTATTTCCATGTTCATACAGATAGCGGTGTAGATATTTTCTTGTTGATACAGATGGCGGTGTAGATATTTCCATGTTCATAAAGATAGTGGTGTAGATATTTCCATGTTCATACAGATAGCGGTGTAGTTATTTCCATGTTCATATAGATAGCGGTGTAGATATTTCCATGTTCATACCAATAGCGGTGTAGACATTTCCATGTTCATACATTTAGCGGTGTAGGTATTTCCATGTTCATACAGATGGCGGTGAAGATATTTACATGTTCATACAGATGGCGCTGTAGATATTTCCATGTTTGTACGGATGGCAGTGTAGATATTTCCATGTTCATACAGATGGTGGTGTAGATATTTCCATGTTTATACAGATAGCAGTGTAGTTATTTCCATGTTAATAGAGATAGCGGTGTAGATATTTCCACTGATATACAGATAACTGTGTAGATGTTTGCATGTTCATACAGATAGCGGTGTAGATATTTCCATGTTCGTACAGATAGCGGTGTAGCTATTTCCATGTTCATACAGATAGCGGTGTAGATATTTCTATGTTCATACAGATAACGGTGTAGATATTTCCATGTTCATACAGACAGCGGTGTAGATATTTCCATGTTCATACAGTTAGCGGTGTAGATATTTCCATGTTCATACAGATGGCGGTGTAGATATTTACATGTTCATACAGATGGCGGTATAGATATTTCCATGTTCTTACAGATGGCGGTGTAGATATTTCCATGTTCATAGAGATGGCGGTGTAGATATTTCCAGGTTCATACAAATGGCGGTGTAGATATTTCCATGTTCATAGAGATGGCGGTGTTGATATTTCCATATTTGTAGAGATAGCAGTGTAGTTTTTTCCATGTTTATAGAGATAGTAGTGTAGATATTTCCATTGATATACAGATAGCTCTGTAGATATTTGCATGTTCATAGAGGTAGCGGTGTAGATATTTCCAAGTTCATACTGATAGTTGTGTAGATATTTCCATGTTCATACAGATAGCGGTGTAGATATTTAAATGTTCATACAGATAGCGGTGTAGATATTTCCATGTTCATACAGATAGCGGTGTAGATATTTCCATGTTCATACAGTTACCAGCTTAGATAGTTCAATGTTCATACAGATGGCGGTGTAAATATTTCCATGTTCATACAGATGGCGGTGTAGTTATTTCCAGGTTCATACAGTTAGCGGTGTAGATATTTCCATGTTCATACAGATAGCGGTGTAGATATTTCCATGTTCATACAGATAGCGGTGTAGATATTTCCATGTTCATACCAATAGCGGTGTAGACATTTCCATGTTCATTTATTTAGTGGTGTAGATATTTCCATGTTCATACAGATGGCGAAGATATTTCCATGTTCATACAGATAGCGGTGTAGATATTTCCATGTTCATTCAGATGGCGGTGTAGATATTTCCATGTTCATAGAGATGGCGGTGTAGATATCTCCATATTTATACAGATAGCATTGTAGTTATTTCCATGTTTATAGAGATAGCAGTGTAGATATTTCCATTGATATACAGACAGCTGTGTAGATATTTGCATGGTCATACAGATAGCGGTGTAGATATTTCCATGTTCGTACAGATAGCGGTGTAGATATTTCCATGTTCATAGAGATAGCGGTGTAGATATTTCCATGTTCATACAGATAACGGTGTAGATATTTCCATGTTCATGCAGATAGCGGTGTAGATATTTCCATGTTCATACAATGAGCGGTGTAGATATTTCCATGTTCATACAGATGGCGGTGTAGATATTTCCATGTTCATACAGATGGCGGTATAGATATTTCCATATTCGTACAGATGGCGTTGTAGATATTTCCATGTTCTTAGAGATGGCGGTGTAGATATCTCCATGTTTATGCAGATAGCGGTATAGATATTTCCATGTTTATACAGATGGTGGTGTAGATATTTCCATGTTCATACAAATGGCGGTGTAGATATTTCCATGTTCATTGAGATGGCGGTGTAGATATTTCCATGTTCATACAAATGGCGGTGTAGATATTTCCATGTTCATAGAGATGGCAGTGTAGATATTTCCATATTTATACAGATAGCAGTGTAGTTATTTCCATGTTTATAGGGATAGCAGTGTAGATATTTTCATTGATATACAGATAGCTGTGTAGATATTTGCATGTTCATACAGATAGCAGTGTAGATATTTCCATGTTTATAGAGATAGTGTTGTAGATAATTTCAATTTCATACAGAGAGCAGTGTAGATATTTCCAAGTTCATACAGATAGCAGTGTAGATATTTCCACGTTTACAGAGATGGCGGTGTAGATATTTCCATGTTCATACAGAGGACGGTGTAGATATTTCCATGTTTATAGGGATGGCGGTGTAGATATTTTCATGTTTACACAGATGGCAGTGTAGATATTTCCATGTTTACACAGATAGCGGTGTAGACATTTCCATGTTTACACAGATAGCAGTGTGGATATTTCCATGTTTATGCAGATAGCGGTGTAGATATTTCCATGTTCATACAGTTAGCGGTGTAGATATTTCCATGTTCATACAGATGGCGGTGTAGATATTTCCATGTTCATAGAGATGGCGGTGTAGATATCTCCATATTTATACAGATAGCATTGTAGTTATTTCCATGTTTATAGAGATAGCAGTGTAGATATTTCCATTGATATACAGACAGCTGTGTAGATATTTGCATGGTCATACAGATAGCGGTGTAGATATTTCCATGTTCGTACAGAGAGCTGTTTAGATATTTGCATGTTCATACAGATAGCGGTGTAGATATTTCCATGTTCATACAGTTAGCGGTGTAGATATTTCCATGTTCATACAGATGGCGGTGTAGATATTTACATGTTCATACAGATGGCGGTGTAGATATTTCCATGTTTATAGAGATAGCAGTGTAGATATTTCCATTGATATACAGATAGCTGTGTAGATATTTCCATCTTCAAACAGATAGCGGTGTAGATATTTCCATGTTCATTCAGATAACGGTGTAGATATTTCCATGTTCATACAGATAGCGGTGTAGGTATTTCCATGTTCATACAGTTAGGGGTTTAGATATTTCCATGTTCAAACATATGGCGGTGTAGATATTTCCATGTTTATACAGATAGCTGTGTAGATATTTCCATGTTTATAGAGATAGCAGTGTAGATATTTCCATTGATATGCAGATAGCTGTGTAGATATTTGCATGTTCATACACATAGCGGTGTAGATATTTCCATGTACATACAGATAGCGGTGTAGATATTTCCATGTTCGTACAGATGGCGGTGTAGGTATTTCCATTTTTATAGAGATGGCGGTGTAGATATTTTCATGTTTACACAGATGGCCGTGTAGATATTTCCATGTTTACACAGATAGCGGTGTGGATATTACCATGTTTATGCAGATAGCGGTGTAGATATTTCCATGTTCATACAGATAGCGGTGCGGTTATTTCCATGTTTATACAGATAGTGGTGGAGATATTTCCATGTTTCTACAGATAGCGGTGTAGATATTTCTATCTTATTACAGATGGCGGTGTAGATATGTCCATGTTCGTACAGATGGCGGTGTAGATATTTCCATGTTCATACAGATGGCGGTGTAGATATTTCGAAGTTTATAGAGATAGCGCTGTAGTTATTTCCATATTTATAGAGAAATCTGTGTAGATATTTCCATGTATATGCAGATAGCTGTGTAGATCTTTCCATGTTCATACAGATAGCGGTGTAGATATTTCCATGTTCATAGAGATAACGGTGTAGATATTTACATCTTCATACAGATAGTGGTACAGATATTTCCATGTTCATACAGTAAGCGGTGTAGATATTTCCATGTTGATAGAGATAGCGGTGTAGATAATTCCCATTTTATACAGATAGCAGTGTAGACATTTCCAAGTTCATACAGATAGCGGTGTAGATATTTCCACGTTTATAGAGATGGCGGTGTAGATATTTCCATGTTCATACAGATGGCGGTGTAGATATTTCCATGTTTATAGAGATGGCAGTGTAGATATTTTCATGTTTACACAGATGGCGGTGTAGATATTTCCATGTATACACAGATAGCGGTGTAGACATTTTCATGTTTACACAGATAGCGGTGTGGATATTTCCATGTTTATCCAGATACCGGTGTAGATATTTCCATGTTTATACAGAAAGCGGTGCGGATATTTCCATGTTAATACAGATAGTGGTGTAGATATTTCCATGTTTATACACATAGCGGTGTAGATATTTCCCTCTAAATACAGATGGCGGTGTAGATATTTCCATGTTTATGCAGTTAGTGGTATAGATATTTCCATTTTTATACAGATGGTTTTGTAGATATTTCCATGATTATGCAGATGGCGGTATAGATATTTCCATGTTTATACAGATGGTGGTGTATATTTTTCCATGTTCATAGAGATGGCGGTGTTGATATTTCGAAGTTTATAGAGATAGCGCTGTAGTTATTTCTATAATTATATAGAAATCTGTGTAGATATTTCCATGTATATTCAGATAGCTGTTTAGATATTTCCATGTTCATGCAGATAGCGGTGTAGTTATTTCCATGTTCATCCAGATTCCGGTGTAGATACATCCATGTTCATACAGATGGCGGTGAAGATATTTCCATGTTCATGCAAATGGCTGTGTAGATATTTCCATGTTCATAGAGATGGCGGTGTAGATATTTCCATGTTGATACAGATAGTTGGGCAGATATTTCCATGTTTATACAGATAGCGGTGTAGATATTTTCATCTTAATACAGATTGCGGTGTAGATACGTCCATGATCGTACAGATGGCGGTGTAGATATTTCCATGTTCATACAGATGGCGGTGTAATTATTTCGAAGTTTATAGAGATAGTGATGTAGTTATTTCCATATTTATAGAGAAATCTGTGTAGATATTTCCATGTATATTCAGATAGCTGTGTAGATGTTTCCATGTTCATGCAGATTACGCTGTAGATATTTCCATGTTCATCCAGATGCCGGTGTACATATATCCACGTTCATACAAATGGCGGTGAAGATATTTCCATGTTCATACAGATGGTGTTGTAGGTATTTCCATGTTCATACAAATGGCGGTTTAGGTATTTCCATGTTCATAGAGATGGCGGTGTAGATATTTCCAGGTTCATACAAATGGCGGTGTAGATATTTCCATGTTCATAGAGATGGCGGTGTAGATATTTCCATGTTTATACAGATAGCAGTGTAGTTATTTACATGTTTATAGAGATACCAGTCTGGATATTTCCATTGATATACAGATAGCTGTGTAGATATTTGCATGTTCATACAGATAGCGGTGTAGATATTTCCATGTTCATACAGATAGCGGTGTAGATATTTCCATGTTCATACAGATAGCGGTGTAGATATTTAAATGTTCATACAGTTAGCAGTGTAGATATTTGTATGTTCATACAGATGGCGGTGTACATATTTACATGTTGATACAGATGGCGGTGTAGATATTTCCATGTTCATACAGATAGCGGTGTAGATATTTCCATGTTCATACAGATAGCGGTGTAGATATTTCCATGTTCATACAGATAGCGGTGTAGGTATTTCCATGTTCATACAGTTAGCGGTTTAGATATTTCCATGTTCATACAGATGGCGGTGTAGATATTTACATGTTCATACAGATGGCGGTGTAGTTATTTCCATGTTCATACAGATAGCGGTGTAGATATTTTCTTGTTGATACAGATGGCGGTGTAGATATTTCCATGTTCATACAGATAGTGGTGTAGATATTTCCATGTTCATACAGATAGCGGTGTAGATATTTCCATGTTCATACAGATAGCGGTGTAGATATTTCCATGTTCATACCAATAACGGTGTAGACATTTCCATGTTCATACATTTAGCGGTGTAGGTATTTCCATGTTCATACAGATGGCGGTGAAGATATCTACATGTTCATACAGATGGCGGTGTAGATATTTCCATGTTTGTACGGATGGCAGTGTAGATATTTCCATGTTCATACAGGTGGTGGTGTAGATATTTCCATGTTTATACAGATAGCAGTGTAGTTATTTCCATGTTAATAGAGATAGCGGTGTAGATATTTCCATTGATATACAGATAACTGTGTAGATGTTTGCATGTTCATACAGATAGCGGTGTAGATATTTCCATGTTCGTACAGATAGCGGTGTAGCTATTTCCATGTTCATACAGATAGCGGTGTAGATATTTCTATGTTCATACAGATAACGGTGTAGATATTTCCATGTTCATACAGACAGCGGTGTGGATATTTCCATGTTCATACAGTTAGCGGTGTAGATATTTCCATGTTCATACAGATGGCGGTGTAGATATTTACATGTTCATACAGATGGCGGTATAGATATTTCCATGTTCTTACAGATGGCGGTGTAGATATTTCCATGTTCATAGAGATGGCGGTGTAGATATTTCCATGTTTATGCAGATAGCGGTATAGATATTTCTATGTTTATACAGATGGTGGTGTAGATATTTCCATGTTTATAGAGATGGCGGTCTAGATATTTCCATGTTTACAGAGATAGTGGTGTAGTTATTTCCAAGTTTATAGAGACAGCGTTGTAGATATTTCCATGTTTATACAGATAGCGGTGAAGATATTTCCATGTTTACACAGATAGCGGTGTAGATATTTCCATGTTTATACAGATAGCAGTGTAGATATTTCCATGTTTATAGAGATAATGGTGTAGATAATTTCAATTTTATACAGAGAGCAGTGTAGATATTTCCAAGTTCATACAGATAGCGGTGTAGATATTTCCACGTTTATAGAGATGGCGGTGTAGATATTTCCATGTTCATTCAGATGGCGGTGCAGATATTTCCATGTTTATAGGGATGGCGGTGTAGATATTTTCAGGTTTAAACAGATGGCAGTGTAGATATTTCCATGTTTACACAGATAGCGGTGTAGATATTTCCCTGTTTACACAGATAGCGGTGTAGACATTTCCATGATTACACAGATAGCGGTGTGGATATTTCCATGTTTATGCAGATAGCAGTGTAGATATTTCCATGTTTATACAGATAGCGGTGCGGTTATTTCCATATTTATACAGATAGTTGGGCCGATATTTCCATGTTTATACAGATAGCGGTGTAGATATTTCCATCTTAATACAGATGGCGGTGTAGATATGTCCATGTTTGTACAGATGGCAGTGTAGATATTTCCATGTTCATACAGATGGCGGTGTAGATATTTCAAAGTTTATAGAGATAGCGCTGTAGTTATTTCCATATTTATAGAGAAATCTGTGTTGATGTTTCCATGTATATTCAGATAGCTGTGTAGATATTTCCATGTTCATGCAGATAGCGGGGTAGATATTTCCATGTCCATCCATATGCCGGTGTACATATATGCATGTTCATACAGATGGCGGTGAAGATATTTCCATGTTCATACAGATGGTGGTGTAGGTATTTCCATGTTCATAGAGATGGCGGTGTAGATATTTCCAGGTTCATACAAATGGCGGTGTAGATATTTCCATGTTCATAGAGATGGCGGTGTTGATATTTCCATATTTGTAGAGATAGCAGTGTAGTTTTTTCCATGTTTATAGAGATAGTAGTGTAGTTATTTCCATTGATATACAGATAGCTCTGTAGATATTTGCATGTTCATAGAGATAGCGGTGTAGATATTTCCATGTTCATACTTATAGTTGTGTAGATATTTCCATGTTCATACAGATAGCGGTGTAGATATTTAAATGTTCATACAGATAGCGGTGTAGATATTTCCATGTTCATACAGATAGCGGTGTAGATATTTCCATGTTCATACAGTTAGCGGCTTAGATATTTCCATGTTCATACAGATGGCGGTGTAGATATTTCCATGTTCATACAGATGGCGTTGTAGGTATTTCCAGGTTCATACAGTTAGCGGTGCAGATATTTCCATGTTCATACAGATAGCGGTGTAGATATTTCCATGTTCATACAGATAGCGGTGTAGATATTTCCATGTTCATACCAATAGCGGTGTAGACATTTCCATGTTCATATATTTAGCGGTGTAGATATTTCCATGTTCATACAGATGGCGAAGATATTTCCATGTTCATACAGATAGCGGTGTAGATATTTCCATGTTCATACAGTTAGCGGTGTAGATATTTCCATGTTCATTCAGATGGCGGTGTAGATATTTCCATGTTCATAGAGATGGCGGTGTAGATATCTCCATATTTATACAGATTGCATTGTAGTTATTTCCATGTTTATAGAGATAGCAGTGTAGATATTTCCATTGATATACAGACAGCTGTGTAGATATTTGCATGGTCATACAGATAGCGGTGTAGATATTTCCATGTTCGTACAGATAGCGGTGTAGATATTTCCATGTTCATAGAGATAGCGGTGTAGATATTTCCATGTTCGTACAGATAACGGTGTAGATATTTCCATGTTCATGCAGATAGCGGTGTAGATATTTCCATGTTCATACAATGAGCGGTGTAGATATTTCCATGTTCATACAGATGGTGGTGTAGATATTTACATGTTCATACAGATGGCGGTGTAGATATTTCCATGTTCGTACAGATAGCGGTGTAGATATTTCCATGTTCATAGAGATAGCGGTGTAGATATTTCCATGTTCATACAGATAACGGTGTAGATATTTCCATGTTCATGCAGATAGCGGTGTAGATATTTCCATGTTCATACAATGAGCGATGTAGATATTTCCATGTTCATACAGATGGTGGTGTAGATATTTACATGTTCACACAGACGGCGGTGTAGATATTTCCATGTTCATACAGATGGCGGTGTAGATATTTCCATATTCATGCAGATAGTGGTGAAGATATTTACATTTTCAAACAGATGGCGGTTTAGATATTTCTATGTTCATGCAGATGGCGGTGTAGATATTTCCATGTTCATACAAATGGCGGTGTAGATATTTCCATGTTTATAGAGATAGCCGTGTAGATATTTCCTTATTTATAGAGAAAGCTGTGTAGTTATTTCCGTGTATAGGCAGTTAGCTGTGTAGATATTTTCATGTTCATACAGATGGCGGTGTAGATTTTTCCATGTTCATACAGATAGCAGTGTAGATATTTCCATGTTCATACAGATAGCAGTGTAGATATTTCCATGTTCTTACAGGTAGCGGTCTAGATATATCCATGTTCATACGGATGGTGGTGTAGATATTTCGATGTTCATACAGATGGCGGTGTAGATATTTCCATGTTCATGCATATGGCGGTGAAGATATATCCATGTTCATACAGATGGCGGTGTAGATATTTCTATGTTCATACAAATGGCGGTTTAGATATTTCCATGTTCATAGTGATGGCGGTGTAGTTATTTCCATGCTTATAGAGATGGCGGTGTAGTTATTTCCATGTTTATAGACACAGCAATGGAGATATTTCCATTTACATGCAGATAGCTGTGTAGATATTTCCATGTTCATACAGATAGCCGTGTAGATATTTCCATTTTCATACAGATAGCGGTGTAGAAATTTCCATGTTCATACAGATAGCGGTGTAGATATTTCCATGTTCATACAGATGGCGGTGTAGATATTTACATGTTCATACAGATGGCGGTGTAGGTATTTCCATGTTCATACAGATAGCGGTGTACATATTTCCATGTTCATACAGATAGTGGTGTAGATAATTCCATGTTCATACAGTTAGCTGTGTTGATATTTCCATGTTCATACAGATGGCGGTGTAGTTATTTACATGTTCATACAGATGGCGGTGTAGATATTTCCATGTTCATATAGATAGCGGTGTAGATATTTCCATGTTCATACAGATAGCGGTGTAGATATTTCCATGTTCATACAGATGGCGGTGTAGATATTTCCATGTTCATACCAATACCGGTGTAGACATTTCCATGTTCATACATTTAGTGGTGTAGATATTTCCATGTTCATACAGATGGCAGTGAAGATATTTCCATGTTCATACAGATGGCGGTGTAGATATTTCCATGTTTGTACGGATGGCTGTGTAGATATTTCCATGTTCATACAGGTGGCGGTGTAGATATTTCCATGTTTATACAGATAGCAGTGTAGTTATTTCCATGTTAATAGAGATAGCTGTGTGGATATTTCCATTGATATACAGATAGCTGTGTAGATATTTGCATGTTCATACAGATAGCGGTGTAGATATTTCCATGTTCGTACAGATAGCAGTGTAGATATTTCCATGTTCATACAGATAGCGGTGTAGATATTTCCATGTTCATACAGATAACGGTGTAGATATTTCCATGTTCATACAGACAGCGGTGTAGATACTTCCATGTTCATACCGATGGCGGTGTAGATATTTACATGTTCATTCAGATGGCGGTATAGATATTTCCATGTTCGTACAGATGGCGGTGTAGATATTTCCATGTTCATACAGATAGCGGTAGAGATATTTCCATGTTTATACAGATGGTGGTGTAGATATTTCCATGTATATAGAGATGGCGGTCTAGATATTTCCATGTTTACAGAGATAGTGGTGTAGTTATTTCCAAGTTTATAGAGACAGCGTTGTAGATATTTCCATGTTTATACAGATAGCAGTGAAGATATTTCCATGTTTATACAGATAGCGGTGTAGATATTTCCATGTTTATACAGATAGCAGTGTAGATATTTCCATGTTTATAGAGATAGTGGTGTAGATAATTTCAATTTTATACAGAGAGCAGTGTAGATATTTCCAAGTTCATACAGATAGCAGTGTAGATATTTCCACGTTTATAGAGATGGTGGTGTAGATATTTCCATGTTCATACAGAAGACGGTGTAGATATTTCCATGTTTATAGGGATGGTGGTGTAGATATTTTCATGTTTACACAGATGGCGGTGTAGATATTTCCATGTTTACACGGATAGCGGTGTAGACTTTTCCATGTTTACACAGATAGCGGTGTGGATATTTCCATGTTTATGCAGATAGCAGTGTAGATATTTCCATGTTTATACAGATAGCGGTGCGGATATTTCCATGTTTATTCTGATAGCGGTGCGGATATTTCCATGTTTATACAGATAGTTGGGCAGATATTTCCATGTTTATACAGATAGCGGTGTAGATATTTCCATCTTAATACAGATGGCGGTGTAGATATGTCCATGTTTGTACAGATGGCGGTGTAGATATTTCCATGTTCATACAGATGGCGGTGTAGATATTTCGAAGTTTATAGAGATAGCGTTGTAGTTATTTCCATAATTATATAGAAATCTCTGTAGATATTTCCATGTATATTCAGATAGCTGTGTAGATATTTCCATCTTCATGAAGATAACGGTGTAGATATTTCCATGTTCATCCAGATGCCGGTTTACATATATCAATGTTCATACAGATGGTGGTGCAGATATTTCCATGTTCATACAAATGGCAGTGTAGATATTTCCATGTTCATAGAGATGGTGGTGTAGATATTTCCATGTTTATACAAATGGTGGTGTAGATATTTCCATGTTCATAGAGATAGTGGTGTAGATATTTCCATATTTATGGAGATAGCAGTGTAGTTATTTCCATGTTTATAGAGATAGCAGTGTTGATATTTCCATTGATATACAGATAGCTGTGTAGATATTTGCACGTTCATAGAGATAGCGGTGTAGATATTTCCATGTTCATACAGATAGCGGTGTAGATATTTCCATGTTCATACAGATACCGGTGTATATATTTCCAAGTTCATACAGATAGCGGTGTAGATATTTCCATGTTCATACAGATAGCGGTGTAGATATTTCCATGTTCATACAGATACCGGTGTAGATAATTCCATGTTCATACAGTTAGCGGTGTTGATATTTCCATGTTCATACAGATGGCGGTGTAGATATTTACATGTTCATACAGATGGCGGTGTAGATATTTCCATGTTCATACAGATAGCGGTGTAGATATTTCCATGTTCATACAGATAGCGGTGCAGATAATACCATGTTCATACAGTTAGCTCTGTAGATATTTCCATGTTCATACAGATGGCGGTGTAGGTATTTGTATGTTCATACAGATGGCGGTGTAGATATTTCCATGTTCATACAGATAGCGGTGTAGATATTTCCATGTTCATACAGATAGCGGTGTAGATATATCCATGTTCATACAGATAGCGGTGTAGATATTTCCATGTTCATACCAATAGCGTTGTAGACATTTCCATGTTCACACATTTAGCGGTGTAGATATTTCCATGTTCATACAAATGGCGGTGTAGATATTTCCATGTTCATACAGGAGGCGGTGTAGATATTTCCATGTTTATACTGGTAGCAGTGTATTTATTTCCATGTTAATAGAGATAGCTGTGTGGATATTTCCATTGATATACAGATAGCTGTGTAGATATTTGCATGTTCATACAGATAGCGGTGTAGATATTTCCATGTTCGTACAGATAGCGGTGTAGATATTTCCATGTTCATAAAGTTAGCGGTGTAGATATTTCCATGTTCATACAGATGGCGGTGTAGATATTTCCATGTCCATACAGATGGCGGTATAGATATTTCCATGTTCGTACAGATAGCGGTGTAGATATTTCCATGTTCATACAGTTAGCTCTGTAGATATTTCCATGTCCATACAGATGGCGGTATAGATATTTCCATGTTCGTACAGATAGCGGTGTAGATATTTCCATGTTCATACAGATAGCGGTATAGATATTTCCATGTTTTTACAGATGGTGGTGTGGATATTTCCATGTATATAGAGATGGCGGTCTAGATATTTCCATGTTTACAGAGATAGTGGTGTAGTTATTTCCAAGTTTATAGAGACAGCGTTGTAGATATTTCCATGTTTATACAGATAGCAGTGAAGATATTTCCATGTTTATACAGATAGCAGTGTAGACATTTCCATGTTTATGCAGATAGCAGTGAAGATATTTCCATGTTTATAGAGATAGTGGTGTAGATAATTTCAATTTTATACAAAGTGCAGTGTAGATATTTCCAAGTTCATACAGATAGTGGTGTAGATATTTCCAGGTTCATACAAATGGTGGTGTAGATATTTACATGTTCATACAAATGGCGGTATAGTTATTTCCATGTTCGTACAGATGGCGGTGTGGATATTTCCATGTTCATACCAATAGCGGTGTAGATATTTCCATGTTCATACAGTTAGCGGTGTAGATATTTCCATGTTCATACAGAAGGCGGTGTAGATATTTACATGTTCATACGGATGGCGGTGTAGATATTTCCATGTTCGTACGGATGGCAGTGTAGATATTTCCATGTTCATACAGGGGGTAGTGTAGATATTTCCATGTTTATACAGATAGCAGTGTAGTTATTTCCATGTTTATAGAGACAGCTGTGTAGATATTTCCATTGATATACAGATAGCTGTGTAGATATTTGCATGTTCATACAGATAGCTGTGTAGATATTTGCATGTTCATACAGATATCGGTGTAGATATTTCCATGTTCGTACAGATAGCGGTGTAGATATTTCCATGTTCGTACAGATAGCGGTGTAGATATTTCCATGTTCATACAGATAACGGTGTAGATATTTCCGTGTTCATACAGATAGCGGTGTAGATATTTCCATGTTCATTCAGTTAGCGGTTTAGATATTTCCATGTTCATACTGATGGCGGTGTAGATATTTACATGTTCATACAGACGGCGTTATAGATATTTCCATGTTCGTAGAGATGGCGGTGTAGATATTTCTATGTTCATACAGATGGCGGTGTAGATATTTTCATGTTTATGCAGATAGCGGTATAGATATTTCCATGTTTATACAGATAGCGGTGTAGTTATTTCCATGTTTATACAGATAGCGGTGAAGATATTTCCACTTTGACACAGATAGCGGTGTGGATTTTCCATGTTTATACAGATAGCGGTGTAGATATTTCCATGTTAATACAGATAGCGGTGCAGATATTTCCATGTTTATACAGATAGCCGTGCAGATATTTCCAAGTTTATACAGATAGCGGTGTAGATATTTCCATGTTTATAAAGATAGCGGTGTAGGTATTTCCATCTTAATAAAGATGGTGGTGTAGATATTTCCATGTTCCTACAGATGGCGGTGTAGATATTTCCATCTTCATACAGATGGCGGTGTAGGAATTTCGAAGTTTATACAGTTAGCGGTGTAGATATTTCCATGTTTATAGAGAAAGCTGTGTAGATATTTCCATGTATATGCAGATAGCTGTTTAGATATTTCCATGTTCATGCAGATAGCGGTGTAGATATTTACATGTTCATCCAGATGCCAGTGTAGATATATCCATGTTCGTACAGATGGCGGGGAAGATATTTCCCTGTTCATACAGAAGGCGGGGAATATATTTCCATGTTCATAGAGATGGCGGTGTAGATATTTCCATGTTCATACAAATGGCGGTGTACATATTTCCATGTTCATAGAGATGGCGTTGTGGATATTTCCATGTTTATACAGATAGCAGTGTAGTTATTTCCATGTTTATAGAGATAGCAGTGTAGATATTTCCACTGATATACAGATAGCGGTGTAGATATTTGCATGTTCACACAGATAGCGGTGTAGATATTTCCATGTTCATACAGATCTCCGTGTAGATATTTCCATGTTCTTACAGATGGCCGTGTAGATATTTCCATGTTCATAGACATGTCGTTGTAGATATTTCCATGTTTATACAGATAGCAGTGTAGTTATTTCCATGTTTATAGGGATAGCAGTGTAGATATTTCCATTGATATACAGGTAGCGGTATAGATATTTGCATGTTCATACGGATGGCGGTGTAGATATTTCCATGTTTATACAGAGGGCGGTTTACATATTTCCATGTTTACACAGATAGCGGTGTAGACATTTCCATGTTGATACACATAGCGGTGTAGATATTTCCAAGTTTATAGAGATATGGATGAGGATATTTCCATGTTTATAGAGAAAGCGTTGTAGATATTTCCATGTTTATATAGATAGCGGTATAGATATTTCCATGTTTATACAGATCGCGGTGTAGATATTTCCATGTTTATAGTGATGGCAGTGTAGATATTTCCATGTTCATACAAATGGCAGTGTAGATATTTCCATGTTTTTAGAGATAGCGGTGTAGTTATTTCCTTTTGTATAGAGAAATCTGTGTAGATATTTCCCTGTATATGTAGCTAGCTGTGTAGATATTTCCATGTTCACACAGATAGCGGTGTAGATATTTCCATGTTCATACACATAGCGGTGTAGGTATTTCCATGTTCATACAGATAGTGGTGTAGATATTTCCATGTTCATACAGGTAGCGGTGTAGCTATTTCCATGTTCATCGTGATGGCGGTGAAGGTATTTCCATGTTCATACAGATGGCGGTTAAGATATTTCCATGTTCATACAGATGGCGGTGTAGATATTTCCATGTTCGTACACATGGCGGTGTAGATATTTCCATGTTTATAGAGATGGCGGTGTAGAAATTTCCCATTTCATACGGATGGCATTGTAGATATTTCCATGTTCATACAGATGGCGGTGTAGATGTTTCCATGTTTATACAGATAGTGGTGTAGATATTTCCATGTTTATACAGATAGCGGTGTAGATATTTCCATCTTAATACGGATGGCGTTGTAGATATTTCCATGTTCCTACAGGTGGCAGTGTATATATTTCCATGTTCATACAGATAGCGGTGTAGATATTTCCATGTTTATAGAGATAGCGGTGTAGATATTTCCTTGTTTATAGAGAAAGGTGTGTAGATATTTCCGTGTACATGCAGTTAGCTGTGTAGATATTTCCATGTTCATTCAGATAGCGCTGTAGATATTTCCATGTTCATACAGATATCAGTGTAGATATTTCCATGTTCATACAGATAGCGATGTAGATATTTCCATGTTCTTACAGGTAGCGGTGTAGATATTTCCAAGTTCATACGGATGGCGGTGTAGATATTTCCATGTTCATACAGATGGCAGTGTAGATATTTCCATGTTCATGCAGATGGCGGTGAAGATACATTCATGTTCATACTGATGGCGGTGTAGATAATTCTATGTTCGTACAAATGGCGGTTTAGATATTTCCATGTTCATTGAGATGGCGGTGTATTTATTTCCATGTTTATAGAGATAGCGGTGTAGTTATTTCCATGTTTACAGAGATAGCGGTGTAGAAATTTCCATGTTCCTACAGATAGAGGTGTACATATTTCCATGATCATACAGATAGCGGTGTAGATATATCCATGTTCATACAGATAGCAGTGTAGATATTTCCTTGTTCATCGTGATGGCGGTGAAGATATTTCCATGTTCATACAGATGGCGGTTAAGATATTTCCATGTTCATACAGATGGCGGTGTAGATATTGCCATGTTCGTACACATGGCGGTGTAGATATTTCCATGTTTATAGAGATGGCGGTGTAGATATTTCCCTTTTCATACGGATGGCATTGTAGATATTTCAATGTTCATGCAGATGGCGGTGTAGATATTTCCATGTTTATACAGATAGCGGTGTAGATATTTCCATGTTTATACAGATAGCGGTGTAGATATTTCCATCTTAATACAGATAGCGGTGCAGTTATTTCCATGTTCATACAGTTAGCGGTGTAGATATTTCCATGTTCATACAGATATCGGTGTAGATATTTCCATGTGCATACCGATGGTGGTGAAGATATTTACATGTTCAAACAGATGGCGGTGTAGATATTTCTATGTTCATGCAGATGGTGGTGTAGATATTACCATGCTCATAGACATGGCAGTGTAGATATTTCCATGTTCATACGGATGGTGGTGTAGATATTTCCATGTTCATACAGATGGCATTGTAGATATTTCCATGTTTATAAAGATGGCCGTGTAGATATTTCCATGTTTATACGGAGGACGGTTTAGATATTTCCATGTTTACACAGATAGCCGTGTAGATATTTCCATGTTCATAAATATAGCGGTGTACATATTTCCATGTGCATGCAGATAGCCGTGTAGATATTTCCATGTTCATACAGATGGCGGTGAAGATATTTACATGTTCATACAGAGGGCAGTGTAGATATTTCTATGTTCATAGAGATGGCGGTGTAGATATTTCCATGTTCATAGAGATGGCGGTGTAGATATTTCTGTGTTCATACGGATGGCAGTGTAGATATTTCCATGTTCATACAGATGGCGGTGTAGATATTTCCATCTTTATAAAGATGGCGGTGTAGATATTTCCATGTTTATACTGAGGGCGGTTTAGATATTTCCGTGTTTGCAGAGATAGCGGTGTAGATATTTCCATGTTTATAGAGATAGCGATGAGGATATTTCCATGTTTATAGAGAAAGCGTTGTAGATATTTCCATGTTTATATAGATAGCGGTATAGATATTTCCATGTTTATACAAAGCGCGGTGTAGATATTTCCATGTTTATAGTGATGGCAATGTAGATATTTCCATGTTCATACAAACGGCAGTGTAGATATTTCCATGTTTATAGAGATAGCGGTGTAGTTATTTCCTTGTGTATAGAGAAAGCTGTGTAGATATTTCCCTGTATATGTAGTTAGCTGTGTAGATATTTCCATGTTCACACAGATAGCGGTGTAGATATTTCCATGTTCATACAGATAGCAGTGTAGATATTTCCATGTTCATACAGGTAGCGGTGTAGCTATTTCCATGTTCATCCAGAAGGCGGTGTAGATATTTCCATGTTCATGCAGATGATGGTGTAGATATTTCTATGTTCATGCAGATGGCGGTGAAGTTATCTCCATGTTCATACAGATGGCGGTGTAGATATTTCCATGTTCATAAAAATGACGGTGTAGATATTTCCACGTTCATAGAGATGGCGGTGTTGTTATTTCCATGTTTATAGAGATCGTGTTGTAGTTATTTCCACGTTTACTGAGATATCAGTGTAGATATTTCCATTTATATACATATAGCTGAGTAGATATTTCCATGTTCATACAGATAGCGGTGTAGATATTTCCATCTTCATACAGATAGTGGTGTAGAAATTACCATGTTCCAACAGATAGAGGTGTACCTATTTCCATGTTCATACAGATAGCGGTGTAGATATTTCCATGTTCATACAGATAGCGGTGTAGATATTTCCATGTTCATCGTGATGGCGGTGAAGATATTTCCATGTTCATACAGATGGTGGTTAAGATATTTCTATGTTCATACAGGTGGCGGTGTAGATATTTCCATGTTCGTACACATGGCGGTGTAGATATTTCCATGTTTATAGAGATGGCGGTGTAGATATTTCCCTTTTCATACGGATGGCATTGTAGATATTTCCATGTTCATACAGATGGCGGTGTAGATATTTCCATGTTTATACAGATAGCGGTGTAGATATTTCCATGTTTATACAGATAGCGCTGTAGATATTTCCATCTTAATACGGATGGCGTTGTAGATATTTCCATGTTCCTACAGGTGGCAGTGTATATATTTCCATGTTCATACAGATAGCGGTGTAGATATTTCCATGTTTATAGAGATAGCGGTGTAGATATTTCCTTGTTTATAGAGAAAGGTGTGTAGATATTTCCGTGTACATGCAGTTAGCTGTGTAGATATTTCCATGTTCATTCAGATAGCGGTGTAGATATTTCCATGTTCATACAGATATCAGTGTAGATATTTCCATGTTCATACAGATAGCGATGTAGATATTTCCATGTTCTTACAGGTAGCGGTGTAGATATTTCCAAGTTCATACGGATGGCGGTGTAGATATTTCCATGTTCATACAGATGGCAGTGTAGATATTTCCATGTTCATGCAGATGGCGGTGAAGATACATTCATGTTCATACTGATGGCGGTGTAGATAATTCTATGTTCGTACAAATGGCGGTTTAGATATTTCCATGTTCATTGAGATGGCGGTGTATTTATTTCCATGTTTATAGAGATAGCGGTGTAGTTATTTCCATGTTTACAGAGATAGCGGTGTAGAAATTTCCATGTTCCTACAGATAGAGGTGTACATATTTCCATGATCATACAGATAGCGGTGTAGATATATCCATGTTCATACAGATAGCAGTGTAGATATTTCCTTGTTCATCGTGATGGCGGTGAAGATATTTCCATGTTCATACAGATGGCGGTTAAGATATTTCCATGTTCATACAGATGGCGGTGTAGATATTGCCATGTTCGTACACATGGCGGTGTAGATATTTCCATGTTTATAGAGATGGCGGTGTAGATATTTCCCTTTTCATACGGATGGCATTGTAGATATTTCAATGTTCATGCAGATGGCGGTGTAGATATTTCCATGTTTATACAGATAGCGGTGTAGATATTTCCATGTTTATACAGATAGCGGTGTAGATATTTCCATCTTAATACAGATAGCGGTGCAGTTATTTCCATGTTCATACAGTTAGCGGTGTAGATATTTCCATGTTCATACAGATATCGGTGTAGATATTTCCATGTGCATACCGATGGTGGTGAAGATATTTACATGTTCAAACAGATGGCGGTGTAGATATTTCTATGTTCATGCAGATGGTGGTGTAGATATTACCATGCTCATAGACATGGCAGTGTAGATATTTCCATGTTCATACGGATGGTGGTGTAGATATTTCCATGTTCATACAGATGGCATTGTAGATATTTCCATGTTTATAAAGATGGCCGTGTAGATATTTCCATGTTTATACGGAGGACGGTTTAGATATTTCCATGTTTACACAGATAGCCGTGTAGATATTTCCATGTTCATAAATATAGCGGTGTACATATTTCCATGTGCATGCAGATAGCCGTGTAGATATTTCCATGTTCATACAGATGGCGGTGAAGATATTTACATGTTCATACAGAGGGCAGTGTAGATATTTCTATGTTCATAGAGATGGCGGTGTAGATATTTCCATGTTCATAGAGATGGCGGTGTAGATATTTCTGTGTTCATACGGATGGCAGTGTAGATATTTCCATGTTCATACAGATGGCGGTGTAGATATTTCCATCTTTATAAATATGGCGGTGTAGATATTTCCATGTTTATACTGAGGGCGGTTTAGATATTTCCGTGTTTGCAGAGATAGCGGTGTAGATATTTCCATGTTTATAGAGATAGCGATGAGGATATTTCCATGTTTATAGAGAAAGCGTTGTAGATATTTCCATGTTTATATAGATAGCGGTATAGATATTTCCATGTTTATACAAAGCGCGGTGTAGATATTTCGATGTTTATAGTGATGTCAATGTAGATATTTCCATGTTCATACAAACGGCAGTGTAGATATTTCCATGTTTATAGAGATAGCGGTGTAGTTATTTCCTTGTGTATAGAGAAAGCTGTGTAGATATTTCCCTGTATATGTAGTTAGCTGTGTAGATATTTCCATGTTCACACACATAGCGGTGTAGATATTTCCATGTTCATACAGATAGCAGTGTAGATATTTCCATGTTCATACAGGTAGCGGTGTAGCTATTTCCATGTTCATCCAGAAGGAGGTGTAGATATTTCCATGTTCATGCAGATGATGGTGTAGATATTTCTATGTTCATGCAGATGGCGGTGAAGTTATCTCCATGTTCATACAGATGGCGGTGTAGATATTTCCATGTTCATAAAAATGACGGTGTAGATATTTCCACGTTCATAGAGATGGCGGTGTTGTTATTTCCATGTTTATAGAGATCGTGTTGTAGTTATTTCCACGTTTACTGAGATATCGGTGTAGATATTTCCATTTATATACATATAGCTGAGTAGATATTTCCATGTTCATACAGATAGCGGTGTAGATATTTCCATCTTCATACAGATAGTGGTGTAGAAATTACCATGTTCCAACAGATAGAGGTGTACCTATTTCCATGTTCATACAGATAGCGGTGTAGATATTTCCATGTTCATACAGATAGCGGTGTAGATATTTCCATGTTCATCGTGATGGCGGTGAAGATATTTCCATGTTCATACAGATGGTGGTTAAGATATTTCTATGTTCATACAGGTGGCGGTGTAGATATTTCCATGTTCGTACACAAGGCGGTGTAGATATTTCCATGTTTATAGAGATGGCGGTGTAGATATTTCCCTTTTCATACGGATGGCATTGTAGATATTTCCATGTTCATACAGATGGCGGTGTAGATATTTCCATGTTTATACAGATAGCGGTGTAGATATTTCCATGTTTATACAGATAGCGCTGTAGATATTTCCATCTTAATACAGATGGCGTTGTAGATATTTCCATGTTCCTACAGGTGGCAGTGTAGATATTTCCATGTTCATACATATGGCGGTGTAGATATTTCCATGTTTATAGAGATAGCAGTGTAGATATTTCCTTGTTTATAGAGAAAGCTGTGTAGATATTTCCGAATATATGCAGTTAGCTGTGTAGATATTTCCATGTTCATACAGATAGCAGTGTAGATATTTCCATGTGCATACAGATAGCGGTGTAGATATTTCCATGTTCTTACAGGTAGCGGTGTAGATATTTCCATGTTCATACGGATGGCGGTGTGGATATTTGCATGTTCATACAGACGGCGGTGTAGATAATTCTATGTTCATACAAATGGCGGCTTAGATATTTCCATGTTCATAGAGATGGCGGTGTAGTTATTTCCATGTTTATAGAGATAGCGGTGCAGTTATTTCCATGTTTTCAGAGATAGCGGTGTAGAAATTTCCATGTTCCAACAGATAGAGGTGTACATATTTGCATGTTCATACAGATAGCGGTGTAGATATTTCAACGTTCATACATATAGCGGTGTAGATATTTCCATGTTCATTGTGATGGCGGTGAAGATATTTCCATGTTCATACGGATGGCGGTGAAGATATTTCCATGTTCATAGAGATGGTGGTGTAGATATTTCCATGTTCGTACACATGGCGGTGTAGATATTTCCATGTTTACAGAGATGGCGGTGTAGATATTTCCCTTTTCATACGGATGGCATTGTAGATATTTCCATGTTCATACAGAAGGCCGTGTAGATATTTCCATGTTTATACAGATAGCAGTGTAGTTATTTCCATGATTATACAGATAGCGGTGTAGATATTTCCATCTTAATACAGATAGCGTTGCAGTTATTTCCATGTTCATACAGTTAGCGGTTTAGATATTTCCATGTTCATACAGATGGCGGTGTAGTTATTTCCATGTTCATGCAGATAGTGGTGAAGATATTTACATGATCAAACAGATGGCTTTGTAGATATTTCTATGTTCATGCAGATGGCGGTGTAGATATTACCATGCTCATAGACATGGCAGTGTAGATATTTCCATGTTGATACGGATATCAGTGTAGATATTTCCATGTTCATACAGAGAGCAGTGTAGATATTTCCATGTTCATACAGGTAGCGGTGTAGGTATTTCCATGTTCTTACAGGTAGCGGTGTAGATATTTCCATGTTCATACGGATGGCGTTGTAGATATTTGCATGTTCATACAGATGGTGGTGTAGATATTTCCAAGTTCATGCAGATGGCGGTGAAGATAATTCCATGTTCATACAGATGGCGGTGTAGATAATTCTATGTTCATACAAATGGCGGCTTAGATATTTCCATGTTCATAGAGATGGCGGTGTAGTTATTTCCATGTTCATAGAGATGGCGGTGTAGTTATTTCCATGTTTATAGAGATAGCGGTGTAGTTATTTCCATGTTTACAGAGATAGCGGTGTAGAAATTTCCATGTTCCAACAGATAGAGGTGTCCATATTTCCATGTTCATACAGATAGCGGTGTAGATATTTCAATGTTCATACATATAGCGGTGTAGATATTTCAATGTTCATACATATAGCGGTGTAGATATTTCCATGTTCATCCTGACGGCGGTGAAGATATTTCCATGTTCATACAGATGGCGGTGAAGATATTTCCATGTTCATACAGATGGCGGTGTAGATATTTCCATGTTCATACACATGGTGGTGTAGATATTTCCAAGTTTATAGAGACGGCGGTGTAGATAATTCCCTTTTCATACGGATGGCATTGAAGATATTTCCATGATCATACAGATGGCAGTGTAGGTATTTCCATGTTTATACGGATAGCGGTGTAGATATTTCCATGATTATATAGATAGCGGTGTGGATATTTCCATCTTAATACAGATAGCGGTGCAGTTATTTCCATGTTCATACAGTTAGCAGTGTAGATATTTCCATGTTCATACAGATGGCGGTGTAGTTATTTCCATGTTAATGCAGATAGTGGTGAAGATATTTACATGTTCAAACAGATGGCTCTGTAGATATTTCTATGTTCATGCAGATGGCGGTGTAGATATTTTCGTCTTCATACGGATGGCAGTGTAGATATTTCCATGTTCATACAGATGGTGGTGTAGATATTTCCATCTTTATAAAGATGGCGGTGTAGATATTTCCATGTTCATACAGGGAGCCGTTTAGATATTTCCATGTTTACACAGATAGCGGTGTAGATATTTCCATGTTGATACACATAGCGGTGTAGATATTTCCAAGTTTATAGAGATAGCGATGAGGATATTTCCATGTTTATAGAGAAAGCGTTGTAGATATTTCCATGTTTATACAGATACCGGTCTATATATTTCCATGTTTATACAGATTGCGGTGTAGATATTTCCATGTTTATAGTGATGGCAATGTAGATATTTCCTTGTTCATACAAATGGCAGTGTAGATATTTCCATGTTTATAGAGATATCGGTGTAGTTATTTCCTTGTGTACAGAGAAATCTGTGTAGATATTTCTCTGTATATGTAGTTAGCTGTGTAGATATTTCCATGTTCACACAGATAGCGGTGTAGATATTTCCATGTTCATGCAGATGGCGGTGTAGATATTTCTATGTTCATGCAGATGGCGGTGAAGATATTTCCATGTTCATACAGATGGCGGTGTAGATATTTCCATGTTCATACAAATGGCGGTGTAGATATTTCCGTGTTCATAGAGGTGGCGGTGTAGTTATTTCCATGTTTATAGAGATAGCGGTGTAGTGATTTCCACGTTTACAGAGATAGCGGTGTAGATATTTCCGTTTATATACGTATAGCTGTGTAGATATTTCCATGTTCATACAGATAGCGGTGTAGATATTTCCATGTTCATACAGATAGTGGTGTAGAAATTACCATGTTCCAACAGATAGAGGTGTACATATTTCCATGTTCATACAGATAGCGGTGTAGATATTTCCATGTTCATACAGATAGCGGTGTAGATAATTCCATGTTCATCGTGATGGCGGTGAAGATATTTCCATGTTCATACAGATGGCAGTTAAGATATTTCCAGGTTCATACTGATGGCGGTGTAGATGTTTCCATGTTCGTACAGATGGCGGTGTAGATATTTCCATGTTCATAGAGATGGCAGTGTAGATATTTCCATGTTTATGCAGATAGCGGTGTAGATATTTCCTTGTTCGTACACATGGTGGTGTAGATATTTCCATGTTTATAGAGATGGCGGTGTAGATATTTCCCTTTTCATACGGATGGCGTTGTAGGTATTTCCATGTTCATACAGATGGCGGTGTAGATATTTCCATGTTAATACAGATAGCGGTGTAGATATTTCCATGTTTATACAGATAGCACTGTAGATATTTCCATCTTAATACAGATGGCGTTGTAGATATTTCCATGTTCCTACAGGTGGCAGTGTAGATATTTCCATTTTCATACAAATGGCGGTGTAGATATTTCAATGTTTATAGAGATAGCGGTGTAGATATTTCCTAGTTTATAGAGAATGCTGTGTAGATATTTCCGTGTATATGCAGTTAGTTGTGTAGATATTTCCATGTTCATACAGATAGCAGTGTAGATATTTCCATGTTCATACAGATAGCAGTGTAGATATTTCCATGTTCATACAGATAGCTATGTAGATATTTCCATGTTCTTACAAGTAGCGGTAGAGATATTTCCATGTTCATACATATGGCGGTGTAGATATTTCCATATTCGTGCAGATGGCGGTGAAGATACTTCCATGTTCATACAGATGGCGGTGTAGATAATTCCATGTTCATACAAATGGCTGTTTAGATATTTCCATGTTCATAGAGATGGTGGTGTAGTTATTTCCATGTCTATAGAGATAGCGGTTTAGTTATTTCCATGTTTACAGAGATAGCGGTGTAGAAATTTCCATGTTCCAACAGATAGAGGTGTACATATTTCCATGTTCATACAGATAGCGGTGTAGATATTTCCATGTTCATACAGATAGCGGTGTAGATATTTACATGTTCATCGTGTTGGCGGTGAAGATATTTCCATGTTCATACAGATGGCGGTTAAGATATTTCCATGTTCATACAGATGGCGGTGTAGGTATTTCCATGTTCGTACAGATGGCGGTGTAGATATTTCCATGTTTATAGAGATGGCGGTGTAGATATTTCCCTTTTCATACGGATGGCATTGTACATATTTCCATGTTCATACAGATGGCGGTGTAGATATTTCCATGTTTATACAGATAGCGGTGTAGATATTTCCATGTTCATACAGATGGCGGTGTAGATATTTCCATATTCATGCAGATAGTGGTGAAGATATTTACATGTTCAAACAGATGGCGGTGTAGATATTTCTATGTTCATGCAGATGGCGGTGTAGATATTTCCATGTTCATACAAATGGCGGTGTAGATATTTCCATGTTTATAGAGATAGCGGTGTAGATATTTCCTTATTTATAGAGAAAGCTGTGTAGATATTTCCGTGTATAGGCAGTTAGCTGTGTAGATATTTTCATGTTCATACAGATAGCGGTGTAGATTTTTCCATGTTCATACAGATAGCAGTGTAGATATTTCCATGTTCATACAGATAGCGGTGTAGATATTTCCATGTTCTTACAGGTAGCGGTGTAGATATATCCATGTTCATACGGATTGTGGTGTAGATATTTCCATGTTCATACAGATGGCAGTGTAGATATTTCTATGTTCATGCAGATTGCGGTGTAGATATTTCCATGTTCATACAAATGGCGGTGTAGATATTTCCGTGTTCATAGAGGTGGCGGTGTAGTTATTTCCATGTTTATAGAGATAGCGGTGTAGTTATTTCCACGTTTACAGAGATAGCGGTGTAGATATTTCCATTTATATACATATAGCTGTGTAGATATTTCCATGTTCATACAGATAGCGGTGTAGATATTTCCATGTTCATACAGATAGTGGTGTAGAAATTACCATGTTCCAACAGATAGAGGTGTACTTATTTCCATGTTCATACAGATAGCGGTGTAGATATTTCCATGTTCATACAGATAGCGGTGTAGATATTTCCATGTTCATCGTGATGGCGGTGAAGCTATTTCCATGTTCATACAGATGGCAGTTAAGATATTTCCAGGTTCATACTGATGGCGGTTTAGATATTTCCATGTTCGTACAGATGGCGGTGTAGATATTTCCATGTTCATAGAGATGGCAGTGTAGATATTTCCATGTTTATGCAGATAGCGGTGTAGATATTTCCATGTTCGTACACATGGTGGTGTAGATATTTCCATGTTTGTAGAGATGGCGGTGTAGATATTTCCCTTTTCATACGGATGGCGTTGTAGGTATTTCCATGTTCATACAGATGGCGGTGTAGATATTTCCATGTTAATACAGATAGCGGTGTTGATATTTCCATGTTTATACAGATAGCACTGTAGATATTTCCATCTTAATACAGATGGCGTTGTAGATATTTCCATGTTCCTACAGGTGGCAGTGTAGATATTTCCATGTTCATACAAATGGCGGTGTAGATATTTCAATGTTTATAGAGATAGCGGTGTAGATATTTCCTAGTTTATAGAGAATGCTGTGTAGATATTTCCGTGTATATGCAGTTAGCTGTGTAGATATTTCCATGTTCATACAGATAGCAGTGTAGATATTTCCATGTTCATACAGATAGCAGTGTAGATATTTCCATGTTCATACAGATAGCGATGTAGATATTTCCATGTTCTTACAAGTAGCGGTGTAGATATTTCCATGTTCATACAGATGGCGGTGAAGATACTTCCATGTTCATACAGATGGCGGTGTAGATAATTCTATGTTCATACAAATGGCTTTTTAGATATTTCCATGTTCATAGAGATGGTGGTGTAGTTATTTCCATTTTTATAGAGATAGCGGTGTAGTTATTTCCATGTTTACAGACATAGCGGTGTAGAAATTTCCATGTTCCAACAGATAGAGGTGTACATATTTCCATGTTCATACAGATAGCGGTGTAGATATTTCCATGTTCATACAGATAGTGGTGTAGATATTTACATGTTCATCGTGTTGGCGGTGAAGATATTTCCATGTTCATACAGATGGCGGTTAAGATATTTCCATGTTCATACAGATGGCGGTGTAGATATTTCGATGTTCATAAAGATGGAGGTGTAGATATTTCCATGTTTATAGAGATGACGGTGTAGATATTTCCCTTTTCATACGGATGGCATTGTACATATTTCCATGTTCACACAGATGGCGGTGTAGATATTTCCATGTTTATACAGATAGCGGTGTAGATATTTCCATGTTCATACAGATGGCGGTGTAGATATTTCCATATTCATGCAGATAGTGGTGAAGATATTTACATGTTCAAACAGATGGCGGTTTAGATATTTCTATGTTCATGCAGATGGCGGTGTAGATATTTCCATGTTCATACAAATGGCGGTGTAGATATTTCCATGTTTATAGAGATAGCCGTGTAGATATTTCCTTATTTATAGAGAAAGCTGTGTAGTTGTTTCCGTGTATAGGCAGTTAGCTGTGTAGATATTTTCATGTTCATACAGATGGCGGTGTAGATTTTTCCATGTTCATACAGATAGCAGTGTAGATATTTCCATGTTCATACAGATAGCAGTGTAGATATTTCCATGTTCTTACAGGTAGCGGTCTAGATATATCCATGTTCATACGGATGGTGGTGTAGATATTTCGATGTTCATACAGATGGCGGTGTAGATATTTCCATGTTCACGCAGATGGCGGTGAAGATATATCCATGTTCATACAGATGGCGGTGTAGATATTTCTATGTTCATACAAATGGCGGTTTAGATATTTCCATGTTCATAGTGATGGCGGTGTAGTTATTTCCATGCTTATAGAGATGGCGGTGTAGTTTTTTCCATGTTTATAGACACAGCAATTGAGATATTTCCATTTACATGCAGATAGCTGTGTAGATATTTCCATGTTCATACAGATAGCCGTGTAGATATTTCCATTTTCATACAGATAGCGGTGTAGAAATTTCCATGTTCATACAGATAGCGGTGTACATATTTCCATGTTCATACAGATACCGTTGTAGATATTTCCATGTTCATACAGATAGCGGTGTAGATATTTCCATGTTCATCCAGATGGTGGTGAAGATATTTCCATGTTCATACAGATGGCGGTGAAGGTATATCCATGTTCATACAGATGGCGGTGTAGATATTTCCATGTTCGCACACATGGCGGTGTAGATATTTCCATGTTCATACAGATGGCGGTGTAGATATTTCCATTTTCAAACGGAGGGAGGTGTAGATATTTCCATGTTCCTTCAGATGTGTTTGTAGATATTTCCATGTTTATAGAGATGGCGGTGTAGATATTATCGTGTTTATACAGGCGCTGATTTAGATATTTCTATGTTTACAGAGATAGCAGTGTAGATATTTCCATGTTGATACACATAGCGGTGTAGAGATTTCCAAGTTTTTAGAGATAGCGGTGTAGATATTTCCAAGTTTACAGAGATAGCAGTGTAGATATTTCCATGTTTATAGAGATGGCGGTGTAGATATTTCCATGTTTATACTGATAGCGGTATAGATATTTCCATGTTTATACAGATGGCGGTGTAGATATTTCCATGTTTATTGAGATGGCCGCCTAGATATTTCCATGTTTTCAGAGATAGTGTTGTAGATATTTCCGAGATTATAGTGATACAGGTGTAGATATCTCCATGTTTATACAGGTAGCGGTGAAGATATTTCCATATTTATACAGATAGCGGTGTAGATATTTACATGTTTATGGAGATGGCAGTCTAGATACTTTCTTGTTTTACAGATAGCGGGGTACATATTTCCATTTTTATAGAGATAGCGGTGTAGATATTTCCAATTTTATACAGATAGCAGTGTAGATATTTCCATGTTCATACAGTTAGCGGTGTAGATATTTCCACGTTTATAGAGATGGCGGTGTAGATAATTCCATGTTCATACAGATGGCGTTGTAGATATTTCCATATTTAGAGAGAGGGAGGTGAAGATATTTCCATGTTTATGCAGATTGCACTGTAGATATTTCCATGTTTACACAGATGGCGGTGTGGATATCTCCATGTTTATACAGAGAGCGGTGTAGATATTTCCATGTTTATACAGATAGCGGTGTAGATATTTCCATCTTAATATAGATGGCTTTGTAGATATGTCCATGTTTGTACAGATGGCGGTGTAGATATTTCCATGTTCATACGGATGGCGGTGTAGATATTTCGAAGTTTATAGAGATAGCGCTGTAGTTATTTCCATATTTATAGAGAAATCTCTGAAGATATTTCCATGTATATGCAGATAGCTGTGTAGATATTTCCATGTCCATGCAGATAGCGGTGTAGATATTTCCATGTTCATCCAGATGCCGGTGTAGATATATCCATGTTCATACAGATGGCGGTGAAAATATTTCCATGTTCATACAGATGGTGGTGTAGATATTTCCATGTTCATACAAATGGCGGTGTAGATATTTCCATGTTCATAGAGATGGCGTTGTAGATATTTCCGTGTTCATACAAATGGCGGTGTAGATATTTCCATGTTCATAGAGATGGGGGTGTAGATATTTCCATGTTTATACAGATAGCAATGTAGTTATTTCCATGTTTATAGAGATAGCGGTGTAGATATTTCCATTGATATACAGATAGCTCTGTAGATATTTGCATCTTCATACAGATAGCGGTGTAGATATTTCCATGTTCAAACAGATAGCGGTGTAGATATTTCCATGTTCATACAGATAGCAGTGTAGATATTTCCATGTTCATACAGAGAGAGGTGTAGATATTTCCATGTTCATTCAGATAGCGGTGTAGATATTTCCATGTTCATACAGTTAGCGGTGTAGATATTTCCAAGTTCATACAGATGGCTGTGTAGATATTTTCATGTTCGTACAGATGGCAGTGTAGATATTTCCATGTTCGTACGAATGGCAGTGTAGTTATTTCCATGTTCATACAGGTGGAGGTGTAGATATTTCCATGTTTATACAGATAGCAGTTTAGTTATTTCCATGTTTATAGAGATAGCTGTGTAGATATTTCCTTTGATATACAGATAGCTGTGTAGATATTTGCATGTTCATACAGATAGCGGTGTAGGTATTTCCATGTTCGTACAGATAGCGGTGTAGATATTTCCATGTTCATACAGTTAGCGGTGTAGATATTTCCATGATCATACAGATGGCGGTGTAGATATTTACATGTTCATACAGATGGCGGTGTAGATATTTCCATGTTCATACAAATGGCGGTGTAGATATTTCCATGTTCATAGAGATGGCGGTGTAGGTATTTCCATGTTTATGCAGATAGCGGTATAGATATTTCCATGTTTATACAGATGGTGGTGTAGATATTTCCATGTTTATAGAGATGGCGGTCAAGATATTTCCATGTTTATAGAGATAGTGGTGTAGATATTTCCATGTTTATACAGATAACAGTGTAGATATTTCCATGTTTATAGAGATAGTGGTGTAGATAATTTCAATTTTATACAGATAGCAGTGTAGATATTTCCAAGTTCATACAGATAGCGGTGTAGATATTTCCACGTTTATAGAGATGGCGGTGTAGATATTTTCATGTTCATACAGATGGCGGTGTAGATATTTCCATGTTTATAGAGATGTCGGTGTAGATATTTCCATGTTTACACAGATGGCGGTGTAGATATTTCCCTGTTTACACAGATAGCGGTGTAGACATTTCCATGTTTACACAGATAGCGGTGTGGATATTTCCAGGTTTATGCAGATAGCGGTGTAGATATTTCCATGTTTGTACAGAGAGTGGTGTAGATATTTCCATCTTAATATAGATGGCTTTGTAGATATTTCCATGTTCATACAGATAGCAGTGTAGATATTTCCATGTTCACACAGATAGAAGTGTAGATATTTCCATGTTCTTACAGTTAGCGGTGTAGACATTTCCATGTTCATACAGATGGCGGTGTAGATATTTACATGTTCATACAGAAGGCGGTGTAGATATTTCCATGTTCGTACGGATGGCAGTGCAGATATTTCAATGTTCGTACAGGTGGCGGTGTAGATATTTCCATGTTTATACAGATAGCAGGGTAGATATTTCCATGTTTATAGAGATAGCAATGTAGATATTTCCATTGATATACAGATAGCTGTGTAGATATTTGCATGTTTATACAGATAGCGGTGTAGATATTTCCATGTTCGTACAGATAGCGGTGTAGATATTTCCATGTTCATACAGATATCGGTGTAGATATTTCCATGTTCATACAGATAACGGTGTAGATATTTCCATGTTCATAGAGATAGCGGTGTAGATATTTCCATGTTCATACAGTTAGCGGTGTAGATATTTCCATGTTCATACAGATGTCGGTGTAGATATTTACATATTCATACAGATGGCGGTGTAGGTATTTCCATGTTCGTACAGATGGCGGTGTAGATATTTCCATATTCATGGAGATGGCGGTGTAGATATTTCCATGTTTATGCAGATAGCGGTATAGATATTTCCATGTTTATACAGATGGTGGTGTAGATATTTCCATGTTTATGGGGATGGCGGTGTAGATATTTTCATGTTTACACATATGGCGGTGTAGATATTTCTATGTTTACACAGATAGCGGTGTAGACTTTTCCATGTTTACACAGATAGCGGTGTGGATATTTCCATGTTTATGCAGATAGCAGTGTAGATATTTCCATGTTTATACAAATAGCGGTGCGGATACTTCCATGTTTATACAGATAGTTGGACTGATATTTCCATGTTTATACAGATAGCGGTGTTGATATTTCCATCTTAATACAGATGGCGGTGTAGATATTTCGAAGTTTACAGAGATTGTGCTGTAGTTATTTCCATATTTATAGAGAAATCTGTGTAGATATTTCCATGTATATTCAGATAGCTGTTTAGATATTTCCATGTTCGTGCAGATAGCGGTGTAGATGTTTCCATGTTCATCCAGATGCCGGTGTACATATATCCATGTTCATACTGATGGCGGTGAAGGTATTTCCATGTTCATACAGATGGCGGTGTAGATATTTACATGTTCATACAGATGGCGGTGTAGATATTTCCATGTTCGTACAGATGGCGGTGTAGATATTTCCATGTTCATAGAGATGGCGGTGTAGATGTTTCCATGTTTATGCAGATAGTCGTACAGATATTTTCATGTTTATACAGATGGTAGTGTAGATATTTCCATGTTTATAGAGATGGCGGTCTAGATATTTCCATGTTTATACAGATAGCGGTGATGATATTTCCATGTTTATACAGATAGCGGTGTAGATATTTCCATGTTTATAGAGACAGCAGTGTAGCTATTTACATGATTATAGAGATAGTGGTGTAGATAATTTCAATTTTATACCGAGAGCAGTGTAGATATTTCCAAGTTCATACAGATAGCGACGTAGTTATTTCCACGTTTATAGAGATGGCGGTGTAGATATGTCCATGTTCATGCAGATGGCGGTGTAGATATTTCCATGTTCATACAAATGGCGGTGTAGATATTTCCATGTTCATAGAGATGGCGGTGTAGATATTTCCATGTTCATACAAATGGCGGTGTAGATATTTCCATGTTCATAGAGATGGCGGTGTAGATATTTCCATGTTTATACAGATAGCAGTGTAGTTATTTCAATGTTTATAGAGATAGAAGTGTAGATATTTCCATTGATATACACATAGCTGTGTAGATATTTGCATGTTCATACTGATAGTGGTGTTGATATTTCCATCTTTGTACAGATAGCGGTGTAGATATTTCCATGTTCATACAGATAGCGGTGTAGATATTTCCATGTTCATACAAATATCGGTGTAGATATTTCCATGTTCATACAGATAGCGGTGTAGATATTTCCATGGTCATACAGTTAGCGGTTTAGATATTTCCATGTTCATAGAGATGGCCGTGCAGATATTTCAATGTTCATTCAGATGGCGGTGTAGATATTTCCAACTTCGTACAGATGGCGGTGTAGATATTTCCATGTTCATATAGATGGCGGTGTAGATATTTCCATGTTTACGCAGATAGCGGTATAGATATTTCCATGTTTACAGAGATAGTGGTGTAGTTATTTCCAAGTTTATAGAGAAGCGTTGTAGATATTTCCATGTTTATGCAGATAGCAGTGAAGATATTTCCATGTTTATACAGATAGCGGTGTAGATATTTCCATGTTTATACAGATAGCTGTGTAGATATTTCCATCTTAATACAGATGGCGGTGTAGATATTTCCATGTTCGTACAGATGGCGGTGTAGATATTTCCATGTTCATACAGATGGCGGTGTAGTTATTTCGAAGTTTATAGATATAGCGCTGTAGTTATTTCCATATTTATAGAGAAATCTCTGAAGATATTTCCATGTATATGCAGATAGCTGTGTGGACTTTTCCATGTTCATGCAGATAGCGGTGCAGATATTTCCATGTTCATCCAGATGCCGGTGTAGATATATCCATGTTCATACAGATGGCGGTGAAGATATTTAAATGTTCATACAGATGGCGGTGTAGAAATTTCCATGTTCATACACATAGCGGTGTAGATATTTCCATGTTCATAGAGATGGCGGTGTAGGTAATTCCATGTTCATACAAATGGGTTTGTAGATATTTCCATGTTCATAGAGATGGCGTTGTAGATATTTCATTGTTTGTACAGAGAGCAGTGTAGTTATTTCCATGTTTATAGAGATAGCAGTGTAGATATTTCCATTGATATACAGATAGCTCTGTAGATATTTGCATGTTCATACAGATAGCGGTGTAGATATATCCATGCTCATACAGATAGCGGTGTAGATATTTCCATGTTCATACAGATGGCGGTGTAGATATTTACATGTTCATGCAGACGGCGGTGTAGATATTTCCATGTTCGTACAGATGGCGGTGTAGATATTTCCATGTTCATAGAGATGGCGGTGTAGATATTTCCATGTTTATGCAGATAGCGGTATAGATATTTCCATGTTTATACAGATGGTGGTGTAGACATTTCCATGTTTATAGAGATGGCGGTCAAGATATTTCCATGTTTATAGAGATAGTGGTGTAGTTATTTCCAAGTTTATAGAGACAGCGTTGTAGATATTTCCATGTTCATACAGATAGCGGTGTAGATATTTCCATGTTCATACAGTTAGCGGTGTAGATACTTCCATGTTCATACAGATGGCGGTGTAGATATTTCCATGTTTATAGAGATAGTGGTGTAGATAATTTCAATTTTATACAGATAGCAGTGTAGATACTTCCAAGTTCATACAGATAGCAGTGTAGATATTTCCACGTTTATAGAGATGGCGGTGTAGATATTTCCATGTTCATACAGATGGCGGTGTAGATATTTCCATGTTTATGGGGATGGCGGTGTAGATATTTTCATGTTTACACAGATGGCGGTGTAGATATTTCCATGTTTACACAGATGGCGGTGTAGACATTTCCATGTTTACACAGATAGCGGTGTGGATATTTCCATGTTTATGTAGATAGCGGTGTAGATATTTCCATGTTTATACAGATAGCGGTGCGGATATTTCCATGTTTATGCAGATAGTTGGGCAGATATTTCCATGTTTATACAGATAGCGGTGCGGATATTTCCATGTTTATACAGATAGTTGGGCAGATATTTCCATGTTTATACAGACAGCGGTGTAGATATTTCCATCTTAATAAAGATGGCGGTGTAGATATGTCCATGTTCGTACAGATGGCGGTGTAGATATTTCCATGTTCATACAGATGGTTGTGTAGATATTTCGAAGTTTATAGAGATAGCGCTGTAGTTATTTCCATATTTATAGAGAAATCTGTGTAGATATTTCCATGTATATGCAGATAACAGTGTAGATATTTCCATGTTCATGCAGATAGCGGTGTAGATATTTCCATGTTCATCCAGATGCCGGTGTAGATATATCCATGTTCATACAGATGGCGGTGAAGGCATTTCCATGTTCATACAGAGGGCGGTGTAGATATTTCCATGTTCATACAAATGGCAGTGTAGATATTTCCATGTTCATAGAGATGGCGGTGTAGATATTTCCATGTTCATACAAATGGCGGTGTAGATATTTCCATGTTCATAAAGATGGCGGTGTAGATATTTCCATGTTTATACAGATAGCTGTATAGTTATTTCCATGTTTATAGAGATAGCAGTGAAGATATATCCATTGATATTCAGATAGCTGTGTAGTTACGTGTATGTTCATACAGATAGCGGTGTAGATATTTCCATGTTCGTACAGATAGCGGTGTAGATATTTCCATGTTCATACAGATCGCGGTGTAGATATTTCCATGCTCATACAGATAACGGTGTAGATATTTCCATGTTCATAGAGATAGCTGTGTAGATATTTACATGTTCATACAGATAACGGTGTAGATATTTCCATGGTCATACAGATGGTGGTGTAGATATTTACATGTTCATACAGATGGCGGTGTAGATATTTCCAACTTCGTACAGATGGCGGTGTTGATATTTCCATGTTCATATAGATGGCGGTGTAGATATTTCCATGTTTATGCAGATAGCGGTATAGATATTTCCATGTTTATACTGACGGTGCTGAAGATATTTCCATGTTTATAGATATGGTGATCTAGATATTTCCATGTTTATAGAGATAGTGGTGTAGTTATTTCCAAGTTTATAGAGAAGCGTTGTAGATATTTCCATGTTTATGCAGATAGCGGTGAAGATATTTCCATGTTTATACAGATAGCGGTGTAGATATTTCCATGTTTATACAGATAGCAGTGTAGATATTTCCATGTTTATAGAGATAGTGGTGTAGATAATTTCAATTTCATACCGATAGCAGTGTAGATATTTCCAAGTTCATACAGATAGCGGTGTAGATATTTCCATGTTTATAGAGATGGCGGTGTAGATATTTCCATGTTCATACTGATGGCGGTGTAGATATTTCCATGTTTATAGAGATGGCGGTGTAGATATTTTCATGTTTACACAGATGGCGTTGTAGATGTTTCCATGTTTACACAGATAGCGGTGTAGACATTTCCATGTTTACACAGATAGCGGTGTGGATATTTCCATGTTTATGCAGATAGCGGTGTAGATATTTCCATCTTTGTACAGATAGCGGTGTAGATATTTCCATGTTCATACAGATAACGGTGTAGATATTTCCATGTTCAACAGATAGCGTTGTAGATATTTCCATGTTCACACAGATAGCGGTGTAGATATTTCCAAGTTCATACAGTTAGCGGTGTAGATATTTCCATGTTCATGCAGATAGCGGTGTAGATATTTCCATGCTCATCCAGATGCCGGTGTAGATATTTCCATGTTCACACAGATGGCGGTGTAGATATTTACATGTTCATACAGATGGCGGTGTAGATATTTCCATGTTCGTACGGATGGCAGTGTAGATATTTCCATGTTTTACAGATAGCGGTGTAGATATTTCCATGTTCATACAGATAGCGGGGTAGATATTTCCATGTTCATACAGTTAGCGGTGTAGATATTTCCATGTTCATACAGATGGCGGTGTAGATATTTACATGTTCATACAGATGGCGGTGTAGATATTTCCATGTTTTTACGGATGGCTGTGTAGATATTTCCATGTTCATACAGGTGGCGGCGTAGATATTTCCATGTTCACACAGATAGCAGTGTATGTATTTCCATGTTTATAGAGATGGCAGTGTAGATATTTCCATTGATATACAGATAGCTGTGTAGATATTTATATATTCATACAGATGGCGGTGTAGGTATTTCCATATTCGTACAGGTGGCGTTGTAGTTATTTCCATGTTCATACAGATAGCGGTGTAGATATTTCTATGTTCATACAGATAACGGTGTAGATATTTCCATGTTTATACAGATAGCGGTGTAGATATTTCCATGTTCATACAGTTAGCAGTGTAGATATTTCCATGTTCATACAGATGGCGGTGTAGATATTTACATGTTCATACAGATGGCGGTGTAGATATTTCCATGTTCATAGAGATGCCGGTGTAGATATTTCCGTGTTTATGCAGATAGCGGTGTAGATATTTCCATGTTTTTACAGATGGTGGTGTAGATATTTCCATGTTTATAGAGATGGCGATCTAGATATTTCCATGTTTATAGAGATAGTGGTGAAGTTATTTCCAAGTTTATAGAGACAGCATTGTAGATATTTCCATGTTTATACAGATAGCGGTGAAGATATTTCCATGTTTATACAGATAGAGGTGTAGAAATTTCCATGTTTATACAGATAGCAGTGTAGATATTTCCATGTTTATAGAGATAGTGGTGTAGATAATTTCAATTTTATACAGATAGCAGTGTAGATATTTCCAAGTTCATACAGATAGCGGTGTAGATATTTCCACGTTTATAGAGATGGCGGTGTAGATATATCCATGTTCATACAGATGGCAGTGTAGATATTTCCATGTTTTTAGAGATGGCGGTGTAGATATTTTCACGTTTACACAGATAGCGGTGCAGACATTTCCATGTTTTCACAGATAGCGGTGTGGATATTTCCATGTGTATGCAGATAGCGGTGTAGATATTTCCATGTTTATACAGATAGCGGTGAGGATATTTCCATGTTTATACTGATATTTGGGCAGATATTTCCATGTTTAAACAGAGAGCGGTGTAGATATTTCCATCTTAATACAGATGGCGGTGTAGATATGTCCATGTTCGTACAGATGGCGGTGTAGATATTTCCATGTTCATACAGATGGCGGTGTAGATATTTCGAAGTTTATAGAGATAACGCTGTAGTTATTTCCATATTTATAGAGAAATCTCTGTAGATATTTCCATGTATATGCAGATAGCTATGTAGATATTTCCATGATCATGCAGATAGCGGTGTAGATATTTCCATGTTCATCCAGATGCCGGTGTAGATATATCCATGTTCATACAGATGGCGGTGAAGATATTTCCATGTTCATACAGATGGCGGTGTAGATATTTCCATGTTCATACACATGGCGGTGTAGATATTTCCATGTTCATAGAGATGGCGGTGTAGATATTTCCGTGTTCATAGAAATGGCGGTGTAGATATTTCCATGTTCATAGAGATGGCGGTGTAGATATTTCATTGTTTGTACAGATAGCAGTGTAGTTATTTCCATGTTTATAGAGACAGCAGTGTAGATATTTCCATTGATATACAGATAGCTCTGTAGATATTTGCATGTTCATACAGATAGCGGTGTAGATATTTCCATGCTCATACAGATAGCGGTGTAGATATTTCCATGCTCATACAGATAGCGGTGTAGATATTTTCATGTTCATACAGTTAGCAGTGTAGATATTTCCATGTTCATACAAATGGCGGTGTAGATATTTACATGTTCATACAGATGGCGGTGTAGATATTTCATGTTCGCACAGATGGCAGTGTAGATATTTCCATGTTCATACAGGTGGCGGTGTAGATATTTCCATGTTTATACATATAGCAGTGTAGTTATTTCCATGTTTATAGATTTAGCAGTGTAGCTATTTCCATTTATATACAGATAGCTGTGTAGATATTTGCATGTTCATACAGATGGCGGTGTAGATATTTCGAAGTTTATAGAGATAGCGCTGTAGTTATTTCCATATTTATAGAGAAATCTGTGTAGATATTTCCATGTATATGCAGATAGGTGTGTAGATATTTCCATGTTCATGCAGATAGCGGTGTAGATATTTCCATGTTCATCCAGATGCCGGTGTAGATATATCCATGTTCATACAGATGGCGGTGTAGATATTTCTATGTTCGTACAGATGGCGGTGTAGATACTTCAATGTTCATAGAGATGGCGGTGTAGATATTTCCATGTTCATAGAGATGGCGGTGTATATATTTCCATGTTTATGCCGATAGCGGTATAGATATTTCCATGTTTATACAGATGGTGTTGTAGATATTTCCATGTTTATAGAGATAGCGGTCTAGATATTTCCATGTTTATAGAGATAGTGGTGTAGTTATTTCCAAGTTTATAGAGACAGCGTTGTAGATATTTACATGTTTATAAAGAGAGCGGTGAAGATATTTCCATGTTTATACAGATAGCGGTGTAGATATTTCCATGTTTATACAGACAGCAGTGCAGATATTTCCATCTTTATAGAGATAGTGGTGTAGATAATTTCAATTTTATAAAGATAGCAGTGTAGATATTTCCAAGTTCATACAGATAGCGGTGTAGATATTTCCACGTTTATAGAGATGGCGGTGTAGATATTTCCATGTTCATACAGATGGCGGTGTAGACATTCCCATGTTTTTACAGATAGCTGTTTAGTTGTTTCCATGTTTATAGAGATAGCAGTGTAGATATTTCCATTGATATACAGATAGCTGTGTAGATATTTGCATGTTCATACAGACAGCGGTGCAGATATTTCCATGTTCATACAGATAGCGGTGTAGATATTTCCATGTTCATACAGATAACGGTGTAGATATTTCCATGTTAATACAGATAGCGGTGTAGATATTTCCATGTTCACACAGATAGCGGTGTAGTTATTTCCATGCTCATACAGTTAGCGGTGTAGATATTTCCATGTTTTGCAGATAGCGGTGTAGATATTTCCATGTTCATCCAGATGCCGGTGTAGATATATCCATGTTCATACAGATGGCGGTGAAGATATTTCCAAGTTCATACAGATGGCATTGTAGATATTTCCATGTTCATACAAATGGCGGTGTAGATATTTCCATGTTCATACAGATGGCGTTGTAGATATTTCCGTGTTCATACAAATGGCAGTTTAGATATTCCCATGTTCATAGAGATGGAGGTGTACATATTTCCATGTTTATGCAGATAGCGGTATAGGTATTTCCATGTTTATACAGATGGTGGTGTAGATATTTCCATGTTTATAGAGATGGCGGTCTAGATATTTCCATGTTTATAGAGATAGTGGTGTAGTTATTTCCAAGTTTATAGAGACAGCGTTGTAGATATTTCCATGTTTATAAAGATAGCGGTGAAGATATTTGCATGTTTATACAGACAGCAGTGTAGATATTTCCATGTTTATAGAGATAGTGGTGTAGATAATTTCAATTTTATACAGATAGCAGTGTAGATATTTCCAAGTTCATACAGATAGCGGTGTAGATATTTCCACCTTTATAGAGATGGCGGTGTAGATATTTCCATGTTCATACAGATGGCGGTGTAGGTATTTCCATGTTCGTACAGGTGGCGGTGTAGATATTTCCATGTTTATACAGATAGAAGTGTGGTTATTTCCATGTTTATGGAGATAGCAATGTAGATATTTCCACTGGCATACATATAGCTGTGTAGATATTTGCATGCTCATACTGATAGCAGTGTAGATATTTCCATGTTCGTACAGATAGCGGTGTAGGTATTTCCATGTTCATGCAGATAGCGGTGTAGATATTTCCATGTTCATACTGATAGTGGTGTAGATATTTGCATGTTCATACAGTTTGCGGGGTAGATATTTCCATGTTCATACAGATGGCGGTGTAGATATTTCCATGTTCATACAGATGGCGGTGTAGATATTTACATGTTCATACAGATGGCGGTGTAGATATTTCCATGTTCGTACGGATGGCAGTGTAGATATTTCCATGTTCATACAGGTGGCGGTGTAGATATTCCCATGTTTTTACAGGTGGCTGTGTAGTTATTTCCATGTTTATAGAGATAGCAGTGTAGATATTTCCATTGATATACAGATAGCTCTGTAGAAATTTGCATGTTCATACAGATAGCGGTTTAGTTATTTCCATGTTCATACAGATGGCGGTGTAGATATTTCCATGTTCATACACATAGCGCTGTAGATATTTCCATGTTCATACAGATAACGGTGTAGATATTTCCATGTTCATACAGATAGCGGTGTAGATATTTCCATGTTCTCTCAGATAGCGGTGTAGATATTTCCATGTTCATACAGTTAGCGGTGTAGGTATTTCCATGTTCATGCAGATAGCGGTGTAGATATTTCCATGTTCATCCAGATGCCGGTGTAGATATATCCATGTTCATACAGATGGCGGTGAAGATATTTCCATGTTCATACAGATGGCGGAGTAGATATTTCCATGTTCATACACATGGCGGTGTAGATATTTCCATGTTCATAGAGATGGCGGTGTAGATATTTCCATGTTCATACAAATGGCGGTGTAGATATTTCCATGTTCATAGAGATGGCGGTGTAGATATTTCCATGTTTGTACAGATAGCAGTGTAGTTATTTCCATGTTTATAGAGATAGCAGTGTAGATATTTCCATGTTTATTCAGATAGCGGTGTAGATATTTCCATGTTCATACAGATAGCGGTGCAGATATTTCCATGTTCATACAGATAGCTGTGTAGATATTTCCATGTTCATGCAGATAGCGGTGTAGTTATTTCCATGTTCATACAGTTAGCGGTGTAGATATTTCCATGTTCATACAGATGGCGGTGTAGATATTTCCATGTTCATACAGATGGCGGTGTAAATATTTACATGTTCATACAGATGGCGGTGTAGATATTTCCATGTTCGTACGGATGGGAGTGTAGATATTTCCATGTTCCTACAGGTGGCGGTGTAGATATTTCCATGATCATACAGATAGCTGTGTAGTTATTTCCATGTTTATAGAGATAGCAGTGTAGATATTTCCATTGATATACAGATAGCTGTGTAGATATTTCCATGTTCATGCAGATAGCGGTGTAGATATTTCCATGTTCATCCAGATGCCGGTGTAGTTATATCCATGTTCATACAGATGGCGGTGTAGATATTTCCATGTTCACACAAATGGCGGTGTAGATATTTCTATGTTCATACAGATGGCGGTGTAGATATTTCCGTGTTCATACAAATGGCGGTGTAGATATTTCCATGTTCATAGAGATGGCGGTGTAGATATTTCCATGTTTATACAGATAGCAATGTAGATATTTCCATGTTTATAGAGATAGCGGTGTAGATATTTCCATTGATATACAGATAGCTGTGTAGATATTTGCATGTTCATACAGATAACGTTGTAGATATTTCCATGTTCATACAGATAGCGGTGTAGATATTTCCATGTTCATACAGATAGCAGTGTAGATATTTCCATGTTTTACAGATAGCGGTGTAGATATTTCCATGTTCATACAGATAGGGGGGTAGATATTTCCATGTTTATAGAGATGGCGGTCTAGATATTTCCATGTTTATAGAGATAGTGGTGTAGTTATTTCCAAGTTTATAGAGACAGCATTGTAGATATTTCCATGTTTATACAGATAGCGGTGAAGGTATTTCCATGTTTATACAGATAGCGGTGTAGATATTTCCATGTTCATCGTGATGGCGGTGAAGATATTTCCATGTTCATACAGATGGCAGTTAAGATATTTCCAGGTTCATACTGATGGCGGCGTAGATGTTTCCATGTTCGTACAGATGGCGGTGTAGATATTTCCATGTTCATAGAGATGGCAGTGTAGATATTTCCATGTTTATGCAGATAGCGGTGTAGATATTTCCTTGTTCGTACACATGGTGGTGTAGATATTTCCATGTTTATAGAGATGGCGGTGTAGATATTTCCCTTTTCATACGGATGGCGTTGTAGGTATTTCCATGTTCATACAGATGGCGGTGTAGATATTTCCATGTTAATACAGATAGCGGTGTAGATATTTCCATGTTTATACAGATAGCACTGTAGATATTTCCATCTTAATACAGATGGCGTTGTAGATATTTCCATGTTCCTACAGGTGGCAGTGTAGATATTTCCATGTTCATACAAATGGCGGTGTAGATATTTCAATGTTTATAGAGATAGCGGTGTAGATATTTCCTAGTTTATGGAGAAAGCTGTGTAGATATTTCCGTGTATATGCAGTTAGCTGTGTAGATATTTCCATGTTCATACAGATAAGCAGTGTAGATATTTCCATGTTCATACAGATAGCAGTGTAGATATTTCCATGTTCATACAGATAGCGATGTAGATATTTCCATGTTCTTACAAGTAGCGGTGCAGATATTTCCATGTTCATACAGATGGAGGTGTAGATATTTCCATATTCATGCAGATGGCGGTGAAGATACTTCCATGTTCATACAGATGGTGGTGTAGATAATTCTATGTTCATACAAATGGCTGTTTAGATATTTCCATGTTCATAGAGATGGTGGTGTAGTTATTTCCATGTTTATAGAGATAGCGGTGTAGTTATTTCCATGTTTACAGAGATAGCGGTGTAGAAATTTCCATGTTCCAACAGATAGAGGTGTACATATTTCCATGTTCATACAGATAGCGGTGTAGATATTTCCATGTTCATACAGATAGCGGTGTAGATATTTACATGTTCATCGTGGTGGCGGTGAAAATATTTCCATGTTCATACAGATGGCGGTTGAGATATTACCATGTTCATACAGATGGCGGTGTAGATATTTCCATGTTCGTACAGATGGCGGTGTAGATATTTCCATGTTTATAGAGATGGCGGTGTAGATATTTCCCTTTTCATACGGATGGCATTGTACATATTTCCATGTTCATACAGATGGCGGTGTAGATATTTCCATGTTTATACAGATAGCGGTGTAGATATTTCCATGTTCATACAGATGGCGGTGTAGATATTTCCATATTCATGCAGATAGTGGTGAAGATATTTACATGTTCAAACAGATGGCGGTGTAGATATTTCTATGTTCATGCACATGGCGGTGTAGATATTTCCATGTTTATAGAGATAGCGGTGTAGATATTTCCTTATTTATAGAGAAAGCTGTGTAGATATTTCCGTTTATAGGCAGTTAGCTGTGTAGATATTTTCATGTTCATACAGATATCGGTGTAGATTTTTCCATGTTCATACAGATAGCCGTGTAGATATTTCCATTTTCATACAGATAGCGGTGTAGAAATTTCCATGTTCATACAGATAGCGGTGTACATATTTCCATGTTCATACAGATACCGTTGTAGATATTTCCATGTTCATACAGATAGCGGTGTAGATATTTCCATGTTCATCCAGATGGTGGTGAAGATATTTCCATGTTCATACAGATGGCGGTGAAGGTATATCCATGTTCATACAGATGGCGGTGTAGTTATTTCCATGTTCGCACACATGGCGGTGTAGATATTTCCATGTTCATAGAGATGGCGGTGTAGATATTTCCATTTTCAAACGGAGGGAGGTGTAGATATTTCCATGTTCCTTCAGATGTGGGTGTAGATATTTCCATGTTTATAGAGATGGCGGTGTAGATATTTTCGTGTTTATACAGGCGCTGATTTAGATATTTCTATGTTTACAGAGATAGCAGTGTAGATATTTCCATGTTGATACGCATAGCGGTGTAGAGATTTCCAAGTTTTTAGAGATAGCGGTGTAGATATTTCCAAGTTTACAGAGATAGCAGTGTAGATATTTCCATGTTTATAGAGATGGCGGTGTAGGTATTTCCATGTTTATACTGATAGCGGTATAGATATTTCCATGTTTATACAGATGGCGGTGTAGATATTTCCATGTTTATTGAGATGGCCGCCTAGATATTTCCATGTTTTCAGAGATAGTGTTGTAGATATTTCCGAGATTATAGTGATACAGGTGTAGATATCTCCATGTTTATACAGGTAACGGTGAAGATATTTCCATATTTATACAGATAGCGGTGTAGATATTTACATGTTTATGGAGATGGCAGTCTAGATACTTTCTTGTTTTACAGATAGCGGGGTACATATTTCCATGTTTATAGAGATAGCGGTGTAGATATTTCCAATTTTATACAGATAGCAGTGTAGATATTTCCATGTTCATACAGATAGCGGTGTAGATATTTCCACGTTTATAGAGATGGCGGTGTAGATAATTCCATCTTCATACAGATGGCGTTGTAGATATTTCCATATTTAGAGAGGGAGGTGAAGATATTTCCATGTTTATGCAGATTGCACTGTAGATATTTCCATGTTTACACAGATGGCGGTGTGGATATCTCCATGTTTATACAGAGAGCGGTGTAGATATTTCCATGTTTATACAGATAGCGGTGTAGATATTTCCATCTTAATATAGATGGCTTTGTAGATATGTCCATGTTTGTACAGATGGCGGTGTAGATATTTCCATGTTCATACGGATGGCGGTGTAGATATTTCGAAGTTTATAGAGATAGCGCTGTAGTTATTTCCATATTTATAGAGAAATCTCTGAAGATATTTCCATGTATATGCAGATAGCTGTGTAGATATTTCCATGTCCATGCAGATAGCGGTGTAGATATTTCCATGTTCATCCAGATGCCGGTGTAGATATATCCATGTTCATACAGATGGCGGTGAAGATATTTCCATGTTCATACAGATGGCGGTGTAGATATTTCCATGTTCATACAAATGGCGGTGTAGATATTTCCATGTTCATAGAGATGGCGTTGTAGATATTTCCGTGTTCATACAAATGGCGGTGTAGATATTTCCATGTTCATAGAGATGGGGGTGTAGATATTTCCATGTTTATACAGATAGCAATGTAGTTATTTCCATGTTTATAGAGATAGCGGTGTAGATATTTCCATTGATATACAGAAAGCTCTGTAGATATTTGCATCTTCATACAGATAGCGGTGTAGATATTTCCATGTTCAAACAGATAGCGGTGTAGATATTTCCATGTTCATACAGATAGCAGTGTAGATATTTCCATGTTCATACAGAGAGTGGTGTAGATATTTCCATGTTCAATCAGATAGCGGTGTAGATATTTCCATGTTCATACAGTTAGCGGTGTAGATATTTCCAAGTTCATACAGATGGCTGTGTAGATATTTTCATGTTCGTACAGATGGCAGTGTAGATATTTCCATGTTCGTACGAATGGCAGTGTAGGTATTTCCATGTTCATACAGGTGGCGGTGTAGATATTTCCATGTTTATACAGATAGCAGTTTAGTTATTTCCATGTTTATAGAGATAGCTGTGTAGATATTTCCATTAATATACAGATAGCTGTGTAGATATTTGCATGTTCATACAGATAGCGGTGTAGGTATTTCCATGTTCGTACAGATAGCGGTGTAGATATTTCCATGTTCATACAGATAGCGGTGTAGATATTTCCATGTTCATACAGATAGCGGTGTAGATATTTCCATGTTCATACAGATAGCGGTGTAGATATTTCCATGTTCATACAGTTAGCGGTGTAGATATTTCCATGATCATACAGATGGCGGTGTAGATATTTACATGTTCATACAGATGGCGTTGTAGATATTTCCATGTTCATACAAATGGCGGTGTATATATTTCCATGTTCATAGAGATGGCGGTGTAGGTATTTCCATGTTTATGCAGATAGCGGTATAGATATTTCCATGTTTATACAGATGGTGGTGTAGATATTTCCATGTTTATAGAGATGGCGGTCAAGATATTTCCATGTTTATAGAGATAGTGGTGTAGTTATTTCCAAGTATATAGAGACAGCGTTGTAGATATTTCCATGTTTATACAGATAGTGGTGAAGATATTTCCATGTTTATACAGATAGTGGTGTAGATATTTCCATGTTTATACAGATAACAGTGAAGATATTTCCATGTTTATAGAGATAGTGGTGTAGATAATTTCAATTTTATACAGATAGCAGTGTAGATATTTCCAAGTTCATACAGATAGCGGTGTAGATATTTCCACGTTTATAGAGATGGCGGTGTAGATATTTCCATGTTCATACAGATGGCGGTGTAGATATTTCCCTGTTTACACAGATAGCGGTGTAGACATTTCCATGTTTACACAGATAGCGGTGTGGATATTTCCAGGTTTATGCAGATAGCGGTGTAGATATTTCCATGTTTATACAGAGAGTGGTGTAGATATTTCCATCTTAATATAGATGGCTTTGTAGATATTTCCATGTTCATACCGATAGCAGTGTAGATATTTCCATGTTCACACAGATAGAAGTGTAGATACTTCCATGTTCGTACAGTTAGCGGTGTAGATATTTCCATGTTCATACAGATGGCGGTGTAGATATTTACATGTTCATACAGAAGGCGGTGTAGATATTTCCATTTTCGTACGGATGGCAGTGCAGATATTTCAATGTTCGTACAGGTGGCGGTGTAGATATTTCCATGTTTATACAGATAGCAGTGTAGATATTTCCATGTTTATAGAGATAGCAATGTAGATATTTCCACTGATATACAGATAGCTGTGTAGATATTTGCATGTTCATACAGATAGCGGTGTAGATATTTCCATGTTCGTACAGATAGCGGTGTAGATATTTCCATGTTCATGCAGATAGCGGGGTAGATATTTCCATGTTCATCCAGATGCCGGTGTAAATATATCCACGTTCATACAGATGGCGGTGAAGATATTTCCATGTTCATACAGATAACGGTGTAGATATTTCCATGTTCATAGAGATAGCGGTGTAGATATTTCCATGTTCATACAGTTAGCGGTGTAGATATTTCCATGTTCTTACATTTAGCGGTGTAGATATTTCCATGTTCATACAGATGTCGGTGTAGATATTTACATATTCATACAGATGGCGGTGTAGGTATTTCCATGTTCGTACAGATGGCGGTGTAGATATTTCCATATTCATGGAGATGGCGGTGTAGATATTTCCATGTTTATGCAGATAGCGGTATAGATATTTCCATGTTTATACAGATGGTGGTGTAGATATTTCCATGTTTATGGGGATGGCGGTGTAGATATTTTCATGTTTACACAGATGGCGGTGTAGATATTTCTATGTTTACACAGATAGCGGTGTAGACTTTTCCATGTTTACACAGATAGCGGTGTGGATATTTCCATGTTTACGCAGATAGCAGTGTAGATATTTCCATGTTTATACAGATAGTTGGACTGATATTTCCATGTTTATACAGATAGCGGTGTTGATATTTCCATCTTAATACAGATGGCGGTGTAGATATTTCGAAGTTTACAGAGATTGTGCTGTAGTTATTTCCATATTTATAGAGAAATCTGTGTAGATATTTCCATGTATATTCAGATAGCTGTTTAGATATTTCCATGTTCGTGCAGATAGCGGTGTAGATGTTTCCATGTTCATCCAGATGCCGGTGTACAAATATCCATGTTCATACTGATGGCGGTGAAGGTATTTCCATGTTCATACAGATGGCGGTGTAGTTATTTACATGTTCATACAGATGGCGGTGTAGATATTTCCATGTTCGTACAGATGGCGGTGTAGATATTTCCATGTTCATAGAGATGGCGGTGTAGATGTTTCCATGTTTATGCAGATAGCCGTACAGATATTGCCATGTTTATACAGATTGTAGTGTAGATATTTCCATGTTTATAGAGATGACGGTCTAGATATTTCCATGTTTATACAGATAGCGGTGATGATATTTCCATGTTTATACAGATAGCGGTGTAGATATTTCCATGTTTATAGAGATAGCAGTGTAGCTATTTACATGATTATAGAGATAGTGGTGTAGATAATTTCAATTTTATACCGAGAGCAGTGTTGATATTTCCAAGTTCATACAGATAGCGACGTAGTTATTTCCACGTTTATAGAGATGGCGGTGTAGATATTTCCATGTTCATGCAGATGGCGGTGTAGATATTTCCATGTTCATACAAATGGCGGTGTAGATATTTCCATGTTCATAGAGATGGCGGTGTAGATATTTCCATGTTCATACAAATGGCGGTTTAGATATTTCCATGTTCATAGAGATGGCGGTGTATATATTTCCATGTTTATACAGATAGCAGTGTAGTTATTTCAATGTTTATAGAGATAGAAGTGTAGATATTTCCATTGATATACACATAGCTGTGTAGATATTTGCATGTTCATACTGATAGTGGTGTTGATATTTCCATCTTTGTACAGATAGCGGTGTAGATATTTCCATGTTCATACAGATAGCGGTGTAGATATTTCCATGTTCATACAAATATCGGTGTAGATATTTCCATGTTCATACAGATAGCGGTGTAGATATTTCCATGGTCATACAGTTAGCGGTTTAGATATTTCCATGTTCATAGAGATGGCCGTGTAGATATTTCAATGTTCATTCAGATGGCGGTGTAGATATTTCCATGTTCGTACAGATGGCGGTGTAGATATTTCCATGTTCTTAGAGATGGCAGTTTAGATATTTCCATGTTTATGCAGATAGCGGTATGGATATTTCCATGTTTATACAGATGGTGGTGTAGATATTTCCATGTTTATAGAGATGGCGGTCTAGATATTTCCATGTTTATAGAGATTGCGGTGTAGTTATTTCCAAGTTTATAGAGACAGCGTTGTAGATATTTCCATGTTTATACAGATAGCGGTGAAGTTATTTCCATGTTTATACAGATAGCGGTGTAGATGTTTTCATGTTTCTACAGATAACAGTGTAGATATTTCCATGTTTATAGAGATAGTGGTGTAGATAATTTCAATTTTATACAGGTAGCAGTGTAGATATATCCAAGTTCATACAGATAGTGGTGTAGATATTTCCCCGTTTATAGAGATGGCGGTGTAGACATTTCCAAGTTCACACAGATGGCGGTGTAGATATTTCCATGTTTATAGAGATGGCGGTGTAGATATTTCCATGTTTACACAGATGGCGGTGTAGATATTTCCAGGTTTACACAGACAGAGTTGTAGACATTTCCATGTTTACACAGATAGCGGTATGGATATTTCCATGTTTATGCAGATAGCGGTGTAGATATTTCCATGTTTATACAGATAGCGGTGCGGATATTTCCATGTTTATACAGATAGTTGGGCAGATATTTCCATGTTTATACAGATAGCGGTGTAGATATTTCCATCTTAATACAGATGGCGGTGTAGATATGTTCTTGTTCGTACAGATGGCGGTGTAGTTATTTCCATGTTCATACAGATGTCGGTGTAGATATTTCAAAGTTTATAGAGATAGCGCTGTAGTTATTTCCATATTTATAGAGAAATATGTGTAGATATTTCCATGTATATGCAGATAGCTGCGTAGATATTTCCATGTAAATGCAGATAGCCGTGTAGATATTTACATGTTCATCCAGATGCCGGTGTAGATATATCCATGCTCATACAGAAGGCGGTGAAGATATTTCCATGTTCATACAGATGGCGGTGTAGATATTTCCATGTTCATTCAAATGGCAGTGTAGATATTTCCATGTTCATAGAGATGGCGGTGTAGATATTTCCATGTTCATACATATGGCGGTGTAGATATTTCCATGTTTACACAGATAGTGGTGTGGATATTTCCATGTTTATGCAGATAGCCGTGTAGATATTTCCATGTTTATACAGATAGAGGTGCGGATATTTCCATGTTTATTCAGATAGCGGTGCGGATATTTCCATGTTTATACAGATAGTTGGGCAGATATTTCCATGTTTATACAGATAGCGGTGTAGATATTTCCATCTTAATACAGATGGCGGTGTAGATATGTCCATGTTCGTACAGATGGCCGTGTAGGTATTTCCATGTTCATAGAGATGGTGGTGTAGATATTTCCGTGTTCATACAGATGGCGGTGTAGATATTTCCATGATCATACAGATGGCGGTGTAGATATTTCCATGTTCGTACAGATGGCGGTGTAGATATTTCCATGTTGATAGAGATGGCAGTGTAGGTATTTCCATGTTTATGCAGATAGCGGTATAGATATTTCCATGTTTATACAGATGGTGGTGTAGATATTTCCATGTTTATAGAGATGGCGGTGTAGTTATTTCCAAGTTTATAGAGACAGCGTTGTAGATATTTCCATGTTCATACAGATAGCGGTGTAGATATTTCCATGTTCATACAGTTAGCGGTGTAGATATATCCATGTTCATACAGATGGCGGTGTAGATATTTACATGTTCATGCAGATGGCGGTGTAGATATTTCCATGTTCGTACAGATGGCGGTGTAGATATTTCCATGTTCATAGAGATGGCGCTGTAGTTATTTCCATGTTTATGCAGATAGCGGTATAGATATTTCCATGTTTATACAGATTGTGGTGTAGACATTTCCATGTTTATAGAGATGGCGGTCAAGATATTTCCATGTTTATAGAGATAGTGGTGTAGTTATTTCCAAGTTTATAGAGACAGCATTGTAGATATTTCCATGTTTATACAGATAGCGGTGAAGATATTTCCATGTTTATACAGATAGTGGTGTAGATATTTCCATGTTTATACAGATAGCAGTGTAGATATTTCCATGTTTATAGAGATAGTGTTGAAGATAATTACAATTTTATACAGATAGCAGTGTAGATACTTCCAAGTACATACAGATAGCAGTGTAGATATTTCCACGTTTATAGAGATGGCGGTGTAGATATTTACATGTTCATACAGATGGCGGTGTAGATATTTCCATGTTTATAGAGATGGCGGTGTAGATATTTTCATGTTTACACAGATGGCGGAGTAGATATTTCCATGTTTACACAGATAGCGGTGTAGACATTTCCATGTTTACACAGATAGCGGTGTGGATATTTCCATGTTTATGCAGATAGCGGTGTAGATATTTCCATGTTTATACAGATAGCGGTGCGGATATTTCCATGTTTATGCAGATAGTTGGGCAGATATTTCCATGTTTATACAGAAAGCGGTGTAGATATTTCCATCTTAATACAGATGGCGGTGTAGATATGTCCATGTTTGTACAGATGGCGGTGTAGATATTTCCATGTTCATACAGATGGCGGTGTAGATATTTCGAAGTTTATAGAGATAGCGCTGTAGTTATTTCCATATTTATAGAGAAATCTGTGGAGATATTTCCATGTATATTCAGATAGCTGTGTAGATAGATCCAGGTTCATGCAGATAGCGGTGTAGATATTTCCATGTTCATCCAGATGCCGGTGTACATATATCCATGTTCATACAGATGGCGGTGAAGATATTTCTATGTTCATACAGATGGTCGTGTAGTTATTTCCATGTTCATACAAATGGCGGTGTAGATATTTCCATGTTCATAGAGATGGCGGTGTAGATATTTCCATGTTCATAAAAATATCGGTGTAGATATTTCCATGTTCATAGAGATGGTGGTGTTGATGTTTCCATATTTATAGTGATAGCAGTGTAGTTATTTCCATGTTTATAGAGATAGTAGTGTAGATATTTCCATTGATATACAGATAGCTGTGTAGATATTTGCATGTTCATAAAGATACCAGTGAAGATATTTCCATGTTCATACAGATAGTTGTGTAGATATTTCCATGTTCATACAGATAGCGGTGTAGATATTTCCATGTTCCTACAGATAGCGGTGTAGATATTTCCATGCTCATACAGATAGCGGTGTAGATATTTCCATCTTCATACAGTTAGCGGTTTAGATATTTCCATGTTCATACAGATGGCGGTGTAGATATTTACATGTTCATACAGATGGCGGTGTAGTTATTTCCATGTTCATACAGATAGCGGTGTAGATATTTCCATGTTCATACAGTTAGCGGTGTAGATATTTCCATGTTCATACAGATAGCGGTGTAGATATTTCCAAGTTCATACCAACAGCGGTGTAGACATTTCCATGTTGATGTATTTAGCGGTGTAGATATTTCCATGTTCATACAGATGGCGAAGATATTTCCATGTTCATACAGATAGCGGTGTAGATATTTCCATGTTCATACAGTTAGCGGTGTAGATATTTCCATGTTCATACAGATGGCGGTGTAGATATTTCCATGTTCATAGAGATGGCGTTGTAGATATTTCCATATTTATACAGATAGCAGTGTAGTTATTTCCATGTTTATAGAGATAGCAGTGTAGATATTTCCATTGATATACAGATAGCTGTGTAGATATTTGCATGGTCATACAGATAGCGCTGTAGATATTTCCATGTTCGTACAGATAGCGGTGTAGATATTTCCATGTTCATACAGATAGCATTGTAGATATTTCCATGTTCATACAGATAACGGTGTAGATATTTCCATGTTCATACAGATGGCGGTGTAGATATTTTCATGTTCATACAGATGGCGGTATAGATATTTCCATGTTCATACAGATGGCGTTGTAGATATTTCCATGTTCATTGAGATGGTGGTATAAATATTTCCATGTTTATACAGATAGCGGTATAGATATTTCCATGTTTATACAGATGGTGGTGTAGATATTTCCATGTTTATGGAGATGGCGGTGTAGATATTTCCATGTTCATGGAGATGGCGGTGTAAATATTTCCATGTTTATAGGGATGGCGGAGTAGATATTTTCATGTTTACACAGATGGCGGTGTAGATATTTCCATGTTTACACAGATAGCGGTGTAGACATTTCCATGTTTACACAGATAGCGGTGTGGATATTTCCATGTTTATGCAGATAGCGGTGTAGATATTTCCATGTTTATACAGATAGCGGTGCGGATATTTCCATGTTTATACAGATAGTTGGGCAGATATTTCCATGTTTATACAGATAGCGGTGTAGATATTTCCATCTTAATACAGATGGCGGTGTAGATATGTCCATGTTTGTACAGATGGCGGTGTAGATATTTCCATGTTCATACAGATGGCGGTGTAGATATTTCGAAGTTTATTGAGATAGCACTGTAGTTATTTCCATATTTATAGAGAAATCTGTGTAGATATTTCCATGTATATTCAGATAGCGGTGTAGATAATTCCATGTTCATACAGAGAGCAGTGTAGATATTTCCAAGTTCATACAGATAGCGGTGTAGATATTTCCACGTTTATAGAGATGGCGGTGTAGATATTTCCATGTTCATACAGAGGACGGTGTAGGTATTTCCATGTTTATAGGGATGGCGGTGTAGATATTTTCATGTTTACACAGATGGCGGTGTAGATATTTCCATGTTTACACAGATAGCGGTGTAGACATTTCCATTTTTACACAGATAGCGGTGTGGATATTTCCATGTTTATGCAGATAGCAGTGTAGATATTTCCATGTATATACAGATAGCGGTGCGGATATTTCCATGTTTATTCAGATACCGGTGCGGATATTTCCATGTTTATACAGATAGTTGGGCAGATATTTCCATGTTTATACAGATAGCGGTGTAGATATTTCCATCTTAATACAGATGGCGGTGTAGATATGTCCATGATCGTACAGATGGCGGTGTAGATATTTCCATGTTCATACAGAAGGCGGTGTAGATATGTCGAAGTTTATAGAGATAGCGATGTAGTTATTTCCATATTTATAGAGAAATCTGTGTAGATATTTCCATATATATTCAGATAGCAGTGTAGATATTTCCATGTTCATCCAGATGCCGTTGTACATATATCCATGTTCATACAAATGGCGGTGAAGATATTTCCAAGTTCATACAAATGGCGGTGTAGGTATTTCCATGTTCATACAAATGGCGGTGTAGATATTTCCATATTCATAGAGATGGCGGTGTAGATATTTCCAGGTTCATACAAATTGCGGTGTAGATATTTCCATGTTCATAGAGATGGCGGTGTAGATATTTCCATGTTTATACAGATAGCAGTGTAGTTATTTCCATGTTTATAGAGATACCAGTGTAGATATTTCCATTTATATACAGATAGCTGTGTGGATATTTGCATGTTCATACAGATAGCGGTGAAGATATTTCCATGTTCATACAGATAGTGGTGTAGATATTTCCATGTTCATGCAGATATCGGTGTAGATATTTCCATGTTGATACAGATAGCGGTGTAGATATTTCCATGTTCATACAGATAGCGGTGTAGATATTTAAATGTTCATAGAGTTAGCGGTGTAGATATTTCCATGTTCATATAGATGGCGGTGTAGATATTTACATGTTGATACAGATGGCCGTGTAGATATTTCCATGTTCATACAGATAGCGGTGTAGATATTTCCATGTTCATACAGATAGCGGTGTAGATATTTCCATGTTCATACAGATAGCTGTGTAGATATTTCCATGTTCATACCAATAGCGGTGCAGACATTTCCATGTTCATACATTTAGCGGTGTAGATATTTCCAAGTTCATACAGATGGCGGTGAAGAGATTTCCATGTTTATAGGGATGGCGGTGTAGATATTTTCATGTTTACACAGATGGCGGTGTAGATATTTCCCTGTTTACACAGATAACCGTGTAGATATTTACATGTTTATAGAGATAGTGGTGTAGATAATTTCAATTTTATTCAGATAGCAGTGTAGATATTTGCAAATTCATATAGATAGTGGTGTAGATATTTCCACGTTTATAGAGATGGCGGTGTAGATATATCCATGTTCATCCACATGGCGGTGTAGATATTTCCATGTTCATACAGGTGGCGGTGAAGATATTTCCATTTTCATACAGATGGCGGTGTAGATATTTCCATGTTCACACAAATGGCGGTGTAGATATTTCCATGTTCATAGAGATGGCTGTGTAGATATTTCCATGTTCATACCAATGGCAGTGCAGATATTTCCATGCTCATATAGATGGCGATGTAGATATTTCCATGTTTATACAGATAGCAGTGTAGTTATTTCCATGTTTATAGAGATAGCAGTGTAGATATTTCCATTGATATACAGATAGCTGTGTAGATATTTGCATGTTCATACAGATAGCGGTGTAGATATTTCCATGTTCATACAGATAGCGGTGTAGATATTTCCATGTTCATACAGATAGCGGTGTAGGTATTTCCATGTTCATACAGATAGCGTTGTAGATATTTCCATGTTCATACAGATAGCGGTGTAGATATTTCCATGTTCATACAGATAGCGGTGTAGGTATTTCCATGTTCATACAGTTAGCTTTGTAGATATTTCCATGTTTATAGAGATGGCGGTGTAGATATTTCCATGTTTACACAGATGGCGTTGTAGGCATTTCCATGTTTACACAGATAGCGGTGTGGATATTTCCATGTTTATGCAGATAGCGGTGTAGATATTTCCATGTTTATACAGATAGCGGTGCGGATATTTCCATGTTTATACAGACAGTTGGGCAGATATTTCCATGTTCATACAGATGGCGGTGTAGAAATTTCCATGTTCATACAGATGGCGGTGTAAATATTTCGAAGTTTATAGAGATAGCGCTATAGTTATTTCCATATTTATAGAGAAATCTGTGTAGTTATTTCCATGTATATGCAGATAGCTGTGTAGATATTTCCATGTTCATGCAGATATCGGTGTAGATATTTCCATGTTCATCCAGATGCCGGTGTAGATATTTCCATGCTCATACAGATGGCGGTGAAGATATTTCCATGTTCATACATATGACGGTGCAGATATTTCCATGTTCATACAAATGGCGGTGTAGATATTTCCATGTTCATAGAGATGGTGGTGTAGATATTTCCATGTTCATACAAATGGTGGTGTAGATATTTCCATGTTCATAGAGATGGCGGTGTAGATATTTCCATGTTTACAGAGATAGTGGTGTAGTTATTTCCAAGTTTATAGAGACAAAGTTGTAGATATTTCCATGTTTATACAGATAGCGGTGAAGATATTTCCATGTTTATACAGATAGCGGTGTAGGTATTTCCATGTTTATACAGATAGCAGTGTAGATATTTCCATGTTTATAGAGATACTGGTGTAGATAATTTCAATTTTATACAGAGAGCAGTGTAGATATTTCCTAGTTCATTCAGATAGCGGTGTAGATATTTCCACGTTTATAGAGATGGCGGTGTAGATATTTCCATGTTCATACAGATGGCGGTGTAGATATTTCCATGTTTATGGGGATGGCGGTGTAGATATTTTCATGTTTACACAGAGGGCGGTGTAGATATTTCCATGTTTACACAGATAGTGGAGTGGATATTTCCATGTTTATGCAGATAGCAGTGCAGATATTTCCATGTTTATACAGATAGTTGGGCAGATATTTCCATGTTCATACAGATAGCGGTGTAGATATTTCCATGTTCATACAGTTAGCGGTGTAGATATTTCCATGTTCATACAGAAGGTGGTGTAGATATTTCCATGTTCATTCAGATGGCAGTGTAGATATTTCCATGTTCGCACAGATGGCGGTGTAGATATTTCCATGTTCGCACAGATGGCGGTGTAGATATTTCCATGTTCATAGAGATGGCGGTGTAGATATTTCCATGTTTATGCAGATAGCGGTACAGATATTTCCATGTTTATACAGATGGTGGTGTAGGTATTTCCATGTCTATAGAGATGGCGCTCAAGATATTTCCGTGTTTATAGAGATAGTGGTGTAGTTCTTTCCCAGTTTATAGAGACAGCGTTGTAGATATTTCCATGTTTATACAGATAGCGGTGAAGATATTTCCATGTTTATACAGATAGCGGTGTAGATATTTCATTGTTTATACAGATATCAGTGTAGATTTTCCATGTTTATAGAGGTAAAAGTGTAGATAATTTCAATTTTATACATATAGCAGTGTAGATATTTCCAAGTGCATACAGATAGCGGTGTAGATATTTCCATGTTTTTAGGGATGGCGGTGAAGATATTTTCATGTTTACACAGATGGCGGTGTAGATATTTCCATGTTTACAAAGATAGCGGTGTAGACATTTCCATGTTTACACAAATAGCGGTGTGGATATTTCCATGTTTATGCAGATAGCGGTGTAGATATTTCCATGTTTATACAGATAGCGGTGCGGATATTTCCATGTTTATACAGATGGGCAGATATTTCCACGTTTATACAGATAGCGGTGTAGATATTTCCATCTTAATACAGATGGTGGTGTACATATGTCCATGTTCGTACAGATGGCAGTGTAGATATTTCCATGTTCACATAGATGGCGGTGTAGATATTTTGAAGTTTATAGAGATAGCGCTGTAGTTATTTCCATATTTATAGAGAAATCTGTGTAGATATTTCCATGTATATGCAGATAGCTGTGTAGATATTTCCATGTTCATGCAGATAGCGGTGTAGATATTTCCATGTTCATCCAGATGCCGGTGTAGATATATCCATGTTCATACAGATGGCGGTGAAGATATATCCATGTTCATACAGATGGCGGTGTAGGTATTTCCATGTTCATACAAATGGCGGTGTAGATATTTCCATATTCATAGAGATGGCGGTGTAGATATTTCCAGGTTCATACAAATTGCGGTGTAGATATTTCCATGTTCATAGAGATGGCGGTGTAGATATTTCCATGTTTATACAGATAGCAGTGTAGTTATTTCCATGTTTATAGAGATACCAGTGTAGATATTTCCATTTATATACAGATAGCTGTGTGGATATTTGCATGTTCATACAGATAGCGGTGAAGATATTTCCATGTTCATACAGATAGTGGTGTAGATATTTCCATGTTCATGCAGATATCGGTGTAGATATTTCCATGTTGATACAGATAGCGGTGTAGATATTTCCATGTTCATACAGATAGCGGTGTAGATATTTAAATGTTCATAGAGTTAGCGGTGTAGATATTTCCATGTTCATATAGATGGCGGTGTAGATATTTACATGTTGATACAGATGGCCGTGTAGATATTTCCATGTTCATACAGATAGCGGTGTAGATATTTCCATGTTCATACAGATAGCGGTGTAGATATTTCCATGTTCATACAGATAGCTGTGTAGATATTTCCATGTTCATACCAATAGCGGTGCAGACATTTCCATGTTCATACATTTAGCGGTGTAGATATTTCCAAGTTCATACAGATGGCGGTGAAGAGATTTCCATGTTTATAGGGATGGCGGTGTAGATATTTTCATGTTTACACAGATGGCGGTGTAGATATTTCCCTGTTTACACAGATAACCGTGTAGATATTTACATGTTTATAGAGATAGTGGTGTAGATAATTTCAATTTTATTCAGATAGCAGTGTAGATATTTGCAAATTCATATAGATAGTGGTGTAGATATTTCCACGTTTATAGAGATGGCGGTGTAGATATATCCATGTTCATCCACATGGCGGTGTAGATATTTCCATGTTCATACAGGTGGCGGTGAAGATATTTCCATTTTGATACAGATGGCGGTGTAGATATTTCCATGTTCACACAAATGGCGGTGTAGATATTTCCATGTTCATAGAGATGGCTGTGTAGATATTTCCATGTTCATACCAATGGCAGTGCAGATATTTCCATGCTCATATAGATGGCGATGTAGATATTTCCATGTTTATACAGATAGCAGTGTAGTTATTTCCATGTTTATAGAGATAGCAGTGTAGATATTTCCATTGATATACAGATAGCTGTGTAGATATTTGCATGTTCATACAGATAGCGGTGTAGATATTTCCATGTTCATACAGATAGCGGTGTAGATATTTCCATGTTCATACAGATAGCGGTGTAGGTATTTCCATGTTCATACAGATAGCGTTGTAGATATTTCCATGTTCATACAGATAGCGGTGTAGATATTTCCATGTTCATACAGATAGCGGTGTAGGTATTTCCATGTTCATACAGTTAGCTTTGTAGATATTTCCATGTTTATAGAGATGGCGGTGTAGATATTTCCATGTTTACACAGATGGCGTTGTAGGCATTTCCATGTTTACACAGATAGCGGTGTGGATATTTCCATGTTTATGCAGATAGCGGTGTAGATATTTCCATGTTTATACAGATAGCGGTGCGGATATTTCCATGTTTATACAGACAGTTGGGCAGATATTTCCATGTTCATACAGATGGCGGTGTAGAAATTTCCATGTTCATACAGATGGCGGTGTAAATATTTCGAAGGTTTATAGAGATAGCGCTATAGTTATTTCCATATTTATAGAGAAATCTGTGTAGTTATTTCCATGTATATGCAGATAGCTGTGTAGATATTTCCATGTTCATGCAGATATCGGTGTAGATATTTCCATGTTCATCCAGATGCCGGTGTAGATATTTCCATGCTCATACAGATGGCGGTGAAGATATTTCCATGTTCATACATATGACGGTGCAGATATTTCCATGTTCATACAAATGGCGGTGTAGATATTTCCATGTTCATAGAGATGGTGGTGTAGATATTTCCATGTTCATACAAATGGTGGTGTAGATATTTCCATGTTCATAGAGATGGCGGTGTAGATATTTCCATGTTTACAGAGATAGTGGTGTAGTTATTTCCAAGTTTATAGAGACAAAGTTGTAGATATTTCCATGTTTATACAGATAGCGGTGAAGATATTTCCATGTTTATACAGATAGCGGTGTAGGTATTTCCATGTTTATACAGATAGCAGTGTAGATATTTCCATGTTTATAGAGATACTGGTGTAGATAATTTCAATTTTATACAGAGAGCAGTGTAGATATTTCCTAGTTCATTCAGATAGCGGTGTAGATATTTCCACGTTTATAGAGATGGCGGTGTAGATATTTCCATGTTCATACAGATGGCGGTGTAGATATTTCCATGTTTATGGGGATGGCGGTGTAGATATTTTCATGTTTACACAGAGGGCGGTGTAGATATTTCCATGTTTACACAGATAGTGGAGTGGATATTTCCATGTTTATGCAGATAGCAGTGCAGATATTTCCATGTTTATACAGATAGTTGGGCAGATATTTCCATGTTCATACAGATAGCGGTGTAGATATTTCCATGTTCATACAGTTAGCGGTGTAGATATTTCCATGTTCATACAGAAGGTGGTGTAGATATTTCCATGTTCATTCAGATGGCAGTGTAGATATTTCCATGTTCGCACAGATGGCGGTGTAGATATTTCCATGTTCGCACAGATGGCGGTGTAGATATTTCCATGTTCATAGAGATGGCGGTGTAGATATTTCCATGTTTATGCAGATAGCGGTACAGATATTTCCATGTTTATACAGATGGTGGTGTAGGTATTTCCATGTCTATAGAGATGGCGCTCAAGATATTTCCGTGTTTATAGAGATAGTGGTGTAGTTCTTTCCCAGTTTATAGAGACAGCGTTGTAGATATTTCCATGTTTATACAGATAGCGGTGAAGATATTTCCATGTTTATACAGATAGCGGTGTAGATATTTCATTGTTTATACAGATATCAGTGTAGATTTTCCATGTTTATAGAGGTAAAAGTGTAGATAATTTCAATTTTATACATATAGCAGTGTAGATATTTCCAAGTGCATACAGATAGCGGTGTAGATATTTCCATGTTTTTAGGGATGGCGGTGTAGATATTTTCATGTTTACACAGATGGCGGTGTAGATATTTCCATGTTTACAAAGATAGCGGTGTAGACATTTCCATGTTTACACAAATAGCGGTGTGGATATTTCCATGTTTATGCAGATAGCGGTGTAGATATTTCCATGTTTATACAGATAGCGGTGCGGATATTTCCATGTTTATACAGATGGGCAGATATTTCCACGTTTATACAGATAGCGGTGTAGATATTTCCATCTTAATACAGATGGTGGTGTACATATGTCCATGTTCGTACAGATGGCGGTGTAGATATTTCCATGTTCGTACAAATGGCGGTGTAGATATTTCCATGTTCATAGAGATGGCGGTGTAGATATTTCCATGTTCATACAGATAGCGGTGTAGATATTTCCATGTTCATACAGTTAGCGGTGTAGATATTTCCATGTTCTTACAGATGGCGGTGTAGATATTTCCATGTTCATACAAATGGCGTTGTAGATATTTCCATGTTCATAGAGATGGCGGTTTTGATGTTTCCATATTTATAGAGATAGCAGTGTAGTTACTTCCATGTTTATAGAGATAGTAGTGTAGATATTTCCATTGATATACAGATAGCTGTGTAGATATTTGCGTGTTCATACAGATAGCGGTGTAGATATTTCCATGTTCATACAGATAGCGGTGTAGATATTTCCATGTTCATACAGATAGCGATGTAGATATTTCCATGTTCATACAGATAGCAGTGTAGATGTTTCCATGTTCATGCAGATAGCGGTGTAGATATTTCTATGTTCATACCAAGAGCAGTGTAGATATTTCCATGTCCATACAGTTAGCGGTGTAGAAATTTCCATGCTCATACAGATGGCGGTGTAGATATTTACGTGTTCATACAGATGGCAGTGTAGATATTTCCCTGTTCATACAGATTGGGGTGTAGATATTTCCATGTTCATAGAGATGGCGGTGTACATATTTCCATGTTTATTCAGATAGCGGTATAGATAATTCCATGTTTATACAGATGGTGGTGTATATATTTCCATGTTTATTGAGACGGCAGTCTAGATATTTCTATGTTTATAGAGATAGAGGTGTAGTTATTTCCAAGTTTATAGAGACAGCGTTGTAGATATTTCCATGTTTATACAGATAGCGGTGAAGATATTTGCATGTTTATACAGATAGCGGTGTAGATATTTCCATGTTTATACAGATAACAGTGTACATATTTCCATGTTTATAGAGATAGCGGTGTAGATAATTTCAATTTTATACAGATAGCAGTGTAGATATTTCCAAGTTCATACAGATAGCGGTGTAGATATTTCCACGTTTATAGAAATGGCGGTGTAGATATTTCCATGTTCATACAGATGGCGGTGTAGATATTTCCATGTTTATAGAGATGGAGGTGTAGATATTTTCATGTTTACACAGATGGCGGTGTAGATATTTCCATGTTTACACAGGTAGCGGTGTAGACATTTCCATGTTTACACAGATAGCGGTGTGGATATTTCCATGTTTATGCAGATAGCGGTGTAGATATTTCCATGTTTATACAGATAGCGGTGTAGATATTTCCATGTTTATACAGATGGGCAGATATTTCCATGTTTATACAGATAGCGGTGTAGATATTTCCATCTTAATACAGATGGCGGTGTACATATGTCCATGTTCGTACAGATGGCAGTGTAGATATTTCGATGTTCATATAGATGGCGGTGTAGATATTTCGAAGTTTATAGAGATAGCGCTGTAGTTATTTCCATATTTATAGAGAAATCTGTGTAGATATTTCCATGTATATGAAGATAGCTGTGTAGATATTTCCATGTTCATGCAGATAGCGGTGTAGATATTTCCATGTTCATCCAGATGCCGGTGTAGATATATCCATGTTCATACAGATGGCGGTGAAGATATATCCATGTTCATACAGATGGAGGTGTAGATATTTCCATGTTCGCACAAATGGCGGTGTAGATATTTCCATGTTCATAGAGATGGCGGTGTAGATATTTCCATGTTCATACAAATGGCGGTGTAGGTATTTCCATGTTCATAGAGATGGCGGTGTAGATATTTCCATGTTTATACAGATAGCAGTGTAGTTATTTCCATGTTTATAGAGATAGTGGTGTAGATAATTTCAATTTCATGCAGATAGCTGTGTAGATATTTGCATGTTAATACAGATAGCGGTGTAGATATTTCCATGTTCATACTGATAGCGATGTAGATATTTCCATGTTCATACAGATAGCAGTGTAGATGTTTCCATGTTCATGCAGATAGCGATGTAGATATTTCTATGTTCATACCAATAACAATGTAAATATTTCCATGTCCATACAGATAGCGGTGTAGATATTTCCATGTTCATACAGATGGCGGTGTAGATATTTACATGTTCATACAGATGGCGGTGGAGATATTTCCATGTTTGTACGGATGGCAGTGTAGATATTTCCATGTTCGTTCAGATAGTGGTGTAGATATTTCCATGTTCATACAGATAACGGTGTAGATATTTCCATGTTCATACAGATAGCGGTGTAGATATTTCCATGTTCATACAGTTAGCGGTGTAGATATTTCCATGTTCATACAGATGGCGGTGTAGACATTTCCATGTTCATACAGATGGCGGTGTAGATATTTCCATGTTCGTACAGATGGCGTGGTAGATATTTCCATGTTTATGCAGATAGCGGTATAGATATTTCCATGTTCCTACAGATGGCGGTGTAGATATTTCCATGTTCATACAGATGGCGGTGTAGATATTTCCATGTTCATACAGATGGCGGTGTAGATATTTCCATCTTCGTACGGATGGCAGTGTAGGTATTTCCATGTTCATACAGGTGGCGGTGTAGATATTTCCATGTTTATACAGATAGCAGTGTAGTTATATCCATGTTTATAGAGATAGCAGTGTAGATATTTCCATTGATATACAGATAGCTGTGTAGATATTTGAGTGTTCATACAGATAGCGGTGTAGATATTTCCATGTTCATACAGATAGCGGTGTAGATATTTCCATGTTCATACAGATAACGGTGTAGATATTTCCATGTTCATACAGATAGCGGTGTAGATATTTCCATGTTCATACAGATAGCGGTGTAGATATTTCCATGTTCATAAAGATAGCGGAGTAGATATTTCCATGTTCATACAGATAGCGGTGTAGATATTTCCAGCTTCATACAGATAGTGTAGATATTTCCATGTTCATACAGATAGCGGTTTAGATATTTCCATGTTCGTACAGATAGCGGTGTAAATAATTCCACCTTTATAGAGATGGCGGTGTAAATATTTCTATGTGCATACAGATGGCGGTGTAGATATTTACATGTTTATAGAGATGTCAGTCTAGATATTTTCTGGTTTATACAGATAGCGGTGTAGATATTTCCAAGTTTATAGAGATAGCGTTGTAGATATTTCCATGTTTATACAGATAGCGGTGTAGATATTTCCATGTTCATAGAGATGGCCGTGTAGATATTTCCATGTTTATGCAGATAGCAGTATAGATATTTCCATGTTTATTCAGATGGTGGTGTAGATATTTCCATGTTTATAGAGATGGAGGTCTAGATATTTCCATGTTTACAGAGATAGTGGCGTAGTTATTTCCAAGTTTATAGAGACAGCGTTGTAAATATTTCCATGTTTATACAGATAGCTGTGAAGATATTTCCTTGTTTATACAGAGAGCGGTGTAGATATTTCCATGTTTATACCGATAGCAGTGTAGATATTTCCATGTTTATAGAGATAGTGGTGTAGATATTTACATGTTCATAGAGATGGCGATATAGATATTTCCATGTTCGTACAGATGGCGGTGTAGATATTTCCATGTTCATAGAGATGGCGGTGTAGATATTTCCATGTTTCTGCAGATAGCGGTATAGATATTTCCATGTTTATACAGATGGTGGTGTGGATATTTCCTTGTTTATAGAGATGGCAGTCTAGATATTTCCATGTTTATAGTGATAGTGGTGTAGTTATTTCCAAGTTTATAGAGACAGCGTTGTAGATATTTCCATGTTTATACAGAGATTGGTGAAGATATTTCCATGTTTATACAGATAGCGGTGTAGATATTTCCATATTTATACAGATAGCGGTGAAGATATTTCCATGTTTATACAGATAGTGGTGTAGATATTTACATGTTCATACAGACGGTGGTGTAGATATTTCAAAGTTTATAGAGATAGCGATGTAGTTATTTCCATATTTATAGAGAAATCTGTGTAGATATTTCCATGTATATTCAGATAGCTGCGTAGATATTTAAATGTTCATGCAGATTACGCTGTAGATATTTCCATGTTCATTCAGATGCCGGTGTACATATATCCATGTTCATACAAATGGCGGTGAAGATATTTCCATGTTCATACAGATGGCGGTGTAGGTATTTCCATGTTCATACAAATGGCGGTGTAGATATTTCCATGTTCATAGACATGGCGGTGCAGATATTTCCATGTTCATACAAATCGCGGTGCAGATATTTCCATCTTCATAGAGATGGCGGTGTAGATATTTCCGTATTTATACAGATAGCGGTGTAGTTATTTCCATGTTTATAGAGATAGCAGTGTAGATATTTCCATTGATATACAGATAGCTCTGTAGATATTTGCATGGTCATACAGATAGCGGTGTAGATATTTCCATGTTCATATAGATAGCGGTGTAGATATTTCCATGTTTTTACAGATAGCAGTGTAGATATTTCCATGTTCATACAGATAGCGGTGTAGATATTTCCATGTTCATACAGGTGGCGGTGTAGCTATTTCCATGTTTATACTGATAGCAGTGTAGTTATTTCCATGTTTATAAAGACAGCTGTGTAGATATTTCCATTGATATACAGATAGCGGTGTAGATATTTCCATGTTCATACAGATAACGGTGTAGATATTTCCATGTTCATACAGATAGCGGTGTAGATATTTCCATGTTCATACAGTTAGCGGTGTAGATATTTCCACGTTCGTACAGATGGCGGTGTAGATATTTCCATGTTCATAGTGATGGCGGTGTAAATACTTCCATGTTTATGCCGATAACGGTATAGATATTTCCATGTTTATACAGATGGTGGTGTAGATATTTCCATGTTTATAGAGATGGCGGTCTAGATATTTCCATGTTTACAGAGATAGTGGTGTAGTTATTTCCAAGTTTATAGAGACAGCGTTGTAGATATTTCCATGTTTATAGAGATAGCTGTAAAGATATTTCCATGTTTATACAGATAGCGGTGTAGATATTTCCACGTTTATACAGATAGCAGTGTAGATATTTCCATGTTTATAGAGATAGTGGTGTAGATAATTTCAATTTCATACAGAGAGCAGTGTAGATATTTCCAAGTTCATACAGATAGCGGTGTAGATATTTCCCCGTTTAAAGAGATGGCTGTGTAGATATTTCCATGTTCATACAGAGGACGGTGTAGATATTTCCATGTTTATAGGGATGGCGGTGTAGATATTTTCATGTTTACACAGATGGCGGCGTAGATATTTCCATGTTTACGCAGATAGCGGTGTAGACATTTCCATGTTTACACAGATAGCGGTGTGGATATTTCCATGTTTATGCAGATAGCAGTGTAGATATTTCCATGTTTATACACATAGCGGTGAGGATATTTCCATGTTTATTCAGATAGCGGAGCGGATATTTCCATGTTTATACAGATAGTTGGGCAGATATTTCCATGTTTATGCAGATAGCGGTGTAGATATTTCCATCTTAATACAGATGGCGGTGTAGATATGTCCATGTTCATACAGATGGCGGTGTAGATATTTCCATGTTCATACAGATGTCGGTGTAGATATTTCGAAGTTTATAGAGACAGCGCTGTAGTTATTTCCATATTTATGGAGAAATCTGTGTAGATATTTCCATGTATATTCAGATAGCTGTGTAGATATTTCCATGTTCATGCAGATAGCAGTGTAGATATTTCCATGTTCATCCAGATGCTAGTGTACATATATCCATGTTCATACAGATGGCGGTGAAGATATTTCCATGTTCATACAGATGGTGGTGTAGATATTTCCATGTTTATAGGGATGGCGGTGTAGATATTTTCATGTTTACACAGATGGCGGTGTAGATATTTCCATGTTTACACAGATAGCGGTGTGGATATTTCCATCTTTATGCAGATAGCAGTGTAGATATTTCCATGTTTATACAGATAGCGGTGCGGATATTTCCATGTTTATTCAGATAGCGGAGCGGATATTTCCATGTTTATACAGATAGTTGGGCAGATATTTCCATGTTTATGCAGATAGCGGTGTAGATATTTCCATCTTAATACAGATGGCGGTGTAGATATGTCCATGTTCATACAGATGGAGGTGTAGATATTTCCATGTTCATAGAGATGGCGGTGTACATATTTCCATGTTCATGCAGATAGCGGTATAGATATTTCCATGTTTATTCAGATGGTGGTGTAGATATTTCCATGTTTATAGAGATGGAGGTCTAGATATTTCCATGTTTACAGAGATAGTGGTGTAGTTATTTCCAAGTTTACAGAGACAGCGTTGTAAATATTTCCATGTTTATACAGATAGCTGTGATGATATTTCCTTGTTTGTACAGAGAGCGGTGTAGATATTTCCATGTTTATAGAGATAGTGGTGTAGATAATTTCAATTTTATACAGAGAGCAGTGCAGATATTTCCAAGTTCATACAGATAGCGGTGTAGATATTTCCACGTTTATAGAGATGGCGGTGTAGATATTTCCATGTTCATACAGATGGCGGTGTAGATATTTCCATGTTTATAGGGATGGCGGTGTAGATATTTTCATGTTTACACAGATGGCGGTGTAGATATTTCCATGTTTACACAGATAGCGGTGTAGACATTTCCATGTTTAAACAGATAGCGGTGTGGATATTTCCATGTTTATGCAGATAGCTGTGTAGATATTTGCATGTTCATACAGATAGCGGTGTAGATATTTCCATGTTCATACAGATAGCGGTGTAGATATTTCCATATTCATACAGATGGCTGTGTAGATATTTCCATGTTCATACAGATAGCGGTGTAGATATTTCCATGTTTATACAGATAGCAGTGAAGATATTTCCATGTTTATACAGATAGCGGTGTAGACATTTCCATGTTTATGCCGATAGCAGTGAAGATATTTCCATGTTTATAGAGATAGTGGTGTAGATAATTTCAATTTATACAAAGTGCAGTGTAGATATTTCCAAGTTCATACAGATAGTGGTGTAGATATTTCCAGGTTCATACAAATGGCGGTGTAGATATTTACATGTTCATACAAATGGCGGTATAGTTATTTCCATGTTCGTACAGATGGCGGTGTGGATATTTCCATGTTCATACCGATAGCGGTGTAGATATTTCCATGTTCATACAGATAGCGGTGAAGATATTTCCACGTTCATACAGAAGGCGGTGTAGATATTTACATGTTCATACAGATGGCGGTGTAGATATTTCCATGTTCGTACGGATGGCAGAGTAGATATTTCCATGTTCATACAGGTGGCGGTGTAGATATTTCCATGTTTATAGAGATAACAGTGTAGTTATTTCCATGTTTATAGAGACAGCTGTGTAGATATTTCCATTGATATACCGATAGCTATGTAGATATTTGCATGTTCATACAGATATCGGTGTAGATATTTCCATGTTCGTACAGATAGCGGTGTAGATATTTCCATGTTCGTACAGATAGCGGTGTAGTAGATATTTCCATGTTCATACAGATGCTAGTGTACGTATATCCATGTTCATACAGATGGCGGTGAAGATATTTCCATGTTCATACAGATGGTGGTGTAGATATTTCCATGTTTATAGGGATGGCGGTGTAGATATTTTCATGTTTACACAGATGGCGGTGTAGATATTTCCATGTTTACACAGATAGCGGTGTGGGTATTTCCATGTTTATGCAGATAGCAGTGTAGATATTTCCATGTTTATACAGATAGCGGTGCGGATATTTCCATGTTTATTCAGATAGCGGAGCGGATATTTCCATGTTTATACAGATAGTTGGGCAGATATTTCCATGTTTATGCAGATAGCGGTGTAGATATTTCCATCTTAATACACATGCGGGGTAGATATGTCCATGTTCATACAGATGGCGGTGTAGATATTTCCATGTTCATAGAGATGGCGGTGTAGATATTTCCATGTTCATGCAGATAGCGGTATAGATATTTCCATGTTTATTCAGATGGTGGTGTAGATATTTCAATGTTTATAGAGATGGAGGTCTAGATATTTCCATGTTTACAGAGATAGTGGTGTAGTTATTTCCAAGTTTATAGAGACAGCGTTGTAAATATTTCCATGTTTATACAGATAGCTGTGATGATATTTCCTTGTTTATACGGAGAGCGGTGTAGATATTTCCATGTTTATAGAGATAGTGGTGTAGATAATTTCAATTTTATACAGAGAGCAGTGCAGATATTTCCAAGTTCATACAGATAGCGGTGTAGATATTTCCACGTTTATAGAGATGGCGGTGTAGATATTTCCATGTTCATACAGATGGCGGTGTAGATATTTCCATGTTTATCGGGATGGCGGTGTAGATATTTTCATGTTTACACAGATGGCGGTGTAGATATTTCCATGTTTACACAGATAGCGGTGTAGACATTTCCATGTTTACACAGATAGCGGTGTGGATATTTCCATGTTTATGCAGATAGCTGTGTAGATATTTGCATGTTCATACAGATACCGGTTTAGATATTTCCATGTTCATACAGATAGCGGTGTAGATATTTCCATATTCATACAGATAGCGGTGTAGATATTTCCATGTTCATACAGATAGCGGTGTAGATATTTCCATGTTCATACAGATAGCGGTGTAGATATTTCCATGTTCATACAGTTAGCGGTGTAGATATTTCCATGTTCATACAGATAGCGTTGTAGATATTTACATGTTCATACAGATGGCGGTGTAGATATTTCCATGTTCATAGAGATAGCGGTGTAGAGATTTCCATGTTCATAGAGATAGCGGTTTAGATATTTCCATGTTGATACAGGTAGCGGTGTAGAGATTTCCATGTTCATACAGATAGCGGTGTAGATATTTCCATGTTCATACAGATAGCGGTATAGATATTTCCATGTTTATACAGATGGTGGTGTGGATATTTCCATGTATATAGAGATGGGAGTCTAGATATTTCCATGTTTACAGAGATAGTGGTGTAGTTATTTCCAAGTTTATAGAGACAGCGTTGTAGATATTTCCATGTTTATACAGATAGCAGTGAAGATATTTCCATGTTTATACAGATAGCGGTGTAGACATTTCCATGTTTATGCCGATAGCAGTGAAGATATTTCCATGTTTATAGAGATAGTGGTGTAGATAATTTCAATTTATACAAAGTGCAGTGTAGATATTTCCAAGTTCATACAGATAGTGGTGTAGATATTTCCAGGTTCATACAAATGGCGGTGTAGATATTTACATGTTCATACAAATGGCGGTATAGTTATTTCCATGTTCGTACAGATGGCGGTGTGGATATTTCTATGTTCATACCAATAGCGGTGTAGATATTTCCATGTTCATACAGATAGCGGTGTAGATATTTCCATGTTCATACAGAAGGCGGTGTAGATATTTACATGTTCATACAGATGGCGGTGTAGATATTTCCATGTTCGTACGGATGGCAGTGTAGATATTTCCATGTTCATACAGGTGGCGGTGTAGATATTTCCATGTTGATACAGGTAGCGGTGTAGAGATTTCCATGTTAATACAGATAGCGGTGTAGTTATTTCCATTGATATACAGATAGCTATGTAGATATTTGCATGTTCATACAGATATCGGTGTAGATATTTCCATGTTCGTACAGATAGCGGTGTAGATATTTCCATGTTCGTACAGATAGCGGTGTAGTAGATATTTCCATGTTCATACAGATAACGGTGTAGATATTTCCGTGTTCATACAGATAGCGGTGTAGATATTTCCATGTTCATACAGTTAGCGGTGTAGATATTTCCATGTTCATACAGATGGCGGTGTAGATATTTACATGTTCATACAAATGGCGATATAGATATTTCCATGTTCGTACAGATGGCGGTGTAGATATTTCCATGTTCATAGAGATGGCGGTGTAGATATTTCCATGTTTATGCAGATAGCGGTATAGTTATTTCCATGTTTATACAGATGGTGGTGTAGATATTTCCATGTTTATAGAGATGGCGGTCTAGATATTTCCATGTTTACAGAGATAGTGGTGTACTTATTTCCAAGTTTATAGAGACAGCGTTATAGATATTTCCATGTTTATACAGATAGCGGTATAGATATTTCCATGTTTATACAGATGGTGGTGTGGATATTTCCATGTATATAGAGATGGCGGTCTAGATATTTCCATGTTTACAGAGATAGTGGTGTAGTTATTTCCAAGTTTATAGAGACAGCGTTGTAGATATTTCCATGTTTATACAGATAGCGGTGAAGATATTCCCATGTTTATACAGATAGCGGTGTAGATATTTCCATGTTCATACAGGTGGCGGTGTAGATATTTCCATGTTTATACAGATAGCAGTGTAGTTATTACCATGTTTATAGAGATAGCAGTGTAGATATTTCCATTGATATACAGATAGCTGTGTAGATATTTGCGTGTTCATAGAGATAGCGGTGTAGATATTTTCATGTTCATACAGATAGCGGTGTAGATATTTCCATGTTCATACTGTTAGCGGTGTAGATATTTCCATGTTCATACAGATAGCGGTTTAGATATTTCCATGTTCATACAGTGAGCGGTATAGATATTTCCATGTTCATACAGATGGCGGTGTAGATATTTACATGTTCATACAGATGGCGGTGCAGATATTTCCATGTTCATACAGATAGCGGAGTAGATATTTCCATGTTCATACAGATAGCGGTGTAGATATTTCCATGTTCATACAGATAGAGGCGTAGATATTTCCATGTTCATACCAATAGCGGTGTAGACATTTCCATGTTCATATATTTAGCGGTGTAGATATTTCCATGTTCATACAGATGGCGGTGAAGATATTTCCATGTTCATACAGATGGCGGTGTAGATATTTCCATGTTCATACAGATGGCGGTGTAGATATTTACATGTTCATACAGATGGCGGTGTAGATATTTCTATGTTTATGCAGATAGCGGTATAGATATTTCCATGTTTATACAGATGGTGGTGTAGATATTTCCATGTATATAGAGATGGCGGTCTAGATATTTCCATGTTTACAGAGATAGTGGTGTAGTTATTTCCAAGATTATAGTGACAGCGTTGCAGATATTTCCATGTTTATACAGATAGCGGTGAAGATATTTCCATGTTTATACAGATAGCGGTGAAGATATTTCCATGTTAATAGAGATAGCAGTGTAGATAGGTCCATTTTTATAGAGATAGTGGTGTAGATAATTTCAATTCTATACAGAGAGCAGTGTAGATATTTCCAAGTTCATACAGATAGCGGTGTAGATATTTCCACGTTTATAGAGATGGCGGTGTAGATATTTCCATGTTCATACTGATGGCGGTGTAGATATTTCCATGTTTATAGGGATGGCGGTGTAGATATTTTCATGTTTACACAGATGGCGGTGTAGATATTTCCATGTTTACACAGATAGCGGTGTAGACATTTCCATGTTTACACAGATAGCGGTGTGGATATTTCCATGTTTATGCAGATAGCAGTGTAGATATTTCCATGTTTATACAGATAGCGGTGCGGATATTTCCATGTTTATACAGATAGTTGGGCAGATATTTCCATGTTTATACAGATAGCGGTGTAGATATTTCCATCTTAATACAGATGGCGGTGTAGATATGTCCAAGTTTGTACAGATGGCAGTGTAGATATATCCATGTTCATACAGATGGCGGTGTAGATATTTCGAAGTTTATAGAGATAGCGCTGTAGTTATTTCCATATTTATGGAGAAATCTATGTAGATATTTCCACGTATATTCAGATAGCTGTGTAGATATTTCCATGTTCAGGCAGATAGCGGTGTAGATATTTCCATGTTCATCCAGATGCCGGTGTACATATATCCATGTTCATACAGATGGTGGTGTAGATATTTCCATGTTCATAGAGATGGCGGTGCAGATATTCCCATGTTCATACAAATCGCGGTGCAGATATTTCCATCTTCATAGAGATGGCGGTGTAGATATTTCCGTATTTATACAGATAGCGGTGTAGTTATTTCCATGTTTATAGAGATAGCAGTGTAGATATTTCCATTGATATACAGATAGCTGTGTAGATATTTGCATGGTCATACAGGTAGCGGTGTAGATATTTCCATGTTCATATAGATAGCGGTGTAGATATTTCCATGTTTTTACAGATAGCAGTGTAGATATTTCCATGTTCATACAGATAGCGGTGTAGATATTTCCATGTTCATACAGGTGGCGGTGTAGCTATTTCCATGTTTATACAGATAGTAGTGTAGTTATTTCCATGTTTATAAAGACAGCTGTGTAGATATTTCCATTGATATACAGATAGCTGTGTAGATATTTGCGTGTTCATACAGATAGCAGTGTAGATATTTCCATGTTCGTACAGATAGCGGTGTAGATATTTCCATGTTTATACAGATAGCGTTGAAGATATTTCCATGTTTATACAGATAGCGGTGTAGATATTTCCATGTTTATACAGATAGCAGTGTAGATATTTCCATGTTTATAGAGATAATGGTGTAGATAATTTCAATTTTATACAGAGAGCAGTGTAGATATTTCCAAGTTCATACAGATAGCGGTGTAGATATTTCCACGTTTATAGAGATGGCGGTGTAGATATTTCCATGTTCATACAGAGGGCGGTGTAGATATTTCCATGTTTATAGGGATGGCGGTGTAGATATTTTCATGTTTACTCAGATGGCGGTGTAGATATTTCCCTGTTTACACAGATAGCGGTGTAGACATTTCCATGTTTACACAGATAGCGGTGTGGATATTTCCATGTTTATGCAGATAGCAGTGTAGATATTTCCATGTTTATGCAGATAGTTGGGCAAATATTTCCATGTTTATACAGATAGCGGTGTAGATATTTCCATCTTAATACAGATGGCGGTGTAGATATGTCCATGTTTGTACAGATGGCGGTGTAGATATTTCCAAGTTCATACAGATGGCGGTGTAGATATTTTGAAGTTTATAGAGATAGCGCTTTAGTTATTTCCATATTTTTAGAGAAATCTGTTTAGATATTTCCATGTATATTCAGATAGCTGTGTAGATATTTCCATGTTCATGCAGATAGCGGTGTAGATATTTCCATGTTCATCCAGATGCCTGTGTACATATATCCATGTTCATACAGATGGCGGTGAAGATATTTCCATGTTCATACAGATGGTGGTGTAGATATTTCCATGTTCATACCAGTAGCGGTGTAGATATTTCCGTGTTCATACAGTTAGCGGTGTAGATATTTCCATGTTCATAGAGATGGCGGTGTAGATATTTCCATGTGTATAGAGATGGCGGTCTAGATATTTCCAAGTTTATAGAGATAGAGGTGTAGTTATTTCCAAGTTTATAGAGACAGCGTTGTAGATATTTCCATGTTTATACAGATAGCGGTGTAGATATTTCCATGTTTATACAGATAGCGGTGTAGATATTTCCATGTTTATACAGATAACCGTGTAGATATTTCCATGTTTATAGAGATAGTGGTGTAGATAATTTCAATTTTATTCAGATAGCAGTGTAGATATTTGCAAGTTCATATAGATCGTGGTGTAGATATTTCCACGTTTATAGAGATGGCGGTGTAGATATATCCATGTTCATCCACATGGCAGTGTAGATATTTCCATGTTCATACAGGTGGTGGTGAAAATATTTCCATTTTCATACAGATGGCAGTGTAGATATTTCCATGTTCATACAAATGGCGGTGTAGATATTTCCATGTTCATAGAGATGGCGGTGTAGATATTTCCATGTTCATACCAATGGCGGTGTAGATATTTCCATGTTCATATAGATGGCGGTGTAGATATTTCCATGTTTATACAGATAGCAGTGTAGTTATTTCCATGTTTATAGAGATAGAAGTGTAGATATTTCAATTGATATACAGATAGCTGTGTAGATATTTGCATGTTCATACAGATAGCGGTGTAGATATTTCCATGTTCATACAGATGGCGGTGTAGATATTTACATGTTCATACAGATGGCAGTATAGATATTTGCATGTTCGCACAGATGGCGGTGTAGATATTTGCATGTTCATAGATATGGCGGTGTAGATATTTCCATGTTTATGCACATAGCGGTATAGATATTTCCATGTTTATACAGATGGTGGTGTAGATATTTCCATGTTTATAGAGATGGTGGTCTAGATATTTCCATGTTTACAGAGATAGTGGTGTAGTTATTTCCAAGTTTATAGAGACAGCGTTGTATATATTTTCATGTTTACACAGATAGCGGTGAAGATTTTTCCATGTTTATAGAGATAGCAGTGTAGATATTTCCATTGATATACAGATAGCTGTGTAGATATTTGCATGTTCATACAGATAGCGGTGTAGATATTTCCATGTTCATACAGATAGCGGTGTAGATATTTCCATGTTCATACAGATAGCGGTGTAGATATTTCCATGTTCATACACATGGCGGTGTAGCTATTTCCATGTTCATACAGATGGCGGTGTAGATATTTCCATGTTCATACGGATGGCAGTGTAGATATTTCCATGTTCATATAGGTGGCGGTGTAGTTATTTCCATGTTTATACAGATAGCAGTGTAGTTATTTCCATGTTTATAGAGACAGCTGTGTATATATTTCCATTGATATACAGATAGCGGTGTAGATATTTGCATATTCATACAGATAGCGGTGTAGATATTTCCATGTTCATACAGATAGCGGTTTAGATATTTCCATGTTCATACAGATAGCGGTGTAGATATTTCCATGTTCATACTGATAACGGTGTAGATATTTCCATGTTAATACAGATAGCAGTGTAGATATTTCCATGTTCATACAGTTCGCGGTGTAGATATTTCGATGTTCATACAGATGGCGGTGTAGATATTTACATGTTCGTACAGATGGCGGTATAGATATTTCCATGTTCGTACAGATGGCGGTGTAGATATTTGTATGTTCATAGAGATGGCGGTGTAGATATTTCCATGTTTATGCACATAGTGGTATAGATGTTTCCATGTTTATACAGATGGTGGTTTAGATATTTCCATGTTTATAGAGATGGCGGTCTAGATATTTCCATGTTTACAGAGATAGTGGTGTAGTTATTTCTAAGTTTATAGAGACAGCATTGTAGATATTTCCATGTTTATACAGATAGCGGTGAAGATATTTCCATGTTTATACAGATAGCGGTGTAGATATTTCCTTGTTTATACAGATAGTAGTGTAGATATTTCCATGATTATAGAGATAGTGTTGTAGATAATATCAATTTCATACAGAGAGCAGTGTAGATATTTCCAAGTTCATACAGATAGCGGTGTAGATATTTCCATGTTTATAGAGATGGCGGTGTAGTTATTTCCATGTTCATGCAGAGGACGGTGTAGATATTTCCATGTTTATAGGGATGGCGGTGTAGATATTTTCATGTTTACACAGATGACGGTGTAGATATTTCCATGTTTACACAGATTGCAGTGTAGACATTTCCATGTTTACACAGATAGCGGTGTGGATATTTCCATGTTTATGCAGATAGCAGTGTATATATTTCCATGTTTATACAGATAGCGGTGAGGATATTTCCATGTTTATTCAGATAGCGGTGCGGATATTTCCATGTTTATACAGATAGTTGGGCAGATATTTCCATGTTTATACAGATAGCGGTGTAGATATTTCCATCTTAATACAGATGGCTGTGTAGATATGTCCATGCTTGTACAGATGGCGGTGTAGATATTTCCATGTTCATACAGACGGCGGTGTAGATATTTCGAAGTTTATAGAGATAGCGATGTAGTTATTTCCATATTTATAGAGAAATCTGTGTAGATATTTCCATGTATATTCAGATAGCTGCGTAGATATTTCCATGTTCATGCAGATAACGGTGTAGATATTTCCATGTTCACCCTGATGCCGGTGTACATATATCCATGTTCATACAAATGGCGGTGAAGATATTTCCATGTTCATACATATGGCGGTGTAGGTATTTCCATGTTCATACAAATGGCGGTGTAGATATTTCCATGTTCATAGAGATGGCGGTTTAGATATTTCCAGGTTCATACAAATGGCGGTGTAGATATTTCCATGTTCATAGAGATGGCGGTGTAGATATTTCCATGTTTATACAGATAGAAGTGTAGTTATTTCCATGTTTATAGAGATACCAGCCTGGATATTTCCAGGTTCATACAAATGGCGGTGTAGATATTTCCATGTTCATAGAGATGGCGGTGTAGACATTTCCATGTTTATACAGATAGAAGTGTAGTTATTTCCATGTTTATAGAGATACCAGTCTGGATATTTCCATTGATATACAGATAGCTGTGTAGATATTTGCATGTTCATACAGAGAGCGGTGTAGGTATTTCCATGTTCATACAGATAGCGGTGTAGATATTTCCATGTTCATACAGATAGCGGTGTAGATATTTCCATGTTAATACAGATAGCGGTGTAGATATTTCCATTTTCATACAGATAGTGGTGTAGATATTTAAATGTTCATACAGTTAGCGGTGTAGGTATTTCCATGTTCATATAGATGGCGGTGTAGATATTTACATGTTGATACAGATGGCGGTGTAGATATTTCCATGTTCATACAGATAGCGGTGTAGATATTTCCATGTTCATACAGATAGCGGTGTAGATATTTCCATATTCATACCAATAGCGGTGTAGACATTTCCGTGTTCATACATTTAGCGGTGTAGATATTTCCATGTTCATACAGATGGCGGTGAAGATATTTACATGTTCATACAGATGGCGGTGTAGATATTTCCATGTTTGTACGGATGGCAGTGTAGATATTTCCATGTTCATACAGGTGGCGGTGTAGATATTTCCATGTTTATACAGATAGCAGTGTAGTTATTTCCATGTTAATAGAGATAGCGGTGTAGATATTTCCATTGATATACAGACAGCTGTGTAGATATTTGCATGTTCATGCAGATAGCGGTGTAGATATTTCCATGTTCGTACAGATAGCGGTGTAGCCATTTCCACGTTCATACAGATAGCGGTGTAGATATTTCTATGTTCCTACAGATAACGGTGTAGATATTTCCATGTTCATACATACTGCGGTGTAGATATTTCCATGCTCATACAGTTAGCGGTGTAGATATTTCCATGTTCATACAGATGGCGGTGTAGATATTTACATGTTCATACAGATGGCGGTATAGATATTTCAATGTTCATACAGATGGCGGTGTACATATTTCCATGTTCATAGAGATGGCGGTGTAGATATTTCCATGTTTATGCAGATAGCGGTATAGATATTTCCATGTTTATACAGATGGTGGTGTAGATATTTCCATGTTTATAGAGATGGCGGTCTAGATATTTCCATGTTTACAGAGATAGTGGTGTAGTTATTTCCAAGTTTATAGAGACAGCGTTGTAGGTATTTCCATGTTTATACAGATAGCGGTGAAGATATTTCCATGTTTATACAGATAGCGGTGTAGATATTTCCATGTTTCTACAGATAGCAGTGTAGATATTTCCATGTTTATAGAGATAATGGTGTAGATAATTTCAATTTTATACAGAGAGCAGTGTAGATATTTCCAAGTTCATACAGATAGCGGTGTAGATATTTCCACGTTTATAGAGATGGCGGTGTAGATATTTCCATGTTCATACAGAGGGCGGTGTTGATATTTCCATGTTTATAGGGATGGCGGTGTAGATATTTTCATGTTTACACAGATGGCGGTGTGGATATTTCCCTGTTTACACAGATAGCGGTGTAGACATTTCCATGTTTACACAGATAGCGGTGTGGATATTTCCATGTTTATGCAGATAGCAGTGTAGATATTTCCATGTTTATACAGATAGTTGGGCAGATATTTCCATGTTTATACAGATAGCAGTGTAGATATTTCCATCTTAATACAGATGGCTGTGTAGATATGTCCATGTTTGTACAGATGGTGGTGTAGATATTTCCATGTTAATACAGATGGCGGTGTAGATATTTTGAAGTTTATAGAGATAGCGCTTTAGTTATTTCCATATTTTTAGAGAAATCTGTGTAGATATTTCCATGCATATTCAGATAGCTGTGTAGATATTTCCATGTTCATGCAGATAGCGGTGTAGATATTTCCATGTTCATCCAGATGCCTGTGTACATATATCCATGTTCATACAGATGGCGGTGAAGATATTTCTATGTTCATACAGATGGTGGTGTAGATATTTCCATGTTCATAGAGATGGCGGCGTAGATATTTCCATGTTTATGCAGATAGCGGTATAGATATTTCCATGTTTATACAGATGGTGGTGTAGATATTTCCATGTTTATACAGATGGCGGTCTGGATATTTCCATATTTATAGAGATAGTGGTGTAGTTATTTCAAAGATTATAGAGACAGCATTGTAGATATTTCCATGTTTATACAGATAGCGGTGAAGTTATTTCCATGTTTATACAGACAGCGGTGTAGATATTTCCATGTTTATACAGATAGCGGGGTAGATATTTCCATGTTTATAGACACAGTGGGGTAGATAATTCCAATTTTATACAGATAGCAGTGTAGATATTTCCAAGTTCATACAGATAGCATTGTAGATATTTCCACGTTTATAGAGATGGCGGTGTAGATATTTCCATGTTCATACAGATGGCGGTGTAGTTATTTCCATGTTTATAGAGATGGTGGTGTAGATATTTTCATGCTTACACAGACGGCATTGTAGATATTTCCATGTTTACACAGATAGCGGTGTAGGCATTTCTATATTTACGCAGATAGCGGTGTGGATATTTCCATGTTTATGCAGATAGCGGTGTAGATATTTCCATGTTTATACAGATATCGGTGCGGTTATTTCCATGTTTATACAGATAGTCATGCAGATATTTCCATGTTTATACAGATATCGGTGTAGATATTTCCTTCTTAAAACAGATGGAGGTGTAGATATGTCCATGATCGTACAGATGGAGGTGTAGATATTTCCATGTTCATACAGATGGCGGTGTAGATATTTCGAAATTTATAGAGATAGCGCTGTAGTTATTTCCATATTTATAGAGAAATCTGTGTAGATATTTCCATGTATATGCTGATAGCTGCGTAGATATTTCCATGTTCATGCAGATAGCGGTGTAGATATTTCGATGTTCATCCAGATGCCGGTGTACATATATCCATGTTCATACAGATAGCGGTGTAGATATTTCCATGTTCAAACAGATAGCGGTGTAGATATTTCCATGTTCATACAGATAGCGGTGTAGGTATTTCCATGTTCATACAGATAGCGGTGTAGATATTTCCATGTTCATACAGTTAGCGGTGTAGATATTTCCATGTTCATACAGAGGGCGGTGTAGATATTTATATGTTCATACAGATGGCGGTGTAGATATTTCCATGTTCATACAGACAGCGGTGTAGAGATTTCCATGTTCATACAGATAGCGGTGTAGATATTTCCATGTTCATACAGATAGCGGTCTAGATATTTCCAGGTTCATTCCAATAGCGGTGTAGACATTTCCATGTTCATACAGTGAGCGGTGTAGATATTTCCATGTTCATACAGATGGCGGTGTAGATATTTACATGTTCATACTGATGGTGGTGTAGATATTTCCATGTTTATAGAGATGACGGTCTAGATATTTCCATGTTTACAGAGATAGTGGCGTAGTTATTTCCAAGTTTATAGAGACAGCGTTGTAGATGTTTCCATGTTTATACAGATAGCGGTGAAGATATTTCCATGTTTATACAGATAGCGGTGTAGATATTTCCATGTTAAAGCAGATAGCAGTGTAGATATTTCCATGTTTATAGAGATAGTGGTGTAGATAATTTCAATTTTATACAGAGAGCAGTGTAGATATTTCCACGTTCATACAGATAGCGGTGTAGATATTTCCACGTTTATAGAGATGGCGGTGCAGATATTTCCATGTTCATACAGAGGACGGTGTAGATATTTCCATGTTTATTGGGATGGCGGTGTAGATATTTTCATGTTTACACAGATGGCGGTGTAGATATTTCCATGTTTACACAGATAGCGGTGTAGACATTTCCATGTTTACACAGATAGCGGTGTGGATATTTCCATGTTTATGCAGATAGCAGTGTAGATATTTCCATGTTTATACAGATAGCGGTGCAGATATTTCCATGTTTATTCAGATAGCGGTGCGGATATTTCCATGTTTATACACATAGTTGGGCAGATATTTCCATGTTTATACAGATAGCGGTGTAGATATTTCCATCTTAATACAGATGGCGGTGTAGATATGTCCATGTTTGTACAGATGGTGGTGTAGATATTTCCATGTTCATACAGACGGCGGTGTAGATATTTCGAAGTTTATAGAGATAGCGATGTAGTTATTTCCATATTTATAGAGAAATCTTTGTAGATATTTCCATGTATATTCAGATAGCTGCGTAGATATTTCCATGTTCATGCAGATTACGGTGTAGATATTTCCATGTTCATCCAGATGCCGGTGTACATATATCCATGTTCATACAAATGGCGGTGAAGATATTTCCATGTTCATACAGATGGCGGTGTAGGTATTTCCATGTTCATACAAATGGCGGTGTAGATATTTCCATGTTCATAGAGATGCCGATTTAGATATTTCCAGGTTCATACAAATGGCGGTGTAGATATTTCCATGTTCATAGAGATGGCGGTGTAGATATTTCCATGTTTATACAGATAGAAGTGTAGTTATGTCCATCTTTATAGAGATACCAGTCTGGATATTTCCATTGATATACAGATAGCTGTGTAGATATTTGCAAGTTCATACAGATAGCGGTGTAGATATTTCCATGTTCATACAGATAGTGGTGTAGGTATTTCCATGTTCATACAGATAGCGGTGTAGATATTTCCATGTTAATACAGATAGCGGTGTAGATATTTCCATGTTCATACAGATAGCGGTGTAGATATTTAAATGTTTTTACAGTTAGCGGTGTAGATATTTCCATGTTCATATAGATGGCGGTGTAGATATTTACATGTTGATACAGATGGCCATGTAGATATTTCCATGTTCATACAGATAGCGGTGTAGATATTTCCATGTTCATACAGATAGCGGTGTAGATATTTCTTGTTCATACCAATAGCGGTGTAGACATTTCCATGTTGATACATTTAGCGGTGTAGATATTTCCATGTTCATACAGATGGCGGTGAAGATATTTACATGTTCATACAGACGGCGGTGTAGATATTTCCATGTTTATACAGATAGCAGTGTAGTTATTTCCATGTTAATAGAGATAGCGGTGTAGATATTTCCATTGATATACAGATAGCTGTGTAGATATTTGGATGTTCATACAGATATTGGTGTAGTTATTTGCATGTTCATACAGATAGCGGTGTAGATATTTCCATGTTCATACAGATAGCGGTGTAGATATTTCCATGTTCATACAGTTAGCGGTGAAGATATTTCCATGTTCATACACATGGCGGCGTAGTTATTTACATGTTCATACAGATGGCGGTGTAGATATTTCCATGTTCGTACGGATGGCAGTGTAGATATTTCCATGCTCATACAGGTGGCGGTGTAGATATTTCCATGTTTATACAGATAGCAGTGTAGTTTTTCCATGTTTATAGAGACAGCTGTGTATATATTTCCATTGATATAGATAGCGGTGTAGATATTTGCATGTTCATACAGATAGCGGTGTAGATATTTCCATGTTCATACAGATAGCGGTTTAGATATTTCCATGTTCATACAGATAGCGGTGTAGATATTTCCATCTTCATACAGATAACGGTGTAGATATTTCCATGTTCATACAGATAGCAGTGTAGATATTTCCATGTTCATACAGTTAGCAGTGTAGATATTTCCATGTTCATACAGATGGCGGTGTAGATATTTACATATTCATACAGATGGCGGTATAGATATTTCCATATTCGTACAGATGGCGGTGTAGATATTTGCATGTTCATAGAGATGGCGGTGTAGATATTTCCATGTTTATGCACATAGCGGTATAGATATTTCCATGTTTATACAGATGGTGGTGTAGATATTTCCATGTTTATAGAGATGGCGGTCTAGATATTTCCATGTTTACAGAGATAGTGGTGTAGTTATTTCCAAGTTTATAGAGACAGCATTGTAGATATTTCCATGTTTATACAGATAGCGGTGAAGATATTTCCATGTTTATACAGATAGCGGTGTAGATATTGCCATGTTCATACAGACAGTGGTGTAGATATTCCCATGTTCATACAGTTAGCGGTGTAGATATTCCCATGTTCATACAGATGGCGGTGTAGATATTTCCATGTTCATACAGATGGCGGTGTAGATATTTCCATGTTCATACAGATAGCGGTGTAGATATTTCCATGTTCATACAGATAGCGGTGTAGATATTTCCATGTTAATACAGATAGCGATGTAGATATTTCCATGTTCTTACCGATAGCTGTGTAGATATTTCCATGTTCATACAGTTAGCGGTGTAGATATTTCCATGTTCATCCAGATGCCGGTGTAGTTATATCCATGCTCATACAGATGGTGGTGAAGATATTTCCATGTTCATACAGATGGCGGTGTAGATATTTCCATGTTCATACAAATGGTGGTGTAGATATTTCCATTTTCATGGAGATGGCGGTGTAGATATTTCCATGTTCATACAAATGGCGGTGTAGATATTTCCATGTTCATAGAGATGGCGGTGTAGATATTTCCATGTTTACAGAGATAGTGGTGTAGTTATTTCCAAGTTTATAGAGAAAACGTTGTAGATATTTCCATGTTTATACTGATAGCGGTGAAGATATTTCCATGTTTATACAGATAGCGGTGTAGATATTTCCATGTTTATACAGATAGAAGTGTAGATGTTTCCAAGTTCATACAGATAGCGGTGTAGATATTTCCACGTTTATAGAGATGGCGGTGTAGATATTTCCATGTTCATACAGATGGCGGTGTAGATATTTCCATGTTTATGGGGATGGCGGTGTAGATATTTTCATGTTTACACAGATGGCGGTGTAGATATTTCCATGTTTACACAGATAGCGGTGTAGACATTTCCATGTTTACACAGATAGCGGAGTGGATATTTCCATGTTTATGCAGATAGCAGTGCAGATATTTCCATGTTTATACAGATAGTTGGGCAGATATTTCCATGTTTATACAGATAGCGGTGTAGATATTTCCATCTTAATATAGATGGCAGTGTAGATATGTCCATGTTCGTACAGATGGCGTTGTAGTTATTTCCATGTTCATACAGATGGCGGTGTAGATATTTCGAAGTTTATAGAGATAGCGTTGTAGTTATTTCCATATTTATAGAGAAATCTGTGTAGATATTTCCATGTTTATGCAGATAGCTGTGTAGATATTTCCATGTTCATGCAGATAACGGTGTAGATACTTCCATGTTCATCCAGATGCCGGTGTAGATATATCCATGTTCATACAGATGGCGGTGAGGTTATTTCCATGTTCATACAGATGGCAGTGTAGATATTTCCATGTTCATACAGGCGGCGGTGTAGATATTTCCATGTTTATACAGATAGCAGTGTAGATATTTCCATGTTTATAGAGATAGCAGAGTAGATATTTCCATTGATATACAGATAGCTGTGTAGATATTTGCATGTTCATACAGATAGTGGTGTAGATATTTCCATGTTCGTACAGATAGCGGTGTTTATATTTCCATGTTCATACATATAGCGGTGTAGATATTTCCATGTTCATACAGATAACGGTGTAGATATTTCCATGTTCATACAGATAGCGGTGTAGATATTTCCATGATCATACAGTTAGCGGTGTAGATATTTCCATGTTCATCCAGATGCCGGTGTAGATATATCCATGCTCATACAGATGGTGGTGAAGATATTTGCATGTTCATACAGATGGCGGTGTAGATATTTCCATGTTCATACAAATGGCGGTGTGGATATCTCCATGTTCATGGAGATGGCGGTGTAGATATTTCCATGTTCATACAAATGGCGGTGTAGATATTTCCATGTTCATAGAGATGGCGGTGTAGATATTTCCATGTTTACAGAGATAGTGCTGTAGTTATTTCCAAGTTTATAGAGACAACGTTGTAGATATTTCCATGTTTATACTGATAGCGGTGAAGATATTTCCATGTTTATACAGATACCGGTGTAGATATTTCCATGTTTATACAGATAGCAGTGTAGATATTTCCACGTTTATAGAGATAGTGGTGTAGATAATTTCAATTTTATACAGAGAGCAGTGTAGATGTTTCCAAGTTCATACAGATAGCGGTGTAGATATTTCCACGTTTATAGAGATGGCGGTGTAGATATTTCCATGTTCATACAGATGGTGGTGTAGATATTTCCATGTTTATGGGGATGGCGGTGTAGATATTTTCATGTTTACACAGATGGCGGTTTAGATATTTCCATGTTTACACAGATAGCGGTGTAGACATTTCCATGTTTACACAGATAGCGGAGTGGATATTTCCATGTTTATGCAGATAGCAGTGCAGATATTTCCATGTTTATACAGATAGTTGGGCAGATATTTCCATGTTTATACAGATAGCGGTGTAGATATTTCCATCTTAATACAGATGGCGGTGTAGATATGTCCATGTTCGTACAGATTGCGTTGTAGATATTTCCATGTTCATACAGATGGCGGTGTAGATATTTCGAAGTTTATAGAGATAGCGCTGTAGTTATTTCCATATTTATAGAGAAATCTGTGTAGATATTTCCATGTTTATGCAGATAGCTGTGTAGATATTTCCATGTTCATGCAGATAACGGTGTAGATACTTCCATGTTCATCCAGATGCCGGTGTAGATATATCCATGTTCATACAGATGGCGGTGAAGTTATTTCCATGTTCATACAGAGGGCAGTGTAGATAATTCCATGTTCATACAAATGGCGGTGTAGATATTTCCATGTTCATAGAGATGGCGGTGTAGATATTTCCATGTTCATAGAGATGGCGGTGTAGATATTTCCATGTTTATACAGATAGCAGTGTAGTTATTTCCATGTTTATAGAGATAGTGGTGTAGATAATTTCAATTTTATACAGATAGCTGTGTAGATATTTGCATGTTCATGCAGATATCGGTGTAGATATTTCCATGTTCATACAGATAGCGGTGTAGATATTTCCATGTTCATACAGATAGCAGTGTAGATATTTCCATGTTCATGCAGATAGAGTTGTAGATATTTCCATGTTCATACCAATAGCGGTGTAGACATTTCCATGTTGATACATTTAGCGGTGTAGATATTTCCATGTTCTTACAGATGGCGGTGAAGATATTTACATGTTCATACAGAGGGCAGTGTATATATTTCCATGTTTGTACGGATGGCAGTGTAGATATTTCCATGTTCATACAGGTGGCGGTGTAGATATTTCCATGTTTATACAGATAGCTGTGTAGTTATTTCCATGTTTATAGAGACAGCTGTGTATATGTTTCCATTGATATACAGATAGCGGTGTAGATATTTTCATGTTCATACAGATAGCGGTTTAGATATTTCCATGTTCATACAGATAGCGGTGTAGATATTTCCATGTTCATACAGATAATGGTGTAGATATTTCCATGTTCATACAGATAGCGGTGTAGATATTTCCATGTTCATACAGTTAGCCGTGTAGATATTTCCATGTTCATACAGATGGCGGTGTAGATATTTACATGTTCATACAGATGGCGGTATAGATATTTCCATGTTCGTACAGATGGCGGTGTAGATACTTGCATGTTCATAGAGATGGCGGTGTAGATATTTCCATGTTTATGCACATAGCGGTATAGATATTTCCATGTTTATACAGATGGTGGTGTAGATATTTCCATGTTTATAGAGATGGCGGTCTAGATATTTCCATGTTTACAGAGATAGTGTTGTAGTTATTTCCAAGTTTATAGAGACAGCATTGTAGATATTTCCATGTTTATACAGATAGCGGTGAAGATATTTCCATGTTTATACAGATAGCGGTGTAGATATTTCCATGTTTATACAGATAGCAGTGTAGATATTTCCATGTTTATAGAGATAGTGTTGTTGATAATTTCAATTTCATACAGAGAGCAGTGTAGATATTTCCAAGTTCATACAGATAGCGGTGTAGATATTTCCATGTTTATAGAGATGGCGGTGTAGATATTTCCATGTTCATACAGAGGACGGTGTAGATATTTCCATGTTTATAGGGATGGCGGTGTAGATATTTTCAAGTTTACACTGATGGCGGTGTAGATATTTCCATGTTTACACAGATAGCGGTGTAGACATTTCCATGTTTACACAGATAGCGGTGTGGATATTTCCATGTTTATGCATATAGCGGTGTATATATTTCCATGATAATACAGATAGCTGTGCAGATATTTCCATGTTTATTCAGATAGCGGTGCGGATATTTCCATGTTTATACAGATAGTTGGGCAGATATTTCCATGTTTATACAGATAGCGGTGTAGATATTTCCATCTTAATACAGATGGCGGTGTAGATATGTCCATGTTTGTACAGATGGTGGTGTAGATATTTCCATGTTCATACAGACGGCGGTGTAGATATTTCGAAGTTTATAGAGATAGCGATGTAGTTATTTCAATATTTATAGAGAAATCTGTGTAGATATTTCCATGTAAATTCAGATAGCTGCGTAGATATTTCCATGTTCATGCAGATTACGGTGTAGATATTTCCATGTTCATCCAGATGCCGGTGTACATATATCCATGTTCATACAAATGGCGGTGAAGATATTTCCATGTTCATACAAATGGCGGTGTAGATATTTCCATGTTCGTAGAGATGGCGGTGTAGATATTTCCAGGTTCCTACAAATGGCGGTGTAGATATTTCCATGTTCATAGAGATGGCGGTGTAGATATTTCCACGTTTATGCAGATAGCGGTATAGATATTTCCATGTTTATACAGATGGTGGTGTAGATATTTCCATGTTCATACAGGTGGCGGTGTAGATATTTCCATGTTTATACAGATAGCAGTGTAGTTATTTCCATGTTAATCGAGATAGCTGTGTAGATATTTCCATTGATATACAGATAGCTGTGTAGATATTTGGATGTTCATACAGATATTGGTGTAGATATTTGCATGTTCATACAGATAGCGGTGTAGATATTTCCATGTTCATACAGATAGCGGTGTAGATATTTCCATGTTCATACAGTTAGCGGTGAAGATATTTCCATGTTCATACACATGGCGGTGTAGTTATTTACATGTTCATACAGATGGCGGTGTAGATATTTCCATGTTCGTACGGATGGCAGTGTAGATATTTCCATGTTCATACAGGTGGCGGTGTAGATATTTCCATGTTTATACAGATAGCAGTGTAGTTATTTCCATGTTTATAGAGACAGCTGTGTATATGTTTCCATTGATATACAGATAGCGGTGTAGATATTTGCATGTTCATACAGATAGCGGTGTAGATATTTCCATGTTCATACAGATAGCGGTTTAGATATTTCCATGTTCATACAGATAGCGGTGTAGATATTTCCATGTTCATACAGATAACGGTGTAGATATTTCCATGTTCATACAGATAGAGGTGTAGATATTTCCATGTTCATACAGTTAGCAGTGTAGATATTTCCATGTTCATACAGATGGCGGTGTAGATATTTACATGTTCATACAGATGGCGGTATAGATATTTCCATGTTCGTACAGATGGCGGTGTATATATTTGCATGTTCATAGAGATGGCGGTGTAGATATTTCCATGTTTATGCACATAGCGGTATAGATATTTTCATGTTTATACAGATGGTGGTGTAGATATTTCCATGTTTATAGAGATGGCGGTCTAGATATTTCCATGTTTACAGAGATAGTGGTGTAGTTATTTCCAAGTTTATAGAGACAGCATTGTAGATATTTCCATGTTTATACAGATAGCGGTGAAGATATTTCCATGTTTATACAGATAGCGGTGTAGATATTTCCATGTTCATTCAGATAGCGGTGTAGATATTTCCATATTCATACCAATAGCTCTGTAGATATTTCCATGTCCATACAGTTAGCGTTGTAGATATTTCCATGTTCATTCAGATGGCGGTGTTGATATTTCCATGTTCGTACAGATGGCAGTGTAGATATTTCTAAGTTCATACAGGTAGCGGTGTAGATATTTCCATGTTTATACAGATAGCAGTGTAGTTATTTCCATGTTTATAGAGATAGCAGTGTAGATATTTCCATTGATATACAGATAGCTGTGTAGATATTTGCATTTTCATACAGATAGCTGTGTAGTTATTTGCATTTTCATACAGATAGCGGTGTAGATATTTCCATGTTCGTACAGATAGCGGTGTAGATATTTCCATGTTCATACAGATAGCGGTGTAGATATTTCCATGATCATACAGTTAGCGGTGAAGATATTTCCATTTTCATACAGATGGCGGTGTAGACATTTACATGTTCATACAGATGGCGGTGTAGATATTTCCATGTTCGTACAGATATCGGTGTAGATATTTCCATGTTCTTAGAGATGGCGGTGTAGATATTTCCATGTTCATACAAATGGCGGTGTAGATATTTCCATGTTCTTAGAGATGGTGGTGGAGATATTTCCAGGTTTATACAGATAGCAGTGTAGTAATTTCCATGTTTATAGAGATAGCAGTGTAGATATTTCCATTGATATACAGATAGCTGTGTAGATACTTGCATGTTCATTCAGATAGCGGTGTAGATATTTCCATGTTTTGCATGTTCATTCAGATAGCGGTGTAGATATTTCCATGTTCATACAGATAGCGGGGTAGATATTTCCATGTTCATACAGATAGTGGTGTAGATATTTCCATGTTCATACAGTTAGCGGTGTAGATATTTCCATGTTCATACAATTAGCGGTGTAGATATTTCCATGTTCATACAGATGGCGGTGTAGATATTTACATGTTCATACAGATGGCGGTGTAGATATTTCCATGTTCGTACGAATGGCAGTGTAGATATTTCCATGTTCGTACAGATGGCGGTGTAGATATTTCCATGTTTATACAGATAGCAGTGTAGATATTTCCATATTTATAGAGATAGCAATGTAGATATTTCCATTGATATACAGATAGCTGTGTAGATATTTGCATGTTCATACAGATAGCGGTGTAGTTATTTCCATGTTCGAACAGATAGCGGTATAGATATTTCCATGTTCATACAGATAGCGGTGTAGATATTTCCATGTTCATACAGATGACGGTGTAGATATTTCCATGTTCATACAGATAGCGGTGTAGATATTTCCATGTTCATACAGTTGGCGGTGTAGATATTTCCATGTTCATACAGATGGCGGTGTAGATATTTCCATGTTCATACAGATGGCGTTGTAGATATTTCCATGTTCGTACAGAAGGCGGTGTAGATGTATCCATGTTCATAGAGATGGCGGTGTAGATATTTCCATGTTTATGCAGATAGCGGTATAGATATTTCCATGTTTATACAGATGGTGGTGTAGATATTTCCATGTTTATGGGGATGGCGGTGTAGATATTGTCATGTTTACACAGATGGCGGTGTAGATATTTCCATGTTTACACAGATAGCGGTGTAGACATTTCCATGTTTACACAGATTGCGGTGTGGATATTTCCATGTTTATGCAGATAGCAGTGTAGATATTTCCATGTTTATACAGATAGCGGAGCGGATATTTCCATGTTTATACAGATAGTTGGGCAGATATTTCCATGTTTATATGGATAGTGGTGTAGATATTTCCATCTTAATACAGATGGCGGTGTAATTATGTCCATATTTGCACAGATGGCGGTGTAGATATTTCCATGTTTATAAAGATGGCGGTGTAGATATTTTCATGTTTACACAGATGACGGTGCATATATTTCCATTTTTACACAGATAGCGGTGTAGACATTTCCATGTTTAAACTGATAGCTTTGTGGATATTTCCATGGTTATGCAGATAGCGGTGTAGATATTTCCATGTTTATACACATTGGCAGATATTTCCATGTTTATACAGATAGCGGAGTAGATATTTCCATCTTAATACAGATGGCGGTGTAGATATGTCTATGTTCGAACAGATGGCGCTGTAGATATTTCCATGTTCATACAGATGGCGGTGTAGATATTTCGAAGATTATAGAGATAGCGCTGTAGTTATTTCCATATTTATAGAGAAATATGTGTAGATATTTCCATGTATATGCAGAGAGCTGTGTAGATATTTCCATGTTCATGCAGATAGCGGAGTAGATATTTCCATGTTCATCCAGATGCCGGTGTACATATATCCATGTTCATACAAATGGCGGTGAAGATATTTCCATGTTCATACATATGGCGGTGTAGGTATTTCCATGTTCATACAAATGGCGGTGTAGATATTTCCATGTTCATAGAGATGCCGGTTTAGATATGTCCAGGTTCATACAAATGGCGGTGTAGATATTTCCATGTTCATAGAGATGGCGGTGTAGATATTTCCATGTTTATACAGATAGAAGTGTAGTTATGTCCATCTTTATAGAGATACCAGTCTGGATATTTCCATTGATATACAGATAGCTGTGTAGATATTTGCATGTTCATACAGATAGCGGTGTAGGTATTTCCATGTTCATACAGATAGCGGTGTAGATATTTCCATGTTCATACAGATTGCGGTGTAGATATTTCCATGTTAATACAGATAGCGGTGTAGATATTTCCATTTTCATACAGATAGTGGTGTAGATATTTAAATGTTCATACAGTTAGCGGTGTAGATACTTCCATGTTCATATACATGGCGGTGTAGATATTTACATGTTGATACAGATGGCGGTGTAGATATTTCCATGTTCATACAGATAGCGGTGTAGGTATTTCCATGTTTATACAGATAGCGGTGTAGATATTTCCATTGATATACAGATAGCTGTGTAGATATTTGCATGTTCATGCAGATAGCGGTGTAGATATTTCCATTGATATACAGATAGCTGTGTAGATATTTGCACGTTCATAGAGATAGCGGTGTAGATATTTGCATGTTCATAGAGATAGCGGTGTATATATTTCCATGTTCATACAGATAGCGGTGTAGATATTTCCATGTTCATACAGATAGCGGTGTAGATATTGCCATGTTCATACAGACAGTGGTGTAGATATTCCCATGTTCATACAGTTAGCGGTGTAGATATTCCCATGTTCATAAAGATGGCGGTGTAGATATTTCCATGTTCATACAGATGGCGGTGTAGATATTTCCATGTTCATACAGATAGCGGTGTAGATATTTCCATGTTCATACAGATAGCGGTGTAGATATTTCCATGTTAATACAGATAGCGATGTAGATATTTCCATGTTCTTACCGATAGCTGTGTAGATATTTCCATGTTCATACAGTTAGCGGTGTAGATATTTCCATGTTCATCCAGATGCCGGTGTAGTTATATCCATGCTCATACAGATGGTGGTGAAGATATTTCCATGTTCATTCAGATGGCGGTGTAGATATTTCCATGTTCATACAAATGGCGGTGTAGATATTTCCATTTTCATGGAGATGGCGGTGTAGATATTTCCATGTTCATACAAATGGCGGTGTAGATATTTCCATGTTTATACAGATAGCTGTGTAGTTATTTCCATGTTTATAGAGACAGCTGTGTATATGTTTCCATTGATATACAGATAGCGGTGTAGATATTTTCATGTTCATACAGATAGCGGTTTAGATATTTCCATGTTCATACAGATAGCGGTGTAGATATTTCCATGTTCATACAGATAATGGTGTAGATATTTCCATGTTCATACAGATAGCGGTGTAGATATTTCCATGTTCATACAGTTAGCCGTGTAGATATTTCCATGTTCATACAGATGGCGGTGTAGATATTTACATGTTCATACAGATGGCGGTATAGATATTTCCATGTTCGTACAGATGGCGGTGTAGATACTTGCATGTTCATAGAGATGGCGGTGTAGATATTTCCATGTTTATGCACATAGCGGTATAGATATTTCCATGTTTATACAGATGGTGGTGTAGATATTTCCATGTTTATAGAGATGGCGGTCTAGATATTTCCATGTTTACAGAGATAGTGTTGTAGTTATTTCCAAGTTTATAGAGACAGCATTGTAGATATTTCCATGTTTATACAGATAGCGGTGAAGATATTTCCATGTTTATACAGATAGCGGTGTAGATATTTCCATGTTTATACAGATAGCAGTGTAGATATTTCCATGTTTATAGAGATAGTGTTGTTGATAATTTCAATTTCATACAGAGAGCAGTGTAGATATTTCCAAGTTCATACAGATAGCGGTGTAGATATTTCCATGTTTATAGAGATGGCGGTGTAGATATTTCCATGTTCATACAGAGGACGGTGTAGATATTTCCATGTTTATAGGGATGGCGGTGTAGATATTTTCAAGTTTACACTGATGGCGGTGTAGATATTTCCATGTTTACACAGATAGCGGTGTAGACATTTCCATGTTTACACAGATAGCGGTGTGGATATTTCCATGTTTATGCATATAGCGGTGTATATATTTCCATGATAATACAGATAGCTGTGCAGATATTTCCATGTTTATTCAGATAGCGGTGCGGATATTTCCATGTTTATACAGATAGTTGGGCAGATATTTCCATGTTTATACAGATAGCGGTGTAGATATTTCCATCTTAATACAGATGGCGGTGTAGATATGTCCATGTTTGTACAGATGGTGGTGTAGATATTTCCATGTTCATACAGACGGCGGTGTAGATATTTCGAAGTTTATAGAGATAGCGATGTAGTTATTTCAATATTTATAGAGAAATCTGTGTAGATATTTCCATGTAAATTCAGATAGCTGCGTAGATATTTCCATGTTCATGCAGATTACGGTGTAGATATTTCCATGTTCATCCAGATGCCGGTGTACATATATCCATGTTCATACAAATGGCGGTGAAGATATTTCCATGTTCATACAAATGGCGGTGTAGATATTTCCATGTTCGTAGAGATGGCGGTGTAGATATTTCCAGGTTCCTACAAATGGCGGTGTAGATATTTCCATGTTCATAGAGATGGCGGTGTAGATATTTCCACGTTTATGCAGATAGCGGTATAGATATTTCCATGTTTATACAGATGGTGGTGTAGATATTTCCATGTTCATACAGGTGGCGGTGTAGATATTTCCATGTTTATACAGATAGCAGTGTAGTTATTTCCATGTTAATCGAGATAGCTGTGTAGATATTTCCATTGATATACAGATAGCTGTGTAGATATTTGGATGTTCATACAGATATTGGTGTAGATATTTGCATGTTCATACAGATAGCGGTGTAGATATTTCCATGTTCATACAGATAGCGGTGTAGATATTTCCATGTTCATACAGTTAGCGGTGAAGATATTTCCATGTTCATACACATGGCGGTGTAGTTATTTACATGTTCATACAGATGGCGGTGTAGATATTTCCATGTTCGTACGGATGGCAGTGTAGATATTTCCATGTTCATACAGGTGGCGGTGTAGATATTTCCATGTTTATACAGATAGCAGTGTAGTTATTTCCATGTTTATAGAGACAGCTGTGTATATGTTTCCATTGATATACAGATAGCGGTGTAGATATTTGCATGTTCATACAGATAGCGGTGTAGATATTTCCATGTTCATACAGATAGCGGTTTAGATATTTCCATGTTCATACAGATAGCGGTGTAGATATTTCCATGTTCATACAGATAACGGTGTAGATATTTCCATGTTCATACAGATAGAGGTGTAGATATTTCCATGTTCATACAGTTAGCAGTGTAGATATTTCCATGTTCATACAGATGGCGGTGTAGATATTTACATGTTCATACAGATGGCGGTATAGATATTTCCATGTTCGTACAGATGGCGGTGTATATATTTGCATGTTCATAGAGATGGCGGTGTAGATATTTCCATGTTTATGCACATAGCGGTATAGATATTTTCATGTTTATACAGATGGTGGTGTAGATATTTCCATGTTTATAGAGATGGCGGTCTAGATATTTCCATGTTTACAGAGATAGTGGTGTAGTTATTTCCAAGTTTATAGAGACAGCATTGTAGATATTTCCATGTTTATACAGATAGCGGTGAAGATATTTCCATGTTTATACAGATAGCGGTGTAGATATTTCCATGTTCATTCAGATAGCGGTGTAGATATTTCCATATTCATACCAATAGCTCTGTAGATATTTCCATGTCCATACAGTTAGCGTTGTAGATATTTCCATGTTCATTCAGATGGCGGTGTTGATATTTCCATGTTCGTACAGATGGCAGTGTAGATATTTCTAAGTTCATACAGGTAGCGGTGTAGATATTTCCATGTTTATACAGATAGCAGTGTAGTTATTTCCATGTTTATAGAGATAGCAGTGTAGATATTTCCATTGATATACAGATAGCTGTGTAGATATTTGCATTTTCATACAGATAGCTGTGTAGTTATTTGCATTTTCATACAGATAGCGGTGTAGATATTTCCATGTTCGTACAGATAGCGGTGTAGATATTTCCATGTTCATACAGATAGCGGTGTAGATATTTCCATGATCATACAGTTAGCGGTGAAGATATTTCCATTTTCATACAGATGGCGGTGTAGACATTTACATGTTCATACAGATGGCGGTGTAGATATTTCCATGTTCGTACAGATATCGGTGTAGATATTTCCATGTTCTTAGAGATGGCGGTGTAGATATTTCCATGTTCATACAAATGGCGGTGTAGATATTTCCATGTTCTTAGAGATGGTGGTGGAGATATTTCCAGGTTTATACAGATAGCAGTGTAGTAATTTCCATGTTTATAGAGATAGCAGTGTAGATATTTCCATTGATATACAGATAGCTGTGTAGATACTTGCATGTTCATTCAGATAGCGGTGTAGATATTTCCATGTTTTGCATGTTCATTCAGATAGCGGTGTAGATATTTCCATGTTCATACAGATAGCGGGGTAGATATTTCCATGTTCATACAGATAGTGGTGTAGATATTTCCATGTTCATACAGTTAGCGGTGTAGATATTTCCATGTTCATACAATTAGCGGTGTAGATATTTCCATGTTCATACAGATGGCGGTGTAGATATTTACATGTTCATACAGATGGCGGTGTAGATATTTCCATGTTCGTACGAATGGCAGTGTAGATATTTCCATGTTCGTACAGATGGCGGTGTAGATATTTCCATGTTTATACAGATAGCAGTGTAGATATTTCCATATTTATAGAGATAGCAATGTAGATATTTCCATTGATATACAGATAGCTGTGTAGATATTTGCATGTTCATACAGATAGCGGTGTAGTTATTTCCATGTTCGAACAGATAGCGGTATAGATATTTCCATGTTCATACAGATAGCGGTGTAGATATTTCCATGTTCATACAGATGACGGTGTAGATATTTCCATGTTCATACAGATAGCGGTGTAGATATTTCCATGTTCATACAGTTGGCGGTGTAGATATTTCCATGTTCATACAGATGGCGGTGTAGATATTTCCATGTTCATACAGATGGCGTTGTAGATATTTCCATGTTCGTACAGAAGGCGGTGTAGATGTATCCATGTTCATAGAGATGGCGGTGTAGATATTTCCATGTTTATGCAGATAGCGGTATAGATATTTCCATGTTTATACAGATGGTGGTGTAGATATTTCCATGTTTATGGGGATGGCGGTGTAGATATTGTCATGTTTACACAGATGGCGGTGTAGATATTTCCATGTTTACACAGATAGCGGTGTAGACATTTCCATGTTTACACAGATTGCGGTGTGGATATTTCCATGTTTATGCAGATAGCAGTGTAGATATTTCCATGTTTATACAGATAGCGGAGCGGATATTTCCATGTTTATACAGATAGTTGGGCAGATATTTCCATGTTTATATGGATAGTGGTGTAGATATTTCCATCTTAATACAGATGGCGGTGTAATTATGTCCATATTTGCACAGATGGCGGTGTAGATATTTCCATGTTTATAAAGATGGCGGTGTAGATATTTTCATGTTTACACAGATGACGGTGCATATATTTCCATTTTTACACAGATAGCGGTGTAGACATTTCCATGTTTAAACTGATAGCTTTGTGGATATTTCCATGGTTATGCAGATAGCGGTGTAGATATTTCCATGTTTATACACATTGGCAGATATTTCCATGTTTATACAGATAGCGGAGTAGATATTTCCATCTTAATACAGATGGCGGTGTAGATATGTCTATGTTCGAACAGATGGCGCTGTAGATATTTCCATGTTCATACAGATGGCGGTGTAGATATTTCGAAGATTATAGAGATAGCGCTGTAGTTATTTCCATATTTATAGAGAAATATGTGTAGATATTTCCATGTATATGCAGAGAGCTGTGTAGATATTTCCATGTTCATGCAGATAGCGGAGTAGATATTTCCATGTTCATCCAGATGCCGGTGTACATATATCCATGTTCATACAAATGGCGGTGAAGATATTTCCATGTTCATACATATGGCGGTGTAGGTATTTCCATGTTCATACAAATGGCGGTGTAGATATTTCCATGTTCATAGAGATGCCGGTTTAGATATGTCCAGGTTCATACAAATGGCGGTGTAGATATTTCCATGTTCATAGAGATGGCGGTGTAGATATTTCCATGTTTATACAGATAGAAGTGTAGTTATGTCCATCTTTATAGAGATACCAGTCTGGATATTTCCATTGATATACAGATAGCTGTGTAGATATTTGCATGTTCATACAGATAGCGGTGTAGGTATTTCCATGTTCATACAGATAGCGGTGTAGATATTTCCATGTTCATACAGATTGCGGTGTAGATATTTCCATGTTAATACAGATAGCGGTGTAGATATTTCCATTTTCATACAGATAGTGGTGTAGATATTTAAATGTTCATACAGTTAGCGGTGTAGATACTTCCATGTTCATATACATGGCGGTGTAGATATTTACATGTTGATACAGATGGCGGTGTAGATATTTCCATGTTCATACAGATAGCGGTGTAGGTATTTCCATGTTTATACAGATAGCGGTGTAGATATTTCCATTGATATACAGATAGCTGTGTAGATATTTGCATGTTCATGCAGATAGCGGTGTAGATATTTCCATTGATATACAGATAGCTGTGTAGATATTTGCACGTTCATAGAGATAGCGGTGTAGATATTTGCATGTTCATAGAGATAGCGGTGTATATATTTCCATGTTCATACAGATAGCGGTGTAGATATTTCCATGTTCATACAGATAGCGGTGTAGATATTGCCATGTTCATACAGACAGTGGTGTAGATATTCCCATGTTCATACAGTTAGCGGTGTAGATATTCCCATGTTCATAAAGATGGCGGTGTAGATATTTCCATGTTCATACAGATGGCGGTGTAGATATTTCCATGTTCATACAGATAGCGGTGTAGATATTTCCATGTTCATACAGATAGCGGTGTAGATATTTCCATGTTAATACAGATAGCGATGTAGATATTTCCATGTTCTTACCGATAGCTGTGTAGATATTTCCATGTTCATACAGTTAGCGGTGTAGATATTTCCATGTTCATCCAGATGCCGGTGTAGTTATATCCATGCTCATACAGATGGTGGTGAAGATATTTCCATGTTCATTCAGATGGCGGTGTAGATATTTCCATGTTCATACAAATGGCGGTGTAGATATTTCCATTTTCATGGAGATGGCGGTGTAGATATTTCCATGTTCATACAAATGGCGGTGTAGATATTTCCATGTTCATAGAGATGGCGGTGTAGATATTTCCATGTTTACATAGATAGTGGTGTAGTTATTTCCAAGTTTATAGAGAAAACGTTGTAGATATTTCCATGTTTATACTGATAGCGGTGAAGATATTTCCATGTTTATACAGATAGCGGTGTAGATATTTCCATGTTTATACAGATAGAAGTGTAGATGTTTCCAAGTTCATACAGATAGCGGTGTAGATATTTCCACGTTTATAGAGATGGCGGTGTAGATATTTCCATGTTCATACAGATGGCGGTGTAGATATTTCCATGTTTATGGGGATGGCGGTGTAGATATTTTCATGTTTACACAGATGGCGGTGTAGATATTTCCATGTTTACACAGATAGCGGTGTAGACATTTCCATGTTTACACAGATAGCGGAGTGGATATTTCCATGTTTATGCAGATAGCAGTGCAGATATTTCCATGTTTATACAGATAGTTGGGCAGATATTTCCAAGTTTATACAGATAGCGGTGTAGATATTTCCATCTTAATATAGATGGCAGTGTAGATATGTCCATGTTCGTACAGATGGCGTTGTAGATATTTCCATGTTCATACAGATGGCGGTGTAGATATTTCGAAGTTTATAGAGATAGCGTTGTAGTTATTTCCATATTTATAGAGAAATCTGTGTAGATATTTCCATGTTTATGCAGATAGCTGTGTAGATATTTCCATGTTCATGCAGATAACGGTGTAGATACTTCCATGTTCATCCAGATGCCGGTGTAGATATATCCATGTTCATACAGATGGCGGTGAGGTTATTTCCATGTTCATACAGATGGCAGTGTAGATATTTCCATGTTCATACAGGTGGCGGTGTAGATATTTCCATGTTTATACAGATAGCAGTGTAGATATTTCCATGTTTATAGAGATAGCAGAGTAGATATTTCCATTGATATACAGATAGCTGTGTAGATATTTGCATGTTCATACAGATAGTGGTGTAGATATTTGCATGTTCGTACAGATAGCGGTGTTTATATTTCCATGTTCATACATATAGCGGTGTAGATATTTCCATGTTCATACAGATAACGGTGTAGATATTTCCATGTTCATACAGATAGCGGTGTAGATATTTCCACGATCATACAGTTAGCGGTGTAGATATTTCCATGTTCATCCAGATGCCGGTGTAGATATATCCATGCTCATACAGATGGTGGTGAAGATATTTGCATGTTCATACAGATGGCGGTGTAGATATTTCCATGTTCATACAAATGGCGGTGTGGATATCTCCATGTTCATGGAGATGGCGGTGTAGATATTTCCATGTTCATACAAATGGTGGTGTAGATATTTCCATGTTCATAGAGATGGCGGTGTAGATATTTCCATGTTTACAGAGATAGTGGTGTAGTTATTTCCAAGTTTATAGAGACAACGTTGTAGATATTTCCATGTTTATACTGATAGCGGTGAAGATATTTCCATGTTTATACAGATAGCGGTGTAGATATTTCCATGTTTATACAGATAGCAGTGTAGATATTTCCACGTTTATAGAGATAGTGGTGTAGATAATTTCAATTTTATACAGAGAGCAGTGTAGATGTTTCCAAGTTCATACAGATAGCGGTGTAGATATTTCCACGTTTATAGAGATGGCGGTGTAGATATTTCCATGTTCATACAGATGGTGGTGTAGATATTTCCATGTTTATGGGGATGGCGGTGTAGATATTTTCATGTTTACACAGATGGCGGTTTAGATATTTCCATGTTTACACAGATAGCGGTGTAGACATTTCCATGTTTACACAGATAGCGGAGTGGATATTTCCATGTTTATGCAGATAGCAGTGCAGATATTTCCATGTTTATACAGATAGTTGGGCAGATATTTCCATGTTTATACAGATAGCGGTGTAGATATTTCCATCTTAATACAGATGGCGGTGTAGATATGTCCATGTTCGTACAGATGGCGTTGTAGATATTTCCATGTTCATACAGATGGCGGTGTAGATATTTCGAAGTTTATAGAGATAGCGCTGTAGTTATTTCCATATTTATAGAGAAATCTGTGTAGATATTTCCATGTTTATGCAGATAGCTGTGTAGATATTTCCATGTTCATGCAGATAACGGTGTAGATACTTCCATGTTCATCCAGATGCCGGTGTAGATATATCCATGTTCATACAGATGGCGGTGAAGTTATTTCCATGTTCATACAGAGGGCAGTGTAGATAATTCCATGTTCATACAAATGGCGGTGTAGATATTTCCATGTTCATAGAGATGGCGGTGTAGATATTTCCATGTTCATAGAGATGGCGGTGTAGATATTTCCATGTTTATACAGATAGCAGTGTAGTTATTTCCATGTTTATAGAGATAGTGGTGTAGATAATTTCAATTTTATACAGATAGCTGTGTAGATATTTGCATGTTCATGCAGATATCGGTGTAGATATTTCCATGTTCATACAGATAGCGGTGTAGATATTTCCATGTTCATACAGATAGCGGTGTAGATATTTCCATGTTCATGCAGATAGAGTTGTAGATATTTCCATGTTCATACCAATAGCGGTGTAGACATTTCCATGTTGATACATTTAGCGGTGTAGATATTTCCATGTTCTTACAGATGGCGGTGAAGATATTTACATGTTCATACAGAGGGCAGTGTATATATTTCCATGTTTGTACGGATGGCAGTGTAGATATTTCCATGTTCATACAGGTGGCGGTGTAGATATTTCCATGTTTACACAGATAGCTGTGTAGTTATTTCCATGTTTATAGAGACAGCTGTGTATATGTTTCCATTGATATACAGATAGCGGTGTAGATATTTGCATGTTCATACAGATAGCGGTGTAGATATTTGCATGTTCATACAGATAGCGGTTTAGATATTTCCATGTTCATACAGATAGCGGTGTAGATATTTCCATGTTCATACAGATAATGGTGTAGATATTTCCATGTTAATACAGATAGCGGTGTAGATATTTCCATGTTCATACAGTTAGCAGTGTAGATATTTCCATGTTCATACAGATGGCAGTGTAGATATTTACATGTTCATACAGATGGCGGTATATATATTTCCATGTTCGTACAGATGGCGGTGTAGATACTTGCATGTTCATAGAGATGGCGGTGTAGATATTTCCATGTTTATGCACATAGCGGTATAGATATTTCCATGTTTATACAGATGGTGGTGTAGATATTTCCATGTTTATAGAGATGGCGGTCTAGATATTTCCATGTTTACAGAGATAGTGGTGTAGTTATTTCCAAGTTTATAGAGACAGCATTGTAGATATTTCTATGTTTATACAGATAGCGGTGAAGATATTTCCATGTTTATACAGATAGCGGTGTAGATATTTCCATGTTTATACAGATAGCAGTGTAGATATTTCCATGTTTATAGAGATAGTGTTGTAGATAATTTCAATTTCATACAGAGAGCAGTGTAGATATTTCCAAGTTCATACAGATAGCGGTGTAGATATTTCCATGTTTATAGAGATGGCGGTGTAGATATTTCCATGTTCATACAGAGGACGGTGTAGATATTTCCATGTTTATAGGGATGGCGGTGTAGATATTTTCAAGTTTACACTGATGGCGGGGTAGATATTTCCATGTTTACACAGATAGCGGTGTAGACATTTCCATGTTTACACAGATAGCGGTGTGGATATTTCCATGTTTATGCATATAGCGGTGTATATATTTCCATGATAATACAGATAGCTGTGCAGATATTTCCATGTTTATTCAGATAGCGGTGCGGATATTTCCATGTTTATACAGATAGTTGGGCAGATATTTCCATGTTTATACAGATAGCGGTGTAGATATTTCCATCTTAATACAGATGGCGGTGTAGATATGTCCATGTTTGTACAGATGGTGGTGTAGATATTTCCATGTTCATACAGACGGCGGTGTAGATATTTCGAAGTTTATACAGATAGCGATGTAGTTATTTCCATATTTATAGAGAAATCTGTGTAGATATTTCCATGTAAATTCAGATAGCTGCGTAGATATTTCCATGTTCATGCAGATTACGGTGTAGATATTTCCATGTTCATCCAGATGCCGGTGTACATATATCCATGTTCATACAAATGGCGGTGAAGATATTTCCATGTTCATACAGATGGCGGTGTAGATATTTCCAGGTTCCTACAAATGGCGGTGTAGATATTTCCATGTTCATAGAGATGGCGGTGTAGATATTTCCACGTTTATGCAGATAGCGGTATAGATATTTCCATGTTTATACAGATGGTGGTGTAGATATTTCCATGTTCATACAGGTGGCGGTGTAGATATTTCCATGTTTATACAGATAGCAGTGTAGTTATTTCCATGTTAATCGAGATAGCTGTGTAGATATTTCCATTGATATACAGATAGCTGTGTAGATATTTGGATGTTCATACAGATATTGGTGTAGATATTTGCATGTTCATACAGATAGCGGTGTAGATATTTCCATGTTCATACAGATAGCGGTGTAGATATTTCCATGTTCATACAGTTAGCGGTGAAGATATTTCCATGTTCATACACATGGCGGTGTAGTTATTTACATGTTCATACAGATGGCGGTGTAGATATTTCCATGTTCGTACGGATGGCAGTGTAGATATTTCCATGTTCATACAGGTGGCGGTGTAGATATTTCCATGTTTATACAGATAGCAGTGTAGTTATTTCCATGTTTATAGAGACAGCTGTGTATATGTTTCCATTGATATACAGATAGCGGTGTAGATATTTGCATGTTCATACAGATAGCGGTGTAGATATTTCCATGTTCATACAGATAGCGGTTTAGATATTTCCATGTTCATACAGATAGCGGTGTAGATATTTCCATGTTCATACAGATAACTGTGTAGATATTTCCATGTTCATACAGATAGCGGTGTAGATATTTCCATGTTCATACAGTTAGCAGTGTAGATATTTCCATGTTCATACAGATGGCGGTGTAGATATTTACATGTTCATACAGATGGCGGTATAGATATTTCCATGTTCGTACAGATGGCGGTGTATATATTTGCAGGTTCATAGAGATGGCGGTGTAGATATTTCCATGTTTATGCACATAGCGGTATAGATATTTTCATGTTTATACAGATGGTGGTGTAGATATTTCCATGTTTATAGAGATGGCGGTCTAGATATTTCCATGTTTACAGAGATAGTGGTGTAGTTATTTCCAAGTTTATAGAGACAGCATTGTAGATATTTCCATGTTTATACAGATAGCGGTGAAGATATTTCCATGTTTATACAGATAGCGGTGTAGATATTTCCATGTTTATACAGATAGCAGTGTAGATATTTCCATGTTTATAGAGATAGTGTTGTAGATAATTTCAATTTCATACAGAGAGCAGTGTAGATATTTCCAAGTTCATACAGATAGCGGTGTAGATATTTCCATGTTTATAGAGATGGCGGTGTAGATATTTCCATGTTCATACAGAGGACGGTGTAGATATTTCCATGTTTATAGGGATGGCGGTGTAGATATTTTCATGTTTACACAGATGGCGGTGTAGATATTTCCATGTTTACACAGATAGCGGTGTAGACATTTCCATGTTTACACAGATAGCGGTGTGGATATTTCCATGTTTATGCAGATAGCGGTGTATATATTTCCATGATAATACAGATAGCGGTGCGGATATTTCCATGTTTATTCAGATAGCGGTGCGGATATTTCCATGTTTATACAGATAGTTGGGTAGATATTTCCATGTTTATACAGATAGCGGTGTAGATATTTCCATCTTAATACAGATGGCGGTGTAGATATGTTCATGTTTGTACAGGTGGCGGTGTAGATATTTCGAGTTTTATAGAGATAGCGATGTAGTTATTTCCATATTTATAGAGAAATCTGTGTAGATATTTCCATGTAAATTCAGATAGCTGCGTAGATATTTCCATGTTCATGCAGATTACGGTGTAGATATTTCCATGTTCATCCAGATGCCGGTGTACATATATCCATGTTCATACAAATGGCGGTGAAGATATTTCCATGTTCATACAGATGGCGGTGTAGGTATTTCCATGTTCATACAAATGGCGGTGTAGATATTTCCATGTTCATACAGATAGCGGTGTAGATATTTCCATGTTCATACAGATAATGGTGTAGATATTTCCATGTTAATACAGATAGCGGTGTAGATATTTCCATGTTCATACAGTTAGCAGTGTAGATATTTCCATGTTCATACAGATGGCGGTGTAGATATTTACATGTTCATACAGATGGCGGTATATATATTTCCATGTTCGTACAGATGGCGGTGTAGATACTTGCATGTTCATAGAGATGGCGGTGTAGATATTTCCATGTTTATGCACATAGCGGTATAGATATTTCCATGTTTATACAGATGGTGGTGTAGATATTTCCATGTTTATAGAGATGGCGGTCTAGATATTTCCATGTTTACAGAGATAGTGGTGTAGTTATTTCCAAGTTTATAGAGACAGCATTGTAGATATTTCTATGTTTATACAGATAGCGGTGAAGATATTTCCATGTTTATACAGATAGCGGTGTAGATATTTCCATGTTTATACAGATAGCAGTGTAGATATTTCCATGTTTATAGAGATAGTGTTGTAGATAATTTCAATTTCATACAGAGAGCAGTGTAGATATTTCCAAGTTCATACAGATAGCGGTGTAGATATTTCCATGTTTATAGAGATGGCGGTGTAGATATTTCCATGTTCATACAGAGGACGGTGTAGATATTTCCATGTTTATAGGGATGGCGGTGTAGATATTTTCAAGTTTACACTGATGGCGGGGTAGATATTTCCATGTTTACACAGATAGCGGTGTAGACATTTCCATGTTTACACAGATAGCGGTGTGGATATTTCCATGTTTATGCATATAGCGGTGTATATATTTCCATGATAATACAGATAGCTGTGCAGATATTTCCATGTTTATTCAGATAGCGGTGCGGATATTTCCATGTTTATACAGATAGTTGGGCAGATATTTCCATGTTTATACAGATAGCGGTGTAGATATTTCCATCTTAATACAGATGGCGGTGTAGATATGTCCATGTTTGTACAGATGGTGGTGTAGATATTTCCATGTTCATACAGACGGCGGTGTAGATATTTCGAAGTTTATACAGATAGCGATGTAGTTATTTCCATATTTATAGAGAAATCTGTGTAGATATTTCCATGTAAATTCAGATAGCTGCGTAGATATTTCCATGTTCATGCAGATTACGGTGTAGATATTTCCATGTTCATCCAGATGCCGGTGTACATATATCCATGTTCATACAAATGGCGGTGAAGATATTTCCATGTTCATACAGATGGCGGTGTAGATATTTCCAGGTTCCTACAAATGGCGGTGTAGATATTTCCATGTTCATAGAGATGGCGGTGTAGATATTTCCACGTTTATGCAGATAGCGGTATAGATATTTCCATGTTTATACAGATGGTGGTGTAGATATTTCCATGTTCATACAGGTGGCGGTGTAGATATTTCCATGTTTATACAGATAGCAGTGTAGTTATTTCCATGTTAATCGAGATAGCTGTGTAGATATTTCCATTGATATACAGATAGCTGTGTAGATATTTGGATGTTCATACAGATATTGGTGTAGATATTTGCATGTTCATACAGATAGCGGTGTAGATATTTCCATGTTCATACAGATAGCGGTGTAGATATTTCCATGTTCATACAGTTAGCGGTGAAGATATTTCCATGTTCATACACATGGCGGTGTAGTTATTTACATGTTCATACAGATGGCGGTGTAGATATTTCCATGTTCGTACGGATGGCAGTGTAGATATTTCCATGTTCATACAGGTGGCGGTGTAGATATTTCCATGTTTATACAGATAGCAGTGTAGTTATTTCCATGTTTATAGAGACAGCTGTGTATATGTTTCCATTGATATACAGATAGCGGTGTAGATATTTGCATGTTCATACAGATAGCGGTGTAGATATTTCCATGTTCATACAGATAGCGGTTTAGATATTTCCATGTTCATACAGATAGCGGTGTAGATATTTCCATGTTCATACAGATAACTGTGTAGATATTTCCATGTTCATACAGATAGCGGTGTAGATATTTCCATGTTCATACAGTTAGCAGTGTAGATATTTCCATGTTCATACAGATGGCGGTGTAGATATTTACATGTTCATACAGATGGCGGTATAGATATTTCCATGTTCGTACAGATGGCGGTGTATATATTTGCAGGTTCATAGAGATGGCGGTGTAGATATTTCCATGTTTATGCACATAGCGGTATAGATATTTTCATGTTTATACAGATGGTGGTGTAGATATTTCCATGTTTATAGAGATGGCGGTCTAGATATTTCCATGTTTACAGAGATAGTGGTGTAGTTATTTCCAAGTTTATAGAGACAGCATTGTAGATATTTCCATGTTTATACAGATAGCGGTGAAGATATTTCCATGTTTATACAGATAGCGGTGTAGATATTTCCATGTTTATACAGATAGCAGTGTAGATATTTCCATGTTTATAGAGATAGTGTTGTAGATAATTTCAATTTCATACAGAGAGCAGTGTAGATATTTCCAAGTTCATACAGATAGCGGTGTAGATATTTCCATGTTTATAGAGATGGCGGTGTAGATATTTCCATGTTCATACAGAGGACGGTGTAGATATTTCCATGTTTATAGGGATGGCGGTGTAGATATTTTCATGTTTACACAGATGGCGGTGTAGATATTTCCATGTTTACACAGATAGCGGTGTAGACATTTCCATGTTTACACAGATAGCGGTGTGGATATTTCCATGTTTATGCAGATAGCGGTGTATATATTTCCATGATAATACAGATAGCGGTGCGGATATTTCCATGTTTATTCAGATAGCGGTGCGGATATTTCCATGTTTATACAGATAGTTGGGTAGATATTTCCATGTTTATACAGATAGCGGTGTAGATATTTCCATCTTAATACAGATGGCGGTGTAGATATGTTCATGTTTGTACAGGTGGCGGTGTAGATATTTCGAGTTTTATAGAGATAGCGATGTAGTTATTTCCATATTTATAGAGAAATCTGTGTAGATATTTCCATGTAAATTCAGATAGCTGCGTAGATATTTCCATGTTCATGCAGATTACGGTGTAGATATTTCCATGTTCATCCAGATGCCGGTGTACATATATCCATGTTCATACAAATGGCGGTGAAGATATTTCCATGTTCATACAGATGGCGGTGTAGGTATTTCCATGTTCATACAAATGGCGGTGTAGATATTTCCATGTTCATAGAGATGGCGGTGTAGATATTTCCAGGTTCATACAAATGGCGGTGTAGATATTTCCATGTTCATAGAGATGGCGGTGTAGATATTTCCACGTTTATGCAGATAGCGGTATAGATATTTCCATGTTTATACAGATGGTGGTGTAGATATTTCCATGTTTATAGAGATGGCGGTCTAGATATTTCCATGTTTATACATATAGCGGTGAAGATATTTCCATGTTTATACAGATAGCGGTGTAGATATTTCCATGTTTATACAGATAGCAGTGTAGATATTTCCATGTTTATAGAGATAGTGGTGTAGATAATTTCAATTTTATACCGAGAGCAGTGTAGATATTTCCAAGTTCATACAGATAGCGATGTAGATATTTCCACGTTTATAGAGATGGCGGTGTAGATATTTCCATGTTCATACAGATGGCGGTGTTGTTATTTACATGTTCATACACATGGCGGTGTAGATATTTCCATGTTCATAGAGATGGCGGTGTAGATATTTCCATGTTCGTATGGATGGCAGTGTAGACATTTCCATGTTCATACAGGTGTCGGTGTAGATATTTCCATGTTTAAACCGATAGCAGTGTAGTTATTTCCATGTTTATAAACATAGCATTGTAGATATCTCCATTGATATACAGATAGCTGTGTAGATATTTGCATGTTCATACAGATAGCGGTGTAGTTATTTCCATGTTCGTACAGAAAGCGGTGTAGATATTTCCATGTTCATACAGATAGCGGTGTAGATATTTCCATGTTCATAGAGATATCGCTGTAGATATTTCCATGTTCATGCAGATAGCGGTGTAGATATTTCCATGTTCATACAGTTAGCGGTGTAGATATTTCCATGTTCATACAGATGGCGGTGTAGATATTTCCATGTTCATACAAATGGCGTTGTAGATATTTCCATGTTCATAGAGATGGCGGTGTAGGTATTTCCATGTTTATACAGATAGCAGTGTAGTTATTTCCATGTTTATAGAGATAGTGGTGTAGATAATTTCAATTTCATACAGATAGCTGTGTAGATATTTGCATGTTCATACAGATAGCGGTGTAGATATTTCCATGTTCATACAGATAGCGATGTAGAGATTTCCATGTTCATACAGTTAGCGGTGTAGATGTTTCCATGTTCATTCAGATGGCGGTGTAGATATTTCTATGTTCATACCAATAGCGCTGTAGATATTTCCATGTTCATACAGATAGCGGTGTAGATATTTCCATGTTCATACAGATAGAGGTGTAGATATTTCCATGTTCATACAGATAACGGTGTAGATATTTCCATGTTCATACAGATAACGGTGTAGATATTTCCATGTTCATACAGACAGCGGTGTAGATATTTCCATGTTCATACAGTTAGCGGTGTAGATATTTCCATGCTCATACAGATGGTGATGTAGATATTTATGTGTTCATACAGATGGCAGTGTAGATATTTCCATGTTCGTACAGATGGCAGTGTAGATATTTCCATGTTCATAGAGATGGCTGTGTACATATTTCCATGTTTTTGCAGATAGCGGTATAGATATTTCCATGTTTATACAGATGGTGGTGTAGATATTTCCATGTTTATTGAGATGGCGGTCTAGATATTTCCATGTTGATAGAGATAGAGATGTAGTTATTTCCAAGTTTATAGAGACAGCGTTGTAGATATTTCCAAGTTTATACAGATAGCGGTGAAGATATTTCCATGTTTATACAGATAGCGGTGTAGATATTTCCATGTTTATACAGATAACAGTGTAGATATTTCCATGTTTATAGAGATAGTCGTGTAGATAATTTCAATTTTATACAGATAGCAGTGTAGATATTTCCATGTTCATTCAGATAGCGGTGTAGATATTTCCATATTCATACCAATAGCTCTTTAGATATTTCCATGTCCATACAGTTAGCGTTGTAGATATTTCCATGTTCATTCAGATGGCGGTGTTGATATTTCCATGTTCGTACAGATGGCAGTGTAGATATTTCTAAGTTCATACAGGTAGCGGTGTAGATATTTCCATGTTTATACAGATAGCAGTGTAGTTATTTCCATGTTTATAGAGATAGCAGTGTAGATATTTCCTTTGATATACAGATAGCTGTGTAGATATTTGCATTTTCATACAGATAGCTGTGTAGTTATTTGCATTTTCATACAGATAGCGGTGTAGATATTTCCATGTTCGTACAGATAGCGGTGTAGATATTTCCATGTTCATACAGATAGCGGTGTAGATATTTCCATGATCATACAGTTAGCGGTGAAGATATTTCCATTTTCATACAGATGGCGGTGTAGACATTTACATGTTCATACAGATGGCGGTGTAGATATTTCCATGTTCGTACAGATATCGGTGTAGATATTTCCATGTTCATAGAGATGGTGGTGTAGATATTTCCATGTTTATGCAGATAGCGATGTAGATATTTCCATGTTTATGGAGATGGCAGTGTAGATATTTCCATGTTCTTAGAGATGGCGGTGTAGATATTTCCATGTTCATACAAATGGCGGTGTAGATATTTCCATGTTCTTAGAGATGGTGGTGGAGATATTTCCAGGTTTATACAGATAGCAGTGTAGTAATTTCCATGTTTATAGAGATAGCAGTGTAGATATTTCCATTGATATACAGATAGCTGTGTAGATACTTGCATGTTCATTCAGATAGCGGTGTAGATATTTCCATGTTTTGCATGTTCATTCAGATAGCGGTGTAGATATTTCCATGTTCATACAGATAGCGGGGTAGATATTTCCATGTTCATACAGATAGTGGTGTAGATATTTCCATGTTCATACAGTTAGCGGTGTAGATATTTCCATGTTCATACAATTAGCGGTGTAGATATTTCCATGTTCATACAGATGGCGGTGTAGATATTTACATGTTCATACAGATGGCGGTGTAGATATTTCCATGTTCGTACGAATGGCAGTGTAGATATTTCCATGTTCGTACAGATGGCGGTGTAGATATTTCCATGTTTATACAGATAGCAGTGTAGATATTTCCATATTTATAGAGATAGCAATGTAGATATTTCCATTGATATACAGATAGCTGTGTAGATATTTGCATGTTCATACAGATAGCGGTGTAGTTATTTCCATGTTCGAACAGATAGCGGTGTAGATATTTCCATGTTCATACAGATAGCGGTGTAGATATTTCCATGTTCATAGAGATGACGGTGTAGATATTTCCATGTTCATACAGATAGCGGTGTAGATATTTCCATGTTCATACAGTTGGCGTTGTAGATATTTCCATGTTCATACAGATGGCGGTGTAGATATTTCCATGTTCATACAGATGGCGTTGTAGATATTTCCATGTTCGTACAGAAGGCGGTGTAGATGTATCCATGTTCATAGAGATGGCGGTGTAGATATTTCCATGTTTATGCAGATAGCGGTATAGATATTTCCATGTTTATACAGATGGTGGTGTAGATATTTCCATGTTTATGGGGATGGCGGTGTAGATATTGTCATGTTTACACAGATGGCGGTGTAGATATTTCCATGTTTACACAGATAGCGGTGTAGACATTTCCATGTTTACACAGATTGCGGTGTGGATATTTCCATGTTTATGCAGATAGCAGTGTAGATATTTCCATGTTTATACAGATAGCGGAGCGGATATTTCCATGTTTATACAGATAGTTGGGCAGATATTTCCATGTTTATATGGATAGTGGTGTAGATATTTCCATCTTAATACAGATGGCGGTGTAGATATGTCCATATTTGCACAGATGGCGGTGTAGATATTTCCATGTTTATAAAGATGGCGGTGTAGATATTTTCATGTTTACACAGATGACGGTGCATATATTTCCATTTTTACACAGATAGCGGTGTAGACATTTCCATGTTTAAACTGATAGCTTTGTGGATATTTCCATGGTTATGCAGATAGCGTTGTAGATATTTCCATGTTTATACACATTGGCAGATATTTCCATGTTTATACAGATAGCGGAGTAGATATTTCCATCTTAATACAGATGGCGGTGTAGATATGTCTATGTTCGAACAGATGGCGCTGTAGATATTTCCATGTTCATACAGATGGCGGTGTAGATATTTCGAAGTTTATAGAGATAGCGCTGTAGTTATTTCCACATTTATAGAGAAATATGTGTAGATATTTCCATGTATATGCAGAGAGCTGTGTAGATATTTCCATGTTCATGCAGATAGCGGAGTAGATATTTCTATGTTCATCCAGATGCCGGTGTAGGTATATCCATGTTCATAAAGATGGCGGTGAATATATTTCCATGTTCATACAGATGGCGGTGTAGATATTTCCAGGTTCATACAAATGGCGGTGTAGATATTTCCATGTTCATAGAGATGGCGGTGTAGATATTTCCATGTTCATACAAATGGCGGGGTAGATATTTCCATGTTCATAGAGATGGCGGTGTAGATATTTGCATGTTTATACAGATAGCAGTGTGGTTATTTCCATGTTTATAGAGATAGTAGTGTAGATATTTCCATTGATATACAGATAGCTGTGTAGATAATTGCATGTTCATACAGATAGCGGTGTAGATATTTCCATGTTCATACAGATAGCGGTGTAGATATTTCCATGTTCATACAGATAGCGGTGTAGATATTTCCATGTTCATGCAGATAGCGGTGTAGATATTTCCATGTTCATACCAATAGCGGTGCAGATAATTCCATATCCATACAGTTAGCGTTGTAGATATTTCCATGTTCATACAGATGGCGGTGTAGATATTTCCATGTTCATACAGATGGCGGTGTAGATATTTCCATGTTCATACGGATGGCAGTGTAGTTATTTCCATGATCATACAGGTGGCGGTGTACATATTTCCATGTTTCTACAGACAGCAGTGTAGTTATTTCCATGTTTATAGAGATAGCAGTGTAGATATTTCCATTGATATACAGATATCTGTGTAGATATTTGCATGTTCATACAGATAGCGGTGTAGATATTTCCATGTTCATACAGATAGCGGTGTAGATATTTCCATGTTCATTCAGATAGCGTTGTAGATATTTCCATGTTCATACAGATAGCGGTGTAGATATTTCCATGTTCATACAGTTGGCGGTGTAGATATTTCCATGTTCATACAGATGGCGGTGTAGATATTTCCATGTTCATACAGATGGCGTTGTAGATATTTCCATGTTCGTACAGAAGGCGGTGTAGATGTATCCATGTTCATAGAGATGGCGGTGTAGATATTTCCATGTTTATGCAGATAGCGGTATAGATATTTCCATGTTTATACAGATGGTGGTGTAGATATTTCCATGTTTATGGGGATGGCGGTGTAGATATTGTCATGTTTACACAGATGGCGGTGTAGATATTTCCATGTTTACACAGATAGCGGTGTAGACATTTCCATGTTTACACAGATTGCGGTGTGGATATTTCCATGTTTATGCAGATAGCAGTGTAGATATTTCCATGTTTATACAGATAGCGGAGCGGATATTTCCATGTTTATACAGATAGTTGGGCAGATATTTCCATGTTTATATGGATAGTGGTGTAGATATTTCCATCTTAATACAGATGGCGGTGTAGATATGTCCATATTTGCACAGATGGCGGTGTAGATATTTCCATGTTTATAAAGATGGCGGTGTAGATATTTTCATGTTTACACAGATGACGGTGCATATATTTCCATTTTTACACAGATAGCGGTGTAGACATTTCCATGTTTAAACTGATAGCTTTGTGGATATTTCCATGGTTATGCAGATAGCGGTGTAGATATTTCCATGTTTATACACATTGGCAGATATTTCCATGTTTATACAGATAGCGGAGTAGATATTTCCATCTTAATACAGATGGCGGTGTAGATATGTCTATGTTCGAACAGATGGCGCTGTAGATATTTCCATGTTCATACAGATGGCGGTGTAGATATTTCGAAGTTTATAGAGATAGCGCTGTAGTTATTTCCATATTTATAGAGAAATATGTGTAGATATTTCCATGTATATGCAGAGAGCTGTGTAGATATTTCCATGTTCATGCAGATAGCGGAGTAGATATTTCTATGTTCATCCAGATGCCGGTGTAGGTATATCCATGTTCATACAGATGGGGGTGAATATATTTCCATGTTCATACAGATGGCGGTGTAGATATTTCCATGTTCATACAGATAGCGGTGTAGATATTTCCATGTTCATACAGTTAGGGGTGTAGATATTTCCATGTTCATACAAATGGCGGTGTAGATATTTCCATGTTTATACAGATAGCAGTGTAGATATTTCCATGTTCGTACAGAAGGCGGTGTAGATGTATCCATGTTCATAGAGATGGCGGTGTAGATATTTCCATGTTTATGCAGATAGCGGTATAGATATTTCCATGTTTATACAGATGGTGGTGTAGATATTTCCATGTTTATGGGGATGGCGGTGTAGATATTGTCATGTTTACACAGATGGCGGTGTAGATATTTCCATGTTTACACAGATAGCGGTGTAGACATTTCCATGTTTACACAGATTGCGGTGTGGATATTTCCATGTTTATGCAGATAGCAGTGTAGATATTTCCATGTTTATACAGATAGCGGAGCGGATATTTCCATGTTTATACAGATAGATGGGCAGATATTTCCATGTTTATATGGATAGTGGTGTAGATATTTCCATCTTAATACAGATGGCGGTGTAGATATGTCCATATTTGCACAGATGGCGGTGTAGATATTTCCATGTTTATAAAGATGGCGGTGTAGATATTTTCATGTTTACACAGATGACGGTGCATATATTTCCATTTTTACACAGATAGCGGTGTAGACATTTCCATGTTTAAACTGATAGCTTTGTGGATATTTCCATGGTTATGCAGATAGCGGTGTAGATATTTCCATGTTTATACACATTGGCAGATATTTCCATGTTTATACAGATAGCGGAGTAGATATTTCCATCTTAATACAGATGGCGGTGTAGATATGTCTATGTTCGAACAGATGGCGCTGTAGATATTTCCATGTTCATACAGATGGCGGTGTAGATATTTCGAAGTTTATAGAGATAGCGCTGTAGTTATTTCCATATTTATAGAGAAATATGTGTAGATATTTCCATGTATATGCAGAGAGCTGTGTAGATATTTCCATGTTCATGCAGATAGCGGAGTAGATATTTCTATGTTCATCCAGATGCCGGTGTAGGTATATCCATGTTCATACAGATGGCGGTGAATATATTTCCATGTTCATACAGATGGCGGTGTAGATATTTCCAGGTTCATACAAATGGCGGTGTAGATATTTCCATGTTCATAGAGATGGCGGTGTAGATATTTCCATGTTCATACAAATGGCGGGGTAGATATTTCCATGTTCATAGAGATGGCAGTGTAGATATTTGCATGTTTATACAGATAGCAGTGTGGTTATTTCCAGGTTTATAGAGATAGTAGTGTAGATATTTCCATTGATATACAGATAGATGTGTAGATAATTGCATGTTCATACAGATAGCGGTGTAGATATTTCCATGTTCATACAGATAGCGGTGTAGATATTTCCATGTTCATACAGATAGAGGTGTAGATATTTCCATGTTCATGCAGATAGCGGTGTAGATATTTCCATGTTCGTACCAATAGCGGTGCAGATAATTCCATATCCATACAGTTAGCGTTGTAGATATTTCCATGTTCATACAGATGGCGGTGTAGATATTTACATGTTCATACAGATGGTGGTGTACATATTTCCATGTTCGTACAGATGGCGGTGTAGATATTTCCATGTTCATAGAGATGGCGGTCTAGATATTTCCATGTTTATGCAGATAGCGGTATAGTTATTTCCATGTTTATACAGATGGTGGTGTAGATATTTCCATGTTTATAGAGATGGCAGTCTAGATATTCCCATGTTTATACAGATAGCATTGAAGATATTTCCATGTTTATACAGATAGCGGTGTAGGTATTTCCATGTTTATACAGATAGAAGTGTAGATATTTCCATGTTTATAGAGATAGTGGTGTAGATAATTTCAATTTTATACAGATAGCAGTGTAGATATTTCCAAGTTCATACAGATAGCGGTGTAGATATTTCCACGTTTATTGAGATGGCGGTGCAGATATTTCCATGTTCATACAGATGGCGGTGTAGATATTTCCATGTTTATAGAGATGGCGGTGTAGATATTTCCATGTATACACAGATGGCGGTGTAGATATTTCCCTGTTTACACAGGTGGCGGTGTAGACATTTCCATGTTTACACAGATAGCGGTATGGATATTTCCATGTTTATGCAGATAGCGGTGTAGATATTTCCATGTTTATACAGATAGCGGTGCGGATATTTCCATGTTTATACAGATAGTTGGGCAGATATTTCCATATTTATACAGATAGCGGTGTAGATATTTCCATCTTAATACAGATGGCGGTGTAGATATGTCCATGTTCGTACAGATGGCGTTGTACATATTTCCATGTTCATACAGATGGCGGTGTAGATATTTCAAAGATTATAGAGATAGCGCTGTAGTTATTTCCATATTTATAGAGAAATCTGTGTAGTTATTTCCATGTATATGCAGATAGCTCTGTAGATATTTCCATGTTCATGCAGATAGCGGTGTAGATATTTCCATGTTCATCCAGATGCCGGTGTAGATATGTCCATGCTCATACAGATGGCGGTGAAGATATTTCCACGTTCATACAGATGGCGGTGTGGATATTTCCGTGTTCATACAAATGGCGGTGTAGATATTTGCATGTTCATAGAGATGGCGGTGTAGATATTTCCTTGTTCATACAAATGGCGGTGTAGATATTTCCATGTTCATAGAGATGGCGGTGTAGATATTTCCAAGTTTATACAGATAGCAGTGTAGTTATTTCTATGTTTATAGAGATAGTAGTGTAGATATTTCCATTGATATACAGATAGCTGTGTAGATATTTGCATGTTCATACAGATAGCGGTGTAGATATTTCCATGTTCATACAGATAGCGGTGTAGATATTTCCATGTTCATACAGATGGCGGTGTAGATATTTACATGTTCATGCAGATGGCGTTGTAGATATTTCCATGTTCGTACAGATGGCTGTGTAGATATTTCCATGTTCATAGAGATGGCGGTGTAGATATTTCCATGTTTATGCAGATAGCGATATAGGTATTTCCATGTTTATACAGATGGTGGTGTAGATATTTCCATGTTTATAGAGATGGCGTTCTAGATATTTCCATGTTTATAGAGATAGTGGTGTAGTTATTTCCAAGTTTATACAGACAGCGTTGTAGATGTTTCCATGTTTATACAGATAGCGGTGAAGATATTTCCATGTTTATACAGACAGCTGTGTAGATATTTCCATGTTTATACAGACAGAAGTGTAGATATTTCCAAGTTTATAGAGATAGTGGTGTAGATAATTTCAATTTATTCAGATAGCAGTGTAGATATTTCCAAGTTCATACAGAGAGCAGTGTAGATATTTCCACGTTTATAGAGATGGCGGTGTAGATATTTCCATCTTCATACAGATGGCGGTGTAGATATTTCCATGTTTATAGAGATGGCGGTGTAGATATTTTCATGTTTACACAGATGGCGGTGTAGATTTTTCCATGTTTACACAGATAGCGGTGTAGACATTTCCATGTTTACACAGATAGCGGTGTGGATATTTCCATGTTTATGCAGATAGCGGTGTAGATATTCCCATGTTTATACAGATAGCGGTGCGGATATTTCCATGTTTATTCAGATAGCGGTGTAGATATCTCCATCTTTATACAGATAGCGGTGCCGGTATTTCCATATTTATACAGATAGTGGTGCAGATATTTCCATGTTTATAAAGATAGCGGTGTAGATATTTCCATCTTAATACAGATGGTGGTGTAGATATGTCCAGGATCGTACAGATGTCGGTGTAGATATTTCCATGTTCATACAGACGGCAGTGTAGATATTTCGAAGTTTATAGAGATAGCGCTGTAGTTATTTCCATATTTATAGAGAAATCTGTGTAGATATTTCCATGTATATGCAGATAGCTGTGTAGATATTTCCATGTTCATGCAGATAGCGGTATAGATATTTCCATGTTCTTCCAGATGCCGGTGTAGATATTTGCATGTTCATACAGATAGCGGTGTAGATGTTTCCATGTTCATACAGATAGCGGTGTAGATAATTCCATGTTCATACAGATAGCGGTGTAGATATTTCCATGTTCGTACAGATAGCGGTGTAGGTATTTCCATGTTCTTACACTTAGCGGTGTACATATTTCCATGTTCTTACAGATGGCGGTGTAGATATTTCCATGTTCATACAGATGGCAGTGTAGATATTTCCATGTTCATACAGGTGGCGGTGTAGATATTTCCATATTTATACAGATAGCAGTGTAGTTATTTCCAAGTTTATAGAGATAACAGTGTAGATATTTCCATTGATATACAGATAGCTGAGTAGATATTTGCATGTTCATACAGATAGCGGTGTAGATACTTCCATGTTCATACAGATAGCGGTGTAGATATTTCCATGTTCATACAGATGGCGGTGTAGATATTTACATGTTCATACAGATGGCGGTGTAGATATTTCCATGTTCATAGAGATGGCGGTGTAGTTATTTCCACGTTTATGCAGATAGCGGTATAGATATTTCCATGTTTATACAGATGGTGGTGTAGATATTTCCATGTTTATAGATATGGTGGTCTAGATATTTCCATGTTTATACAGATAGCGGTGAAGATATTTCCATGTTTATACAGATAGCAGTGTAGATATTTCCATGTTTATAGAGATAGTGGTGTAGATAATTTCAATTTTATACCGAGAGCAGTGTAGATATTTCCAAGTTCATACATATAGCGATGTAGATATTTACACGTTTATAGAGATGGCAGTGTAGATATTTCCATGTTCATACAGATGCTGGTGTAGATATTTCCATGTTCATACAAATGGCGGTGTAGATATTTCCATGTTCATAGAGATGGCGGTGTAGATATTTCTATGTTCGTATGGATGGCAGTGTAGACATTACCATGTTCATACAGGTGGCGGTGTAGATATTTCTATGTTAAAACCGATAGCAGTGTTGTTATTTCCATGTTTATAGACATAGCATTGTAGATATCTCCATTGATATACAGATAGCTGTGTAGATACTTGCATTTTCATACAGATAGCGGTGTAGATATTTCCATGTTCGTACAGATAGCGGTGTAGATATTTCCATGTTCATACAGATAGCGGTGTAGATATTTCCATGTTCATAGAGATAACGGTGTAGATATTTCCATGTTCATACAGATAGCGGTGTAGATATTTCCATGTTCATACAGTTAGCGGTGTAGATATTTCCATGTTCATACAGATGGCGTTGTAGATATTTCCATGTTCATAGAGATGGCGGTGTAGATATTTCCATGTTTATACAGATAGCAGTGAAGTTATTTCCATGTTTATAGAGATAGTGGTGTAGATAATTTCAATTTCATATAGATGACGGTGTAGATATTTACATGTTCATACAGATAGCGGTGTAGATATTTCCATGTTCATACAGATAGCGATGTAGATATTTCCATGTTCATAGAGTTAGCGGTGTAGATGTTTCCATGTTCATTCAGATAACGGTGTAGATATTTCTATGTTCATACCAATAGCGGTGTAGATATTTCCATGTTCATACATATAGCGGTGTAGATATTTCCATGTTCATACAGATAGAGGTGTAGATATTTCCATGTTCATACAGATAACGGTGTAGATATTTCCATGTTCATACAGATAACGGTGTAGATATTTCCATGTTCATACAGACAGCGGTGTAGGTATTTCCATGTTCATATAGTTAGCGGTGTAGATATTTCCATGCTCATACAGATGGCGGTGTAGATATTTATGTGTTCATACAGATGGCAGTGTAGATATTTCCATGTTCGTACAGATGGCAGTGTAGATATTTCCATGTTCGTACAGATGGCGGTGTAGATATTTCCATGTTCATAGAGATGGCTGTGTACATATTTCCATGTTTATGCAGATAGCGGTATAGATATTTCCATGTTTATACAGATGGTGGTGTAGATATTTCCATGTTTATTGAGATGGTGGTCTAGATATTTCCATGTTGATAGAGATAGAGATGTAGTTATTTCCAAGTTTATAGAGACAGCGTTGTAGATATTTCCAAGTTTATACAGATAGCGGTGAAGATATTTCCATGTTTATACAGATAGCGGTGTAGATATTTCCTTGTTTATACAGATAACAGTGTAGATATTTCCATGTTTATAGAGATAGTGGTGTAGATAATTTCAATTTTATACAGATAGCAGTGTAGATATTTCCATGTTCATGCAGATAGCGGTGTAGATATTTAGATATTCCTACCAATAGCTGTGTAGATATTTCCATGTCCATACAGATAGCGTTGTAGATATTTCCATGTTCATACAGATGGCGGTGTAGATATTTACATGTTCATTCAGATGGCGGTGTTGATATTTCCATATTCATACGGATGGCAGTGTAGATATTTCCATGTTCATACAGATAGCAGTGTAGTTATTTCCATGTTTATAGAGATAGCAGTGTAGATATTTCCATTGATATACAGATAGCTGTGTAGATATTTGCATTTTCTTACAGATAGCGGTGTAGTTATTTGCATTTTCATACAGATAGCGGTGTAGATATTTCCATGTTCGTACAGATGGCGGTGTAGATATTTCCATGTTTATAGAGATGGCGGTGTAGATATTTCCATGTTCTTGGAGATGGCGGTGTAGATATTTCCATGTTCATACAAATGGCGGTGTAGATATTTCCATGTTCAAAGAGATGGTGGTGGAGATATTTCCATGTTTTTACAGATAGTAGTGTTGTAATTTCCATGTTTATAGAGATAGCAGTGTAGATATTTCCATTGATATACAGATAGCTCTGTAGATATTTGCATGTTCATACAGATAGCGGTGTAGATATTTCCATGTTCATACAGATAGCGGGGTAGATATTTCCATGTTCATACAGATAGTGGTGTAGATATTTCCATGTTCATAAAGTTAGCGGTGTAGATATTTCCATGTTCATACAATTAGCGGTGTAGATATTTCCATGTTCATACAGATGGCGGTGTAGATATTTACATGTTCATACAGATGGCGGTGTAGATATTTCCATGTTCGTACGGATGGCAGTGTAGATATTTCCATGTTCGTACAGGTGGCGGTGTAGATATTTCCATGTTTATACAGATAGCAGTGTAGATATTTCCATATTTATAGAGATAGCAATGTAGATATTTCCAGTGATATACAGATAGCTGTGTAGATATTTGCATGTTCATACAGATAGCGGTGTAGTTATTTCCATGTTCGAACTGATAGCGGTGTAGATATTTCCATATTCATACAGATAGCGGTGTAGATATTTCCATGTTCATACAGATGACGGTGTAGATATTTCCATGTTCATACAGATAGCGGTGTAGATATTTCCATGTTCATACAGTTTGCGGTGTAGATATTTCCATGTTCATACAGATGGCGGTGTAGATATTTACATGTTAATACAGATGGCTTTGTAGATATTTCCATGTTCGTACAGATGGCGGTGTAGGTGTGTCCATGTTCATAGAGATGGCGGTGTAGATATTTCCATGTTTATGCAGATAGCGGTATAGATATTTCCATGGTTATACAGATGGTGGTGTAGATATTTCCATGTTTATGGGGATGGCGGTGTAGATATTGTCATGTTTACACAGATGGCGGTGTAGATATTTCCATGTTTACACAGATAGCGGTGTAGACATTTCCATGTTTACACAGATAGCGGTGTGGATATTTCCATGTTTATGCAGATAGCAGTGTAGATATTTCCATGTTTATACAGATAGCGGTGCAGATATTTCCATGTTTATACAGATAGTTGGGCAGATATTTCCATGTTTATACAGATAGCGGTGTAGATAATTCCATTTTAATACAGATGGCGGTGTAAATATGTCCATATTTGTACAGATGGCGGTGTAGATATTTCCATGTTTATAAAGATGGCGGTGTAGATATTTTCATGTTTACACAGATGGCGGTGCATATATTTCCATGTTTACACAGATAGCGGTGTAGACATTTCCATGTTTAAACTGATAGCTTTGTGGATATTTCCATGGTTATGCAGATAGCGGTGTAGATATTTCCATGTTTATTCACATTGGCAGATATTTCCATGTTTATACAGATAGCGGAGTAGATATTTCCATCTTAATACAGATGGCGGTGTAGATATATCCATGTTCGTACAGATGGCTGTGTAGATATTTCCATGTTCATAGAGATGGCGGTGTAGATATTTCCATGTTTATGCAGATAGCGATATAGGTATTTCCATGTTTATACAGATGGTGGTGTAGATATTTCAATGTTTATAGAGATGGCGTTTTAGATATTTCCATGTTTATAGAGATAGTGGTGTAGTTATTTCCAAGTTTATAGAGACAGCGTTGTAGATGTTTCCATGTTTATACAGATAGCGGTGAAGATATTTCCATGTTTATACAGATAGCGGTGTAGATATTTCCATGTTTATACAGACAGAAGTGTAGATATTTCCAAGTTTATAGAGATAGTGGTGTAGATAATTTCAATTTATTCAGATAGCAGTGTAGATATTTCCAAGTTCATACAGAGAGCAGTGTAGATATTTCCACGTTTATAGAGATGGCGGTGTAGATATTTCCATCTTCATACAGATGGCGGTGTAGATATTTTCATGTTTACACAGATGGCGGTGTAGATATTTCCATGTTTACACAGATAGCGGTGCGGATATTTCCATGTTTATGCAGATAGTGGTGTAGATATCTCCATCTTTATACAGATAGCGGTGCGGGTATTTCCATGTTTATACAGATAGTGGTGCAGATATTTCCATGTTTATAAAGATATCGGTGTAGATATTTAAATCTTAATACAGATGGCGGTGTAGATATGTCGAGGATCGTACAGATGGCGGTGTAGATATTTCCATGTTCATACAGACGGAGGTGTAGATATTTCGAAGTTTATAGAGATAGCGCTGTAGTTATTTCCATATTTATAGAGAAATCTGTGTAGATATTTCCATGTATATGCAGATAGCTGTGTAGATATTTCCATGTTCATGCAGATAGCGGTATAGATAATTCCATGTTCATCCAGATGCCGCTGTAGATATTTGCATGTTCATACAGATAGCGGTGTAGATATTTCCATGTTCATACAGATAGCGGTGTAGATATTTCCATGTTCATACAGATGGCAGTGTAGATATTTCCATGTTCATACAGATAGCGGTGTAGATATTTCCCTGTTCGTACAGATAGCGGTGTAGGTATTTCCATGTTCTTACAGTTAGCGGTGTACATATTTCCATGTTCTTACAGATGGCGGTGTAGATATATCCATGTTCATACAGATGGCAGTGTAGATATTTCCATGTTCATACAGGTGGCGGTGTAGATATTTCCATGTTTATACTGATAGCAGTGTAGTTATTTCCAAGTTTATAGAGATAGCAGTGTAGATATTTCCAAGTTTATACAGATAGCAGTGCAGATATTTCCATGTTTATTCAGATAGTGGTGCGGATATTTCCATGTTTATACAGACTGTTGGGCAGATATTTCCATGTTTACAGATAGCATTGTAGATATTTCCATCTTAATACAGATGGCGGTGTAGATATGTCCAAGTTCGTACAGATGGCGTTGTACATATTTCCATGTTCATACAGATGGCGGTGTAGATATTTTGAAGTTTATAGAGATAGCGCTGTAGTTATTTCCATATTTTTTTAGAAATCTGTGTAGATATTTCCATGTATATGCAGATAGCTGTGTAGATAGATCCATGTTCATGCAGATAGCGGTGTAGATAATTCCATGTTCATCCAGGTGCCGGTGTAGATATGTCCACGCTCATACAGATGGCGGTGAAGATATTTCCATGTTCATACAGATGGCGGTGTAGATATTTCCGTGTTCATACAAATGGCGGTGTAGATATTTGCATGTTCATAGAGATGGCGGTGTAGATATTTCCATGTTCATACAAATGGCGGTGTAGATATTTCCATGTTCATAGAGATGGCGGTGTAGATATTTCCATGTTTATGCAGATAGCAGTGTAGTTATTTCTATGTTTATAGAGATAGTTGTGTAGATATTTCCATTGATATACAGACAGCTGTGTAGATATTTGCATGTTCATACAGATAGCGGTGTAGATATTTTCATGTTCATACAGATAGCGGTGTAGATATTTCCATGTTCATACAGATAGCGGTGTAGATATTTCCATGTTCATACAGATAGCGGTGTAGATATTTCCATGTTCATACAATTAGCAGTGTAGATGTTTCCATGTTCATACAGATGGCGGTGTAGATATTTACATGTTCATACAGATGGCGGTGTAGATATTTCCATGTTCGTGCGGATGGCAGTGTAGATATTTCCATGTTCATACAGGCGGCGGTGTAGATATTTCCATGTTTATATAGATAGCAGTGTAGTTATTTCCATGTTTATAGAGATAGCAGTGTAGATATTTCCATTGACATACAGATAGCTGTGTAGATATTTGCATGTTCATAGAGATAGCGGTGTAGATATTTCCATGTTCATACAGATAGCGGTGTAGATATTTCCATGTTCATACAGATAACGGTGTAGATATTTCCATGTTCATACAGATACTGGTGTAGATATTTCCATGTTCATACAGTTAGTGGTGTAGATATTTCCATGTTCATACAGATGGCGGTGTAGATATTTACATGTTCATGCAGATGGCGTTGTAGATATTTCCATGTTCGTACAGATGGCTGTGTAGATATTTCCATGTTCATAGAGATGGCTGTGTAGATATTTCCATGTTTATGCAGATAGCGATATAGGTATTTCCATGTTTATACAGATGGTGGTGTAGATATTTCCATGTTCATACAAATGGCGGTGTAGATATTTCCATGTTCATAGAGATGGCGGTGTAGATATTTCCATGTTTATGCAGATAGCAGTGTAGTTATTTCTATGTTTATAGAGATAGTAGTGTAGATATTTCCATTGATATACAGACAGCTGTGTAGATATTTGCATGTTCATACAGATAGCGGTGTAGATATTTTCATGTTCATACAGATAGCGGTGTAGATATTTCCATGTTCATACAGATAACGGTGTAGATATTTCCATGTTCATACAGATAGCGGTGTAGATATTTCCATGTTCATACAATTAGCAGTGTAGATGTTTCCATGTTCATACAGATGGCGGTGTAGATATTTACATGTTCATACAGATGGCGGTGTAGATATTTCCATGTTCGTGCGGATGGCAGTGTAGATATTTCCATGTTCATACAGGCGGCGGTGTAGATATTTCCATGTTGATATAGATAGCAGTGTAGTTATTTCCATGTTTATAGAGATAGCAGTGTAGATATTTCCATTGACATACAGATAGCTGTGTAGATATTTGCATGTTCATAGAGATAGCGGTGTAGATATTTCCATGTTCATACAGATAGCGGTGTAGATATTTCCATGTTCATACAGATAACGGTGTAGATATTTCCATGTTCATACAGATACTGGTGTAGATATTTCCATGTTCATACAGTTAGTGGTGTAGATATTTCCATGTTCATACAGATGGCGGTGTAGATATTTACATGTTCATGCAGATGGCGTTGTAGATATTTCCATGTTCGTACAGATGGCTGTGTAGATATTTCCATGTTCATAGAGATGGCTGTGTAGATATTTCCATGTTTATGCAGATAGCGATATAGGTATTTCCATGTTTATACAGATGGTGGTGTAGATATTTCCATGTTTATAGAGATGGCGTTCTAGATATTTCCATGTTCATACAGATAGCGGGGAAGATATTTCCATGTTCATACAGTTAGCGGTGTAGATATTTCCATGTTCATACAGATGGCGGTGTAGATATTTACATGTTCATAGAAATGTCGGTGTAGATATTTCCATGTTCATGGAGATGGCGGTGTACATATTTCCATGTTTACAGAGATAATGGTGTAGTTATTTCCAAGTTTATAGAGACAACGTTGTAGCTATTTCCATGTTTATACAGATAGCAGTGTAGATATTTCCACGTTTATAGAGATAGTGGTGTAGATAATTTCAATTTTATACAGAGAGCAGTGTAGATGTTTCCAAGTTCGTACAGATAGCGGTGTAGATATTTCCACGTTTATAGAGATGGCGGTGTAGATATTTCCATGTTCATACAGATGGCGGTGTAGATATTTCCATGTTTATGGGGATGGCGGTGTAGATATTTTCATGTTTACACAGATGGCGGTGTAGATATTTCCATGTTTACACAGATAGCGGTGTAGACATTTCCATGTTTACACAGATAGCGGAGTGGATATTTCCATGTTTATGCAGATAGCAGTGCAGATATTTCCATGTTTATACAGATAGTTGGGCAGATATTTCCATGTTTATACAGATAGCGGTGTAGATATTTCCATCTTAATACAGATGGCGGTGTAGATATGTCCATGTTCATACAGATGGCGTTGTAGATATTTCCATGTTCATACAGATGGCGGTGTAGATATTTCGAAGTTTATAGAGATAGCGCTGTAGTTATTTCCATATTTATAGAGAAATCTGTGTGGATATTTTCATGTTTATGCAGATAGCTGTGTAGATATTTCCATGTTCATGCAGATAACGGTGTAGATACTTCCATGTTCATCCAGATGCCGGTGTAGATATATCCATGTTCATACAGATGGCGGTGAAGTTATTTCCATGTTCATACAGATGGCAGTGTAGATATTTCCATGTTCATACAAATGGCGGTGTAGATATTTCCGTGTTCATAGAGATGGCGGTGTAGATATTTCCATGTTCATAGAGATGGCGGTGTAGATATTTCCATGTTTATACAGATAGCAGTGTAGTTATTTCCATGTTTATAGAGATAGTGGTGAAGATATTTTCAATTTTATACAGATAGCTGTGTAGATATTTGCATGTTCATACAGATATCGGTGTAGATATTTCCATGTTCATACAGATAGCGGTGTAGATATTTCCATGTTCATACAGATAGCGGTGTAGATATTTCCATGTTCATGCAGATAGCGGTGTAGATATTTCCATGTTCATACCAATCGCGGTGTAGATATTTCCATGTCCATACATTTAGCGTTGTAGATATTTCCATGTTCATACAGATGGCGGTGTAGATATTTCCATGTTTGTACGGATGGCAGTTTACATATTTCCATGTTCATACAGGTGGCGGTGTAGATATTTCCATGTTCATACAGATAGCGGTGTAGATATTTCCATGATCATACAGTTAGCGGTGTAGATATTTCCATGTTCATACAGATGGCGGTGTAGATATTTACATGTTCATTCAGATGGCGCTGTAGATATTTCCATGTTCGTACAGATGGCGGTGTAGATATTTCCATGTTCATAGAGATGGCAGTGTAGATATTTCCACGTTTATGCAGATAGCGGTATAGATATTTCCATGTTTATACAGATGGTGGTGTAGATATTTCCATGTTTATAGAGATGGCGGTCTAGATATTTCCATTTTTATACAGATAGCGGTGAAGATATTTCCATGTTTATACAGATAGCGGTGTATATATTTCCATGTTTTTACAGATAGCAGTGTAGATATTTCCATGTTTATAGAGATAGTGGTGTAGATAATTTCAATTTTATACCGAGAGCAGTGTAGATATTTCCAAGTTCATACAGATAGCGATGTAGATATTTCCACGTTTATAGAGATGGCGGTGTAGATATTTCCATGTTCATACAGATGGCGTTTTAGATATTTCCATGTTCATACAAATGGCGGTGTAGATATTTCCATGTTCATAGAGATGGCGGTGTAGATATTTCCATGTTCGTATGGATGGCAGTGTAGACATTTCCATGTTCATACAGGTGGCGGTGTAGATATTTCCATGTTTAAACCGATAGCAGTGTAGTTATTTCCATGTTTATAGACATAGCATTGTAGATATCTCCATTGATATACAGATAGCTGTGTAGATATTTGCATGTTCATACAGATAGCGGTGTTGATATTTCCATGTTCGTACAGATAGCGGTGTAGATATTTCCATGTTCATACAGATGGCGGTGTAGATATTTCCATGTTCATAAAAATGGCGTTGTAGATATTTCCATGTTCATAGAGATGGCGGTGTAGATATTTCCATGTTTATACAGATAGCAGTGTAGTTATTTCCATGTTTATAGAGATAGTGGTGTAGTTAATTTCAATTTCATACAGATAGAAGTGTAGATATTTGCATGTTCATACAGATAGCGGTGTAGGTATTTCCATGTTCATACAGATAGCGATGTAGATATTTCCATGTTCTTACAGTTAGCGGTGTAGATGTTTCCATGTTCATTCAGATAGCGGTGTAGATATTTCTATGTTCATACCAATAGCGGTGTAGATATTTCCATGTTCATACAGATAGCGGTGTAGATATTTCTATGTTCATACAGATAGAGGTGTAGATATTTCCATGTTCATACAGATAACGGTGTAGATATTTCCATGTTCATACAGATAACGGTGTAGATATTTCCATGTTCATACAGACAGCAGTGTAGATATTTCCATGTTCATACAGTTAGCGGTGTAGATATTTCCGTGCTCATACAGATGGCGGTGTAGATATTTATGTGTTCATACAGATGGCAGTGTAGATATTTCCATGTTTGTACAGATGGCAGTGTAGATATTTCCATGTTCATAGAGATGGCTGTGTACATATTTCCACGTTTATGCAGATAGCGGTAAAGATATTTAAATGTTTATACAGATGGTGGTGTAGATATTTCCATGTTTATAGAGATGGCGGTCTAGATATTTCCATGTTTACAGAGATAGTGGTGTAGTTATTTCCAAGTTTATAGAGACAGCGTTGTAGATATTTCCATGTTTATACAGATAGCTGTGTAGATATTTGCATGTTCATACAGATAGCGGTGTAAATATTTCCATGTTCGTACAGATAGCGGTGTTGATATTTCCATGTTCATACAGATAGCGGTGTAGATATTTCCATGTTCATGCAGATAACGGTGTAGATATTTCCATGTTCATACAGATAGCGGTGTAGATATTTCCATGATCATACAGTTAGCGGTGTAGATATTTCCATGTTCATACAGATGGCGGTGTAGATATTTACATGTTCATTCAGATGGCGCTGTAGATATTTCCATGTTCGTACATATGGCGGTGTAGATATTTCCATGTTCATAGAGATGGCGGTGTAGATATTTCCACGTTTATGCAGATAGCGGTATAGATATTTCCATGTTTATACAGATGGTGGTGTAGATATTTCCATGTTTATAGAGATGGCGGTCTAGATATTTCCATGTTTATACAGATAGCGGTGAAGATATTTCCATGTTTATACAGATAGCGGTGTATATATTTCCATGTTTTTACAGATAGCAGTGTAGATATTTCCATGTTTATAGAGATAGTGGTGTAGATAATTTCAATTTTATACCGAGAGCAGTGTAGATATTTCCAAGTTCATACAGATAGCGATGTAGATATTTCCACGTTTATAGAGATGGCGGTGTAGATATTTCCATGTTCATACAGATGGCGGTTTAGATATTTCCATGTTCATACAAATGGCGGTGTAGATATTTCCATGTTCATAGAGATGGCGGTGTAGATATTTCCATGTTCGTATGGATGGCAGTGTAGACATTTCCATGTTCATACAGGTGGCGGTGTAGATATTTCCATGTTTAAACCGATAGCAGTGTAGTTATTTCCATGTTTATAGACATAGCATTGTAGATATCTCCATTGATATACAGATAGCTGTGTAGATATTTGCATGTTCATACAGATAGCGGTGTTGATATTTCCATGTTCGTACAGATAGCGGTGTAGATATTTCCATGTTCATACAGATAGCGGTGTAGATATTTCCATGTTCATAGAGATAACGGTGTAGATATTTCCATGTTCATACAGATAGCGGTGTAGATATTTCCATGTTCATACAGTTAGCGGTGTAGATATTTCCATGTTCATACAGATGGCGGTGTAGATATTTCCATGTTCATACAAATGGCGTTGTAGATATTTCCATGTTCATAGAGATGGCGGTGTAGATATTTCCATGTTTATACAGATAGCAGTGTAGTTATTTCCATGTTTATAGAGATAGTGGTGTAGTTAATTTCAATTTCATACAGATAGAAGTGTAGATATTTGCATGTTCATACAGATAGCGGTGTAGATATTTCCATGTTCATGCAGATAGCGGTATAGATAATTCCATGTTCATCCAGATGCCGCTGTAGATATTTGCATGTTCATACAGATAGCGGTGTAGATATTTCCATGTTCATACAGATGGCAGTGTAGATATTTCCATGTTCATACAGATAGCGGTGTAGATATTTCCCTGTTCGTACAGATAGCGGTGTAGGTATTTCCATGTTCTTACAGTTAGCGGTGTACATATTTCCATGTTCTTACAGATGGCGGTGTAGATATTTCCATGTTCATACAGATGGCAGTGTAGATATTTCCATGTTCATACAGGTGGCGGTGTAGATATTTCCATGTTTATACTGATAGCAGTGTAGTTATTTCCAAGTTTATAGAGATAGCAGTGTAGATATTTCCAAGTTTATACAGATAGCGGTGCAGATATTTCCATGTTTATTCAGATAGTGGTGCGGATATTTCCATGTTTATAAAGATTGTTGGGCAGATATTTCCATGTTTATACAGATAGCATTGTAGATATTTCCATCTTAATACAGATGGCGGTGTAGATATGTCCATGTTCGTACAGATGGCGTTGTACATATTTCCATGTTCATACAGATGGCGGTGTAGATATTTTGAAGTTTATAGAGATAGCGCTGTAGTTATTTCCATATTTTTTTAGAAATCTGTGTAGATATTTCCATGTATATGCAGATAGCTGTGTAGATAGATCCATGTTCATGCAGATAGCGGAGTAGATATTTCTATGTTCATCCAGATGCCGGTGTAGATATATCCATGTTCATACAGATGGCGGTGAATATATTTCCATGTTCATACAGATGGCGGTGTAGATATTTCCAGGTTCATACAAATGGCGGTGTAGATATTTCCATGTTCATAGAGATGGCGGTGTAGATATTTCCATGTTCATACAAATGGCGGGGTAGATATTTCCATGTTCATAGAGATGGCGGTGTAGATATTTGCATGTTTATGCAGATAGCAGTGTGGTTATTTCCATGTTTATAGAGATAGTAGTGTAGATATTTCCATTGATATACAGATAGCTGTGTAGATATTTGCATGTTCATACAGATAGCGGTGTAGATATTTCCATGTTCATACAGAGGGCAGTGTAGATATTTCCATGTTCATACAAATGGCGGTGTAGATATTTCCATGTTCATAGAGATGGCGGTGTAGATATTTCCATGTTCATAGAGATGGCGGTGTAGATATTTCCATGTTTATACCGATAGCAGTGTAGTTATTTCCATGTTTATAGAGATAGCGGTGTAGATATTTTCAATTTTATACAGATAGCTGTGTAGATATTTGCATGTTCATACAGATATCGGTGTAGATATTTCCATGTTCATACAGATAGCGATATAGATATTTCCATGTTCATACAGATAGCGGTGTAGATATTTCCATGTTCATGCAGATAGCGGTGTAGATATTTTCATGTTCATACCAATAGCGGTGTAGATATTTCCATGTCAATACATTTAGCGTTGTAGATATTTCCATGTTCATACAGATGGCGGTGTAGATATTTCCATGTTTGTACGGATGGCAGTGTAGATATTTCCATGTTCATACAGGTGGCGGTGTAGATATTTCCATGTTTATACAGATAGCAGTGTAGATATTTCCATGTTTATAGAGATAGCTGTGTAGATATTTCCATTGATATACAGATAGCTGTGTAGATATTTGCATGTTCATACAGATAGCGGTGTAAATATTTCCATGTTCGTACAGATAGCGGTGTTGATATTTCCATGTTCATACAGATAGCGGTGTAGATATTTCCATGTTCATGCAGATAACGGTGTAGATATTTCCATGTTCACACAGATAGCGGTGTAGATATTTCCATGATCATACAGTTAGCGGTGTAGATATTTCCATGTTCATACAGATGGCGGTGTAGATATTTACATGTTCATTCAGATGGCGATGTAGATATTTCCATGTTCGTACAGATGGCGGTGTAGATATTTCCATGTTCATAGAGATGGCGGTGTAGATATTTCCACGTTTATGCAGATAGCTGTATAGATATTTCCATGTTTATACTGATAGCAGTGTAGTTATTTCCAAGTTTATAGAGATAGCAGTGTAGATATTTCCAAGTTTATACAGATAGCGGTGCAGATATTTCCATGTTTATTCAGATAGTGGTGCGGATATTTCCATGTTTATAAAGATTGTTGGGCAGATATTTCCATGTTTATACAGATAGCATTGTAGATATTTCCATCTTAATACAGATGGCGGTGTAGATATGTCCATGTTCGTACAGATGGCGTTGTACATATTTCCATGTTCATACAGATGGCGGTGTAGATATTTTGAAGTTTATAGAGATAGCGCTGTAGTTATTTCCATATTTTTTTAGAAATCTGTGTAGATATTTCCATGTATATGCAGATAGCTGTGTAGATAGATCCATGTTCATGCAGATAGCGGTGTAGATATTTCCATGTTCATCCAGGTGCCGGTGTAGATATGTCCATGCTCATACAGATGGCCGTGAAGATATTTCCATGTTCATACAGATGGCGGTGTAGATATTTCCGTGTTCATACAAATGGCGGTGTAGATATTTGCATGTTCATAGAGATGGCGGTGTAGATATTTCCATGTTCATACAAATGGCGGTGTAGATATTTCCATGTTCATAGAGATGGCGGTGTAGATATTTCCATGTTTATGCAGATAGCAGTGTAGTTATTTCTATGTTTATAGAGATAGTAGTGTAGATATTTCCATTGATATACAGACAGCTGTGTAGATATTTGCATGTTCATACAGATAGCGGTGTAGATATTTTCATGTTCATACAGATAGCGGTGTAGATATTTCCATGTTCATACAGATAGCGGTGTAGATATTTCCATGTTCATACAGATAGCGGTGTAGATATTTCCATGTTCATACAATTAGCAGTGTAGATGTTTCCATGTTCATACAGATGGCGGTGTAGATATTTACATGTTCATACAGATGGCGGTGTAGATATTTCCATGTTCGTGCGGATGGCAGTGTAGATATTTCCATGTTCATACAGATGGCGGTGTAGATATTTCCATGTTTATGGGGATGGCGGTGTAGATATTTTCATGTTTACACAGATGGCGGTGTAGATATTTCCATGTTTACACAGATAGCGGTGTAGACATTTCCATGTTTACACAGATAGCGGAGTGGATATTTCCATGTTTATGCAGATAGCAGTGCAGATATTTCCATGTTTATACAGATAGTTGGGCAGATATTTCCAAGTTTATACAGATAGCGGTGTAGATATTTCCATCTTAATATAGATGGCAGTGTAGATATGTCCATGTTCGTACAGATGGCGTTGTAGATATTTCCATGTTCATACAGATGGCGGTGTAGATATTTCGAAGTTTATAGAGATAGCGTTGTAGTTATTTCCATATTTATAGAGAAATCTGTGTAGATATTTCCATGTTTATGCAGATAGCTGTGTAGATATTTCCATGTTCATGCAGATAACGGTGTAGATACTTCCATGTTCATCCAGATGCCGGTGTAGATATATCCATGTTCATACAGATGGCGGTGAGGTTATTTCCATGTTCATACAGATGGCAGTGTAGATATTTCCATGTTCATACAGGTGGCGGTGTAGATATTTCCATGTTTATACAGATAGCAGTGTAGATATTTCCATGTTTATAGAGATAGCAGAGTAGATATTTCCATTGATATACAGATAGCTGTGTAGATATTTGCATGTTCATACAGATAGTGGTGTAGATATTTGCATGTTCGTACAGATAGCGGTGTTTATATTTCCATGTTCATACATATAGCGGTGTAGATATTTCCATGTTCATACAGATAACGGTGTAGATATTTCCATGTTCATACAGATAGCGGTGTAGATATTTCCACGATCATACAGTTAGCGGTGTAGATATTTCCATGTTCATCCAGATGCCGGTGTAGATATATCCATGCTTATACAGATGGTGGTGAAGATATTTGCATGTTCATACAGATGGCGGTGTAGATATTTCCATGTTCATACAAATGGCGGTGTGGATATCTCCATGTTCATGGAGATGGCGGTGTAGATATTTCCATGTTCATACAAATGGTGGTGTAGATATTTCCATGTTCATAGAGATGGCGGTGTAGATATTTCCATGTTTACAGAGATAGTGGTGTAGTTATTTCCAAGTTTATAGAGACAACGTTGTAGATATTTCCATGTTTATACTGATAGCGGTGAAGATATTTCCATGTTTATACAGATAGCGGTGTAGATATTTCCATGTTTATACAGATAGCAGTGTAGATATTTCCACGTTTATAGAGATAGTGGTGTAGATAATTTCAATTTTATACAGAGAGCAGTGTAGATGTTTCCAAGTTCATACAGATAGCGGTGTAGATATTTCCACGTTTATAGAGATGGCGGTGTAGATATTTCCATGTTCATACAGATGGTGGTGTAGATATTTCCATGTTTATGGGGATGGCGGTGTAGATATTTTCATGTTTACACAGATGGCGGTTTAGATATTTCCGTGTTTACACAGATAGCGGTGTAGACATTTCCATGTTTACACAGATAGCGGAGTGGATATTTCCATGTTTATGCAGATAGCAGTGCAGATATTTCCATGTTTATACAGATAGTTGGGCAGATATTTCCATGTTTATACAGATAGCGGTGTAGATATTTCCATCTTAATACAGATGGCGGTGTAGATATGTCCATGTTCGTACAGATGGCGTTGTAGATATTTCCATGTTCATACAGATGGCGGTGTAGATATTTCGAAGTTTATAGAGATAGCGCTGTAGTTATTTCCATATTTATAGAGAAATCTGTGTAGATATTTCCATGTTTATGCAGATAGCTGTGTAGATATTTCCATGTTCATGCAGATAACGGTGTAGATACTTCCATGTTCATCCAGATGCCGGTGTAGATATATCCATGTTCATACAGATGGCGGTGAAGTTATTTCCATGTTCATACAGAGGGCAGTGTAGATAATTCCATGTTCATACAAATGGCGGTGTAGATATTTCCATGTTCATAGAGATGGCGGTGTAGATATTTCCATGTTCATAGAGATGGCGGTGTAGATATTTCCATGTTTATACAGATAGCAGTGTAGTTATTTCCATGTTTATAGAGATAGTGGTGTAGATAATTTCAATTTTATACAGATAGCTGTGTAGATATTTGCATGTTCATGCAGATATCGGTGTAGATATTTCCATGTTCATACAGATAGCGGTGTAGATATTTCCATGTTCATACAGATAGCGGTGTAGATATTTCCATGTTCATGCAGATAGAGGTGTAGATATTTCCATGTTCATACCAATAGCGGTGTAGACATTTCCATGTTGATACATTTAGCGGTGTAGATATTTCCATGTTCTTACAGATGGCGGTGAAGATATTTACATGTTCATACAGAGGGCAGTGTATATATTTCCATGTTTGTACGGATGGCAGTGTAGATATTTCCATGTTCATACAGGTGGCGGTGTAGATATTTCCATGTTTACACAGATAGCTGTGTAGTTATTTCCATGTTTATAGAGACAGCTGTGTATATGTTTCCATTGATATACAGATAGCGGTGTAGATATTTGCATGTTCATACAGATAGCGGTGTAGATATTTGCATGTTCATACAGATAGCGGTTTAGATATTTCCATGTTCATACAGATAGCGGTGTAGATATTTCCATGTTCATACAGATAATGGTGTAGATATTTCCATGTTAATACAGATAGCGGTGTAGATATTTCCATGTTCATACAGTTAGCAGTGTAGATATTTCCATGTTCATACAGATGGCAGTGTAGATATTTACATGTTCATACAGATGGCGGTATATATATTTCCATGTTCGTACAGATGGCGGTGTAGATACTTGCATGTTCATAGAGATGGCGGTGTAGATATTTCCATGTTTATGCACATAGCGGTATAGATATTTCCATGTTTATACAGATGGTGGTGTAGATATTTCCATGTTTATAGAGATGGCGGTCTAGATATTTCCATGTTTACAGAGATAGTGGTGTAGTTATTTCCAAGTTTATAGAGACAGCATTGTAGATATTTCTATGTTTATACAGATAGCGGTGAAGATATTTCCATGTTTATACAGATAGCGGTGTAGATATTTCCATGTTTATACAGATAGCAGTGTAGATATTTCCATGTTTATAGAGATAGTGTTGTAGATAATTTCAATTTCATACAGAGAGCAGTGTAGATATTTCCAAGTTCATACAGATAGCGGTGTAGATATTTCCATGTTTATAGAGATGGCGGTGTAGATATTTCCATGTTCATACAGAGGACGGTGTAGATATTTCCATGTTTATAGGGATGGCGGTGTAGATATTTTCAAGTTTACACTGATGGCGGGGTAGATATTTCCATGTTTACACAGATAGCGGTGTAGACATTTCCATGTTTACACAGATAGCGGTGTGGATATTTCCATGTTTATGCATATAGCGGTGTATATATTTCCATGATAATACAGATAGCTGTGCAGATATTTCCATGTTTATTCAGATAGCGGTGCGGATATTTCCATGTTTATACAGATAGTTGGGCAGATATTTCCATGTTTATACAGATAGCGGTGTAGATATTTCCATCTTAATACAGATGGCGGTGTAGATATGTCCATGTTTGTACAGATGGTGGTGTAGATATTTCCATGTTCATACAGACGGCGGTGTAGATATTTCGAAGTTTATACAGATAGCGATGTAGTTATTTCCATATTTATAGAGAAATCTGTGTAGATATTTCCATGTAAATTCAGATAGCTGCGTAGATATTTCCATGTTCATGCAGATTACGGTGTAGATATTTCCATGTTCATCCAGATGCCGGTGTACATATATCCATGTTCATACAAATGGCGGTGAAGATATTTCCATGTTCATACAGATGGCGGTGTAGATATTTCCAGGTTCCTACAAATGGCGGTGTAGATATTTCCATGTTCATAGAGATGGCGGTGTAGATATTTCCACGTTTATGCAGATAGCGGTATAGATATTTCCATGTTTATACAGATGGTGGTGTAGATATTTCCATGTTCATACAGGTGGCGGTGTAGATATTTCCATGTTTATACAGATAGCAGTGTAGTTATTTCCATGTTTATAGAGATGGCGGTCTAGATATTTCCATGTTTATACATATAGCGGTGAAGATATTTCCATGTTTATACAGATAGCGGTGTAGATATTTCCATGTTTATACAGATAGCAGTGTAGATATTTCCATGTTTATAGAGATAGTGGTGTAGATAATTTCAATTTTATACCGAGAGCAGTGTAGATATTTCCAAGTTCATACAGATAGCGATGTAGATATTTCCACGTTTATAGAGATGGCGGTGTAGATATTTCCATGTTCATACAGATGGCGGTGTTGTTATTTACATGTTCATACACATGGCGGTGTAGATATTTCCATGTTCATAGAGATGGCGGTGTAGATATTTCCATGTTCGTATGGATGGCAGTGTAGACATTTCCATGTTCATACAGGTGTCGGTGTAGATATTTCCATGTTTAAACCGATAGCAGTGTAGTTATTTCCATGTTTATAAACATAGCATTGTAGATATCTCCATTGATATACAGATAGCTGTGTAGATATTTGCATGTTCATACAGATAGCGGTGTAGTTATTTCCATGTTCGTACAGAAAGCGGTGTAGATATTTCCATGTTCATACAGATAGCGGTGTAGATATTTCCATGTTCATAGAGATATCGCTGTAGATATTTCCATGTTCATGCAGATAGCGGTGTAGATATTTCCATGTTCATACAGTTAGCGGTGTAGATATTTCCATGTTCATACAGATGGCGGTGTAGATATTTCCATGTTCATACAAATGGCGTTGTAGATATTTCCATGTTCATAGAGATGGCGGTGTAGGTATTTCCATGTTTATACAGATAGCAGTGTAGTTATTTCCATGTTTATAGAGATAGTGGTGTAGATAATTTCAATTTCATACAGATAGCTGTGTAGATATTTGCATGTTCATACAGATAGCGGTGTAGATATTTCCATGTTCATACAGATAGCGATGTAGAGATTTCCATGTTCATACAGTTAGCGGTGTAGATGTTTCCATGTTCATTCAGATGGCGGTGTAGATATTTCTATGTTCATACCAATAGCGCTGTAGATATTTCCATGTTCATACAGATAGCGGTGTAGATATTTCCATGTTCATACAGATAGAGGTGTAGATATTTCCATGTTCATACAGATAACGGTGTAGATATTTCCATGTTCATACAGATAACGGTGTAGATATTTCCATGTTCATACAGACAGCGGTGTAGATATTTCCATGTTCATACAGTTAGCGGTGTAGATATTTCCATGCTCATACAGATGGTGATGTAGATATTTATGTGTTCATACAGATGGCAGTGTAGATATTTCCATGTTCGTACAGATGGCAGTGTAGATATTTCCATGTTCATAGAGATGGCTGTGTACATATTTCCATGTTTTTGCAGATAGCGGTATAGATATTTCCATGTTTATACAGATGGTGGTGTAGATATTTCCATGTTTATTGAGATGGCGGTCTAGATATTTCCATGTTGATAGAGATAGAGATGTAGTTATTTCCAAGTTTATAGAGACAGCGTTGTAGATATTTCCAAGTTTATACAGATAGCGGTGAAGATATTTCCATGTTTATACAGATAGCGGTGTAGATATTTCCATGTTTATACAGATAACAGTGTAGATATTTCCATGTTTATAGAGATAGTCGTGTAGATAATTTCAATTTTATACAGATAGCAGTGTAGATATTTCCATGTTCATTCAGATAGCGGTGTAGATATTTCCATATTCATACCAATAGCTCTTTAGATATTTCCATGTCCATACAGTTAGCGTTGTAGATATTTCCATGTTCATTCAGATGGCGGTGTTGATATTTCCATGTTCGTACAGATGGCAGTGTAGATATTTCTAAGTTCATACAGGTAGCGGTGTAGATATTTCCATGTTTATACAGATAGCAGTGTAGTTATTTCCATGTTTATAGAGATAGCAGTGTAGATATTTCCTTTGATATACAGATAGCTGTGTAGATATTTGCATTTTCATACAGATAGCTGTGTAGTTATTTGCATTTTCATACAGATAGCGGTGTAGATATTTCCATGTTCGTACAGATAGCGGTGTAGATATTTCCATGTTCATACAGATAGCGGTGTAGATATTTCCATGATCATACAGTTAGCGGTGAAGATATTTCCATTTTCATACAGATGGCGGTGTAGACATTTACATGTTCATACAGATGGCGGTGTAGATATTTCCATGTTCGTACAGATATCGGTGTAGATATTTCCATGTTCATAGAGATGGTGGTGTAGATATTTCCATGTTTATGCAGATAGCGATGTAGATATTTCCATGTTTATGGAGATGGCAGTGTAGATATTTCCATGTTCTTAGAGATGGCGGTGTAGATATTTCCATGTTCATACAAATGGCGGTGTAGATATTTCCATGTTCTTAGAGATGGTGGTGGAGATATTTCCAGGTTTATACAGATAGCAGTGTAGTAATTTCCATGTTTATAGAGATAGCAGTGTAGATATTTCCATTGATATACAGATAGCTGTGTAGATACTTGCATGTTCATTCAGATAGCGGTGTAGATATTTCCATGTTTTGCATGTTCATTCAGATAGCGGTGTAGATATTTCCATGTTCATACAGATAGCGGGGTAGATATTTCCATGTTCATACAGATAGTGGTGTAGATATTTCCATGTTCATACAGTTAGCGGTGTAGATATTTCCATGTTCATACAATTAGCGGTGTAGATATTTCCATGTTCATACAGATGGCGGTGTAGATATTTACATGTTCATACAGATGGCGGTGTAGATATTTCCATGTTCGTACGAATGGCAGTGTAGATATTTCCATGTTCGTACAGATGGCGGTGTAGATATTTCCATGTTTATACAGATAGCAGTGTAGATATTTCCATATTTATAGAGATAGCAATGTAGATATTTCCATTGATATACAGATAGCTGTGTAGATATTTGCATGTTCATACAGATAGCGGTGTAGTTATTTCCATGTTCGAACAGATAGCGGTGTAGATATTTCCATGTTCATACAGATAGCGGTGTAGATATTTCCATGTTCATAGAGATGACGGTGTAGATATTTCCATGTTCATACAGATAGCGGTGTAGATATTTCCATGTTCATACAGTTGGCGTTGTAGATATTTCCATGTTCATACAGATGGCGGTGTAGATATTTCCATGTTCATACAGATGGCGTTGTAGATATTTCCATGTTCGTACAGAAGGCGGTGTAGATGTATCCATGTTCATAGAGATGGCGGTGTAGATATTTCCATGTTTATGCAGATAGCGGTATAGATATTTCCATGTTTATACAGATGGTGGTGTAGATATTTCCATGTTTATGGGGATGGCGGTGTAGATATTGTCATGTTTACACAGATGGCGGTGTAGATATTTCCATGTTTACACAGATAGCGGTGTAGACATTTCCATGTTTACACAGATTGCGGTGTGGATATTTCCATGTTTATGCAGATAGCAGTGTAGATATTTCCATGTTTATACAGATAGCGGAGCGGATATTTCCATGTTTATACAGATAGTTGGGCAGATATTTCCATGTTTATATGGATAGTGGTGTAGATATTTCCATCTTAATACAGATGGCGGTGTAGATATGTCCATATTTGCACAGATGGCGGTGTAGATATTTCCATGTTTATAAAGATGGCGGTGTAGATATTTTCATGTTTACACAGATGACGGTGCATATATTTCCATTTTTACACAGATAGCGGTGTAGACATTTCCATGTTTAAACTGATAGCTTTGTGGATATTTCCATGGTTATGCAGATAGCGTTGTAGATATTTCCATGTTTATACACATTGGCAGATATTTCCATGTTTATACAGATAGCGGAGTAGATATTTCCATCTTAATACAGATGGCGGTGTAGATATGTCTATGTTCGAACAGATGGCGCTGTAGATATTTCCATGTTCATACAGATGGCGGTGTAGATATTTCGAAGTTTATAGAGATAGCGCTGTAGTTATTTCCATATTTATAGAGAAATATGTGTAGATATTTCCATGTATATGCAGAGAGCTGTGTAGATATTTCCATGTTCATGCAGATAGCGGAGTAGATATTTCTATGTTCATCCAGATGCCGGTGTAGGTATATCCATGTTCATAAAGATGGCGGTGAATATATTTCCATGTTCATACAGATGGCGGTGTAGATATTTCCAGGTTCATACAAATGGCGGTGTAGATATTTCCATGTTCATAGAGATGGCGGTGTAGATATTTCCATGTTCATACAAATGGCGGGGTAGATATTTCCATGTTCATAGAGATGGCGGTGTAGATATTTGCATGTTTATACAGATAGCAGTGTGGTTATTTCCATGTTTATAGAGATAGTAGTGTAGGTATTTCCATTGATATACAGATAGCTGTGTAGATAATTGCATGTTCATACAGATAGCGGTGTAGATATTTCCATGTTCATACAGATAGCGGTGTAGATATTTCCATGTTCATACAGATAGCGGTGTAGATATTTCCATGTTCATGCAGATAGCGGTGTAGATATTTCCATGTTCATACCAATAGCGGTGCAGATAATTCCATATCCATACAGTTAGCGTTGTAGATATTTCCATGTTCATACAGATGGCGGTGTAGATATTTCCATGTTCATACAGATGGCGGTGTAGATATTTCCATGTTCATACGGATGGCAGTGTAGTTATTTCCATGATCATACAGGTGGCGGTGTACATATTTCCATGTTTCTACAGACAGCAGTGTAGTTATTTCCATGTTTATAGAGATAGCAGTGTAGATATTTCCATTGATATACAGATATCTGTGTAGATATTTGCATGTTCATACAGATAGCGGTGTAGATATTTCCATGTTCATACAGATAGCGGTGTAGATATTTCCATGTTCATTCAGATAGCGTTGTAGATATTTCCATGTTCATACAGATAGCGGTGTAGATATTTCCATGTTCATACAGTTGGCGGTGTAGATATTTCCATGTTCATACAGATGGCGGTGTAGATATTTCCATGTTCATACAGATGGCGTTGTAGATATTTCCATGTTCGTACAGAAGGCGGTGTAGATGTATCCATGTTCATAGAGATGGCGGTGTAGATATTTCCATGTTTATGCAGATAGCGGTATAGATATTTCCATGTTTATACAGATGGTGGTGTAGATATTTCCATGTTTATGGGGATGGCGGTGTAGATATTGTCATGTTTACACAGATGGCGGTGTAGATATTTCCATGTTTACACAGATAGCGGTGTAGACATTTCCATGTTTACACAGATTGCGGTGTGGATATTTCCATGTTTATGCAGATAGCAGTGTAGATATTTCCATGTTTATACAGATAGCGGAGCGGATATTTCCATGTTTATACAGATAGTTGGGCAGATATTTCCATGTTTATATGGATAGTGGTGTAGATATTTCCATCTTAATACAGATGGCGGTGTAGATATGTCCATATTTGCACAGATGGCGGTGTAGATATTTCCATGTTTATAAAGATGGCGGTGTAGATATTTTCATGTTTACACAGATGACGGTGCATATATTTCCATTTTTACACAGATAGCGGTGTAGACATTTCCATGTTTAAACTGATAGCTTTGTGGATATTTCCATGGTTATGCAGATAGCGGTGTAGATATTTCCATGTTTATACACATTGGCAGATATTTCCATGTTTATACAGATAGCGGAGTAGATATTTCCATCTTAATACAGATGGCGGTGTAGATATGTCTATGTTCGAACAGATGGCGCTGTAGATATTTCCATGTTCATACAGATGGCGGTGTAGATATTTCGAAGTTTATAGAGATAGCGCTGTAGTTATTTCCATATTTATAGAGAAATATGTGTAGATATTTCCATGTATATGCAGAGAGCTGTGTAGATATTTCCATGTTCATGCAGATAGCGGAGTAGATATTTCTATGTTCATCCAGATGCCGGTGTAGGTATATCCATGTTCATACAGATGGGGGTGAATATATTTCCATGTTCATACAGATGGCGGTGTAGATATTTCCATGTTCATACAGATAGCGGTGTAGATATTTCCATGTTCATACAGTTAGGGGTGTAGATATTTCCATGTTCATACAAATGGCGGTGTAGATATTTCCATGTTTATACAGATAGCAGTGTAGATATTTACATGTTCGTACAGAAGGCGGTGTAGATGTATCCATGTTCATAGAGATGGCGGTGTAGATATTTCCATGTTTATGCAGATAGCGGTATAGATATTTCCATGTTTATACAGATGGTGGTGTAGATATTTCCATGTTTATGGGGATGGCGGTGTAGATATTGTCATGTTTACACAGATGGCGGTGTAGATATTTCCATGTTTACACAGATAGCGGTGTAGACATTTCCATGTTTACACAGATTGCGGTGTGGATATTTCCATGTTTATGCAGATAGCAGTGTAGATATTTCCATGTTTATACAGATAGCGGAGCGGATATTTCCATGTTTATACAGATAGTTGGGCAGATATTTCCATGTTTATATGGATAGTGGTGTAGATATTTCCATCTTAATACAGATGGCGGTGTAGATATGTCCATATTTGCACAGATGGCGGTGTAGATATTTCCATGTTTATAAAGATGGCGGTGTAGATATTTTCATGTTTACACAGATGACGGTGCATATATTTCCATTTTTACACAGATAGCGGTGTAGACATTTCCATGTTTAAACTGATAGCTTTGTGGATATTTCCATGGTTATGCAGATAGCGGTGTAGATATTTCCATGTTTATACACATTGGCAGATATTTCCATGTTTATACAGATAGCGGAGTAGATATTTCCATCTTAATACAGATGGCGGTGTAGATATGTCTATGTTCGAACAGATGGCGCTGTAGATATTTCCATGTTCATACAGATGGCGGTGTAGATATTTCGAAGTTTATAGAGATAGCGCTGTAGTTATTTCCATATTTATAGAGAAATATGTGTAGATATTTCCATGTATATGCAGAGAGCTGTGTAGATATTTCCATGTTCATGCAGATAGCGGAGTAGATATTTCTATGTTCATCCAGATGCCGGTGTAGGTATATCCATGTTCATACAGATGGCGGTGAATATATTTCCATGTTCATACAGATGGCGGTGTAGATATTTCCAGGTTCATACAAATGGCGGTGTAGATATTTCCATGTTCATAGAGATGGCGGTGTAGATATTTCCATGTTCATACAAATGGCGGGGTAGATATTTCCATGTTCATAGAGATGGCGGTGTAGATATTTGCATGTTTATACAGATAGCAGTGTGGTTATTTCCAGGTTTATAGAGATAGTAGTGTAGATATTTCCATTGATATACAGATAGCTGTGTAGATAATTGCATGTTCATACAGATAGCGGTGTAGATATTTCCATGTTCATACAGATAGCGGTGTAGATATTTCCATGTTCATACAGATAGAGGTGTAGATATTTCCATGTTCATGCAGATAGCGGTGTAGATATTTCCATGTTCGTACCAATAGCGGTGCAGATAATTCCATATCCATACAGTTAGCGTTGTAGATATTTCCATGTTCATACAGATGGCGGTGTAGATATTTACATGTTCATACAGATGGTGGTGTACATATTTCCATGTTCGTACAGATGGCGGTGTAGATATTTCCATGTTCATAGAGATGGCGGTCTAGATATTTCCATGTTTATGCAGATAGCGGTATAGTTATTTCCATGTTTATACAGATGGTGGTGTAGATATTTCCATGTTTATAGAGATGGCAGTCTAGATATTCCCATGTTTATACAGATAGCATTGAAGATATTTCCATGTTTATACAGATAGCGGTGTAGGTATTTCCATGTTTATACAGATAGAAGTGTAGATATTTCCATGTTTATAGAGATAGTGGTGTAGATAATTTCAATTTTATACAGATAGCAGTGTAGATATTTCCAAGTTCATACAGATAGCGGTGTAGATATTTCCACGTTTATTGAGATGGCGGTGCAGATATTTCCATGTTCATACAGATGGCGGTGTAGATATTTCCATGTTTATAGAGATGGCGGTGTAGATATTTCCATGTATACACAGATGGCGGTGTAGATATTTCCCTGTTTACACAGGTGGCGGTGTAGACATTTCCATGTTTACACAGATAGCGGTATGGATATTTCCATGTTTATGCAGATAGCGGTGTAGATATTTCCATGTTTATACAGATAGCGGTGCGGATATTTCCATGTTTATACAGATAGTTGGGCAGATATTTCCATATTTATACAGATAGCGGTGTAGATATTTCCATCTTAATACAGATGGCGGTGTAGATATGTCCATGTTCGTACAGATGGCGTTGTACATATTTCCATGTTCATACAGATGGCGGTGTAGATATTTCAAAGATTATAGAGATAGCGCTGTAGTTATTTCCATATTTATAGAGAAATCTGTGTAGTTATTTCCATGTATATGCAGATAGCTCTGTAGATATTTCCATGTTCATGCAGATAGCGGTGTAGATATTTCCATGTTCATCCAGATGCCGGTGTAGATATGTCCATGCTCATACAGATGGCGGTGAAGATATTTCCACGTTCATACAGATGGCGGTGTGGATATTTCCGTGTTCATACAAATGGCGGTGTAGATATTTGCATGTTCATAGAGATGGCGGTGTAGATATTTCCTTGTTCATACAAATGGCGGTGTAGATATTTCCATGTTCATAGAGATGGCGGTGTAGATATTTCCAAGTTTATACAGATAGCAGTGTAGTTATTTCTATGTTTATAGAGATAGTAGTGTAGATATTTCCATTGATATACAGATAGCTGTGTAGATATTTGCATGTTCATACAGATAGCGGTGTAGATATTTCCATGTTCATACAGATAGCGGTGTAGATATTTCCATGTTCATACAGATGGCGGTGTAGATATTTACATGTTCATGCAGATGGCGTTGTAGATATTTCCATGTTCGTACAGATGGCTGTGTAGATATTTCCATGTTCATAGAGATGGCGGTGTAGATATTTCCATGTTTATGCAGATAGCGATATAGGTATTTCCATGTTTATACAGATGGTGGTGTAGATATTTCCATGTTTATAGAGATGGCGTTCTAGATATTTCCATGTTTATAGAGATAGTGGTGTAGTTATTTCCAAGTTTATACAGACAGCGTTGTAGATGTTTCCATGTTTATACAGATAGCGGTGAAGATATTTCCATGTTTATACAGACAGCTGTGTAGATATTTCCATGTTTATACAGACAGAAGTGTAGATATTTCCAAGTTTATAGAGATAGTGGTGTAGATAATTTCAATTTATTCAGATAGCAGTGTAGATATTTCCAAGTTCATACAGAGAGCAGTGTAGATATTTCCACGTTTATAGAGATGGCGGTGTAGATATTTCCATCTTCATACAGATGGCGGTGTAGATATTTCCATGTTTATAGAGATGGCGGTGTAGATATTTTCATGTTTACACAGATGGCGGTGTAGATTTTTCCATGTTTACACAGATAGCGGTGTAGACATTTCCATGTTTACACAGATAGCGGTGTGGATATTTCCATGTTTATGCAGATAGCGGTGTAGATATTCCCATGTTTATACAGATAGCGGTGCGGATATTTCCATGTTTATTCAGATAGCGGTGTAGATATCTCCATCTTTATACAGATAGCGGTGCCGGTATTTCCATATTTATACAGATAGTGGTGCAGATATTTCCATGTTTATAAAGATAGCGGTGTAGATATTTCCATCTTAATACAGATGGTGGTGTAGATATGTCCAGGATCGTACAGATGTCGGTGTAGATATTTCCATGTTCATACAGACGGCAGTGTAGATATTTCGAAGTTTATAGAGATAGCGCTGTAGTTATTTCCATATTTATAGAGAAATCTGTGTAGATATTTCCATGTATATGCAGATAGCTGTGTAGATATTTCCATGTTCATGCAGATAGCGGTATAGATATTTCCATGTTCTTCCAGATGCCGGTGTAGATATTTGCATGTTCATACAGATAGCGGTGTAGATGTTTCCATGTTCATACAGATAGCGGTGTAGATAATTCCATGTTCATACAGATAGCGGTGTAGATATTTCCATGTTCGTACAGATAGCGGTGTAGGTATTTCCATGTTCTTACAGTTAGCGGTGTACATATTTCCATGTTCTTACAGATGGCGGTGTAGATATTTCCATGTTCATACAGATGGCAGTGTAGATATTTCCATGTTCATACAGGTGGCGGTGTAGATATTTCCATATTTATACAGATAGCAGTGTAGTTATTTCCAAGTTTATAGAGATAACAGTGTAGATATTTCCATTGATATACAGATAGCTGAGTAGATATTTGCATGTTCATACAGATAGCGGTGTAGATACTTCCATGTTCATACAGATAGCGGTGTAGATATTTCCATGTTCATACAGATGGCGGTGTAGATATTTACATGTTCATACAGATGGCGGTGTAGATATTTCCATGTTCATAGAGATGGCGGTGTAGTTATTTCCACGTTTATGCAGATAGCGGTATAGATATTTCCATGTTTATACAGATGGTGGTGTAGATATTTCCATGTTTATAGATATGGTGGTCTAGATATTTCCATGTTTATACAGATAGCGGTGAAGATATTTCCATGTTTATACAGATAGCAGTGTAGATATTTCCATGTTTATAGAGATAGTGGTGTAGATAATTTCAATTTTATACCGAGAGCAGTGTAGATATTTCCAAGTTCATACATATAGCGATGTAGATATTTACACGTTTATAGAGATGGCAGTGTAGATATTTCCATGTTCATACAGATGCTGGTGTAGATATTTCCATGTTCATACAAATGGCGGTGTAGATATTTCCATGTTCATAGAGATGGCGGTGTAGATATTTCTATGTTCGTATGGATGGCAGTGTAGACATTACCATGTTCATACAGGTGGCGGTGTAGATATTTCTATGTTAAAACCGATAGCAGTGTTGTTATTTCCATGTTTATAGACATAGCATTGTAGATATCTCCATTGATATACAGATAGCTGTGTAGATACTTGCATTTTCATACAGATAGCGGTGTAGATATTTCCATGTTCGTACAGATAGCGGTGTAGATATTTCCATGTTCATACAGATAGCGGTGTAGATATTTCCATGTTCATAGAGATAACGGTGTAGATATTTCCATGTTCATACAGATAGCGGTGTAGATATTTCCATGTTCATACAGTTAGCGGTGTAGATATTTCCATGTTCATACAGATGGCGTTGTAGATATTTCCATGTTCATAGAGATGGCGGTGTAGATATTTCCATGTTTATACAGATAGCAGTGAAGTTATTTCCATGTTTATAGAGATAGTGGTGTAGATAATTTCAATTTCATATAGATGACGGTGTAGATATTTACATGTTCATACAGATAGCGGTGTAGATATTTCCATGTTCATACAGATAGCGATGTAGATATTTCCATGTTCATAGAGTTAGCGGTGTAGATGTTTCCATGTTCATTCAGATAACGGTGTAGATATTTCTATGTTCATACCAATAGCGGTGTAGATATTTCCATGTTCATACATATAGCGGTGTAGATATTTCCATGTTCATACAGATAGAGGTGTAGATATTTCCATGTTCATACAGATAACGGTGTAGATATTTCCATGTTCATACAGATAACGGTGTAGATATTTCCATGTTCATACAGACAGCGGTGTAGGTATTTCCATGTTCATATAGTTAGCGGTGTAGATATTTCCATGCTCATACAGATGGCGGTGTAGATATTTATGTGTTCATACAGATGGCAGTGTAGATATTTCCATGTTCGTACAGATGGCAGTGTAGATATTTCCATGTTCGTACAGATGGCGGTGTAGATATTTCCATGTTCATAGAGATGGCTGTGTACATATTTCCATGTTTATGCAGATAGCGGTATAGATATTTCCATGTTTATACAGATGGTGGTGTAGATATTTCCATGTTTATTGAGATGGTGGTCTAGATATTTCCATGTTGATAGAGATAGAGATGTAGTTATTTCCAAGTTTATAGAGACAGCGTTGTAGATATTTCCAAGTTTATACAGATAGCGGTGAAGATATTTCCATGTTTATACAGATAGCGGTGTAGATATTTCCTTGTTTATACAGATAACAGTGTAGATATTTCCATGTTTATAGAGATAGTGGTGTAGATAATTTCAATTTTATACAGATAGCAGTGTAGATATTTCCATGTTCATGCAGATAGCGGTGTAGATATTTAGATATTCCTACCAATAGCTGTGTAGATATTTCCATGTCCATACAGATAGCGTTGTAGATATTTCCATGTTCATACAGATGGCGGTGTAGATATTTACATGTTCATTCAGATGGCGGTGTTGATATTTCCATATTCATACGGATGGCAGTGTAGATATTTCCATGTTCATACAGATAGCAGTGTAGTTATTTCCATGTTTATAGAGATAGCAGTGTAGATATTTCCATTGATATACAGATAGCTGTGTAGATATTTGCATTTTCTTACAGATAGCGGTGTAGTTATTTGCATTTTCATACAGATAGCGGTGTAGATATTTCCATGTTCGTACAGATGGCGGTGTAGATATTTCCATGTTTATAGAGATGGCGGTGTAGATATTTCCATGTTCTTGGAGATGGCGGTGTAGATATTTCCATGTTCATACAAATGGCGGTGTAGATATTTCCATGTTCAAAGAGATGGTGGTGGAGATATTTCCATGTTTTTACAGATAGTAGTGTTGTAATTTCCATGTTTATAGAGATAGCAGTGTAGATATTTCCATTGATATACAGATAGCTCTGTAGATATTTGCATGTTCATACAGATAGCGGTGTAGATATTTCCATGTTCAAACAGATAGCGGGGTAGATATTTCCATGTTCATACAGATAGTGGTGTAGATATTTCCATGTTCATAAAGTTAGCGGTGTAGATATTTCCATGTTCATACAATTAGCGGTGTAGATATTTCCATGTTCATACAGATGGCGGTGTAGATATTTACATGTTCATACAGATGGCGGTGTAGATATTTCCATGTTCGTACGGATGGCAGTGTAGATATTTCCATGTTCGTACAGGTGGCGGTGTAGATATTTCCATGTTTATACAGATAGCAGTGTAGATATTTCCATATTTATAGAGATAGCAATGTAGATATTTCCAGTGATATACAGATAGCTGTGTAGATATTTGCATGTTCATACAGATAGCGGTGTAGTTATTTCCATGTTCGAACTGATAGCGGTGTAGATATTTCCATATTCATACAGATAGCGGTGTAGATATTTCCATGTTCATACAGATGACGGTGTAGATATTTCCATGTTCATACAGATAGCGGTGTAGATATTTCCATGTTCATACAGTTTGCGGTGTAGATATTTCCATGTTCATACAGATGGCGGTGTAGATATTTACATGTTAATACAGATGGCTTTGTAGATATTTCCATGTTCGTACAGATGGCGGTGTAGGTGTGTCCATGTTCATAGAGATGGCGGTGTAGATATTTCCATGTTTATGCAGATAGCGGTATAGATATTTCCATGGTTATACAGATGGTGGTGTAGATATTTCCATGTTTATGGGGATGGCGGTGTAGATATTGTCATGTTTACACAGATGGCGGTGTAGATATTTCCATGTTTACACAGATAGCGGTGTAGACATTTCCATGTTTACACAGATAGCGGTGTGGATATTTCCATGTTTATGCAGATAGCAGTGTAGATATTTCCATGTTTATACAGATAGCGGTGCAGATATTTCCATGTTTATACAGATAGTTGGGCAGATATTTCCATGTTTATACAGATAGCGGTGTAGATAATTCCATTTTAATACAGATGGCGGTGTAAATATGTCCATATTTGTACAGATGGCGGTGTAGATATTTCCATGTTTATAAAGATGGCGGTGTAGATATTTTCATGTTTACACAGATGGCGGTGCATATATTTCCATGTTTACACAGATAGCGGTGTAGACATTTCCATGTTTAAACTGATAGCTTTGTGGATATTTCCATGGTTATGCAGATAGCGGTGTAGATATTTCCATGTTTATTCACATTGGCAGATATTTCCATGTTTATACAGATAGCGGAGTAGATATTTCCATCTTAATACAGATGGCGGTGTAGATATATCCATGTTCGTACAGATGGCTGTGTAGATATTTCCATGTTCATAGAGATGGCGGTGTAGATATTTCCATGTTTATGCAGATAGCGATATAGGTATTTCCATGTTTATACAGATGGTGGTGTAGATATTTCAATGTTTATAGAGATGGCGTTTTAGATATTTCCATGTTTATAGAGATAGTGGTGTAGTTATTTCCAAGTTTATAGAGACAGCGTTGTAGATGTTTCCATGTTTATACAGATAGCGGTGAAGATATTTCCATGTTTATACAGATAGCGGTGTAGATATTTCCATGTTTATACAGACAGAAGTGTAGATATTTCCAAGTTTATAGAGATAGTGGTGTAGATAATTTCAATTTATTCAGATAGCAGTGTAGATATTTCCAAGTTCATACAGAGAGCAGTGTAGATATTTCCACGTTTATAGAGATGGCGGTGTAGATATTTCCATCTTCATACAGATGGCGGTGTAGATATTTTCATGTTTACACAGATGGCGGTGTAGATATTTCCATGTTTACACAGATAGCGGTGCGGATATTTCCATGTTTATGCAGATAGTGGTGTAGATATCTCCATCTTTATACAGATAGCGGTGCGGGTATTTCCATGTTTATACAGATAGTGGTGCAGATATTTCCATGTTTATAAAGATATCGGTGTAGATATTTAAATCTTAATACAGATGGCGGTGTAGATATGTCGAGGATCGTACAGATGGCGGTGTAGATATTTCCATGTTCATACAGACGGAGGTGTAGATATTTCGAAGTTTATAGAGATAGCGCTGTAGTTATTTCCATATTTATAGAGAAATCTGTGTAGATATTTCCATGTATATGCAGATAGCTGTGTAGATATTTCCATGTTCATGCAGATAGCGGTATAGATAATTCCATGTTCATCCAGATGCCGCTGTAGATATTTGCATGTTCATACAGATAGCGGTGTAGATATTTCCATGTTCATACAGATAGCGGTGTAGATATTTCCATGTTCATACAGATGGCAGTGTAGATATTTCCATGTTCATACAGATAGCGGTGTAGATATTTCCCTGTTCGTACAGATAGCGGTGTAGGTATTTCCATGTTCTTACAGTTAGCGGTGTACATATTTCCATGTTCTTACAGATGGCGGTGTAGATATATCCATGTTCATACAGATGGCAGTGTAGATATTTCCATGTTCATACAGGTGGCGGTGTAGATATTTCCATGTTTATACTGATAGCAGTGTAGTTATTTCCAAGTTTATAGAGATAGCAGTGTAGATATTTCCAAGTTTATACAGATAGCAGTGCAGATATTTCCATGTTTATTCAGATAGTGGTGCGGATATTTCCATGTTTATACAGACTGTTGGGCAGATATTTCCATGTTTACAGATAGCATTGTAGATATTTCCATCTTAATACAGATGGCGGTGTAGATATGTCCAAGTTCGTACAGATGGCGTTGTACATATTTCCATGTTCATACAGATGGCGGTGTAGATATTTTGAAGTTTATAGAGATAGCGCTGTAGTTATTTCCATATTTTTTTAGAAATCTGTGTAGATATTTCCATGTATATGCAGATAGCTGTGTAGATAGATCCATGTTCATGCAGATAGCGGTGTAGATAATTCCATGTTCATCCAGGTGCCGGTGTAGATATGTCCACGCTCATACAGATGGCGGTGAAGATATTTCCATGTTCATACAGATGGCGGTGTAGATATTTCCGTGTTCATACAAATGGCGGTGTAGATATTTGCATGTTCATAGAGATGGCGGTGTAGATATTTCCATGTTCATACAAATGGCGGTGTAGATATTTCCATGTTCATAGAGATGGCGGTGTAGATATTTCCATGTTTATGCAGATAGCAGTGTAGTTATTTCTATGTTTATAGAGATAGTTGTGTAGATATTTCCATTGATATACAGACAGCTGTGTAGATATTTGCATGTTCATACAGATAGCGGTGTAGATATTTTCATGTTCATACAGATAGCGGTGTAGATATTTCCATGTTCATACAGATAGCGGTGTAGATATTTCCATGTTCATACAGATAGCGGTGTAGATATTTCCATGTTCATACAATTAGCAGTGTAGATGTTTCCATGTTCATACAGATGGCGGTGTAGATATTTACATGTTCATACAGATGGCGGTGTAGATATTTCCATGTTCGTGCGGATGGCAGTGTAGATATTTCCATGTTCATACAGGCGGCGGTGTAGATATTTCCATGTTTATATAGATAGCAGTGTAGTTATTTCCATGTTTATAGAGATAGCAGTGTAGATATTTCCATTGACATACAGATAGCTGTGTAGATATTTGCATGTTCATAGAGATAGCGGTGTAGATATTTCCATGTTCATACAGATAGCGGTGTAGATATTTCCATGTTCATACAGATAACGGTGTAGATATTTCCATGTTCATACAGATACTGGTGTAGATATTTCCATGTTCATACAGTTAGTGGTGTAGATATTTCCATGTTCATACAGATGGCGGTGTAGATATTTACATGTTCATGCAGATGGCGTTGTAGATATTTCCATGTTCGTACAGATGGCTGTGTAGATATTTCCATGTTCATAGAGATGGCTGTGTAGATATTTCCATGTTTATGCAGATAGCGATATAGGTATTTCCATGTTTATACAGATGGTGGTGTAGATATTTCCATGTTCATACAAATGGCGGTGTAGATATTTCCATGTTCATAGAGATGGCGGTGTAGATATTTCCATGTTTATGCAGATAGCAGTGTAGTTATTTCTATGTTTATAGAGATAGTAGTGTAGATATTTCCATTGATATACAGACAGCTGTGTAGATATTTGCATGTTCATACAGATAGCGGTGTAGATATTTTCATGTTCATACAGATAGCGGTGTAGATATTTCCATGTTCATACAGATAACGGTGTAGATATTTCCATGTTCATACAGATAGCGGTGTAGATATTTCCATGTTCATACAATTAGCAGTGTAGATGTTTCCATGTTCATACAGATGGCGGTGTAGATATTTACATGTTCATACAGATGGCGGTGTAGATATTTCCATGTTCGTGCGGATGGCAGTGTAGATATTTCCATGTTCATACAGGCGGCGGTGTAGATATTTCCATGTTGATATAGATAGCAGTGTAGTTATTTCCATGTTTATAGAGATAGCAGTGTAGATATTTCCATTGACATACAGATAGCTGTGTAGATATTTGCATGTTCATAGAGATAGCGGTGTAGATATTTCCATGTTCATACAGATAGCGGTGTAGATATTTCCATGTTCATACAGATAACGGTGTAGATATTTCCATGTTCATACAGATACTGGTGTAGATATTTCCATGTTCATACAGTTAGTGGTGTAGATATTTCCATGTTCATACAGATGGCGGTGTAGATATTTACATGTTCATGCAGATGGCGTTGTAGATATTTCCATGTTCGTACAGATGGCTGTGTAGATATTTCCATGTTCATAGAGATGGCTGTGTAGATATTTCCATGTTTATGCAGATAGCGATATAGGTATTTCCATGTTTATACAGATGGTGGTGTAGATATTTCCATGTTTATAGAGATGGCGTTCTAGATATTTCCATGTTCATACAGATAGCGGGGAAGATATTTCCATGTTCATACAGTTAGCGGTGTAGATATTTCCATGTTCATACAGATGGCGGTGTAGATATTTACATGTTCATAGAAATGTCGGTGTAGATATTTCCATGTTCATGGAGATGGCGGTGTACATATTTCCATGTTTACAGAGATAATGGTGTAGTTATTTCCAAGTTTATAGAGACAACGTTGTAGCTATTTCCATGTTTATACAGATAGCAGTGTAGATATTTCCACGTTTATAGAGATAGTGGTGTAGATAATTTCAATTTTATACAGAGAGCAGTGTAGATGTTTCCAAGTTCGTACAGATAGCGGTGTAGATATTTCCACGTTTATAGAGATGGCGGTGTAGATATTTCCATGTTCATACAGATGGCGGTGTAGATATTTCCATGTTTATGGGGATGGCGGTGTAGATATTTTCATGTTTACACAGATGGCGGTGTAGATATTTCCATGTTTACACAGATAGCGGTGTAGACATTTCCATGTTTACACAGATAGCGGAGTGGATATTTCCATGTTTATGCAGATAGCAGTGCAGATATTTCCATGTTTATACAGATAGTTGGGCAGATATTTCCATGTTTATACAGATAGCGGTGTAGATATTTCCATCTTAATACAGATGGCGGTGTAGATATGTCCATGTTCATACAGATGGCGTTGTAGATATTTCCATGTTCATACAGATGGCGGTGTAGATATTTCGAAGTTTATAGAGATAGCGCTGTAGTTATTTCCATATTTATAGAGAAATCTGTGTGGATATTTTCATGTTTATGCAGATAGCTGTGTAGATATTTCCATGTTCATGCAGATAACGGTGTAGATACTTCCATGTTCATCCAGATGCCGGTGTAGATATATCCATGTTCATACAGATGGCGGTGAAGTTATTTCCATGTTCATACAGATGGCAGTGTAGATATTTCCATGTTCATACAAATGGCGGTGTAGATATTTCCGTGTTCATAGAGATGGCGGTGTAGATATTTCCATGTTCATAGAGATGGCGGTGTAGATATTTCCATGTTTATACAGATAGCAGTGTAGTTATTTCCATGTTTATAGAGATAGTGGTGAAGATATTTTCAATTTTATACAGATAGCTGTGTAGATATTTGCATGTTCATACAGATATCGGTGTAGATATTTCCATGTTCATACAGATAGCGGTGTAGATATTTCCATGTTCATACAGATAGCGGTGTAGATATTTCCATGTTCATGCAGATAGCGGTGTAGATATTTCCATGTTCATACCAATCGCGGTGTAGATATTTCCATGTCCATACATTTAGCGTTGTAGATATTTCCATGTTCATACAGATGGCGGTGTAGATATTTCCATGTTTGTACGGATGGCAGTTTACATATTTCCATGTTCATACAGGTGGCGGTGTAGATATTTCCATGTTCATACAGATAGCGGTGTAGATATTTCCATGATCATACAGTTAGCGGTGTAGATATTTCCATGTTCATACAGATGGCGGTGTAGATATTTACATGTTCATTCAGATGGCGCTGTAGATATTTCCATGTTCGTACAGATGGCGGTGTAGATATTTCCATGTTCATAGAGATGGCAGTGTAGATATTTCCACGTTTATGCAGATAGCGGTATAGATATTTCCATGTTTATACAGATGGTGGTGTAGATATTTCCATGTTTATAGAGATGGCGGTCTAGATATTTCCATTTTTATACAGATAGCGGTGAAGATATTTCCATGTTTATACAGATAGCGGTGTATATATTTCCATGTTTTTACAGATAGCAGTGTAGATATTTCCATGTTTATAGAGATAGTGGTGTAGATAATTTCAATTTTATACCGAGAGCAGTGTAGATATTTCCAAGTTCATACAGATAGCGATGTAGATATTTCCACGTTTATAGAGATGGCGGTGTAGATATTTCCATGTTCATACAGATGGCGTTTTAGATATTTCCATGTTCATACAAATGGCGGTGTAGATATTTCCATGTTCATAGAGATGGCGGTGTAGATATTTCCATGTTCGTATGGATGGCAGTGTAGACATTTCCATGTTCATACAGGTGGCGGTGTAGATATTTCCATGTTTAAACCGATAGCAGTGTAGTTATTTCCATGTTTATAGACATAGCATTGTAGATATCTCCATTGATATACAGATAGCTGTGTAGATATTTGCATGTTCATACAGATAGCGGTGTTGATATTTCCATGTTCGTACAGATAGCGGTGTAGATATTTCCATGTTCATACAGATGGCGGTGTAGATATTTCCATGTTCATAAAAATGGCGTTGTAGATATTTCCATGTTCATAGAGATGGCGGTGTAGATATTTCCATGTTTATACAGATAGCAGTGTAGTTATTTCCATGTTTATAGAGATAGTGGTGTAGTTAATTTCAATTTCATACAGATAGAAGTGTAGATATTTGCATGTTCATACAGATAGCGGTGTAGGTATTTCCATGTTCATACAGATAGCGATGTAGATATTTCCATGTTCTTACAGTTAGCGGTGTAGATGTTTCCATGTTCATTCAGATAGCGGTGTAGATATTTCTATGTTCATACCAATAGCGGTGTAGATATTTCCATGTTCATACAGATAGCGGTGTAGATATTTCTATGTTCATACAGATAGAGGTGTAGATATTTCCATGTTCATACAGATAACGGTGTAGATATTTCCATGTTCATACAGATAACGGTGTAGATATTTCCATGTTCATACAGACAGCAGTGTAGATATTTCCATGTTCATACAGTTAGCGGTGTAGATATTTCCGTGCTCATACAGATGGCGGTGTAGATATTTATGTGTTCATACAGATGGCAGTGTAGATATTTCCATGTTTGTACAGATGGCAGTGTAGATATTTCCATGTTCATAGAGATGGCTGTGTACATATTTCCACGTTTATGCAGATAGCGGTAAAGATATTTAAATGTTTATACAGATGGTGGTGTAGATATTTCCATGTTTATAGAGATGGCGGTCTAGATATTTCCATGTTTACAGAGATAGTGGTGTAGTTATTTCCAAGTTTATAGAGACAGCGTTGTAGATATTTCCATGTTTATACAGATAGCTGTGTAGATATTTGCATGTTCATACAGATAGCGGTGTAAATATTTCCATGTTCGTACAGATAGCGGTGTTGATATTTCCATGTTCATACAGATAGCAGTGTAGATATTTCCATGTTCATGCAGATAACGGTGTAGATATTTCCATGTTCATACAGATAGCGGTGTAGATATTTCCATGATCATACAGTTAGCGGTGTAGATATTTCCATGTTCATACAGATGGCGGTGTAGATATTTACATGTTCATTCAGATGGCGCTGTAGATATTTCCATGTTCGTACATATGGCGGTGTAGATATTTCCATGTTCATAGAGATGGCGGTGTAGATATTTCCACGTTTATGCAGATAGCGGTATAGATATTTCCATGTTTATACAGATGGTGGTGTAGATATTTCCATGTTTATAGAGATGGCGGTCTAGATATTTCCATGTTTATACAGATAGCGGTGAAGATATTTCCATGTTTATACAGATAGCGGTGTATATATTTCCATGTTTTTACAGATAGCAGTGTAGATATTTCCATGTTTATAGAGATAGTGGTGTAGATAATTTCAATTTTATACCGAGAGCAGTGTAGATATTTCCAAGTTCATACAGATAGCGATGTAGATATTTCCACGTTTATAGAGATGGCGGTGTAGATATTTCCATGTTCATACAGATGGCGGTTTAGATATTTCCATGTTCATACAAATGGCGGTGTAGATATTTCCATGTTCATAGAGATGGCGGTGTAGATATTTCCATGTTCGTATGGATGGCAGTGTAGACATTTCCATGTTCATACAGGTGGCGGTGTAGATATTTCCATGTTTAAACCGATAGCAGTGTAGTTATTTCCATGTTTATAGACATAGCATTGTAGATATCTCCATTGATATACAGATAGCTGTGTAGATATTTGCATGTTCATACAGATAGCGGTGTTGATATTTCCATGTTCGTACAGATAGCGGTGTAGATATTTCCATGTTCATACAGATAGCGGTGTAGATATTTCCATGTTCATAGAGATAACGGTGTAGATATTTCCATGTTCATACAGATAGCGGTGTAGATATTTCCATGTTCATACAGTTAGCGGTGTAGATATTTCCATGTTCATACAGATGGCGGTGTAGATATTTCCATGTTCATACAAATGGCGTTGTAGATATTTCCATGTTCATAGAGATGGCGGTGTAGATATTTCCATGTTTATACAGATAGCAGTGTAGTTATTTCCATGTTTATAGAGATAGTGGTGTAGTTAATTTCAATTTCATACAGATAGAAGTGTAGATATTTGCATGTTCATACAGATAGCGGTGTAGATATTTCCATGTTCATGCAGATAGCGGTATAGATAATTCCATGTTCATCCAGATGCCGCTGTAGATATTTGCATGTTCATACAGATAGCGGTGTAGATATTTCCATGTTCATACAGATGGCAGTGTAGATATTTCCATGTTCATACAGATAGCGGTGTAGATATTTCCCTGTTCGTACAGATAGCGGTGTAGGTATTTCCATGTTCTTACAGTTAGCGGTGTACATATTTCCATGTTCTTACAGATGGCGGTGTAGATATTTCCATGTTCATACAGATGGCAGTGTAGATATTTCCATGTTCATACAGGTGGCGGTGTAGATATTTCCATGTTTATACTGATAGCAGTGTAGTTATTTCCAAGTTTATAGAGATAGCAGTGTAGATATTTCCAAGTTTATACAGATAGCGGTGCAGATATTTCCATGTTTATTCAGATAGTGGTGCGGATATTTCCATGTTTATAAAGATTGTTGGGCAGATATTTCCATGTTTATACAGATAGCATTGTAGATATTTCCATCTTAATACAGATGGCGGTGTAGATATGTCCATGTTCGTACAGATGGCGTTGTACATATTTCCATGTTCATACAGATGGCGGTGTAGATATTTTGAAGTTTATAGAGATAGCGCTGTAGTTATTTCCATATTTTTTTAGAAATCTGTGTAGATATTTCCATGTATATGCAGATAGCTGTGTAGATAGATCCATGTTCATGCAGATAGCGGAGTAGATATTTCTATGTTCATCCAGATGCCGGTGTAGATATATCCATGTTCATACAGATGGCGGTGAATATATTTCCATGTTCATACAGATGGCGGTGTAGATATTTCCAGGTTCATACAAATGGCGGTGTAGATATTTCCATGTTCATAGAGATGGCGGTGTAGATATTTCCATGTTCATACAAATGGCGGGGTAGATATTTCCATGTTCATAGAGATGGCGGTGTAGATATTTGCATGTTTATGCAGATAGCAGTGTGGTTATTTCCATGTTTATAGAGATAGTAGTGTAGATATTTCCATTGATATACAGATAGCTGTGTAGATATTTGCATGTTCATACAGATAGCGGTGTAGATATTTCCATGTTCATACAGAGGGCAGTGTAGATATTTCCATGTTCATACAAATGGCGGTGTAGATATTTCCATGTTCATAGAGATGGCGGTGTAGATATTTCCATGTTCATAGAGATGGCGGTGTAGATATTTCCATGTTTATACCGATAGCAGTGTAGTTATTTCCATGTTTATAGAGATAGCGGTGTAGATATTTTCAATTTTATACAGATAGCTGTGTAGATATTTGCATGTTCATACAGATATCGGTGTAGATATTTCCATGTTCATACAGATAGCGATATAGATATTTCCATGTTCATACAGATAGCGGTGTAGATATTTCCATGTTCATGCAGATAGCGGTGTAGATATTTTCATGTTCATACCAATAGCGGTGTAGATATTTCCATGTCAATACATTTAGCGTTGTAGATATTTCCATGTTCATACAGATGGCGGTGTAGATATTTCCATGTTTGTACGGATGGCAGTGTAGATATTTCCATGTTCATACAGGTGGCGGTGTAGATATTTCCATGTTTATACAGATAGCAGTGTAGATATTTCCATGTTTATAGAGATAGCTGTGTAGATATTTCCATTGATATACAGATAGCTGTGTAGATATTTGCATGTTCATACAGATAGCGGTGTAAATATTTCCATGTTCGTACAGATAGCGGTGTTGATATTTCCATGTTCATACAGATAGCGGTGTAGATATTTCCATGTTCATGCAGATAACGGTGTAGATATTTCCATGTTCACACAGATAGCGGTGTAGATATTTCCATGATCATACAGTTAGCGGTGTAGATATTTCCATGTTCATACAGATGGCGGTGTAGATATTTACATGTTCATTCAGATGGCGATGTAGATATTTCCATGTTCGTACAGATGGCGGTGTAGATATTTCCATGTTCATAGAGATGGCGGTGTAGATATTTCCACGTTTATGCAGATAGCTGTATAGATATTTCCATGTTTATACTGATAGCAGTGTAGTTATTTCCAAGTTTATAGAGATAGCAGTGTAGATATTTCCAAGTTTATACAGATAGCGGTGCAGATATTTCCATGTTTATTCAGATAGTGGTGCGGATATTTCCATGTTTATAAAGATTGTTGGGCAGATATTTCCATGTTTATACAGATAGCATTGTAGATATTTCCATCTTAATACAGATGGCGGTGTAGATATGTCCATGTTCGTACAGATGGCGTTGTACATATTTCCATGTTCATACAGATGGCGGTGTAGATATTTTGAAGTTTATAGAGATAGCGCTGTAGTTATTTCCATATTTTTTTAGAAATCTGTGTAGATATTTCCATGTATATGCAGATAGCTGTGTAGATAGATCCATGTTCATGCAGATAGCGGTGTAGATATTTCCATGTTCATCCAGGTGCCGGTGTAGATATGTCCATGCTCATACAGATGGCCGTGAAGATATTTCCATGTTCATACAGATGGCGGTGTAGATATTTCCGTGTTCATACAAATGGCGGTGTAGATATTTGCATGTTCATAGAGATGGCGGTGTAGATATTTCCATGTTCATACAAATGGCGGTGTAGATATTTCCATGTTCATAGAGATGGCGGTGTAGATATTTCCATGTTTATGCAGATAGCAGTGTAGTTATTTCTATGTTTATAGAGATAGTAGTGTAGATATTTCCATTGATATACAGACAGCTGTGTAGATATTTGCATGTTCATACAGATAGCGGTGTAGATATTTTCATGTTCATACAGATAGCGGTGTAGATATTTCCATGTTCATACAGATAGCGGTGTAGATATTTCCATGTTCATACAGATAGCGGTGTAGATATTTCCATGTTCATACAATTAGCAGTGTAGATGTTTCCATGTTCATACAGATGGCGGTGTAGATATTTACATGTTCATACAGATGGCGGTGTAGATATTTCCATGTTCGTGCGGATGGCAGTGTAGATATTTCCATGTTCATACAGGCGGCGGTGTAGATATTTCCATGTTTATATAGATAGCAGTGTAGTTATTTCCATGTTTATAGAGATAGCAGTGTAGATATTTCCATTGACATACAGATAGCTGTGTAGATATTTGCATGTTCATAGAGATAGCGGTGTAGATATTTCCATGTTCGTACAGATAGCGGTGTAGATATTTCCATGTTCATACAGATAGCGGTGTAGATATTTCCATGTTCATACAGATAGCGGTGTAGATATTTCCATGTTCATACAGATAGCGGTGTAGATATTTCCATGTTCATACAGATAGCGGTGTAGATATTTCCATGTTCATACAATTAGCAGTGTAGATGTTTCCATGTTCATACAGATGGCGGTGTAGATATTTACATGTTCATACAGATGGCGGTGTAGATATTTCCATGTTCGTGCGGATGGAAGTGTAGATATTTCCATGTTCATACAGGCGGCGGTGTAGATATTTCCATGTTTATATAGATAGCAGTGTAGTTATTTCCATGTTTATAGAGATAGCAGTGTAGATATTTCCATTGACATACATATAGCTGTGTAGATATTTGCATGTTCATAGAGATAGCGGTGTAGATATTTCCATGTTCGTACAGATAGCGGTGTAGATATTTCCATGTTCATACAGATAGCGGTGTAGATATTTCCATGTTCATACAGATAACGGTGTAGATATTTCCATGTTCATACAGATACCGGTGTAGATATTTCCATGTTCATACAGTCAGTGGTGTAGATATTTCCATGTTCATACAGATGGCGGTGTAGATATTTACATGTTCATGCAGATGGCGTTGTAGATGTTTCCATGTTCGTACAGATGGCTGTGTAGATATTTCCATGTTCATAGAGATGGCTGTGTAGATATTTCCATGTTTATGCAGATAGCGATATAGGTATTTCCATGTTTATACAGATGGTGGTGTAGATATTTCCATGTTTATAGAGATGGCGTTCTAGATATTTCCATGTTCATACAGATAGCGGGGTAGATATTTCCATGTTCATACAGTTAGCGGTGTAGATATTTCCATGTTCATACAGATGGCGGTGTAGATATTTACATGTTCATAGAAATGTCGGTGTAGATATTTCCATGTTCATGGAGATGGCGGTGTACATATTTCCATGTTTACAGAGATAGTGGTGTAGTTATTTCCAAGTTTATAGAGACAACCTTGTAGATATTTCCATGTTTATACAGATAGCAGTGTAGATATTTACACGTTTATAGAGATAGTGGTGTAGATAATTTCAATTTTATACAGAGAGCAGTGTAGATGTTTCCAAGTTCGTACAGATAGCGGTGTAGATATTTCCACGTTTATAGAGATGGCGGTGTAGATATTTCCATGTTCATACAGATGGCGGTGTAGATATTTCCATGTTCATACAGTTAGCGGTGTAGATATTTCCATGTTCATACAGATGGCGGTGTAGATATTTCCATGTTCATACAAATGGCGTTGTAGATATTTCCATGTTCATAGAAATGGCGGTGTAGATATTTCCATGTTTATACAGATAGCAGTGTAGTTATTTCCATGTTTATAGAGATAGTGGTGTAGTTAATTTCAATTTCATACAGATAGAAGTGTAGATATTTGCATGTTCATACAGATAGCGGTGTAGATATTTCCATGTTCATACAGATAGCGATGTAGATATTTCCATGTTCTTACAGTTAGCGGTGTAGATGTTTCCATGTTCATTCAGATAGCGGTGTAGATATTTCTATGTTCATACCAATAGCGGTGTAGATATTTCCATGTTCATACAGATAGCGGTGTAGATATTTCCATGTTCATACAGATAGAGGTGTAGATATTTCCATGTTCATACAGATAACGGTGTAGATATTTCCATGTTCATACAGATAACGGTGTAGATATTTCCATGTTCATACAGACAGCAGTGTAGATATTTCCATGTTCATACAGTTAGCGGTGTAGATATTTCCGTGCTCATACAGATGGCGGTGTAGATATTTATGTGTTCATACAGATGGCAGTGTAGATATTTCCATGTTTGTACAGATGGCAGTGTAGATATTTCCATGTTCATAGAGATGGCTGTGTACATATTTCCACGTTTATGCAGATAGCGGTAAAGATATTTAAATGTTTATACAGATGGTGGTGTAGATATTTCCATGTTTATGGTGATGGCGGTGTAGATATTGTCATGTTTACACAGATGGCGGTGTAGATATTTCCATGTTTACACAGATAGCGGTGTAGACATTTCCATGTTTACACAGATAGCGGTGTGGATATTTCCATGTTTATGCAGATAGCAGTGTAGATATTTCCATGTTTATACAGATAGCGGTGCGGATATTTCCATGTTTATACAGATAGTTGGGCAGATATTTCCATGTTTATACGGATAGCGGTGTAGATATTTCCATCTTAATACAGATGGCGGTGTAGATATGTCCATATTTGTACAGATGGCGGTGTAGATATTTCCATGTTTATAAAGATGGCGGTGTAGATATTTTCATGTTTACACAGATGGCGGTGCATATATTTCCATGTTTACACAGATAGCGGTGTAGACATTTCCATGTTTAAACTGAAAGCTTTGTGGATATTTCCATGGTTATGCAGATAGCGGTGTAGATATTTCCATGTTTATACACATTGGCAGATATTTCCATGTTTATACAGATAGCGGAGTAGATATTTCCATCTTAATACAGATGGCGGTGTAGATATGTCCATGTTCGTACAGATGGCGGTGTAGATATTTCCATGTTCATACAGATGGCGGTGTAGATATTTCGAAGTTTATGGAGATAGCGCTGTAGTTATTTCCATATTTATAGAGAAATATGTGTAGATATTTCCATGTATATGCAGAGAGCTGTGTAGATATTTCCATGTTCATGCAGATAGCGGAGTAGATATTTCTATGTTCATCCAGATGCCGGTGTAGATATATACATGTTCATACAGATGGCGGTGAATATATTTCCATGTTCATACAGATGGCGTTGTAGATATTTCCAGGTCCATACAAATGGCGGTGTAGATATTTCCATGTTCATAGAGATGGCGGTGTAGATATTTCCATGTTCATACAAATGGCGGGGTAGATATTTCCATGTTCATAGAGATGGCGGTGTAGATATTTGCATGTTTATACAGATAGCAGTGTGGTTATTTCCATGTTTATAGAGATAGTAGTGTAGATATTTCCATTGATATACAGATAGCTGTGTAGATATTTGCATGTTCATACAGATAGCGGTGTAGATATTTCCATGTTCATACAGAGGGCGGTGTAGATATTTCCATGTTCATACAGATAGCGGTGTAGATATTTCCATGTTCATGCAGATAGCGGTGTAGATATTTCCATGTTCATACCAATAGCGGTGAAGATAATTTCATGTCCATACAGTTAGCGTTGTAGATATTTCCATGTTCATACAGATGGCGGTGTAGATATTTCCACGTTCATACAGATGGCGGTGTAGATATTTCCATGTTCATACGGATGGCAGTGTAGTTATTTCCATGATCATACAGGTGGTGGTGTCCATATTTCCATGTTTCTACAGATAGCAGTGAAGTTATTTCCATGTTTATAGAGATAGCAGTGTAGATATTTCCATTGATATACAGATATCTGTGTAGATATTTGCATGTTCATACAGATAGCGGTGTAGATATTTCCATGTTCATACAGATAGCGGTGTAGATATTTCCATGTTCATTCAGATAGCGGTGTAGATCTTTCCATGTTCATACAGATAACGGTGTAGATATTTCCATGTTCATACAGATAGCGGTGTAGATATTTCCATGTTCATACAGTTAGCGGCGTAGATATTTCCATGTTCATACAGATGGCGGTGTAGATATTTACATGTTCATACAGATGGTGGTGTACATATTTCCATGTTCGTACAGATGGCGGTGTAGATATTTCCATGTTCATAGAGATGGCGGTGTAGATATTTCCATGTTTATGCAGATAGCGGTATAGTTATTTCCATGTTTATACAGATGGTGGTGTAGATATTTCCATGTTTATAGAGATGGCGGTCTAGATATTCCCATGTTTATACAGATAGCATTGAAGATATTTCCATGTTTATACAGATAGCATTGTAGGTATTTCCATGTTTATACAGATAGAAGTGTAGATATTTCCATGTTTATAGAGATAGAGGTGTAGATAATTTCAATTTTATACAGATAGCAGTGTAGATATTTCCAAGTTCATACAGATAGTGGTGTAGATATTTCCACGTTTATAGAGATGGCGGTGCAGATATTTCCATGTTCATACAGATGGCGGTGTAGATATTTCCATGTTTATAGAGATGGCGGTGTAGATATTTCCATGTTTACACAGATGGCGGTGAAGATATTTCCCTGTTTACACAGATAGCGGTGTAGACATTTCCATGTTTACACAGATAGCGGTATGGATATTTCCATGTTTATGCAGATAGCGGTGTAGATAATTCCATGTTCATACAATTAGCAGTGTAGATATTTCCATGTTCATACAGATGGCGGTGTAGATATTTCCATGTTTATAGAGATGGCGGTGTAGATATTTTCATGTTTACACAGATGGCGGTGTAGATATTTCCATGTTTACACAGATTGCGGTGTAGACATTTCCATGTCTACAAAGATAGCGGTGTGGATATTTCCATGTTTATGCAGATAGCGGTGTAAATAATTCCATGTTTATACAGATAGCGGTGCGGATATTTCCATGTTTATACAGATAGTGGTGCAGATATTTTTATGTTTATAGAGATAGCGGTGTAGATATTTCCATCTTATTACAGATGGTGGTGTAGGTATGTCCATGTTCCTACGGATGGCGGTGTAGATATTTCCATATTCATACAGATGGCGGTTTAGATATTTCGAAGTTTATAGAGATAGCGCTGTAGTTATTTCCATGTTTATAGAGAAATCTGTGTAGATATATCCATGTATATGCAGATAGTAGTGTAGATATTTTCACGTTCATGCAGATAGCGGTGTAGATATTTCCATGTTCATCCAGATGCCGGTGTAGATATATCCATGTTCATACAGTTGGCGGTGAAGATATTTCCATGTTCATACAGATGCCGGTGTAGATATTTCCATGTTCATACAAATGGCGGTGTAGATATTTCCATGTTCATAGAGATGGCAGTGTAGATATTTCCGTGTTCATTCAAATGGCAGTGTAGTTATTTCCATGTTCATAGAGATGGCGGTGTTGGTATTTCCATGTTTATACAGATAGCAATGTAGTTATTTCCATGTTTATAGAGATAGCAGTGTAGATATTTCCATTGATATACCGATATTTGTGTAGATATTTTCATGTTCATACACATAGCGGTGTAGATATTTCCATGTTCATACAGATAGCGGTGTAGATATTTCCATGTTCGTACAGATGTCGATGTAGATATTTTCAAGTTTACACAGATGGCGGTGTAGATATTTCCATGTTTACACAGATAGCGGTGTAGACATTTCCATGTTTACACAGATAGCGGTGTGGATATTTCCATGTTTATGCAGATAGCGGTGTAGATATTTCCATGTTCATTCAGATAGCGGTGCGGATATTTCCATGTTTATACACATAGTGGTGCAGATATTTCCATGTTTCTACAGATAGCGGTGTAGATATTTCCATCTTAATACAGACGGCGGTGTAGATATGTCCATATTCGTACAGATGGCGCTGCAGATATTTCCATGTTCATACAGTTAGCGGTGTAGATATTTCCATGTTCATACAGAGGGCGGTGTAGATATTTACATGTTCTTACAGATGGCAGTGTAGGTATTTCCATGTTCCTATGGATGGCAGTGTAGATCTTTCCATGTTCATACAGGTGGCGGTGTAGATATTTCCATGTTTATACAGATAGCAGTGTAGGAATTTCCATGTTTATAGAGATAGCAGTGTAGATATTTCCATTGATATACAGATAGCTGTGTAGATATTTGCATGTTCTTACAGATAGCGGTGTAGATATTTCCATGTTCATACAGATAGCGGTGTAGATATTTCCATGTTCATACAGATAGCGGTGTAGATATTTCCATGTTCATACAGATAGCGGTGTAGATATTTCCATGTTCATACTGTTAGCGTTGTAGATATTTCCATGTTCATACAGTCAGCGGTGTAGGTATTTCCATATTCATACAGATGGCTTTGTAGATATTTACATATTCATACAGATGGTGGTGTAGATATTTCCATGTTCGTACGGGTGGCAGTGTAGGTATTTCCATGTTCATACAGGTGGCGGTGTAGATATTTCCATGTTTATACAGATAGCAGTTTAGTTATTTCCATGTTTATAGAGATAGCAGTGCAGACATTTCCATTGATAAACAGATAGCTGTGTAGATATTTTCATGTTCATACAGATAGCGGTATACATATTTCCATGTTCATACAGATAGCGGGGTAGATATTTCCATGTTCATACAGATGGCGGTGTAGATATTTATATGTTCATACAGATTGCGGTGTAGATATTTCCATGTTCGTACAGATGGCTGTGTAGATATTTCCATGTTCATAGAGATGGCGGTGTAGATATTTCTATGTTTATGCAGATAGCGGTGTAGATATTTCCGTGTTTGTAGAGAGAGCGGTGTTGTTATTTCCACATTTATACAGATAACGGTGTAGATATTTCCATGTTTATATGGATAGCGGTGTAGATATTTCCATGTATATACAGATAGCGGTTTAGATACTTCCATGTTTATGCAGATGGCAGTGTAGATATTTCCATGTTTATAGAGATGGCGGTGTAGATATCTCCGTGTTGATACAGATAGCGGTGTAGATATTTCCATGTTTTTAGTGATAGCGGTGTAGATATTTCCATGTTTATACAGATAGCGGTGTAGATACTTCCATGTTTATGCAGATTGCAGTGTAGATATTTCCATGTTTATAGAGATGGCGGTGTAGATATTTCCGTGTTGATACAGATGGTGGTGTAGATATTTGCATGTTCCTAGATATGGCGGTGTAGATACTTCCATGTTCATACAGACGGCGGTGTAGATATTTCCATGTTCATACGGATGGCAGTGTAGATATTTCCACATTTATAGAGATGGTGGTGTAGATATTTCCATCTTTATACAGATGGCGGTGTTGATATTTCAACCTTTATAGAGATAGCGGTGTAGATATTTCCATGTTCCTTCACATGGCGGTTTAGATATTTCCATGTTTATAGAGATGGCGGTATAGATTTTTCCATGTTTATACAGATGGCGGTGTAGATATTTCCATTTTTATAGAGATGGCGGTGTTGATATTTCCATGTTTGTACAGGTAGCGGTGAAGACATTTCCATATTTATACAGGTAGCGGTGCAGATATGTGAATTCATTAAACCTCTTCTTCTTTATAAATTACCCAGTCTTGGGTATGTCTTTATCAGCAACATGAAAATTGACCTATACACTCACTGTCCATGAATGATTCTCTGTTAGCCCATTTGCATTGTTATAAAGAAATACCTGAGGCTGGGTGGTTTATAAAGAAATGAGGTTTATTTGGCTCCTTGTTCTGAAGGCTGTACGTGTAGCATAGTACTGGCACCTGCTTCCAGGGAGGGCCTCAGGAACCTTCCAAGCATGGTGGAAGGTGAAGGGAAACCAGCATATCACATGGTGAGAGAGGAAGCAAGAGAGACAGGGAGGAGGTGTCAGTCTCTTTTAAACAACCAGATATCGCATGAACTCACAGGGTAAGAACTCATTCATTACCAAGAGGACAGCACCAAGCCATTCAGGAGGCATCTGTCTCCAACATTGGGGATCACATTTTAACGTGAGATTTGAAGGGGACAAACATCCAAACTATGTCAGATAGCAAAGCTGACAATGCTTAGGATCTTTAGCTGTTCCAGGTCCTGGGAAAAGGGAGAGAGTTAGCTTCCCTCGTTTATGCTGTGCTACTGCATATTATATTAGTAATTATTGTTCTCTAAAGGTTCTTAAAAGCAAATAAACAAATGCAAGGCAAAACATATGATATGCAAGGCAAAACATACGAAATGCAAGGCAAATGCATTAAAAACTTTTGAGTGTTAATGTATAGATTTTATTTTATCTTTTTAATTTCTTTTGCTTAACCAAATAGATTATGTAGTTTTGATTAACTGGCCATGAAATAGCTCTGCCTACATAGAATTTCCCATGAATAATTATTTGTGGAGACTTTTGTGTGTGACCCAAATCCTCCCTCAAAACTGAAGTTTGCCCAGCTATTGGGAGTGTTGGCAAATCATGCCTCTCAGCTGATTCTCTCTAGAATTTATTCTCAGGAGATCTAATTAATAACTTGTCAAGCTGATGTCCATCCTTGGGGACAACTCGTATCTGAAGAATGGCCAGTGAAAGGTATTAAAACTCCATACTCCTGCCTCAATTTAGGGCAACTCTGAAGGGTCACCCCAGCTTCTCAGCTCCCCCTTGAGATTAGCTGAGGTATTGTTGCGACTGCATCACATCTCAACTCCCTTTATCCAATTCAGCTTTTTCGCCACAGTTGTTGGTTCCTAGGATTTTACCCAGTTAAATGTTCTCTACACAAATCTCTATCTCAAATCTGCTTTACAGGGAATGTGACCTCAGACTGGTTTTCATTAGGTTCTGGACATAACTCTCATTAGTCATTGATATGATTCGGCTGTGTCTCTGCCCGAATCTCACCTTGATTGTAATTATCCCCGCATGTCAAGGATGGAGTCAGGTGGAGATAATTGAATCATAGGGGCGGGTTCCCCCTACTGTTCTCCTGGTAGCGAATAAGTCTCACCAGATCTGATGCTTTTAAAATGGGAGTTTCCCTACACAAGCTTTCTTCTCTGCTACCATTTAAGATGTGCCTTTGCTTCTTTTTTGCCTTCTGCCGTGACTGTGAGGCCTCCCCAGCCATGTGGAATTGTGAGTTCATTAAACCTCTTTCCTTTATAAATTACCCGGTCTTGGGTAGGACTTTATTAGCAGCATGAGAACAAACTAGTACAGTCTGTTCTATAAGCCCAAGTCGGATCACAGAGTCCCGCTTTCTGTTTCTTTTTTTTTCTAGCCCATATTTCTACTAAAACTTGACTCATAAAGACTCAAAACAAAATAATTAAGCATGGCTAATATTTATTTAATATTTTATACGTGTCAGGTACTGTATTTTGTAACTTATCTTTTAATAATCTTTCCAAATCTCTAAAAGGAGAATTCTGCTTTTTTATAGAGAAAATAAGGATGGCTCTGAAAATGTTAGTAGTAGGGGAAGCAGGGTGAGGGACATAGGTGGCACTTTGTGTTATTTGTGCATTTTACCATCAGTCTAAAATCAGGTCAAAATAAAAAAAAATGAGAAGTAGAAGCAGGTTGTTAAGATTTTCAGTGTGACTCTAGAATTTTTTTGTTTGTTGTTTGTTTTGGAGTGTAGTGGTAAGATCTCTGCTCACTGCAACCTCCACTTCCCAGGCTCAAGCAATTCTCCTGCCTCAGTCTCCCAAGTAGCTGGGATTATAGGTGCCTGCCACCACACCCAGCTAATTTTTGTATTTTTTTTTTAGTAGAGATGGGGTTTCAGCATGTTGGCCAGGCCAGTCTCCAACTCCTGACTTCAAGTCATCCGCCCGCCTCAGCCTCCCGAAGTGCTGGGATTATAGGCATGAGCCACCACTCCTGGCCCAAAGTTCATATTTTAACTACTAACCTAAATTATTTTAAAAACAAAAGTCTCCTTGGACTCAAACCAGGTCAGAGTGACATGATCATGTGCCTGTTTTTTGCAGGGTGAAGTGAGATTATTATCTAGGAATTAGCTGAAATGTCTTGTTGTGGGCATAATTATTTCATATAAATTCTCAGCTTCATATTAGCACTTAGATTATAATTATCTAAAGAATAGAGAACAATTTCATATAATTTTCAGTGTATCAGGTGAATCAACAGTATACATACAAGCATGCAGATGAATTTCAGTGAATATAGTGGTGACAATGCTCAACAGAATAAGTGTCCCCCACCCCAACCCTGCATCTTGCTCTTTCACTGTCCTAAAGACAGAACAAAATGGTTCAGGCATCCAGCTTGTCCCCTCCACACTTCACACTTTTACTTAATAGCAGCTTATCTTTAACACTTTGTCATCTTTAAGATGTTGCTAATTCTTTCTGGTAGATCCCAGGACTGAGGATGAGGAAGAATGATTTTATTTAAATAAGGTTGCTTAATTAAAAAACAATTTTTTTAGTTTTAAAATATTTTCATTATTTTATAAAATTTTTGTGGGTACATAGGAGGTTTATATATTTGTGGGGTACATGAGATGTTTTAATACAGGCATGCAGTGTGAAATAATCACATCATGAGGAATGGGCTTTCCATCCCCTCAAGCATTTATCCTCTGAGTTAAAAACTATTCAATTGGCTGGGCGCGGTGGCTCACGCCTGTAGTCCCAGCTCTTTGGGAGGCCGAGGTGGGCGGATCGCCTGAGGTCAGGAGTTTGAGACCAGCCTGGCCAACATGATGAAACCCCATCTCTACTAAAAATACAAAAATTAGCCAGGTGTGGTGGCGAGTGCCTGTCATCCCAGCTACTCGGGAGGCTGAGACAGGAGAATCATTTGAACCTGGGAGGTGGAGGTTACAGTGAGCCGAGATCATGCCATTGTACTCCAGCCTGAGTGACAAGAGTGAAACTCCATGTCAAAAACAAACAAAAATCAGTTACATTCTTTAAGTTATTAAAATTAAACATTGTAAATGATATTTTTTCCCAAAGCTTTTCCAAAGAAAAAAAAAAGTAGAAACAAAGACACTTTCTACTGATTTCCAGCATGGTGACTCTGTATTTCTAGCATGTGTTAAGGTGAAAAATTGATTTTATGTTTAATACAAAACATAGCATAATGTAATGAAAAGCAAGATTGTAATGATAAAGGAAAATAACACTAGTGCTAATTTTTTTCAATTTGAAGCATTGGATTAAAATGAATTAGGTTATATTCCAACATGTTTATATTGAATTTCTTTTTTCTCCAATTGGTTTCTTTTTATTAATGGGGGAGTGTTGCATTTGTATAAGGTTTCCCTATTATATTCAATTGTTTTGAGATGCTTTTAATATGAAGTTTTTATGTTTTCTTTTTGATGTATACATGTTATGCTTTTATGCTGAATTTGATAATTGGTGCTGTATGTGCAAAGCAAATGTAATTTCCCAGCTTTTATTTTTTAAAGCCCTGGGAAGCAACATAATAAAGTAGAAATAGTATCAAGACAGGAGTTAGAATACCTGGATTCTAAAATTTAAATTAAATTAGGATCTAGTGACATTATAGGTGTTCCTTGATCTTCTGATGACCTGATTCCTCAAAAGAAAAATAAAATAATCTATAAATTGTTTCTAATTCTAAAACTCTATCAATCCTATTTTTAAAATTGTAATTAGTTGAACTCTGTAAGGTCACAAAAATCCCTATTAAGAAACTAAAATAAAATTTTATCATATCTTAAAAATACTCTGATCTTTTTTATATGCTGACATGAATTCTAATTATTTTTGAGCCCCTAAAAAATATTTAAGATCACAGTTTATGTTTTATTATTGACTTTCAGATAATTAACATTTTACTGATAGATATGAACAAATCTACTCTAACAGAGATAGTCATTAGTTTATTTCTCTCTTTTCAGTATCAATAAAAAGTATCGATTTACCAATAACAATGAATTAATTGCCTGAAATAAATGAAACGTAAGCAGCAAAAGTGAACCTTTGAGTATAACTCTTCTTGTAAACATTGACTTAGTTCAAAGGGAGCTTATCTTTAAAAAAAAAGCGCTAATTCATGTCTATTGGTATAGATATAATCTTTTGTTCCTTGAAAATAGATCCTACTATACTCCAGACACTATGCCACTTGGTGCAGATATTAACACAAATAGCAGGTGATCATTGTCCTCATGGAGTTTATTTTAAAGAGAACAAAGTGAGACAAAGGCACACAAGCAAAGAACTACAATACAAAGGGGATGGCATCTGACTCAGCATGGAGGTGTCACGGAAGGTGTTGTTTTGCTTAGGTTTTGAAGTGTGGGTAGGAGATGGCCCATGTTGAGAGTGGGAACTGGGAATTAAAAAGATGAGGAGGTCTCTGCAAATCTACATGGATGGGAAGTAGCATGCTGATGTGGGAAACAACTAAAAAGTTCCAGAATGCATGGTTTATAAAGCGTGAGTCAGAGAGGGCTAGACCAGTAGCCAGATCAAGGATATCTCACATGTTATAGTCATGAATTAGTGCATTGACCTGCAGGCCATGGGAGTCACTGAAGGTTTCAGTCAGGTAAGTGAGCTGATCAGAACAGTCCTTTAGATAGGCCGCTCTTTTGGCTGTAAGGGGGACACGTTTGAAGTAGGGCTATAGCTAAAAATATACAGACACTTCCTCTTTTCTACAGCCCTGCTGGCATCTGTTGTATTTTGACTTTTTAATAATAGCCATTCCAACCGGTATGAAATGGTATCTCATTGTGTTTTGATTTGCAATTTTCTGATGATTAGTGATTCTAACCTTTTTTTTTTGTATTTGTTGGCCATTTGTATGTGCTCTTTTGAGATGAGTTTGTTCATGTCCTTTGCCCATTTTTTAATTGGGTTATTTGTTTTTCTAATTGATTTAAGTTCCCTGTAGATTCTGGATACTAAAAAACAAACAAAAACCAGAAGTAAATAAATTCTCAGGACACACACACCCACACCCACACCCACAGAGAGAGAGAGAGAGAGAGAGAGCGCTTAGGTAAGAGGCCACCAACCACCAGGGTCTAAACTGGGAACACTTTCTAGTACAGAATGAATGGAAAAGATTCATGAAATATCTAGAAAGTAACGTTAATGAGATTTACATGTATGGAGTGAATGAGGAGAAACAGGGATCATTCAGGATTCTGGTAGGGATAACAGGGGGAGCCATTAGTTGAAATTTTGAAGTGGGAGAAGGAGAGGGAGTTTTAGGGAGAAAGATGAGTTTTTTTTAGGTATTTCAAACCCTTGAAGCTTCTATGGGACATCGAAGTGGAAATAACAGTCTGTGGGTTGGGACAATAAAGAAAGAAATTGGTTGAAGACTAGAGGAAGAGTATAGAGCAAAGAAATATTTAAGATAATAAACATAGAGAGATAGCTGAAAATGTGGGACTGGATTACAAAGGAAGAGTGATTTAGTTATGAAGCCCAAGGGCTGACAGGAATGGGTGACTACTCGAGGAGTTCATATGCATCTGTTATTGTATGAATAAAAAAAATTATCTTTTCCTTCCTAAAGATATCTTCAACCTGTTTTTGGATACATATGGGCACTGCTTTTCATTCTCTTAGCCCCATTTCTTATTTTAGCCTCTGCTGTAGCAATCAGTTCTGCACAGGCTTTGACCCAGGCTTTGACTAGTTGGTGCAGGTGTGATATGACACTTACCTGGAATGGCCCACAGTTTGTGGCTGCTCTCACTTAAGCAGGTGGGATGCTCATGTAGGTGTAACCTAGAAGCTTGGTAGAGTTTATGCCCATGGGGCAACCTGTGACCACTCAAAAATAAAGCCCTTTCCTCCTCCCAGATTGAGGAGTCTTGCATTATGTAATAAAACTCCTTAGAAGGCCTATTAGGTTCCAATACAGCATTAGGCAACTTGATAAGGTATCCCATCATCAGCCTTCCTTTCTTCCCTCATTCCTCTGCCTCTCACTCTTTCTTCCTAAGTTAACTTCTTAGATAAAATGCCAACTTTCTATATTTTGTTTCACATCAGGGAAAATAATTGTATATCCCATTTCAAAAGCATATAAAAAGGTTACTGTATAGAAAATTTGTCTTTAATAGATTAAGCTGTAATTTTCCAAATACTTTAAAATTTTATTTCAGAAACGTTTTTCCTTTTTATAAGCTTCATCTAAAAGCAGAGTTCACCTAAGAATATACCTAAGAGCATATTACATAGAATATATTTTATATTTCAGTAGTTTAGCTAGGATTCTTTCAAAATTGAGAGGATCTACAAATATTTCTAACACATTAGTTTTCAGTCTTAAGGCTGAGTCAAGAACAAAGCTCCTAAACTTTGTGTTGGTGATTGAGAACATTTTAAAATTGTTATTTAATTCATTAATTTATTTTTAAAAAATTTTCACATTGTAATTATATAGATTTATAGGATACAATTTGATGTTTCAATGAATATGTATGTTGTCTAATGATCCAATAAGGATAGTTAGTGTATTAATTACCTCATGCATTCATCATGTCTTTTTAATAAGAAATTTCAAAATCCTTTCTTCTAGATACTTTGTAATATACAATACTTTACTTTTAACTATAGTCACCCTGCTTTGCAAAGAACACTTTAACTTATTCTTCCTATATAATTGTGATTTCATAACTGTTAACCAATCTATCTCCATTTTGCCCTCCCCACTTCTTCCTCACTGTTTGGTAACCACTATTCTACTCTACTTCTCTATTAACTTTTTTTTTTTAAGATTTCACATATGAGAGAGATCATGCGGTATTTGCTTTCCGTGTCTGGCTTATTTCACTTAACATTGTATCCTGCAGGGTCATCCATGTTGTTGCAACTGGCAGAATTTCATTCTTTTTTTATGGCTGAATAGTAGTTCATTGTGTGTGTGTCCATATACATATATATATATATAATTAATTTTATGTATATTATAATTACACATAAAATTATATATAATTATAATTATAATTATATGTAATTATACATATAATAATATATATTATATGTAATATATAATATACATAATATACGTTATGTATATTATACATAATATACGTTATGTATATTATATATGTATATATGTATTATATATGTATGTATATATATTATACGTTATATATTATATATAATATACATAATATGTTATTATATATACATAATATGTTATATATATGTTATTATATATAATATACATAATATATATTATATATAATATACATAATATATATTATATATAATATACATAATATATATTGTATATATATAATTCACTTGTTTCTTTTTAGACACATAGATTGATTCCATATCTGATTATTAGAAATAGTGCTACAGTAAACATAAGAGTGCAGATATTTTTCAAACACAATGATTTCATTTCCTATGGATGTATACCCAGTAGTGGGATTGCTGGGTTATGTGATCGAATGATTGTTGTTTTGTTTTTTTTTTATTTTTTAGCGAATTTCCATAAAGTTTTGCTTAATGGTTGTACTAGTTTACAACCCCATCAACAGTGTGTAAGTGTTCCCTTTTCTCCACTTCCTTGCCAACTCTTGTTATCTTTTACCTTTTTGGTAATAGCCATTCTAATGGGTGAACTGGTATCTCATTGTGGTTTTGATTTGCATTTCCCTGATGGTTAGTGATGTTGAACATGATTTTATTATATATTCGTCTTGACCATTTCTATATTTTCTCTTGTGGCATGTCTTTTAGTTTATTTTGTCCTTTTTTTTTTTTTTTTTTTTGAGAAGGAGTCTTGCTCTGTTGCCCAAGCTGGAGTACAGTGGTGCAATCGGGGCTCACGGCAACCTCCATCTCCCTGGTTCAAGCAATTCCCCTGCCTCGGCCTGCTGAGTAGCTGGGGTTACAGGCACACACCATCATGTTTGGCTAAATTTTTGTATTTTTAGTAGAGAAATGATTTCACCATATTGGTCAGGCTGGTCTCAAACTCCTGACCTCAGTCAATCCACCTGCCTCAGCCTCCCAGTTTTGCCCATTTTTAAATAAGTTATTTATGTTTTTGCTGTTGAGTTGTTTAAGTTTCTTATATAATCTGGGCATTAACTCCTTAGCAGATGTATAGTTTGCAAATATTGTATCCCATTCTGTAAGTTGTTTTTTCACTCTGTTAAGTTTCCTTTGCTGTGCAGAAGCATTTTAGTTTGATGAAACCCCATTTATCTATTTTTGCTTTTTTTTGCCTGTGCTTTTGACGTCTCATTTAAAAAATCCTTGTACAACCCAAAGTTATAGAGAATTTCCCACATGTTATCTTCTAGTAGTTTTTCATAGTTTTCAATCTTACCTTTAGGTCTTTAATCGCATTTGAGTTGATTTTTGTATAAGGTAAAAGATAGGGGTCTGATTTCATTATCCCACATATAGATATCCAATCTTCTCAGTACCATTTAATGAAGACACTGTCTTTACCCCTGTGTGTGCTCTTGACTCCTTTTTTGAAAATCAGTTGACTTTAGGTATGAGAATTTATTTCTGAGCTGTATATTCTCTTCCATTGGTCTATGTGTTTGCTTTATGGCAGTGCCATGCTGTTTTGCTTACTATGGCTTTGTAGTATATTTTGAAGTCAGGTAGTGTGGTGCCTCCAGCTTTGTTATTTTTGCACAGGATTGCTTTGGTTATTTGGGGTCTTTTCTGGTTTCATACAAATTTTAGGGTATTTTTTTCTATTTCTGTGAAGAATTTCATTGTTATTTTGATAGGGATTGCATTGAATCTGTAGGACATTTTGTTAGTATGGTCATTTCAATAGTATCAATTCTTCCATTCCATGAGTATATAGTGTCCATTTTTTGTGTATTGTAAATTTTTCCATCAGTGTGTTATAGTTTTCATTGAAGAGATCTTTCACGACCTTGATTAAATTTATCTGCAGATTTCTTGGTAGCTATTGTAAATGGAATTCCTTTCTTGATGACTTTTTCAGATAGTTCACTATTAGTGTATAGAAACACCACTGCATTTTCTGTGTTGATTTTGTATACTACAACTTTACTGAATTTATTTATGATTTCTAGTAGTTTTTGGTCAAGTCTTTAGGGTTCTCACTCTATATAAGTATATATAGAAAGAACCCTAAAGAGAGAGAGATCATATATATCTATATGATCATATATATAGATGTATACATATGTATGTGAGATCACATTTTCTACAAACAGAAACAATCTGACTTCCTTCTTTCCAGTTTGGATCCCTCTTATTTATTTCTTTTGTCTAATTGCTCTGGCTCTGACCTCCAGTACTATGCTAAATAGAAGTGGTAGAAGTTGACATCCTTGTCTTCCTCCATATCATAGAGGAAAAGCATTTAACTATTCACCATAAATAAGATGTTAGCTGTGGGTTTGTCACATATGGCCTTTACTGCGTTGAGGTACACTCCTATACCTACTTTCTTGACAGTTTTTATCATAAACGAATGTTGACTTTTGTCAAGTGTTCTTTTTGCATCTGTTGAAATGATCACATGGTTTTTGTTTTTCTTTCTATTGTGGTGGTGTATCATATTTACTGATTTGTGCATGTTAAGCCATCCTTTCATCCCTGGGATGAATCCCACTTGATTATAGTGAATACTCTTTTTAGTGTGCTGTCGAAGTCAGTTCACTTGTATCTTGTTGAGAATTTTTGTATCTATGTTCTTCAGGAATATTGGCCTGTTATTTTCATTTTGTGCATGTCTTTGTCTGGTTTTAGAATCAGGATATTGCGAGCCTCATAAGATGAGTATGGAAGTATTCCTTCCTCATTACTTTTGTGGAAAAGTTTGTGGAGAATTGGTAGTTATTCTTTAACTGTTTGGTAGAATTCAGCAGTGAAGACATCAGGTCCTGGGTGTTGGTTGTTGTTGTTGTTTTGATGGAAGATGTTTTATTATTGATTCAATTTCCAAACTCATTATTGATGTGTTCAGATGTTATATTTCCTCACAATTTAATCTGGGTAGTTGTATGTGTGCAGAAATTTATTCATTTTATTCTACATTATCAAATTTGTTGGCATATAGTTATGAGTAATGTCTTACAATCCCTTATATTTCTGTGGTGTATCAGTTGTAATGTCTCCTTTTTCATCTTTTATTTATTTGAATTTTCTCTCCTTTTGTCTTAGTTTAGCTAAAGGTTTGTCAGTTTTACCTTTACACTTTGTCTTATTTATCTTTTGAAATATTTTTTAGTGTCTGTTTCCTTTATATCTGCTGTGAGCTTTATTATTTCCTTCCTTCTACCAATTTTGGGTTTAGTTTGTTTTTGATGTTCTAGTTACTTGAAGTGTATAATTTTGCTTTGTGATTTGAAAATCTGTCTTCATTTTTGGTGTAGGCTTTTATTGCTATAAATTTCCCTCTTAGAACTGCTTTTGCTACGTTCCATAGGTTTGGGTATGTTGGATTTTAATTCTTACTTGTCTCAGCGACTTTTGAAATTTTCCTATTAATGTCTTAATGAGACCTATTGATTTCTTGGGTGCATGCTATTTAATTTCCATGTCTTCATAAAATTTCCAAGGGCTTTCCTGTTGTTGATTTCTGGCTTTATATCACTGTAATCAGAAAAGATACTTCATATGATATCTGTCTTCTTAAGTTTGTTAAGACTTATTATGTGTCATAATGTATGATTGGTCCTAGAGAATGTTTGGTGTACAGTTGAGAATAATTTGTATTCTGCAGCTGTTGGATGATGTATTAGTCTGTTTTCATACTGCTGATAAAGACATACCCGAGACTGGGTAATTTACAGAGAAAAAGAGGTTTAGTGGACTCATAGTTCCACGTGGCTGGGGAGGTCTCCCAATCATGATGGAAGGCGAAAGGCACATCTTACATGGTAGCAAACAAAATAGAATTGAGAACCAAGTGAAAGGGTTCCCCCTTATAAAACCATCAGATCTTGTTAGACGTATTCACTACCACAAGAACAGTATGGGGGAAACCGCCCCCATGATTCAATTATCTCCCACTGGTTCCCTCCCACAACATGTATGAATTATGGGAGCTATAATCAAGATGAGATTTCGGTGGGGATATACAGCCAAACCATATCAGGTGAGATCTTCTTTACCTGCTAGGTCCATTTGGTCTATGGTATAGTTTGAGTCTGTCATTTTTTGGTTGATTTTCTCTTCATATAATCTGTCCATTTTTAAAGTGGAGTGTTGAAATTTCCTACTAATATTGTATTGCAGTCTATCTCTACCTTTAAATCTAATATTTGCTTTACATATCTGGTTGTTCTGGTGTTGGGTACATATATAGTAACACCTAAGTAACATATATGTTACGTCCTCTTATTGAATTGGACCTTTTATCATTTCTTTATACAGTGACATTCTTTTTTTATATAGTTCTTTTATTTAAAGCCTTTTAAAATATGACATGACTGTGGCTACTCCTGCTTGCTTTTCATTTGTTTGCATAAAATATATTTTTCCATCTCTTCACTTTCAGTCTATTTGTCTTTAATAGTGAGGTAAGTATCATGTAGGCAGCACATAGGTGGCTTTTGCTATCTGAATCCATTCATCCACTTTATATCTTTTAAGTAGAGTTTAATCCACTTCTATTCAAGTTTATTATTGATAAATTAGGACTTCCTTCTACCATTTCATTACTTGTTTTTTAGATTACTTGTTCACTTCTTCCTTTCTTATTGTTCATCTCTCTAGTTTGGTGGTTTTCTGTGGTGCTAAGCTTTGTTTCTTTTCCCTTTTTTGGTGTGTGTGTGTGTATCTGCTGTAATTTATTTCTTTCTGGTAAGTGAAACTAACATACAGAGTCCTGTATTTGTAACAGACTATTTTACACTGATAACAACTTAACATCTGTCACATAAAAATACTCTTGACTTCTCCCCCTCACACGCACAATTTATACTTTTGTTACCTTACATTGCATCTTTATGAATGGTAGACTCAATGGAACATAGGATCTATGTCACAACTAAATCAACTATTTAATGGCAGCATTAAAGCAGCCCAAAGAATTTGAAAAACTGGTGTGGGTGTATTTAACTTTTTAAAAACTATGTTTCATAATGTTTTCATTAAAAAGTCTTTATCAGTTTGCTAATGCCTAATTTTTACAACCAGCCACCATAGATTTTACAGGATAAATATATTATTTCAGTGGTAATTGAAGCAGAATTTTTGTTGCTCTTCTTACCCTTAGAGATTGTGTATTATCCTCAGACGTAATTCTTTGATTTTTTTTCTTTTCATGTTGTTACACATAGTTACCAACAATCAACGTGAGAATAACCTTTGAATATTTTCAAGCATTAAGATTTGTTTATACAGCTGCACAATTAGACAACCAACACTCTTGGGTCTTTACCTCTCAGCATTCCCCTGATTATTAACTTAAAGGTATGATGGGAAAAGTATCAATTTTTCTTGGTCACCTAGATTTAGAAATATGTAATAACTATAAGCTTGGGTCTGCTTCTTCAGAAGCCTAGGAAGTGGAGTGATGGTTCTCTGAAGAGGCTGGAAACAAAGTATGTGTTTCCAGAAGGCTTAATAGAATATGTTGAGACATAGGCCATTAACACAAAAGTGAAAGAAATGCAAAAAATGTATGAAAGTAAGGATTTGAGAAGGGAAATTTTATTTTTAAGTCTAAGATTCCTATGAATTATATGAAAGTAAATGTCCTATCCCTAAAATTAGCCAAAGGAAGCACTTCACTTATCAATGTGATGTGACTTTTCATACTCTTATCTAAAGATATCCTAAACTAAGATCCAGTTTTCTGAGAAAAGACCTTTTACTCATGCTTTAAAGCATGTTAGATGATTCCTACCACATCACATCATGTTGTTTACATGTATGATTTAAACTGCATTTATTCTTCAACTCACTGGTTCCTTAGGCTTCTTATCTTTCCTTGCACGCTTAGATAATTTTATGTAAAATTGATTTTTAGAAGTTTAGTTGCTGGGCGTAATGGCTGTCACCTGTAAACCCAGTAGTTTGGGAATTCAAGGCAGGTGGATTGCTTGAGTCTTGGAGTTTGAGGCCTGCGTGGGAAAGATGACAAACCCCATTTGTACAAAAATAAAAATATTAGCTGGATATGGTGGCACATGCCTGTGGTCCCAGCTACCCCAAGTCTGAGGTGGGTGGATGGCTTGAGTCCGAGAGGCAGAGGTGTGAGCCAAGATCATGCCCTGCTCTTCACCCTGGGCAACGAAGCCAGACACTGTTTCAAAAAAAAAAAATCTAGTGAGATTAGATTTCTATTCCTATGTGATTAAAAATTAGGAGAACTTCAAGGCTAATGAATATTAAAAAATGGCCATTGCTACTTGCATGTTCTATGAAGCCAGCATACACAGCAACGTGCTACCTAAAAACCAAGCTATTTAATATGTAGCTTAGATTTCAGATTTGATTGTCTTTGAGGTTTCATTATTGCAGAGATCAATTTCCAGACCAAATATAGACTAATTATGTACTTGGTCTTTTTTCATATGAAACTTCCCAGCCTCGGGTATAAATTAAGAGCAAATACGGATGTTTATACCGATAGCGGTGTAGATATTTCAATGTTTATACAGTTAGCCGTGTAGATATTTCCATGTCTATACAGATAGCGGTGTGGACATTTCCATGTTTATACAGATAGTGGTGTAGATATTTCCATGTTTATAGAGATAGCGGTATAGATATTTCCATTTTTATACAGATAGCGGTGCAGATATTTCCATGTATATTCAGATAGCGGTGTAGATATTTCCATGTTTATACAGATGGCAGTGTAGATATTTCCATGTTTATAGAGATGGCGGAGTAGATATTTCCATGTTCCTACAGAGGGCGGTGTAGGTATTTCCATGTTCATACAGATGGCGGTGAAGATATTTGCATGTTCATACAGATGTATGTGTACATATTTCCATGATAATACAGATGGTGGTGTAGATATTTCCATGTTCATACAGATTTCGCGGTAGATATTTCCAAGTTCATACAGATGGCGGTGTAGATATTTCCATGTTCATACAGATGGCGGTGTAGATATTTCAATGTTTATAGAGATTGCGGTGAAGATATTTCCATGTTTATACAGATGGCCGTGTAGATATTCCCATTTTTATTCAGATGGCAGTGTAAATATTTCCATTTTATACAGATAGCGGTGTAGACATTTCCATGTTCATACAGATTGCGGTGAAGATATTTCCATCTTTATAGAGATAGCGGTGTAGATATTTCCATGTTCATACAGATAGCGGTTTAGATATTTCCATGTTTATAGAGATGGCGGTGTAGATATTTCCAAGTTTATACAGATGGCGGAGTAGATATTTCCATGTTTATAGAGATGGTGGTGTAGATATTTCCATGTTTATACAGATGGCGGTGCAGATATTTCCCTGTTTATAGAGATAACGGTGTAGATATTTCCATGTTTATGAACATAGCGGTGTAAATATTTCCATGTTTATAGAGACAGCGGTGTAGACATTTCCATGTTAATAGAGATAGCATTCTAGATATTTCCATGTTTCTACAGATAGCAGTGTAGATATTTCAATGTTCATACAGATAGTAGTGCAGATATCTCCATGTTTATAGAGATAGCGGTGTAGACACTTAGCTGTTTTACAGATAGCAGTGTTGATATTTCCAAGTTCATACAGATAGCGGTGTAGATATTTCCATGTTTATACAGATAGCGGTGTAGATATTTCCATGTTTATACAGATAGCGGTGTACATATTTCCATGTTTATACAGATAGCCGTGTAGATATTTCCATGTTTATACAGATAGCGTTGTAGATATTTCCATGCTTATACACTTAGCGGTGTAGATATTTCCATGTTTATACAGATAGAGGTGTAGATATTTCCATGTTTATGCAGATAGCGGTATAGGTATTTCCATCTTTACAGTGACGGCGCTGTGGATATTTCCATGTTCAAACAGATGGCGGTGTAGAAATTTCCATGTTTACACAGATAGCGGTGTAGACATTTCCATGTTTACACAGATACCGTTGTAGGTATTTCCATGTTTATAGAGATAGCGTTGTAGATATTTCCATGTTTATACAGATAGCTGTGAAGATATTTCCACGCTTATAAAGATAGCGGTGTAGATATTTCCATGTTCATACAGACAGCGGTTTAGATATTTTCATGTTTATACAGATAGCGGTGTAGATATTTCCATGTTTTTACAGATAACCTTGTAGATATTTCCATGTTTATAGAGATGGCAGTGTAGATATTTCCATGTTTATACAGATGGCGGTGTACGTATTTCCATGTTTATGGAGATGGCGGTCTAGATATTTTCATGTTTATGAAGATAGCGGTGTAGGTATTTCCATGTTTAGAGAGATAGAGGAGTTGATATTTCCATGTTCATTCAGATAGCGCTGTAGATATTTCCATGTTCATACAGATAGCGGTGTAGATATTTCCACGTTCATACAGATAGCGTTGAAGATACTTCCATGTTCATTCAGATGGCGGAGTAGTTATTTCCATGTTTATAGAGATAGCGTTGTTGATGCCTCCATGTTTATACAGATGGCGCTGTAGATATTTTCATGTTCATGCAGATAGCGGTGTAGGTGTTTCCATGTTTAAAGAGATGGTGGTGTAGATATTTTCTTGTTTATAGAGATAGCGGTGAAGATATTTCCATGTTCATAGAGATCGCGGTGTAGATATTTCCATGTTTATACAGATAGCAGTGTAGGTATTTCCATGTTCATACAGATAGCGGTGTAGATATTTGCATCTTTATGCAGGTGGCAGTGTAGATATTTAAATGTTCATACAGATGGCGGTGTAGATATTTCCATGATTATAGAGAGGGCGGTGTTGATGTTTCCATGTTTATACAGATGGCGGTGTAGATATTTCCATGTTTATACAGATGGCGGTGTAGATATTTCCATGTTTATAGAGATGGCGGTGTAGATATTTCCATGTTTATACAGATGGCCGTTTAGATATTTCCATGTTCATACAGATGACGGTGTAGATATTTCCATGTTTACACAGATGGCAGTGTAGATATTTCCATGTATACACAGATAGCGTTGTAGATAATTCTATGTTTATAGAGATAGCGGTGTAGATATTTCCATGTTTATACAGATGGCGGCGTACATATTTCCATCTTTATAGAGATGGTGTTGTAGATATTTCCATGTTCATAGAGAGGGCGGTATAGATATTTCCATGTTTGTGAAGATGGCGGTGTAGATATTTCCGTGTTTATAGAGATGGCGGTTTAGATATTTTCATGTTTATAGAGATAGCCGTGTAGATACTTCCATGTTCATACAGATGGCGCTGTAGATATTTTCATGTTCATACAGATAGCTGTGTAGATATTTCCATGTTTATAGAGATGGCGGTGTAGATATTTCCTTGTTTATACAGATAGCGGTGTAGATATTTCCATGTTTACAGAGGTAGCGGTGTAGATATTTCCATGTTTATGCAGATAGCGGTGTAGATATTTAAATGTTTATACATATAGCGGTGTAGATATTACCATGTCCATACTGATTGTTGGGTAAATATTTATTTCCATCTTTATACAGATGGTGGTGTAGATATTTCCATATTCACACAGATGGCTGTGGAGATATTTAAATGTTTATAGAGATGGCAGTGTAGATATTTCCATGTTTCTACAGATGGCGGTGTAGATATTTCCATGTTTATAGAGATAGCGGTGTAGATATCTAGATGTTTATACATACAGCGGTGTAGATTTTTCCATGTTCTTTCAGTAGGGGTGTAGATATTTCTTTGTATATACAGATAGCGGTGTGGATATTTCCATGTTTTTACAGATGGCAGTGTAGATATTTCCATGTTTATAGAGATGGCGGTGTAGCTATTTCCTTGTTTATACAGAAAGCGGTGTGGATATTTGCATGTTTATACAGATAGCGGTGTAGATATTTCCAAGTTCATACAGATAGCGGTGTAGATATTTCCATGTTCATCCAGATGGCGGTGTAGATATTTCCATGGTCATACAGATGGCGGTGTAGATATTTCCATGTTTACAGAGAAAGCGGTGTAGATATTTTCATCTTGATACACATAGCGGTGCAGATATTTCCAAGTTCATAGAGATAGCGGTGTAGATATTTCCATGTTTATACAGATGGCCATGTAGATATTTCCATGTTCATACAGATGTCGGTGTAGCTATTTCCATGTTTACACAGATGGCAGTGTAGATATTTCCATGTATACACAGATAGCGTTGTAGATATTTCTATGTTTATAGAGATAGCGGTGTAGATATTTCCATGTTTATACAGATGGCGGCGTGCATATTTCCATCTTTATAGAGATGGCGTTGGAGATATTTCCATGTTCATACAGAGGGGCGTATTGATATTTCCGTGTTTATAAAGATGGCAGTGTAGATATTTCCGTTTTTAGAGAGATGGCGGTTTAGATATTTTCATGTTTATAGAGATAGCCGTGTAGATACTTCCATGTTTATACAGATGGCGCTGTAGATATTTTCATGTTCATACAGATAGCGGTGTAGATATTTCCATGTTTATACAGATGGTGGTGTAGATATTTCCATGTTTATAGAAATGGCGGTCTAGATATTTCCATGTTTATAGAGATAGTGGTGTAGATATTTCCCAGTTGATAGAGATATCGGTGTAGGTATTTCCATGTTTATACAGATAGCGGTGTAGATATTTCCATGTTTATACAGATAGCGGTGTAGATATTTCCATTTTTATGCAGATAGCAGTGTAGATATTTCCATGTACATACAGAGAGCGGTGTAGATATTTCCACATTTATAGAGATGGCGGTGTAGATATTTCCATGTTCATACAGATGGCGATGTAGATATTTCCATGTTTATAGAGATGGCGGTGTAGATATTTCATGTTTATACTGATGGCGGTGTAGATATTTCCATGTTTATAGAGATGGCGGTGTAGATATTTCCATGTTTACACAGATAGCGGTGTAGATATTTCCATGTTTACACAGATAGCGCTGTAGGCATTTCCATGTTTACACAGATAGCGTTGTAGTTATTCGCATGTTTATAGAGATAGTGGTGTAGTTATTTCCATGTTTATACAGATAGCGGTGAAGAGATTTCCATGTTGACACAGATAGCGGTGTGGATATTTATGTGTTTATACAGATAGCGGTGTAGATATTTCCATGTTTATACTGATAGCGGTGCAGATATTTCCGTGTTTATACAGATAGCGGTGCAGATATTTCCAAGTTTATACAGATAGCGGTGTAGATATTTCCATGTTTATACAGATAGCGCTGTAGATATTTCCATGTTTATAGAGATAGCGGTGTAGATATTTCCATGTTTATACAGATAGCGGTGTAGATATTTCCATATTTATACAGATAGTGGTGTAGATATTTACATGTTTATAGAGATGGCGGTCTATATATTTACTCGTTTACACAGATAGCGTTGTAGATATTTCCATGTTTATAGAGATAGCAGTGTAGATATTTCCAATTTTATACAGATAGCAATGTAGATATTTCCATGTTCATGCAGATAGCGGTGTAGATATTTCCACGTTTATAGAGATGGCGGTGTAGATATTTTCGTGTTTATACAGAGAGCGGTGCAGATATTTCCATGTTATTACAGATGGCGCTGTAGATATTTCCATGTTCCTACAGATGGTGGTGTAGATATTTCGAAGTTTATAGCGATAGCAGTGTAGTTATTTCCATGTTTATAGGGAAAGCTGTGAAGATATTTAAATGTATATGCAGATTGCTCTGCAGATATTTCCATGTTAATTCAGATAGCGGTGTAGATATTTCCATGTTCACCCAGATGCCGGTGTAGATATATGCATGTTCATACAGATGGCGGTGAAGATATTTCCATGTTCATACAGATTGCGGTGTAGTTACTTCCATGTTCATACATATCACGGTGTAGATATTTCCATGTTCATAGAGATGGAGGTGTAGATATTTCTATGTTCATACAAGTGGCGGTGTAGTGATTTCCATGTTCATAGAGATGGTAGTGTAGATATTTCCATGTTTATACAGATAGAAGTGTAGATATTTTATGTTTACGCAGATAGCGGTGTAGATATTTCCATGTTTATACTGATTGCGGTGTAGATATTTCCATGTTTATAGAGATAGCGGTGTAGACATTTCCATGCTGATACAGATGGTGGTGTAGATATTTCCATGTTTATAGAGATGGCGGTCCAGATATTTCCACGTTTATAGAGATAGTGGTGTTGTTATTTCCAACTTTATAGAGATAGCAGTGTAGCTATTTCCATTTTTATACAGATAGAGGTGTAGGTATTTCCATGTTTATACAGATAGCGGTGTAGATATTTCCATGTTTATACAGATAGCTGTGCCGATATTTCCATGTTTATACAGATAGCAGTGTAGATATTTTATGTTTACGCAGATAGCGGTGTAGATATTTCCATGTTTATACTGATTGTGGTGTAGATATTTCCATGTTTATAGAGATAGGGGTGTAGAAATTTCCATGTTAATCCAGATTGAGGTGTACATGCTTCCATGTTCATACAGATGGCGCTGAAGATAATTCCGTGTTCATACAGATGGCAGTGTGGATGTTTCCATGTTCATACAAATGGCGTTGTAGTTATTTCCATGTTCATAGAGATGTCAGTGTAGATATTTCCATATTTATAGAGATAGCGGTGTAGTTATTTCCATGTTCATAGTGATAGCAGTGTAGATATTTCCATGTATATACAGATAGCTGTGTAGATATTTCCATGTTCATTCAGATGGCGGTGTAGGTATTTCCATGCTTATAGAGATGGCGGTGTAGATATTTTCATGTTTACACAGATAGCGGTGTAGACATTTCCATGTTTACACAGATAGCGGTGTGGATATTTCCATGTTTATGCAGATAGCAGTGTAGATATTTCCATGTTCATCCAGATGCCGGTGTAGATATTTGCATGTTCATACAGATAGCGGTGTAGATATTTCCATGTTCATACAGATGGCGATGTAGATATTTCCATGTTCATACAGAGAGCGCTGTACATATTTCCATGTTGATACAGAGAGCGGTGTAGATATTTCCATGTTCATACAGATAGCGGTGTAGTTATTTCCCTGTTCTTACAGTTAGCGGTGTACATATTTCCATGTTCTTACAGATGGCGGTGTAGATATTACCATGTTCATACAGATAGCGGGGTAGGTATTTCCATGTTCTTACAGTTAGCGGTGTACATATTTCCATGTTCTTACAGATGGCGGTGTAGATATTTCCATGTTCGTACAGATGGCAGTGTAGATATTTCCATGTTCATACAGGTGGCGGTGTAGATATTTCCATGTTTACACAGATAGCAGTGTAGTTATTTCCAAGTTTATAGAGATAGCAGTGTAGATATTTCCATTGATATACAGATAGCTGAGTAGATATTTGCATGTTCGTACAGATAGCGGTGTAGATACTTCCATGTTCATACAGATAGCGGTGTAGATATTTCCATGTTTACACAGATAGCGGTGTAGATATTTCCATGTTTATACAGATAGCAGTGTAGATATTTCCATGTTTATAGAGATAGTGGTGTAGATAATTTCAATTTAATACAGAGAGCAGTGTAGATATTTCCAAGATCATACAGAAAGCGGTGTAGATATTTCCACGTTTATAGAGATGGCGGTGCAGATATTTCCATGTTCATACAGAGGACGGTGTAGATATTTCCATGTTTATTGGGATGGCGGTGTAGATATTTTCATGTTTACACAGATGGCGGTGTAGAGATTTCCATGTTTACACAGATAGCGGTGTAGACATTTCCATGTTTACAGAGATAGCGGTGTGGATATTTCCATGTTTATGCAGATAGCAGTGTAGATATTTCCATGTTTATATAGATAGCGGTGCGGATATTTCCATGTTTATTCAGATAGCGGTGCGGATATTTCCATGTTTACAGATAGCGGTGTAGATATTTCCATCTTAAAACAGATGGCGGTGAAGATATGTCCATGTTTGTACAGATGGCGGTGTAGATATTTCCATGTTCATACAGATGGCGGTGTAGATATTTCGAAGTTTATAGAGATAGCGGTGTAGTTATTTCCATATTTATAGAGAAATCTGTGTAGATATTTCCATGTATATTCAGATAGCTGTGTAGATAGATCCATGTTCATGCAGATAGCGGTGTAGATATTTCCATGTTCATCCAGATGTCGGTGTACATATATCCATGTTCATATAGATGGCGGTGAAGATATTTCCATGTTCTTAAAGATGGTGGTGTAGATATTTCCATGTTCATACTAATGGCGGTGTAGATATTTCCATGTTCATAGAGATGGCGCTGCAGATATTACCATGTTCATACAAATGGCGGTGTAGATATTTCCATGTTCATAGAGATGGCGGTGTTGATATTTCCATATTTATAGAGATAGGAGTGTAGTTATTTCCATGTTTATAGAGATAGTAGTGTAGAAATTTCCATTTATATACAGATAGCGGTGTAGATATTTCCATGTTCATACAGATAGCGGTGTAGATATTTCCATGTTCATACAGATAGCGGTGTAGATATTTCCATGTTCATACAGATAGCGGTGTACATATTTCCATGTTCATTCAGTTAGCGGTTTAGATATTTCCATGTTCATACAGATGGCGGTGTAGATATTTACATGTTCATACAGATTTCGGTGTAGTTATTTCCATGTTCATACAGATAGCGGTGTAGATATTTCCATGTTCATACAGATAGCGGTGTAGATATTTCCATGTTCATACCAATAGCGGTGTAGACATTTCCATGTTCATATATATAGCGGTGTAGATATTTCCATGTTCATACAGATGGCGGTGTAGATATTTCCATGTTCATAGAGATGGCGGTGTAGATATTTCCATATTTATACAGATAGCAGTGTAGTTATTTCCATGTTTATAGAGATAGCAGTTTAGATATTGCCATTGATATACAGATAGCTGTGTAGATATTTGCATGGTCATCCAGATATGGGTGTAGATATTTCCATGTTCGTACAGATAGCGGTGTAGATATTTCCATGTTCATACAGTTAGCGGTGAAGTTATTTCCATGTTCATACAGATGGTGGTGTAGATATTTCCATGTTCATACAAATGGCGGTGTAGATATTTCCATGTTCATAGAGATGGCGGTGTAGATATATCCATGTTCATACAAATGGCGGTGTAGATATTTATATGTTCATACAGATGGCGGTGCAGATATTTCCATGTTCATACAGATAACAGTGTAGATATTTCCATGTTCATACTGATAGCGGTGTAGATATTTCCATGTTCATACTGATAGCGGTGTAGATATTTCCATGTTCATACCGATAGCAGTGTAGATATTTCCATGTTCATACAGTTAGCGGTGGAGATATTTCCATGTTCATACAGATGGCGGTGTAGATATTTACATGTTCATACAGATGGCGGTGTAGATATTTCCATGTTCGTACGGATGGCAGTGTAAATATTTCCATGTTCATACAGGTGGCGGTGTAGATATTTCCATGTTTATACAAATAGCAGTGTAGTTATTTCCATGTTTATAGAGACAGCTGTGTAGATATATATATTGATATACAGATAGCTGTGTAGATATTTGCATGTTCATACAGATAGCGGTGTAGATATTTCCATGTTCATACAGATAGCGGTGTAGATATTTCCATGTTCATACAGATAGCGGTGTAGATATTTCCATGTTCATACAGATAACGGTGTAGATATCTCCAAGTTCATACAGATAGCAGTGTAGATATTTCCATGTTCATACAGTTAGCGGTGTAGATATTTCCTTGATCATACAGATGGCGGTGTCGATATTTACATGTTCATACAGATGTCAGTATAGATATTTGCATGTTCGCACAGATGTCGGTGTAGATATTTGCATGTTCATAGAGATGGCGGTGTAGATATTTCCATGTTTATGCACATAGCGGTATAGATATTTCCATGTTTATTCAGTTGGTGGTGTAGATATTTCCATGTTTATAGAGATGGCGGTGTAGATATTTCCATATTCATAAAGATGGCGGTGTAAATATTTCCATGTTCGTACGGATGGCAGTGTAGATATTTCCATGTTCATACAGGTGGCGGTGTATATATTTCCATGTTTATACAGATAGCTGTGTAGATATTTGCATGTTCATACAGATAGCGGTGTATATATTTCCATGTTCATACAGATAACGGTGGAGATATTTTCATGTTCATACAGATAGCGGTGTAGATATTTCCATGTTCATACAGTTAGGGATGTAGATATTTCCATGTACATACAAATGGCGGTGTAGATATTTCCATGTTTATAAAGATAGCAGTGTAGATATTTCCATGTTCGTACAGACGGCGTTGTAGACATTTCCATGTTCATATAGATGGCGGTGTAGATATTTCCATGTTTATGCAGATAGCGGTATAGATATTTCCATGTTTATACAGATGGTGGTGTAGATATTTCCATGTTTATACAGATGGCGGTGTGGATATTTCCATGTTTATAGAGTTAGTGGTGTAGTTATTTCAAAGCTTATAGAGACAGCATTGTAGATATTTCCATGTTTATACAGATAGCGGTGAAGTTATTTCCATGTTTATACAGACAGCGGTGTAGATATTTCCATGTTTATACAGATAGCGGGGTAGATATTTCCATGTTTATAGAAACAGTGGGGTAGATAATTCCAATTTTATACAGATAGCAGTGTAGATATTTCCAAGTTCATACAGATAGCGGTGTAGATATTTCCACGTTTATAGAGATGGCGGTGTAGATATTTCCATGTTCATACAGATGGCGGTGTAGATATTTCCATGTTTATAGAGATGGTGGAGTAGATATTTTCATGCTTACACAGACGGCATTGTAGATATTTCCATGTTTACACAGATAGCGGTGTAGGCATTTCTATGTTTACACAGATAGCGGTGTGGATATTTCCATGTTTATGCAGATAGCGGTGTAGATATTTCCATGTTTATACAGATAGCGGTGCGGTTATTTCCATGTTTATACAGATAGTCGTGCAGATATTTCCATGTTTATACAGATATCGGTGTAGATATTTCCTTCCTAAAACAGATGGAGGTGTAGATATGTCCATGTTCGTATAGATGGCGGTGTAGATATTTCCATGTTCATACAGATGGCGGTGTAGATATTTCGAAGTTTATAGAGATAGCGCTGTAGTTATTTCCATATTTATAGAGAAATCTGTGTAGATATTTCCATGTATATGCTGATAGCTGTGTAGATATTTCCATGTTCATACAGATAGCGGTGTAGATATTTCGATGTTCATCCAGATGCCGGTGTACATATATCCATGTTCATACAGATAGCGGTGTAGATATTTCCATGTTCATACAGATAGCGGTGTAGATATTTCCATGTTCATACAGATGGCGAAGAAATTTCCAGGTTCATACAGATAGCGGTGTAGATATTTCCATATTCATACAGATGGCGGTGTAGATATTTCCATGTTCATAGAGATGGCGGTGTAGATATTTCCGAGTTCATACAAATGGCGGTGTAGATACTTCCATGATCATAGAGATGGCACTGTAGATATTTCCATGTTTATACAGATAGCAGTGTAGTTATTTCCATGTTTATAGAGATAGCAGTGTAGATATTTCCATTGATATACAGATAGCTGTGTAGATATTTGCATGGTCATACAGATAGCGGTGTAGATATTTCCATGTTCGTACAGATAGCGGTGTAGATATTTCCATGTTCATACAGATAGCATTGTAGATATTTCCATGTTCATACAGATAGCGGTGTAGATATTTCCATGTTCATACAGATAGCGGTGTAGATGTTTCCATGTTAATACATTTAGCGGTGTAGATATTTCGAAGTTTATAGAGATCGCGCTGTAGTTATTTCCATATTTATAGAGAAATCTGTGTAGATATTTCCGTGTATATTCAGATAGCTGTGTAGATATTTCCATGTTCATGCAGATAGCGGTGTAGATATTTCCATGTTCATCCAGATGCCGGTGTACATATATCCATGTTCATACAGATGGCGGTGAAGGTATTTCCATGTTCATACAGATGGTGGTGTAGATATTTCCATGTTCATACAAATGGCGGTGTAGATATTTCCATGTTCATAGAGATGGCAGTGTAGATATATCCATGTTCATACAAATGGCGGTGTAGATATTTATATGTTCATACAGATGGCGGTGCAGATATTTCCATGTTCATACAGATAGCAGTGTAGATATTTCCATGTTCTTACAGATAGCGGTGTAGATATTTCCATGTTCATACTGATAGCGGTGTAGATATTTCCATGTTCATACCGATAGCGGTGTAGATATTTCCATGTTCATACAGTTAGCGGTGGAGATATTTCCATGTTCATACAGATGGCGGTGTAGATATTTACATGTTCATACAGATGGCGGTGTAGATATTTCCATGTTCGTATGGATGGCAGTGTAAATATTTCCATGTTCATACAGGTGGCGGTGTAGATATTTCCATGTTTATACAAATAGCAGTGTAGTTATTTCCATGTTTATAGAGACAGCTGTGTAGATATATCCATTGATATACAGATAGCTGTGTAGATATTTGCATGTTCATACAGATAGCTTTGTAGATATTTCCATGTTCATACAGATAGCGGTGTAGATATTTCCATGTTCATACAGATAGCGGTGTAGATATTTCCATGTTCATACAGATAACGGTGTAGATATCTCCAAGTTCATACAGATAGCAGTGTAGATATTTCCATGTTCATACAGTTAGCGGTGTAGATATTTCCATGATCATACAGATGGCGGTGTCGATATTTACATGTTCATACAGATGTCAGTATAGATATTTGCATGTTCGCACAGATGTCGGTGTAGATATTTGCATGTTCATAGAGATGGCGGTGTAGATATTTCCATGTTTATGCACATAGCGGTATAGATATTTCCATGTTTATTCAGATGGTGGTGTAGATATTTCCATGTTTATAGAGACGGTGGTCTAGATATTTCCATGTTTACAGAGATAGTGGTGTAGTTATTTCCAAGTTTATAGAGACAGTGTTGTAGATATTTCCATGTTTACAGAGATAGTGGTGTAGTTATTTCCAAGTTTATAGAGACAGTGTTGTAGATATTTCCATGTTCATACAGATAGCGGTGTAGATATTTCCATGTTCATACCAATAGCGGTGTAGACATTTCCATGTTCATGTATTTAGCGGTGTAGATATTTCCATGTTCGTACGGATGGCGAAGATATTTCCATGTTCATAAACATAGCGGTGTAGATATTTCCATGTTCATACAGTTAGCGGTGTAGATATTTCCATGTTCATACAGATGGCGGTGTAGATATTTCCATGTTCATAGAGATGGCGCTGCAGATATTTCAATATTTATACAGATAGCAGTGTAGTTATTTCCATGTTTATAGAGATAGCAGTGTAGATATTTCCATTGATATACAGATAGCTGTGTAGATATTTGCATGGTCATACAGATAGCGGTGTAGATATTTCCATGTTCGTACAGATAGCGGTGTAGATATTTCCATGTTCATACAGATAGCATTGTAGATATTTCCATGTTCATACAGATAACGGTGTAGATATTTCCATGTTCATACAGATAGAGGTGTAGATATTTCCATGTTCATACAGTTAGCGGTGTAGATATTTCCATGTTCATACAGATGGCGGTGTAGGTATTTCCATGTTCATACAAATGGCGGTGTAGATATTTCCATGTTCATAGAGATGGCGGTGTAGATATTTCCAGGTTCATACAAATGGCGGTGTAGATATTTCCATGTTCATAGAGATGGCGGTGTAGATATTTCCATGTTTATACAGATAGCAGTGTAGTTATTTCCATGTTTATAGAGATACCCGTCTGGATATTTCCATTGATATACAGATAGCTGTGTAGATTTTTGCATGTTCATACAGATAGAGGTGTAGATATTTCAATGTTCATACAGATAGCGGTGTAGATATTTCCATGTTCATACAGATAGCGGTGTAGATATTTCCATGTTAATACAGATAGCGGTGTAGATATTTCCATGTTCATACAGATGGCGGTGTAGGTATTTAAATGTTCATACAGTTAGCGGTGTAGATATTTCCATGTTCATATAGATGGTGGTGTAGATATTTACATGTTGATACAGATGGCCATGTAGATATTTCCATGTTCATACAGATAGCGGTGCAGATATTTCCATGTTCATACAGATAGCGGTGTAGATATTTCCATGTTCATACAGATAGCGGTGTAGATATTTCCATTGATATACAGATAGCTGTGAAGATATTTGCATGTTCATGCAGATAGCAGTGTAGATATTTCCATGTTCGTACAGATAGCGGTGTAGCTATTTCCACGTTCATACAGATAGCGGTGTAGATATTTGTATGTTCATACAGATAACGGTGTAGATATTGCCATGTTCATACAGACTGCGGTGTAGATATTTCCATGTTCATATAGTTAGCGGTGTAGATATTTCCATCTTAATACAGATGGCGGTGTAGATATGTCCATGTTTTACAGATGGCGGTGTAGATATTTCCATGTTCATACAGATGGCGGTGTAGATATTTTGAAGTTTATAGAGATAGCGCTTTAGTTATTTCCATATTTTTAGAGAAATCTGTGTAGATATTTCCATGTAAATTCAGATAGCTGTGTAGATATTTCCATGTTCATGCAGATAGCGGTGTAGATATTTCCATGTTCATCCAGATGCCTGTGTACATATATCCATGTTCATACAGATGGCGGTGAAGATATTTCCATGTTCATACAGATGGTGGTGTAGATATTTCCATGTTCATACCAATAGCGGTGTAGATATTTCCATGTTCTTACAGTTAGCGGTGTAGATATTTCCATGTTCATACAGATGGCGGTGTAGATATTTACATGTTCATACAGATGGCGGTGTAGATATTTCTATGTTCATACAGAAAGCGGTGTAGATATTTCCATGTTCATACAGATGGCGGAGTAGATATTTCCATGTTCATACAGATAGCGGTGTAGATATTTCCATGTTCATACCAATAGCGGTGTAGACATTTCCATGTTCATACATTTAGCGGTGTAGATATTTCCAAGTTCATACAGATGGCGGTGAAGATATTTACATGTTCATACAGATGGCGGTGTAGATATTTCCATGTTTGAACGGATGGCAGTGTAGATATTTCCATGTTCATACAGGTGGCGTTGTAGATATTCCCATGTTTATACAGATAGCAGTGTAGTTATTTCCATGTTAATAGAGATAGCTGTGTAGATATTTCCATTGATATACAGATAGCTGTGTAGATATTTGCTTGTTCATACAGATAGCGGTGTAGATATTTCCATGTTCGTACAGATAGCGGTGTAGATATTTCCATGTTCATCCAGATGCCTGTGTACATATATCCATGTTCATACAGATGGCGGTGAAGATATTTCCATGTTCATACAGATGGTGGTGTAGATATTTCCATGTTCATACCAATAGCGGTGTTGATATTTCCATGTTCTTACAGTTAGCGGTGTAGATATTTCCATGTTCATACAGATGGTGGTGTAGATATTTACATGTTCATACAGATGGCGGTGTAGATATTTCCATGTTCTTACAGTTAGCGGTGTAGATATTTCCATGTTCATACAGATGGCGGTGTAGATATTTCCATGTTCATACCAATAGCGGTGTAGATTTTTCCATGTTCTTACAGTTAGCGGTGTAGATATTTCCATGTTCATACAGATGGCGGTGTAGATATTTACATGTTCATACAGATGGCGGTGTAGATATTTCTATGTTCATACAGAAAGCGGTGTAGATATTTCCATGTTCATACAGATGGCGGAGTAGATACTTCCATGTTCATACAGATAGCGGTGTAGATATTTCCATGTTCATACCAATAGCGGTGTAGACATTTCCATGTTCATACATTTAGCGGTGTAGATATTTCCAAGTTCATACAGATGGCGGTGAAGATATTTACATGTTCATACAGATGGCGGTGTAGATATTTCCATGTTTGAACGGATGGCAGTGTAGATATTTCCATGTTCATACAGGTGGCGGTGTAGATATTCCCATGTTTATACAGATAGCAGTGTAGTTATTTCCATGTTAATCGAGATAGCTGTGTAGATATTTCCATTGATATACAGATAGCTGTGTAGATATTTGCTTGTTCATACAGATAGCGGTGTAGATATTTCCATGTTCGTACAGATAGCGGTGTAGATATTTCAATGTTCATACACTTAGCGGTGTAGATATTTCCATGTTCATACAGATGGCGGTGTAGATATTTACATGTTCATACAGATGGCGGTGTAGATATTTCCATGTTCGTACGGATGGCAGTGTAGATATTTCCATGTTCATACTGGTGGCGGTGTACATATTTCCATGTTTATACAGATAGCAGTGTAGTTATTTCCATGTTTATTGAGATAGCAGTGTAGATATTTCCATTGATATACAGATAGCTGTGTAGATATTTGCATGTTCATACACATAGCGGTGTAGATATTTCCATGTTCGTACAGATAGCATTGTAGATATTTCCATGTTCATGCAGATAGCGGTGTAGATATTTCCATGTTCATACAGATAACGGTGTAGATATTTCCATGTTCCTACAGATAGCGGTGTAGATATTTCCATGTTCATACAGTTAGCGGTGTAGATATTTCCATGTTCATACAGATGGCGGTGTAGATATTTACATGTTCATAGAGATGGCTGTATAGATATTTCCATGTTCGTACAGATGGCGGTGTAGATATTTCCATGTTCATAGATATGGCGGTGTAGTTATTTCCATGTTTATGCAGATAGCGGTATAGATATTTGCATGTTTATACAGATGGTGGTGTAGATATTTCCATGTTTATAGAGATGGTGGTATAGATATTTCCATGTTTACAGAGATAGTGTTGTAGTTATTTCCAAGTTTATAGAGACAGCGTTGTAGATATTTCCATGTTTATACAGATAGCGGTGAAGATATTTCCATGTTTATACACATAGCGGTGTAGATATTTCCATGTTTATACAGATAGCAGTCTAGATATTTCCATGTTTATAGAGATAGTGGTGTAGATAATTTCAATTTTGTACAGAGAGCAGTGTAGATATTTCCAAGTTTATACAGATAGCGGTGTAGATATTTCCACGTTTATAGAGATGGCGGTGTAGATATTTCCATGTTCATACAGAGGACGGTGTGGATATTTCCATGTTTATAGGGATGGCGTTGTAGATATTTTCATGTTTACACAGATGGCGGTGTAGATATTTCCATGTTTACACAGATAGCGGTGGAGACATTTCCATGTTTACACAGATAGCGGTGTGGATATTTCCATGTTTATGCAGATAGCAGTGTAGATATTTCCATGTTTATACAGATAGTTGGGCAGATATTTCCATATTTATACTGATAGTGGTGTAGATATTTCCATCTTAATACAGATGGCGGTGTAGATATGTTCTTGTTCGTACAGATGGCGGTGTAGATATTTTCATGTTCATACAGATGGCGGTTTAGATATTTCAAAGTTTTTAGAGATAGCGCTGTAGTTATTTCCATATTTATAGAGAAATCTCTGTAGATATTTCCATGTATATTCAGATAGCTGTGTAGATATTTCCATGTTCATGCAGATAGCGGTGTAGATATTTCCATGTTCATCCAGATGCCGGTGTACATATATCCATGTTCATACAGATGGCAGTGAAGATATTTCCATGTTCATAGAGATGGCGGTGTAGGTATTTCCATGTTCATACAAATGGCGTTGTATATATTTCCATGTTCATAGAGATGGCGGTGTAGATATTTCCAGGTTCATACAAATGGCGGTGTAGATATTTCCATGTTTATAGAGATGGCGGTGTAGATATTTCCATGTTTATATAGATAGCAGTGTAGTTATTTCCAGGTTTATAGAGATACCAGTGTGGATATTTCCATTGATATACAGATAGCTGTGTAGATATTTGCAAGTTCATACAGATAGCGGTGTAGATATTTCCATGTTCATACAGATAGCGGTGTAGATATTTCCATGTTCATACAGATAGCGTTGTAGATATTTCCATGTTCATACAGATACCGGTGTAGATATTTCCATGTTCATACAGATAGCGGTGTAGATATTTCCATGTTTATGCAGATAGCGGTATAGTTATTTGCATGTTTATACAGATGGTGGTGTAGATATTTCCATGTTTATAGAGATGACGGTCTAGATATTTCCATGTTTACAGAGATAGTGGCGTAGTTATTTCCAAGTTTATAGAGACAGCGTTGTAGATGTTTCCATGTTTATACAGATAGCGGTGAAGATATTTCCATGTTTATACAGATAGCAGTGTAGATATTTCCATGTTTATAGAGATAGTGGTGTAGATAATTTCAATTTTATACAGAGAGCAGTGTAGATATTTCCACGTTCATACAGATAGCGGTGTAGATATTTCCACGTTTATAGAGATGGCGGTGCAGATATTTCCATGTTCATGCAGAGGACGGTGTAGATATTTCCATGTTTATTGGGATGGCGGTGTAGATATTTTCATGTTTACACAGATGGCGGTGTAGATATTTCCATGTTTACACAGATAGCGGTGTAGACATTTCCATGTTTACACAGATAGCGGTGTGGATATTTCCATGTTTATGCAGATAGCAGTGTAGATATTTCCATGTTTATACAGATAGCGGTGCTGATATTTCCATGTTTATACAGATAGTTGGGCAGATATTTCCATGTTTATACAGATAGCAGTGTAGATATTTCCATCTTAATACAGATAGCGGTGTAGATATGTCCATGTTTGTACAGATGGCGGTGTAGATATTTCCATGTTCATACAGATGGCGGTGTAGATATTTCAAAGTTTATAGAGATCGCGCTGTAGTTATTTCCATATTTATAGAGAAATCTGTGTAGATATTTCCGTGTATATTCAGATAGCTGAGTAGATATTTCCATGTTCATGCAGATAGCAGTGTAGATATTTCCATGTTCATCCAGATGCCGGTGAACATATATCCATGTTCATACAGATGGCGGTGAAGGTATTTCCATGTTCATACAGATGGTGGTGTAGATATCTCCATGTTCGTACAGATGGCGGTGTAGATATTTCCATGTTCATTGAGATGGCGGTGTAGATATTTCCATGTTCATACAAATGGCGGTGTAGATATTTATGTGTTCATACAGATGGCGGTGCAGATATTTCCATGTTCATACAGATAGCAGTGCAGATATTTCCCTGTTCATACAGATAGCGGTGTAGATATTTCCATGTTCATACCGATAGCGGTGTAGATATTTCCATGTTCATACCGATAGCGGTGTAGATATTTCCATGTTCATACAGTTAGCGGTGTAGATATTTCCATGTTCATACAGATGGCGGTGTAGATATTTCCATGTTCGTACGGATGGCAGTGTAGATATTTCCATGTTCATACAGGTGGCGGTGTAGATATTTCCATGTTTATACAAGTAGCAGTGTAGTTATTTCCATGTGTATAGAGACAGCTGTGTAGATATTTCCATTGATATACAGATAGCTGTGTAGATATTTGCATGTTCATACAGATAGCGGTGTAGATATTTCCATGTTCATACAGATAGCGGTGTTGATATTTCCATGTTCATACAGATAGCGGTGTAGATATTTCCATGTTCATACAGATAACGGTGTAGATATTTCCATGTTCATACAGATAGCAGTGTAGATATTTCCATGTTCATACAGTTAGCGGTGTAGATATTTCCATGTTCAAACAGATGGCGGTGTAGATATTTACATGTTCATACAGATGGCAGTATAGATATTTGCATGTTCGCACAGATGGCGGTGTAGATATTTGCATGTTCATAGAGATGGCGGTGTAGATATTTCCATGTTTATGCACATAGCGGTATAGATATTTCCATGTTTATACAGATGGTGGTGTAGATATTTCCATGTTTATAGAGATGGTGGTCTAGATATTTCCATGTTTACAGAGATAGTGGTGTAGTTATTTCCAAGTTTATAGAGACAGCGTTGTAGATATTTCCATGTTTACACAGATAGCGGTGAAGATATTTCCATGTTTATGCAGATAGCGGTGTAGATATCTCCATGTTTATACAGATAGCAGTGTAGATATTTCCATGTTTATAGAGATAGTGTTGTAGATAATTTCAATTTCATACAGAGAGCAGTGTAGATATTTCCAAGTTCATACAGATAGCGGTGTAGATATTTCCAAGTTTATAGAGATGGCGGTGTAGATATTTCCATGTTCATACAGAGGGCGGTGTAGATATTTCCATGTTTAATGGGATGGCGGTGTAGATATTTTCATGTTTACACAGACGGCGGTGTAGATATTTCCATGTTTACACAGATAGCGGTGTAGACATTTCCATGTTTACACAGATAGCGGTGTGGATATTTCCATGTTTATGCAGATAGCAGTGTATATATTTCCATGTTTATACAGATAGCGGTGCGGATATTTCCATGTTTATTCAGATACCGGTGCGGATATTTCCATGTTTATACAGATAGTTTGGCAGATATTTCCATGTTTATACAGATAGCGGTGTAGATATTTCCATCTTAATACAGATGGCGGTGTAGATATGTCCATGATCGTACAGATGGCGGTGTAGATATTTCCATGTTCATACAGAAGGCGGTGTAGATATTTCGAAGTTTATAGAGATAGCGCTGTAGTTATTTCCATATTTATAGAGAAATCTGTGTAGATATTTCCATGTATATTCAGACAGATGTGTAGATATTTCAATTTTCATGCAGATTAGGGTGTAGATATTTCCATGTTCATCCAGATGCCGGTGTACATATATCCATGTTCATACAAATGGCGGTGAACATATTTCCATGTTCATACAGATGGCGGTGTAGGTATTTCCATGTTCATACAAATGGCGGTGTAGATATTTCCATGTTCATAGAGATGGCGGTGTAGATATTTCCAGGTTCATACAAATGGCGGTGTAGATATTTCCATGTTCATGCAGATTACGGTGTAGATATTTCCATGTTCATCCAGATGCCGGTGTACATATATCCATGTTCATACAAATGGCGGTGAAGATATTTCCATGTTCATACAGATGGCGGTGTAGCTATTTCCATGTTCATACAAATGGCGGTGTAGACATTTCCATGTTCATACATTTAGCGGTGTAGATATTTCCATGTTCATACAGATGGCAGTGAAGATATTTACATGTTCATACAGATGGCGGTGTAGATATTTCCATGTTTGTACGGATGGCAGTGTAGATATTTCCATCTTCATACAGGTGGCGGTGTAGATATTTCCATGTTTATACAGATAGCAGTGTAGTTATTTCCATGTTAATAGAGATAGCGGTGTAGATATTTCCATTGATATACAGATAGCTGTGTAGATATTTGCATGTTCATGCAGATAGCGGTGTAGATATTTCCATGTTCCTACAGATAGCGGTGTAGCTATTTCCACGTTCATACAGATAGCGGTGTAGATATTTCTATGTTCATACAGATAACGGTGTAGATATTTCCATGTTCATACAGACTGCGGTGGAGATATTTCCATGTTCATACAGTTAGCGGTGTAGATATTTCCATGTTCATACAGATGGCAGTGTAGATATGTACATGTTCATACAGATGGCGGTATAGATATTTGCATGTTCATAGAGATGGCGGTGTAGATATTTCCATGTTTATGCAGATATCGGTATAGATATTTCCATGTTTATACAGATGGTGGTGTAGATATTTCCATGTTTATAGAGATGGCGGTCTAGATATTTCCATGTTTACAGAGATAGCGTTGTAGTTATTTCCAAGTTTATAGAGACAGCGTTGTAGATATTTCCATGTTTATACAGATAGCGGTGAAGATATTTCCATGTTTATACAGATAGCGGTGTAGATATTTCCATGTTTATACAGATAGCAGTGTAGATATTTCCATGTTTATAGAGATAATGGTGTAGATAATTTCAATTTTATACAGAGAGCAGTGTAGATATTTCCAAGTTCATACAGATAGCGGTGTAGATATTTCCACGTTTATAGAGATGGCGGTGTAGATATTTCCATGTTCATACAGAGGGCGGTGTAGATATTTCCATGTTTATAGGGATGGCGGTGTAGATATTTTCATGTTTACACAGATGGCGGTGAAGATATTTCCCTGTTTACACAGATAGCGGTGTGGATATTTCCATGTTTATGCAGATAGCAGTGTAGATATTTCCATGTTTATACAGATATTTGGGCAAATATTTCCATGTTTATACAGATAGCGGTGTAGATATTTCCATCTTAATACAGATGGCGGTGTAGATATGTCCATGTTTGTACAGATGGCGGTATAGATATTTCCATGTTTATACAGATGGCGGTGTAGATATTTTGAAGTTTATAGAGATAGCACTTTAGTTATTTCCATATTTTTAGAGAAATCTGTGTAGATATTTCCATGTATATTCAGATAGCTGTGTAGATATTTCCATGTTCATGCAGATAGCGGTGTAGATATTTCCATGTTCATCCAGATGCCTGTGTACATATATCCATGTTCATACAGATGGCGGTGAAGATATTTCCATGTTCATACAGATAGCGGTGTAGATATTTCCATGTTCTTACAGTTAGCGGTGTAGATATTTCCATGTTCATACAGATGGCGGTGTAGATATTTACATGTTCATACAGATGGCGGTGTAGATATTTCTATGTTCATACGGAAAGCGGTGTAGATATTTCCATGTTCATACAGATGGCGGAGTAGATATTTCCATGTTCATACAGATAGCAGTGTAGATATTTCCATGTTCATACCAATAGCGGTGTAGACATTTCCATGTTCATACATTTAGCGGTGTAGATATTTCCAAGTTCATACAGATGGCGGTGAAGATATTTACAGGTTCATACAGATGGCGGTGTAGATATTTCCATGTTTGAACGGATGGCAGTATAGATATTTCCATGTTCATACAGGTGGCGGTGTAGATATTCCCATGTTTATACAGATAGCAGTGTAGTTATTTCCATGTTAATAGAGATAGCTGTGTAGATATTTCCATTGATATACAGATAGCTGTGTAGATATTTGCTTGTTCATACAGATAGCGGTGTAGATATTTCCATGTTCATACCAATAGTGTTGTAGACATTTCCATGTTCATACATTTAGCGGTGTAGATATTTCCATGTTCATACAGATGGCGGTGAAGATATTTACATGTTCATACAGATGGCGGTGTAGATATTTCCATGTTCATACAGATAGCGGTGTAGATATTTCCATGTTCATACCAATAGTGGTGTAGACATTTCCATGTTCATATATTTAGCGGTGTAGATATTTCCATGTTCATACAGATGGCGGTGAAGATATTTACATGTACATACAGATGGCGGTGTAGATATTTCCATGTTTGTACGGATGGCAGTGTAGATATTTCCATGTTCATACAGGTGGCGGTGTAGATATTTCCAAGTTTATACAGATAGCAGTTTAGTTATTTCCATGTTAATAGAGATAGCGGTGTAGATATTTCCATTGATATACAGATAGCTGTGTAGATATTTGCATGTTCATGCAGATAGCGGTGTAGATATTTCCATGTTCGTACAGATAGCGGTGTAGCTATTTACACGTTCATACAGATAGCGGTGTAGATATTTCTATGTTCATACAGATAACGGTGTAGATATTTCCATGTTCATACAGACTGCGGTGTAGATATTTCCATGTTCATACAGTTAGCGGTGTAGATATTTCCATGTTCATACAGATGGCAGTGTAGATATTTACATGTTCATACAGATGGCTGTATAGATATTTGCATGTTCATAGAGATGGCGGTGTAGATATTTCCATGTTTATGCAGATATCGGTATAGATATTTCCATGTTTATACAGATGGTGGTGTAGATATTTCCATGTTTATAGAGATGGCGGTCTAGATATTTCCATGTTTACAGAGATAGCGTTGTAGTTATTTCCAAGTTTATAGAGACAGCGTTGTAGATATTTCCATGTTTATACAGATAGCGGTGAAGATATTTCCATGTTTATACAGATAGCGGTGTAGATATTTCCATGTTTATACAGATAGCAGTGTAGATATTTCCATGTTTATAGAGATAATGGTGTAGATAATTTCAATTTTATACAGAGAGCAGTGTAGATATTTCCAAGTTCATACAGATAGCGGTGTAGATATTTCCACGTTTATAGAGATGGCGGTGTAGATATTTCCATGTTCATACAGAGGGCGGTGTAGATATTTCCATGTTTATAGGGATGGCGGTGTAGATATTTTCATGTTTACACAGATGGCGGTGAAGATATTTCCCTGTTTACACAGATAGCGGTGTGGATATTTCCATGTTTATGCAGATAGCAGTGTAGATATTTCCATGTTTATACAGATAGTTGGGCAAATATTTCCATGTTTATACAGATAGCGGTGTAGATATTTCCATCTTAATACAGATGGCGGTGTAGATATGTCCATGTTTGTACAGATGGCGGTGTAGATATTTCCATGTTCATACAGATGGTGGTGTAGATATTTTGAAGTTTATAGAGATAGCACTTTAGTTATTTCCATATTTTTAGACAAATCTGTGTAGATATTTCCATGTATATTCAGATAGCTGTGTAGATATTTCCATGTTCATGCAGATAGCGGTGTAGATATTTCCATGTTCATCCAGATGCCTGTGTACATATATCCATGTTCATACAGATGGCGGTGAAGATATTTCCATGTTCATACAGATGGTGGTGTAGATATTTCCATGTTCATACCAATAGCGGTGTAGATATTTCCATGTTCTTACAGTTAGCGGTGTAGATATTTCCATGTTCATACAGATGATGGTGTAGATATTTACATGTTCATACAGATGGCGGTGTAGATATTTCTATGTTCATACAGAAAGCGGTGTAGATATTTCCATGTTCATACAGATGGCGGAGTAGATATTTCCTTGTTCATACAGATAGCGGTGTAGATATTTCCATGTTCATACCAATAGCGGTGTAGACATTTCCATGTTCATACATTTAGCGGTGTAGATATTTCCAAGTTCATACAGATGGCGGTGAAGATATTTACATGTTCATACAGATGGCGGTGTAGATATTTCCATGTTTGAACGGATGGCAGTGTAGATATTTCCATGTTCATACAGGTGGCGGTGTAGATATTCCCATGTTTATACAGATAGCAGTGTAGTTATTTCCATGTTAATAGAGATAGCTGTGTAGATATTTCCATTGATATACAGATAGCTGTGTAGATATTTGCTTGTTCATACAGATAGCGGTGTAGATATTTCCATGTTCGTACAGATAACAGTGTAGATATTTCAATGTTCATACACTTAGCGGTGTAGATATTTCCATGTTCATACAGATAACGGTGTAGATATTTCCATGTTCCTACAGATAGCGGTGTAGATATTTCCATGTTCATACAGTTAGCGGTGTAGATATTTCCATGTCCATACAGATGGCGGTGTAGATATTTACATGTTCATAGAAATGGTGGTATAGATATTTCCATGTTCGTACAGATGGCGGTGTAGATATTTCCATGTTCATAGATATGGCGGTGTAGTTATTTCCATGTTTATGCAGATAGCGGTATAGATATTTGCATGTTTATACAGGTGGTGGTGTAGATATTTCCATGTTTATAGAGATGGTGGTCTAGATATTTCCATGTTTACAGAGATAGTGTTGTAGTTATTTCCAAGTTTATAGAGACAGCGTTGTAGATATTTCCATGTTTATACAGATAGCGGAGAAGATATTTCCATGTTTATACAGAAAGCAGTGTAGATATTTCCATGTTTATACAGATAGCAGTGTAGATATTTCCATGTTTATAGAGATAGTGGTGTAGATAATTTCAATTTTGTACAGAGAGCAGTGTAGATATTTCCAAGTTCATACACATAGTGGTGTAGATATTTCCACGTTTATAGAGATTGCGGTGTAGATATTTCCATGTTCATACAGAGGACGGTGTAGATATTTCCATGTTTATAGGGATGGCGGTGTAGATATTTTCATGTTTACACAGATGGCGGTGTAGTTATTTCCATGTTTACACAGATAGCGGTGGAGACATTTCCATGTTTACACAGATAGCGGTGTGGATATTTCCATGTTTATGCAGATAGCAGTGTAGATTTTTCCATGTTTATACAGATAGTTGGGCAGATATTTCCATGTTTATACAGATAGCGGTGTGGATATTTCCATCTTAATACAGATGGCGGTGTAGATATGTTCTTGTTCGTACAGATGGCGGTGTAGATATGTTCATGTTCATACAGATGGCGGTTTAGATATTTCAAAGTTTATAGAGATAGCGCTGTAGTTATTTCCATATTTATAGAGAAATCTCTGTAGATATTTCCATGTATATTCAGATAGCTGTGTAGATATTTCCATGTTCATGCAGATAGCGGTGTAGATATTTCCATGTTCATCCAGATGCCGGTGTACATATATCCATGTTCATACAGATGGCGGTGAAGATATTTCCATGTTCATAGAGATGGCGGTGTAGGTATTTCCATGTTCATACAAATGGCGTTGTATATATTTCTATGTTCATAGAGATGGCAGTGTAGATATTTCCAGGTTCATACAAATGGCGGTGTAGATATTTCCATGTTCATAGAGATGGCGGTGTAGATATTTCCACGTTTATACAGATAGCAGTGTAGTTATTTCCAGGTTTATAGAGATACCAGTGTGGATATTTCCATTGATATACAGATAGCTGTGTAGATATTTGCAAGTTCATACAGATAGCGGTGTAGATATTTCCATGTTCATACAGATAGCGGTGTAGATATTTCCATGTTCATACTGATAGCGTTGTAGATATTTCCATGTTCATACAGATAGCGGTGTAGATATTTCCATGTTCATACAGATAGCGGTGTAGATATTTCCATGTTCATACAGATGGCGGTGTAGATATTTACATGTTCATATAGATGGCAGTATAGATATTTGCATGTTCGCACAGATGGCGGTGTAGATATTTGCATGTTCATAGAGATGGCGGTGTAGATATTTCCATGTTTATGCACATAGCGGTATAGATATTTCCATGTTTATACAGATGGTGGTGTAGATATTGCCATGTTTATAGAGATGGTGGTCTAGATATTTCCATGTTTACAGAGATAGTGGTGTAGTTATTTCCAAGTTTATAGAGACAGCGTTGTAGATATTTCCATGTTTACACAGATAGCGGTGAAGATATTTCCATGTTTATACAGATAGCGGTGTAGATATCTCCATGTTTATACAGATAGCAGTGTAGATATTTCCATGTTTATAGAGATAGTGTTGTAGATAATTTCAATTTCATACAGAGAGCAGTGTAGATATTTCCAAGTTCATACAGATAGCGGTGTAGATATTTCCACGTTTATAGAGATGGCGGTGTAGATATTTCCATGTTCATACAGAGGACGGTGTAGATATTTCCATGTTTAATGGGATGGCGGTGTAGATATTTTCATGTTTACACAGATGGCGGTGTAGATATTTCCATGTTTACACAGATAGCGGTGTACACATTTCCATGTTTACACAGATAGCGGTGTGGATATTTCCATGTTTATGCAGAGAGCAGTGTATATATTTCCATGCTTATACAGATAGCGGTGCGGATATTTCCATGTTTATTCAGATACCGGTGCGGATATTTCCATGTTTATGCAGATAGTTGGGCAGATATTTCCATGTTTATACAGATAGCGGTGTAGATATTTCCATCTTAATACAGATGGCGGTGTAGATATGTCCATGATCGTACAGATGGCGGTGTAGATATTTCCATGTTCATACAGAAGGCGGTGTAGAGATTTCGAAGTTTATAGAGATAGCGCTGTAGTTATTTCCATATTTATAGAGAAATCTGTGTAGATATTTCCATGTATATTCAGATAGCTGTGTAGATATTTCCATTTTCATGCAGATTACGGTGTAGATATTTCCATGTTCATCCAGATGCCGGTGTACATATATCCATGTTCATACAAATGGCGGTGAAGATATTTCCATGTTCACACAGATGGCGGTGTAGGTATTTCCATGTTCATACAAATGGCGGTGTAGATATTTCCATGTTCATAGAGATGGCGGTGTAGATATTTCCAGGTTCATACAAATGGCGGGGTAGATATTTCCATGTTCATAGAGATGGCGGTGTAGATATTTCCATGTTTATACAGATAGCAGTGAAGTTATTTCCATGTTTATAGAGATACCAGTCTGGATATTTCCATTGATATACAGATAGCTGTGTAGATATTTGCATGTTCATACAGATAGCGGTGTAGATATTTCAATGTTCATACAGATAGTGGTGTAGATATTTCCATGTTCATACAGATAGCGGTGTAGATATTTCCATGTTAATACAGATAGCGGTGTAGATATTTCCATGTTCATACAGATGGCGGTGTAGGTATTTAAATGTTCATACAGTTAGCGGTGTAGATATTTCCATGTTCATATAGATGGCGGTGTAGATATTTACATGTTGATACAGATGGCCATGTAGATATTTCCATGTTCATACAGATAGCGGTGCAGATATTTCCATGTTCATACAGATAGCGGTGTAGATATTTCCATGTTCATACAGATAGCGGTGTAGATATTTCCATGTTTATAGAGATGGCGGTGTAGATATTTCCATGTTCATACAGAGGACGGTGTAGATATTTCCATGTTTATAGGGATGGCGGTGTAGATATTTTCATGTTTACACAGATGGCGGTGTAGATATTTCCATGCATACACAGATAGAGGTGTAGACATTTCCATGTTTACACAGATAGCGGTGTGGAAATTTCCATGTTTATGCAGATAGCAGTGTATATATTTCCTTGTTTATACAGATAGCGGTGCGGATATTTCGTTTATTCAGATAGTTGGGCAGATATTTCCATGTTTATACACATAGCGGTGTAGATATTTCCATCTTAATACAGATGGCGGTGTAGATATGTCCATGTTTGTACAGATGGTGGTGTAGATATTTCCATGTTCACACAGACGGCGGTGTAGATATTTCGAAGTTTATAGAGATAGTGATGTAGTTATTTCCATATTTATAGAGAAATCTGTGTAGATATTTCCATGTATATTCAGATAGCTGCGAATATATTTCCATGTTCATGCAGATTACCGTGTAGATATTTCCATGTTCATCCAGATGCCGGTGTACATATATCCATGTTCATACAAATGGCGGTGAAGATATTTCCATGTTCATACAGATGGCGGTGTAGCTATTTCCATGTTCATACAAATGGCGGTGTAGATATTTCCATGTTCATAGAGATGGCGGTGTAGATATTTCCAGGTTCATACAAATGGCGGTGTAGATATTTCCATGTTCATAGAGATGGCGGTGTAGATATTTCCATGTTTATACAGATAGAAGTGTAGTTATTTCCATGTTTATAGAGATACCACTCTGGATATTTCCATAGATATACAGATAGCTGTGTAGATATTTGCATGTTCATACAAATAGCGGTGTAGGTATTTCCATGTTCATACAGATAGCGGTGTAGATATTTCCATGTTCATACAGATAGCAGTGTAGATATTTCCATGTTAATACAGATAGCGGTGTAGATATTTCCATTTTCATACAGATAGTGGTGTAGATATTTAAATGTTCATACAGTTAGCGGTGCAGGTATTTCCATGTTCATATAGATGGCGGTGTAGATATTTCCACGTTTATAGAGATGGCGGTGTTGATATTTCCATGTTCATACAGAGGGCGGTGTAGATATTTCCATGTTTATAGGGATGGCGGTGTAGATATTTTCATGTTTACACAGATGGCGGTGTAGATATTTCCCTGTTTACACAGATAGCGGTGTGGATATTTCCATGTTTATGCAGATAGCAGTGTAGATATTTCCATGTTTATACAGATAGTTGGGCAAATATTTCCATGTTTATACAGATAGCGGTGTAGATATTTCCATCTTAATACAGATGGCGGTGTAGATATGTCCATGTTTGTACAGATGGCGGTGTAGATATTTCCATGTTCATACAGATGGCGGTGTAGATATTTACATGTTCATACAGATGGCGGTGTAGATATATCCATGTTCATACAGAAAGCGGTGTAGATATTTCCATGTTCATACAGATGGCGGAGTAGATATTTCCATGTTCATACAGATGGCGGTGTAGATATTTACATGTTCATACAGATGGCGGTGTAGATATTTCTATGTTCATACAGAAAGCGGTGTAGATATTTCCATGTTCATACAGATGGCGGAGTAGATATTTCCATGTTCATACAGATAGCGGTGTAGATATTTCCATGTTCATACCAATAGCGGTGTAGACATTTCCATGTTCATACATTTAGCGGTGTAGATATTTCCAAGTTCATACAGATGGCAGTGAAGATATTTACATGTTCATACAGATGGCGGTGTAGATATTTCCATGTTTGAACGGATGGCAGTGTAGATATTTCCATGTTCATACAGGTGGCGGTGTAGATATTCCCATGTTTATACAGATAGCAGAGTAGTTATTTCCATGTTAATAGAGATAGCTGTGTAGATATTTCCATTGAAATACAGATAGCTGTGTAGATATTTGCTTGTTCATACAGATAGCGGTGTAGATATTTCCATGTTCGTACAGATAGCAGTGTAGATATTTCAATGTTCATACACTTAGCGGTGTAGATATTTCCATGTTCATACAGATGGCGGTGTAGATACTTACATGTTCATACAGATGGCGGTGTAGATATTTCCATGTTCGTACGGATGGCAGTGTAGATATTTCCATGTTCATACAGGTGGCGGTGTAGATATTTCCATGTTTATACAGATAGCAGTGTAATTATTTCCATGTTTATAGAGATAGCAGTGTAGATATTTCCATTGATATACAGATAGCTGTGTAGATATTTGCATGTTCATACAGATAGCGGTGTAGATATTTCCATGTTTGTACAGATAGCGGTGTAGATATTTCCATGTTCCTACAGATAGCGGTGTAGATATTTCCATGTTCATACAGTTAGCGGTGTAGATATTTCCATGTCCATACAGATGGCGGTGTAGATATTTACATGTTCATAGAGATGGCGGTATAGATATTTCCATGTTCGTACAGATGGCGGTGTAGATATTTCCATGTTCATAGATATGGCGGTGTAGTTATTTCCATGTTTATGCAGATAGCGGTATAGATATTTGCATGTTTATACAGATGGTGGTGTAGATATTTCCATGTTTATAGAGATGGTGGTCTAGATATTTCCATCTTTACAGAGATAGTGTTGTAGTTATTTCCAAGTTTATAGAGACAGCGTTGTAGATATTTCCATGTTTATACAGATAGCGGTGAAGATATTTCCATGTTTATACAGAAAGCAGTGTAGATATTTCCATGTTTATACAGATAGCAGTGTAGATATTTCCATGTTTATAGAGATAGTGGTGTAGATAATTTCAATTTTGTACAGAGAGCAGTGTAGATATTTCCAAGTTCATACACATAGTGGTGTAGATATTTCCACGTTTATAGAGATGGCGGTGTAGATATTTCCATGTTCATACAGAGGACGGTGTAGATATTTCCATGTTTATAGGGATGGCGGTGTAGATATTTTCATGTTTACACAGATGGCGGTGTAGTTATTTCCATGTTTACACAGATAGCGGTGGAGACATTTCCATGTTTACACAGATAGCGGTGTGGATATTTCCATGTTTATGCAGATAGCAGTGTAGATTTTTCCATGTTTATACAGATAGTTGGGCAGATATTTCCATGTTTATACAGATAGCGGTGTGGATATTTCCATCTTAATACAGATGGCGGTGTAGATATGTTCTTGTTCGTACAGATGGCGGTGTAGATATGTTCATGTTCATACAGATGGCGGTTTAGATATTTCAAAGTTTATAGAGATAGCGCTGTAGTTATTTCCATATTTATAGAGAAATCTCTGTAGGTATTTCCATGTATATTCAGATAGCTGTGTAGATATTTCCATGTTCATGCAGTTAGCGGTGTAGATATTTCCATGTTCATCCAGATGCCGGTGTACATATATCCATGTTAATACAGATGGCGGTGAAGATATTTCCATGTTCATTGAGATGGCGGTGTAGGTATTTCCATGTTCATACAAATGGCGTTGTATATATTTCTATGTTCATAGAGATGGCGGTGTAGATATTTCCAGGTTCATACAAATGGCGGTGTAGATATTTCCATGTTCATAGAGATGGCGGTGTAGATATTTCCACGTTTATACAGATAGCAGTGTAGTTATTTCCAGGTTTATAGAGATACCAGTGTGGATATTTCCATTGATATACAGATAGCTGTGTAGATATTTGCAAGTTCATACAGATAGCGGTGTAGATATTTCCATGTTCATACAGATAGCGGTGTAGATATTTCCATGTTCATACAGATAGCGGTGTAGATATTTCCATGTTCATACTGATAGCGTTGTAGATATTTCCATGTTCATACAGATAGCGGTGTAGATATTTACATGTTCATACAGTTAGCGGTGTAGATTTTTCCATGTTCATACAGATGGCGCTGTAGATATTTATATGTTCATACAGATGGCGGTGTAGATATTTCCATGTTCATACAGATAGCGGTGTAGATATTTCCATGTTCATACAGATGGCGGAGTAGATATTTCCATGTTCATACAGATAGCGGTGCAGATATTTCCATATTCATACCAATAGCGGTGTAGACATTTCCATGTTCATACATTTAGCGGTGTAGATATTTCCAAGTTCATACAGATGGCGGTGAAGATATTTACATGTTCATACAGATGGCGGTGTAGATATTTCCATGTTTGAACGGATGGCAGTGTAGATATTTCCATGTTCATAGAGATGGCGGTGTAGATATTTCCATGTTTATGCAGATAGCGGTATAGATATTTCCATGTTTATACAGACGGTGGTGTAGATATTTCCATGTTTATAGAGATGGCGGTGTAGATATTTCCATGTTCATAAAGATGGCGTTGTAAATATTTCCATGTTCGTACGGATGGCAGTGTAGATATTTCCATGTTCATACAGGTGGCGGTGTATATATTTCCACGTTTATACAGATAGCTGTGTAGATATTTCCATGTTCATACAGATAGCGGTGTATATATTTCCATGTTCATACAGATAACGGTGTAGATATTTTCATGTTCATACAGATAGCGGTGTAGATATTTCCATGTTCATTCAGTTAGGGGTGTAGATATTTCCATGTACATACAAATGGCGGTGTAGATATTTCCATGTTTATGCAGATAGCTGTGTAGATATTTCCATGTTTATAGAGATATCAATGTAGATATTTCCTTTGATATACAGAGAGCTGTGTAGATATTTGCATGTTCATACACATAGCGGTGTAGATATTTACATGTTCATTCAGATGTCGGTGTAGATATTTCCATGTTCATACAGATGGCGTTGTAGATATTTCCATGTTCATAGAGATGGCGGTGTAGATATTTCCATGTTTATGCAGATAGCGGTATAGATATTTCCATGTTTATACAGATGGTGGTGTAGATATTTCCATGTTTATACAGATGGCGGTCTGGATATTTGCATGTTTATAGAGTTAGTGGTGTAGTTATTTCAAAGCTTATAGAGACAGCATTGTAGATATTTCCATGTTTATACAGATAGCGGTGAAGTTATTTCCATGTTTATACAGACAGCGGTGTAGATATTTCCATGTTTATACGGATAGCGGGGTAGATATTTCCATGTTTATAGACACAGTGGGGTAGATAATTCCAATTTTATACAGATAGCAGTTTAGATATTTCCAAGTTCATACAGATAGCAGTGTAGATATTTCCACGTTTATAGAGATGACGGTGTAGATATTTCCATGTTCATACAGATGGCTGTGTAGATATTTCCATGTTTATAGAGATGGTGGTGTAGATATTTTCATACTTACACAGACGGCATTGTAGATATATCCATGTTTACACAGATAGGGGTGTAGGCATTTCTATGTTTACACAGATAGCGGTGTGGATATTTCCATGTTTATGCAGATAGCGGTGTAGATATTTCCATGTTTATACAGATAGCGGTGCGGTTATTTCCATGTTTATACAGATTGTCGTGCAGATATTTCCATGATTATACAGATATCGGTGTAGATATTTCCATCTTAAAACAGATGGAGGTGTAGATATGTCCATGTTCATACAGATGGCGGTGTAGATATTTCCATGTTCATACAGATGGCGGTGTAGATATTTCGAAGTTTATAGAGATAGCGCTGTAGTTATTTCCATATTTATAGAGAAATCTGTGTAGATATTTCCATGTATATGCTGATAGCTGTGTAGATATTTCATGTTCATGCAGATAGCGGGGTAGATATTTCGATGTTCATCCAGATGCCTGTGTACATATATCCATGTTCATACAGATAGCGGTGTAGATATTTCGATGTTCATCCAGATGCCGGTGTACATATATCCATGTTCATACAGATAGCGGTGTAGATATTTCGATGTTCATCCAGATGCCGGTGTACATATATCCATGTTCATACAGTTAGCGGTGTAGATATTTCTATGTTCACACAGATGGCGGTGTAGATATTTACATGTTTATACAGATGGCGGTATAGATATTTCCATGTTCGTACAGATGGCGGTGTAGATATTTCCATGTTTATACAGATAGCAGTGTAGTTATTTCCATGTTTATAGAGATAGCAGTGTAGATATTTCCATTGACATACAGATAGCTGTATAGATATTTGCATGGTCATACAGATAGCGGTGTAGATATTTCCATGTTCGTACAGATAGCGGTGTAGATATTTCCATGTTGATACAGATAGCGGTGTAGATATTTCCATGTTCATACAGATAAAGGTGTAGATATTTCCATGTTCATACAGATAGCGGTGTAGATATTTCCATGTTCATACAATTACCGGTGTAGATATTTCCATGTTCATACAGATGGCGGTGTAGATATTTACATGTTCATACAGATGGTGATGTAGATATTTCCATGTTTATAGAGACGACGGTCTAGATATTTCCATGTTTACAGAGATAGTGGCGTAGTTATTTCCAAGTTTATAGAGACAGCGTTGTAGATGTTTCCATGTTTATACAGATAGCGGTGAAGATATTTCCATGTTTATACAGATAGCGGTGTAGATATTTCCATGTTTATACAGATAGCAGTGTAGATATTTCCATGTTTATAGAGATAGTGGTGTAGATAATTTCAATTTTGTACAGAGAGCAGTGTAGATATTTCCACGTTCATACAGATAGCGGTGTAGATATTTCCACGTTTATAGAGATGGCGGTGCAGATATTTCCATGTTCATACAGAGGACGGTGTAGATATTTCCATGTTTATAGGGATGGCGGTGTAGATATTTTCATGTTTACACAGATGGCGGTGTAGATATTTCCTTGTTTACACAGATAGCGTTGAAGACATTTCCATGTTTACACAGATAGCGGTGTGGATATTTCCATGTTTATGCAGATAGCATTGTAGATATTTCCATGTTTATACAGATAGCTGTGCAGATATTTCCATGTTTATTCCGAAAGCGGGGCGGATATTTCCATGTTTATACAGATAGTTGGGCAGATATTTCAATGTTTATACAGATAGCGGTGTAGATATTTCCATCTTAATACAGATGGCGGTGTAGATATGTCCATGTTTGTACAGATGGCGGTGTAGATATTTCCATGTTCCTACAGATGGCGGTGTAGATATTTCGAAGTTTATAGAGATAGCGCTGTAGTTATTTCCATATTTATGGAGAAATCTGTGGAGATATTTCCATGTATATTCAGATAGCTGTGTAGATAGATCCAGGTTCATGCAGATAGCGGTGTAGATATTTCCATGTTCATCCAGAAGCCGGTGTACATATATCCATGTTCATACAGATGGCGGTGAAGATATTTCCATGTTCATGCAGATGGTCGTGTAGATATTTCCATGTTCATACAAATGGCGGTGTAGATATTTCCATGTTCATAGAGTTGGCGGTGTAGATATTTCCATGTTCATAAAAATGGCGGTGTAGATATTTCCATGTTCATAGAGATGGCGGTGTTGATGTTTCCATATTTATAGAGATAGCAGTGTAGTTACTTCCATGTTTATAGAGATAGTAGTGTAGGTATTTCCATTGATATACAGATAGCTGTGTAGATATTTGCATGTTCATAGAGATATCAGTGTAGATATTTCCATGTTCATACAGATAGCGGTGTAGATATTTCCATGTTCATACAGATAGCGGTGTAGATATTTCCATGTTCATACAGATAGCGGTGTAGATATTCCCATGTTCATACAGATAGCGGTGTAGATATTTCCATGTTCATACAGTTAGCGGTGTAGATATTTCCATGTTCATACAGATAGCGGTGTAGATATTTCCATGTTCATACAGATTGCGGTGTAGATATTTCCATGTTCATACCAATAGCGGTGTAGACATTTCTATGTTCATGTATTTAGCGGTGTAGATATTTCCATGTTCATACAGATGGCGAAGAAATTTCCATGTTCATACAGATAGCGGTGTAGATATTTCCATGTTCATACAGTTAGCGGTGCAGATATTTCCATGTTCATACAGATGGCGGTGTAGATATTTCCATGTTGATAGAGATGGCGGTGTAGATATTTCCATATTTATACAGATAGCAGTGTAGTTATTTCCATGTTTATAGAGATAGCAGTGTAGATATTTCCATTGATATACAGATAGCTGTGTAGATATTTGCATGGTCATACAGAAAGCGGTGTAGACACTTCCATGTTCGTACAGATAGCGGTGTAGGTATTTCCATGTTCATACAGATAGCATTGTAGATATTTCCATGTTCATACAGATAACGGTGTAGATATTTCCTTGTTCATACAGATAGCGGTGTAGATGTTTCCATGTTCATACAGTTAGCGGTGTAGATATTTCCATGTTCATACAGATGGCGGTGTAGATAATTTCATGTTCATACAGATGGCGGTATAGATATTTCCATGTTCGTACAGATGGCGTTGTAGATATTTCCATGTTCATAGAGATGGTAGTGTAGATATTTCCATGTTTAAGCAGATAGTGGTATAGATATTTCCATGTTTATACAGATGGTGGTGTAGATATTTCCATGTTTATGGAGATGGCGGTGTAGATATTTCCATGTTCATACAGATGGCGGTGTAAATATTTCCATGTTTATAGGGATGGCGGTGTAGATATTTTCATGTTTACACAGATGGCGGTGAAGATATTTCCATGTTTACACAGATAGCGTTGTAGACATTTCCATGTTTTCACAGATAGCGGTGTAGATATTTCCATGTTTATGAAGATAGCAGTGTAGATATTTCCATGTTTATACAGATAGCGGTGCGGATATTTCCATGTTTATACAGATAGTTGGGCAGATATTTCCATGTTTATACAGATAGCGGTGTAGATATTTCCATCTTAATACAGATGGCGGTGTAGATATGTCCATGTTTGTACAGATGGCGGTGTAGATATTTCCATGTTCATACAGATGGCGGTGTAGATATTTCGAAGTTTATAGAGATCGCGCTGTAGTTATTTCCACATTTATAGAGAAATCTGTGTAGATATTTCCGTGTATATTCAGATAGCTGTGTAGATATTTCCATGTTCATGCAGATAGCGGTGTAGATATTTCCATGTTCATCCAGATGCCGGTGTACATATATCCATGTTCATACAGATGGCGGTGAAGGTATTTCCATGTTCATACAGATGGTGGTGTAGATATTTCCATGTTCATACAAATGGCGGTGTAGATATTTCCATGTTCATACAGATGGCGGTGTAGATATTTCCATGTTCATACAAATGGCGGTGTAGATATTTATATGTTCATACAGATGGCGGTGCAGATATTTCCATGTTCATACAGATAGCAGTGCAGATATTTCCATGTTCATACAGATAGCGGTGTAGATATTTCCATGTTCATACAGATAGCGGTGTAGATATTTCCATGTTCATACCGATAGCGGTGTAGATATTTCCATGTTCATACAGTTGGCGGTGTACATATTTCCATGTTCATACAGATGGCGGTGTAGATATTTACATGTTCATACAGATGGCGGTGTAGATATTTCCATGTTCGTACGGATGGCAGTGTAGATATTTCCATGTTCATACAGGTGGCGGTGTAGATATTTCCATGTTTATACAAGTAGCAGTGTAGTTATTTCCATGTTTATAGAGACAGCTGTGTAGATATTTCCATTGATATACAGATAGCTGTGTAGATATTTGCATGTTCATACTGATAGCGGTGTAGATATTTCCATGTTCATACAGATAGCCGTGTAGATATTTCCATGTTCATACAGATAGCGGTGTAGATATTTCCATGTTCATACAGATAACGGTGTAGATATCTCCATGTTCATACAGATAGCAGTGTAGATATTTCCATGTTCATACAGTTAGCGGTGTAGATATTTCCATGTTCATACAGATGGCGGTGTAGATATTTACATGTGCATACAGATGGCAGTATAGATATTTGCATGTTCGCACAGATGGCGGTGTAGATATTTGCATGTTCATAGAGATGGCGGTGTAGATATTTCCATGTTTATGCACATAGCGGTATAGATATTTCCATGTTTATACAGATGGTGGTGTAGGTATTTCCATGTTTATAGAGATGGTGGTCTAGATATTTCCATGTTTACAGAGATAGTGGTGTAGTTATTTCCAAGTTTATAGAGACAGTGTTGTAGATATTTCCATGTTCATACAGATAGCGGTGTAGATATTTCGAAGTTTATAGAGATCGCGCTGTAGTTATTTCCATATTTATGGAGAAATCTGTGTAGATATTTCCGTGTACATTCAGATAGCTGTGTAGATATTTCCATGTTCATGCAGATAGCGGTGTAGATATTTCCATGTTCATCCAGATGCCGGTGTACATATATCCATGTTCATACAGATGGCGGTGAAGCTATTTCCATGTTCATACAGATGGTGGTGTAGATATTTCCATGTTCATACAAATGGCGGTGTAGATATTTCCATGTTCATACAGATGGCGGTGTAGATATTTCCATGTTCATACAAATGGCGGTGTAGATATTTATATGTTCATACAGATGGCGGTGCACATATTTCCATGTTCATACAGATAGCAGTGCAGATATTTCCATGTTCATACAGTTAGCGGTGTACATATTTCCATGTTCATACAGATGGCGGTGTAGATATTTACATGTTCATACAGATGGCGGTGTAGATATTTCCATGTTCGTACGGATTGCAGTGTAGATATTTCCATGTTCATACAGGTGGCGGTGTAGATATTTCCATGTTTATACAAGTAGCAGTGTAGTTATTTCCATGTTTATAGAGACAGCTGTGTAGATATTTCCATTGATATACAGATAGCTGTGTAGATATTTGCATGTTCATACAGATAGCGGTGTAGATATTTCCATATTCATACAGATAGCGGTGTAGATATTTCCATGTTCATACAGATAGCGGTGTAGATATTTCCATGTTCATACAGATAACGGTGTAGATATCTCCATGTTCATACAGATAGCAGTGTAGATATTTCCATGTTCATACAGTTAGCGGTGTAGATATTTACATGTTCATACAGATGGCAGTATAGATATTTGCATGTTCGCACAGATGGCGGTGTAGATATTTGCATGTTCATAGAGATGGCGGTGTAGATATTTCCATGTTTATGCACATAGCGGTATAGATATTTCCATGTTTATACAGATGGTGGTGTAGATATTTCCATGTTTATAGAGATGGTGGTCTAGTTATTTCCATGTTTACAGAGATAGTGGTGCAGTTATTTCCAAGTTTATAGAGACAGTGTTGTAGATATTTCCATGTTCATACAGATAGCGGTGTAGATATTTCCTTGTTCATTTAGATAGCGGTGTAGATATGTCCATGTTCATAACAATAGCGGTGTAGACATTTCCATGTTCATGTATTTAGCGGTGTAGATATTTCCATGTTCATACAGATGGCGAAGATATTTCCATGTTCATACACATACCGGTGTAGATATTTCCATGTTCATACAGTAAGCGGTGTAGATATTTCCATGTTAATACAGATGGCGGTGTAGATATTTACATGTTCATACAGATGGCAGTATAGATATTTCCATGTTTACAGAGATAGTGGTGTAGTTATTTCCAAGTTTATAGAGACAGTGTTGTAGATATTTCCATGTTTACACAGATAGCGGTGAAGATATTTCCATGTTTATACAGATAGCGGTGTAGATATCTCCATGTTTATACAGATAGCAGTGTAGATATTTCCATGTTTATAGAGATAGTGTTGTAGATAATTTCAATTTCATACAGAGGGCAGTGTAGGTATTTCCAAGTTAATACAGATTGCGGTGTAGATATTTCCACGTTTATAGAGATGGTGGTGTAGATATTTCCATGTTCATACAGAGGATGGTGTAGATATTTCCATGTTTAATGGGATGGCGGTGTAGATATTTCCATGTTTACACAGATAGCGGTGTAGACATTTCCATGTTTATACAGATAGCGGTGTGGATATTTCCATGTTTATGCAGATAGCAGTGTATATATTTCCATGTTTATACAGATAGCGGTGCGGATATTTCCATGTTTATTCAGATACCGGTGCGGATATTTCCATGTTTATACAGATAGTTGGGCAGATATTTCCATGTTTATACAGATAGCGGTGTAGATATTTCCATCTTAATACAGATGGCGGTGTAGATATGTCCATGTTTGTACAGATGGCGGTGTAGATATTTCCATGTTCATACAGAAGGCGGTGTAGATATTTCAAAGTTTATAGAGATAGCGCTGTAGTTATTTCCATATTTATAGAGAAATCTGTGTAGATATTTCCATGTATATTCAGATAGCTGTGTAGATATTTCCATTTTCATGCAGATTACGGTGTAGATATTTCCATGTTCATCTAGATGCCGGTGTACATATATCCATGTTCAAACAAATGGCGGTGAAGATATTTCCATGTTCATACAGATGGCGGTGCAGGTATTTCCATGTTCTTACAAATGGCGGTGTAGATATTTCCATGTTCATAGAGATGGCGGTGTAGATATTTCCAGGTTCATACAAATGGCGGTGTAGATATTTCCATGTTCATAGAGATGGCGGTGTAGAAATTTACATGTTCATACAGATGGCGGTGTAGATATTTCCATGTTCTTACGGATGGCAGTGTAGATATTTCCATGTTCATACAGGTGGCGGTGTAGATATTTCCATGTTTATACAAATAGCAGTGTAGTTATTTCCATGTTTATAGAGACAGCTGTGTAGATATTTCCATTGATATACAGATAGCTGTGTAGATATTTGCATGTTCATACAGATAGCAGTGTAGATATTTCCAAGTTCATACAGATTGCGGTGTAGATATTTCCACGTTTATAGATATGGTGGTGTAGATATTTCCATGTTCATACAGAGGACGGTGTAGATATTTCCATGTTTAATGGGATGGCGGTGTAGATATTTCCATGTTTACACAGATAGCGGTGTAGACGTTTCCATGTTTATACAGATAGCGGTGTGGATATTTCCATGTTTATGCAGATAGCAGTGTATATATTTCCATGTTTATACAGATAGCGGTGCGGATATTTCCATGTTTATTCAGATACCGGTGCGGATATTTCCATGTTTATACAGATAGTTGGGCAGATATTTCCATGTTTATACAGATAGCGGTGTAGATATTTCCATCTTAATACAGATGGCGGTGTAGATATGTCCATGTTTGTACAGATGGCGGTGTAGATATTTCCATGTTCATACAGAAGGCGGTGTAGATATTTCAAAGTTTATAGAGATAGCGCTGTAGTTATTTCCATATTTATAGAGAAATCAGTGTAGATATTTCCATGTATATTCAGATAGCTGTGTAGATATTTCCATTTTCATGCAGATTACGGTGTAGATATTTCCATGTTCATCTAGATGCCGGTGTACATATATCCATGTTCATACAAATGGCGGTGAAGATATTTCCATGTTCATACAGATGGCGGTGCAGGTATTTCCATGTTCTTACAAATGGCGGTGTAGATATTTCCATGTTCATAGAGATGGCGGTGTAGATATTTCCAGGTTCATACAAATGGCGGTGTAGATATTTACATGTGCATACAGATGGCGGTGTAGATATTTCCATGTTTATACAGATAGCAGTGTAGTTATTTCCATGTTTATAGAGATACCAGTCTGGATATTTCCATTGATATACAGATAGCTGTGTAGATATTTGCATGTTCATACAGATAGCGGTGTAGATATTTCAATGTTCATACAGATAGTGGTGTAGATATTTCCATGTTCATACAGATAGTGGTGTAGATATTTCCATGTTAATACAGATAGCGGTGTAGATATTTCCATGTTCATACAGATGGCGGTGTAGATATTTAAATGTTCGTACAGTTAGCGGTGTAGATATTTCCATGTTCATATAGATGGCGGTGTAGATATTTACATGTTGATACATATGGCCATGTAGATATTTCCATGTTCATACAGATAGCGGTGCAGATATTTCCATGTTCATACAGATAGCGGTGTAGATATTTCCATGTTCATACAGATAGCGGTGTAGTTATTTCCATGTTTATAGAGATGGCGGTGTAGATATTTCCATGTTCATACAGAGGACGGTGTAGATATTTCCATGTTTATAGGGATGGCGGTGTAGATATTTTCATGTTTACACAGATGGCGGTGTAGATATTTCCATGTTTACACAGATAGTGGTGTAGACATTTCCATGTTTACACAGATAGCGGTGTGGATATTTCCATGTTTATGCAGATAGCAGTGTATATATTTCCATGTTTATACAGATAGCGGTGCGGATATTTCCATGTTTATTCAGATAGTTGGGCAGATATTTCCATGTTAATACAGATAGTGGTGTAGATATTTCCATTTTCATACAGATAGTGGTGTAGATATTTAAATGTTCATACAGTTAGCGGTGTAGATATTTCCATGTTCATACAGATAGCGGTGTAGATATTTCCATGTTCATACCAATAGTGGTGTAGATATTTCCATGTTCATACATTTAGCGGTGTAGATATTTCCATGTTCATACAGATGGCGGTGAAGATATTTACATGTTCATACAGATGGCGGTGTAGATATTTCCATGTTTGTACGGATGGCAGTGTAGATATTTCCATGTTCATACACTTGGCGGTGTAGATATTTCCAAGTTTATACAGATAGCAGTGTAGTTATTTCCATGTTAATAGAGATAGCGGTGTAGATATTTCCATTGATATACAGATAGGTGTGTAGATATTTGCATGTTCATGCAGATAGCGGTGTAGATATTTCCATGTTCGTACAGATAGCGGTGTAGCTATTTCCAAGTTCATACAGATAGCGGTGTAGATATTTCTATGTTCATACAGATAACGGTGTAGATATTTCCATGTTCATACAGACTGCGGTGTAGATATTTCCATGTTCATACAGTTAGCGGTGTAGATATTTCCATGTTCATACAGATGGCAGTGTAGATATTTACATGTTCATACAGATGGCGGTATAGATATTTCCATGTTCATACAGATGGCGGTGTAGATATTTGCATGTTCATAGAGATGGCGGTGTAGATATTTCCATGTTTATGCAGATATCGGTATAGATATTTCCATGTTTATACAGATGGTGGTGTAGATATTTCCATGTTTATAGAGATGGCGGTCTAGATATTTCCATGTTTTCAGAGATAGTGGTGTAGTTATTTCCAAGTTTATAGAGACAGCGTTGTAGATATTTCCATGTTTATACAGATAGCGGTGAAGATATTTCCATGTTTATACAGATAGCGGTGTAGATATTTCCATGTTTATACAGATAGCAGTGTAGATATTTCCATGTTTATAGAGTTAGTGGTGTAGATAATTTCAATTTTATACCGAGAGCAGTGTAGATATTTCCAAGTTCATATAGATAGCGATGTAGATATTTCCATGTTTATAGAGATGGCAGTGTAGATATTTCCATGTTCTTAGAGATGGCGGTGTAGATATTTCCATGTTCATACAAATGGCGGGGTAGATATTTCCATGTTCATAGAGATGGCGGTGTAGATATTTGCATGTTTATACAGATAGCAGTGTGGTTATTTCCATGTTTATAGAGATAGTAGTGTAGATATTTCCATTGATATACAGATAGCTGTGTAGATATTTGCATGTTCATACAGATAGCGGTGTAGATATTTCCATGTTCATGCAGATAGCGGTGTAGATATTTCCATGTTCATACCAATAGCGGTGCAGATAATTCCATGTCCATACAGTTAGCGTTGTAGATATTTCCATGTTCATACAGATGGCGGTGTAGATATTTCCATGTTCATACAGATGGCGGTGTAGATATTTCCATGTTCATACGGATGGCAGTGTAGTTATTTCCATGATCATACAGGTGGCGGTGTACATATTTCCATGTTTCTACAGATAGCAGTGTAGTTATTTCCATGTTTATAGAGATAGCAGTGTAGATATTTCCATTGATATACAGATATCTGTGTAGATATTTGCATGTTCATACAGATAGCGGTGTAGATATTTCCATGTTCATACAGATAGCGGTGTAGATATTTCCATATTCATTCAGATAGCGGTGTAGATATTTCCATGTTCATACAGATAACGGTGTAGATACTTCCATGTTCATACAGATAGCGGTGTAGATATTTCCATGTTCATACAGTTAGCGGCGTAGATATTTCCATGTTCATACAGATGGCGGTGTAGATATTTACATGTTCATACAGATGGTGGTGTACATATTTCCATGTTTGTACAGATGGCGGTGTAGATATTTCCATGTTCATAGAGATGGCGGTGTAGATATTTCCATGTTTATGCAGATAGCGGTATAGTTATTTCCATGTTTATACAGATGGTGGTGTAGATATTTCCATGTTTATAGAGATGGCAGTCTAGATATTCCCATGTTTATACAGATAGCATTGAAGATATTTCCATGTTTATACAGATAGCGGTGTAGGTATTTCCATGTTTATACAGATAGAAGTGTAGATATTTCCATGTTTATAGAGATAGTGGTGTAGATAATTTCAATTTTATACAGATAGCAGTGTAGATATTTCCAAGTTCATACAGATAGCGGTGTAGATATTTCCATGTTTATAGAGATGTCGGTGCAGATATTTCCATGTTCATACAGATGGTGGTGTAGATATTTCCATGTTTATAGAGATGGCGGTGTAGATATTTCCATGTTTACACAGATGGCGGTGTAGATATTTCCCTGTTTCAACAGATAGCGGTGTAGACATTTCCATGTTTACACAGATAGCGGTATGGATATTTCCATGTTTATGCAGAGAGCGGTGTAGTTATTTCCATGTTTATACAGATAGCGGTGTGGATATTTCCATGTTTATACAGATAGTTGGGCAGATATTTCCATGTTTATACAGATAGCGGTGTAGATATTTCCATCTTAATACAGATTGCGGTGTAGATATGTCCATGTTCGTACAGATGGCGTTGTACATATTTTCATGTTCATACAGATGGCGGTGTAGATATTTCAAAGATTATAGAGATAGCGCTGTAGTTATTTCCATATTTATAGAGAAATCTGAGTAGTTATTTCCATGTATATGCAGATAGCTCTGTAGATATTTCCATGTTCATGCAGATAGCGGTGTAGATATTTCCATGTTCATCCAGATGCCGGTGTAGATATGTCCATGCTCATACAGATGGCGGTGAAGATATTTCCATGTTCATACAGATGGCGGTGTGGATATTTCCGTGTTCATACAAATGGCGGTGTAGATATTTGCAAGTTCATAGAGATGGCGGTGTAGATATTTCCATGTTCATACAAATGGCGGTGTAGATATTTCCATGTTCATAGAGATGGAGGTGTAGATATTTCCATGTTTATACAGATAGCAGTGTAGTTATTTCTATGTTTATAGAGATAGTAGTGTAGATATTTCCATTGATATACAGATAGTTGTGTAGATATTTGCATGTTCATACAGATAGCGGTGTAGATATTTCCACGTTCATACAGATGGCGGTGTAGATATTTACATGTTCATGCAGATGGCGTTGTAGATATTTCCATGTTCGTACAGATGGCCGTGTAGATATTTCCATGTTCATAGAGATGGCGGTGTAGATATTTCCATGTTTATGCAGATAGCGATATAGGTATTTCCATGTTTATACAGATGGTGGTGTAGATATTTCCATGTTTATAGAGATGGCGTTCTAGATATTTCCATGTTTATAGAGATAGTGGTGTAGTTATTTCCAAGTTTATAGAGACAGCGTTGTAGATGTTTCCATGTTTATACAGATAGCGGTGAAGATATTTCCATGTTTATACAGATAGCGGTGTAGATATTTCCATGTTTATACAGACAGAAGTGTAGATATTTCCAAGTTTATAGAGATAGTGGTGTAGATAATTTCAATTTATTCAGTTAGCAGTGTAGATATTTCCAAGTTCATACAGAGAGCAGTGTAGATATTTCCACGTTTATAGAGATGGCGGTGTAGATATATCCATCTTCATACAGATTGCGGTGTAGACATTTCCATGTTTATAGAGATGGCGGTGTAGATATTTTCATGTTTACACAGATGGCGGTGTAGATTTTTCCATGTTTACACAGATAGCGGTGTAGACATTTCCATGTTTACACAGATAGCGGTGTGGATATTTCCATGTTTATGCAGATAGCGGTGTAGATATTCCCATGTTTATACAGATAGCGGTGCGGATATTTCCATGTTTATGCAGATAGCGGTGCAGATATCTCCATCTTTATACAGATAGCGGTGCCGGTATTTCCATGCTTATACAGATAGTGGTGCAGATATTTCCATGTTTATAAAGATAGCGGTGTAGATATTTCCATCTTAATACAGATGGCGGTGTAGATATGTCCAGGATCGTACAGATGGCGGTGTAGACATTTCCATGTTCATACAGACGGCAGTGTTGATATTTCGAAGTTTATAGAGATAGCGCTGTAGTTATTTCCATATTTATAGAGAAATCTGTGTAAATATTTCCATGTATATGCAGATAGCTGTGTAGATATTTCCATGTTCATGCAGATAGCGTTATAGATATTTCCATGTTCTTCCAGATGCCGATGTAGATATTTCCATGTTCATACAGATAGCGGTGTAGATGTTTCCATGTTCATACAGATAGCGGTGTAGATATTTCCATGTTCATACAGATAGCGGTGTAGATAATTCCATGTTCATACAGATAGCGGTGTAGATATTTCCATGTTCGTACAGATAGCGGTGTAGTTATTTCCATGTTCTTACAGTTAGCGGTGTACATATTTCCATGTTCTTACAGATGGCGGTATAGATATTTCCATGTTCATACAGATGGCAGTGTAGATATTTCCATGTTCATACAGTTGGCGGTGTAGATATTTCCATATTTATACAGATAGCAGTGTAGTTATTTCCAAGTTTATAGAGATAACAGTGTAGATATTTCCATTGATATACAGATAGCTGAGTAGATATTTGCATGTTCATACAGATAGCGGTGTAGATACTTCCATGTTCATACAGATAGCGCTGTAGATATTTCCGTGTTTATACAGATAGTGGTGCGGATATTTCCATGTTTATACAGATAGTTGGGCAGATATTTCCATGTTTATACAGATAGCAGTGTAGATATTTCCATCTTAATACAGATGGCGGTGTAGATATGTCCATGTTCGTACAGATGGCGTTGTACATATTTCTATGTTCATACAGATGGCGGTGTAGATATTTTGAAGTTTATAGAGATAGCGCTGTAGATATTTTCTTATTTTTTTAGAAATCTGTGTAGATATTTCCATGTATATGCAGATAGCTCTGTAGATATTTCCATGTTCATGCAGATAGCGGTGTAGATATTTCCATGTTCATCCAGATGCCGGTGTAGATATGTCCATTCTCATACAGATGGCGGTGAAGATATTTCCATGTTCATACAGATGGCGGTGTAGATATTTCCGTGTTCATACAAACGGCGGTGTAGATATTTGCATGTTCATACAGATGGCGGTGTAGATATTTCCATGTTCATACAAATGGCGGTGTAGATATTTCCATGTTCATAGAGATGGCGGTGTAGATATTTCCATGTTTATACAGATAGCAGTGTAGATATTTCAATGTTTATACAGATAGTTGGGCATATATTTCCATGTTTATACAGATAGCGGTGTAGATATTTCCATCTTAATACTGATGGCGGTGTAGATATGTCCATGTTTGTACAGATGGCGGTGTAGATATTTCCATGTTCATACAGATGGCGGTTTAGATATTTTGAAGTTTATAGAGATAGCGCTGTAGTTATTTTCTTATTTTTTTAGAAATCTGTGTAGATATTTCCATGTATATTCAGATAGCTGTGTAGATATTTCCATGTTCATGCAGATGGCGGTGTAGATATTTCCATGTTCATATAAATGGGGGTGTAGATATTTCCATGTTCTTAGAGATGGCGGTGTAGGTATTTTCATATTTATAGAGATAGCAGTGTAGTTATTTCCATGTTTATAAAGATAGCAGTGTAGATATTTCCATTGATATACAGATAGCTGTGTAGATATTGGCATGTTCATAGAGATAGCGGTGTAGATATTTGCATGTTCATAGAGATAGCGGTGTATATATTTCCATGTTCATACAGATAGCGGTGTAGGTATTTCCATGTTCATACAGATAGCGGTGTAGATATTTCCATTTTCATACAGATAGCGGTGTAGATATTTCCATGTTCATACAGTTAGCGGTGTAGATATTCCCATGTTCATACAGATGGCGGTGTAGATATTTCCATGTTCATACAGATGGCGTTGTAGATATTTCCATGTTCATACAGATAGCGGTGTAGATATTTCCATGTTAATACAGATAGCGATGTAGATATTTCCATGTTCTTACCGATAGCGGTGTAGATATTTCCATGTTCATACAGTTAGCGGTGTAGATATCTCCATGTTCATCCAGATGCCGGTGTAGATATATCCCTGCTAATACAGATGGTGGTGAAGATATTTCCATGTTCATACAGATGGCGGTGTAGATATTTCCATGTTCATAGAGATGGCGGTGTAGATATTTCCATGTTTACAGAGATAGTGGTGTAGTTATTTCCAAGTTTATAGAGACAACGTTGTAGATATTTCCATGTTTATACAGATAGCGGTGAAGATATTTCCATGTTTATACAGATAGCGGTGTAGATATTTCCATGTTTATACAGATAGCAGTGTACATATTTCCACGTTTATAGAGATAGTGGTGTAGATAATTTCAATTTTATACAGAGAGCAGTGTAGATGTTTCCAAGTTCATACAGATAGCGGTGTAGATATTTCCACGTTTATAGAGATGGCAGTGTAGATATTTCCATGTTCATACAGATGGCGGTGAAGATATTTCCATGTTTATGGGGATGGCGGTGTAAATATTTTCATGTTTACACAAATGGCGGTGTAGATATTTCCATGTTTACACAGATAGAGGTGTAGACATTTCCATGTTTACACAGATAGCGGAGTGGATATTTCCATTTTTATGCAGAAAGCAGTGCAGATATTTCCATGTTTATACAGATAGTTGGGCAGATATTTCCATGTTTATACAGATAGCGGTGTAGATATTTCCACCTTAATACAGATGGCGGTGTAGATATGTCCATGTTCTTACAGATGGCGGTGTAGATATTTCCATGTTCATACAGATGGCGGTGTAGATATTTCGAAGTTTATAGAGATAGTGCTATAGTTATTTCCATATTTATAGAGAAATCTGTGTAGATATTTCCATGTTTATGCAGATAGCAGTGTAGATATTTCCATGTTCATGCAGATAACGGTGTAGATACTTCCATGTTCATCCAGATGCCGGTGTAGATATATCCATGTTCATACAGATGGCGGTGAAGTTATTTCCATGTTCATACAGATGGCAGTGTAGATATTTCCATGTTCATACAAATGGCTGGTGTAGATATTTCCATGTTCATAGAGATGGCGGTGTAGATATTTCCATGTACATAGAGATGGCGGTGTAGATATTTCCATGTTTATACAGATAGCAGTGTAGTTATTTCCATGTTTATAGAGATAGTGGTGTAGATAATTTCAACTTTATACAGATAGCTGTCTAGATATTTGCATGTTCATAGAGATATCGGTGTAGATATTTCCATGTTCCTACAGATAGCGGTGTAGATATTTCCATGTTCATACAGATAGCGGTGTAGATATTTCCATGTTCATGCAGATAGCGGTGTAGATATTTCCATGTTCATACCAATAGCGGTGTAGATATTTCCATGTCCATACATTTAGCGTTGCAGATATTTCCATGTTCATACAGATGGCGGGGTAGATATTTCCATGTTTGTACGGATGGCAGTGTAGATATTTCCATGTTCATACAGGTGGCAGTGTAGATATTTCCATGTTTATACTGATAGCAGTGTAGATATTTCCATGTTTATTGAGATAGCAGTGTAGATATTTCCATTGATATACAGATAGCTGTGTAGATATTTGCATGTTCATACAGATAGCGGTGTAGATATTTCCATGTTCATACAGATAGCGGGGTAGATATTTCCATGTTCATACAGATAGTGGTGTAGATATTTCCATGTTCATACAGTTAGCGGTGTAGATATTTCCATGTTCATACAATAAGCGGTGTAGATATTTCCATGTTCATACAGATGGCGGTGTAGATATTTCCATGTTCATACAGATGGCGGTGTAGATATTTCCATGTTCGTACGGATGGCAGTGTAGATATTTCCATGTTCGTACAGGTGGCGGTGTAGATATTTCCATGTTTATACAGATAGCAGTGTAGATATTTCCATATTTATAGAGATAGCAATGTAGATATTTCCATTGATATACAGATAGCTGTGTAGATATTTGCATGTTCATACAGATAGCGGTGTAGTTATTTCCATGTTCGAACAGTTTGCGGTGTAGATATTTCCATGTTCATACAGATGGCGGTGTAGATATTTACATGTTAATATAGATGGCTTTGTAGATATTTCCATGTTCGTACAGATGGCGGTGTAGATGTATCCATGTTCATAGAGATAGCGTTATAGATATTTCCATGTTTATACAGATGGTGGTGTAGATATTTCCATGTTTATGGGGATGGCGGTGTAGATATTGTCATGTTTACACAGATGGCGGTGTAGATATTTCCATGTTTACACAGATAGCGGTGTAGACATTTCCATGTTTACACAGATAGCAGTGTGGAAATTTCCATGTTTATGCAGATAGCAGTGTAGATATTTCCATGTTTATACAGATAGCGGTGCGGATATTTCCATGTTTATACAGATAGTTGGGCAGATATTTTCATGTTTATACAGATAGCGGTGTAGATATTTCCATTTTAATACAGATGGCGGTGTAGATATGTCCATATTTGTACAGATGGCGGTGTAGGTATTTCCATGTTTATAAAGATGGCGGTGTAGATATTTTCATGTTTACACAGATGGCGGTGCATATATTTCCATGTTTACACAGATAGCGGTGTAGACATTTCCATGTTTAAACTGTTAGCTTTGTGGATATTTCCATGGTTATGCAGATAGCGGTGTAGATATTTCCATATTTATACACATTGGCAGATATTTCCATGTTTATACAGATAGCAGAGTAGATATTTCCATCTTAATACAGATAGCGGTGCGGGTATTTCCATGTTTATACAGATAGTGGTGCAGATATTTCCATGTTTATAAAGATAGCGGTGTAGATATTTCCATGTTCATACAGATGGCGGTGTAGATATTTCCATGTTTATGCAGATAGTGATATAGGTATTTCCATGTTTATACAGATGGTGGTGTAGATATTTCCATGTTTATAGAGATGGCGTTCTATATATTTCCATGTTTATAGAGATAGTGGTGTAGTTATTTCCAAGTTTATAGAGACAGCGTTGTAGATGTTTCCATGTTTATACAGATAGCGGTGAAGATATTTCCATGTTTATACAGATAGCGGTGTAGATATTTCCATGGTTATACAGACAGAAGTGTAGATATTTCCAAGTTTATAGAGATAGTGGTGTAGATAATTTCAATTTTTTCAGATAGCAGTGTAGATATTTCCAAGTTCATACAGAGAGCAGTGTAGATATTTCCACGTTTATAGAGATGGCGGTGTAGATATTTCCATCTTCATACAGATGGCGGTGTAGATATTTCCATGTTTATAGAGATGGCGGTGTAGATATTTTCATGTTTACACAGATGGCGGTGTAGATATTTCCATGTTTACACAGATAGCGGTGTAGACATTTCCATGTTTACACAGATAGCGGTGTGGATATTTCCATGTTTATGCAGATAGCGGTGTAGATATTTCCATGTTTATACAGATAGCGGTGCGGATATTTCCATGTTTATGCAGATAGTGGTGTAGATATCTCCATCTTTATACAGATAGCGGTGCGGGTATTTCCATGTTTATACAGATAGTGGTGCAGATATTTCCATGTTTATAAAGATAGCGGTGTAGATATTTCCATCTTAATACAGATGGCGGTGTAGATATGTCCAGGATCGTACAGATGGCGGTGTAGATATTTCCATGTTCATACAGACGGCGGTGTAGATATTTCGAAGTTTATAGAGATAGCGCTGTAGATATTTCCATATTTATAGAGAAATCTGTGTAGATATTTCCATGTATATGCAGATAGCTGTGTCGATATTTCCATGTTCATGCAGATAGCGGTATAGATATTTCCATGTTCATCCAGATGCCGCTGTAGATATTTAAATGTTCATACAGATAGCGGTGTAGATATTTCCATGTTCATACAGATAGTGGTGTAGATATTTCCATGTTCATACAGATGGCGGTGTAGATATTTCCATGTTCATACAGATAGCGGTTTAGATATTTCCATGTTCGTACAGATAGCGGTGTAGGTATATCCATGTTCTTACAGTTAGCGGTGTACATATTTCCATATTCTTACAGATGGCGGTGTAGATATTTCCATGTTCATACAGATGGCAGTGTAGATATTTCCATGTTCATACATGTGGCGGTGTAGATATTTCCATGTTTAAACTGATAGCAGTGTAGTTATTTCCAAGTTTATAGAGATAGCAGTGTAGATATTTCCATTGATGTACAGATAGCTGAGTAGATATTTGCATGTTCATACAGATAGCGGTGTAGATACTTCCGTGTTCATACAGATAGCGGTGTAGATATTTCCATGTTTATACAGATAGTGGTGCGGATATTTCCATGTTTATACAGATAGTTGGGCAGATATTTCCATGTTTATACAGATAGCAGTGTAGATATTTCCATCTTAATACAGATGGCGGTGTAGATATGTCCATGTTCGTACAGATGGCGTTGTACATATTTCCATGTTCATACAGATGGCGGTGTAGATATTTTGAAGTTTATAGAGATAGCGCTGTAGTTATTTCCATATTTTTTTAGAAATCTGTGTAGATATTTCCATGTATATGCAGATAGCTATGTAGATATTTCCATGTTCATGCAGATAGCGGTGTAGATATTTCCATGTTCATACAGATGGCGGTGTAGATATTTACATGTTCATACAGATGGCGGTGTAGGTATTTCCATGTTCATACAGATAGCGGTGTAGATATTTCCATGTTCATACAGAGAGCGGTGTAGATATTTCCATGTTCATACAGATAGCGGTGTAGATATTTCCATGTTCATACCGATAGCGGTGTAGATATTTCCATGTTCATACAGTTAGCGGTGTAGATATTTCCATGTTCATACAGATGGCGGTGTAGATATTTACATGTTCATACAGATTGCGGTGTAGATTTTTCCATGTTCGTACGGAGGGCAGTGTAGATATTTCCATGTTCATACAGGTGGCGGTGTAGATATTTCCCTGTTTATACAGATAGCAGTGTAGTTATTTCCATTTTTATAGAGATAGCAGTGTAGGTATTTCCATTGATATACAGATAGCTGTGTAGGTATTTGTATGTTCATACAGATAGCGGTGTATATATTTCCATGTTCGTACAGATAGCGGTGTAGATATTTCCATGTTCATATAGACAGTGGTGTAGATATTTCCATGTTGATACAGATAACGGTGTAGGTATTTCCATGTTCATACAGATAGTGGTGTAGATCTTTCCATGTTCATACAGTTTGCGGTGTAGATATTTCCATGTTCTTACAGATGGCGGTGTAGATATTTACATGTTCATACAGCTGGTGGTATAGATATTTCCATGTTCGTACAGATGGCGGTGTAGATATTTCCATGTTCTTAGAGATGGCGGTGTAGATACTTCCATGTTTATGCAGATAGCGGTATAGATATTTGCATGTTTATACAGATGGTGGTGTAGATATTTCCATGTTTATAGAGATGGTGGTCTAGATATTTCCATGTTTACAGAGATAGTCGTGTAGTTTTTTCCAAGTTTATAGAGACAGCGTTGTAGATATTTCCATGTTTATACAGATAGCGGTGAAGATATTTCCATGTTTATACAGATAGCGGTGTAGATATTTCCATGTTTATACAGATAGCAGTGTAGATATTTCCATGTTTATAGAGATAGTGGTGTAGATAATTTCAATTTTATACAGAGAGCAGTGTAGATATTTCCAAGTTCATACAGATAGCGGTGTAGATATTTCCACGTTTATAGAGATAGTGGTGTAGATATTTCCATGTTCATAAAGATAGTGGTGTAGATATTTCCATGCTCATACAGATAACGGTGTAGATATGTCTATGTTCATACAGATGGAGGTGTAGATATTTACATGTACATACAGATGGCGGTGTAGATATTTCCATGTTCGTACGGATGGCAGTGTAGCTATTTCCATGTTCATAAAGGTGGCGGTGTAGATATTTCCATGTTTATAGAGATAGCGGTGAAGATATTTCCATGTTTATACAGATAGCGGTGTAGATAATTCCATGTTTATACAGATAGCAGTGTAGATATTTCCATGTTTATAGAGATAGTGGTGTAGATAATTTCAATTTTATACAGAGAGCAGTGTAGATATTTCCAAGTTCATACAGATAGCGGTGTAGTTATTTCCACATTTATAGAGATGGCGGTGTAGATTCTTCCATGTTCATACAGATGGCGGTGTAGATATTTCCATGTTTATAGGGATGGCGGTGTAGATATTTTCATGTTTACACAGATGGCAGTGTAGATATTTCCATGTTTACACAGATAGCAGTGTAGACATTTCCATGTTTACACAGATTGCTGTGTGGATATTTCCATGTTTATGCAGATAGCAGTGTAGATATTTCCATGTTTATACAGATAGCGGTGCGGATATTTCCATGTTTATACAGATAGTAGGGCAGATATTTCCATGTTTATACAGATAGTGGTGTAGATATTTCCATCTTAATACAGATGGCGGTGTAGATATTTCCATGTTTGTACAGATGGTGGTGTAGATATTTCCATGTTCATACAGATGGCGGTATAGATATTTCGAAGTTTATAGAGATAGTGCTGTAGTTATTTCCATATTTATAGAGAAATCTGTGTAGATATTTCCATGTATGTTCAGATATCTGTGTAGATATTTCCATGTTCATGCAGATAGCGGTGTAGATATTTCCATGTTCATCCAGATGCCAGTGTACATATATCCATGTTCATACAGATGGCGGTGAAGATATTTCCATGTTCATACAGATGGTGGTGTAGATATTTCCATGTTCATACAAATGGCGGTGTAGATATTTCCATGTTCATAGAGATGGCGGTGTAGTTATTTCCATGTTCATACAAATGGCGGTGTAGATATTTCCATGTTCATAGAGATGGCGGTGTAGATATTTCCATATTTATACAGATAGCAGTGTAGTTATTTCCATGTTTATAGAGATAGCAGTGTAGATATTTCCATTGATATACAGATAGCTGTGTAGATATTTGCATGTTCATTCAGATAGCGGTGTAGATATTTCCATGCTCATACAGATAGCGGTGTAGATATTTCCATGTTCATACAGATAGCGGTGTAGATATTTCCATGTTCATACAGATAGCGGTGTAGATATTTCCATGTTCATACAGATAGCGGTGTAGATATTTCCATGTTCACACAGATGGCGGTGTAGATATTTACATGTTCATACACATGGCGGTGTAGATATTTCCATGTTCGTACGGATGGCAGTGTAGATATTTCCATGTTCGTACAGGTGGCGGTGTAGATATTTCCATGTTTATACAGATAGCAGTGTAGATATTTCCATATTTATAGAGATAGCAATGTAGATATTTCCATTGATATACAGATAGCTGTGTAGATATTTGCATGTTCATACAGATAGCGGTGTAGTTATTTCCATGTTCGAACAGTTTGCGGTGTAGATATTTCCATGTTCATACAGATGGCGGTGTAGATATTTACATGTTAATATAGATGGCTTTGTAGATATTTCCATGTTCGTACAGATGGCGGTGTAGATGTATCCATGTTCATAGAGATAGCGTTATAGATATTTCCATGTTTATACAGATGGTGGTGTAGATATTTCCATGTTTATGGGGATGGCGGTGTAGATATTGTCATGTTTACACAGATGGCGGTGTAGATATTTCCATGTTTACACAGATAGCGGTGTAGACATTTCCATGTTTACACAGATAGCGGTGTGGAAATTTCCATGTTTATGCAGATAGCAGTGTAGATATTTCCATGTTTATACAGATAGCGGTGCGGATATTTCCATGTTTTTACAGATAGTTGGGCAGATATTTTCATGTTTATACAGATAGCGGTGTAGATATTTCCATTTTAATACAGATGGCGGTGTAGATATGTCCATATTTGTACAGATGGCGGTGTAGGTATTTCCATGTTTATAAAGATGGCGGTGTAGATATTTTCATGTTTACACAGATGGCGGTGCATATATTTCCATGTTTACACAGATAGCGGTTTAGACATTTCCATGTTTAAACTGTTAGCTTTGTGGATATTTCCATGGTTATGCAGATAGCGGTGTAGATATTTCCATATTTATACACATTGGCAGATATTTCCATGTTTATACAGATAGCAGAGTAGATATTTCCATCTTAATACAGATAGCGGTGCGGGTATTTCCATGTTTATACAGATAGTGGTGCAGATATTTCCATGTTTATAAAGATAGCGGTGCAGATATTTCCATGTTCATACAGATGGCGGTGTAGATATTTCCATGTTTATGCAGATAGTGATATAGGTATTTCCATGTTTATACAGATGGTGGTGTAGATATTTCCATGTTTATAGAGATGGCGTTCTATATATTTCCATGTTTATAGAGATAGTGGTGTAGTTATTTCCAAGTTTATAGAGACAGCGTTGTAGATGTTTCCATGTTTATACAGATACCGGTGAAGATATTTCCATGTTTATACAAATAGCGGTGTAGATATTTCCATGGTTATACAGACAGAAGTGTAGATATTTCCAAGTTTATAGAGATAGTGGTGTAGATAATTTCAATTTTTTCAGATAGCAGTGTAGATATTTCCAAGTTCATACAGAGAGCAGTGTAGATATTTCCACGTTTATAGAGATGGCGGTGTAGATATTTCCATCTTCATACAGATGGCGGTGTAGATATTTCCATGTTTATAGAGATGGCGGTGTAGATATTTTCATGTTTACACAGACGGCGGTGTAGATATTTCCATGTTTACACAGATAGCGGTGTAGACATTTCCATGTTTACACAGATAGCGGTGTGGATATTTCCATGTTTATGCAGATAGCGGTGTAGATATTTCCATGTTTATACAGATAGCGGTGCGGATATTTCCATGTTTATGCAGATAGTGGTGTAGATATCTCCATCTTTATACAGATAGCGGTGCGGGTATTTCCATGTTTATACAGATAGTGGTGCAGATATTTCCATGTTTATAAAGATAGCGGTGTAGATATTTCCATCTTAATACAGATGGCGGTGTAGATATGTCCAGGATCGTACAGATGGCGGTGTAGATATTTCCATGTTCATACAGACGGCGGTGTAGATATTTCGAAGTTTATAGAGATAGCGCTGTAGATATTTCCATATTTATAGAGAAATCTGTGTAGATATTTCCATGAATATGCAGATAGCTGTGTCGATATTTCCATGTTCATGCAGATAGCGGTATAGATATTTCCATGTTCATCCAGATGCCGCTGTAGATATTTAAATGTTCATACAGATAGCGGTGTAGATATTTCCATGTTCATACAGATAGTGGTGTAGATATTTCCATGTTCATACAGATGGCGGTGTAGATATTTCCATGTTCATACAGATAGCGGTTTAGATATTTCCATGTTCGTACAGATAGCGGTGTAGGTATATCCATGTTCTTACAGTTAGCGGTGTACATATTTCCATATTCTTACAGATGGCGGTGTAGATATTTCCATGTTCATACAGATGGCAGTGTAGATATTTCCATGTTCATACATGTGGCGGTGTAGATATTTCCATGTTTAAACTGATAGCAGTGTAGTTATTTCCAAGTTTATAGAGATAGCAGTGTAGATATTTCCATTGATGTACAGATAGCTGAGTAGATATTTGCATGTTCATACAGATAGCGGTGTAGATACTTCCGTGTTCATACAGATAGCGGTGTAGATATTTCCATGTTTATACAGATAGTGGTGCGGATATTTCCATGTTTATACAGATAGTTGGGCAGATATTTCCATGTTTATACAGATAGCAGTGTAGATATTTCCATCTTAATACAGATGGCGGTGTAGATATGTCCGTGTTCGTACAGATGGCGTTGTACATATTTCCATGTTCATACAGATGGCGGTGTAGATATTTTGAAGTTTATAGAGATAGCGCTGTAGTTATTTCCATATTTTTTTAGAAATCTGTGTAGATATTTCCATGTATATGCAGATAGCTATGTAGATATTTCCATGTTCATGCAGATAGCGGTGTAGATATTTCCATGTTCATACAGATGGCGGTGTAGATATTTACATGTTCATACAGATGGCGGTGTAGGTATTTCCATGTTCATACAGATAGCGGTGTAGATATTTCCATGTTCATACAGAGAGCGGTGTAGATATTTCCATGTTCATACAGATAGCGGTGTAGATATTTCCATGTTCATACCGATAGCGGTGTAGATATTTCCATGTTCATACAGTTAGCGGTGTAGATATTTCCATGTTCATACAGATGGCGGTGTAGATATTTACATGTTCATACAGATTGCGGTGTAGATTTTTCCATGTTCGTACGGAGGGCAGTGTAGATATTTCCATGTTCATACAGGTGGCGGTGTAGATATTTCCCTGTTTATACAGATAGCAGTGTAGTTATTTCCATTTTTATAGAGATAGCAGTGTAGGTATTTCCATTGATATACAGATAGCTGTGTAGGTATTTGTATGTTCATACAGATAGCGGTGTATATATTTCCATGTTCGTACAGATAGCGGTGTAGATATTTCCATGTTCATATAGACAGTGGTGTAGATATTTCCATGTTGATACAGATAACGGTGTAGGTATTTCCATGTTCATACAGATAGTGGTGTAGATCTTTCCATGTTCATACAGTTTGCGGTGTAGATATTTCCATGTTCTTACAGATGGCGGTGTAGATATTTCCATGTTCTTAGAGATGGCGGTGTAGATACTTCCATGTTTATGCAGATAGCGGTATAGATATTTGCATGTTTATACAGATGGTGGTGTAGATATTTCCATGTTTATAGAGATGGTGGTCTAGATATTTCCATGTTTACAGAGATAGTCGTGTAGTTTTTTCCAAGTTTATAGAGACAGCGTTGTAGATATTTCCATGTTTATACAGATAGCGGTGAAGATATTTCCATGTTTATACAGATAGCGGTGTAGATATTTCCATGTTTATACAGATAGCAGTGTAGATATTTCCATTTTTATAGAGATAGTGGTGTAGATAATTTCAATTTTATACAGAGAGCAGTGTAGATATTTCCAAGTTCATACAGATAGCGGTGTAGATATTTCCACGTTTATAGAGATAGTGGTGTAGATATTTCCATGTTCATAAAGATAGTGGTGTAGATATTTCCATGTTCATACAGATAACGGTGTAGATATGTCCATGTTCATACAGATGGAGGTGTAGATATTTACATGTACATACAGATGGCGGTGTAGATATTTCCATGTTCGTACGGATGGCAGTGTAGCTATTTCCATGTTCATAAAGGTGGCGGTGTAGATATTTCCATGTTTATAGAGATAGCGGTGAAGATATTTCCATGTTTATACAGATAGCGGTGTAGATAATTCCATGTTTATACAGATAGCAGTGTAGATATTTCCATGTTTATAGAGATAGTGGTGTAGATAATTTCAATTTTATACAGAGAGCAGTGTAGATATTTCCAAGTTCATACAGATAGCGGTGTAGTTATTTCCACATTTATAGAGATGGCGGTGTAGATTCTTCCATGTTCATACAGATGGCGGTGTAGATATTTCCATGTTTATAGGGATGGCGGTGTAGATATTTTCATGTTTACACAGATGGCAGTGTAGATATTTCCATGTTTACACAGATAGCAGTGTAGACATTTCCATGTTTACACAGATTGCTGTGTGGATATTTCCATGTTTATGCAGATAGCAGTGTAGATAATTCCATGTTTATACAGATAGCGGTGCGGATATTTCCATGTTTATACAGATAGTAGGGCAGATATTTCCATGTTTATACAGATAGTGGTGTAGATATTTCCATCTTAATACAGATGGCGGTGTAGATATTTCCATGTTTGTACAGATGGCGGTGTAGATATTTCCATGTTCATACAGATGGCGGTATAGATATTTCGAAGTTTATAGAGATAGCGGTGTAGTTATTTCCATATTTATAGAGAAATCTGTGTAGATATTTCCATGTATGTTCAGATATCTGTGTAGATATTTCCATGTTCATGCAGATAGCGGTGTAGATATTTCCATGTTCATCCAGATGCCAGTGTACATATATCCATGTTCATACAGATGGCGGTGAAGATATTTCCATGTTCATACAGATGGTGGTGTAGATATTTCCATGTTCATACAAATGGCGGTGTAGATATTTCCATGTTCATAGAGATGGCGGTGTAGTTATTTCCATGTTCATACAAATGGCGGTGTAGATATTTCCATGTTCATAGAGATGGCGGTGTAGATATTTCCATATTTATACAGATAGCAGTGTAGTTATTTCCATGTTTATAGAGATAGCAGTGTAGATATTTCCATTGATATACAGATAGCTGTGTAGATATTTGCATGTTCATTCAGATAGCGGTGTAGATATTTCCATGCTCATACAGATAGCGGTGTAGATATTTCCATGTTCATACAGATAGCGGTGTAGATATTTCCATGTTCATACAGATAGCGGTGTAGATATTTCCATGTTCATACAGATAGCGGTGTAGATATTTCCATGTTCACACAGATGGCGGTGTAGATATTTACATGTTCATACACATGGCGGTGTAGATATTTCCATGTTCGTACGGATGGCAGTGTAGATATTTCCATGTTCATAAAGGTGGCGGTGTAGATATTTCCATGTTTATACAGATAGCAGTGTAGTTATTTCCATGTTTATAGAGAGAGCTTTGTAGATATTTCCATTGGTATACATATGGCTGCGTAGATATTTGCATGTTCATACAGATAGCGGTGTAGATATTTCCATGTTCATACAGATAGCGGTGTAGATATTTCCATGTTCATACAGAGAGCGGTCTAGATATTTCCATGTTCATACAGATAACGGTGTAGATATTTCCATGTTCATACAGATAGTGGTGTAGATATTTCCATGTTCATACAGTTAGTAGTGTAGATATTTCCATGTTCATACAGATGGCGGTGTAGATATTTACATGTTCATACAGCTGGCGGTATAGATATTTTCATGTTCGTACAAATGGCGGTGTAGATATTTCCATGTTCATAGAGATGGCGGTGTAGATATTTCCATGTTTATACAGATAGCGGTGTAGTTATTTCCATGTTTATAGAGATAGCAGTGTAGAAATTTCCATTGATATAGAGATGGCGGTGTAGATATTTACATGTTCATTCAGATGGCAGTGTAGATATTTCCATGTTCATACAGATAGCAGTGTAGATATTTCCATGTTCATACAGATAGCGGTGTAGATATTTCCATGTTCATACAGATAGCGGTGTAGATATTTCCATGTTCATACAGATGGCGGTGTAGATATTTACATGTTCATACACATGGCGGTGTAGATATTTCCATGTTCGTACGGATGGCAGTGTAGATATTTCCATGTTCATAAAGGTGGCGGTGTAGATATTTCCATGTTTATACAGATAGCAGTGTAGTTATTCCCATGTTTATAGAGATAGCTGTGTAGATATTTCCATTGGTATACAGATAGCTGCGTAGATATTTGCATGTTCATACAGATAGCTTTGTAGATATTTCCATGTTCATACAGATAGCGGTGTAGATATTTCCATGTTCATACAGAGAGCGGTCTAGATATTTCCATGTTCATACAGATAACGGTGTAGATATTTCCATGTTCATACAGATAGTGGTGTAGATATTTCCATGTTCATACAGTTAGTAGTGTAGGTATTTCCATGTTCATACAGATGGCGGTGTAGATATTTACATGTTCATACAGCTGGCGGTATAGATATTTTCATGTTCGTACAAATGGCGGTGTAGATATTTCCATGTTCATAGAGATGGCGGTGTAGATATTTCCATGTTTATACAGATAGCGGTGTAGTTATTTCCATGTTTATAGAGATAGCAGTGTAGAAATTTCCATTGATATAGAGATGGCGGTGTAGATATTTACATGTTCATTCAGATGGCAGTGTAGATATTTCCATGTTCATACAGATAGCGGTGTAGATATTTCCATGTTCATACAGATAGCGGTGTAGATATTTCCATGTTTATACCAATTGCGGTGTAGATATTTCCATGTTCATACAGTTAGCGGTGTTGATATTTCTATGTTCATACAGATGGCGGTGTAGATATTTACATGTTCATACAGATGGCAGTGTAGATATTTCCATGTTTATACAGATAGCAGTGTAGTTATTTCCATGTTTATAGAGATGGCTGTGTAGATATTTCCATTGATATACAGATAGCTGTGTAGATATTTGCATGTTCATACAGATAGCGGTGTAGATATTTCCATGTTCGTACAGATAGCGGTGTAGATATTTACATGTTCATACAGATAGCGGTCTAGATATTTCCATGTTCATACAGATAACGGTGTAGATATTTCCATGTTCATACAGATAGTGGTGTAGATATTTCCATGTTCATACAGATGGCGGTGTAGATATTTACATGTTCATACAGCTGGCGGTATAGATATTTTCATGTTCGTACAGATGGCGGTGTAGGTATTTCCATGTTCATAGAGATGGCGGTGTAGATATTTCCATGTTTATACAGATAGCAGTGTAGTTATTTCCATGTTTATAGATATAGCAGTGTAGATATTTCCATTGATATACAGATAGCTGTTTAGATATTTGCATGTTCATACAGATAGCGCTCTAGATATTTCCATGTTCATACAGATAGCGGTTTAGATATTTCCATGTTCATACAGATAGCGTTGTAGATATTTCCATGTTCAGACAGATAGCGGTGTAGATATTTCCATGTACATTCAGATAGCGGTGTAGATATTTCCATGTTCATACAGTTAGCGGTGTAAATATTTCCATGTTCATTAGATGGCGGTGTAGATATTTACATGTTCATACAGATTGCGGTGTAGATATTTCCATGTTCAATCAGAGGGCGGTGTAGATATTTCCATGTTCATACAGATAGTGGTGTAGATATTTCCATGTTCATAGAGATAGCGGTGTAGATATTTCCATGTTCATACAGATGGCGGTGTAGATATTTCCATGTTCATACAAATGGCGGTGTAGATATTTCCATGTTCATAGAGATGTCGGTGTAGATATTTCCATGTTTATACAGTTAGCAGTGTAGTTATTTCCATGTTTATAGAGATAGCAGTGTAGATATTTCCATTGATATACAGATAGCTGTTTAGATATTTGCATGTTCATACAGTTAGCCGTCTAGATATTTCCATGTTCATACAGATAGCGGTGTAGACATTTCCATGTTCATACAGATAGCGGTGTAGATATTTCCATGTTCATACAGATAGCGGTGTAGATATTGCCATGTTCATACAGATGACGGTGTAGATATTTACATGTTCATACAGATGGCGGTGTAGATATTTCCATGTTCATACAGATAGCGGTGTAGACATTTCCATGTTTACACAGATAGCGGTGTGGATATTTCCATGTTTTTGCAGACAGATGTGTAGTTATTTCCATGTTTATACAGATAGCGGGGCGGATATTTCCATGTTTATACAGATAGTTGGGCAGATATTTCCATGTTTATACAGATAGCGGTGTAGATATTTCCATCTTAATACAGATGGCGGTGTAGATATGTGCATGTTTGCACAGATGGCGGTGTAGATATTTCCATGTTCATACAGATGGCGGTGTAGATATTTCGAAGTTTATAGAGATAGCGCTGTAGTTATTTCCATATTTATAGTGAAATCTGTGTAGTTATTTCCATGTATATTCAGATAGCTGGGTAGATATTTCCATGTTCAAGCAGATAGCGGTGTAGATATTTCCATGTTATTCCAGATGCCGGTGAACATATATCCATGTTCATACAGATGGCGGTGAAGATATTTCCATGTTCATACAGATGGTGGTGTAGATATTTCCATGTTCATACAAATGGCGCTGTAGATATTTCCATGTTCATAGAGATGGCGGTGTAGATATTTCCATGTTCATACAAATGGCGGTGTAGATATTTCCATGTTCATAGAGATGGCGGTGTAGTTATTTCCATGTTCATACAAATGGCGGTGTAGATATTTCCATGTTCATAGAGATGGCGGTGTAGATATTTCCATATTTATACAGATAGCAGTGTAGTTATTTCCATGTTTATAGAGATAGCAGTGTAGATATTTCCATTGATATACAGATACCTGTGTAGATATTTGCATGTTCATTCAGATAGCGGTGTAGATATTTCCATGCTCATACAGATAGCGGTGTAGATATTTCCATGTTCATACAGATAGCGGTGTAGATATTTCCATGTTCATACAGATAGCGGTGTAGATATTTCCATGTTCATACAGATAGCGGTGTAGATATTTCCATGTTCACACAGATGGCGGTGTAGATATTTACATGTTCATACACATGGCGGTGTAGATATTTCCATGTTCGTACGGATGGCAGTGTAGATATTTCCATGTTCATAAAGGTGGCGGTGTAGATATTTCCATGTTTATACAGATAGCAGTGTAGTTATTTCCATGTTTATAGAGAGAGCTTTGTAGATATTTCCATTGGTATACATATAGCTGCGTAGATATTTGCATGTTCATACAGATAGCGGTGTAGATATTTCCATGTTCATACAGATAGCGGTGTTGATATTTCCATGTTCATACAGAGAGCGGTCTAGATATTTCCATGTTCATACAGATAACGGTGTAGATATTTCCATGTTCATACAGATAGTGGTGTAGATATTTCCATGTTCATACAGTTAGTAGTGTAGATATTTCCATGTTCATACAGATGGCGGTGTAGATATTTACATGTTCATACAGCTGGCGGTATAGATATTTTCATGTTCGTACAAATGGCGGTGTAGATATTTCCATGTTCATAGAGATGGCGGTGTAGATATTTCCATGTTTATACAGATAGCGGTGTAGTTATTTCCATGTTTATAGAGATAGCAGTGTAGAAATTTCCATTGATATAGAGATGGCGGTGTAGATATTTACATGTTCATTCAGATGGCAGTGTAGATATTTCCATGTTCATACAGATAGCAGTGTAGATATTTCCATGTTCATACAGATAGCGGTGTAGATATTTCCATGTTCATACAGATAGCGGTGTAGATATTTCCATGTTCATACAGATGGCGGTGTAGATATTTACATGTTCATACACATGGCGGTGTAGATATTTCCATGTTCGTACGGATGGCAGTGTAGATATTTCCATGTTCATAAAGGTGGCGGTGTAGATATTTCCATGTTTATACAGATAGCAGTGTAGTTATTTCCATGTTTATAGAGATAGCTGTGTAGATATTTCCATTGGTATACAGATAGCTGCGTAGATATTTGCATGTTCATACAGATAGCTTTGTAGATATTTCCATGTTCATACAGATAGCGGTGTAGATATTTCCATGTTCATACAGAGAGCGGTCTAGATATTTCCATGTTCATACAGATAACGGTGTAGATATTTCCATGTTCATACAGATAGTGGTGTAGATATTTCCATGTTCATACAGTTAGTAGTGTAGGTATTTCCATGTTCATACAGATGGCGGTGTAGATATTTACATGTTCATACAGCTGGCGGTATAGATATTTTCATGTTCGTACAAATGGCGGTGTAGATATTTCCATGTTCATAAAGATGGCGGTGTAGATATTTCCATGTTTATACAGATAGCGGTGTAGTTATTTCCATGTTTATAGAGATAGCAGTGTAGAAATTTCCATTGATATAGAGATGGCGGTGTAGATATTTACATGTTCATTCAGATGGCAGTGTAGATATTTCCATGTTCATACAGATAGCGGTGTAGATATTTCCATGTTCATACAGATAGCGGTGTAGATATTTCCATGTTTATACCAATTGCGGTGTAGATATTTCCATGTTCATACAGTTAGCGGTGTTGATATTTCTATGTTCATACAGATGGCGGTGTATATATTTACATGTTCATACAGATGGCAGTGTAGATATTTCCATGTTTATACAGATAGCAGTGTAGTTATTTCCATGTTTATAGAGATGGCTGTGTAGATATTTCCATTGATATACAGATAGCTGTGTAGATATTTGCATGTTCATACAGATAGCGGTGTAGATATTTCCATGTTCGTACAGATAGCGGTGTAGATATTTACATGTTCATACAGATAGCGGTCTAGATATTTCCATGTTCATACAGATAACGGTGTAGATATTTCCATGTTCATACAGATAGTGGTGTAGATATTTCCATGTTCATACAGATGGCGGTGTAGATATTTACATGTTCATACAGCTGGCGGTATAGATATTTTCATGTTCGTACAGATGGCGGTGTAGGTATTTCCATGTTCATAGAGATGGCGGTGTAGATATTTCCATGTTTATACAGATAGCAGTGTAGTTATTTCCATGTTTATAGATATAGCAGTGTAGATATTTCCATTGATATACAGATAGCTGTTTAGATATTTGCATGTTCATACAGATAGCGCTCTAGATATTTCCATGTTCATACAGATAGCGGTTTAGATATTTCCATGTTCATACAGATAGCGGTGTAGATATTTCCATGTTCAGACAGATAGCGGTGTAGATATTTCCATGTACATTCAGATAGCGGTGTAGATATTTCCATGTTCATACAGTTAGCGGTGTAAATATTTCCATGTTCATTAGATGGCGGTGTAGATATTTACATGTTCATACAGATGGCGGTGTAGATATTTCCATGTTCAATCAGAGGGCGGTGTAGATATTTCCATGTTTATACAGATAGCGGTGTAGATATTTCCATGTTCCTAGAGATAGCAGTGTAGATATTTCCGTGTTTATACCAATAGCGGTGCAGATATTTCCATGTTCATACAGATGGCGGTGTAGATATTTCGAAGTTTATAGAGATAGCGCTGTAGATATTTCCATACTCATAGAGAAATCTGGGTAGATATTTCCATGTATATACAGATAGCTGTGTAGATATTTCCATGTTCATGCAGATAGCGGTGTAGATATTTCCATATTCATCCAGATGCCGGTGTACATATATCCATGTTCATACACATGGCGATGAAGATATTTCCATGTTCATACAGATGGCGGTGTAGATATTTCCATGTTCATAGAAATGGCGGTGTAGATATTTCCCTGTTCATAGAGATGGCGGTGTAGATATTTCCATGTTCATACAAATAGCGGTGTAGATATTTCCACGTTCATACAAATAGCGGTGTAGATATTTCCATGTTTATACAGATAGCAGTGTAGTTATTTCCATGTTTATAGAGATAGCAGTGTAGATATTTCCATTGATATACAGATAGCTGTTTAGATATTTGCATGTTCATACAGATAGCGGTCTAGATATTTCCATGTTCATACAGATAGCGGTGTAGATATTTCCATGTTCATACAGATAGCGGTGTAGATATTTCCATGTTCATAGAGATAGCGGTGTAGATATTTCCATGTTCATACAGATGGCGGTGTAGATATTTCCATGTTCATACAAATGGCGGTGTAGATATTTCCATGTTCATAGAGATGTCGGTGTAGATATTTCCATGTTTATACAGTTAGCAGTGTAGTTATTTCCATGTTTATAGAGATAGCAGTGTAGATATTTCCATTGATATACAGATAGCTGTTTAGATATTTGCATGTTCATACAGTTAGCCGTCTAGATATTTCCATGTTCATACAGATAGCGGTGTAGACATTTCCATGTTCATACAGATAGCGGTGTAGATATTTCCATGTTCATACAGATAGCGGTGTAGATATTGCCATGTTCATACAGATGACGGTGTAGATATTTACATGTTCATACAGATGGCGGTGTAGATATTTCCATGTTCATACAGATAGCGGTGTAGACATTTCCATGTTTACACAGATAGCGGTGTGGATATTTCCATGTTTTTGCAGACAGATGTGTAGTTATTTCCATGTTTATACAGATAGCGGGGCGGATATTTCCATGTTTATACAGATAGTTGGGCAGATATTTCCATGTTTATACAGATAGCGGTGTAGATATTTCCATCTTAATACAGATGGCGGTGTAGATATGTGCATGTTTGCACAGATGGCGGTGTAGATATTTCCATGTTCATACAGATGGCGGTGTAGATATTTCGAAGTTTATAGAGATAGCGCTGTAGTTATTTCCATATTTATAGTGAAATCTGTGTAGTTATTTCCATGTATATTCACATAGCTGGGTAGATATTTCCATGTTCAAGCAGATAGCGGTGTAGATATTTCCATGTTATTCCAGATGCCGGTGCACATATATCCATGTTCATACAGATGGCGGTGAAGATATTTCCATGTTCATACAGATGGTGGTGTAGATATTTCCATGTTCATACAAATGGCGCTGTAGATATTTCCATGTTCATAGAGATGGCGGTGTAGATATTTCCATGTTCATACAAATGGCGGTGTAGATATTTCCATGTTCATAGAGATGGCGGTGTAGATATTTCCATGTTTATACAGATAGCAGTGGAGTTATTTCCATGTTTATAGAGATAGCAGTGTAGATATTTCCATTGATATACAGATAGCTGTTTAGATATTTGCATGTTCATACAGATAGCGCTCTAGATATTTCCATGTTCATACAGATAGCGGTGTAGATATTTACATGTTCATACAGATGGCGGTGTAGATATTTCCATGTTCATACAGAGGGCGGTGTAGATATTTCCATGTTCATACAGATAGCGGTGTAGATATTTCCATGTTCATACAGATAGCAGTGTAGATATTTTCATCTTTATACCAATAGCGGTGTAGATATTTCCATCTTCATACAGTTAGCGGTGTAGATATTTCCATGTTCATACAGATGGCGGTGTAGATATTTCGAAGTTTATAGAGATAGCTCTGTAGATATTTCCATACTTATAGAGAAATCTGTGTAGATATTTCCATGTATATTCAGATAGCTGTGTAGATATTTCCATGTTCATGCAGATAGCGGAGTAGTTATTTCCATATTCATCCAGATGCCGGTGTACATATATCCATGTTCATACAGATGGCGATGAAGGTATTTCCATGTTCATACCGATGGCGGTGTAGATATTTCCATGTTCATACAAATGGCGGTGTAGATATTTCCCTGTTCATACAAATGGCGGTGTAGATATTTCCCTGTTCATAGAGATAGCGGTGTAGATATTTCCATGTTCATACAAATAGCGGTGTAGATATTTCCATGTTCATAGAGATGGCGGTGTACATATTTCCATGTTTATGCAGATAGCGGTATAGATATTTAAATGTTTATACCGAAGGTGGTGTAGATATTTCAATGTTTATTGAGATGGCGGTCTAGATATTTCCATGTTTATAGAGATAGAGGTGTAGATATATCCAAGTTTATAGAGACAGCGTTGTAGATATTTCCATGTTTATACAGATAGCGGTGAAGATATTTCCATGTTTATACAGATAGCGGTGTAGATATTTCCATGTTTATACAGATAACATTGTAGATATTTCCATGTTTATAGAGATAGTGGTGAAGATATTTTCAATTTTATACAGATAGCAGTGTAGATATTTCCAAGTTCATACAGATAGCGGTGTAGATATTTCCATGTTCATACAGATAGCGGTGTAGATATTTCCATGTTCATACCAATAGCGGTGTAGACATTTCCGTGTTCATACAGTTAGCGGTGTAGATATTTCCATGTTTATAGAGATGGCGGTGTAGATATTTTCATGTTTACACAGATGGCGGTGTAGATATTTCCATGTTTAGACAGATAGCGTTGTAGACATATCCATGTTTACACAGATAGCGGTGTGGATATTTCCATGTTTATGCAGATAGCGGTGTAGATATTTCCATGTTTATAAAGATAGCGGTGAGGATATTTCCATGTTTATACAGATAGTTGGGCAGATATTTCCATGTTTATACAGATAGCGGTGTAGATATTTCCATCTTAATACAGATGGCGGTGTAGGTATGTCCTTGTTCGTACAGATGGCGGTGTAGATATTTCCATGTTCATACAGATGGCGGTGTAGATATTTCAAAGTTTATGGAGACAGCGCTGTAGTTATTTCCATATTTATAGAGAAATCTGTGTAGATGTTTCCATGCATATGCAGACAGCTGTGTAGATATATCCATGTTCATGCAGATAGCGGTGTAGATATTTCCATGTTCATCCAGATGCCGGTGTAGATATATCCATGTTCATACAGATGGCGGTGAAGATATTTCCATGTTCAAACAGATGGCGGTGTAGATATTTCTATGTTCATACAAATGGCGGTGTAAATATTTCCAAGTTCATAGAGATGGCGGTGTAGATGTTTCCATGTTCATACAAATGGCGGTGTAGATATTTCCATGTTCATAGAGATGGCGTTGTAGATATTTCCATGTTTATACAGATAGCAGTGTAGTTATTTCCATGTTTATAGAGATAGCGTTGTAGATAATTTCAATTTTATGCAGACAGCTGGGTAGATATTTCCATGTTCATACAGATAGCGGTGTAGATATTTCCATCTTCATACAAATAGCGGGGTAGATATTTCTATGTTCATACAGATAGCGGTGTAGAGATTTCCATGTTCATACAGATAGTGGTGTAGATATTTCCATGTTCATACCAATAGCGGTGTGGATACTTCCATGTCCATACAGTTAGCGGTGTAGATATTTCCATGTTCATACAGATGGCGGTGTAGATATTTACATGTTCATACAGATGGCGGTGTAGATATTTCCATGTTCATACGGATGGCATTGTAGATATTTCCATGTTCATACAGGTGCCGGTGTAGATATTTACATGTTTATACAGATAACAGTGTACTTATTTCCATGTTTATAGAGATTGCAGTGTAGATATTTCCATTGATATACAGATAGCTTTGTAGATATTTGCATGTTCATACAGATAGCGGTGTAGATATTTCCATGTTCATACAGATAGCGGTGTAGATATTTCCATGTTCATACAGATTGCGGTGTAGATATTTCGATGTTCATACAGATAACGTTGTAGATATTTCCAAGTTCATACAGATGGCGGTGTAGATATTTCCATGTTCATACAAATGGCGGTGTAGATATTTCCATCTTCATAGTGATGGCGGTGTAGATATTTCCGTGTTCATACAAATGGCGGTGTAGATATTTCCATGTTCATAGAGATGGGGGTGTAGATATTTCCATGTTTATACAGATAGCAATGTAGTTATTTCCATGTTTATACAGATAGCGGTGTAGATATTTCCATGTTCATACAGATAGCGGTGTAGATATTTCCATGTTCACACAGATAGCGGTGTAGATATTTCCATGTTCATACAATTAGCGGTGTAGATATTTCCATGTTCATATAGATGGCGGTGTAGATATTTACATGTTCATACAGATGGCAGTGTAGATATTTCCATCTTCGTACGAATGGCAGTGTAGATATTTCCATGTTCATACAGGTGGCGTTGTAGATATTTCCATGTTTATACAGATAGCAGTGTAGTTATTTCCATTTTTACAGAGATAGCAGAGTAGATATTACTATTGATATACAGATAGCTGTGTAGATATTTGCATGTTCCTACAGATAGCGGTGTAGATATTTCCATGTTCGTACAGATAGCTGTGTAGATATTTCCATGTCCATACAGATATCGGTGTAGATATTTCCATGTTCATACAGTTAGTGGTGTAGATATTTCCATGTTCATACAGATGGCGGTGTAGATATTTACATGTTCATACAGATGGCGGTGTAGCTATTTCCATGTTCGTACAGATGTTGGTGTAGATATTTCCATGTTTATGCAGATAGCGGTGTAGATATTTCCATGTTTATACAGATAACAGTGTAGATATTTCCATGTTTAAAGAGATAGTGCTGTAGATAATTTCAATTTTATACAGATAGCAGTGTAGATATTTCCAAGTTCATACAGAGAGTAGTGTAGATATTTCCACGTTTATAGAGATGGCGGTGTAGATATTTCCATGTTGATACGGATGGCGGTGTAGATATTTCTATGTCTATAGAGATGGCGGTGTAGATATTTTCATGTATACACAGATGGCGGTGAAGATATTTCCATGTTTACAGACATAGCGGTGTAGACATTTCCATGTTTACACAAATAGCGGTGTGGATATTTCCATGTTTATGCAGATAGCGGTGTAGATATTTCCATGTTTATACAGATAGCGGTGCGGATATTTCCATGTTTATACAGATAGTTGGGCAGATATTTCCATCTTTATTCAGATAGCGGTGTAGTTATTTCCATCTTAATACAGATGGCTTTGTTGATATGTCCATGTTTGTACAGATGGCGGTGTAGATATGTCCATGTTTGTACAGATGGCGGTGTAGATATTTCCATGTTCATACAGATGGCGGTGTAGATATTTCGAAGTTTATGGAGATAGCGCTGTAGTTATTTCCATATTTATAGAGAAATCTGTGTAGATATTTCCATGTATATTCAGATAGCTGTGTAGATATTTCCATGTTCATGCAGATAGCGGTGTAGATATTTCCATGTTCATCCAGATGCCGGTGCACATATATCCATGTTTATACAGATGGCGGGGAAGTTATTTCCATGTTCATACAGATGGCGGTGTAGATATTTCCATGTTCATACAAATGGCGGTGTAGATGTTTACATGTTCATAGAGATGGCGGTGTAGATATTTCCATGTTTATACAGATAGCAGTGTAGTTATTTCCATGTTTATAGAGATAGCAGTGTAGATATTTCCATTGATATACAGATAGCTGTTTAGATATTTGCAAGTTCATACAGTTAGACGTCTAGATATTTCCAAGTTCATACAGATAGCGGTGTAGATATTTCCATGTTCATACAGATAGCGGTGTAGATATTTCCATGTTCATACAGATGACGGTGTAGATATTTACATGTTCATACAGATGGCGGTGTAGATATTTGCATGTTCATACAGATAGCGGTGTAGACATTTCCATGTTTACACAGTTAGCGGTGTGGATATTTCCATGTTTTTGCAGACAGAAGTGTAGATATTTCCATGTTTATACAGATAGCGGTGTGGATATTTCCATGTTTATACAGATAGTTGGGCAGATATTTCCATGTTTTTACAGATAGCGGTGTTGATATTTCCATCTTAATACAGATAGCGGTGTAGATATGTCCATGTTTGTACAGATGGCGTTGTAGATATTTCCATGTTCATACAGATGGCGGTGTAGATATTTCGAAGTTTATAGAGATAGCGCTGTAGTTATTTTCATATTTATAGAGAAATCTGTTTAGATATTTCCATGTATATTCAGATAGCTGTGCAGATATTTCCATGTTCATGCAGATAGCGGTGTAGATATTTCCATGTTAATCCAGATGCCGGTGCACATATATCCATGTTCATACAGATGGCGATGAAGATATTTCCATGTTCATACAGATTGTGGTGTAGATATTTCCATGTTCATACAAATGGCGATGTAGATATTTCCATGTTCATAGAGATGGCGGTGTAGATATTTCCATGTTCAGTCAGTTAGCGGTGTAGATATTTACATGTTCATACAGATGGCGGTGTAGATATTTCCATGTTCATACAGATAGCGGTGTAGACATTTCCATGTTTACACAGATAGCGGTGTGGATATTTCCATGTTTTTGCAGACAGAAGTGTAGATATTTCCTTGTTTATACAGATAGCGGTGCGGATATTTCCATGTTTATACAGATAGTTGGGCAGATATTTCCATGTTTATACAGATAGCGGTTTTGATATTTCCATCTTAATACAGATGGCGATGTAGATATGTCCATGTTTGTACAGATGGCGGTGTAGATATTTCCATGTTCATACAGATAGCGGTGTAGATATTTCCATGTTCATACAGTTAGCGGTGTAGATATTTCCATGTTCATACAGATAGCAGTGTAGATATTTCCATGTTTATAGAGATAGTGGTGTAGATAATTTCAATTTTATACAGAGAGCAGTGTAGATAATTCCAAGTTCATAAAGATAGCGGTGTAGATATTTCCTCGTTTATAGAGATGGCGGTGTAGATATTTCCATGTTCATACAGATGGCGGTGTAGATATTTCGAAGTTTGTAGAGATAGCGCTGTAGATATTTCCTTATTTATAGAGAAATCTGTGTAGATATTTCCATGTTCATCCAGATGACGGTGCACATATATCCATGTTCATACAGACGGCGGTCAAGATATTTCCATGTTCATACAGATTGTGGTGTAGATATTTCCATGTTCATACAAATGGCGATGTAGATATTTCCATGTTCATAGAGATGGCGGTGTAGATATTTCCATGTTCATACAAATGGCAGTGTAGATATTTCCATGTTCATAGAGATGGCGGTGTAGATATTTCCATGTTTATACAGATAGCAGTGTAGTTATTTCCATGTTTACAGAGATAGCAGTGTAGATATTTCCGTTGATATACAGATAGCTGTTTAGATATTTGCATGTTCATACAGATAGCCGTCTAGATATTTCCATGTTCATACAGATAGCTGTGTAGATATTTCCATGTTCATACAGATAGCGGTGTAGATATTTCCATGTTCATACAGATAGCGGTGTACATATTTCCATGTTCATACAGATGGCGGTGTAGATATTTCCATGTTCATACAAATGGCGGTGTAGATATTTCCATGTTCATAGAGATGGCGGTGTAGATATTTCCATGTTTATACAGATAGCAGTGTAGTTAATTCCATGTTTATAGAGATAGCAGTGTAGATATTTCCATTGATATACAGATAGCTGTTTAGATATTTGCATGTTCATACAGTTAGCCGTCTAGATATTTCCATGTTCATACAGATAGCGGTGTAGATATTTCCATGTTCATACAGATAGCGGTGTAGATATTTCCATGTTCATACAGATAGTGGTGTAGATATTACCATGTTCATACAGTTAGCCGTCTAGATATTTCCATGTTCATACAGATAGCGGTGTAGATATTTCCATGTTCATACAGATAGCGGTGTAGATATTTCCATGTACATACAGATAGTGGTGTAGATATTTCCATGTTCATACAGATAGCGGTGTAGATATTTCCATGTTCATACAGTTAGCGGTGTAGATATTTCCATGTTCATACAGATGGCGGTGTAGATATTTCCATGTTCATACAGATAGCGGTGTAGACATTTCCATGTTTACACAGATAGCGGTGGGGATATTTCCATGTTTTTGCAGACAGAAGTGTAGATATTTCCATGTGTATACAGATAGCGGTGCGGATATTTCCATGTTTATACAGATAGTTGGGCAGATATTTCCATGTTTGTACAGATAGCGGTGTTGATATTTCCATCTTAATACAGATGGCGGTGTAGATATGTCCATGTTTGTACAGATGGCGGTGTAGATATTTCCATGTTCATACAGATGGCAGTGTAGATATTCCGAAGTTTAGAGAGATAGCGCTGTAGTTATTTACATATTTATAGAGAAATCTGGGTAGATATTTCCATGTATATTCAGATAGCTGTGTAGATATTTCCATGTTCATGCAGATAGCGGTGTAGATATTTCCATGTTCATCCAGATGCCGGTGCACATATATCCATGTTCATACAGATGGCGGTGAAGATATTTCCATGTTGATACAGATGGTGGTGTAGATATTTCCATGTTCATACAAATGGCGACGTAGATATTTCCATGTTCATAGAGATGGCGGTGTAGATATTTCCATGTTCATACAAATGGCGGTGTGGATATTTCCATGTTCATAGAGATGGCGGTGTAGATATTTCCATGTTTATACAGATAGCAGTGTAGTTATTTCCATGTTTATAGAGATAGCAGTGTAGATATTTCCATTGATATACAGATAGCTGTTTTGATATTTCCATGTTCATACAGATAGCGCTCTAGATATTTCCATGTTCATACAGATAGCGGTGTAGATATTTCCATGTTCATACAAATAGCGGTGTAGATATTTCCATGTTCAGACAGATAGCGGTGTAGATATTTCCATGTACATTCAGATAGCGGTGTAGATATTTCCATGCTCATACAGTTAGCGGTGTAGATATTTCCATGTTCATTAGATGGCGGTGTAGATATTTACATGTTCACACAGATGGCGGTGTAGATATTTCCATGTTCATACAGAGGGCGGTGTAGATATTTCCATGTTCATACAGATAGCGGTGTAGATATTTCCATGTTCATACAGATAGCGGTGTAGATATTTCCAAGTTCATACAGATAGCGGTGTAGATATTTCCATGTTCATACAGATAGCGGTGTAGATATTTCCATGTTCATACATTTAGCGGTGTAGATATTTCCATGTTCATACAGATGGCGGTGTAGATATTTACATGTTCATACAGATGGCGGTGTAGATATTTACATGTTCATACAGATGGCGGTGTAGATATTTCCATGTTCATACAGATGGCGGTGTAGATATATCCATGTTCATAGAGATGGCGGTGTGGATATTTCCATGTTTATGCAGATAGCGATATAGATATTTCCATGTTTATACAGATGGTGGTTTAGTTATTTCCAAGTTTATGGGGATGGCGGTGTAGATATTTTCATGTTTACACAGATGGCGGTGCATATATTTCCATGTTTACACAGAGAGCGTTGTGGATATTTCCATGTTTATGCAGATAGCGGTGTAGATATTTCCATGTTTATACAGATTGCGGTGCGGAGATTTCCATGTTTATACAGATAGGCAGATATTTCCATGTTTATACAGATATCGGTGTAGATATTTCCATCTTAATACAGATGGCGGTGTAGATATGTCCATGTTCGTACAGATGGCGGTGTAGATATTTCCATGTTCATACAGATGGCGGTGTAGATATTTTGAAGTTTATAGAGATAGCGCTGTAGTTATTTCCGTATTTATAGAGAAATATGTGTAGATATTTTCATGTATGTGCAGATAGCTGTGTAGATATTTCCATGTTCATGCAGATAGCGGTGTAGATATTTCCATGTTCATCCAGATGCCGGTGTAGATATATCCAAGTTCGTACAGATGGCGGTGAAGATATTTCAATGTTCATACAGATGGCGGTGTAGTTATTTCCAGGTTCATACAAATGGCGGTGTAGATATTTCCATGTTCATAGAGATGGTGGTGTAGATATTTCCATGTTCATACAAATGGCGGTGTAGTTATTTGCATGTTGATAGACATGGCGGTTTAGATATTTCCATGTTTATACAGATAGCAGTGTAGCTAATTCCATGTTTATAGAGATGGTGGTGTAGATAATTTCAATATTATACAGATAGCTGTGTGGATATTTGCGTGTTCCTACAGATAGCGGTGTAGATATTTCCATGTTCGTACAGATAGCTGTGTAGATATTTCCATGTTCATACAGATAGCGGTGTAGATATTTCCATGTTCATACAGTTAGTGGTGTAGATATTTCCATGTTCATACAGATGGCGGTGTAGGTATTTACATGTTCATACAGATGGCGGTGTAGATATTTCCATGTTCGTACAGATGGTGGTGTAGATATTTCCACGTTCATAGAGATGGCGGTGTAGATATTTCCATGTTTATGCAGATAGCGGTGTAGATATTTCCATGTTTATACAGATAACAGTGTAGATATTTCCATGTTTACAGAGATAGTGCTGTAGATAATTTCAATTTTATACAGATAGCAGTGTAGATATTTCCAAGTTCATACAGACAGTAGTGTAGATATTTCCACCTTTATAGAGATGGCGGTGTAGATATTTCCATGTTGATACAGATGGCGGTGTAGATATTTCTATGTCTATAGAGATGGCGGTGTAGATATTTTCATGTATACACAGATGGCGGTGTAGATATTTCCATGTTTACAGACATAGCGGTGTAGACATTTGCATGTTTACACAAATAGCGGTGTGGATATTTCCATGTTTATGCAGATAGCGGTGCGGATATTTCCATGTTTATAAAGATAGTTGGGCAGATATTTCCATCTTTATACAGATAGCGGTGTAGATATTTCCATCTTAATACAGATGGCTTTGTTGATATGTCCATGTTTGAACAGATGGCAGTGTAGATATTTCCATGTTCATACAGATTGCGGTGTAGATATTACGAAGTTTACAGAGATAGCGCTGTAGATATTTCGAACTTTACAGAGATAGCGCTGTAGTTATTTCCATATTTATAGAGAAATCTGTGTAGATATTTCCATGTATATGCAGATAGCAATGTAGATATTTCCATGTTCATGCAGATAGCGGTGTAGATATTTCCATGTTCATCTAGATGCCGGTGTAGATATATCCATGTTCATACAGATGGCGGTGAAGATATTTCCATGTTCATACAGGTGGCGGTGTAGATATTTCCATGTTCATACAAATGGCGTTGTAGGTATTTCCATGTTCATAGAGATGGCGGTGTAGATATTTCCGAGTTCATACAAATGGCGGTGTAGATACTTCCATGATCATAGAGATGGCACTGTAGATATTTCCATGTTTATACAGATAGCAGTGTAGTTATTTCCATGTTTATAGATATAGCAGTGTAGATATTTCCATTGATATACAGATAGCTGTGTAGATATTTGCATGTTCATACAGATAGCGGTGTAGATATTTCCATGTTCATACAGATAGCGGTCTGGATATTTCCATGTTCATACAGATAGCGGTGTAGGTATTTCCATGTTCATACAGATAGCGGTGTAGGTATTTCCATGTTCATACAGATAACGGTGTAGATATTTCCATGTTCATACCAATAGCGGTGTGGATATTTCCATGTTCATACAGATGGCGGTGTAGATATTTACATGTTCATACAGATGGCGGTGTAGATATTTCCATGTTCGTACGGATGGCAGTGTAGATATTTCCATGTTCGTACAGGTGGCGGTGTAGATATTTCCATGTTTATACAGATAGCAGTGTAGATATTTCTATGTTTATAGAGATAGCAATGTAGATATTTCCATTGATATACAGATAGCTGTGTAGATATTTGCATGTTCATACAGATAGCGGTGTAGATATTTCCATGTTCGTGCAGATATCGGTGTAGATATTTCCATGTTCATACAGATAGCAGTGTAGATATTTCCATGTTCATACAGATGACGGTGTAGATATTTCCATGTTCATACAGATGGCGGTGTAGATATTTCCATGTTCAGTCAGTTAGCGGTGTAGATATTTCCATGTTCATACAGATGGCGGTGTAGATATTTACATGTTCATACAGATGGCGGTGTAGATATTTCCATGTTCATACAGATGGCGGTGTAGATATATCCATGTTCATAGAGATGGCGGTTTGGATATTTCCATGTTTATGCAGATAGCGATATAGATATTTCCATGTTTATACAGATGGTGGTGTAGTTATTTCCAAGTTTATGGGGATGGCGGTGTAGATATTTTCATGTTTACACAGATGGCAGTGCATATATTTCCATGTTTACACAGAGAGCGTTGTGGATATTTCCATGTTTATGCAGATAGCGGTGTAGATATTTCCATGTTTATACAGATTGCGGTGCGGATATTTCCATGTTTATACAGATAGGCAGATATTTCCATGTTTATACAGATAGCGGTGTAGATATTTCCATCTTAATACAGATGGCGGTGTAGATATGTCCGTGTTCGTACAGATGGCGGTGTAGATATTTCCATGTTCATACAGATGGCGGTGTAGATATTTCGAAGTTTATAGAGATAGCGCTGTAGTTATTTCCATATTTATAGAGAAATATGTGTAGATATTTTCATGTATGTGCAGATAGCTGTGTAGATATTTCCATGTTCATGCAGATAGCGGTGTAGATATTTCCATGTTCATCCAGATGCCGGTGTAGATATATCCAAGTTCGTACAGATGGCGGTGAAGATATTTCAATGTTCATACAGATGGCGGTGTAGATATTTCCAGGTTCATACAAATGGCGGTGTAGATATTTCCATGTTCATAGAGATGGCGGTGTAGATATTTCCATGTTCATACAAATGGCGGTGTAGTTATTTCCATGTTGATAGACATGGCGGTGTAGATATTTCCATGTTTATACAGATAGCAGTGTAGCTATTTCCATGTTTATAGAGATGGTGGTGTAGATAATTTCAATATTATACAGATAGCTGTGTGGATATTTGCATGTTCATACAGATAGCGGTGTAGATATTTCCATGTTCATACAGATAGCGTTGTAGATATTTCCATATTCATACAGAGAGCGGTGTAGATATTTCCATGTTCATGCAGAATGCGGTGCAGATATTTCCATGTTCATACCAATAGCGGTGTAGATATTTCCGTGTCCATACAGTTAGCGTTGTAGATATTTCCGAGTTCATACAGATGGCGGTGTAGATATTTACATGTTCATACAGATGGCGGTGTAGATATTTCCATGTTCATACGGATGGCAGTGTAGTTATTTCCATGTTCATACTGGTGGCGGCGTAGATATTTCCATGTTTATACAGATAGCAATGTAGTTATTTCCATGTTTATAGAGATAGCAGTGCAGATATTTCCATTGATATACAGATAGCTGTGTAGATATTTGCATGTTCATACAGATAGCGGTGTAGATATTTCCATGTTCGTACAGATAGCGGTTTAGATATTTCCATGTTCATACAGATAGCGGTGTAGATATTTCCAGGTTCATACAGATAACGGTGTAGATATTTCCATGTTCATACAGATAGCGGTGTAGATATTTCCTTGTTCATAGAGTTAGCGGTGTAGATATTTCCATGTTCATACAGATGGCGGTGTAGATATTTACATGTTCACACAGATGGCGGTGTAGATATTTCCATGTTCGTACAGATGGCGGTGTAGATATTTTCATCTTCATAGAGATGGCGGTGTAGATATTTCCATGTTTATGCAGAGAGCGGTATAGATATTTCCATGTTTATACAGATGGTGGTGTAGACATTTCCATGTTTATAGAGAAGGCGGTCTAGATATTTCCATGTTTATAGAGATAGTGGTGTAGTTATTTCCAAGTTTATAGAGACAGCATTGTATATATTTCCATGTTTATACAGATAGCGGTGAAGATATTTCCATGTTCATACAGATAGCATTGTAGATATTTCCATGTTCATACCGATAGCAGTGTAGATATTTCCATGTTCATAGAGATAGTGGTGTAGATAATTTCAATTTTATACAGAGAGCAGTGTAGATATTTCCAAGTTCATAAAGATAGCGGTGTAGATATTTCCACGTTTATAGAGATGGCGGTGTAGATATTTCCATGTTCATACAGATGGCGGTGTAGATATTTCCATGTTTATGGGGATGGCGGTGTAGATATTTTCATGTTTTCACAGATGGCGGTGTAGATATTTCTATGTTTACACAGATAGCGGTGTAGACATTTCCATGTTTACACAGAGAGCGGTGTGGATATTTCCATGTTTTTGCAGATAGAAGTGTAGATATTTCCATGTTTATACAGATAGCGGTGCGGATATTTCCATGTTTATGCAGATAGTTGGGCATATATTTCCATGTTTGTACAGATAGCGGTGTAGATATTTCCATCTTAATACAGATGGCGGTGTAGATATGTCCATGTTTGTACAGATGGCGGTGTAGATATTTCCATGTTCATACAGATGGCGGTGTAGATATTTCGAAGTTTATAGAGATAGCGCTGTAGTTATTTCCATATTTATAGAGAAATCTGTGTAGATATTTCCATGTATATTCCGATAACTGTGTAGATATTTCCATGTTCATGCAGATAGCGGTGTAGATATTTCCATGTTCATCCAGATGCCGGTGCACATATATCCTTGTTCATACAGATGGCGGTGAAGATATTTCCATGTTCATACATATGGTGGTGTAGATATTTCCATGTTCATACAAATGGCGCTGTAGATATTTCCATGTTCATACAGATGGCGGTGTAGATATTTCCATGTTTATACAGATAGCAATGTAGTTATTTCCATGTTTATACAGATAGCGGTGTAGATATTTCCATGTTCATACAGATAGCGGTGTAGATATTTCCATGTTCACACAGATAGCGGTGTAGATATTTCCATGTTCATACAATTAGCGGTGTAGATATTTCCATGTTCATATAGATGGCGGTGTAGATATTTACATGTTCATACAGATGGCAGTGTAGATATTTCCATCTTCGTACGAATGGCAGTGTAGATATTTCCATGTTCATACAGGTGGCGTTGTAGATATTTCCATGTTTATACAGATAGCAGTGTAGTTATTTCCATTTTTACAGAGATAGCAGAGTAGATATTACTATTGATATACAGATAGCTGTGTAGATATTTGCATGTTCCTACAGATAGCGGTGTAGATATTTCCATGTTCGTACAGATAGCTGTGTAGATATTTCCATGTCCATACAGATATCGGTGTAGATATTTCCATGTTCATACAGTTAGTGGTGTAGATATTTCCATGTTCATACAGATGGCGGTGTAGATATTTACATGTTCATACAGATGGCGGTGTAGCTATTTCCATGTTCGTACAGATGGTGGTGTAGATATTTCCATGTTTATGCAGATAGCGGTGTAGATATTTCCATGTTTATACAGATAACAGTGTAGATATTTCCATGTTTAAAGAGATAGTGCTGTAGATAATTTCAATTTTATACAGATAGCAGTGTAGATATTTCCAAGTTCATACAGAGAGTAGTGTAGATATTTCCACGTTTATAGAGATGGCGGTGTAGATATTTCCATGTTGATACGGATGGCGGTGTAGATATTTCTATGTCTATAGAGATGGCGGTGTAGATATTTTCATGTATACACAGACGGCGGTGAAGATATTTCCATGTTTACAGACATAGCGGTGTAGACATTTCCATGTTTACACAAATAGCGGTGTGGATATTTCCATGTTTATGCAGATAGCGGTGTAGATATTTCCATGTTTATACAGATAGCGGTGCGGATATTTCCATGTTTATACAGATAGTTGGGCAGATATTTCCATCTTTATTCAGATAGCGGTGTAGTTATTTCCATCTTAATACAGATGGCTTTGTTGATATGTCCATGTTTGTACAGATGGCGGTGTAGATATGTCCATGTTTGTACAGATGGCGGTGTAGATATTTCCAAGTTCATACAGATGGCGGTGTAGATATTTCGAAGTTTATGGAGATAGCGCTGTAGCTATTTCCATATTTATAGAGAAATCTGTGTAGATATTTCCATGTATATTCAGATAGCTGTGTAGATATTTCCATGTTCATGCAGATAGCGGTGTAGATATTTCCATGTTCATCCAGATGCCGGTGCACATATATCCATGTTTATACAGATGGCGGGGAAGTTATTTCCATGTTCATACAGATGGCGGTGTAGATATTTCCATGTTCATACAAATGGCGGTGTAGATGTTTACATGTTCATAGAGATGGCGGTGTAGATATTTCCATGTTTATAGAGATAGCAGTGTAGTTATTTCCATGTTTATAGAGATAGCAGTGTAGATATTTCCATTGATATACAGATAGCTGTTTAGATATTTGCAAGTTCATACAGTTAGACGTCTAGATATTTCCAAGTTCATACAGATAGCGGTGTAGATATTTCCATGTTCATACAGATAGCGGTGTAGATATTTCCATGTTCATACAGATGACGGTGTAGATATTTACATGTTCATACAGATGGCGGTGTAGATATTTGCATGTTCATACAGATAGCGGTGTAGACATTTCCATGTTTACACAGTTAGCGGTGTGGATATTTCCATGTTTTTGCAGACAGAAGTGTAGATATTTCCATGTTTATACAGATAGCGGTGTGGATATTTCCATGTTTATACAGATAGTTGGGCAGATATTTCCATGTTTTTACAGATAGCGGTGTTGATATTTCCATCTTAATACAGATAGCGGTGTAGATATGTCCATGTTTGTACAGATGGCGTTGTAGATATTTCCATGTTCATACAGATGGCGGTGTAGATATTTCGAAGTTTATAGAGATAGCGCTGTAGTTATTTTCATATTTATAGAGAAATCTGTTTAGATATTTCCATATATATTCAGATAGCTGTGCAGATATTTCCATGTTCATGCAGATAGCGGTGTAGATATTTCCATGTTAATCCAGATGCCGGTGCACATATATCCATGTTCATACAGATGGCGATGAAGATATTTCCATGTCCATACAGATGGTGGTGTAGATATTTCCATGTTCATACAAACGGCGATGTAGATATTTCCATGTTCATAGAGATGGCGGTGTAGATATTTCCATGTTCATACAAATGGCGGTGTAGATATTTCCATGTTCATAGAGATGGCGGTGTAGATATTTCCATGTTTATACAGATAGCAGTGTAGTTATTTCCATGTTTATAGAGATAGCAGTGTAGATATTTCCATTGATATACAGATAGCTGTTTAGATATTTGCATGTTCATACAGATAGCGGTCTAGATATTTCCATGTTCATACAGATAGCGGTGTAGATATTTCCATGTTCATACAGATAGCGGTGTAGATATTTCCATGTTCATACAGATAGCGGTGTAGATATTTCCATGTTCATACAGATGGCGGTGTAGATAATTCCATGTTCATACAAATGGCGGTGTAGATATTTCCATGTTCATAGAGATGTCGGTGTAGATATTTCCATGTTTATACAGATAGCAGTGTAGTTATTTCCATGTTTATAGAGATAGCAGTGTAGATATTTCCATTGATATACAGATAGCTGTTTAGATATTTGCATGTTCATACAGTTAGCCGTCTAGATATTTCCATGTTCATAGAGATAGCGGTGTACACATTTCCATGTTCATACAGATAGCGGTGTAGATATTTCCATGTTCATACAGATAGCGGTGTAGATATTGCCATGTTCATAGAGATGACGGTGTAGATATTTACATGTTCATACAGATGGCGGTGTAGATATTTCCATGTTCATACAGATAGCGGTGTAGACATTTCCATGTTTACACAGATAGCGGTGTGGATATTTCCATGTTTTGGAGACAGAAGTGTAGATATTTCCATCTTTATACAGATAGCGGTGTGGATATTTCCATGTTTATACAGATAGTTGGGCAGATATTTCCATGTTTATACAGATAGCGGTGTTGATATTTCCATCTTAATACAGATGGCGGTGTAGATATGTCCATGTTTGTACAGATGGCGGTGTAGATATTTCCATGTTCATTCAGATAGCGGTGTAGATATTTCCATGTTCATACAGTTAGCGGTGTAGGTATTTCCATGTTCATACAGATAGCAGTGTAGATATTTCCATGTTTATAGAGATAGTGGTGTAGATAATTTCAATTTTATACAGAGAGCAGTGTAGATAATTCCAAGTTCATAAAGATAGCGGTGTAGATATTTCCTCGTTTATAGAGATGGCGGTGTAGATATTTCCATGTTCATACAGATGGCGGTGTAGATATTTCGAAGTTTGTAGAGATAGCACTGTAGATATTTCCTTATTTATAGAGAAATCTGTGTAGATATTTCCATGTATATTCAGATAGCTGTGTAGATATTTCCATGTTCATGCAGATAGCGGTGTAGATATTTCCATGTTCATCCAGATGTCGGTGCACATATATCCATGTTCATACAGATGGCGGTGAAGATATTTCCATGTTCATACAGATTGTGGTGTAGATATTTCCATGTTAATACAAATGGCGATGTAGATATTTCCATGTTCATAGAGATGGCGGTGTAGATATTTCCATATTCATGCAGATAGCGGTGTAGATATTTCCATGTTCATCCAGATGCCGGTGCACATATATCCATGTTTATACAGACGGCGGGGAAGTTATTTCCATGTTCATACAGATGGCGGTGTAGATATTTCCATGTTCATACAAATGGCGGTGTAGATGTTTACATGTTCATAGAGATGGCGGTGTAGATATTTCCATGTTTATACAGATAGCAGTGTAGTTATTTCCATGTTTATAGAGATAGCAGTGTAGATATTTCCATTGATATACAGATAGCTGTTTAGATATTTGCAAGTTCATACAGTTAGACGTCTAGATATTTCCATGTTCATACAGATAGCGGTGTAGATATTTCCATGTTCATACAGATAGCGGTGTAGATATTTCCATGTTCATACAGATGACGGTGTAGATATTTACATGTTCATACAGATGGCGGTGTAGATATTTGTATGTTCATACAGATAGCGGTGTAGACATTTCCATGTTTACACAGATAGCGGTGTGGATATTTCCATGTTTTTGCAGACAGAAGTGTAGATATTTCCATGTTTATACAGATAGCGGTGCGGATATTTCCATGTTTATACAGATAGTTGGGCAGATATTTCCATGTTTTTACAGATAGCGGTGTTGATATTTCCATCTTAATACAGATAGCGGTGTAGATATGTCCATGTTTGTACAGATGGCGTTGTAGATATTTCCATGTTCATACAGATGGCGGTGTAGATATTTCGAAGTTTATAGAGATAGCGCTGTAGTTATTTTCATATTTATAGAGAAATCTGTTTAGATATTTCCATGTATATTCAGATAGCTGTGTAGATATTTCCATGTTCATGCAGATAGCGCTGTAGATATTTCCATGTTAATCCAGATGCCGGTGCACATATATCCATGTTCATACAGATGGCGATGAAGATATTTCCATGTCCATACAGATGGTGGTGTAGATATTTCCATGTTCATACAAATGGCGATGTAGATATTTCCATGTTCATAGAGATGGCGGTGTAGATATTTCCATGTTCATACAAATGGCGGGGTAGATATTTCCATGTTCATAGAGATGGCGGTGTAGATATTTCCATGTTTATACAGATAGCAGTGTAGTTATTTCCATGTTTATAGAGATAGCAGTGTAGATATTTCCATTGATATACAGATAGCTGTTTAGATATTTGCTTGTTCATACAGATAGCCGTCTAGATATTTCCATGTTCATACAGATAGCGGTGTAGATATTTCCATGTTCATACAGATAGCGGTGTAGATATTTACATGTTCATACAGATAGCGGTGTAGATATTTCCATGTTCATACAGATGGCGGTGTAGATATTTCCATGTTCATACAAATGGCGGTGTAGATATTTCCATGTTCACAGAGATGTCGGTGTAGATATTTCCATGTTTATACAGATAGCAGTGTAGTTATTTCCATGTTTATAGAGATAGCAGTGTAGATATTTCCATTGATATACAGATAGCTGTTTAGATATTTGCATGTTCATACAGTTAGCCGTCTAGATATTTCCATGTTCATACAGATAGCGGTGTAGACATTTCCATGTTCATACAGATAGCGGTGTAGATATTTCCATGTTCATACAGATAGCGGTGTAGATATTGCCATGTTCATAGAGATGACGGTGTAGATATTTACATGTTCATACAGATGGCGGTGTAGATATTTCCATGTTCATACAGATAGCGGTGTAGACATTTCCATGTTTACACAGATAGCGGTGTGGATATTTCCATGTTTTTGCAGACAGAAGTGTAGATATTTCCTTGTTTATACAGATAGCGGTGCGGATATTTCCATGTTTATACAGATAGTTGGGCAGATATTTCCATGTTTATACAGATAGCGGTTTTGATATTTCCATCTTAATACAGATGGCGATGTAGATATGTCCATGTTTGTACAGATGGCGGTGTAGATATTTCCATGTTCATACAGATAGCGGTGTAGATATTTCCATGTTCATACAGTTAGCGGTGTAGATATTTCCATGTTCATACAGATAGCAGTGTAGATATTTCCATGTTTATAGAGATAGTGGTGTAGATAATTTCAATTTTATACAGAGAGCAGTGTAGATAATTCCAAGTTCATAAAGATAGCGGTGTAGATATTTCCTCGTTTATAGAGATGGCGGTGTAGATATTTCCATGTTCATACAGATGGCGGTGTAGATATTTCGAAGTTTGTAGAGATAGCGCTGTAGATATTTCCTTATTTATAGAGAAATCTGTGTAGATATTTCCATGTTCATCCAGATGACGGTGCACATATATCCATGTTCATACAGATGGCGGTCAAGATATTTCCATGTTCATACAGATTGTGGTGTAGATATTTCCATGTTCATACAAATGGCGATGTAGATATTTCCATGTTCATAGAGATGGCGGTGTAGATATTTCCATGTTCATACAAATGGCGGTGTAGATATTTCCATGTTCATAGAGATGGCGGTGTAGATATTTCCATGTTTATACAGATAGCAGTGTAGTTATTTCCATGTTTACAGAGATAGCAGTGTAGATATTTCCGTTGATATACAGATAGCTGTTTAGATATTTGCATGTTCATACAGATAGCCGTCTAGATATTTCCATGTTCATACAGATAGCTGTGTAGATATTTCCATGTTCATACAGATAGCGGTGTAGATATTTCCATGTTCATACAGATAGCGGTGTACATATTTCCATGTTCATACAGATGGCGGTGTAGATATTTCCATGTTCATACAAATGGCGGTGTAGATATTTCCATGTTCATAGAGATGGCGGTGTAGATATTTCCATGTTTATACAGATAGCAGTGTAGTTAATTCCATATTTATAGAGATAGCAGTGTAGATATTTCCATTGATATACAGATAGCTGTTTAGATATTTGCATGTTCATACAGTTAGCCGTCTAGATATTTCCATGTTCATACAGATAGCGGTGTAGATATTTCCATGTTCATACAGATAGCGGTGTAGATATTTCCATGTTCATACAGATAGTGGTGTAGATATTACCATGTTCATACAGTTAGCCGTCTAGATATTTCCATGTTCATACAGATAGCGGTGTAGATATTTCCATGTTCATACAGATAGCGGTGTAGATATTTCCATGTACATACAGATAGCGGTGTAGATATTTCCATGTTCATACAGATGGCGGTGTAGATATTTCCATGTTCATACAGATGGCGGTGTAGATATTTCCATGTTCATACAGATGGCGGTGTAGATATTTCCATGTTCATACAGATAGCGGTGTAGACATTTCCATGTTTACACAGATAGCGGTGGGGATATTTCCATGTTTTTGCAGACAGAAGTGTAGATATTTCCATGTTTATACAGATAGCGGTGCGGATATTTCCATGTTTATACAGATAGTTGGGCAGATATTTCCATGTTTGTACAGATAGCGGTGTTGATATTTCCATCTTAATACAGATGGCGGTGTAGATATGTCCATGTTTGTACAGATGGTGGTGTAGATATTTCCATGTTCATACAGATAACGGTGTAGATATTTCCATGTTCATACAGATAGCGGTGTAGATATTTCCATGTTCGTAGAGTTAGCGGTGTAGATATTTCCATGTTCATACAGATGGCGGTGTAGATATTTACATGTTCACACAGATGGCGGTGTAGATATTTCCATGTTCGTACAGATGGCGGTGTAGATATTTCCATCTTCATAGAGATGGCGGTGTAGATATTTCCATGTTTATGCAGAGAGCGGTATAGATATTTCCATGTTTATACAGATGGTGGTGTAGACATTTCCATGTTTATAGAGAAGGCGGTCTAGATATTTCCATGTTTATAGAGATAGTGGTGCAGTTATTTCCAAGTTTATAGAGACAGCATTGTATATATTTCCATGTTTATACAGATAGCGGTGAAGATATTTCCATGTTCATACAGATAGCAGTGTAGATATTTCCATGTTCATACCGATAGCAGTGTAGATATTTCCATGTTCATAGAGATAGTGGTGTAGATAATTTCAATTTTATACAGAGAGCAGTGTAGATAATTCCAAGTTCATAAAGATAGCGGTGTAGATATTTCCTCGTTTATAGAGATGGCGGTGTAGATATTTCCATGTTCATACAGATGGCGGTGTAGATATTTCGAAGTTTGTAGAGATAGCGCTGTAGATATTTCCTTATTTATAGAGAAATCTGTGTAGATATTTCCATGTTCATCCAGATGACGGTGCACATATATCCATGTTCATACAGATGGCGGTCAAGATATTTCCATGTTCATACAGATTGTGGTGTAGATATTTCCATGTTCATACAAATGGCGATGTAGATATTTCCATGTTCATAGAGATGGCGGTGTAGATATTTCCATGTTCATACAAATGGCGGTGTAGATATTTCCATGTTCATAGAGATGGCGGTGTAGATATTTCCATGTTTATACAGATAGCAGTGTAGTTATTTCCATGTTTACAGAGATAGCAGTGTAGATATTTCCGTTGATATACAGATAGCTGTTTAGATATTTGCATGTTCATACAGATAGCCGTCTAGATATTTCCATGTTCATACAGATAGCTGTGTAGATATTTCCATGTTCATACAGATAGCGGTGTAGATATTTCCATGTTCATACAGATAGCGGTGTACATATTTCCATGTTCATACAGATGGCGGTGTAGATATTTCCATGTTCATACAAATGGCGGTGTAGATATTTCCATGTTCATAGAGATGGCGGTGTAGATATTTCCATGTTTATACAGATAGCAGTGTAGTTAATTCCATATTTATAGAGATAGCAGTGTAGATATTTCCATTGATATACAGATAGCTGTTTAGATATTTGCATGTTCATACAGTTAGCCGTCTAGATATTTCCATGTTCATACAGATAGCGGTGTAGATATTTCCATGTTCATACAGATAGCGGTGTAGATATTTCCATGTTCATACAGATAGTGGTGTAGATATTACCATGTTCATACAGTTAGCCGTCTAGATATTTCCATGTTCATACAGATAGCGGTGTAGATATTTCCATGTTCATACAGATAGCGGTGTAGATATTTCCATGTACATACAGATAGCGGTGTAGATATTTCCATGTTCATACAGATGGCGGTGTAGATATTTCCATGTTCATACAGATGGCGGTGTAGATATTTCCATGTTCATACAGATGGCGGTGTAGATATTTCCATGTTCATACAGATAGCGGTGTAGACATTTCCATGTTTACACAGATAGCGGTGGGGATATTTCCATGTTTTTGCAGACAGAAGTGTAGATATTTCCATGTTTATACAGATAGCGGTGCGGATATTTCCATGTTTATACAGATAGTTGGGCAGATATTTCCATGTTTGTACAGATAGCGGTGTTGATATTTCCATCTTAATACAGATGGCGGTGTAGATATGTCCATGTTTGTACAGATGGTGGTGTAGATATTTCCATGTTCATACAGATAACGGTGTAGATATTTCCATGTTCATACAGATAGCGGTGTAGATATTTCCATGTTCGTAGAGTTAGCGGTGTAGATATTTCCATGTTCATACAGATGGCGGTGTAGATATTTACATGTTCACACAGATGGCGGTGTAGATATTTCCATGTTCGTACAGATGGCGGTGTAGATATTTCCATCTTCATAGAGATGGTGGTGTAGATATTTCCATGTTTATGCAGAGAGCGGTATAGATATTTCCATGTTTATACAGATGGTGGTGTAGACATTTCCATGTTTATAGAGAAGGCGGTCTAGATATTTCCATGTTTATAGAGATAGTGGTGCAGTTATTTCCAAGTTTATAGAGACAGCATTGTATATATTTCCATGTTTATACAGATAGCGGTGAAGATATTTCCATGTTCATACAGATAGCAGTGTAGATATTTCCATGTTCATACCGATAGCAGTGTAGATATTTCCATGTTCATAGAGATAGTGGTGTAGATAATTTCAATTTTATACAGAGAGCAGTGTAGATATTTCCAAGTTCATAAAGATAGCGGTGTAGATATTTCCACGTTTATAGAGATGGCGGTGTAGATATTTCCATGTTCATACAGATGGCGGTGTAGATATTTCCATGTTTATGGGGATGGCGGTGTAGATATTTTCATGTTTTCACAGATGGCGGTGTAGATATTTCTATGTTTACACAGATAGCGGTGTAGACATTTCCATGTTTACACAGAGAGCGGTGTGGATATTTCCATGTTTTTGCAGATAGAAGTGTAGATATTTCCATGTTTATACAGATAGCGGTGCGGATATTTCCATGTTTATACAGATAGTTGGGCATATATTTCCATGTTTGTACAGATAGCGGTGTAGATATTTCCATCTTAATACAGATGGCGGTGTAGATATGTCCATGTTTGTACAGATGGCGGTGTAGATATTTCCATGTTCATACAGATGGCGGTGTAGATATTTCGAAGTTTATAGAGATAGCGCTGTAGTTATTTCCATATTTATAGAGAAATCTGTGTAGATATTTCCATGTATATTCCGATAACTGTGTAGATATTTCCATGTTCATGCAGATAGCGGTGTAGATATTTCCATGTTCATCCAGATGCCGGTGCACATATATCCTTGTTCATACAGATGGCGGTGAAGATATTTCCATGTTCATACAGATGGTGGTGTAGATATTTCCATGTTCATACAAATGGCGATGTAGATATTTCCATGTTCATACAGATGGCGGTGTAGATATTTCCATGTTTATACAGATAGCAATGTAGTTATTTCCATGTTTATACAGATAGCGGTGTAGATATTTCCATGTTCATACAGATAGCGGTGTAGATATTTCCATGTTCACACAGATAGCGGTGTAGATATTTCCATGTTCATACAATTAGCGGTGTAGATATTTCCATGTTCATATAGATGGCGGTGTAGATATTTACATGTTCATACAGATGGCAGTGTAGATATTTCCATCTTCGTACGAATGGCAGTGTAGATATTTCCATGTTCATACAGGTGGCGTTGTAGATATTTCCATGTTTATACAGATAGCAGTGTAGTTATTTCCATTTTTACAGAGATAGCAGAGTAGATATTACTATTGATATACAGATAGCTGTGTAGATATTTGCATGTTCCTACAGATAGCGGTGTAGATATTTCCATGTTCGTACAGATAGCTGTGTAGATATTTCCATGTCCATACAGATATCGGTGTAGATATTTCCATGTTCATACAGTTAGTGGTGTAGATATTTCCATGTTCATACAGATGGCGGTGTAGATATTTACATGTTCATACAGATGGCGGTGTAGCTATTTCCATGTTCGTACAGATGGTGGTGTAGATATTTCCATGTTTATGCAGATAGCGGTGTAGATATTTCCATGTTTATACAGATAACAGTGTAGATATTTCCATGTTTAAAGAGATAGTGCTGTAGATAATTTCAATTTTATACAGATAGCAGTGTAGATATTTCCAAGTTCATACAGAGAGTAGTGTAGATATTTCCACGTTTATAGAGATGGCGGTGTAGATATTTCCATGTTGATACGGATGGCGGTGTAGATATTTCTATGTCTATAGAGATGGCGGTGTAGATATTTTCATGTATACACAGACGGCGGTGAAGATATTTCCATGTTTACAGACATAGCGTTGTAGACATTTCCATGTTTACACAAATAGCGGTGTGGATATTTCCATGTTTATGCAGATAGCGGTGTAGATATTTCCATGTTTATACAGATAGCGGTGCGGATATTTCCATGTTTATACAGATAGTTGGGCAGATATTTCCATCTTTATTCAGATAGCGGTGTAGTTATTTCCATCTTAATACAGATGGCTTTGTTGATATGTCCATGTTTGTACAGATGGCGGTGTAGATATGTCCATGTTTGTACAGATGGCGGTGTAGATATTTCCAAGTTCATACAGATGGCGGTGTAGATATTTCGAAGTTTATGGAGATAGCGCTGTAGTTATTTCCATATTTATAGAGAAATCTGTGTAGATATTTCCATGTATATTCAGATAGCTGTGTAGATATTTCCATGTTCATGCAGATAGCGGTGTAGATATTTCCATGTTCATCCAGATGCCGGTGCACATATATCCATGTTTATACAGATGGCGGGGAAGTTATTTCCATGTTCATACAGATGGCGGTGTAGATATTTCCATGTTCATACAAATGGCGGTGTAGATGTTTACATGTTCATAGAGATGGCGGTGTAGATATTTCCATGTTTATACAGATAGCAGTGTAGTTATTTCCATGTTTATAGAGATAGCAGTGTAGATATTTCCATTGATATACAGATAGCTGTTTAGATATTTGCAAGTTCATACAGTTAGACGTCTAGATATTTCCAAGTTCATACAGATAGCGGTGTAGATATTTCCATGTTCATACAGATAGCGGTGTAGATATTTCCATGTTCATACAGATGACGGTGTAGATATTTACATGTTCATACAGATGGCGGTGTAGATATTTGCATGTTCATACAGATAGCGGTGTAGACATTTCCATGTTTACACAGTTAGCGGTGTGGATATTTCCATGTTTTTGCAGACAGAAGTGTAGATATTTCCATGTTTATACAGATAGCGGTGTGGATATTTCCATGTTTATACAGATAGTTGGGCAGATATTTCCATGTTTTTACAGATAGCGGTGTTGATATTTCCATCTTAATACAGATAGCGGTGTAGATATGTCCATGTTTGTACAGATGGCGTTGTAGATATTTCCATGTTCATACAGATGGCGGTGTAGATATTTCGAAGTTTATAGAGATAGCGCTGTAGTTATTTTCATATTTATAGAGAAATCTGTTTAGATATTTCCATATATATTCAGATAGCTGTGCAGATATTTCCATGTTCATGCAGATAGCGGTGTAGATATTTCCATGTTAATCCAGATGCCGGTGCACATATATCCATGTTCATACAGATGGCGATGAAGATATTTCCATGTCCATACAGATGGTGGTGTAGATATTTCCATGTTCATACAAATGGCGATGTAGATATTTCCATGTTCATAGAGATGGCGGTGTAGATATTTCCATGTTCATACAAATGGCGGTGTAGATATTTCCATGTTCATAGAGATGGCGGTGTAGATATTTCCATGTTTATACAGATAGCAGTGTAGTTATTTCCATGTTTATAGAGATAGCAGTGTAGATATTTCCATTGATATACAGATAGCTGTTTAGATATTTGCATGTTCATACAGATAGCGGTCTAGATATTTCCATGTTCATACAGATAGCGGTGTAGATATTTCCATGTTCATACAGATAGCGGTGTAGATATTTCCATGTTCATACAGATAGCGGTGTAGATATTTCCATGTTCATACAGATGGCGGTGTAGATAATTCCATGTTCATACAAATGGCGGTGTAGATATTTCCATGTTCATAGAGATGTCGGTGTAGATATTTCCATGTTTATACAGATAGCAGTGTAGTTATTTCCATGTTTATAGAGATAGCAGTGTAGATATTTCCATTGATATACAGATAGCTGTTTAGATATTTGCATGTTCATACAGTTAGCCGTCTAGATATTTCCATGTTCATAGAGATAGCGGTGTAGACATTTCCATGTTCATACAGATAGCGGTGTAGATATTTCCATGTTCATACAGATAGCGGTGTAGATATTGCCATGTTCATAGAGATGACGGTGTAGATATTTACATGTTCATACAGATGGCGGTGTAGATATTTCCATGTTCATACAGATAGCGGTGTAGACTTTTCCATGTTTACACAGATAGCGGTGTGGATATTTCCATGTTTTTGCAGACAGAAGTGTAGATATTTCCATCTTTATACAGATAGCGGTGTGGATATTTCCATGTTTATACAGATAGTTGGGCAGATATTTCCATGTTTATACAGATAGCGGTGTTGATATTTCCATCTTAATACAGATGGCGGTGTAGATATGTCCATGTTTGTACAGATGGCGGTGTAGATATTTCCATGTTCATTCAGATAGCGGTGTAGATATTTCCATGTTCATACAGTTAGCGGTGTAGGTATTTCCATGTTCATACAGATAGCAGTGTAGATATTTCCATGTTTATAGAGATAGTGGTGTAGATAATTTCAATTTTATACAGAGAGCAGTGTAGATAATTCCAAGTTCATAAAGATAGCGGTGTAGATATTTCCTCGTTTATAGAGATGGCGGTGTAGATATTTCCATGTTCATACAGATGGCGGTGTAGATATTTCGAAGTTTGTAGAGATAGCACTGTAGATATTTCCTTATTTATAGAGAAATCTGTGTAGATATTTCCATGTATATTCAGATAGCTGTGTAGATATTTCCATGTTCATGCAGATAGCGGTGTAGATATTTCCATGTTCATCCAGATGTCGGTGCACATATATCCATGTTCATACAGATGGCGGTGAAGATATTTCCATGTTCATACAGATTGTGGTGTAGATATTTCCATGTTAATACAAATGGCGATGTAGATATTTCCATGTTCATAGAGATGGCGGTGTAGATATTTCCATGTTCATGCAGATAGCGGTGTAGATATTTCCATGTTCATCCAGATGCCGGTGCACATATATCCATGTTTATACAGACGGCGGGGAAGTTATTTCCATGTTCATACAGATGGCGGTGTAGATATTTCCATGTTCATACAAATGGCGGTGTAGATGTTTACATGTTCATAGAGATGGCGGTGTAGATATTTCCATGTTTATACAGATAGCAGTGTAGTTATTTCCATGTTTATAGAGATAGCAGTGTAGATATTTCCATTGATATACAGATAGCTGTTTAGATATTTGCAAGTTCATACAGTTAGACGTCTAGATATTTCCATGTTCATACAGATAGCGGTGTAGATATTTCCATGTTCATACAGATAGCGGTGTAGATATTTCCATGTTCATACAGATGACGGTGTAGATATTTACATGTTCATACAGATGGCGGTGTAGATATTTGTATGTTCATACAGATAGCGGTGTAGACATTTCCATGTTTACACAGATAGCGGTGTGGATATTTCCATGTTTTTGCAGACAGAAGTGTAGATATTTCCATGTTTATACAGATAGCGGTGCGGATATTTCCATGTTTATACAGATAGTTGGGCAGATATTTCCATGTTTTTACAGATAGCGGTGTTGATATTTCCATCTTAATACAGATAGCGGTGTAGATATGTCCATGTTTGTACAGATGGCGTTGTAGATATTTCCATGTTCATACAGATGGCGGTGTAGATATTTCGAAGTTTATAGAGATAGCGCTGTAGTTATTTTCATATTTATAGAGAAATCTGTTTAGATATTTCCATGTATATTCAGATAGCTGTGTAGATATTTCCATGTTCATGCAGATAGCGCTGTAGATATTTCCATGTTAATCCAGATGCCGGTGCACATATATCCATGTTCATACAGATGGCGGTGAAGGTATTTCCATGTTCATACAGATGGTGGTGTAGATATTTCCATGTTCATACAAATGGCGATGTAGATATTTCCATGTTCATAGAGATGGCGGTGTAGATATTTCCATGTTCATACAAATGGCGGGGTAGATATTTCCATGTTCATAGAGATGGCGGTGTAGATATTTCCATGTTTATACAGATAGCAGTGTAGTTATTTCCATGTTTATAGAGATAGCAGTGTAGATATTTCCATTGATATACAGATAGCTGTTTAGATATTTGCTTGTTCATACAGATAGCCGTCTAGATATTTCCATGTTCATACAGATAGCGGTGTAGATATTTCCATGTTCATACAGATAGCGGTGTAGATATTTACATGTTCATACAGATAGCGGTGTAGATATTTCCATGTTCATACAGATGGCGGTGTAGATATTTCCATGTTCATACAAATGGCGGTGTAGATATTTCCATGTTCACAGAGATGTCGGTGTAGATATTTCCATGTTTATACAGATAGCAGTGTAGTTATTTCCATGTTTATAGAGATAGCAGTGTAGATATTTCCATTGATATACAGATAGCTGTTTAGATATTTGCATGTTCATACAGTTAGCCGTCTAGATATTTCCATGTTCATACAGATAGCGGTGTAGACATTTCCATGTTCATACAGATAGCGGTGTAGATATTTCCATGTTCATACAGATAGCGGTGTAGATATTGCCATGTTCATAGAGATGACGGTGTAGATATTTACATGTTCATACAGATGGCGGTGTAGATATTTCCATGTTCATACAGATAGCGGTGTAGACATTTCCATGTTTACACAGATAGCGGTGTGGATATTTCCATGTTTTTGCAGACAGAAGTGTAGATATTTCCTTGTTTATACAGATAGCGGTGCGGATATTTCCATGTTTATACAGATAGTTGGGCAGATATTTCCATGTTTATACAGATAGCGGTTTTGATATTTCCATCTTAATACAGATGGCGATGTAGATATGTCCATGTTTGTACAGATGGCGGTGTAGATATTTCCATGTTCATACAGATAGCGGTGTAGATATTTCCATGTTCATACAGTTAGCGGTGTAGATATTTCCATGTTCATACAGATAGCAGTGTAGATATTTCCATGTTTATAGAGATAGTGGTGTAGATAATTTCAATTTTATACAGAGAGCAGTGTAGATAATTCCAAGTTCATAAAGATAGCGGTGTAGATATTTCCTCGTTTATAGAGATGGCGGTGTAGATATTTCCATGTTCATACAGATGGCGGTGTAGATATTTCGAAGTTTGTAGAGATAGCGCTGTAGATATTTCCTTATTTATAGAGAAATCTGTGTAGATATTTCCATGTTCATCCAGATGACGGTGCACATATATCCATGTTCATACAGATGGCGGTCAAGATATTTCCATGTTCATACAGATTGTGGTGTAGATATTTCCATGTTCATACAAATGGCGATGTAGATATTTCCATGTTCATAGAGATGGCGGTGTAGATATTTCCATGTTCATACAAATGGCGGTGTAGATACTTCCATGTTCATAGAGATGGCGGTGTAGATATTTCCATGTTTATACAGATAGCAGTGTAGTTATTTCCATGTTTACAGAGATAGCAGTGTAGATATTTCCGTTGATATACAGATAGCTGTTTAGATATTTGCATGTTCATACAGATAGCCGTCTAGATATTTCCATGTTCATACAGATAGCTGTGTAGATATTTCCATGTTCATACAGATAGCGGTGTAGATATTTCCATGTTCATACAGATAGCGGTGTACATATTTCCATGTTCATACAGATGGCGGTGTAGATATTTCCATGTTCATACAAATGGCGGTGTAGATATTTCCATGTTCATAGAGATGGCGGTGTAGATATTTCCATGTTTATACAGATAGCAGTGTAGTTAATTCCATATTTATAGAGATAGCAGTGTAGATATTTCCATTGATATACAGATAGCTGTTTAGATATTTGCATGTTCATACAGTTAGCCGTCTAGATATTTCCATGTTCATACAGATAGCGGTGTAGATATTTCCATGTTCATACAGATAGCGGTGTAGATATTTCCATGTTCATACAGATAGTGGTGTAGATATTACCATGTTCATACAGTTAGCCGTCTAGATATTTCCATGTTCATACAGATAGCGGTGTAGATATTTCCATGTTCATACAGATAGCGGTGTAGATATTTCCATGTACATACAGATAGCAGTGTAGATATTTCCATGTTCATACAGATGGCGGTGTAGATATTTCCATGTTCATACAGATGGCGGTGTAGATATTTCCATGTTCATACAGATGGCGGTGTAGATATTTCCATGTTCATACAGATAGCGGTGTAGACATTTCCATGTTTACACAGATAGCGGTGGGGATATTTCCATGTTTTTGCAGACAGAAGTGTAGATATTTCCATGTTTATACAGATAGCGGTGCGGATATTTCCATGTTTATACAGATAGTTGGGCAGATATTTCCATGTTTGTACAGATAGCGGTGTTGATATTTCCATCTTAATACAGATGGCGGTGTAGATATGTCCATGTTTGTACAGATGGCGGTGTAGATATTTCCATGTTCATACAGATGGCAGTGTAGATATTCCGAAGTTTAGAGAGATAGCGCTGTAGTTATTTCCATATTTATAGAGAAATCTGGGTAGATATTTCCATGTATATTCAGATAGCTGTGTAGATATTTCCATGTTCATGCAGATAGCGGTGTAGATATTTCCATGTTCATCCAGATGCCGGTGCACATATATCCATGTTCATACAGATGGCGGTGAAGATATTTCCATGTTGATACAGATGGTGGTGTAGATATTTCCATGTTCATACAAATGGCGATGTAGATATTTCCATGTTCATAGAGATGGCGGTGTAGATATTTCCATGTTCATACAAATGGCGGTGTGGATATTTCCATGTTCATAGAGATGGCGGTGTAGATATTTCCATGTTTATACAGATAGCAGTGTTGTTATTTCCATGTTTATAGAGATAGCAGTGTAGATATTTCCATTGATATACAGATAGCTGTTTTGATATTTCCATGTTCATACAGATAGCGCTCTAGATATTTCCATGTTCATACAGATAGCGGTGTAGATATTTCCATGTTCATACAAATAGCGGTGTAGATATTTCCATGTTCAGACAGATAGCGGTGTAGATATTTCCATGTACATTCAGATAGCGGTGTAGATATTTCCATGCTCATACAGTTAGCGGTGTAGATATTTCCATGTTCATTAGATGGCGGTGTAGATATTTACATGTTCACACAGATGGCGGTGTAGATATTTCCATGTTCATACAGAGGGCGGTGTAGATATTTCCATGTTCATACAGATAGCGGTGTAGATATTTCCATGTTCATAGAGATAGCAGTGTAGATATTTCCATGTTTATACCAATAGCGGTGTAGATATTTCCATGTTCATACAGATGGCGGTGTAGATATTTCAAAGTTTATAGAGATAGCGCTGTAGATATTTCCATACTCATAGAGAAATCTGTGTAGATATTTCCATGTATATTCAGATAGCTGTGTAGATATTTCCATGTTCATGCAGATAGCGGGGTAGATATTTCCATGTTGATACAGATGGTGGTGTAGATAATTCCATATTCATCCAGATGCCGGTGTACATATATCCATGTTCATACAGATGGCGATGAAGATATTTCCATGTTCATACAGATGGCGGTGTAGATATTTCCATGTTCATACAAATGGCGGTGTAGATATTTCCCTGTTCATAGAGATGGCGGTGTAGATATTTCCATGTTCATACAAATAGCGGTGTAGATATTTCCATGTTCATAGAGATGGCGGTGTAGATATTTCCATGTTTATACAGATAGCAGTGTAGTTATTTCCATGTTTATAGAGATAGCAGTGTAGATATTTCCATTGATATACAGATAGCTGTGTAGATATTTGAATGTTCATACAGATAGCGGTGTGAATATTTCCATGTTCATACAGATAGCGGTGTAGATATTTCCATGTTCATACAGATAGCGGTGTAGATATTTCCATGTTCATACAGATAGCGGTGTAGAAATTTCCACGTTCATACAGATAGCGGTGTAGATATTTCCATGTTCATAAAGTTAGCGGTGTAGATATTTCAATGTTCATACAGATGGCGGTGTAGATATTTACATGTTCATACACATGGCGGTGTAGATATTTCCATGTTCGTACGGATGGCAGTGTAGATATTTCCATGTTCATACAGGTGGCGGTGTAGATATTTCCATGTTTATACAGATAGCGGTGAAGGTATTTCCATGTTTATACAGATAGCGGTGTAGATATTTCCATGTTTATACAGATAGCAGTGTAGATATTTCCATGTTTATAGAGATAGTGGTGTAGATAATTTCAATTTTATACAGAGAGCAGTGTAGATATTTCCAAGTTCATAAAGATAGCGGTGTAGATATTTCCTCGTTTATAGAGATGGCGGTGTAGATATTTCCATGTTCATACAAATGGCGGTGTAGATGTTTCCATGTTCATAGAGATGGCGGTGTAGATATTTCCATGTTTATACAGATAGCAGTGAAGTTATTTCCATGTTTATAGAGATAGCAGTGTAGATATTTCCATTGATATACAGATAGCTGTTTAGATATTTGCATGTTCATACAGATAGCGGTCTAGATATTTCCATGTTCATTCAGATAGCGGTGTAGATATTTCCATGTTCATACAGTTAGCGGTGTAGATATTTCCATGTTCATACAGATGCCGGTGTAGATATTTACATGTTCATACAGATGGTGGTGTAGATATTTCCATGTTCATACAGATGGCGGTGTAGATATTTCCATGTTCATAGAGATGGCGGTGTAGATATTTCCATGTTTATGCAGATAGAGGTATAGATATTTCCATGTTTATACAGATGGTGGTGTAGATATTTCCATGTTTATAGAGATGGCGGTCTAGATATTTCCATGTTTATACAGATAGCGGTGAAGATATTTCCATGTTTATACAGATAGCGCTGTATATATTTCCATGTTTATACAGATAGCATTGTAGATATTTTCATGTTTATAGAGATAGTGGTGTAGATAATTTCAATTTTATACCGAGAGGAGTGTGGATATTTCCAAGTTCATACAGATACCGAAGTAGATACTTCCACGTTTATAGAGATGGCGGTGTAGATATTTCCATGTTCATACTGATGGTGTTGTAGATATTTCCATGTTCATATAAATGGCGGTGTAGATATTTCCATGTTTATAGAGATGGCGGTGTAGATATTTCCATGTTCACAGGGATGGCGGTGTAGATATTTCCTTGTTCACAGAGATGGCGGTGTAGATATTTCCCTGTTTATACAGATAGCAGTGTAGTTATTTCCATGTTTATAGAGATAGCAGTGTAGATATTTCCATTGATATACACATAGCTGTGTAGATATTTGCATGTTCATACAGATAGCGGTGTAGATATTTCCATCTTCGAACAGATAGCGGTGTAGATATTTCCATGTTCATACAGATAGCGGTGTAGATATTTCCATGTTCATACAGATAGCGGTGTAGATATTTCCATGTTCATACAGATAACGGTGTAGATATTTCCATGTTCATACTGATAGCCGTGTAGATGTTTCCATGGTCATACAGTTAGCGGTGTAGATATTTCCATGTTCATACGGAAGGCGGTGTAGATATTTACATGTTCATAAAGATGGCGGTGTAGATATTTCCATGTTCATACAGATGGCGGTGTAGATATTTCCAAGTTCATACAGATAGCGGTGTAGATATTTCCACGTTTATAGAGATGGCGGTGTAGATATTTCCATGTTCATACAGATGGCGGTGTAGATATTTCCATGTTTATAGAGATGGCGGTGTAGATGTTTTCATGTTTACACAGATGGCGGTGAAGATATTTCCATGTTTACACAGGTAGCTGTGTAGACATTTCCATGTTTACACAGATAGCAGTGTGGATATTTCCATGTTTATGCAGATAGCGGTGTAGATATTTCCATGTTTATACAGATAGCGGTGTAGATATTTTCATGTCTATACAGATAGCGGTGTGGATGTTTCCATGTTTATAGAGATTGTGGTGTAGATATTTCCATGTTTATAGAGATAGCGGTGTAGATATTTCCATGTTTCTACAGATAGCGTGGTAGATATTTCCATGTTTATAGAGACAGCGGTGTAGATATTTCTATATTTATAGAGATAGCGGTGTAGTTATTTCCATGTTTATACAGATAGCGGTGTAGATATTTCCATGTTTATACAGGTAGCAGTGTAGATATTTCCATGTTTGTACAGGTAGCGGTGAAGATATTTCCATATTTATACAGGTAGCGGTGCAGATATGTGAATTCATTAAACCTCTTTTTCTTTATAAATTACCCAGTCTTGGGTATGTCTTTATCAGCAGCATGAAAATTGACTAATACACTCACTGTCCATGAATGATACTCTGTTAGCCCATTTGCATTGTTATAAAGAAATACCTGAGGCTGGGTAATTTATAAAGAAATGAGGTTTATTTGGCTCCTTGTTCTGAAGGCTGTACATGAAGCATAGTACTGGCACCTGCTTCCAGGGAGGGCCTCAGGAACCTTCCAATCATGGTGGAAGGTGAAGGGAAACCAGCATATCACATGGTGAGAGAGGAAGCAAGAGAGACAGGGAGGAGGTGTCAGTCTCTTTTAAACAACCAGATATCGCATGAACTCACAGGGTAAGAACTCATTCATTACCAAGAGGACAGCACCAAGCCATTCAGGAGGCATCTATCTCCAACATTGGGGATCACATTTTAACGTGAGATTTGAAGGGGACAAACATCCAAACTATGTCAGATACCAAAGCTGACAATGCTTAGGATCTTTAGCTGTTCCAGGTTCTGGGAAAAGGGAGAGAGTTAGCTTCCCTCGTCTATGCTGTGCTACTCCATATTATATTGGTAATTATTGTTCTCTAAAGGTTCTTAAAAGCAAATAAACAAATGCAAGGCAAAACATTTGAAATGGAAGGCAAAACACAAGAAATGCAAGGCAAATGCATTAAAAACTTTTGAGTGTTAATATATAGATTTTATTTTATCTTCTTAATTTCTTTTGCTTAACCAAATAGATTATGTAGTTTTGATTAACTGGCCATGAAATAGCTCTGCCTACATAGAATTTCCCATGAATAATTGGTTGTGGAGACTTTTGTGTGTGACCCAAATCCTCCCTCAAAACTGAAGTTTGCCCAGCTATTGGGAGTGTTGGCAATTCATGCCTCTCAGCTGATTCTCTCCAGAATTTATTCTCAGGAGATCTAATTAATAACTTGTCAAGCTGATGTCCATCCTTGGGGACAACTCGTATCTGAAGAATGGCCAGTGAAAGGTATTAAAACTCCATACTCCTGCCTCAATTTAGGGCAACTCTGAAGGGTCACCCCAGCTTCTCAGCTCCCCCTTGAGATTAGCTGAGGTATTTGTTGTGACTGCCTCACATCTCAACTCCCTTTATCCAATTCAGCTTTTTTGCCACAGTTGTTGGTTCCTAGGATTTTACCCAGTTAAATGTTCTCTACACAAATCTCTATCTCAAATCTGCTTTACAGGGAATGTGGCCTCAGACAGGTTTTCATTAGGTTCTGGACATAACTCTCATTAGTCATTGATATGATTCGGCTGTGTCTCCGGCCGAATCTCACCTTGATTGTAATTATCCCCGCATGTCAAGGATGGAGTCAGGTGGAGATAATTGAATCATAGGGGCGGGTTCCCCCTACTGTTCTCCTGGTAGCGAATAAGTCTCACGAGATCTGATGCTTTTAAAATGGGAGTTTTCCTACACAAGCTTTCTTCTCTGCTACCATTTAAGATGTGCCTTTGCTTCTTTTTTGCCTTCTGCCGTGACTGTGAGGCCTCCCCAGCCATGTGGAATTGTGAGTTCATTAAACCTCTTTCCTTTATAAATTACCCGGTCTTGGGTAGGACTTTATTAGCAGCATGAGAACAAACTAGTACAGTCTGTTCTATAAGCCCAAGTCGGATCACAGAGTCCCGCTTTCTGTTTTTTTTTCTAGCCCATATTTCTACTAAAACTTGACTCATATAGACTTAAAACAAAATAATTAAGCATGGCTAATATTTATTTAATATTTTATACGTGTCAGGTACTGTATTTTGTAACTTATCTTTTAATAATCTTTCCAAATCTCTAAAAGAAGAATTCTGCTCTTTTATAGAGAAAATAAGGATGGCTCAATCTTTTGATTTTTATTACAAGCTTTATTTTGTATAACATATAATAAACTAAAAATATTGAAAGTTTAGAAACCATCAGCACACAATCGAGGTGATGGAAATATACTTCACCTCCAGTTTCCTGATGCCTCTTTATAATACATTTCTCTGGCCCCTCATTCCTGGCCCTTAAAAACCACCAAACTGCTTTCTGTCACTGGACAGTAATTTATACAGTCAAAAAATGTATATAAATACAATTTTACACTATGCACTTTTTTGTCTGACATTTTATGTTTTTTTCTCTGCATGTTTTACCTCTAGAGTCTGCCTTGTTTCACTTAGTATAATTATTTTGAGATTCATTCATGTTATAGTATGTATCCATAATTAATTCGGATAAAGCAAGTTAATTCATTAATGTATTGATTGATATTTAGACTGTTTCTAGTTTGGGCTATTATGAATACATGTGCTATGAACATTTGTGTTGATATCATTATATGAACACCTACTTTTATCTCTCTTGGGTAAATACCCAGGAGTGCAATGGCTGAGTCTTACGGCAGAAGTATGTTTAACTTTTTAAGGGACTCTTGAACTGTTTTTCAAAGGTTACACTTTTTTGTATTCCCATCAGCAGTGTATGAGAGTTTCAGCTTCTCCACATCCAAGCCAGTGCTTGGCTATTATCAGTCATGCTAATCTTAGCTATTTAAAAATAGATAGTGGCGTCTCATTTTGGTTTTAATTTGCATTGCCCTAAGCATTAATTATGTTGAGCATATGTGCTTATTTACCAAACAAATGTCTACTTTGAAATGTCTGTTCCAGTCTTTCACCCAAGTTTTAAATGGGGTTGTTTGTTTTTCATTATTAAATTTTGAGCTTTTAAAATATATTTTTGATGCAAGCCTTTTATCAGATATATGAGTTGCAAATATTTTCTCCCAGCCTGCAGCTTGTCTTTTCAGTCTCTTAATAGATTCTTTTGAAGAGCAGATTCTTTTTTTTAAATTTGATGAGTTCTTCTTATCAATATATTATTATATAAATCATGCTGTGGGGTCATATCAAAGAAAGCTTTGCCTGACTCAAAGTCCCAAATGTTTTCACATCTTCCCTCTCCTCTCCTTTGGGAACTGAGATTACACGTAAATTCAGTTACTTGAAATGTACTGTCTACTATTGCTCTGTTCATGTTTTTTAAAAATTTATTTTCTCTCTATATTTTATTTTGAGAGGTGTCTATCTTTTCTTCTTTAATGACTAATGTGCTATCAGCCTACCATGTAGCTGGGACTACAGCCGCATGCTACTATGTCCCGCTAATTTTTGTATTTTTAGTAGAGATGGGATTTCACCATATTGGTCAGGCTGGTCCTGAACTCCTGACTTCGTGATCCACCTGCCTCGGCCTCGCAAAATGCTGAGATTACAGGCGTGAGCCACTGCGCCCAGCCTCCTTTAGTGTATCTTGCATGTCTCTATTTTAGAACATATAGAATACTGTTTCAATAAGCATTTTAATGTTCTTAACTGATAACTCTGGCACCTTGATTTACTCTGGATCAGTTCTGACTCAGTGATTTTTCTCCTTATTATGAGCCACGTTCTTCTGTCTTTTGTTGTTACTGTTGCGTCTCTGCTAAACTGTGTCTGGATGTCAGATACGGTGACTTTTATCTTATTGAGTGCTGGAAGTATATATAAATATTCTTGATCTTTGTATTGGTATGTATTTAAGTTTAGTTGGAAAGAGTTTGACTCTTTTTGGTCTTGCTTTAAAAATTCATTAGGTGGGATCAGACCAGTTCTCATTTTAGAGCTAATCACTCCCAACTAGTGAGGCAAGATCCTTCTGGGTATCCCTGGGAATCTTGAGGTGTTTCTGGGTTGGCTGATAAAATAAGCACTATTACTGGACCTTGGTGAGCATGTGTACTGTTACTTTTCATCTTATCTGTGTGTTGTTTCCCCAACCGTAGGTACTTTTCTCTAGGCCTGTCCTAACAATTACTTAGCTATGTACTTTAGGGGGACCCTTTGCAGAGCTCTGGAGTTCTCTTTCTGTGCAGCCCCTTCTTCTCGGAAACCTTGTCCTGAGAGCTCATGTCAACATGGTTTCTGTGGACTCTCAGCTCTGTCCCCTCAGCTCAGGGAGAACAATGGGCTCCTCTTGGGCTCTTCTCCTGGAGTAGTGGGCTGGAAAACTTTCTCCAGGCATAAATTAGGGCAGTTGATAGGCTCACCTTGTTTGAGACTGACTTTACAGGGTCTTGCAAACTTTCGTGGCATACATTTTGGCCATTTTTTTGGTTTTCCTGAAGCTTATACTGACTGCTCCATATGGCTTTGGGGATTAGCTACTCATTCCTTTGTGCCCTTTTGTAGATACACATTTATCATGGAGTCTTTTTTTTTTTTTTTTTGAGACAGAGTCTCACTCTGTCACCAGGCTGGAGTGCAGTGGTGTGATCTCAGCTCACTGCAACCTTTACCTTCCAGGTTCAATTGATTCTCTTGCCTCAGCCTCCCAAGTAACTAAAGCCATGCACCACCGTGCCCAGCTAATTTTTGTATTTTTAGTAGAGACGGGGTTTCACTATGTTGGCCAGGATGGTCTCGATCTCTTGACCTCGTGATCTGCCCACGTTGGCCTCCCAAAGTGCTGGGATTACAGGCATGAGCCACCACTCCCAATCAGTCATGCAGTCTTTATACTTTCTTGTTTACTTGCCTGTGAGCTCACTGAATGCAGGGAATATTTCCTTGTTGCTCTAGCACCTACACCAGTACCTGGTATCCAGAAGCTGTATGCTAAATGTTTGTTGAGTGGCTGTTTGACTGAATGATTGTACTCCTAATTAGTAGATAGAAAGCCATGAACTTCCCAGTTCATCATTCTTTGTGCTCAATTCTGGTTTCTTTATTGTGTTCAAAAGAGTTCCTTAGTGACATAAAACTATGGAGCTAGTATGTCAGCTCATTTAAGCAATGATTGGTTTATGTATATAAGAGGCTTCAATAATTATATATTTTTATTTCAGTTTCAATAAATGATCAATTGATTAATTTTCTCTGTTTTGGCTTATTGTTCACATTTAATATCAAAAGTGCTTTACTTAAAATTATTCATGCCAATTATGACAGTTAGGTGAATATTACTTTGATTTACATTCCAGTAGTAGTTTTGGTTGAACCCTGAATATGCTAAGACGTCACTTTTCTTTTTTCTTATGAACAGGCTACTGTGTTTACATATATTATTAAAATCTTCTTTGAAAATACGAAGAGTGTTACATTTCTTATATTTAGGTCTCTGTGCTTCAGAATTCCTGTGATACTTGCACTTAAGTCCTTCTGAGCAGTTGATGTTAATATTTATGTGGTTAATTTCATGAAACATGGTGGTTTTCATTTCTATCATTAATTTATACAGGAGATAGACTGTTTTCCAGGTGTAAGCTCAGTCATATAATTAGAAAATTTATAAGTAGAAGGGAGTTATTTGGTCTAACCCATTTATTCTACAGATAGAGAAATTAGAGTCCAGAAACTCTGTCTTCTTTAAAGCCTTACAGGTATTTAAGAAAAAAGAATAGACTTGAGGTTTCTGTGTTCTGAACCCAGTGATCTTGACACTGTAATGATCTTCATCCATATTATTCACAGAAGTAAATATAATCACATATTAAATAAGAAACACAAATACTAAGGAGATATTATACTGAAAAATGAAATAATATTATCTTAATTATTTTGATCAGATTCAATATATAGCAGCTTGAAGGCTAATAATTCCAATGATTCTCTGAATAAACCATTTTTCTAATAAGATTACAGGTTTTAGTAATCTAATTATCTTGACTGATGCAAATGTTACCCCGCCAGTCTGAAAAATGTGTTTATTTATATGTCATAAAGAATAATTTATTCCAAAAAGGCTAATTTTCAAAATATATGTATCTTCTGAAACTGTATCTATTTTTTTCCCACGTTTTCTAAATATAGTTTAGAGGGCGTTTGTAGATTTTCATGGTGCTGAAAAATTAAGGTATAATGGTCTCATGAAGGAGAATAATGTCATTTAGACATTGTAATTTTGGAGGATCACAATACTTTTTGGAATGTGGTTGTTGCAGCACTGGTCACTTATACTAATTATATAATAACATACTATACTAATGCAATAATATACCATATGAAATTATTAAATGGTAAATTTGTCTTAAATCCTCTAGAATACTGCAAAGAAATAGTTTATATAAGAAAGAGTACCATAGCATATGTGAACACAATGTTTCCTATTTTTTTCTTCTTTTTTATTTTTTTGAAGACAAGTTCTCACTCTGTTGCCCAGACTGGAGTTCAGTGCCATGTTCATAGTTCACTGCAACCTCAAACTCCCAAGCTCAAGTGATCCTCTTGATTCAGCCTCTGAAGTAGCTGTGCCTATAGGTGTGCACCACCACACTGGCTAATTTTTAAAATTTTTTATAGATATGTTGCCCAAGCTCGTCTCAAATTCTTGAGCTCAAGAGATCTTCTCACCTTGGCCTCCCAGAGTGTTGGGATTACAGGCATGAGCCACCATACTCAGCCAATATTTCTTTTCTAAAAGACATTTTCTAACATACTTCTCATTTTAACTAACATAATATTCAAAGTGTAGATCTGAGAAAGAGATAGTGCCTGCAGATCTGGGATCCTACATGCTAATATTATGGGATGCATTCAGATTTGATCAGCAGATATTCCATTTATTCTAGAACACCACCAGCAGAAGAATGTAATTACGTCTATCACTAAAACTTTGTGTCAATACAGACTACTGTATTTGTTATCATAGATGGTCCTTGGATGGCAGCCTTAAGCAATTTTAAACCTAGACAGGTGATGTACTTTTTCTTCTTGGATAATTTTCATTGTTTTATCTAATTTGGTTGTAACTAATGTGTTTAATATGGCTTGCTTGTTTTTTAAAAAGTTGTTCAGTATCCTTAGAACTCAGTGCTGATTTCTTTTTCTAGCAGGCCTTTTATATAGGACATCTCACTTTCTCCTGGCTCTCTACTACTAGCATGAGGTCTCTGAAAAAATCAAGACAGCCAAATAATTTGTTATAGAATAGCCTATGTAGAGGGACAGGGGAGGAGTCATATTCCAAGAGGGAAAGACCTTTGAGCCAGGCTCAATTTGTAGAGGCTGTTGAATGAAAATGAGAGAGAGAGAATGCACACTTTATTGCACTATTAAAGCAAAATTCTGACAATAACTTCTAAAAATGATTCCACTCTTATACACTGAGAATATGACAGACCTTCCAAAAGTATAATTTCTTACATGAACGTCCAGGTATATAAGGAAAAATAACTATTTCATACCAATATCTTCAGCCGCCTTTATTGTTGGTTCACCACATAGATTTTTATCAGAATCGCAGAACATTAATTTTTTAAATTAGCTACCATTACAACTAGCTTGAGAAGAACTTTCTTTTTAATAATTCGACCCAGATGCATTCTAGATACTCCAGTGTTACGAATCGATGGCTTCATGAGGAGCCGCTGTTGACTCATGCTATCTCTGGACACACTGACAGGAAATGTTTTCTTACACCTGTTTTCCTCCTGCTTTTCCTTGGTAGGACTTAGTTCCTTGGCATAGTTCAGTATCAATGGCAGTCATAGAGAAGTGTTACAAAAACCCAGCTTATTCCAACTTGTGAATTATTTGGCACCCAGGAACCAGGTCTTACAATCTTCAACCCACTTTTTCCTAACATGGCCCCTTTTCTGAAATGTTTATTTATATATGATGTAGGCCTGGGGAAAGGACATGGACTTTCAAAGAAAATATTCTGCAATAGATCTCTCAACTCCAGAGAACCTTCTGACTAAATCTGAAAGAATTCCACTGTGCTCTGATAACATCCTTTAATAATGAAGGAAAAGATATTTTTCCCCCAGGAGGATTTTGTAGTGAAAGAGATGGCATAATTTTTTTTAAATGTTGTTTATAATCTAATTTGTTTTTTCATTTGTGGGGTGTGTCTTAAATCCTAAATGGTACATCCTTTTTAAAATACTACTAGTAATAAAATGTTTCTGAAGTTATGTTGTAAATATCATTGGACTATGTTTAATAATGTTAAGTTGATCCCACTTCCCCTGAAATTATATACATAAATGCTGAAAGTATAAATTTACATATACAACTTCATGGAACATTTTTCTTCCAAGTGTGCATTTGCTAGAATTTGCATTGAAAGGTTTTGGAAGGAGCCTGTTGGTATGAATCCTGTGTGAGCAACACTCAGATTTGTTGCATACTGAACAGCATGCTAAATCTCACTTCACAATCTTAGATTTCTCATCTACCATCTTGAGCTGAATTTAAAATATAACTGCAGTTTATTATGTCACCTGTTCGTCAAACACTGATGCAAAGCTTAGTTTTCAGTGTGAAGAACCCATGACTAGAGAAGGGAAGAAGAAAGGGTCAAGCAGACCTCATTAAAGAGTGTATGGGCAAGAAAACACATCAGATGTCTTGATAGGTTTTTTAAAGTCCTGTTAGACTTGTCATGATTTCCAAAACACTAAATGCCATCTAGTATTTTGGACCCTCCAAAATTACAGTAGAATATTATTATGGGTCATCTTAATTGGAAATATACAGGAAAATCCTGATGATTAATGTAGACTAGTGATAGCTCTCACACATTTATATAACCTATGTTGAAAAGAAAGAAGAAAGGCAGGAAGGAAAGAAGGAAAAAGAGCGGAGAGAGAGGAACAAGAAAACACGTGGATTTGTGGAAATGAAAATTTTTAAATTACTAATTTGCAAGAATGGGTAAGAAAAATACCGAGTATGAACATAAGTGCTTTCAATTCCGTTTGTCTCTTAATCCTTCTCAGTCCGTGGCCAGTTTTGAAACTTGGTGTAACTTCCTTCCTTTATTCCTCCCTCCCTTGCTCCCTCCATCCCTTCTTGCCAGCCTCCTTCCCTTCCTCTCTCCTTGAGTTTCCTTCTTCTTTCTTGTTCCCTCCCTCCCTCCCTCTCTCTTTTTTTCCCTTAGTTTCCCCGGAAGCACATATACCAGCCATTTGAATGCTTTCTGCTCATAGATACTGCCAAGCCCCCTCACCCAGACTGCTGACTAGATTTGGTAGAATGGAATGAGAAACATAGACTTTGTGTCTGTGGCGGCCACCTCTGATGTTGCAGATTTTTGCCGTGATTATGCACTCCAGCCGAGGGACGCTAGAGAGGTTGAAATTTCAACTGTGGGATTTGACATTTTGGAATTTGCAGTAATGTACTGGATATGCTAACAGCAGCCTGGCTAGCCGCCACTTCACAAGGAAGTATTTAAATATACACGTGTAATATGAAGAAAATTGCATTAGATCATAAGGGATGAATTATTTTGTAAATGACTATACCATCAAATACCATACCTGATATCAATCATCTTCATCAGACAGTATCTGTGTATGTAAGTAGATAAACAAAAAAGCAGGAGTTTATTTCTCTCTAATGTATCCTCGACTCTCTAGCGGTGACCTCTGAAATGTCTCTTCTGATCCAGACTTGTTTGAATCATGTGCAACATTTTAGATTTGTCTTTTCTCTGCAAGTTTTTTTTTGTTAAGTACCATAACATATTGAACCAAATAGTTTTGCTTGCTTTCTATTGATGACACATGATTTTGGCTTTTATCTTCAGTGGAAAATCAATGTGTCACATGGCGTTCACTAAGAAAAAGGTATGGGGCCTCTTTGTAATTCTTTGTCAGATGGTTGCTTTATCTTGATTTATGCCTTCAAACTTTTTCCCATTCAGCAGAAAATATTGTGTCGCTATCTGTGAGAGCAAAGCGATCTATACCAATTTATGCTCTAAGTGTAGCCTCCTTCCAGAACTGCTTATGGAACATATCAACTCACTATAGATTAGGGACATAATGGATTCTTCTTTCTTAAAAGTGGCAGATTGACAATTTTAGTTCATATACAAGCTTTTATATTAACATTAAAACAATATTTCTATGTAAAGTAAAATATTGTAGTTGATTATTATTCGAGGGCCTCCCAGAATTTCAAGGTCTGAAAATAAATTCAATGTTCCTGGTGGTAACAAAATTGCTCCTACTTCCTTGTATCAGGACTGCCATTTGGAACTGCTGGGGAAGCTCTTTTCAGAAATTATTTTCAAAACAGCATTGTTGCCTTTTGCCAAACTGAAATCTGGTTGTAAACTTTTGAAAACTAGTTCCTTGGAATGGAATTCAAGTTGTCTTCTAAGCAATTTTTTTTAACTCAAACATACATTCTATCTTGCTTTATTATGTCACTATTTGTGTACGAAACATATTTCTATTTTTACCATTTTCAATTTATTTACATTTACATTTACATTTGTGTGTATATATATACACACATACATACACTTTAAGTTCTGGGATACATATGCAGAACTTGCAGTTTTGTGAAATAGGTATACATGTGCTGTCGTGGTTTGCTGCACCCATCAACCCGTCATCTACATTAAGTATTTCTCCTAATGCTATCCCTCCTCTTTCCTTCCTACCCACTGACAGGCCCCAGTGTGTGATGTTCCCCTCCCTGTGTCTATGTGTTCTCTTTGTTCAACTCCCACTTATGAGTGAGAACATGTGGTGTTTGGTTTTCTGTTCTTGTGATAGTTTGCTGAGAATGATGGTTTTCAGCTTCATCCATGTCTCTGCAAAAGACATTAATCCATCCTTTTTTATAGCTGCATAGTATTCCATGGTGTATATGTGCCACATATTCTTTATCCAGTCTATCATTGATGGGCATTTGGGTTGGTTCCTAGTCTTTGCTATTGTGAATAGTGCTGCAATAAACATATGTGTGAATGTGTCTTTATAGTAGAATGATTTATAATCCTTTGGATGTGTACCTAGTAATGACACTGTTAGGTCAAATGGTATTTCTAGTTCTGGATCCTTGAGGAATTGCTACACTGTCTTCCACAATGGTTGAACTAATTTACACTCCCACCAACAGTGTAAAAGCATTCCTATTTCTCCACATCCTCTCTAGCACCTGTTGTTTCCTGACTTTTTAATGATTGCCATTCTAACTGGCGCGAGATGGTATCTCATTGGACCAGGGGTGATGAGCTTTTTTTTTTTTTCTTCGAGACAGCCTCACTCTGTCACCCAGGGTGGAGTGCAGTGGCACAATTTCGGCTCACTGCAACCTCCACCTAATGGGTTCAAGCAATTCTCCTGCCTTAGCCTCTTGAGTAGCTGGGATTACAGATATATACCACCACGCCTGGCTAAAGTTTTTTTTTGTGTGTTTTTGGTAGAGACAGAGTTTCACCGTAGTGGCCAGGCAAGTCTCAAACTCCCGACCTTGTGATCCACTCGCCTTGGCCTCCCAAAGTGATGGGATTACAGGCGTGAGCCACCACGCCCAGCCTATGATGAGCTTTTTTTCATGTGTTTATTGGCCGCATAAATGTCTTCTTTTGAGAAGTGTCTGTTCATATCCTTTTCCCACTTTTTGATGGGGTTGTTTTTTTCTTGTAAATTTGTTTAAGTTCCTTGTAGATTCTGGATATTAGCCCTTTGTTAGATGGATAGATTGCAAAAATTTTCTCCCACTCTGTAGGTTGTGTGTTCACTCCGATGATAGTGTCTTTTGCTGTGCAGAAGCTATCTTTAGTTTAATTAGATCCCGTTTCTCAATTTTGGCTTTTGTTGCCACTGCTTTTGGTGTTTTAGTCATGAAGTCTTTGCCTATGCCTATGTTCTGAATGGTATTGGCTAGGTTTTCTTCTAGAGTTTTTATGGTTTTAGATCTTATGTTTAAGTCTTTAATCCATCTTGAGTTAATTATTTTATAAGGTGTAAGGAAGGGGTCCAGTTTCAGCTTTCTTCATATGGCTAGCCAGTTTTCCCATCACCATTGATTAAATAGTCAATCTTTCCCCATTGTTTGTTTCCGTCAGGTGTGTCAGAGATATGTTGTATATTTCATGGTACAATGCCTTCTGTCAATGGGGAAAAATAACAAGCATATATGGGATGAATGAAGTCTGCTATGGTTAAGGTTGAGAATATTTACTGATCCTTGAGTTCAGTCTCCAGGAATGTTGGAAATAGAGAATGGAGATAATGGAGATAAAGAAAAGTTCTGAAAATGACACTTCCCATAGTGTCAAAATTGTGATCTATTGGAGAATTCTGTGATACATCAAAATCTCTGTTTATACTGATGTTTGTTATTGTGTATGAGCATATCTTTATCAGGTGTAGGCTATTTCTATACTTTCATGTCTTTAAATCAATGTTTCTATTCACATATGTATATGTGCAAATAGAAGCATGTTAATATTATATATATATTTTTTCTGTCATTACCATGATTGCTATGATTATCATTAGCATGTATTATTAGTGTGACCGAAGTATCATCAGTATCAGTTTCTTTCTAACTGCAGTGCTCCTGTAATGCTTCATTTCTACAGAGCCAACCTACACCCACCGTTTCCCTGACTATAACTTTACCTAAAGTATAAGCCCTTATAAAGCCATGAAAGCCTACCAAGAATTGTCAAAGAAGCTAGGCAGCAGCCAGGCTGTGCCTTAGGAAAAGACTTTACTTTTTATTATCATGTGCAGTACTTAACTACTCGTTTTGACCTCTAAGATTTTGCTCTCCTATATTTCTATCCCCTGGCTTTCTGATATTTCATGTGATTATATTTGAAATTTTAACCTTGCTTTTCTTTTTGGAATCTCTGATATCTCTGCTGCCACAGGTAATGACAGGTTCCTCTCTAACTGTTGGTGTTATCCCTGGTCAGATTATTACTGATGACAGAAGTAGATGTTTTACGTGGATTCTCTCGATATCAGAAACAAATACAGATATCACAACTCAAAAATGACAGACTGATAACCATTATGAACTTAGATGCAACATTCTTAATACAATATTAGCAAAGTGAGTCTAGGAATATTTAAAAATGATCATGTGTTTTAACCAAGTGGGGCTTATCTCAAGTTGGTTTCAACAACTGAAAATCTACCATGCTGACAGAAAAAAGAAAAATCACGTGACACTCTCAATAGATGCAAAAAAGGAATTTACAAAATGTAACACATTTTTTAAATTAAAAACTCCCAGCAAACTGAGGATAGAAAAGTACATTTTCAAACTGATTATGTGTTTACAGAAAATCTATAGCAAACATCTTACTTAAAATGGTGAAAGCCTTAATACTTTCTACATAAGATTATGAAAAATGCAATGATGTCCTCTCTCCCTAGTTCTTTAAAGTATTGCATTCAATATTAAATAAGTGGAAATATATACCAAGTTCATTGATAAATATTTAATACTTATGAGATGATAATTCTCCTGAAATTGATCTCTAGATTCAGTGGAATTCCCATGAAACCTTATAGGTCCTTTTGGATAAATTACAAAACTGATTCTAAAACAGGGAGAAAGAAAGAAGGGAAGGAAGGAGGAATGGACAGAAAGAAGAAAGAAATAAAGAGAAAAGAAAAGAAAATAAGAAATAAGTGACACCCAAGTTGGGAAGAAAGAAAAATACTATTCTCACATGATGGAAACATATACACAGAAAATCCTTAGGCATCTGCAGAAGTGTGCTAGAGGTATGAAGTGAATTTAACAAAGTTGTAGGATGAAAGATCAATAAATAAAATCAATTGTGTTTCTATACACAATCAACACCAATTAGAAAATAAAATTATGTAAGCAATTTAACTTATAATAGCCTCAAAAATAATAAAATAATTCAGAATAAATTTAATAAAAGGTATGCTGATCCAAAATTTCTAAATCACTAATACAAGAGATTGAATAGGTAGAAATATGTATCAAGTTCATTGGTAAATATACATGTCATACTTATTAGATGATAATTCTTCTGAAACTGATCTCCAGATTTGGCACAATCCCAATCAAACCTATAGGCCTTTTTGGAGAAATTACAAAGCTGATTCTAATTTTTTTTTTTTAAATATGGAAGTCCTAGAATAGCCAGAGCATGTTTTAGAAAGAAGAATAAAGTTGGAAAACTTTCCAAATTTCAAGACATATTGTAAAGCTACACTAACCAGTACAGTAAACTTACTGGCATGAAGAAGACATATATATCAGTGAAACAGAATAAATAATTTAGAAATATATCCAGCCTTACATGGCCAAAGTTGCCAAAGTAATTCAATAAGGAAATCAATGTCTTTATAAAGATGGTACTAATAAAATTGGATATTAAATGGAGAATATGAACTTCAGAATTACCTCACACCATATCCTCAAGTTAACTCAACATGTATTTTATACATAATGTAAATATAAAAAGTATAAAGCTTACTGAATAGGAAAAATTTTTAATAATCTTACTATAGCTAAAAATTTTTTAGATAAGAAAAGGATGGATGAAAATGGAAAAAAATAGTAAGTTGGACTTCATGAAATTAAGACTTTTGCAATTTAAAACATAGCATCAAAAAATGAAAAGGCAAACCACAGATTGGGACAGAATAATTTTAAATATGTCTGATAAAGAACTTTCATCTAGAATGTACACATAACTAAAAAACTAAATAACAAAACACAAATAACTCATTTAACATAATATTTTGACCTAAATGGACCAAATATTTGTACAGATATTTTAATTTAAAAAGAGATGATGTCCAATACACAAATGAAAAGATACTTAACATTACCCGTCATCAGGGAAATGCAAGTTAAAACCACATTGAGGTACCACTGTACACCCACTGGAGTGGCTGACACGAGCAGAACTGACCATACCACATGATGTGAAGAATTGCTATTCACACCTGGCTAGTGGGACTTCAAAATGGTACAGACATTTTGGAAAGCAGTTTGGCAGTTTCTTTTAATGTTAAACTTAGTACTGATCATATAACCAAATAATTCCACTGCGACTCAAAATAAATAAAAACATATCCGTACCAAGCCTCATCCTTGAAGTTCATAGCAGATGTGTCCATCAACTTGTAAATGGATAAACCAGTTGTAGATGGAGTACCACTCAACAATAAAAAGGAGCAAACTGATACAACAGCAATATAAATGAATATCAAAAGCATTATGCTCAGTGAAAGAAGCTAGACATGAAAGACACCAATGTATCATTCCACTAATAGGATACTCTAGAAAATGCAAACTGTAGAAACAGAAGCAGATTACTGGTTGCCTGTGTTCAGGAATGGAGAAAAGATCAAATGCAAAACAGCAAAAGAAAACATTTTGTGATGATGCAGATTTTCTGTATCTTGATCATGATTGTGGTCAAATGATGATATTCATCTGCCATAACCCATTAAATTGCACATTGAAAAGGGTGAATTTTACTGTGTGTACATTATACTTAAATGGAGCTGTAAATATGTTTGGAGCTTATCTGTGAACATTAGTTGCAGAGCAGGAGTTATTTTTATAGAGTGGAAATCTGCTAAGTGCCAACTTGAGAAGGGTTGAGAAAAATTAGAACCTTCTTCCAACACATTTCAGTTAGAACACTCTTAGGATGTCGTTACAGCTGTGCTCTATATTGGAGTCTCTGATGAAATCACATGTCTAACAATCTCAGCATGCCTTTAATCAACAGAATATACACGTGTTTTCTTTTTTTACTATAAAGGATATACCAAACAACTTTTTCAAGACTTTACTTCAAAAAGGCACGTAGTTTTGCAACATTTTTGGTAAGTCTTTAATTATTTCAAAATGAAAAATTGAAAATAAAATGCAATTATTTACTCAGGCCCCCCACAAAAAAGGCCTGTACGGGGAATGCATGTGGTGTGTGTGTGTGTGTGTGTGTGTGTGTGTGTGTGTGGGTGTGTGTAAGTGTGTGATTTGAAGAATTGAAAAAAATTTAGTGGGGTTTTGTAGCATCACTTTGATAGCATCCTGTAATTTTGAATTGTGTTAGAAATAAAAATAAAGTGAATACACTGATAAAAGAATTTGAAAAGAATTTGCATTATTGCCTAAATTATGTGTGGTTTCCACAGTGGCATGAATCGAGCATCTTTAACCTACATAACAATATATCAGAATGTATTAGGTAAAAAATAAGTAAACTAGTATAACAAAGTTAAATATTTCTAAAGGAAAATTATAGCTTTATTTTTTTTCCTGAACTGTTTTGAGGAGATATTTACACCAAAAGATATTATCATTGATCAATGAAACTTTTTCAGAATTTGCTTGTGTCCCACCAATATTTGATTACATAGTGCTTCTGTGAGTTCCATTTCATTAATTTAGCATTGACAGGAGAGAAGGCAATGGCTCTGCAGCCTCTCTTGATGTGGCATGATCCTGGTTCCGCTGGCTGATATCTATTAGAACCATGGCCTTAATCATGCCTTTCATGCTTCTAACTTGATTTGCATTTGTTGTGTAATCCAAATTTATTCTCTCGTTTAGTCGCTTCCACCCATAGAAAAGCAGGTCTTTTTCATTTCTCCTTCACCATTGCCCCCATTTTTTCTTTTTGTCCTCCCATGATGAAAAACAAGACAGAAACAAACTATAACAACAACAGACACCTTTTGTCTGTGGTCACCAATGCATTGTAGCACTAAATTTTGTTCAAAATCTCTAGATCTGACCTCTATATCTGCTGTTCCCAGAGTTTTTCAATGTATTCTCTAGACTGCTGTGACCCATTGACAGAACGTCTAGCTATATTTAATTGAAAGTTATTACTGTCTGATATGGCTTGGCTGTGTCTGCACCGAAATCTCATCTTGCACTGTAGCTCCCATAATTCACATGTTGTGGGAGGGACCCAGTGAGAGGTAAGTGGATCATGGGGGCAGTTTTCCCCACACTGTTCTAGTGGTAGTGAATAAGTCTCATGAGATCTGATGGTTTTATAAGGGGAAACCCCTTTCGCCTTTCACTTGGTTCTCATTTGCTAAATCATGCCTCTCAGCTGATTCTCTCTAGAATTTATTCTCAGGAGATCTAATTAATAACTTGTCAAGCTGATGTCCATCCTTGGGGACAACTCGTATCTGAAGAATGGCCAGTGAAAGGTATTAAAACTCCATACTCCTGCCTCAATTTAGGGCAACTCTGAAGGGTCACCCCAGCTTCTCAGCTCCCCCTTGAGATTAGCTGAGGTATTTGTTGTGACTGCCTCACATCTCAACTCCCTTTATCCAATTCAGTTTTTTCGCCACAGTTGTTGGTTCCTAGGATTTTACCCAGTTAAATGTTCTCTACACAAATCTCTATCTCAAATCTGCTTTACAGGGAATGTGGCCTCAGACAGGTTTTCATTAGGTTCTGGACATAACTCTCATTAGTCATTGATATGATTGGGCTGTGTCTCCGGCCGAATCTCACCTTGATTGTAATTATCCCCGCATGTCAAGGATGGAGTCAGGTGGAGATAATTGAATCATAGGGGCGGGTTCCCCCTACTGTTCTCCTGGTAGCGAATAAGTCTCACCAGATCTGATGCTTTCAAAATGGGAGTTTCCCTACACAAGCTTTCTTCTCTGCTACCATTTAAGATGTGCCTTTGCTTCTTTTTTGCCTTCTGCCGTGACTGTGAGGCCTCCCCAGCCATGTGGAATTGTGAGTTCATTAAACCTCTTTCCTTTATAAATTACCCGGTCTTGGGTAGGACTTTATTAGCAGCATGAGAACAAACTAGTACAGTCTGTTCTATAAGCCCAAGTTGGATCACAGAGTCCCGCTTTCTGTTTTTTTTTTTCTAGCCCATATTTCTACTAAAACTTGACTCATATAGACTTAAAACAAAATAATTAAGCATGGCTAATATTTATTTAATATTTTATACGTGTCAGGTACTGTATTTTGTAACTTATCTTTTAATAATCTTTCCAAATCTCTAAAAGGAGAATTCTGCTCTTTTATAGAGAAAATAAGGATGGCTCTGAAAATGTTAGTATTAGGGGAAGTAGGGTGAGGGACATAGGGGGCACTTTGTGTTATTTGTGCATTTTACTATCAATCTAAAATCAGGTCAAAATAAAAATTTAAAAAATGAGTAGTAGAAGCAGGTTGTTAAGATTTTCAGTGTGACTCTAGAATTTTTTTGTTTGTTGTTTGTTTTGGAGTGTAGTGGTATTATCTCTGCTCACTGCAACCTCCACTTCCCAGGCTCAAGCAATTCTCCCCCTCAGTCTCCCAAGTAGCTCGGATTATAGGTGCCCCCCCCCACACCCAGCTAATTTTTGTATTTTTTTTTTTTAGTAGAGATGGGGTTTCAGCATGTTGGCCAGGCCAGTCTCCAACTCCTGACTTCAAGTCATCCGCACGCCTCAGCCTCCCGAAGTGCTGGGATTATAGGCATGAGCCACCACTCCTGGCCCAAAGTTCATATTTTAACTACTAACCTAAATTATTTTAAAAACAAAAGCCTCCTTGGACTCAAACCAGGTCAGAGTGACATGATCATGTGCCTGTTTTGTGCAGGGTGAAGTGAGATTATTATCTAGGAAATAGCTGAAATGTCTTGTTGTGGGCATAAATATTTCATATAAATTCTAAGCTTCATATTAGCACTTAGATTATAATTATCTAAAGAATAGAGAACAATTTCATATAATTTTCAGTGTATCAGGCGAATCAAAAGTATACATACAAGCATGCAGATGAATTTCAGTGAATATAGTGGTGACAATGCTCAACAGAATATGTGTCCCCCACCCCATCCCTGCTTCTTGCTCTTTCACTGTCCTAAAGATAGAACAAAATGGTTCAGGCATCCAGCTTGTCCCCCCCACACTTCACACTTTTACTTAATAGCAGCTTATCTTTAACACTTTGTCATCTTTAAGATGTTGCTAATTCTTTCTGGTAGATCCCAGGACTGAGGATGAGGAAGAATGATTTTATTTAAATAAAGTTGCTTAATTAAAAAACAATTTTTTTTTTAGTTTTAAAATATTTTCATTATTTTATAAAATTTTTGTGGGTACATAGGAGGTTTATATATTTGTGGGGTACATGAGATGTTTTGATACAGGCATGCAGTGTGAAATAATCACATCATGAGGAATGGGCTTTCCATCCCCTCAAGCATTTATCCTCTGAGTTAAAAACTATTCAATTGGCTGGGCGCGGTGGCTCACGCCTGTAGTCCCAGCTCTTTGGGAGGCCAAGGGGGGCGGATCGCCTGAGGTCAGGAGTTTGAGACCAGCCTGGCCAACATGATGAAACCCCATCTCTACTAAAAATACAGAAATTAGCCAGGTGTGGTGGCGAGTGCCTGTCATCCCAGCTACTCGGGAGGCTGAGACAGAAAAATCATTTGAACCTGGGAGGTGGAGGTTACAGTGAGCCGAGATCATGCCATTGTACTCCAGCCTGAGTGACAAGAGTGAAACTCCATGTCAAAAACAAACAAAAATCAATTACATTCTTTAAGTTATTAAAATTAAACATTGTAAATGATTTTTTTCCCAAAGCTTTTTCAGAGAAAAAAAAAAGTAGAAACAAAGACACTTTCTACTGATTTCCAACATGGTGACTGTATTTCTAGCATGTGTTAAGGTGAAAAATTGATTTTATGTTTAATACAAAACATAGCATAATGTAATGAAAAGCAAGATTGTAATGATGAAGGAAAATAACATTAGTGCTAATTTTTTTCAATTTGAAGCATTGGATTAAAATGAATTAGGTTATATTCCAACATGTTTATATTGAATTTCTTTTTTCTCCAATTGGTTTCTTTTTATTAATGGGGGAGTGTTGCATTTGTATAAGGTTTCCCTATTATATTCAATTGTTTTGATATGCTTTTAATATGAAGTTTTTATGTTTTCTTTTTGATGTATACATGTTATGCTTTTATGCTGAATTTGATAATTGGTGCTGTATATGCAAAGCAAATGTAATTTCCCAGCTTTTATTTTTTAAAGCCCTGGGAAGCAACATAATGAAGTAGAAATTGTATCAAGACAGGAGTTAGAATACCTGGATTCTAAAATTTAAATTAAATTAGGATCTAGTGACATTATAGGTGTTCCTTGATCTTCTGATGACCTGGTTCCTCAAAAGAAAAATAAAATAATCTTTAAATTGTTTCTAATTCTAAAACTCTATCAATCCTATTTTTAAAATTATAATTAGTTGAACTCTATAAGGTCACAAAAATCCCTAAGAAACTAAAATAAAATTTTATCCTATCTTAAAAATACTCTGATCTTTTTTTATATGCTGACATGAATTCTAATTATTTTTGAGCCCCTAAAAAACATTTAAGATCACAGTTTATGTTTTATTATTGACTTTCAGATAATTAACATTTTACTGATAGATATGAACAAATCTACTCTAACAGAGATAGTCATTAGTTTATTTCTCTCTTTACCAATAACAATGAATTAATTGCCTGAAATAAATGAAACGTAAGCAGCAAAAGTGAACCTTTGAGTATAACTCTTCTTGTAAACATTGACTTAGTTCAAAGGGAGCTTATCTTTAAAAAAAAGCGCTAATTCATGTCTATTGGTATAGATATAATCTTTTGTTCCTTGAAAATAGATCCTACTATACTCCAGACACTATGCCACTTGGTGCAGATATTAACACAAATAGCAGGTGATCATTGTCCTCATGGAGTTTATTTTAAAGAGAACAAAGTGAGACAAAGGCACACAAGCAAAGAACTACAATACAAAGGGGATGGCATCTGACTCAGCATGGAGGTGTCACGGAAGGTGTTGTTTTGCTTAGGTTTTGAAGTGTGGGTAGGAGATGGCCCATGTTGAGAGTGGGAACTGGGAATTAAAAAGATGAGGAGGTCTCTGCAAATCTACATGGATGGGAAGTAGCATGCTGATGTGGGAAACAACTAAAAAGTTCCAGAATGCATGGTTTATAAAGCGTGAGTCAGAGAGGGCTAGACCAGTAGCCAGATCAAGGATATCTCACATGTTATAGTCATGAATTAGTGCATTGACCTGCAGGCCATGGGAGTCACTGAAGGTTTCAGTCAGGTAAGTGAGCTGATCAGAACAGTCCTTTAGATAGGCCGCTCTTTTGGCTGTAAGGGGGACACGTTTGAAGTAGGGCTATAGCTAAAAATATACAGACACTTCCTCTTGTCTACAGCCCTGCTGGCATCTGTTGTATTTTGACTTTTTAATAATAGCCATTCCAACCGGTATGAAATGGTATCTCATTGTGTTTTGATTTGCATTTTTCTGATGATTAGTGATTCTAAGCATTTTTTTTCGTGTATTTGTTGGCCATTTGTATATGTTCTTTTGAGAAGTGTTTGTTCATGTCCTTTGCCCATTTTTTAATTGGGTTATTTTTTTTTCTAATTGATTTAAGTTCCCTGTAGATTCTGGATACTAAAAAACAAACAAAAACCAGAAGTAAATAAATTCTCAGGACACACACACCCAGACCCACACCCACAGAGAGAGAGAGAGAGAGAGCGCCTCGGTAACAGGCCAACAACCACCAGGGTCTAAACTGGGAACACTTTCTAGTACAGAATGAATGGAAAGGATTCATGAAATATCTAGAAAGTAACGTTAATGAGATTTACATGTATGGAGTGAATGAGGAGAAACGGATCATTCAGGATTCTGGTGGGAATAACAGGGGGAGCCATTAGTTGAAATTTTGAAGTGGGAGAAGGAGAGGGAGTTTTAGGGAGAAAGATGAGTTTTTTTTAGGTATTTCAAACCCTTGAAGCTTCTATGGGACATCGAAGTGGAAATAACAGTCTGTGGGTTGGGACAATAAAGAAAGAAATTGGTTGAAGACTAGGGGAAGAGTATAGAGCAAAGAAATATTTAAGATAATAAACATAGAGAGATAGCTGAAAATGTGGGACTGGATTACAAAGGAAGAATGATTTAGTTATGAAGCCCAAGGGCTGACAGGAATGGGTGACTACTCGAGGAGTTCATATGCATCTGTTATTGTATGAATAAAAAAAATTATCTGTTCCTTCCTAAAGATATCTTCAACCTGTTTTTGGATACATATGGGCACTGCTTTTCATTCTCTTAGCCCCATTTCTTATTTTAGCCTCTGCTGTAGCAATCAGTTCTGCACAGGCTTTGACCCAGGCTTTGACTAGTTGGTGCAGGTGTGATATGACACTTACCTGGAATGGCCCACAGTTTGTGGCTGCTCTCACTTAAGCAGGTGGGATGCTCATGTAGGTGTAACCTAGAAGCTTGGTAGAGTTTATGCCCATGGGGCAACCTGTGACCACTCAAAAATAAAGCCCTTTCCTCCTCCCAGATTGAGGAGTCTTGCATTATGTAATAAAACTCCTTAGAAGGCCTATTAGGTTCCAATACAGCATTAGGCAACTTGATAAGGTATCCCATCATCAGCCTTCCTTTCTTCCCTCATTCCACTGCCTCTCACTCTTTCTTCCTAAGTTAACTTCTTAGATAAAATGCCAACTTTCTATATTTTGTTTCACATCAGGGAAAATAATTGTATATCCCATTTCAAAAGCATATAAAAAGGTTACTGTATAGAAAATTTGTCTTTAATAGATTAAGCTGTAATTTTCCAAATACTTTAAAATTTTATTTCAGAAACGTTTTTCCATTTTATAAGCTTCATCTAAAAGCAGAGTTCACCTAAGAATATACCTAAGAGCATATTACATAGAATATATTTTATATTTCAGTAGTTTAGCTAGGATTCTTTCAAAATTGAGAGGATCTACAAATATTTCTAACACATTAGTTTTCAGTCTTAAGGCTGAGTCAAGAACAAAGCTCCTAAACTTTGTGTTGGTGATTGAGAACATTTTAAAATTGTTATTTAATTCATTAATTTATTTTTAAAAAATTTTCACATTGTAATCATATAGATTTATAGGATACAATTTGATGTTTCAATGAATATGTATGTTGTCTAATGATCCAATAAGGATACTTAGTGTATTAATTACCTCATGCATTCATCATTTCTTTTTAATAAGAAATTTCAAAATCCTTTCTTCTAGATACTTTGTAATATACAATACTTTACTTTTAACTATAGTCACACTGCTTTGCAAAGAACACTTCAACTTATTCTTCCTATATAATTGTGATTTCATAACTGTTAACCAATCTATCTCCATTTTGCCCTCCCCACTTCTTCCTCACTGTTTGGTAACCACTATTCTACTCTACTTCTCTATTAACTTTTTTTTTTTAAGATTTCACATATGAGAGAGATCATGCGGTATTTGCTTTCCGTGTCTGGCTTATTTCACTTAACATTGTATCCTGCAGGGTCATCCATGTTGTTGCAACTGGCAGAATTTCATTCTTTTTTTATGGCTGAATAGTAGTTCATTGTGTGTGTGTCCATATACATATATATATATATAATTAATTTTATGTATATTATAATTACACATAAAATTATATATAATTATAGTTATAATTATACGTAATTATACATATAATAATATATATTATACATAATATATAATATACATAATATACGTTATGTATATTATACATAATATACGTTATGTATATTATATATGTATATATGTATTATATATGTATGTATATATATTATACGTTATATATTATATATACTATACATAATATGTTATGTATATTATATACATAATATATATTATGTATATAATATACATAACATATTATGTATAGTATACATAATATATATTATATATAATATACATAATATATATTATATATGATATACATAATATATTATATCATATATATTATATAATATACATAGTATATATTATATATATAATATATATTATGTATAATATATATATTATATATAATATACATAATATATATTATATATAATATACATAATATATATTATATATAATATACATAATATATAATATATAATATACATAATATATATTATATATAATATACATAATATATATTATATATAATATACATAATATATATTATATATAATATACATAATATATATTATATATAATATATATAATATATAATATACATAATATATATTATATATAATATACATAATATATATTATATATAATATACATAATATATATTATATATAATATACATAATATATATTATATATAATATACATAATATATATTATATATAATATACATAATATATATCGTATATATATAATTCACTTGTTTGTTTTTAGACACATAGATTGATTCCATATCTGATTATTAGAAATAGTGCTACAGTAAACATAAGAGTGCAGATATTTTTCAAACACAATGATTTCATTTCCTATGGATGTATACCCAGTAGTGGGATTGCTGGGTTATGTGATCGAATGATTGTTGCTTTGTTTTTTTTTTATTTTTTAGCGAATTTCCATAAAGTTTTGCTTAATGGTTGTACTAGTTTACAACCCCATCAACAGTGTGTAAGTGTTCCCTTTTCTCCACTTCCTTGCCAACTCTTGTTATCTTTTACCTTTTTGGTAATAGCCATTCTAATGGGTGAACTGGTATCTCATTGTGGTTTTGATTTGCATTTCCCTGATGGTTAGGGATGTTGAACATGATTTTATTATATATTCGTCTTGACCATTTCTATATTTTCTCTTGTGGCATGTCTTTTAGTTTATTTTGTCCTTTTTTTTTTTTTTTTTTGAGAAGGAGTCTTGCTCTGTTGCCCAAGCTGGAGTACAGTGGTGCAATCGGGGCTCACGGCAACCTCCATCTCCCTGGTTCAAGCAATTCCCCTGCCTCAGCCTACTGAGTAGCTGGGGTTACAGGCACACGCCATCATGTTTGGCTAAATTTTTGTATTTTTAGTAGAGAAATGATTTCACCATATTGGTCAGGCTGGTCTCAAACTCCTGACCTCAGGCAATCCACCTGCCTCAGCCTCCCAGTTTTGCCCATTTTTAAATAAGTTATTTATGTTTTTGCTGTTGAGTTGTTTAAGTTTCTTATATAATCTGGGCATTAACTCCTTAGCAGATGTATAGTTTGCAAATATTGTATCCCATTCTGTAAGTTGTTTTTTCACTCTGTTAAGTTTCCTTTGCTGTGCAGAAGCATTTTAGTTTGATGAAACCCCATTTATCTATTTTTGCTTTTGTTGCCTGTGCTTTTGACGTCTCATTTAAAAAATCCTTGTACAACCCAAAGTTATAGAGAATTTCCCACATGTTATCTTCTAGTAGTTTTTCATAGTTTTCAATCTTACCTTTAGGTCTTTAATCGCATTTGAGTTGATTTTTGTATAAGGTAAAAGATAGGGGTCTGATTTCATTATCCCACATATAGATATCCAATCTTCTCAGTACCATTTAATGAAGACACTGTCTTTACCCCTGTGTGTGCTCTTGACTCCTTTTTTGAAAATCAGTTGACTTTAGGTATGAGAATTTATTTCTGAGCTGTATATTCTCTTCCATTGGTCTATGTGTTTGCTTTATGGCAGTGCCATGCTGTTTTGCTTACTATGGCTTTGTAGTATATTTTGAAGTCAGGTAGTGTGGTGCCTCCAGCTTTGTTATTTTTGCACAGGATTGCTTTGGTTATTTGGGGTCTTTTCTGGTTTCATACAAATTTTAGGGTATTTTTTTCTATTTCTGTGAAGAATTTCATTGTTATTTTGATAGGGATTGCATTGAATCTGTAGGACATTTTGTTAGTATGGTCATTTCAATAGTATCAATTCTTCCATTCCATGAGTATATAGTGTCCATTTTTTGTGTATTGTAAATTTTTCCATCAGTGTGTTATAGTTTTCATTGAAGAGATCTTTCACGACCTTGATTAAATTTATCTGCAGATTTCTTGGTAGCTATTGTAAATGGAATTCCTTTCTTGATGACTTTTTCAGATAGTTCACTATTAGTGTATAGAAACACCACTGCATTTTCTGTGTTGATTTTGTATACTACAACTTTACTGAATTTATTTATGATTTCTAGTAGTTTTTGGTCAAGTCTTTAGGGTTCTCACTCTATATAAGTATATATAGAAAGAACCCTAAAGAGAGAGAGATCATATATATCTATATGATCATATATATAGATGTATACATATGTATGTGAGATCACATTTTCTACAAACAGAAACAATCTGACTTCCTTCTTTCCAGTTTGGATCCCTCTTATTTATTTCTTTTGTCTAATTGCTCTGGCTCTGACCTCCAGTACTATGCTAAATAGAAGTGGTAGAAGTTGACATCCTTGTCTTCCTCCATATCATAGAGGAAAAGCATTTAACTATTCACCATAAATAAGATGTTAGCTGTGGGTTTGTCACATATGGCCTTTACTGCGTTGAGGTACACTCCTATACCTACCTTCTTGACAGTTTTTATCATAAACGAATGTTGACTTTTGTCAAGTGTTCTTTTTGCATCTGTTGAAATGATCACATGGTTTTTGTTTTTCTTTCTATTGTGGTGGTGTATCATATTTACTGATTTGTGCATGTTAAGCCATCCTTTCATCCCTGGGATGAATCCCACTTGATTATAGTGAATACTCTTTTTAGTGTGCTGTCGAAGTCAGTTCACTTGTATCTTGTTGAGAATTTTTGTATCTATGTTCTTCAGGAATATTGGCCTGTTATTTTCATTTTGTGCATGTCTTTGTCTGGTTTTAGAATCAGGATATTGCGAGCCTCATAAGATGAGTATGGAAGTATTCCTTCCTCATTACTTTCGTGGAAAAGTTTGTGGAGAATTGGTAGTTATTCTTTAACTGTTTGGTAGAATTCAGCAGCGAAGACATCAGGTCCTGGGTGTTGGTTGTTGTTGTTGTTTTGATGGAAGATGTTTTATTATTGATTCAATTTCCAAACTCATTATTGATGTGATCAGATGTTATATTTCCTCACAATTTAATCTGGGTAGTTGTATGTGTGCAGAAATTTATTCATTTTATTCTACATTATCAAATTTGTTGGCATATAGTTATGAGTAATGTCTTACAATCCCTTATATTTCTGTGGTGTATCAGTTGTAATGTCTCCTTTTTCATCTTTTATTTATTTGAATTTTCTCTCCTTTTGTCTTAGTTTAGCTAAAGGTTTATCAGTTTTACCTTTACACTTTGTCTTATTTATCTTTTGAAATATTTTTTAGTGTCTGTTTCCTTTATATCTGCTGTGAGCTTTATTATTTCCTTCCTTCTACCAATTTTGGGTTTAGTTTGTTTTTGATGTTCTAGTTACTTGAAGTGTATAATTTTGCTTTGTGATTTGAAAATCTGTCTTCATTTTTGGTGTAGGCTTTTATTGCTATAAATTTCCCTCTTAGAACTGCTTTTGCTACGTTCCATAGGTTTGGGTATGTTGGATTTTCATTCTTACTTGTCTCAGCGACTTTTGAAATTTTCCTATTAATGTCTTAATGAGACCTATTGATTTCTTGGGTGCATGCTATTTAATTTCCATGTCTTCATAAAATTTCCAAGGGCTTTCCTGTTGTTGATTTCTGGCTTTATATCACTGTAATCAGAAAAGATACTTCATATGATATCTGTCTTCTTAAGTTTGTTAAGACTTATTATGTGTCATAATGTATGATTGGTCCTAGAGAATGTTTGGTGTACAGTTGAGAATAATTTGTATTCTGCAGCTGTTGGATGATGTATTAGTCTGTTTTCATACTGCTGATAAAGACATACCCGAGACTGGGTAATTTACAGAGAAAAAGAGGTTTAGTGGACTCATAGTTCCACGTGGCTGGGGAGGTCTCCCAATCATGATGGAAGGCGAAAGGCACATCTTACATGGTAGCAAACAAAATAGAATTGAGAACCAAGTGAAAGGGTTCCCCCTTATAAAACCATCAGATCTTGTTAGACGTATTCACTACCACAAGAACAGTATGGGGGAAACCGCCCCCATGATTCAATTATCTCCCACTGGTTCCCTCCCACAACATGTATGAATTATGGGAGCTATAATCAAGATGAGATTTCGGTGGGGATATACAGCCAAACCATATCAGGTGAGATCTTCTTTACCTGCTAGGTCCATTTGGTCTATGGTATAGTTTGAGTCTGTCATTTTTTGGTTGATTTTCTCTTCATATAATCTGTCCATTTTTAAAGTGGAGTGTTGAAATTTCCTACTAATATTGTATTGCAGTCTATCTCTACCTTTAAATCTAATATTTGCTTTACATATCTGGTTGTTCTGGTGTTGGGTACATATATAGTTACACCTAAGTAACATATATGTTACGTCCTCTTATTGAATTGGACCTTTTATCATTTCTTTATACAGTGACATTCTTTTTTTATATAGTTCTTTTATTTAAAGCCTTTTAAAATATGACATGACTGTGGCTACTCTTGCTTGCTTTTCATTTGTTTGCATAAAATATATTTTTCCATCTCTTCACTTTCAGTCTATTTTGTCTTTAATAGTGAGGTAAGTATCATGTAGGCAGCACATAGGTGGCTTTTGCTGTCTGAATCCATTCATCCACTTTATATCTTTTAAGTAGAGTTTAATCCACTTCTATTCAAGTTTATTATTGATAAATTAGGACTTCCTTCTACCATTTCATTACTTGTTTTTTAGATTACTTGTTCACTTCTTCCTTTCTTATTGTTCATCTCTCTAGTTTGGTGGTTTTCTGTGGTGCTAAGCTTTGTTTCTTTTCCCTTTTTTGGTGTGTGTGTGTGTATCTGCTGTAATTTATTTCTTTCTGGTAAGTGAAACTAACATACAGAGTCCTGTATTTGTAACAGACTATTTTACACTGATAACAACTTAACATCTGTCACATAAAAATACTCTTGACTTCTCCCCCTCACACACACAATTTATACTTTTGTTACGTTACATTGCATCTTTATGAATGGTAGACTCAATGGAACATAGGATCTATGTCACAACTAAATCAATTATTTAATGGCAGCATTAAAGCAGCCCAAAGAATTTGAAAAACTGGTGTGGGTGTATTTAACTTTTTAAAAACTATGTTTCATAATGTTTTCATTAAAAAGTCTTTATCAGTTTGCTAATGCCTAATTTTTACAACCAGCCACCATAGATTTTACAGGATAAATATATTATTTCAGTGGTAATTGAAGCAGAATTTTTGTTGCTCTTCTTACCCTTAGAGATTGTGTATTATCCTCAGACGTAATTCTTTGATTTTTTTTCTTTTCATGTTGTTACACATAGTTACCAACAATCAACGTGAGAATAACCTTTGAATATTTTCAAGCATTAAGATTTGTTTATACAGCTGCACAATTAGACAACCAACACTCTTGGGTCTTTACCTCTCAGCATTCCCCTGATTATTAACTTAAAGTTATGATGGGAAAAGTATCAATTTTTCTTGGTCACCTAGATTTAGAAATATGTAATAAGTATAAGCTTGGGTCTGCTTCTTCAGAAGCCTAGGAAGTGGAGTGATGGTTCTCTGAAGAGGCTGGAAACAAAGTATGTGTTTCCAGAAGGCTTAATAGAATATGTTGAGACATAGGCCATTAACACAAAAGTGAAAGAAATGCAAAAAATGTATGAAAGTAAGGATTTGAGAAGGGAAATTTTATTTTTAAGTCTAAGATTCCTATGAATTATATGAAAGTAAATGTCCTATCCCTAAAATTAGCCAAAGGAAGCACTTCACTTATCAATGTGATGTGACTTTTCATACTCTTATCTAAAGATATCCTAAACTAAGATCCAGTTTTCTAAGAAAAGACCTTTTACTCATGCTTTAAAGCATGTTAGATGATTCCTACCACATCACATCATGTTGTTTACATGTATGATTTAAACTGCATTTATTCTTCAACTCACTGGTTCCTTAGGCTTCTTATCTTTCCTTGCACGCTTAGATAATTTTATGTAAAATTGATTTTTAGAAGTTTAGTTGCTGGGCGTAATGGCTGTCACCTGTAAACCCAGTAGTTTGGGAATTCAAGGCAGGTGGATTTCTTGAGTCTTGGAGTTTGAGGCCTGCCTGGGAAAGATGACAAACCCCATTTGTACAAAAATAAAAATATTAGCTGGATATGGTGGCACATGCCTGTGGTCCCAGCTACCCCAAGTCTGAGGTGGGTGGATGGCTTGAGTCCGAGAGGCAGAGGTGTGAGCCAAGATCATGCCCTGCTCTTCACCCTGGGCAACGAAGCCAGACACTGTTTCAAAAAAAAAAATCTAGTGAGATTAGATTTCTATTTCTATGTGATTAAAAATTAGGAGAACTTCAAGGCTAATGAATATTAAAAAATGGCCATTGCTACTTGCATGTTCTATGAAGCCAGCATACACAGCAACGTGCTACCTAAAAACCAAGCTACTTAATATGTAGCTTAGATTTCAGATTTGATTGTCTTTGAGGGTTCATTATTGCAGAGATCAATTGCCAGACCAAATATAGACTAATTATGTACTTGGTCTTTTTTCATATGAAACTTCACAGCCTCGGGTATAAATTAAGAGCAAATACGGATGTTTATAAAGATAGCGGTGTAGATATTTCAATGTTTATACAGTTAGCGGTGTAGATATTTCCATGTCCATACAGATAGCGGTGTGGACATTTCCATGTTTATACAGATAGTGGTGTAGATTTTTCCATGTTTATAGAGATAGCGGTATAGATATTTCCATTTTTATACAGATAGCGGTGCAGATATTTCCATGTATATACAGATAGCGGTGTAGATATTTCCATGTTTATACAGATGGCAGTGTAGATATTTCCATGTTTATAGAGATGGCGGTGTAGATATTTCCATGTTCCTACAGAGGGCGGTGTAGGTATTTCCATGTTCATACAGATGGCGGTGAAGATATTTGCATGTTCATCCAGATGTATGTGTACATATTTCCATGATAATACAGATGGTGGTGTAGATATTTCCATGTTCATACAGATTTCGTGGTAGATATTTCCAAGTTCATACAGATGGCGGTGTAGATATTTCAATGTTTATAGAGATTGCGGTGAAGATATTTCCATTTTTATACAGATGGCCGTGTAGATATTCCCATTTTTATTCAGATGGCGGTGTAAATATTTCCATTTTATACAGATAGCGGTGTAGATATTTCCATGTTCACACAGATTGCGGTGAAGGTATTTCCATCTTTATAGAGATAGCGGTGTAGATATTTCCATGTTCATACAGATAGCGGTTTAGATATTTCCATGTTTATAGAGATGGCGGTGTAGATATTTCCAAGTTTATACAGATGGCGGAGTAGATATTTCCATGTTTATAGAGATGGTGGTGTAGATATTTCCATGTTTATACAGATGGCGGTGCAGATATTTCCATGTTTATAGAGATAACGGTGTAGATATTTCCATGTTTATGAACATAGCGGTGTAAATATTTCCATGTTTATAGAGACAGCGGTGTAGACATTTCCATGTTAATAGAGATAGCATTCTAGATATTTCCATGTTTCTACAGATAGCGGTGTAGATATTTCAATGTTCATACAGATAGTAGTGTAGATATCTCCATGTTTATAGAGATAGCGGTGTAGACACTTAGCTGTTTTACAGATAGCAGTGTTGATATTTCCAAGTTTATACAGATAGCGGTGTAGATATTTCCATGTTTATACAGATAGCGGTGTAGATATTTCCATGTTTATACAGATAGCGGTGTACATATTTCCATGTTTATACAGATAGCCGTGTAGATATTTCCATGTTTATACAGATAGCGTTGTAGATATTTCCATGCTTATACACTTAGCGGTGTAGATATTTCCATGTTTATACAGATAGCGGTGAAGATATTTCCATGTTTATGCAGATAGCGGTGTAGGTATTTCCATCTTTATAGTGACGGCGCTGTGGATATTTCCATGTTCAAACAGATGGCGGTGTAGAAATTTCCATGTTTACACAGATAGCGGTGTAGACATCTCCATGTTTACACAGATACCGTTGTAGGTATTTCCATGTTTATAGAGATAGCGGTGTAGATATTTCCATGTTTATACAGATAGCTGTGAAGATATTTCCACGCTTATAAAGATAGCGTTGTAGATATTTCCAAGTTCATACAGACAGCGGTTTAGATATTTTCATGTTTATACAGATAGCGGTGTAGATATTTCCATGTTTTTACAGATAGCCTTGTAGATATTTCCATGTTTATACAGATGGCGGTTTAGATATTTCCATGTTTATACAGATGGCGGTGTACGTATTTCCATGTTTATGGAGATGGCGGTCTAGATATTTTCATGTTTATGGAGATAGCGGTGTAGGTATTTCCATGTTTAGAGAGATAGCGGAGTTGATATTTCCATGTTCATTCAGATAGCGCTGTAGATATTTCCATGTTCATACAGATAGCGGTGTAGATATTTCCATGTTCATACAGATAGCGTTGAAGATACTTCCATGTTCATTCAGATGGCGGAGTAGATATTTCCATGTTTATAGACATAGCGTTGTTGATGCCTCCATGTTTATACAGATGGCGCTGTAGGTATTTTCATGTTCATGCAGATAGCGGTGTAGGTGTTTCCATGTTTATAGAGATGGCAGTGTAGATATTTCCATGTTCATACAGATGGCGGTGTAGATATTTCCATGTTCATACAGATGGCGCTGTAGATATTTCCAAGTTTATAGAGATAGCAGTGTACTTATTTCCATGTTTATGGATAAAGCTGTGTAGATATTTCCATGTATATGCAGATAGCTGTGTAGATATTTCCATGTTCATACAGAGAGCAGTGTAGATAATTCCACCTTTATAGAGATGGCAGTGTTGATATTTCTACGTTCATTCAGATGGCGGTGTAGATATTAATATGTTTATAGAGATGGCCGTGTGGATATTTCCATGTTTATACAGATGGCGGTGTAGATATTTCTATGTTTATAGATTAGGCGGTGTAGATATTTCCATGTTTATACAGAAAGCGGTGTAGATATTTCCATGTTTACACAGACAGCGGTGTAGACCTTTCCATGTTTACACAGATATCGTTGTAGATAGTTACATGTTTATAGAGATAGCAGTGTAGTTATTTCCATGTTTATACAGATAGCGCTGAAGGTATTTCCATGTTTACACAGATAGCAGTGTGGATATTTCCATGTTTATACAGATAGCAGTGTAGTTATTTCCATGTTTATAGAGATAGCAGTGTAGATATATCCATTGATATACAGATAGCTGTGTAGATATTTGCATGTTCATACTGATAGCGGTGTAGATATTTCCGTGTTCGTACAGATAGCGGTGTAGATATTTCCATGTTCGTACAGATAGCGGTGTAGATATTTCCATGTTCATACAGATAGCGGTGTAGTTATTTCCATGTTCATACAGATAACGGTGTAGATATTTCCATGTTCATACAGATAGCGGTGTAGATACTTCCATGTTCATACAGTTAGCGGTGAAGATATTTCCATGTTCATACAGATGGCGGTGTAGATAATTACATGTTCATACAGATGGCGGTATAGATATTTCCATGTTCGTACAGATGGCGGTGTAGATATTTCCATGTTCATAGAGATGGCGGTGTAGGTATTTCCATGTTTATACAGATAGCGGTGTAGATATATCCATGTTTATACAGATAGCAGTATAGATATTTCCATGTTTATACAGATGACGGTGTACATATTTCTATGTTTTTAGAGATGGTGGTCTAGATATTTCCATGTTTACAGAGATAGCGTTGTAGTTATTTCCAAGTTTATAGAGATAGCGGTGTAGATATTTCCATGTTTATACGGATAGCGGTGTAGATATTTCCATGTTTATACAGATAGCGGTGTAGATATTTACATGTTTATAGAGATGGCGGTCTAGATATTTCCTTGTTTATACAGATAGCATTGCAGATATTTCCATGTTTACAGAGATAGCGGTGTAGATATTTCCAATTTTATAGAGATAGCGGTGTAGATGTTTCCAATTTTATACAGATAGAAGTGTAGATATTTCCATGTCCATACAGATAGCGGTGTAGATATTTCCACGTTTATAGAGATGGCGGTGTACATATTTCCGTGTTCATACAGAGGGCGTTGTAGACATTTCCATGTTTATAGAGATGGAGGTGTAGATATTTCCATGTTTATTCAGATGGTGGTGCAGATATTTCCATGTTTATAGAGATGGCGGTGTAGATATTTCCATGTTTATACAGACAGCGGTGTAGATATTTCCATGTTTACACAGATAGCGGTGTGGATATCTCCATGTTTATACAGATAGCTGTGTAGATATTTCCATGTTCATACAGAGAGCAGTGTAGATAATTCCACCTTTATAGAGATGGCAGTGTTGATATTTCTACGTTCATTCAGATGGCGGTGTAGATATTAATATGTTTATAGAGATGGCCGTGTGGATATTTCCATGTTTATACAGATGGCGGTGTAGATATTTCTATGTTTATAGATTAGGCGGTGTAGATATTTCCATGTTTATACAGAAAGCGGTGTAGATATTTCCATGTTTACACAGACAGCGGTGTAGACCTTTCCATGTTTACACAGATATCGTTGTAGATAGTTACATGTTTATAGAGATAGCAGTGTAGTTATTTCCATGTTTATACAGATAGCGCTGAAGGTATTTCCATGTTTACACAGATAGCAGTGTGGATATTTCCATGTTTATACAGATAGCAGTGTAGTTATTTCCATGTTTATAGAGATAGCAGTGTAGATATATCCATTGATATACAGATAGCTGTGTAGATATTTGCATGTTCATACTGATAGCGGTGTAGATATTTCCGTGTTCGTACAGATAGCGGTGTAGATATTTCCATGTTCGTACAGATAGCGGTGTAGATATTTCCATGTTCATACAGATAGCGGTGTAGTTATTTCCATGTTCATACAGATAACGGTGTAGATATTTCCATGTTCATACAGATAGCGGTGTAGATACTTCCATGTTCATACAGTTAGCGGTGAAGATATTTCCATGTTCATACAGATGGCGGTGTAGATAATTACATGTTCATACAGATGGCGGTATAGATATTTCCATGTTCGTACAGATGGCGGTGTAGATATTTCCATGTTCATAGAGATGGCGGTGTAGGTATTTCCATGTTTATACAGATAGCGGTGTAGATATATCCATGTTTATACAGATAGCAGTATAGATATTTCCATGTTTATACAGATGACGGTGTACATATTTCTATGTTTTTAGAGATGGTGGTCTAGATATTTCCATGTTTACAGAGATAGCGTTGTAGTTATTTCCAAGTTTATAGAGATAGCGGTGTAGATATTTCCATGTTTATACGGATAGCGGTGTAGATATTTCCATGTTTATACAGATAGCGGTGTAGATATTTACATGTTTATAGAGATGGCGGTCTAGATATTTCCTTGTTTATACAGATAGCATTGCAGATATTTCCATGTTTACAGAGATAGCGGTGTAGATATTTCCAATTTTATAGAGATAGCGGTGTAGATGTTTCCAATTTTATACAGATAGAAGTGTAGATATTTCCATGTCCATACAGATAGCGGTGTAGATATTTCCACGTTTATAGAGATGGCGGTGTACATATTTCCGTGTTCATACAGAGGGCGTTGTAGACATTTCCATGTTTATAGAGATGGAGGTGTAGATATTTCCATGTTTATTCAGATGGTGGTGCAGATATTTCCATGTTTATAGAGATGGCGGTGTAGATATTTCCATGTTTATACAGACAGCGGTGTAGATATTTCCATGTTTACACAGATAGCGGTGTGGATATCTCCATGTTTATACAGATAGCGGTGTAGATATTTCCATGTTTATACAGATAGCGGTGTAGATATTCCATCTTAATACAGATTTCGGTGTAGATATTTCCATGTTCCTACAGAAGGCGGTGTAGATATTTCCATGTTCATACAGATGGCGCTGTCGATATTTCCAAGTTTATAGAGATAGCGGTGTAGTTATTTCCATGTTTATAGATAAAGCTGTGTAGATATTTCCATGTACATGCAGATAGCTGTGTAGATATTTCCATGTTCATACAGATAGCAGTGTAGATAATTCCACCTTTATAGAGATGGCGGTGTAGATATTTCTACATTCATTCAGATTGTGGTGTAGATATTAATATGTTTATAGAGATGGCGGTTTGGATATTTCCATGTTTACACAGATGGCGCTGTAGATATTTCTATGTTTATAGAGAAGTCGGTGTAGTTATTTCCATGTTTATACAGAAAGCGGTGTAGATATTTCCGTGTTTACACAGACAGCGGTGTAGGCCTTTCCATGTTTACACAGATATCGTTGTAGATATTTACATGTTTATAGAGATAGTGGTGTAATTATATCCATGTTTATACAGATAGCGCTGAAGATATTTCCATGTTTACACAGATAGCAGTGTGGATATTTCCATGTTTATACACATAGCGGTGTAGATATTTCCATCTTAATACAGATGGTGGTGTAGATATTTCCATGTTCCTAGAGATGGCGGTGTAGATATTTCCATGTTCATACAGATGGTGGTGTAGACATTTCCATGTTTAGTCATATAGCATTGTAGATATTTACATGTTTATATAGATAGCGGTGTAGTTATTTCCATGTTTATACAGATAGCGGTGAAGATATTTCCATGTTTACACAGATAGCGGTGTGGATATTTCCATCTTTATACAGATAGCGTTGTAGATATTTCCATGTTTATACTGATAGCGGTGCAGATATTTCCATGTTTATACAGATAGCGGTGAAGATATTTCCATGTTTATACAGGTAGCGATGTAGATATTTCCAAGTTTATAGAGATAGCGGTGTAAATATTTCCATGTTTATACAGATAGCGGTGTAGATATTTCCATCCTAATACAGATGGCGTTGTCGATATTTCCTTGTTCATACAGATGGCGGTGCAGATATTCCCATGTTCGTACAGATGGCGGTGTAGATATTTCCATGTTTATAGCGATGGCGGTGTAGATATTTCCATGTTTATTCAGATAGCGGTGTAGATATTTCCATATTTATACAGATAGCGGTGTGGATATTTCCATGTTTATAGAGATGGCGGTGTAGATATTTCTACGTTTATACAGGTGGCGGTGTAGATGCTTCCTTCTTTATATACATAACGGTGTAGATATCTCCATGTTCATACAGATGGCGGTTTAGATATTTCCATCTTTATAGAGATGGCGGTATAGGTATTTCCATGTTTATAGAGATGGCGGTGTAGATAATTTCATGTTCCTACAGATGGCGGTGTAGATATTTCCATGTTTATAGATATTGCGGTGTAGATATTTCCACGTTTATAGAGATAGTGGTGTAGTTATTTCCAAGTTTATAGAGATAGCGGTGTAGATATTTCCATGTTTATACAGATAGCGGTGTAGTTATTTCCATGTTTATTCACAGAGCAGTGTATATATTTACATGTTTGTAGAAATGGCGGTGTAGATATTTCGTTGTTCATACAGATAGCGGTGTAGATATTTCCATTCTTATAGACATAGCAGTGTAGATATTTCCATTTTTATACTAATAGCAGTGTGAATATTTCCAAGTTCATACAGACAGAGGTGTAGATATTTCCACCTTTATAGATATGGTGGTGTAGATATTTCCATGTTCATACGGTTGGCAGTGAAGATATTTCCATGTTTATACAGATGGCAGTGTAGATATTTCCATGTTTATACAGATGGCGGTGTAAGTATTTCCATGTTTACACAGATAGCGGTGTAGGTATTTCCATGTTTACACAGATAGCGGTGTAGACATTTCCATCTTTACACAGATAGCGTTGTAAATATTTACATGTTCATAGAGATAGCGGTGTAGTTATTTCCATGTTTATACAGAGAGCGGTGAAGATATTTCCATGTTTACACAGCTAGCAGTGCGGATATTTCCATGTTTATGCAAATAGCAGTGTAGTTATTTCCACGTTAATAGAGATTTCAGTGTAGATATTTCCATTGATATACAGATAGCTGTGTAGATATTTGTATGTTCATAGAGATAGCGGTGTAGATATTTCCATGTTTATTCAGATAGCGGTGTAGATATTTCCATGTTCATACAGTTAGCGGTGTAGATATTTCCATGTTCATACAAATGGCGGTGTAGATATTTCCATGTTCATAGAGATGGCGGTGTAGATCTTTCCATGTTTATACAGATAGCAGTGTAGTTATTTCCATGTTTATAGATATAGCAGTGAAGATATTTCCATTGATATACAGATAGCGGTGTAGATATTTGCATGTTCACACAGATAGCGGTGTAGATATTTCCATGTTTATACAGATAGCAGTGTAGTTATTTCCATGTTTATAGAGATAGCATTGTAGATATATCCATTGATATACAGGTAGCTGTGTAGATATTTGCATGTTCATACAGATAGCGGTGTAGATATTTCCATGTTCGTACAGATAGCGGTGTAGATATTTCCATGTTCATACAGATAGCGGTGTAGTTATTTCCATATTCATACAGATAACGGTGTAGATATTTCCATGTTCATACAGATAGCGGTGTAGATACTTCCATGTTCATACAGTTAGCGGTGAAGATATTTCCATGTTCACACAGATGGCGGTGTAGATAATTACATGTTCATACAGATGGCGGTATAGATATTTCCATGTTCGTACAGATGGCGGTGTAGACATTTCCATGTTCATAGAGATGGCGGTGTAGATATTTCCATGTTTATACAGATAGCAGTGGAGTTATTTCCATGTTTATAGAGATAGCAGTGTAGATATTTCCATTGATATACAGATAGCTGTGTAGATATTTGCATGTTCATACAGATAGAGGAGTACATATTTCCATGTTTATATGGATAGCGGTGTAGATATTTCCATGTTCATACCGATTGCGGTGTAGTTATTTCCATGTTCATATAGTTAGCGGTGTAGATATTTCCATGTTCTTACAGATGGCCGTGTAGATATTTACATGTTCATACAGATGGCGGTGTAGATATTTCCATGTTCATACAGATGGCGGTGTAGATATTTCCATGTTCTTACAGATAGTGGTGTAGATATTTCCATGTTCATACAGATAGCGGTGTAGATATTTCCATGTTCATACAGTTATCGGTGTAGATATTTCCATGTTCATACAGATGGCGGTGCAGATATTTACATGTTCATACAGATGGCGTTGTAGACATTTTCATGTTCATACAGATGGCGGTGTAGATATTTCCATGTTCATACAGATAGCGGTGTAGTTATTTCCATGTTCATACCAATAGCGGTGTAGATATTTCCATGTTCATACAGTTAGCGGTGTAGATATTTCCATGTTCATACAGATGGCGGTGTAGATATTTACATGTTCATACAGATGGCGGTGTAGATATTTCCATGTTCGTACGGATGGCAGTGTAGATATTTCCATGTTCATATAGGTGGCGGTGTAGATATTTCCATGTTTATACAGAAAGCAGTGTAGTTATTTCCATGTTTATAGAGATAGCAGTGTGGATATTTCCATTGATATACAGATAGCTGTGTAGGTATTTCCATGTTCATACAGATAGCGGTGTAGATATTTCCATGTTCGTACAGATAGCTGTGTAGATATTTCCATGTTTGTACAGATAGCGGTGTAGATATTTCCATGTTCATACAGATAACGGTGTAGATATTTCAATGTTCATACAGATAGCTGTGTAGATATTTCCATGTTCGTCCAGATAGCTGTGTAGATATTTATATATTCATACAGATAGCGGTGTAGATGTTTCCATGTTCATACAGATAACGGTGTAGATATTTCCATGTTCATACAGATAGCGGTGTAGATGTTTCCATATTCATACAGATAGCGGTGTAGATATTTCCATGTTCATACGGTTAGCGGTGTAGATATTTCCATGTTCATACAGATGGCGGTGAAGATATTTCCATGTTCATACAGATGGCGGTTTAGATATTTCCATGTTCGTACAGATGGCGCTGTAGATATTTCCATGTTCATAGAGATGGCGGTGTAGATATTTCCATGTTTATGCAGATAGCGGTATAGATATTTCCATGTCTATACAGATGGTGGTGTAGATATTTCCATGTTTATAGAGATGGCGGTCTAGATATTTCCATGTTTACAGAGATAGTGGTGTAGTTATTTCCAAGTTTATAGAGACAACGTTGTAGATATTTCCATGTTTATACTGACAGCGGTGAAGATATTTCCATGTTTATACAGATAGCGGTGTAGATATTTCCATGTTTATACAGATAGCAGTGTAGATATTTCCATGTTTATAGAGATAGTGGTGTAGATAATTTCAATTTATACCGAGAGCAGTGTAGATATTTCCAAGTTCATACAGATAGCGGTGTAGATATTTCCACGTTTATGAAGATGGCGGTGTAGATATTTCCATGCTCATGCAGATGGCGGTGTAGATATTTCCATGTTCATACAAATGGCGGTGTAGGTATTTCCATGTTCATAGAGATGGCGGTGTAGATTTTTCCATGTTCATACAAATGGCGGTGTAGATATTTCCATGTTCATAGAGATGGCGGTGTAGATATTTCCATGTTTATACAGATAGCAGTGTAGTTATTTCCATGTTTATAGAGATAGCAGTGTAGATATTTCCATTGATATACAGATAGCTCTGTAGATATTTGCATTTTCATACAGATAGCGGTGTAGATATTTCCATGTTTATACAGATAGCGGTGTAGATATTTCCATGTTCATACAGATAGCGGTGTAGATATTTCCATGTTCATACAGTTAGCGGTGTAGATATTTCCATGTTCTTACAGATGGCAGTGTAGATATTTACATGTTCATACAGATGGCGGTGTAGATATTTCCATGTTCATACAGATGGCGGTGTAGATATTTCCATGTTCATACAGATGGCGGTGTAGATATTTCCATGTTCATACAGATAGCAGTGTAGATATTTCCATGTTCTTACAGATGGAAGTGTAGATATTTACATGTTCATACAGATGGCGGTGTAGATATTTCCATGTTCATACAGATGGCAGTGTAGATATTTCCATGTTCATACAGATAGCGGTGTAGATATTTCCATGTTCATACAGATAGCGGTGCAGATGTTTCCATATTCATACTGATAGCGGTGTAGATATTTCCATGTTCATACGGTAAGCGGTGTAGATATTTCCATGTTCATACAGATGGCGGTGAAGATATTTACGTATTCATACAGATGGCGGTGTAGATATTTCCATGTTCGTAATGATGGCGGTGTAGATATTTCCATGTTCATAGAGATGGCGGTGTAGATATTTCCATGTTTATGCAGATAGCGGTATAGATATTTCCATGTCTATACAGATGGTGGTGTAGATATTTCCATGTTTATAGAGATGGCGGTCTAGATATTTCCATGTTTACAGAGATAGTGGTGTAGTTATTTCCAAGTTTATAGAGACAGCGTTGTAGATATTTCCATGTTTATACAGATAGCGGTGAAGATATTTCCATGTTTATACAGATAGCAGTGTAGTTATTTCCATGTTTATAGAGATAGCAGTGTAGATATTTCCATTGATATACAGATAGCTGTGTAGATATTTGCATGTTCATACAGATAGCGGTGTAGATATTTCCATGTTCATACAGATAGCGGTGTAGATATTTCCATGTTCATAGAGATAGCGGTGTAGATATTTCCATGTTCATACAGTTAGCGGTGTAGATATTTCCACGTTCTTACAGATGGCAGTGTAGATATTTACATGTTCTTACAGATGGCGGTGTAGATATTTCCACGTTCATACAGATGGCGGTGTAGATATTTCCATGTTCATACAGATGGCGGTGTAGATATTTCCATGTTCATACAGATAGCGGTGTAGATATTTCCATGTTCGTACAGTTAGCGGTGTAGATATTTCCATGTTCATACAGATCTCGGTGCAGATATTTACATGTTCATACAGATGGCGGTGTAGATATTTCAATGTTCGTACGGATGGCAGTGTAGATATTTCCATGTTCATACAGGTGGCGGTGTAGATATTTCCATGTTTATACAGATAGCAGTGTAGTTATTTCCATGTTTATAGAGATAGCATTGAAGATATATCCATTGATATACAGATAGCTGTGTAGATATTTGCATGTTCATACAGATAGCGGTGTAGATATTTCCATGTTCGTACAGATAGCGGTGTAGATATTTCCATGTTCATACAGATAGCGGTGTAGTTATTTCCATGCTCATACAGATAACGGTGTAGGTATTTCCATGTTCATACAGATAGCGGTGTAGATACTTCTATGTTCATACAGTTAGCGGTGAAGATATTTCCATGTTCATACAGATGGCGGTGTAGATATTTACATGTTCATACAGATGGCGGTATAGATATTTCCATGTTCGTACAGATGGCGGTGTAGATATTTCCATGTTCATAGAGATGGCGGTGTAGATATTTCCATGTTTATACAGATAGCAGTGGAGTTGTTTCCATGTTTATAGAGATAGCAGTGTAGATATTTCCATTGATATACAGATAGCTGTGTAGATATTTGCATGTTCATACAGATAGCGGAGTACATATTTCCATGTTTATACAGATAGCGGTGTTGATATTTCCATGTTCATATAGATAGCGGTGTAGTTATTTCCATGTTCATACAGTTAGCGGTGTAGATATTTCCATGTTCTTACAGATGGCAGTGTAGATATTTACATGTTCATACAGATGGCGGTGTAGATATTTCCATGTTCATACAGATGGCGGTGCAGATATTTACATGTTCATACAGATGGCGGTGTAGATATTTACATGTTCATACAGATGGCGGTGTAGATATTTCCATGTTCATACAGATGGCGGTGTAGATATTTCCATGTTCATACAGATAGCGGTTTAGTTATTTCCATGTTCATACCAATAGCGGTGTAGATATTTCCATGTTCATACAGTTAGCAGTGTAGATATTTCCATGTTCATACAGATGGCGGTGTAGATATTTACATGTTCATACAGATGGCGGTGTAGATATTTCCATGTTCGTACGGATGGCAGTGTAGATATTTCCATGTTCATATAGGTGGCGATGTAGATATTTCCATGTTTATACAGATAGCAGTATAGTTATTTCCATGTTTATAGAGATAGCAGTGTGGATATTTCCATTGATATACAGATAGCTGTGTAGGTATTTCCATGTTCATACAGATGGCGGTGTAGATATTTCCATGTTCGTACAGATAGCTGTGTAGATATTTCCATGTTCGTACAGATAGCTGTGTAGATATTTCCATGTTCGTACAGATAGCGGTGTAGATATTTCCATGTTCGTACAGATAGCGGTGTAGATATTTCCATGTTCATACAGATAGCGGTGTAGATATTTCCATGTTCATACAGATAGCGGTGTAGATATTTCCATGTTCATACAGATAGCGGTGTAGATATTTCCATGTTCATTCGGTTAGTGGTGTAGATATTTCCATGTTCATACAGATGGCGGTGTAGATATTTCCATGTTCGTACAGATGGCGGTGTAGATATTTCCATATTCATAGAGATGGCGGTGTAGATATTTCCATGTTTAAGCAGATAGCGGTATAGATATTTCCATGTTTATACAGATGGTGGTGCAGATATTTCCATGTTTATAGAGATGGTGGTCTAGATATTTCCATGTTTACAGAGATAGTGGTGTAGTTATTTCCAAGTTTTTAGAGTCAGCGTTGTAGATATTTCCATGTTTATACAGATAGTGGTGAAGATATTTCCATGTTTATACAGATAGCGGTGTAGATATTTCCATGTTTATACAGATAGCAGTGTAGACATTTCCATGTTTATAGAGATAGTGGTGTAGATAATTTCAATTTTTACCGAGAGCAGTGTAGATATTTCCAAGTTCATACAGATAGCGGTGTAGATATTTCCACGTTTATAGAGATGGCGGTGTAGATATTTCCGTGGTCACGCAGATGGCGGTGTAGATATTTCCATGTTCATACAAATGGCAGTGTAGGTATTTCCATGTTCATAGAGATGGCGGTGTAGATATTTCCATGTTCATACAAATGGCGGTGTAGATATTTCCATGTTCATAGAGATGGCGGTGTAGATATTTCCATGTTTATACAGATAGCAGTGTAGTTATTTCCATGTTTATAGAGATAGCAGTGTAGATATTTCCCTTGATATACAGATAGCTGTGTAGATATTTGCATGTTCATACGGATAGCGGTGTAGATATTTCCATGTTTATACAGATAGCGGTGTAGATATTTCCATGTTCATACAGTTAGCGGTGTAGATATTTCCATGTTCTTACAGATGGCAGTGTAGATATTTACATGTTCATACAGATGGCGGTGTAGATATTTCCATGTTCATAGAGATGGCGGTGTAGATATTTCCATGTTCATACAGATAGCGGTGTAGATATTTCCATGTTCATACAGATAGCGGTGTAGACATTTCCATGTTCATACAGTTAGCGGTGTAGATATTTCCATGTTCATAAAGATGGCGGTGCAGATACTTACATGTTCATACTGATGGCGGTGTAGATATTTCCATGTTCGTACGGATGGTAGTGTAGATATTTCCATGTTAATACAGGTGTCGGTGTAGATATTTCCATGTTTATACAGATAGCAGTGTAGTTATTTCCATGTTTATAGAGATAGCAGTGTAGATATTTCCATTGATATACAGATAGCTGTGTAGATATTTGCATGTTCATACAGATAGCGGTGTAGATATTTCCATGTTCGTACAGATAGCGGTGTAGATATTTCCATGTTCATACATATAGCGGTGTAGATATTTGCATGTTCATACAGATAACGGTGTAGATATTTCCATGTTCATACAGATAGCGGTGTAGATATTTCCATGTTCATACAGTTAGCGGTGAAGTTATTTCCATGTTCATACAGATGGCGGTGTAGATATTTACATGTTCATACAGATGGCGGTATAGATATTTCCATGTTCGTTCAGATGGCGGTGTAGATATTTCCATGTTCATAGAGATGGTGGTGTAGATATTTCCATGTTTATGCAGATAGCGGTATAGATATTTCCATGTTTATACAGATGGTGGTGTAGATATTTCCATGTTTATAGAGATGGCGGTCTAGATATTTCCATGTTTACAGAGATAGTGGTGTAGTTGTTTCCAAGTTTATAGAGACAGCGTTGTAGATATTTCCATGTTTATACAGATAGCGGTGAAGGTATTTCCATGTTTATACAGATAGCGTTGTAGATATTTCCATGTTTATACAGATAGCAGTGTAGATATTTCCATGTTTATAGAGATAGTGGTGTAGATAATTTCAATTTTATACAGAGAGCAGTGTAGATATTTCCAAGTTAATACAGATAGCGGTGTAGATATTTCCACGTTTACAGAGATGGCGGTGTAGATATTTCCATGTTCACACAGATGGCAGTGTAGATATTTCCACGTTTATAGGTATTGCGGTGTAGATATTTTCATGTTTACACAGATGGCGGTGTAGATATTTCCATGTTTACACATATAGCGGTGTAGACATTTACATGTTTACACAGATAGCGGTGTGGATATTTCCATGTTCATACAAATGTCGGTGTAGATATTTCCATGTTCATAGAGATGACGGTGTAGATATTCCCATGTTTATACAGGTAGCAGTGTTATTTATTACCATGTTTGTAGACATAGCAGTGTAGATATTTCCATTAATATACAGATAGCAGTGTAGATATTTGCATGTTCATAGAGATAGCGGTGTAGATATTTCCATGTTTATTCAGATAGCGGTGTAGATATTTCCATATTCATACAGATAGCGGTGTAGATATTTCCATGTTCATACAAATGGCGGTGTAGATATTTCCATGTTTATACAGATAGCAGTGTAGATGTTTCCATTTTTATAGAGATAGCAGTGTAGATATTTCCATTGATATACAGATAGCTGTGTAGATATTTGCATGTTCATACACATAGCGGTGTAGATATTTCCATGTTCATACAGATAGCGGTGTAGATATTTCCATGTTCGTACAGAGAGCGGTGTAGATATTTCCATGTTCATACAGATGGCGGTGTAGTTATTTCCATGTTCATACCAATAGCGGTGTAGATATTTCCATGTTCATACAGTTAGCGGTGTAGATATTTCCATGTTCATACAGATGGCGGTGTAGATATTTACATGTTCATACAGATGGCGGTGTAGATATTTCCATGTTCGTACGGATGGCAGTGTAGATATTTCCATGTTCATATCGGTGGCGGTGTAGATATTTCCATGTTTATACAGATAGCAGTGTAGTTATTTCCATGTTTATAGAGATAGCAGTGTGGATATTTCCATTGATATACAGATAGCTGTGTAGGTATTTCCATGTTCACACAGATAGCGGTGTAGATATTTCCATGTTCGTACAGATAGCTGTGTAGATATTTCCATGTTCATACAGATAGCGGTGTAGATATTTCCATGTTCATACAGATAACGGTGTAGATATTTCCATGTTCATACAGATAGCGGTGTAGATATTTCCATGTTCATACAGATAGCGGTGTAGATATTTCCATGTTCATACGGTTAGCGGTGTAGATATTTCCATGTTCATACAGATGGCGGTGTAGATATTTAAATGTTCATACAGATGGCGTTGTAGATATTTCCATGTTCGTACAGATGGCGGTGTAGATATTTCCATGTTTATAGAGATGGTGTTCTAGATATTTCCATGTTTACAGAGATAGTTGTGTAGTTATTTCCAAGTTTATAGAGACAGCGTTGTAGATATTTCCATGTTTATACAGATAGCGGTGAAGATATTTCCATGTTTATACAGATAGCTGTGTAGATATTTCCATGTTTATACAGATAGCAGTGTAGACATTTCCATCTTTATACAGATAGTGGTGTAGATAATTTC